>NC_139726.1:13769648-15202485 GCF_964211835.1 Anser anser | reverse complement strand
CTCTCTTGGTGCACTTGATGGGCATATATAAGTGCTGCATCTGAGTAGTTCGCAGAGGAATTTGGCACTCTGATTTTTAAATGCAGTGCCAAACGTGCAGAGAGAATAGCGTAGCTTGGTTACAGTGGAGTCTATGCAAATACGGGAATTACATTTTCAGGAAAAATGACTATGAGAAGAGAAGACTTAGAAATCAATTGCAATTAAAATTGTAACTGGCTTGGTACTGGGGATGGGTAGCTGCTAGCTTTAGATATTTGCTAGCTAGGCAGAAACTCAGAAAATTGTGTTTTCCGAGAGCAGAGATATAGAGGAAAGATGGCTTTATGTTTAAGGCTCTACACTGGGACTCAGCAAATTGACTTCCCTTCCTTTCCTGGCTGCCTCGCAGGACGCCTCTGTAGTCCTGGGGATGATTACAAACTTTTTACCATATGTTTATGCTGTGTCTAAGTGATCTGGAGCCTCGTTTTAGTTGGGGTTCATGAAATTCTAGCCTACCAAATAATATTTACTTATTAGTCTCTACCAGAAAGTAAACATTCTTTGGAAAAACTAAACTGAGTCACGTTTATACTGAACAGGGATTCTGTGCTCTAGGCAGTGATTGATGAAAAATAAGGCCTTCGGAGATGATGACTATATCAGACTGGATGCTCAGACCAGGCATGGGATCATTAAAGTTGTTTCAAAAAATGTTGGGGGGAGGAAGAAGGGAGAACGGGAGGAGATGCTGACCATGAGGGCCACGGGCTATTTTCCCAAGGTCCCATAACTCAGGAGAGAGGAAGGGCCTGACAGAAGCAGAGAGAGCCTTCCTCAAAGGGGACTTTATAACATCATTAGTGTGTTGGCCAAATTCAGGCACACTTCAATATTAATGAAGGATTTTTTATTTTTATTTTTATTTTTTAGATAAATCATCCACGAACGAGTTTATGAGAAAAGTAGAAGGAAGAAGGCCAAAGAGGCATGCCAGAGAAGGAAGCTTGCAGAGTCCAAGGGGTTCAGAGAAGACTGCAGTGGGACTGCCTCTGAGAGGGAGCGTTTACATCGCTAATTCTTGAAGGGCTTACCTTCTGGGACTCTGAGCTTGGATTGCTGCCGGAACATTTGTCTGGGACTTGGCCTCTGGGCTGGTGAGTTAGTGATGGAATGATACATGTCTCGTGTGCTGAAACATGATGTTTTCAGGTTGCTCACTGTGAGGAGTTTTGGGCTCTGATCATTCTGTTTCTCCTGCTCCAGTGAGGACAGGATGTGTCATACAGCAAAGAAGGCAAAGAATCACAAATGTTAGATATTGGGTTTTCCAAATGGCTCAGGGCTCTCTTAACACTGTCATCGTTGGACTCAATGGGACTTTCTCCCCTGACTGTTGGGAGCAGGGATCTTGTATTCCAGCCTGTAAAGTAGATAGATTTCTGCAATCATTTGGATACAAAACATGTATATATGTCTGCTGCAGTGCAGGGAGATGATGCAGCTGTTGCAGATGCTGTTTAGTGGTAGGAAAGCAGTACATTAGCAAGGTAGGTCAAATTCAGCCCCTAGTTATACCAGTTCAAATGCAGAATAATGCTGTTGGTGTGTTTAGCCAGAATTTGTTGTTAAACAGATACCTTCATTTTGCAGTCACTCGGTACAGGTACATGTGATTGCACTATGGTCAGGGAAGCGATGAATGGAACCTGATTAGTTTGCTCCTAGAGTGTATCCCAGAGAAAGTAAATAGCATTGCAAAGGGTTAGCTTTGCAATATTGCTTTTCCACTGTAGCATTACAAGAATGTACTATTTACCATTTGTGCCCAGTTTGTGCTGTCTGAAACTAGGAAAAGTGTCCACTTTGGAGAAGTTGGAGCTTCTGTCTGGAACACAGCAAAACAAAAATTTAAAAATTTCCTTACGGAAAATGGATTTTTGATTTTAACAGAAGAATAAAATGGTTCTCTCTGTTTTTGTAGAATGATGGATCCAACACAGAATTTCCCAGAATAACCAATTTGGTCCCATCTTGGTGATTCATTTCCCTTTGGTCCGTCTGGCAAAGGCATATAAGTCCAGGGGAAACAGCAGCCTGGGAGTCCTCCGAAAAAGAGGAGGCATGAAGGAGCCACAGGAGTTGATCTGATGGTTCCGTTTGCAGAGAACTGTCTATGGAAGTGTGTTCAGCAATCCCCAGAAATCCCAGATATACGGTTGATATGCTAAGTGTAGGTTTAGCCATCTGACAAGGGAAGTCAGGACCATGGGGCCCATTCCTGCTGCTGCAAGAAGATACGCGGTGAGAGGGGCTAAGTTACACTGTCCCTAGAGAAAAAGGAACAGTTGTGTGCTCTGTGTGCTCAGGGATTGCTCCTCCTGTACCATGAGCAATCCAGAGGCAGAAAAATGTTGTCTTAATTTAGAGCTGCTTGATTGCATATCGGGGATACTAGAAGCCCTGTGAATTTGATCTTAAAATCTGCTTGGGCTTCCAGCGCTTTGCTTTGTGGTATGGCTGCTGCAAGCCTGGGGTTGTTGGCCTGGAGCTGCTGGTGCTGGGACAGTGCAAGCCCCGTTACCTGTCTCCCTGGCACGCTGCAGTGCGAGCCGCATGGATCGCTCAGAGACAAACGGGACAAGCTCGGTTACCTCACACCTCTTTTTAAAAAGACCTGGTAAAACCAAAAGAGTAGACGTGCCACTGGTGACACACCAACTTCTACTGACAGAAGAGAGTCATGTCAGAAGTGCTGTGGGCAGATCTACATACAGCATCCAGGGGCTGGTTTAGAAACAGCGCAATGAGCGAACCTTTGCTCAGCGGGTTTCGCTTCTCTGGTCCTCATTGTTCTGAATGGCGCTCAGCAGCTGTACTCTTTGGAGAAGCAATAGGCATTTTCTTTGACCAGAGATGTTTGCAGCTGTCTCCTGTCTCCCCTTGAACTCTTTTCATATTCATATTTTCATCGCTAATGAGAGTCTTGACTATATGCTAAAAAGATCCTCCATCCCTTCAAATTTCTCTTGGAATAGCTAAAGACAAAAGAAGTAATGAACTAAAGCTCCCTCTGAGTCTTTGACTCATCCAATCACCCAAATTAATCAGTGTTAAAGAGAAGTGTGCTGCTTGGTGTGACCACCCAGGGCGCTCTGTCTGGCTCCACGACTTTGGTTGCTTTGTCTCAGTATCACAGCACGCATATGGTGTGAGATTATGCTCTGTCCTCAGGTGCCCGCCACGCTTACCTGAGGTAATCAAACCAAATGCAGGCGAGTGGCAGCTACAACAGAAAGTAACTTCCAGGCAGCTGTAGGATTAGTGTAGGCCTTTACGATCAAATTTTCACCTCCAGTGTAAATCCAGCAAAGGAAAGAGTGTATGTAGATGCACACCTGTTGAAAGCAGAATGTTGACCTAAATGTTGTCTTTAGCCCATATCCCCAGCCTGCCTCTGTGACCTCCTATGTACACATGCATGCTCTTGGTGACAGCCTTAAATAAATACTGCTGGCTGCATGTGCAATAGGCAGGAGTGAGAAGCGCCTGGCTCCAGGATGTCCTCAGTAGAACAATGGCAAACAATGGCAGTTAGCATCTGGGGGCGAGACTGGCCCATAAGTCGGGGTTCCTCTCTTCCCCCCAGCTGTGCCACTGACTTGCTGTAAAACCTTCCCAGTCACTCAGGTGATTGAACCTCTGGAGGTTCAGTTCTGCTTTGGAAAAGCAGGAACAACGATTCCTTTGAGCTGTGCCTCCGTAGCAGTGATTGAGCTGGGCTGACAGGCACCAATGCAGTCTTCAGGGAGTGGCAGCGCTGAGGTTGCTCTAGTGAGCATTTTGTACTAGGGGAAGAATGGATCCTTAACATATTTAATTGATAATCTCTGGGTATGTACACCCCCACTTCTACATTAAATACTCTTAGTCATTTACTGTGTCTTTCCCTCTTTTGTTTATCTCACATTCTCATCAACAGGAGCTTAATTTTAGAACATGATAAAACTTTTTAAGCATACTTTTACTGGATAAAGTCATTAAGAAATCTGCACACTTTTTTTTTTTTTTTTAAATAGTGACCCCATTCTTGCTTTCTGAACTATCTTGACTTTTTTTAAAAGGGAAGCAATAATGAATTTCCATATGGGCTATACCCTGTAAAAAGATTATCTTCATTTATTCTTTTTATAAAGTTTTCAGAAGGGAAGGCACTGTCCCAATGCACAGAAGCAATTTTTCTTTTCAATGGATCCTGTGACTCAAATCTAAACCTCTGCTCTCAAAGGAACACTTTTCAAATGTTTACTTACTGCTTGATTCCTGATAGGCAGTCTGGAAAAAAATCAGATGAGGTGTTGCTCCTGAAAGTTATACTGCTTTATATTGTTTGAAAGGCAGAGATTGAGCTGATTTGTCTAGCAGCTTGCCTTTTCTCAGCTGGGGGAAAGAGTTCCTTTGTAGCTCAGGCTATTATCAACAGTCCAGTAAAAGTGTTTTATATATATACATAAAAAACATACAACATTTATATAAAGCCTTTCATCTTGATGGTTCCAAAGTAGTTGAAAATTTGTCAAATTTGTCAACTACTTTCCTCAAAAGTTATCTCTAACTTCAGCACAAAAACAGAGGTATTTCTGTGCTGGCTGAAACTGTTTTTGCTACTAATAGCTTATTAAAGTAACCATCAGAGTTGTAACACACAGATTACAAAATTTTAAACTAAGAATTTTAGAAACTTTTTCCTAATCATGTAAGAGGATTTAATCAAACATGAAGCTGCTTTCTTGTTACAGTGAGTCTGGGGGTAGCTGGGGCACGAGTTGTGCTGAGCAGGAGAGGATCTGCACTGCGTGTTTGTGGTGGGTAACTGGGGAAAAAAAGATAGATAATACAGTGCTGAAGACAAAACCAGGGTCATGGGAAGATCCTCTTTTGACAGATGCTTGGTGACAAATTCCTCTTCTGCAGCACAGCTGGAACAGATTGTTGTGTATGGGTGAAAACTGCGTGAACAAACAGGGATGCCTGTCCCACTGTGCTACCCCTTCACCCATCATGAGCTTGCCAGGAGGGTGCCAAGAGGGGATTTCTGCCTGGGGCTGGTGGTGCTCCTCACAGCCGTTTGCCCTTTACCTCACTGGTGACACCGTGACCTTCCTTGGCCGGTGCTTCCATATGAGACTTAAAACTGAGCAGCATTTGCCTCTCCTGGAAGGGCTCTGTCTTCACACGTCCCCCGTGCTCGCTCTGCCTCCGTAAGGCTTTGTCACAGGATCCTCTTGGCTGCTGAACCTTTTCTTTGTGCAAGTCGCTGGCTACCTCACGAGCAAACGTTGCAAGGTGACTAAGGGTTTCGTGATGGGATCCACGGCATAAGCGTGTTAATGGAGTCAAGTGCTATTTATTGGCTCCAGTGTATTTCACTGCGCCCTTGGCGCAGTCGTGCTTCCTGTATGAAACTTGGCTGGAGGAGTCAGAACTGCAAGACATCATCCCAAATTCCAGCTGGGATGTGTAACTTGGCTACATGACACTCTCCCCTCTTTGCCCCCCTTAGCCACTTCCCATGTTAAATAGTTTCTCAGGACTCCAAGGGGAAGGGGGAGATAATCTCCAGGCAAATGATTCTGATAAGTAGGAAAAATGTGTAAATAAAATAGCCATGATTAATAGTAAGAAATTGTCACTTGTCTCACTTGCCTGGAAGTTGTGGCTTGCTGAAATGACAGCCCTTGTCTTGCTGTTGCCGGGGTTGGGATGCAGAGAGTGAATGCTGGGGGTGGGATTTGTTTGACACATATTTTCAAACTGGAAAAAAAAAAAAAAGTGTGATTTATTTTCTTTTGCTGCAGCCTGCTCCCAATTTTGAGTTTACATTAATAGCTATGGGAACAGCAGTTCTTACTGCCATATACTTTAGCTATTAACACTGTGTCTGGTTTGACAGTGCATCTCTCTTAAATTTTTTTTATTCCCTTGTGATCATAAAATATGTATCAGCCTTCCTTTTTAATCTCCTTTGGCATGTCCAGCTAGTTAATGTGCATCTTTCCTCCTTTAGAATTTGATTCTTCTAGCGTCATATACTTAACTAGAAGAAACAAACTCTCCGCTAAAACTTCCTCTTGTTTGTTTGTTTCTTTTTATTTATTTATTTTTAATTGGGAACTTGTTTGAATTCATATTTAATGGAATTATTTCTCCAGGAGCCCCTAACAGCCTTCTTCCCGAACGTTTGTTTCATTGATATTTTAATTGCAGTAATAATCAGCATTCAGAATAAGAGGTCTTTCCCCTAGCTCAGTAAATCCATACTGGCTGAGTAAAGCATGTCTGTGATTTATGTGCAGATAAACAGCTTTGGATCCTATCCAATCACTTCATCAGTTTTAATTCGGCTGCCTAATCAGTAGCAAACAGGAGGGTTGTTTTTTTTTTTTTTGCTTTGTTTTGTTTTTTTAGCAAGGTGGGGGTGCTAATAGAGGGTTTGGCATAGTCCCCAGAATGGCACAGATACTCCCCATTTCTCATCATGTTAGTGTCAAAGTCAGCTCTAACTTTCTGAAAGAGCTTATAAGAAGGGATGGGATGCCAAGGCCTGCCTTTAGGCTTTTGGTGGTATCTAAGAAACCATGCAGATATGCAGTCTGAAAAACAAGTCTGCTCTTATCTCATGATTTATAAAGGACATCCTTTGGATGCCTGAGAAACGTGGAAAGGCTCATATGGAAGCAGATTTTATTTCCTGTGTGTGTTTAGGAGTTGATGCCTTCAAGATTAGTTTCACAGCAATCAGGTTACCGCTGTTGCCGTTTCCTAAAAGGCATGGTGACTTCAGTGCGGTCCGGGAGGTGGAGGTGCCTGCGGGGAGGCAGGGCAGCACCAGAGGGAGGAGGATCATCCTCCCTGCCCTTCCCGGTTACACTAGGTAGGACAGCCAGACCCTGGCATCCCACTGGAATGAGCACCATCCTCTCTCCTCGTGTGTGCTGCTGGCCACAGCGTGGCAGAATGGGGACAAGGCAGGGTGCTGCTCACTGCTGCCATTTTCTTCTCCATTCCCGCCCTGCTGTGCCGCAGGGTGGATGCTTAATGCTTGGTGGCGAACCACTGGGGTTTTGGGGACAAAAGCTGCACGTGCAGCTCTACAAGAGAACAGCTCCTCCTGCAGCTCTGCAGCTGAATAAGGGCAGGGATGGTATGGCCCATTGCCACCTCTGCAACTCCATCCTACGGGGTGCTGTTACATGTGGACTGTGTGCGCTGTGCTGTAAAGGCCAGGGTGATCCAGATACATCCAGACTGAGGCTCTTCTAACTTAGGGCTCAGGACCAGAGTCCTGACCTAATTTTTATCTACCATAAGCCAAGCAACTGCCTATTAACGTTAAAACATTGGAGCATTTACATTATTAGCTGTTGGTGCCATGTGTCCAGAGGTGAAGTGTTCCCTGATTTATAAGCAGCCTCTGAAGGATTAAAGAGAACAACCCCATTTTGCTCACCAGATCTAGGGCAAGCAATATCACCCACAATAATAAAGCTCATCTAAAAAGCTTAGCAAGGTTTGAATAGCACACCGAGGCTGTGTGTCTCTGAGCCTTGTCGGTTATCCAGGCTGCCCTCCATTTCCATGGGTAACTGTGCTTGGCCAATTCCCTTACGCTGGGAGACTGCAGGAGATGTTAGATCGCTGTTCTTCTGGATGATTTCTTCCTCCTTCATAGCAGCCCTTGCTGGTAAGCCAGCGGCAAGCTGGGGAAGCAGTGCTAGGCTGGGTGGCCACCACTGGGCCATTAGGAGGCAGGTTCACTGGGAAGGAGAAGACATCAGTGTTGCTGCTGTATCTTGTTGGTGGTTTACATCATTGCCCAAATGAGACCCAACAGCTTTTTTTCCATTTCAGGTTAAACCCCCACAGCTCCATGTTTCATCATTACCAAGACCGTAAGGAAAATCCCAACCAGAGCTGTTAAATTCAAAATTTTTTTTTTGGCTCAGCCTTAATTTCCTGCACACACCCATAGCTGCAGGGGCTTTAAATAGAGCTTTGAATCATGAAATTCGGAGAATTAGGCTGGGCTGGAGGGAAGGGCAGTAGTCTGGGTTAGAGGCAGTTTGGGATCGGTTCGCAGTGCAGATGTGCGTGTCCCGAGGGACCTTGGGCGAGGTGTTTAATCCATCTGCCGTGCTGGGTTTTGTCGGTCTGCAAAAGGGCAACAACACCTCCCCGCCTTAAACTGGAGCGCGGATAAAACGCGTTACGAGAGGGAAGAGATTCAGCTCCTGTGGTGGCTCTGGCACAGCTCCACCTCCACTGCCGCAGCGCGTGAAGGTTTTTGGGGATGGCCGTGAGCAGTGTTGGACCCATCTCCTGCAGGGCCAGGGGAAGGCAGCGTGCGGGTATGGCCTGGGGACAAAATGGCGGTCGCGGCCCTGAGGTGACGCTGAGGCCCGGCTCGGATGGGGCTTTTTCGGTCTGGATACAGCAACCCAGGCTCCTCAACTGGGCAGTTTGCTCCTTCAAGGTGGGGATGCCCTGCTTTTGGCTGAGACAGCGTGCATTCGGAGAGGGAAGTTTGGTCTTGTCTCCTGCTATTTATCTTATCCTACTTCTCAGTTGATGACAGCACTATGGAGGGGCTTCCAGGCTTGGCTGAACACAGTCGACAGGTCTGGTTCTTTTAACCCGAGCAGGAGCTGTGAGCACCCTGTTCCTGTTAAAATTAATGTGAAATGAAATTCCAGAGTCCCGAAAGATTAAGACAATCCCGTCTATCGACTGCTTTAATGGAGAGATAGGAATGGCTTCATGCTGTAACCTGAGAGGGAATTCAAACATCTGACAAGTAATTTCAGGAGAACGCTCAGTTTCTTGCAGATCAAAGGTGAGTTTAGGGAATCCTCTATTCTCTGGCCAGAAGGGAGCTGTTATGTTTAGAATTTGGCAGTTTGCAGCCCAAAAATGCTGCTGGTGATCAAACCCAAGAGTTTCTGCTGTCCAGTGGCTTACATTTTAGAAGAGACTGCCAATCCTGGGGGTCTGAGTTCACAGATGCATCTTATTTTCTTACAGCCTGGTATTTTGGGCTCTGATCTGCCACCTGGGGTATCACCAAAAAAAGCATCTCCACTGTTGTCATTTTAGAGTAAGAGAAAACTGGTAGTGAGGGCCGAGTCCTTTCATGAGGTGATCTGTCATCCCTGGCATTCCCATGGGTTTCCCACCTTCAGGATTCAGCCCTGGCAGAAGCTGTGGAAACTTTCCCATCTTCAGCCCTCTCCTGTGATTGCTTCCACAGGGAAAGACCAACAGGAGAGAGAAGGAAATAGATAAGGGTGCATATATGTGTCACAGTCTTAAAACATTTCAAGAAGGGACTGTGGGAGCATTTTCTGGATTAGAAAAATGTGATGAATGAGACTTCTTGTAGAAAACAATTGCTGCAGTCCTCTTGGTGAACTGGGTGACTGGTTCCTCTGTTACTGCACTTTTCAGATGTTGCTACAATTATGATTTTTCCTTTTCTTTTTCTTCCTTTTTGCAAGAGTCACACTACGTAGAAACCATTGTTCAAGTG
Organism: Anser anser; assembly: GCF_964211835.1. Classification (NCBI taxonomy): domain Eukaryota; kingdom Metazoa; phylum Chordata; class Aves; order Anseriformes; family Anatidae; genus Anser; species Anser anser. Next base: position 15,192,917 of record NC_139726.1, on the reverse strand, counting down.
CGATTTACCAGGGTGGTGACAGGTCTGCCTATGGCCTGTCCCTGAGCGTGACACCTTAGCCCCAGGAGTCCTCTGGTATGATACAAGGTTTTGGCACTCAGATTTTAGTTTCCCTGGAAAAACCATTTTGTCTTTTTAGAGCCTCCGCTCCTTGTCTGTGATGTAGAACTAATAGCATGTGCTCCTTCTCAGGAGCACGGTGAGGATAAACCCATCTGGTTTGTGAATGCTCAGACGTTGCTGTGATGGAAGCCATGTAAATAACTAGATAAATGATTTCAGTGAGATCGGCTGTCGAGCATAATAGGTAGCAGGGTCAGAGTCTATTCACAGTGAATCATTTCTTACTGGCTGAGTGGGATCTGTGCTCACAAGCCATTGTGCAGAAACGTCCTCTGATTTTTGCTGTCTCTGTCTTTTCCCTGCCTACATGTTCAGCTCCTTGATCTCTTGCCTGGAAGTTCCAGGGAGCAGGGACAGCTGCGTCCAAGGGCTGCACAGAGCTTAGCACCAAGAGTTCAGGCACAGGGTAAGCTTTGGGGCGCTGCCATAATGCTGAGCTAAAAGATCTCTTATTAGAGAACAATCTAGAATTTAGCATACTTTGATATAATTTTTGCCTCTTTACTTTCATTGGGTTAAGATGGAATTGAGGGTTTTGGACCAGACAGATGGGTGGAAATAATGAAGATAACCTCTGAGATGTGAGTTTCTTGAGCAGATTTGTTCATTTTGTGCTTTGCTGTGGGATCAGCACCCTCAGTGTTTCAAAGAGCAGGGATCTTGCTCACAGCTAGCATGCTCGCTGTCTGCCCTGCCAGGCTTGCTGTGAGACCTGGGGCAAAACGTGTAGGCAGCATTCACACCTCTTCATCTGGCTGCAGCTCATGGATTGACTTGAATGGTTTAAATAGGTCTTTACTAATCTGGATCTCTGACTACATTGGTGAGTAGTTCTGCTGACAGAACGAAGCGTGCAATAAGCTCAGGAAGGGGTGAGTGATAAGGCGAGGAGATGAGTGGTGGAGACAGTAATCTCCCCACGCAGAACACTGCATTGGGGAAGAAGGTGTGTGCTCACAGCCTGCATTTCTCACTGGTGCATTTTCCCCTTGGAAACTGGGACAAGAGGATTCCTTGGCTCTCCTGGGAGGATGAAGTGGTCAGTAGTGTGCAGGCAGGGCTGCACAGTTTGTAAGTTAGATTGAGTGTATTGAAATATTTATTGTTTTTACAAACATTTGCTGCTAGCAAATCTGTAGGTTCAGATTTTTGCAGAAAGCAAACATGAAGAAAGAGGATTGCAGCTGAAGCAAGTTTTGAAACAAACTTCAGATGAGCATTAAGGAAAATTTTTACATTGCTCTGTGGTTAAATTTAAATAATATGTTTGTTACATTTTGTTTCTAGAATAATGTCAAAATTTGAAATTAAATTCTCTTCCCCATCAGAAGACATAATTAGAAATATCCATTGAAGACTCGTTTTCTGATGTTTCCACAGGTTACTAAGGATTTTCCCTGGTGCGTGACTTCGAATATGATACTTCAGTAATGCAGAGGCTGTAAGTATATAATATGATGTTTGCAACCCTTCTTTAACAGCTGTGTTTACACTGTATCTAGATCTTGATAAACTTTGCTAGACTTTACCTTGCAATGAGCTTGCAAGGAAGTGGCTGGAAGAGGACATGGTTCTAAAATGGACAGTGCCATTTTAGACACTTTGCTTTATGAGCTTAATGTTGTCTTGTTTAAGAATTCCTATAACGGTTTTTTAATCTGCAGGAAGAAAGCCCAAGACATCTGTCTGTATTGCTGGAAATGCCACAAGTAGACAAAAATAAAAATACCTCATTAGAGTAGATGAGCAGTGAATAAAATGCAATGATACGTTACCAAAAGCTGGCATGGAGTTGGTTCCCAGGCACAGAACAAAGGCCAAGAACCTTATTTTGTTTGTGATAGCACTAATTAAAAAGGCCTATTAGAAGCTGAATGAATGAAATGGAAGCTGCTGCCCTGATCGTGTATTTGTTGGCCATCAGTCACCTGGTGTCGGAGTTGGGTGTCTGAGGAGTCTTATCACAGGGAGAAGCTTTTGTGCAATTCCTGGATTGAATTCCTGGATGTGTGAAAAAGATGGAATTTCTGTCTCTTCCTTAACTGTTCCCACATTTTCCTTGGGTGAATTAGTGAGCTGTGAATTTTGGTAGCGCTTTCCTGAATCCTGCATTGTTTTTCCTAATCAGTTCTCTCAGATCTACTCAATCTTCATTTAATTCAGTCAGCTACTCAACATCCAAACCATTTGTAATAAAGAGAGTGCTAATTTTTCCTTTTATTTCAATTGTAGTTGATGGCTTTCGGCAGGTGTTATCATATAACTCAATCACCAGCCACTGGAATTTGTAATTTAATCAATAAAGGAGGCCGTTTTTCTCAAGTAGATCAAAAGAGAAAGAGCTCAAGGAAAACGCTCAGTAAAAGGAGAGTGAAGAACAAAACAAAGTGATAGGAACTGTGGTTTGCACTTAATAGCTTCACACCCTGGTGGCTATATCTGCCTGGCAAGCAGCAAGCAAAACAAATACCACTATTTTAGAATTAATGAGTGTAATGATTGTACCTATGCACTCATCTTGCAAAACCTAGAGGGAAAATCGTAGATGTAACTTACAGTGCTAAAGCAAGTACCTTGAACCAACTCCACCGGGCTGAATGGTGTTAGCAGCTCTCTGCATGAGCATTAGTGTTTGCACAAGGAGCTTGATATCAAGGGATACACCAGGAAATGAAACTCTGTGCTGTGCCAGATCCTCCAGCCTTTCTCTTCACACCCCTTTGTGTCATTGTGGTTGCTTGGGCAGAGGAGGGCATAGCTGTGGCAACAAGCCACTCTTGATGTACTCACTGAATGGCGCAGAGCTTTGAAGCACGGGGATCTACCTGGCCACAATAAAGGGTGGCTGTGGCTCTGTGTACCTGCTCTGTCTCCTCCCTCTGTCTTTGCTTCCACTGCTTCTGCTACCCCAAAGGAGCGGGTGGTACTGTCAGGATGAGGGGATGGATGTTCATTACCAGCAATGAGAGCTCTCGGTTTCACGACGAGGCCCATTTAAGAAGTGCAGTGTCCAGAAGAGTGTCTCTGCCAGTTCTGCTGCAGACCTGAATTTTCTCCCAAACAGGAAGGTTTATTTTGCTCTCAGCCTCTGGAATGCAACGTGCCCTTTTCACACTGTCAAGAAGCTTTGCATGAGGCCTGGGAAAGCACCTGTGCTGGGTCACAGCCGGGAACCTGTCCTTGGCTCCTTGAGGAGCCAAGTTTCAGAGGGAGGTTGCCTGGACAGGTCTCTAATATCAGGCTTCTGAAAAGTCGCCCATGGTTTTGCTGATAAATAGCTGCTAAGTATTATGGTCTCTGCTTGGCAAGGTCCGCAGAGTTGAAGATGAAACGTATCAAAATTATTCATCCGGAACATGTTAAGGTTTAAAATTACACTAAATCATTTGGTCCTTAAGGGACGTAAAAATGCTGATTTGTTTATGTCCCTCCCAAAGTTTCATTGCCAGCACTGTAGCCATGTTTACTGCAAGGGAAATGTTGAGTCAGCCATTCAAACATGCATCTTGGGGGATTTTAGAACATTTTTTAATTGAAGCAGACACATGAGTAAAGAAAGGCTTAAGAATACAACATTTGGGGGAATTTTTAACGTGGTGTGTGGCATTTCTCTCAAAGATTTTAGTACTTCCCTTGAGTGCTACTCTAGATTGAATAAACAGGTATTTAGAGAGTCTTTGGGTGCTTATTTTCAACACGGGTTGCCAAACTTTTCCTGTGGTAGGCACTTAATTTCATAAGACAATAAGGCAATCAACTGATGAACTCTACAGTGAGTAATCTTTAAAAAGACCACCAGACGCTCTAAAGCAGAAGCTATTGCTTAATTGCAGTAAGAGATTTGTCTCAGGGTTTGTTAAGAGTTGAACATCATGAATTGAAGAATTCCTGGGCAAGTGTGGCAATGAAAGGGCTTGGTTCTCATTTCTCAGCGACTCAGCCTTGTTGCAGCCTGCTGAATTCAAGTGCTGCTCCTGTTCTCTGCAGCTGTAGCAGAAGGAAAAGTTTTGGACAAGAAGAGAGTGAAGTGTGCCAATCAGGCAGCTACAAAATTTACAAAACTGCAACTGGCCAACTTCTGACAAATTACACTCTCTGCCCTTGGAAACTATCAAAGAAACCTGATGTTGACTAATACGAGCAATATTGTAAATTATATTGGTCTATCCTTTTTCATAAGCCTATGTTTAAGTCTATTCCCCAACCTTTCAGCAGTGCCAAAAGATTACCAAACATGCACCATATGATTGCTTATGATTCCTCCTTCCTTCTGGTGCCCACCAAATAATGTCATCAAAGTCAGTGCAGCTCTGCCTGCTGTGTTTGGCCAAATATGAGAGCAGAAGTTCTCCCACTGAGTGGCTTAATGTGCTGTATTTGAAGATTGACTTTTTGGAGCAACCAGACTTTGGCTGGCCAAAGCAATCAGTGTTTTGCCGACCCAGGCAGCCTAGGGAACCCAACTGTAAGAAGCGAAAAGCTTCTGATGAGGACTGAGGATGAAAGCTTTTCTCAGGATTGATTTGGCACTCAAGAGCTCAGTGCTTTGCTGAATTGGAGCATCCTCAGAAATAAGCCATGGCTCATGCAGACTGCCCCTCTGTCCTTGCCACAACACGGACTTCCTTTTCACCCCCCAAAAAAAAAAAAAAAAAAGAGAAAATAAGTAATACAACTTTCAGTGGTATTTTGCACAAATCTTTTCTGCAGAGCAGAATATTTGAGGGGTGGAAATCATGCATGTGCATAGTATATTCAAAATTGTTTACATATATAGTCTTTAATATTTTTCCCCAAATATCCCTTGCTTTTAAAGTGCTAAAACATTTTGAAATCCTTGGCTTGTTTTATTTCTGTCTTGTTCCCAGCACCAAACCACCCATTGCAGTGATTCCACACAGATGAGGCATTTGGAAAAAAAAAAGGATGATGTAGGCACTTTTAGTTCATCTCTTAAAGGACATTGAGTTTTGCTTCCCCTGTTTTTTGAATTCAACAGGGTGCGGAAGGATGGGGTGTCATTTAGCCATTAAAGATTTTTGTTTTCCCGATCATTGTGAAGTAGCATCATTACCACAGGCAAATTACCATGCTTCACTGTGCTGTGTCCATGGCACATTAGAGGCCCTTTCCCGTTGGTAAAGCTGGGTCTATTCTTCTGTAAAACGAGGGGCCCATTGGCAGTTCTTTGGCAAGTTAGACAGAGGGACTATTTAAAGAGAAGGAGAGTGGTCTAATAAGGGGGAAGAAATTGAACGTGACAACTGCAGGGAGCGATAGCAGGACGCTGATTTATAAATCACTGCGTAATTCGGCCAAAACTGTTACCGGTTTTCACAGGGGTGGGGAAAAAGGAGGCTGCAGTTTTGGGGTAAATGAGCAACGTGATTTTTCCAAAGTGCATTTCAGAAAAGTCAAGCGCTCCGTTCCATTTCTCTTCTGCGCAGTAAGTGCTGTGCTTTCAAACTAATGGAAACTGGTTTGCATTGCTTAATTTTCTTCTTCGAAATGCTGTATTGGTTTTTGGTGCAGGAATTGGACTTCTGCTTGAATATGTCCGGATTTTACAAATAGGTTTTAGTTTAATAAGATGAAACCAATTAACCAGAAAAGTGATTGCCCGTGGATTTTACAAGTGCATAAAAATATATTGCTTTTTCTTGAAACATTTCATCACCCTTTTAAATGTTCCCCTTTCTTCCCTTTGCCACTGGTGGCAAAGCACTGGGCTGAATTTATCCCCTTGTGCCTTTTCCTGAAGACGTCGGTCTCTGGCCCCAGCCTTGCCTGTGTGGTGAGGGGGGCTGTGTGTGTGCACATGCATCTGTTTATTTCTGTCTCACTTTGCCCCCGCTGCCGTTCGGTGCAGTTCACTTGTGGCCTGAGGAAAAACAGAGCACGCAAGCTATAAAAAGGTGTTCTTAAAAGGTTGCTTAAAGTGGCACAGGACCCAAGGGCTAATGAGCAATCTCTCAAAACCAGGTGTTAATGCAACCGCTGAAGCTTGTGGAGCAGCAGAGGTGCTGAGGAAGGCGGTAGCACCTGGGTGTTATCCCACTGTATCCCTGGGAGAGGAAACATCTCCTGAAACCCCCCTGTGGCCCCTCATCATGCTGGCTTTGCCTTGTGAGTGAGGGTGGGGACAGGGGCACGCCGTCCCGTGACGGCGCGGAGGTCTGTGGAAATGAGGTCTGGTCTCTGCCTGCCTTTGTCTGAGCGGTATTGCTCATTTAATTACCTCTCAGGATATTTTACCTCCGTCCTAAGTAATTAAATTGGAGGAAATTTGGCATGAGGCCCCTCCAGCCTCCTGTACCCCTCCATTTGCATCAGCTCTGCCTTGGGAGCCCTGGGTGACCACAGGACACGGGCGCACACGGAGGAGTTACAGGATTTCTCTTTCCATTACCTCACCCTCCCCGTTGCCTCCCAGCCTTGCCTTCTGCTGAAATTGCAAAGGATATTAACTTCTGTGAGCTCGCGGGGTGTAACCAGGCCGGCAGTGCCTGGGGATGACATGGTTCCCTGCTCCTGCTGGCACTGTGTAAGTGGAGGCACGAAGGGTCTGCTTTAGCCCCTCATAACTTTGCTAGTTTGCTTTAGTTACCAGAGCATACAGTGACTAAACCGTGGCACTTTGGGGTAAAAACGGGTGTCTGTCCATGTGGCGTATGACACATACAGTTAGCTCTTGCAAACAGGCATCTCCGCTCACACAAGCTTTGCCCAATCCTTCAAGAAAACATCTGTATCATCTGGAAGAACAACAAACACTCATTTTCGGTAATGTGAGCGGCTTTAATTCTCGTCTTCCGCAAGCAGTGGGAGCAGCCTTCAGGGCAGTGCCCTTTTTGCATCCCAGCTTGCATTTAGCAGTGGTTCTCACATTTTAAAAATAAGCGTGGGCACTTTACCAGCAGCCTGACATCGTTATTAATGCTGTGTGTATTTACCGTATAACTGACGGTCGAGCTGAAGGAAGTGATTAAGTGGACGATTTTAAAGGAGATACCCCTTCCAGTGGAGTGTGAACTCGCACACAGACCAAACAGTTGCTTCAAGCCCCTCTGGATTTGTGAGAATCTCTTGATCAGCCACACTGAGCTGGGAGTGATGCTCCCCTTTCCAAAAACCCAGACAGCCCAGCACCTCCTTCCAGGAGCTGCTGTGGGAGCAGCATCTGCTGGGCTGCGTCCAAGCTCTTCCACCCTGATTTCATTCTCACTTTTTCGGCCTTTGTTGAATCCCTAGGCCGTCCCTCGTATTAAAATGACCTTATTCTTTCATTTAAACCTCCTCCCGTCCAAACAAGTGGTACCGACACCAAATAACTGCTTCGTGGTATCCAGTTTTGTCCTGCATTTGTTTTAAAGCTTCCCAGGAACCCTTGGCTACTTCGCGCAAACTGTTAACTTGAGGGCAATAATTTTGTCTGGGTTTTGTCACAGAAATTCAATTAAGGAGGATTATGAACACAGTTGTAGGCCTGTTTCATTTACAGTTGCAAATGAAACCCAGGCCACACACTGATCGTTTATATAGGAACGGAGATGCTGTGTAGCTTGGAGTGGCTGGAGTCAGAGTTACCTGCACGTTCCTTTGTGCGGCTTCACTTACTGCAGAGCGGAGGGGAGGGAGGCTTGCAAAATGAATAAAGAAGTGACAGAAAGGCGGGGAAGAAATCACCAAGGGGAAGGCTGCCCCCGCTGCGTTTCCCTAGGAGGCATGCTTCCCATCTACACATAATAAACTCCATGGGGAGTTTTTCCCTCCTTAGAAATCATATCCCGAAGGGTAAGAGGGGGTAGTCCTTTATTTATTTATTTGTGGCTAACAAAGAGCAATATTCCGTTCTCCTGGCCTTGGTTTGGCTCCAAGTCCCAGAGCCACTGGGGGCAAGGCATACGGTTTCACTTTTTTCAGTTATTTCTGGGTCATGCGAGCCAAGATTTTTATACTTTTTTTTTAGCTTTTTGAGTTTTTCTGCAAGCAGCTGAATTCCCCAGGTGGGAAAAGGGAGAGGAGCTGGGAGGGAGGAGAGGACATTTACTAGATTGGAGCCTGGCTGCTGGTGGAAGCGTTATGTTTGTGGGTAATGAAAAAGAAGGGATTTTGTTTATTTTGTGGGATGCCTTTTTTAGTTATGAAGGGCAAAACAAAGGCACAACATCTTTTGATGTCCTCTGATGAAATGTCGGTATTTGTAAAGGAGCAATATATCTGAGCTTTGCCTTGTAACAAGAAACTTGGGAATTGCTTTGCACCGCTCGGGAGATGGGTGAAGGGCACGGCACGTGGTCATCTCCTCCTTACACGGGCTTCATCCCACAGCTTTGGGTTCCATCCTCTAACCCTCCGGCAGGACCCCCCCGATTTCCCTGGGGTGCTATGCCTGAAGACGCTGCGGATGTCGCCTCCTGTACAAACAGGGCTCAGCTCTCACCTGCTACGTTTTAGTCGTAAGGAGTTATCACCGCTTCGCAGGTGGGGAAAAGAAGTGCCCGAGGGTGGAAATGCAGCCCCAGCTGAGTCAAGAACAGGAGCAGCCAAGTTGCGGTTCCCCACCCTGACTACCCGAGCTCCCGTTATCCCCTGCTAGTGAGCACCCGAGTGCCTGCCAAGCAGCCGTGCATCGCGCCTTTGATTAAAGCTCTCCTCAAGTACACTCTATTTAACAACTCCTTTTCCTCTCGTTTCTTGCTTTCTTCCTGATCCTGCAATTCCAGGAAGGGTTTTACTGTCCTTACTGTGGTTTCAACTATGTGCCCAAGAGGCTTACTGGATTCTTCCCCAGATCAGGGGAAATAAGCTCTTTTGTTTCTAGCTTTAGATCAGATACTGTTTCCATCCGCACACCTCTCTCTATACAGCCTTGACACTGTTGAAGTCTGAAAGAGAAGCAGGCAGCTTATTAACTCTCAAAATCTTCAGCAAAATTCACTGGAAGTGGTGCAGTGAAGTGTGAATAACATCTACCTTTGCTCCAAAGCCAGGGCAGTTCATCCCAAGGCGAGGGGCTGGTAGAGCTCGTTGTATTTCTCAGCTGTTTGCTGTCGGACCAAACTGGTGCAAGCTGGTGCCGAGAGAACCGGCTTCATCAGCACCGCATTCGTCCTGGCAACACCTGGATGAAAAAAAGGAGAGGCCTCGTATAAAGGGTGATCTGCAAGTCTCTTACCTGTGTGGGAACCTCTGCTGAGGGAGTTAGGATGATTTAATTCGGTGCCTGCAGCAGCTCTCAGTCCAGTTGGACGTGACTTTGGAGCAGGCATCACAACCAGACGGATTTGAGGTTCAATAGCTTTACAAAAGTCAGTCCGTTCGCACTGCCACACAGACGCTAGGGAAGAAAAAGGACAAGGATCAGAATTTTGCATAACTATAAGATTATTTTTTTACTGCTGAGCTGGACGATCTATCGTAACACAGTTTTATTGTGTAGCCAGTGAGGGGCCTTATCTGAAGGGCGTTCACACAGGCGACAGGAGCCGACCTTTGGCAGTGCTGCTCTCAGCCCGCTGACGTACCAAGTGCCTCGCTGCCTAGCCTAGCCCAGCTTGCAGGTGAATAAAGTAGGGTGAGATGAATCTCAGCCTACGTGTCAATCACATGTTTTATATTTGGTAAAGCATATAAAAATAGTCCTTCCTTAGCATCTTTCAATCTGTAGGTAGTAGAGCTAGATCCTTAGCCAGCATAAATGAGCTGAACTCGAGTGCTGAAGAACCGATTTAGATGGAATAACTTCTGCTTTGCTCCAGTTCAAGGGGAACCAAATCTCCCTGGAGTTCTTGGGGGGTTGTTCCAATAGTACCCCTAAACCTCGTACCAAAACCTCAGCCAAGGGACAGAAAGAGGGGCTGTGTCAGGTAGGTATGATGTGATATGATTCCTCCTGCTTTGCATAAATTGATTTAGATTCATGACGTGTGGCAGCATTGCCCTCTCAAAGTGTAGTGGAGAAATAATCCATTCAAATCTGCTCTGATGGAGAGTGAAATGTTGTTCACAAGCCCAGTTTAAAAATCGTATCTGAGGCTTTCCCTCCCGTGGCTGCTGACTGCTTTAGCACAAACAATGCACACACGCAGTAGCCATTTCGGCAGTTTCCCTGGAACTTGCTGTACATTTTTAATTATTTCTTTTTTTTTAATTGTAACAAGCTTTGTTTTGTTTACACAGAAGAAAAAATGTGTAGCTGAATCATAAAGCCAGATAAAGTACAGTAAGCATGTGTTGGACTGAGGTCCTTTTCAGACAAATAATGACTTTATCTGCTTATAATGGAAGAATTGAAAGAGATGTGGGAAAGAAAGACTGAAACACACTCGGGAGCTTGTATTTCAGTAATGACGAGGAGGCTGACCGTTAATATGGGAATTAATAACCCTCCAAAGCCACCTCATTTGAGCAGCTGCTGTAGGAACTGGCAGTGCAGAATGCACACACTAATTCTCTTTCAGATCAGCTAAAATTAAATGTTTGTTACAGCTTTATGTACGTTCGCTCTCAGCAGGAGCCGTTTTCCTTCCCTTCAGGCAAGCTCAGAAGAGGAAGAACATTTAACAGCCTCGAACCACCCAGTCTGCGTGCCATATGTATGTGCCGCTGAGCCACACCGGGCTTGTCAGTGCTGACTGTCCCTGAAAGGTGGAATCGGGGTGGTTGCTAGCAGTTGGTGTCATTACAGGCGCTGGAGCAAATATGCTAATGTTGATCAGAAGGGGAAGGTTGGAAATTGTGAGTAAACAGGGAAGATCCATCATGCATTTTCACAGATGATAAAAGGCTGACGGTGGCAGTCTGCTTATCAAATAACTAGACTTACTGAAATAGTCTGTCTTCTCATTAAATTGTTTGCTTTTTATGTTTTCATTTTATTTCATCTGAAGTTGTCTGTTGTGGTTTTTTTTTGTTTGTTTTTTTTTTCTTCCCAAACCTGCTGTTACTGCCATGGCAAACTGGCTAATTTAGATCATTTCTTCTGTTAACGCTTAAAAGCTGCGCGGAGTGCGGTGTTCTGCTGGCTGATGGAGGGGGACCTCAGCACAAAGCCAATCCCTGTCGTGAAATCTGAGCTTCCTGGAAAATAAATTATAAAATCAATGTAATAATTATAAGTTTGTTCCTTGCAAGATGATACTGCTCATGGAAGTGTGACTACACATTTCCTTTAGCATAAGCCTGGTGCCGTCAGCTATGCGCAGAGAACGGGGTAGGGTCGATCATTTCTAATCACCAGAGAGAAATAAAATGCAGAAACAAAAATGTTGCTAGCATGATATGACATCCCTGTGCTGAAGGGACCATTCCTTTCATGGCTCAGCGAGGCACCGTGTTCTGTGTTTTTGTTCCCAGGGGAACAAGCTGCTGCTTTCCTCCTCTTCTGAAAAAGTTGGGAAGACAAGAAGCGAAATATTAATAATTGAAAATGCAAGTTGCAGTAATGCCATTTGCATAAGGAATTTGTCTTGACCCATGGAGAATATCCACTGCTAGCTGGAGAACAGATCACCAGAGAACTGTGGGAGCCTGATGGATCCAGAAGGCTACCTGGCATTAAGCATATTTCTTAAATGAATCTTAACGTGGCTCCCTGGGCTGGTGTTCTCTGTTTGTAGCCTGCCCTTTTTCCTGATGGGCCTGAGATGCTCTCGAGAGGCTTGGTTCCTCCAGAAGTAACTAGACATTAGCATGGAGGGAGAGCTTTTTATCACAGGACGCAGGGACAAATCCTTCCTCCTGCAGCATTTGCTTTCAGGTTTAGCAGTCCCAGTGACCTTCACTGAGAAAGTCCTTCCCCAAATGCAGTTTAAAAGTGAGCTGCACAGAGTTCACCCATCTGCTGCAGCAGGGGTCCAGTTGGCTCTACTGAGATTTTAGCTTACAGTTTCAGAAATTATGGTGGTTTTTTGTTTGTTTTTTTTGGGGGGGGTTGTTTGTTAAGCCAGATGCTTATGCTGCAGAACCATACTTCCTTGCTGTTTTGAATGCTGGTGGTACTGAAATATTACTCATAAAGTGCACACACTGTTACGATTCCTGACTTTAACTCTTAGCATATTTATAGGCCTCATTTCCATTTTTTGTGGTCTCATTAACAGAACAGCAATAATAAATTGAAATGTTAATGGGGGATCATTTCACCAACAGCAGAAGGTATTAACGAACTTGGTAAGATATTTGAAAGGAAAATAACTTTTTAGTAGTGTAATTTTTTTAGCCATAGCCCCTGATTGCCTCCTTCCAAACATGTGTAATTGTGGCAGTTTTGACATTATTAAAGTCATTTCATGTGGGCTTTTTAAAGATCAGCTTCCTGGATGTCTTGCACAGTAGATGGACCGTCGGCAGGAAATCCAGTAGGGGCAGCCGTTCTCAAAGTAGAACCGTGAGCAGACTTAGCTGCAGTCACAAAGGTAGCGATAGAAACCCAGCAAGCACCTTACGTCCATGTGAGTTAATAACCTTCATTAACACAGCGCGAAAGAGTGGTCCTCCTTGTAGGAAGTGGGTCACTCACATCCTGTTACGAAGTGCTCGGAGACAATGTTCAGGTGTGATCTCGTGTAGGAGTTAAATTCCACAACAGACAAGGAATTGTACCTTGCAGGCACAGATTTGTGGAGGGACCCTGAGAAGTCTCTTAACTGCCCTGTATCTCACTTTTCCCACTGGTAAATTGGAGGGCTTTTATTGAATGTAGTGTAGGAGGGTTTTCAGGCTTGCTCAGGTAATAGCCATGAAGAGTTTAGTATCTTCTGAGGGGGAAATGTGCCACTGTCCATGGCCTTTCCCAGTGCTATGCCTTGTTGTAGACCTGTGTTGGAGTTATTTACAGCTATAAGGACATTGCTATGGACATGTTTAAAAGCTGAAAGCTAAAATTTGTAACAACAACAACAAAAATTGCTGAAAATTTGCGTTCTGTCCCCTTGTTCGTCTTTTGCTGCTTAAATCTAGAGGGTTTGTTACCAATGGGTTTTCATCTCTCTGAGAACATCCACGAAGGCTTTATAGATTTTGCTTACCTAGAAAGACAGTAGAAGCTTAGAAGTGGGTTGGCAACTTTTTGCCCACCCCTCTCTCTCTTTTTGTTAAACAAAGGTTTAAAGGTAGTAGAGTGGGTTAAGAATTATGTTTGAACTGGTTGTTTCCCATGAGAGAAGAGAGACCGGCATTTAAACGTGTCATTCAAGCTAATCATAATCAGGAGCCTACTGACCTAGAAACTTCATGTAGTCTTGTGAGTACAAGTATGTGCAGTTCTTTGAGAAAATGGAAAAACTGTAATTTTCAGAGGAGAGGCAGGATTGGTCTACTTCTCTCTTCCTTTGTAGATGTCATTCATTAGAAAATGACTTCTGTGCAGTCATTGTCTTGCTTCCATGCATGGAAACTGCACAAGCGTGAGCCCACTGAGCAAAGCACAGGATAAGCAAGTACATATGAAAGTAAGAAGAAAAATGTCAATGCAGGGACACTTGAAGCAGTCAAAAAAATAGGAAAAAAAGAGAATATCTAATCTTATTAGTAAATACTCAGAAAACTAACTTTCTAGTATTTTTAATATATATATATAATTTATTTTTCTTGAATAGGGCTTGATCCAAAACTTAACAAAACGAGTGGGAGACTTTCCACTGACGAGCCTGAGTTTCGGGCAGGGACACCTGGTCTCTGTCTCACTGCAACACACTGCTAAGTGCCTTGGGCAGATAAAGATATTTTCAACAGCCAAGGCACTGGCAAAGCAAATTTAATCTGCTCTGGCAGTAATGACTCTTCCACAGGAAGAGGGGTAAACAGTTGCTTTGAGCAATATGACATGGATATGGATGTGGGTATCACACAAGCACGTGGCAAGGGGTTATGTGTAGAGTAAGGTGACATTTTTATACAGACAAGTGGTTTATATGCTTATTCCAATTTGCTGTGTCGTCTTTTAACAGTCTCGCTCTTCAGCTTAAGTTCTATTAGATTTAATTTCCCCTGTTTTTATGTCATTTAAAGCTCTGTGCGTGCCGATTCGGTTCAGGGATGGAGGTGGAGCACAGCTGGTGGAGTGGGGGAGCAGGGAGGGAGCAGATCTTTCTAAAGCAGCTAAACTTGAAGCCAAAAAAGATACTGCATTTATAATGTTCCCATTCTTCTCAATACTTAACAAGAAAAATGATTGTGTGTGTGTGACGTGAATATTCAGCACAGAGCTTTGGTAGCTGACCGCTCTCTTTTCACAGCCATCCAACCGCACACACATTCCTGGGGGATTACCTCACTGCCAGGCTCCTCAAAGTGTGGGATACGCCGAAGCCGACCAACTGCTAAGCTCCCTTCTGCTCGCTGTGGTGCTGATTTTAGGCAATGACCTTTTAAAGCACAAATCTAAGCCTTCATCTACCCCCAAAATGATTTTTATTTCATCCGCTAGCTAAATGGAGGAGATGCTGGGAGTGGAAGGAGGGTAGAGTCAGTAGGTTACGTGTAGAAATTCCTCTCCAAGCTTTCCACTCTTTGGCTCTAAACACTCAACAACTTTCCAGCCAGGGAATGTTTGTCCCTTCCTTCTCTCTCTTTCTCTCTCTTTTTTTTTGTGTCCTTCCCTTGTTTTGCATATTCTGACACACTGTTTACTTCAGTCTGCGGCTCCCACTGCTTTGTCTGCTCTCTCTCCATCTCACAATTACACAAATAAATCACTGAGGAAAATTTGCATTTGATGGGAATTTTTAGGTGATATTAAGTTTTATGGGCAGATTACAGCATATGAAAGTTGGCTTAATTAAAATGAATTTTCATTTGTGACACAGAAGTCTTATTCAGTGCAAGGCTATTCTTTTCTTTCATCTTTTTTGCTATGAAACATGCCAGTGGATTTGAAAACAAGAAGATGACGGGTCTCAGAAAGCATCATCTCCCTTGTATCAAAATACCTGCTTATGCCAAGCAGAGCAGATCAGCATCGTCACAACCCGAACGGTTAATTTATTCCAGGAATTTTTGAAGAGTGGGACCGAATGCCAGGCGGCCAGAGCCCAAGGCCCACGTGTGTTGCAGCTCCATCTAGCTCGCTCTGTCGGTAACTTGTCTCCCTCTGGATGAGAGATGAAGTTTGGCAAAAGAATTTGGATCAGGTGAAAGTTGATGAAAAGCTTGTCCAGTGTTTCCATGCCCTGAAATGCTATAGCAATTGTAAGTGGCTTCCTTCCCCTTCCAGCCTTGCTGGATTTGCCTTTGGTGAGTGCAGGGTTTCTCTTGCTACTTGCTGCCCATCCTGGGAGGGGCAGACCCACAGCACTGATGCGTGGGGGGCTCGGTAGGAGTTCTGCCTTCCTGGCTATTGCTCTGAAGCAAGAATGGCAAATTACAGTTTGAGATTGCCACACTGATAAATACAAAATAATGATAATAAAGCTGGTGCCGCTCCCCAACGTGCATGAGGCACCGATGAAAGTGCTAGTTTCAATTTATTTATTTTCAGGCTGAAGATTTCCACACTTGCACAGCTCCCTTCGCTGCCATTCTCCATGCAAAGGGCCTGCGTGCCCCTGAGACTGATACCGCATCTGCTCCTCTGCAAAGACAAAGATAAACTGGTTCATGGTGCGTTGTTATTTCGCTTGCTCTTCAGCATCAGAACAAGCAATAAGAATGCATTTAAGATGTTAATGAAATTAATGAAAGCCAGATCTCGAAAACAGCTGAGATTGTTGACTGTCTCAGGCAGATTTGTACTTCATTTTAATTACAGATGAGCCAGTACCAAAACCCTGATTAGAATTGCTCCATATTTTGGATCCACATCTCTCAGCTTTGCAGTTTGGACCAGTTTCCAGTGTTTAATTTTCCTCCTGTTTTATTTTTTCTTCTGGTTTTACTCCAGGTGTTTTCATGTTTTCATTTTGTCTCAGAGAAAGACTGGCCTCAGAGAAGGACAGGCGACCTGCTGCCTCAAGTCCCGCTGGGACTTCAGAGGCATAGTTTGGTAGCAGGATGTGCTGATACATGCTGGGGGGATGAGGACTAGATTTGGCTTTGATAAACATTTCGGTGACGTCTGTGCAGGCGGGTTGCTGTGCCTACTGGTGTTCTGGCAGCTCAGTAAAATAATATGAAAGTCCCCCAGAGGTTAAATGGCAAACATCTTTCTCTCCGGCCTGAAATGTCCGGGGTTCTTGACCAGTCCCCCAGCTGCAAATCTAGTTTATGGTTTGTTACTATGCCTTCGCCTGTAACGCCAGAAGATCCCACAGGCGGTGCCGTGTTCTCGGCTTGCACCTGTATCAATTCCATCTCAAAATTTATACTTTGATTAAAAAGGAAAGCCTCTTGGAGACAGTGTATTAATAATGAACAAATTCCTTTTTATATCTCCTGGATATACAGGAACCCCGAGCCTCTCCCTGGGGAGACGATGATCTGAACAGTCCAGTTAGAAACCTCAGAGGCAGGCAGCACCCGGGAAAGGCTGGCTTATAGTCTGTGTTCTTTCATTGCTGTACTCGAGTCCCAGGAACAGCATTACTTTAGGCCACAGATATCATGCTCCGCAATTTTAGGGCATGTTGAGAAAAGCACCTGATCACAATGGCTTTAAAAACAGTGATAAAAGAGGGAGAGGAAAAAAATAATTTACATTAAATGCTACAGTGCTTCATTTACACAATATAATAAAAAGCAAATTTTGTGATTCAAGTAATGATTGCAGGTTATTAAACTAAGCCTTAAAGACTTCATAAATGAAAGGCTTTTAATAAGTGATGAACATGGGTGATGATGTGCTCGAAAATAGAGAGAATCTTTATTAGTTTGACACATTTGTTCTCTACCCACCCACTTCCCTGCTACTTTACTTGGTCCCTGGATCGCTCTCACAAAAAACGTGAGACAAAGCTTTAGCTGGGAAACTACACGGGAAAGCATCGCCTTCGGTTACTGCCAGGGCCTTGAGAATATGGCATTTTGGGGAGGTTCCCGCTGGTCAGAGCAGGGGTTGCGGGGCGGCTAACGCAGGTAGGACTCAGCTCCTGGAGCCAAATCCCGTCACCAGATGGTTCCCGTTTCCGTGTGCGAGAGGTCTCCTGCGCTGATCGCTGCAAGAAGGAGCAGAGGGCTCACCGAGACGTGGCGTTGCTCTCCCCGGACAGCCGTTCGGTTAGAAAATGGGCGTCGGGGCTGCTGGGCAGAGCCGAGCTCTGCTTCCTGAGGGCCTGGCTGAGAGCACGTCGCCATCGGCGGCTGCCTCCTCCCTGCCTTGGAGGATCTGGCCTGGGCGGTGCAGGAGCAAACACCTCTGATGGTCATTTCACCGCTTGTGCATCCTGCCAGGGGTTGCTTCTGGCTGTCCTCGGGCTGTGATGCCGAGCAGGGGCTTGTGATCCGGCGGGGAGGTGGCAGAGCAGGGGCTGCTGTGCCGCTAGGCCCGAGCGGGCACCCAGCCCTCACCCCTCGGCCCGTAAGGGTGGCTGAGCTCTACCTCTTCAACTTGCCGCTTCCTTTCGGCTCTGCTCTATTTTTGCCTAAATTATTAAAGACTGATGAGGTTTCCAGCCTAGAGGTGGCTGTGTTTCAGTGATGGATGAGTTGATTCTTGTACAGATATAGTAATCAAGGCACTTTTAAACATCTTCGTCATGAAAGGCACAATATAAATGTGAAATATTATTTTGTGCCATGCAGCTGCTCAAATCTGAAATACACATTATGTCTCGGTAATATAGACAGTACTTAAGACTGTTAAATTAAACTATTAAAGCCTATAGAAAAAACAGAGATGACAGAGTGCAAATTAAATCTGAATTATCGTTAACTTGCTGTGCCAGTAGTTTTCAAACACATTCATACTGACCTGGAAGAGAGCAGGGGGAGTGGAACGACATTCCCACCTCCTAATTGGAGTCATTATCTGGGCTTGCTTACCACGCTGCCCACAACAAGGGCACTGCAGGGACAGCAGTGGCACAGGTCGGGCAGAAGGGTGCCCGTGGACCACAAGGGATGCGTAGGGGTGTCGTCAGTGTCCTGCCACCTTTCTGATTCAGAGCCAGGACGTGGCCAGGCAGTCACTTTGCCAGATAGATAGTTTTTAAAGGCGATAAATGACTGCAGGCTCTTTCCTGTGCAGCTGTGCTTGTGAGAAATGCTGGCGTCCCAGGGACGTGCTGCTGCTACCTGCCCTCATCTCTCCACGCTGGCATCCTGGCTTCTTTGGGGGGCCTCGTGGCGACATGACGGTATGTTCTCAGACGCTTTGTCTGGTTCATTTATATCGAGTTGCAAGTGATGAAATTCTCACAGCTTCCTCTGGAAGTTTATCCCTGCCCCAGTCTCTAATAAACACTGCACGCTGCATTTTTAAATTAAGAGTTTGCCTTTGTTTTCCTCGTTTCATTTCTCACGATGGTATCTCCGTGTACCTCTAAAAAATCCCTTTCCATCCTTAATCTTTACAAGCGCTTGCAGGCATGTGGGTATCTATTTGTTGTGAGTCGGGCTCATGCCAATCCATCAGTTTGCATTTTAGAACATTTTTTGACAGCCGAAAGTGATTAATTTTCAAAGCAGACACAACCTTTAATCTGCAGAAAAGGAAACAAACTTTCCTCCTCTCCTTCGCTGATTGAATCTGGAAATGAATGAATGATACCCGACTCAAATGTGTTTCTAAAATAGATTTCATTAAATATAATCGGTCACTGCTGATCATCAAAAGTGTCTTGAAGATTGGCCTATATACGTGTGCGGTACTAAAGTCAGAATGAGCTCAGTGATCGATATTCATCCAACATCTTAATCTGCTCAACAGTATTAAATGGATTTTCCTAACGTCCCCGCAAAGCAGGGAAATAATGTAACTCTTGAGTAGAAATATTAAAGCCAGAGGATAAATGCGATGTCCAAAGCAATGCCAAGCAGCTCCTGACTTGTATCTCTGTACCTGTTGTCCTGCTGTTTGTCATCATCAACCGATGCAGTTACAGCTGGGGAAAGCTCCCAAGTACGGGCGAGAAAACTGTGCTGTGGAAAAATTGGAGGAGACATCTCAGTCTGCCTTCCCCTCCGTGTGCTTAGGTAGTCCCAGACCTGCCAGCTGCTGGTCACCAGTGCCCGCACCAGGACTAAACCTGAGTGTATGAGCAGATCTAGTTCTGACGATAGCTTGTGGGTTTCGTGTCAGTTTTGTATTTGCTTTGTTAGCTGTTTGGGCTCCTCTACAGAGGACAGGAACAGATCTCTGTCCTTAAGTCCATCACTTGCTATACTTCTAAGATATATTTCCTGCTTTGGTGAGGGGCTAAATCTTGCTCCATGAGAAACTAAACTCAGACCTGCAAGTCACTTTACATACTGCTGCACTATAAAAGTCACGCTAGCTCCATATACCTATGCAGTTAGCTCACTAATGGCTACAGGTCCCTGTTCCTCCCCAGACTTGCCGTAGAACATCTTTTGGATTTCCCTGCTGTAAAACTGGAGGGTAACTACCAGTGGTAGTTAGTTAGTTAGTTAATTGGGTTATTTAAGGCAAGGCCTGCTGCTCACCATTTGTCTGCGGCTGGGACTTCTGGAGAGATTTGAATGAATGACCGAGAAAAATCTGAATCATCCAGTCATGCAAATTAAACTATTTCGGTAGTATGAGGGCTACTTTTCCTGATCCATAGTAATTGATGAGGCTCATTATATGTTAATATCACTTCTTTTTTTTTTAATCTTACATGTAATTTACTATAGTGTTGCGGTGTGAAGGTATAATTAAGATTCAGATGGCAATTTCATTCTAGACTGCTCTCTACCGTTGCTTAAATAAAAATTAGCACTTAGGATGATATTTTCTCTGAAGGCAGAAAAAATATTCTTTCTGATACTTCAGATATAAATCCATTCACCCGTAACCAAATTTTCTAATTGTGAAAAATCACAAAACACTACCTCTTACCATCAAGCACTGCCCTGTGCCCCTTCTGAAGGTGCAGCATCCAGGGTTCAGTTCCCAGATGCACGAAACCCGAGACTCTCGTGGTTGCAGCTGTGACCAGCAATCATTTCTTCCACCCCTACGTTAAGGTTTGTTATCAGTGTGCGTGGTGCTGATGCCTACAGGAGCCAGCTACTCCAGGGTCTGCACGACCGAGCTGCTGGTGCTCACTGCCTCGCGTGAACCCACAGGAAATTTCGCTGCAATTTTGCCAGGCTTATTATACATGCACAGGGTTCATCTGAGGCTCACGGTGGGCAAAAAAGACAGGCAGTGAGGGCAGGGAAGGCACGTGTGGGTCTGTCTGGGTGCTCGTGTGATCGCTTTGTGCTGGTGCTCCCTTTCTGACCGCTCTGCAGGCTCTGGTGCTACGTGGGACGTGACGACTGCCTCCCAGCTGACTACACACATTAGCGTACGGCAGGGATGTAGCTCGCTGTTGACAGGAAAGCTTTGGAACATCATAGCATATGAAAAGAGCAAAATGAAATGTTTCTGTAATATAATGCGAGGACAGACAAATGTGGGTGTACATGAAAACATTCAGGCGAGTCTGCTGACATGGGCGGGAGGAGGGGAAGAAGGGAGTTGCTGTGTTTTTGTAAAGCAAATAAAAGAGTCACCGCTCAGGTAGTAGCAATTTCTGAAGCGGAAGGCAAAATCTCATCTTTTTTTTTTTTTTTTTTTTGTAGCAATCTTTTTGAAGCAATCGTTTTGTCGCTGTTTCATTTAGGCTGACATCAGGTGCTTTATGAGCTGCATTTCAAAGGTTTGCTTTTCTGCCGGCTGCTTGAAGAGAGCCAGGACCGGCGCGTGGAGCACCGTGCCCTGTACGGTTTGAGCTGCAGGGGCCTGGCAGCAGCATTGCTCCCTGCGAGGCCCTGTTGCCCCAGGACCCACGCCACCAGGAGCAGAGGGAGAGGTAGAATTGGGCCCTTTCTTCCCTTGCACAAGGACCAAGAGCAGTGGTGGGGCTCAGCCTGAGCTGCGCCCAGCTTCTGGCCAAGCCGTGGCAAGGTGATGGAGCAGGGACACACGAGAGGAAGGAAGAGGTGGGAGTTTGAGTACTTGTGTAGGAGACAAGAGCTTCTTCATCATCCTGCTCTGCAGTGGGGAGCTCTGCGTAAAATCACTGAGCATCTGTGTGGCTCAGTTTCCCCTCCTGTAATTTGGAGGAGATCTTTCCCAAAGCCACTGTGAAAATGATTACATTGCAGCGATGCTGTGCTGAGGGACCATAGGAGTGCCTCAGAGAGACAGCCTTCTGTCTGGCAGATGCTTTAAAGACGGAAAAAGAAATGCAAAGATCTGGCTTCGCTTCGCACCATGTGGAAACGCAGGATGTGTCTTTCAGAAAGGAATTTATCGCCGCGTTGTAGTTTTGAAGGACTGCAAGTGGTGTGGCTCAGACTCTCCCCCGGCGTAACTGCATCTCGTGTGCCGTACGTGATAGCGGGAGGTTTGTGTTGCCTGTCCACGTAGGTAGCGGAGGTGGGAGCATGCTGTCTCTGCGCCATGTGCTGCACTGTAATGCACGTTTTGGAACCGGGCCTGTTTTTAATGTATTGTACCTTCTCCTCAGCGGCTTCCTGTCTAATTCTGTGTGCTAACCCCGAAATGAGCAACCCTCACAGCAGCTGTGAGGGAATTTTTGTATGTTCTCGACAAAGACCCTCCGAGGAATTTCCTTATTAACCAGCCGAGCTATCAAAAGCGCCTTTTCCTGCCAAAAAGGGCAAAAAGCGCAGAGATACGAATACATGTTTGGTGAAATCCCGTTGTACTGTAACAAGACCAGGCCCTGGTAGGAAACCTCGTGCTGGTGCCTGCTGCAACGAGAGTCAAAATAATACTCAGCAGCCTGGAGCATGAAACCTTTCTCATCTTCGCTTTGGCCCTTTCCAGGCACGCCGGTACCTGGGACGTTGCTGGTGGGTACTGCTGCCCCTAGAGCTGAGCTGGGCTGGGGGTGTTTGTAGGGCATCTTGGCAGCCCTTCTTGGACAAACGCTAATTTGGGAGGTTGGGGGGTGTTGTTTCAGCCTTCGGTGCATTTCAGTCTTGGTCTTGGGGAGAGAAAATACCAAACTCCCTTGTAGGATAACAGGTAAGGCTTACCACAAGGTGCGTCTCTAACTTTTGGTCACTGAGTAGACCAGAGCAGGACTTTTTGGCCTGGAAAAGAGATGGACTAAGTGGGCACGTGGTGGAGGTTCAGCAGGCGGGATGCAGGCGAGGACGGAGGAAAGAAGAGGAAGGATTTGGCTCCAGTGAACACATCAAGTCAGTGTTTTGCTTGCTGTGTTGTGTTACAGCTAATCTAAAGGAGCGTTGCTTAGATGATTGCTGTTGGAGGGAAAATGTGTGAGAAGACTGGAGCCGGGGGGGATGGTGGAAGAATTGGCCTAGAAAAGTTCTGGGACTAGGCATGAGAGAAGCAGAAAGAGGCAGAACTCGCCTTCTCGAGAAGAAGGGAGCAAAATGATCTGATTTGGGTCAGAGGATGGCATTAAGGAGAAATACTGTGTCTGAGTGGCAGATGAACTGATCACATGAATTAAGACTATTCATTTCAGTGGTAGCATGAAAATGTGCTATCTGCTTTTATTCCATCTCAGCCTGATTTTGGCCATTTTTATTCCGTCAGTGCCGGAGGGTGTCCTTTAATGCGGCCCTCTTGTACAGAATTCAGGAGCAGGGATCTTTTCTGGATCTGAGTCTTTCCATTATGTTATTTCTCTCCTAAGGGAGCGAAATTGATTCCCAATAAGGCAGCTGGTTGATTTTTCAGATTCTAGCACTTGCCTATTTGTTTGGCCTTCTGGTTTTCCATTTAACAGGTTGCTCTCCCTGGCCCACCTGTAAATGACTTCCACCCGGTCTGCAGGGACGGACGGCAGCTCCCCGGCCGGGCTGTTGCCCACTGCACCCCTTCTCCAAGGCTTCCCACCTTGTGGTTGGATACGAAAGCTAATGAAAAGCATCGTGTCTCCCTTCCCTTCTTCAGATTTGATTTTTATTCACTTTGTCCCTGTCTGTCAGGACTGGATGAGTGGAAAAGGAAGGGGAGTCGCTGGAACTCTGACCCGAGTCCACTCTGCTTCACTCTCCCTTATCCCCCTGAGTAAATCGAGCGCTTTTTTCATACCCCTGCATTTTCCGTATGCATTTTTTTTCCACCCATCGTAGGCTTTTGTTCTTGTTGCCTCGACTCCTTTTGGCGCTGGGAGATCTACAGCCTTGAGGCATTTCCTATTTTAGTGAGGATGTTTGGCAGTATTAAACATCAAAGCACAATCTAGGCCGACAGCGCAACGCGTACCTTGATATTTCTTGTTTATTCCTGATTAATGTTCACACACTCGAGCCAGCCCATTCCAAGCTAGAACATTTTTTTCTCTGTCTCTGACCATCGCAAACTCTTCCTTTTATGTAGAGGGGAAAATGTGTTTTCCTCCTGCTTTTTCGAGGCACTCGGTAGCAATCCAGAGGCTGGGCTTGGAAGCCGGCTGATAACTTTGCTTGTAACACACAGGGCTGAACAAGACAAAGTCTATTCCCCAGAGCTGCTTTGGTTGTGCAGCACTAGGCATTTGTTTGTGAATGATGCAAATTCTGCGCAGATGAAAAAGTGAGCGTGGCTGCATCTGGTATCCATTGCAATTCTTAAATACTTTTCTGAAGATAACTTTTGTTCAGCAGGAAGCCAGTTATTTGGCACACCGTGTCCTTCTTGTGGGTAGTACGTCCCTACAGGACTCCAGGAGGCTACTGGCAAAACAATTAAGGGTGCATATTTTAAGCAGTGTTTTCGAGAGAGAGTTGCAACTCTCCGTACGTGTTAGGAGAATAGGAGCTGCCGTGCCAGGTGATACTGGCAATCCTTCCTCTCCGATGTGCTGCCAGTGATGGTATTCGATGCTGGATGCTTTAGGGAAGAGGCAAGAAACCATGGTGTGGCATAAGGGAGCTTCCTCTTACACCCGTCGGAGCAGGCTGCTGCCCTGAAGCGTGACGAGGTAGCTGAGACAGTGACACGTCGCTCGTGGCTGACGTCTGAAGTGAGCTGTCAGTGCTGCAGAACAGGGCAGAGCTGGAAGCAAAGGCAGCTGGCGTGGTGTGGTGTGCCTTGGCCAAGTGTGGTGCCAGGGAAGGTCGGGGTGAGTTGAAGTGGGACAGTGGAAAGTCTCAATTTTCGTTACGTTTAGCACATACAAGCCGTACAGCCTAGTCCTTGCCTTTAATTGCATAAATTAAATAAGTGATTTGTGCAAGCCCATAGGCAGATATTACAATAATGCGTGTCGTAATTTGCTTGGCATAAAATAACACTTTGCTCTTGAGTTCTTATGGTCTATCATGAAGCAGCACAGACTTGTGAGCCTCTGAGCTACCATAGAACCTGAATGAAAAATAGGTGCAGTTTTTCCTCATTACTTAACTAACCTGATTCTGCTTTCAGCTTTGCTGTTTTCCTCTATGAGAGTGGCTGGGATTCTGCTCTTTTTCCCCATATACTTGAGCCAGCAGAGCGATCGCTCAGTTTGATCTCCTAACAATGTGGGAGACTGGGGCCACTCGACTTCCTGTAATTTCATGACCCACCACCTACCGAACGGAGAAGTAACACCGAAATGCTGCAGGCTTCAATATGTAGGATGTCAGCATCGGTCTGGAATATCCTGCCTGGAGAGCGTCAGGCGCGAGCACTGCCAACCCTGACATCACCCACCCAGGGAGGCTGCGCCGTGTCAGTTGTTCTGGCAGGTGGTTCCTGGAGAACAAAGAGAGATTAAATATCCCCAAGAATTTTATTCTGCTGCAGAAAACATTAGTAAAAAGAACTTTTGTAGAGGGTTGGTGCGTTACTTGCTGGCTGGCTGGGTAATGACGGGGCGCCGGGTTCCTGGCCGGGTTCGTCAGGGCGGGAGGCAGAGACGTGGCACAGTGGGGAGGGGGGAGGCTCTCGTGCTGAGATGAGGGCTCTTGCTGGAGAAAGGCCTGTGCGTGATGCAGGGGCACGGCAGCTTTAGCCGTGGTTCCATGGACACATCCATTTTCCTCCAGCGCTGTGGTGTGGCAGCCAATTTCACACCGCTGCCGCAGGCACAAGGAGGACGTCGCTGCCCAGGCAGGTTCATGGGCGCTGCGATTCCACCTCTTGCTCTCTGCAGAAAGTAATCAGCTTGACTTGGGGGTTGCTTTTCTTCTGTTGCGCTTCAAAGCTTCAGCACAACTCCTATGTGCGGATATGAAACACTCCCCTGTAGTAAACTGTTAATGCTTGTTGCCCTCTACATTGGACTCTGTGTTCTGGTTTTCCAGGAACTTTGCTGTTTGGGGGATCTGTGTTAGTAAAGCTGCAGCAATGCAGACGACAACTTGTGCTGAATTGCCAGAGACTGAGTAGTAAATCTGGTGACTAAGCTGTACTGATGTCTGTGCTGTCCCAGCTCGGCTGCTTTCCTTTCTGGATGTTGCTGGATGCTTTTGTCTAAACTGTGCTGCAAACACTCATAGCTGGATTAGAGTCTGTGGTGGTGGTAGCACCCATCCTTTGCAACCTGTTTTGGATGCAAAATGATTCTTGAAAATATAAAAAAAGCAGCTTTCAAAATGGAAGGAAAAAGAATAGAACAGAGAAAGAAGAAAAGGAAATGAAAAGAATGTACCCAGATCAGCTGCATGCACAGTTTTTCACCTCTCTCAGAAGAGAATGGTAAATCTTCCTTCCTCTGCAATTCCAAGCTGATGACTTGCTCTGGGATCTCTGATTTACCTGAATATCCTCTCTTATGCTGAAATCAGTCTTTAAATGCTGCTTATGCACTCTGCTTGCAGTTGAAAATCCGATGCCATTTTAACATTTCATCTACTGTCTTTAGTCCATTGAACAGAAATAATGGGAAGAAGATAGAGTGATAAAGAAAAACACCAATGGGAAGTAGAATGAAAACTGATTGATGAGACATAATAGAGTTAAGCAACAGATGTTGAGCACCACTAACTGACTGTCTTATTATATTCTTCCAAAGGCTCATCTCCCCCGACCCTCACAGGCCGAGCGCTCCGGGTGTGTGTACTGCAAGTCAATGCAAATCGGAGGCAAAACATTTGCCCATAGATTTACAAGGAGCTTTGCAGTCTGACAGTGGTGGCATGAATGCCAGCCTGATCTGATCTATTAGTGCGGTTGCGTCTAACCTCCCTAGCCTTTTAAACAGGGAAAAACAGCAGCTCTAAGTGGCTGCGAGGTTTCAATTACATTTACGCCCTAGAGGGACACAGCGGTGACCTGGTGCTGATGGATTTATGAGTATGTTATCTGACAGGAAGGCGGGCTTAAAAACAATTGGTGCAACACATGCTTAGTTATTACATTAAACTACTTCCCTTGGCTTGGACGTCTCTATTTTTCTCCCCTACGCGGGCTCAGGTAGTCCAGGGGATTCCTACCATTGATATGAAGATTATTTTCTCATAGTTGTTGCAGAAATCTAAATCACAACTAAAGTAATTTGAGACATTAAAAAAAACAACACACCAACATTTGAATCATCAGCGTGTTGAGAAGCCTTTTACTTCAGATGCTTTCTTAAAAGCTGAGAGGATTATTTTCTCCGACTAGTCTGTGCAGGAGGATTTCAAAAAGGAAGAGTTAGGTTTTTATGAACACTCTTACATTTAAATCCTTAGAATAGACATGTTTCTTTGATATATCGTCTTGTCTGTATTATATCTACAAGAGCTTGGTTTATTTATTTGGAAGCCATAGAAGATTATTCTTGAAAGTTAAGAATTGCTTTCCTTATTGCTCTGGAGCTTTTTATTCTCTTTCGGGACCAATCACTATCAGACAAAGAATTAAATATTGATGGGAAGTAATTAAAACAGTTTAAATGGGCTGAAAAATACACAATTGTCATGAGTATGAAAGTGTTCAAATTAAATAATAATATTTCAGCATTCTCTAGTATGTCACAAGCCTACATGTGTACTTTTCAGCGCAAAACAACTGCCATGTGTAATGGCCTCAGTTTTACTGATGTATTCACCGTTAATCTATGTGTGAAGACTACTAAGCATTTTTTAATTAACTTATGTCAAACGTCGCATAGCAGTACATCAACGAGAACTTACAAGAAGAACAAATCTCCATTCAGCTCAGATCAATACATGCACATAATTCATTACACCTGTACCGAAATATCCTACCAAGACACCTTAACTCTGACCCATGAGGCTCTGCAGACAGCAGATGTCTATTTTAATAATTATTGCCGTAACGGGGATGAGTAGGAATATTCCCTCGGCTGCTCGTGCGCACTGTAGTGCTTAATGGCACCTACCTGTACCGATCTGCTTGCATTGAACTGGGTAAGTTACCTCTTGCAGAGTTGAGAGCTGAGCCAGGTGTTCCAGCTGTACCAGCCCCGCTTAACATCCTCTCTGGTGTCGTAACAGCGTAGTGGAAGTGAATGGCATGGACCTGGGCTTTGGATTCATCTGAAGGGGTCTTTTTTCTTCAGCAGACCCTGTTTTTGCCTTTTCAGCTCCTCAGAGCCTGTCTACCACGCAGTGCCAGTGCACAGCTATATGCAAGTTTATGAATTTGGATCCTTTCAGCAGCATTAAGGCCCAAATACTCTAAGGCATGTTCTGTAGCCGTGCTCCATTCTGCAGGTGGTGTAAGGATATCTGTAGCCGGAGCAGGGATTCCAGGGCAGATCAGCCCTAAGCTGGGAGGAGCTCCTCACTTGAGTTGGTCAGACTGAAAAACATGATTGGGCTACCCAAGAGAAGGTGGCATTGCAAGATTTTATCTTTGTATTCCATTAAAAACTGCATGTTGGGGAAGAAAAGAGCCCCAGTACTACCCATTGCCTAACACATTTGACACCACTGTATCTGTCTTGCTACCACTTTGTCATGGCCATTCGCTTTCTCCTCTAGTGGAGGATGAAGTGGTCAAGTCCGTGACAGTCTCAGCTGGTTCAGCCATTCCTGAGTGCCAACACTGCAGTTCTTGCAGCAGCCTGGGTGCCAACACTGCCAATACTTAGCAAGTGAAGGGCTTTCTGCTTGTGAGTTAGCAGTCTGCTGCCTGGAGCAAGTGACTGAAGAGGTCCGGGCATGGATATTTTGTGATGAGAGCTCACCAGCAGTGCTGCAGCAAGAGGAGGGGAGATGTGAAGAAATCAGACAATTATGTGGGCTTTATCTCCTAGTTGCACAGAAAGTAGTTTGACGTAGCCAACTACTTTGCTGCATAGCAAAATTTTCCTCTTAGCAGTCTGTGCATGGATCAGTCAGGGACATAATGTCTGCTTTCATATTTTTTCCTTATTCCCATTGCCTATCAGGTGGTCACTGAGGTACAAGGACAAGGAAGTTTAAATGTGCAAACAGCCAATAGCGAGCGGCTCTTTCAAAACTCACCGCCTTGGTAGAGCTGTGCCGTAGCAGCATTTCCAGTCCATTTTCTGTAGCTGACCCCGCTGCCAACCCTACTGAAGGAAACAAACCAGCTTGGGACACACAGGAGCATGTACCTTACCCATCCCTACAGCTCTTAGCAGTAGCCTCGTGGTGCATAAACCAATGGACTGTCTACCTGGTGATGAGGAAGATACGAAGCCTGGGATTTTCACTTTGCTGTTTGGTTCCCATTAGAAACTCGTGTGACCTCCCTGGGGCTGCCAGGTTAGTGGCAATAGCGCATTTTACTGAGCATGTTTGGCAAGGAGAGCTTTTATTTTGTACTTTCCTGTCTGACAGATGGTTTTTGGTTGAAGCAGGGGTGGAAATTCCCCACAGTAGTTACAGGGAGACTTGGCCACATCCACTGGCATTAATTATAATAATTGTCCTTCGTAATTAGCCGCGTGCCAGAGCTGGAGGCACAACATCACGTCTCTGCTGACTCCGTCTGATTTCGGGTCCTTTTGCGGCTTGCTCTCCCACAACTGGGAAGCAGGTTGTTTGGGCTAGAATTAGAGTCGTAGGTAGGCAGCAGCTGCTCTTGAGCTTTTTTATATGCTAGTTGGATGTGTGAGATCAAATTGTTTTTGTTCATTTAGCAGCCTGTTCAATGGAGGGGGAAGAACAACGCGAGCCTCAGTAACTGCTAGCATCCTGTTCTGACAGTGGCTCTGCCTGCGGATGACACTGAAGGTTATTGATGGCTCTAAATGATCCGTTCCTGTTCCACTGCAGAAGTAGGAATCAGCCCTACATGTACCTACTTCTGCAGGGAAACCTTTACTCGTTGCGTGTTGTACCAGCCTGTGCTGGTGGCGTTTGATTTGCCCTGAACTTGGTGTAAGCATTTACTCAGCAAACACAATATTACTGAAATTATGCAGGAATTTTCTGCCTTGTAATTTAAACCTGGAGCTGGCCACACTGCCAAGACTCTTGTATTTAACGTATAAGCCTGTGTACAAAAAGGAGGGCTTTTGTCTGAGCCCCGAACCCTGGTGATGGTGGAGTACACAGGCATCCCTGCTTCTTTAGTGGGGTCCCACACTATCTGGGTTGGCACAGAGGTAGTCTGAAGCCTAGCAACTTCTCCTAAAAGGATTTCACATCAGTGGGAACAAGGGATTTACGGGGTACCTCTTATGCAGAAGTGATAATCTCCACTAGAAAGCGTGAATACTACAGGTGGGTTACTGCGGCTGGGCTAACACCAGTCACGTGGAGAGCAAACTTGGGAAGATAGGGCTTACACTGCTTCATTTTCCTCTTAAACTTAATCTTTCACACCACACACAGTCATAACAGGCTACGAAGGGCAGAACCACGCTGCAGTTCCTACGGCAGCAGGCCTGTAATGTCCTCCACGTGTGTACTGCACTCGGTCGTGTCTGCAGTGCTGCAAATCTTCAGTGTACTTCACCCTGAGATCTCAAAGCATTTCACTAACCCAAGTGACTGAGGTCTTTCGATATGGTGGATAGGCAATGTGAGCACCATGTTATCAAAAAGAGAGTTAGTCTTTAGAGAGCTTACAAGAATTTCCCAGGCTGTGCTAAGATTGAAATCCCGAATTGTTGCCTGCCAGTCCTGCCCCTTGCCATCGGATCCACACCAGGGAGCCAGCTGGGAGAAAGGATGTGCTCCTGCTCCTGTCGGTGGCCTCGGACGGAGTTACAAGGGTGCGGGTCTGGCTCCAACAACACTGTGTACAAAGTGGTGTTTCCCGTTCAGGATGCGGCACCAACGCAGTATTGAAGTGAAATCCAATTTGTGTCAAGCAGCCTTGACAATGTAGGTACGGCACCGACGCCGTAGTGAGTGAACAGGTAACCAACCGTGCTGAGCTTCGAGACGGAGGCTTTCCAGAGACACTCCTATGCAGTATGTTAGGAGCCCTGGATGACAACACGATTAACTTCTCATTGGCAAACAAAGTTATTCCACTTTGTCTGGAGAGGAAACACGAGGTGGCTGCCCAGTCGGAATTGCGAAAAGAAATCCATGCTCATTGTGCTCAGCTAGGTCTTTTAGGAATAACAACAAAATCAGTTTCTTTTTCTTTCTGGCTTCACGTCAAGTCAAGGCTGACACCAGGGATGGATCTGACTCGTTGCTCAGCTCAGCCTGGGGACGTGGGAGCAGAACTTGCAGCTTACTCTGGCGCCTAAACCCAAACTTCCCGAGAAAGCGAGAAAATCTGCATTTCCCTCCTGCATCGCGTGCATCAAATCACTTCAGCTTATGATATTGTATTACATTATTAAAGCTAAACTCCAAGGGAGCAGGTGGCCCTGTGATGTTATTTCACCTCTCAAGTCTGTTGGCAAATCTGTCATCTTCACGTCAAGTGAGAATGAATTTTGGTGGCTGCAGTCTGGGGGATTTTCAAAAGCAGGGAGTTAGTAGTGGTAATGGCTATTAACGTTAAATGTTTGCTTTGTGTTCAAAGGAGTTGGCTGTGATGTGTAGTCACACTACAGTGTGGCTGTGGTCACTGTAAAGAGAGGAAAAGATGCAGCATTTTCTCTGAAGACCTACAATTCCCAAACCATTTTGAAAGTTTGGGAGAGCTGGGATTATCACGCCTTTAAACTGCAGGGGATTTGTCTATGTCCTAGCATGGAGGGCTATTCTGCGGGCTCAACCCAAGGAGAAGTCATGGACAGGAGCAGGAAATCCTTACTTGGTGCCTGTCTGCACTGTGCGTAGGTTAAACCCACTCCAAATTGAAAAGAAAAATTTGAATAGAAAGAAACCCCATATCCAGTGTTCTCAGTATTCAAGGAAAAAAAGAAAAAAAAAAAACACGGGAAAGAATCTGCATCTCAATCTCATCGTTGTGTTAAAGGAGATGTACTGAATTTGCAGAATGGCTGCAGCAAGTTGTGAATAATGTATGAAAGGGAAAAATTGCTTCCCTGTGCACAGAGAGAATGCAAACAGCTGTGCTGCTTGCTGCGTGCTGGTTGCAGACACCGGCATCGCTGGGGACCCACGGAGAGTGTAGCAAATCCCGAGTTCCCAAGTTGAGTTTCCCCTCCTGCTCTGGCACCAGGCCTTAAAAAAGAGTTTAAAATGACTTTTATTGCTTATAATTAATTTTTGTTCCTTTTCTCTTTTTTTTTTCCCTCTTCTATTGGGCAACTGGCCAGATGGAGGGAGGGAGAGGGGGATGAGAAACATACACAAAGAGGCCAAATAAGGGAACGTGAGTCTAAATACATTATAGCTAATGTGTTTTTTTTTCTTTTTAGAGCTCAACCTTCTCTTTTTTGATGTTGTTCTGTGTTTACTGTTAATGAGAGATAAGGATTAATAAGCCTGGCAAAAGCCAGTGTCTTCTGGTGCTACAAACCAAACCTTGATTTCTCTCGCCTCTACCCACCGCTCAGGTATTTGCTGTAACCTGCTCTGGTAGGCCAAGTCAGAATCTGGTCAAACACCACATTTGTGCTTCAGTGCATCCAGGTCAGACTTGCAGAAGGTTTTTTTTTTTTCTGTCTTGATTGCAGCGGGCCAGAAAATGAGACTAGTGCCAAGTTATGTGGCAGCTTTATGGTGGTGGTTAAGGTTTAAGGCCAGCAGGACATTGCACTTTAAAAGGGTCACCAGTCTTTTTCAGAAGGTTATCTGAACTCTCGTCTTTGGAAAAAAAAAAAAGGGGGGGGGAATGAAGACAAGCTCATTATTTACATAGCTTTCATTTAAATTCAGCTTTGAATCCTACAGTCTGAATTTAAACAGATGAGCGAATAGCAAAACACAACTCGAAGAGCTGTCCCTCATTGCCAGGGGAACCTTTTGTCTGGTGTGGAGAAGAAAACACAGACAATTAGTCATTTTTATGCTTTCAAAGCATTGGTTTGATGGTGCCAAACTTTTTCTTTTTCTTTTTTGAGAGCGAGATCTCGTCTACTTCAGCTATCTGCCACTCTGCTTTATGATGTTTCTAGGGCAACTGGCATCTTCGTGGAGAGCCACCAGCCGGCGTTCCCTGCGCTCAGACGGCTGCTCCTGGTGGCTCCTTTCCCTTCAGCACTCGCAGATAGCTCACAGCTCAACGGCCACAGCTCCATTTCTAAAGTCACAGCAGCTAAGTTATGGTTATGATTACTTACGAGCACAGGTGAATGATTTCTCGTGTTGGATTTTTGCAAGGCTGATGGTTAGGAAGGCTTCAGCTTTCTCCTCTGTCAGGTTGCTTCATAGGCAAGGGACCTTGACCAAGAATATTCCTTGTAACTCTCTTGAACTTTGCTGGGAGTAGCATTAGCTTCACTGCTCTGGAAAAATGGATCTGTCTTGGCCTGGGCTTCTCGTCTGCAGAACAGGAGAGGTGAAAGGGAAAGGCAGTGGGAGGAAAGAGCTCTGGGATGGGGCTGCAGAGCGGGCGACCTTCTGCAGACTGCCTGTGGAATTGCTTCTGTCAAAGACTGTGGATCTCAGAAACCTGGTACAGGGTGATTGGTATCGTAGGACCTGGTCCTGAAAGGAGGGGAGCCGTTTCCTGGCTAAAGCAGACGCGAACCTTTGCTCTCCAAGCCCACAGCCTGGGGGAAGTTCAGGGGGATGCTGTGATTGCGTCACTGTTTTAAAACATTTTCTTGTGAAATCTGATCATTTTATCATTCTGTGTAAGCCGTGTGGATAGTGGTAGAGAGATGCCGAGGAAGCTGCACCGCAGCTGAGCGCAGTCAAAACAAGAGGCAGGGAGTTGCGCTGATGTATTCACAGAGACGTTCCCCTGTGCATCAATTTTGTGTTCCAGTGGTGGCTGAAAGCTCTTTGACAGCACTTTTAGTCTGGGGCTTGTGTGTTTGAAAAGCATCTAGCATGTTGGTGGCAGCTATTTAGGAAGCAGCATCCTTCATTGCCCATTGTTATCCTTCTCCCTGCACTGTTGGCTGTGCCGAGGCCGAACAGCGTTGCTCATTCAGATCACCTCCTGGTTTTCAGGCCAGAATGCCCCAAAGAGGTTTGCTGGCTCAGTGGCTAGCCAAGGGTAAATGGGCACCGTGCTTTCCACCAGACCTCTCTGAGGTGGTAAAGGGGCAAGGAAGTGCAGAGTTTGCTGTTGAAAATAACTGAGAAAGTTACTTTTAATGCTTGCACTTACAGCTGGAGCCTGTTTGCTAACACCATCCACCCAGCCACTAATGCTTCCCCTTCCCTGATGAGTGTCCATTTTCAGCTGCTGGCTTGGTGCAAGAATATCATGAATAGGATTTGTTATTTATTAGCTGCGGTAATGTGGCACATAGGAGTTGCGTTACGCTGGGCACAGTACAAACACATTTATTTAGACTGGTGTGAAAATTACTAATGAGAAAAGATGGCTGGCCAAAGCTCTAGGCGTCCTGACACCTCGGAATAAAACAATGACATCCCAACTGTGTTTAAAGTGATGATTCCAGCAGAAACTCAGCCAGCTGCTTCCAGAAACTCCTACAGCATACCATTAGCCTTCTCTAAATAGTCTATAAAACAGAAGACTTGACAAATGTTAGGAGATGGTCTTTACCCTGAAGTGTTTACAGTCCAAAGCCTCCATCCTTCAGATAAGTGTCTGCTTATGTGATGATGTCCAGTGAGAAGACGTTGTTACTTGTCTTCTTTAAAATTATGCGTGTCTCTGGATGGCAAGAGCAGAAATCAAAGGGGGATGAAAGGAAAACTCTTATTTACTTAAAAAGAAAGAAAAGTTGAAGACTTAAGCTGAAAGGACTTGCCTGAGGCCCTACAGAAAGTCAGTGGCAGAGCCCAGAATAGAAGCCAGATGTTCCAAGTCTGTGACAATCTGCTTTAACAAGAATCTAACAGCGAGATGTTTTCCTTCAAAGTCTGTTTTCACCTCCCTTTTGAATTATCTTTTGGTCCTCTTTTTATTTTTATTTTTTAAAGGATATCTAAAGAATGCCATGGGAGTTTCAAACAAAGATAATGCTTTGAGGAAGCCAAGCTTTGGGGTATTTGCTTGTGTTCTGATTTACTCTGAGCAAGGGGAGCTGCTCTGATTCTAATTCTTAGGCAGGAGCCTCAAAGATTGCGAGAGTCTATAAATATTTGCTTTATTTGCAGTGAAGAGTACAGGAAGTTCTGCGTTAGCCTAATTTAGGCTTCAATATAGGCTATTTATGTACTACCTCCTGGGACCACCTCTGATTACTGAAAGAGTGACCTTATTGGAAACCAACAAGTAGGTCTGCACTTAATTATGAAGGACTCAGAGCTCGCTGCGGAGCCCTAACAAAGGTATTTTTGTAGATGATGTTACGTGTTTTTATTTAACAGCTCAAATTAAGAGAGCTAAAACAGATGGCATACTTGTTACTGCTCTCTGAGAACACCTACAGAAGGACACCGAGATTAACGGAGAGAGGCCAAGACTAATAGGTCAGGAGTGACGGCAAGGATCGGGCTGTCTGGGCTCCCTAATTAACATCTGAAAGCAATAATGAACTGGTCAGCGGGGTCAGGGACAGGTGATGCTGTGCGGAGGGGGAGAAAGAGGGTTTTGTTTGTGCTCTGCGTTTGGAAGAAGTGGTTTAAACGGTTTTGCCTCTTTTTTAACTTTCTGATAATAGCGGTGACTTAATCTAATCTAAATGTGGTCTTTGGAGAAAATCTGCTCTAGGACTTTTCCAAAATAATTTCCTGGAGGAAAGAAGAATCTCTCCGAGTGAAGTTCAGAGCGGTGTCTGAGGAGAGAAATGTAAAAAGCTGACTTATGGGGCAGCAAGTTTATACACGGGAAGATGCTCCTCTGGGGCATTATAGAAAATGATTATAGCAGATTTTGTTCATCAAGGCAAAGTAAGCTAAATCAGATACAAGGCGAAGCCCTTAGGAGGGGGAGGAACGTATTCAATTTAGTGAGGCAACTGTGATAGTAATTAAAGCCCAGATGGAAACCTTTGAATGTGTCTGGCGTCTGTGTATCCGCTGCGTTTTTTCTGTTAACTTGACATTATAAAAGGAGCACCCAAAGAATAAAGAGATGGTGTTTGAAATTTCATCAGTCAAGCACTGTCCCAAATTTGATTTATTGTAAACAATCTTCAAAAATGGGTTTGGGTGTATATGATACAGGCAAGGAGTTTTCTCAAGTGGTAATTCACAAAGAGAGAAATTGTACATTATTTGTAGATTTGTCTTTGCTGAAATGCAGTCAGGATTAATCACACCATCCGCCAGCTCTGACTGTGAACCTCTTGTACTTCGGACATATGGATAGAATTTTGCTCTGCTGTTATAAACTCTGAAGCAGAGTGCTGCGCTGTTTACTTTACGAGAAGATATACTGCAAGATTTCAGTTCAAAAAAAACCATACATTAAAATAATTAATATAAAAATCAAGGATTAAAAAGGGAAACGTCGTCCTACTTCTTTTCCTCTAATACACAAGCCAAGAATAAATGATGATATTGTATGGAAACAGTGTTAAAGGGTTAGAAAAATGTAAAGTGTTATTTTTCTATTACTGCTGAATGAAGAGGGGTTGGCTCTAACCCTGCTGCACTGTCGTACTCACAGGGAGCCTCGAGCGTGCCCTGCCTCGTGTTGGAGCCATTGCGTGCATCTGCCTGGAGCAGACAGGCTGCTTCCAGCCCCGGCTCCTCCGCCACATGCACGGCTTGCGCTCTCCTACGGGTGGGCTACGGTTTAGCGCTACTGCTCGAGCAGCTGCAGCACCGGAGCTCGTGTGAGCACCCTCCTGGCGTTGCAGCGAGGCTCGGCATGCCCGTGTCGCCCTGCCGCTCAGTGGTGGTGGAGCACCGGGCACAGTTTGCAGCTCGGAGCAAAGCCAAAGCACGGAGGGGAAGGGGAGATGCTCCTCTTCAGGGGTGCTACGTCGCCGTTTGCCACGGCATCTCCAAGCACATACCTAGGGGCATTTGGGAAAGTCTGAAGCTCCCCAGGCGGGCCTGTTTACGGGCAATTTTGTGATATTAGAGTTGCAGGCAAAACTCTAGTTAAGCATGTGTAATTAGCGGCAATATTAATGGTCTTTAACGATACTAACTCCAGGCACTGGTGTTTTCCCTGAGTTTTCCTTACCTCTGTGCTGATAATGGCTTACGTCCTTGTACTAAATCCATGCTGCCAAAATCCTTATGGTGCTTTCCACATTAGAAAGTATCTCCATGTGAGCCTATTTCCCCCACGTATGCTGTCAGTCTTCATTATAAGACTTTTTTTTTGCACTGAAGTACATCTTTTGCAGCCTGTATTCTGAAATAGCAATAAAAGGCCACTTCTTTAACATACAGAGCTTTCTTTTAATGGAGATTTTTTGAAGAGCTCTGCTTTTACTCCACCAATCCGCATCTAGCTGCAAGTGGCTCACTGCCCATTGACGGGAACCCAAAATCCTGCATCCCATAACTCGTCGGTTTGAGATGGATTAAATTAAGCTTCAGATTTATTTTTTTAATCTTAATTCTACCTCCACCTTTAATATCTGAGGGCACAACAAGCATCCGTGTCTCTGGAAGGCGTTTTTTACATGGGCCAGGTTGCCACCTGCAGCCTTGGATCCGGAGTCGTGGTGGAGTTGCGCACCTGATGGCTTTCCCATCCGCTTCTCGCTTGTCAGCCTGTAACTTTACTTAAAGACAAACGAATTGTAATTAAAACAATCCTTTTTTATTCCCTAAAACCAACATCCTGTAAAGTTTATAAGACCACTGGCTATATTTATGGCCCCTACACCCCCAAAGGGGGGCCGTGCTGCTTTTGTCTGGGGCTTCATCGCCGCCACGGGAGCAAGGTCTGAACCGTGCATCAATGTTCGTCGGAGGAGACCTGAGAGATTTATGATGGGAAAACGCTGACAGTTTGGTAATTTATTGCCACACTAATGGGCAGCACTGTAGTTCCTGACAGCTCCAAGCCTTTGTTCTCCGGGATAGCTGGTTTCTAATCCACTTGCTTTCCTGGATTCTCCCCCCGCTCTCTGATGAATGGGTTGAGGATGGTGAATTTCTGTATTGCTGCATTTTCTCGAGCTGATTTTACAGCCTTCCACTTGTAGGACTTCTGGTGTTGAAATTTGTAAGGGGTTGCAGGAACTTCACAGCCGAAAGGCCTTTTCACCTAAGTTGCTTTTGTCCTCGATGCTCTTGTGTCTGCGGCCCCAGTGGCGCACGTCGCTGCGTCCAGAAGAGCGCGCAGCCACCGAGCAGCTCCTACTTCTTCCAACTTGTTTGAGGAGAAGGCTGTGAATCTGCATAATGGCCTCAGACAGAAAGTGCTTTATCTTGGCGAGTTAGTGAGTCAGTTTAGGGGTATTCTATTGGCAAACGCTTTCAGAGAAATTATGCATGGTAAATTAATGAAGGCCGGCAGAGGTATTATGGTGGGTGAATGCACATGCCATTAGAGTCAATGGCTGGCTGAAAAAGTTAACGGTCATTAAGTGACTGTTAAAAAGGCCAGTGGACACAGATTTACTCCCTTGCAGGGCTCGGGCTGGGTTAGGGGAAGACAGAGCTCGCGTTGGCCGCCGGGCCACCGGACAGCCCGGCCTTTGTGCTTCCATCCCCGCCTCCGTTGGCTCCTGCCTCTGGCAGATGTACCAGAGCCCGCGAGAGCCCGCCGTGCGAGCAGGTAAAGCCCCCGCGTCCCTTCTTCTTTCTGGGCACTGCTCGGGGACAGAGCCGAGGCGGGTGGCCCAGGCTAATATTTGAAGACAGCTTCAGGCTCTGCGTGTCTCCAAGGGGGCCTGAAAGGGAGCCCGGCAGTGGGGACGTGGCAGGACAGGGGGTGCTGGTGCCAACCCCTCCGAGGGGGGGGGGCTCTAAAATAAGTCCCCTGTGAGTAGTGGGGTGTTACCTCCCCTTCGCGTTCAGATAGCGAGGACATTAGATGGGCGTTGGGACAGACCTGACCGTGAGCCGGCGGTACGGGAAACGGAGCTCTGAGCTCCGGCTGAAAGTTAGGCAGCCTTCTACCATCGCTGGCAATTCAGCTGTGAATTTGCCATATACAAAATATAGGAGACGTGGGCTATTTCCTGGGCACCTGTATTCCCCCCGGGGCCTGTGTCCTTCCCCTTGAGCACTGTTTTTTTTTTTTTTTTTTCCACATTGTATTTTGAATGTGTTGATTCTGACTGAAATAAACTGCATGGAGAAAATTAATGATTTGATATCTTCTCGCTGCTGCCAAAAGAAATATAAAAGCGTCTTTGATCTGGGGGCTTTAAAAAAGTGAGCCGGACCAGTTACTGATACTTACTTACTGACCTAAGTAAGTGATAAAGCGACTGTGTCGAAGTTTAATTAGTCTTGATCAAGATAGGTTTTTAAGATTTAGAACTGGTGGCCTTTTGAAGAAGAAAGGCTTCGAGTTGTCATTTATGCCACAACATGTCCTTTTATCACACTTTGTATTTCTCCAGCAAGAACGGTTTTTATTTTAGAGAAAAAGAGAAATGGCTCATTTGATGGAGATTAGCACGGACAAGCTTACTAATATCTGAAGACTATTTCTCTGTCTTACCTTTTTCTGTATTTCATATCCCACAGAGATTACCTCAGACTGCTGTTGTTAGTCACTGTTATTTATATAAAGATATGTAATGCGTTTGTGCTGGAGGGGTCGTCTGTAACGGGGTATGCAATTTCAGAGTGTAGCGACTGGCAGGAATTACGGTGAAGAATTGCTTCCCAGTGACAGCTTTATCCTGTCTGTAATATGTCATTGCGTGTGACTTTCAATTAATCACGCAATAACAAAACATTGAGTCTGGCGACAGTGGTGCGGCCATTAATATCGAGAAGCAAGTCTCGGCTTTATGAACACAAATGCTGTCGCGGTCCCCTGCCCACTCGTGCACTTTAATCACTTAGTCTCAACGTGGAAGGACCATTTCTCTCTTCCCCTCTCCCCCATCAGCCTCCATTGTGATCTATTAAACTGCAATCCATAACGTCTCGCGTCGCCGTAATGCTCTGATGGTGTGCGGTTTTAAATGATTGCAGGAATTTGACTTTGTCTCACTCTGCCTTGACCTTGGTGTCTTCGGTGCCTTCCCCTCCCTCTGTTTTCAAAGAGGGAGTGAGGAGTTGGGAGAGAAAATAGAAGAGTGACAGAGAGGACTTTGGAGATATTTCATGGGAGGTTTAATGTTGCTCTTTGAGGAAATGGGGGAGATAAAAGGTAAGAGAGAGGCTGTTACCGGAAGACAAAAAGTAAAGATTTGCAAGTTTTCAGGAGAAAAGGCATCATGCTGTCGAGCATAACTGTCTCCATAGACTGAAGGCTGCCGTGTGCTGGATCTCATTGGTAAGCACAGTGGAAACCTTGCAGTAATTCTTCCTCTTGCTCAGTTTCCCATTTATAATAAGATTGCTCGGTAATGTATCAATTTAAGTAAAATCCCCAAATCTCATTGTGTTTTACAGCTATATCTATATCCTGAACGGAAACATAAAGAGCCACTTGGGTGCTTTGTGCTTGGGCCACAAAGAAAGAAGGACGCCCTGGTCCCAGCCACCCAGCTGAGTCCATGGTATTATACCCGACCAAATTTGGGGGTAGAGTCTCACTCCATGGAAATCTGTGGTCTTTTTCAGTTGTTTCTTTTGGGTTAGTACTCAGGTTTTACACCTTACAAGACAAATGAGAAGGCTGGCAGTAATTAGTGTCAATGCTTTTCTTTTTCCCCCAAGAAGGAGATGAATTTAATTTAAAAAAAAAATGCTTGGCTGGACAGTGTTGGAAGAATCTCCTGAGCAGTCTGAAAGCTGGTGTACAGCAGAGCACATTATATGAAACAGATGAAATGCATTTTTGTATCTTTTCCCATGTATTAACACTGTTTGCGAATTTGTGGCACGTTTGACCACTTGCCTTGAAAAGCACGCGCTGAACAAGGCGTTTGTGTTAGTCGTGGATTGTGACAATGGTGTGCTGGGTGCATGGAGCACTTTCACTTTGCCCAAATATGAAGCAAAAATCTTTGGAATTGTGAGCAGTAACAGCAAGGTTAGGAGCTCCCCGGGGAGATCTTCCTTCTCTGGCTTGCTGAATCTCCCCATTGTCCCTGAATTATCAGCCAGACAACAAAACTATAGGTAAAGGAGGGTTTATCTCAGACGTGGTTGTTCTGGGGTAAGTGGTGTATTAAACCACATCATACAAGGTCCTTATTCCCTCTGGGCATTGCGACTTCTGCCAGTTGGCAAGGGTATTGGGTTTGGCCTTTAATTAGCGCTTCCCCATCTATCCTGCTGCATTAGCAGTGCATCTGACAAGATGCTGAACTTGCAAAACTAGAAGAAATAAAAGCAATTCCCCTCAAGTAGACTTGAGGGCATTTGGTATCACAAAAGGTGACCTCTTTGGTCATTAGACTGGGCCTGATTCCTGGCAGATGCAAACCAGCACAGCTTCATAAAGCCATTTAATGCCAGGTGTATTAGGATCCTATTGCATGCAGGAGAGGCTCCAAGAAGGAGGGTGTGTAATCAATTTCTCCTTCCCAAATTATTTTTCCAGAATCCCCACAGTATGGTGTTTGAGTAATAGAATAATTTCCTAGCTATTAAGAGCCTGAAAATCAGCAGTAATTAACTTAGTGCAAATTCTTCTCTTCCTCTCCCTCCTCTTTGCTCAAAAAAAAAACAAACAAACCCCCTTTCTCAGTAGAGGAAATGCAGATGGAAGCGATGTCTTCCGCCTTAGTGAAGTCGTGTACAGACTACATTGGCCCCCCCACTTCGGTTCTGTGAATAACATAATTGCTTTGTTATCCCTCAGGGGATTTGTAATATTAACATTGGTTAATGACATTAATTCAAGTTTTTACCATTAATAAAATGGCATTGCTTAAAATTAAGCATTACATTTCAATTAGTAGTCCATCGAAGACTTTAATAGTCTGGAGCATTAAAGTGATTTTTTTTTAATTTCTTATTAATTTTTTATTGTATCATGCTAATTTCCAAAGAGTGATTGAAAGCCCAGCTGATCCAACCACCGACCCTATCTGCCATGTTTCTTGAGGGAACTTCTTTCTTTTATGACATTATGCAAAAAGGTCACATTTCCACAA
The DNA here is from genome assembly GCF_964211835.1 of Anser anser. NCBI lineage: Eukaryota > Metazoa > Chordata > Aves > Anseriformes > Anatidae > Anser > Anser anser. The sequence continues at coordinate 15,151,275 of NC_139726.1, read as the reverse complement.
AGCAGGAATCTGTTTCCGTCACCTCCTGAATTCATTATCATCCTTTTTACTTTTTAACATGAGGCACATGATATACAGGCACCCCAGGTGGACATGTTTAAATTAATCTAGTAATAATTGATTCAGAAGAGATTTGGAGGACAGAATTTGCATAAAAGCCATAATGAGAGCAAATCCTCCAAGGCCAGACTGAACAGCTAAGTCCCTGAATAACTTACATCTTCTAAACTAATTTGGTTATATATGCAGTACGAAGGTGTGGGGGCTGGAGCGCCGTGTGATTGGAATTCATTACAAATAATTCATCTGCTCCGGAAAGCCTGGCCTTGCAGTGTATAAAAACCGTATCAGCCCCCAAACGCGTGCTCAGGCCCTGCCTCCTGGAAGCTGACAGTGAGGTTTCTGTCTGAGGGCTTGCTTGGCTTTTCCAAAGCATTTCTGAGGAGCAATGCTGGCACCCCAGGGCTGGGGCACACCGTTGGCCCACTGCTTCTCCTGCCCAAGGATGCCTCACAGAGCGTCCTCCAAGCTGAGGTTTTGGCTGGACATTGGAAATGGCCAAAGAGCTGGGTGTGGGGGATGGTCTGTGCTGTTAGTCTCAGGTATTCATCCCTTCCTTTCCGGCACGGAGATGCTTAGCTAGGTCACAGGGTTTGCATTAAATTCTGCATCACCTTGGTTTCTGGGAATTTAGGGAAAGGGACATCTTACGTGGTTGGGACCATGCATACTATAGGCTGTTCACGTAAAGTAAATCTGTGGGCAATGAAAATTATGACTCCAGTTCGTTAAAAGAATGCAGCCAAGGGCTTTTTGAGGGGTCGCTGCCCTGCTTCACGTTCTCTTTGCCTAAATATGTTTGAGAAAAGTGCTAAAAGGGTCTTGCTGTGACCCCGTACAGTAATTCCTGTGTTGGGGAGCTCGGATTAGCAGGGAGCACAGAGCCACGCTCCTAGTATCGGATAGGTTGCACAGGGTTTTCGGAGAAAGAGGAAAATTCAGCTCAGCCTTTTCAGAAATTGCTGAACACCGAATATTTTCCGGGGGTAAATTGATGTCGCTGTTGTTTTCAGCAGATGAGGAATCGGTCCCGTTTCGTTTACCCACAGCAGTCAGTAATAACCTGTCTCTTGTGAGCTGCCCGTTCCCGCATCGCTGCCCTCCGGTGCCGCCCGGCAGCCAGGTAGGTCTGGCAGGAGCCCCGCTCCCCTGCAGCACCCCGGGGGAAACGCCAGAGTCGGGGCAGCCCAAGGCAGGGGGAAGAGTTATCGGAGCCAACAGGTAGCTGCTGCTGCGAGAAACAAGAGGAGAGCTGGGCATGGCAGGAGAAAAAAGAGCCTGGCTGACAATTATTATTTTGTCTGTTTGGATTTGGGGCATATATTGGCCGCTTGAATGCCTTCTGGCCAAGGGTTTCCATATGATAAATGATGCTGCACAGTGCCAGGAAGAAGCTGCAGCAAAACATATTCTTGTCTCCAAGCAGGCTGAAACTTGGGAGCAGCGCTCCAGCAAGGCTTTATTCTCCTGGAGTTACAATGAAGCCGTGCGTCTGTGTTATGTGGCAACTGGTAATCACAAGTCTTTGACAAAAACAAGCTGTGGTTTCTCTCTTGCACCGGCAAGCATTAAAAGAGAAAGTTACTTTCACCAGCACGGGAAGGAGCTGCGGGGAGCGCAGAGGTGGCTTGTGGCATCACATCGTCTGCCTCTGACCCCCGTGCGGGGAGGATCTGGGGCATGGAGCACAAGAGGCGGGTGGCAGCAGCGGTGCCAGTGCTGTAGTCTTTAAACTGGGAAAACAAGGCTCGAGGGAAAATGATGCCTGTATGTTATGGCTGATTCTCAGCTGGGAGGTTGATTGGTGGGATGATTTCATGGCTTGATTTTCCTCTGCTGGAGAGTCAAATTCTAAGATTGCTTCAGCTCAAAGGATAAATAAGGTTTCTTTTCTAATTTCATCTTAGTGTTTTCCCAGCTGTGCAGCCACAGGGTCACCACAGTGGGCACTACGCAGCTTATGGGGGCTGCCTATCTGCTCAGTGCAGTCTGTGCACTGCCGTGGTCCCTGGCTTGTCCTCACAGCGTGAAGAGAGAAATCGTGCCAGTTTCCAACCTGCATTAGGTCTGGTACAATTTGGAACCACTGTCACTAACTTCCATACTAAAATCCCATCAGATGACTCCAATGGACCCTGTAATTAGAGTTGAATAAAAAACTAGTGTCAATAAAACAAAGACTAGTACTCTAGTAGCTCAAAATATAAGGGCACTTACAGTTTTCCTAATAAACTGTGAGAAAAAAAAAAAGGAAAAAAAAAAGCCCTATATCAGGAACATTTAGAAGAGTAGGGAAGAGTTTACTTCTTTTCCTGACTACCAGAAACTGGTTGTCATTACTGGTGACTAGTGACCAAAACCAGAGTTTGTCGTGCCTCGGTTTCGCCAGCTGTAATGCCACAGCTGCAGGTTGGAGGTGCAGGTGGAGCACCCCACGTCTGGGAATCACTGCAGGTATATCAGCCCCTCCAGGCTGGTGGTAGGGCCTGTGGCTCTGCTAATTTGCAAAGGTACAAGCCATTCCCACACTGTGCAGGGGGCAACTGGAAGAGAAGCTGCTGCAGTAGTGTTTCTACATATCTAGTGTTGTAGTGTTTCTACAAGCTATAGGTTTAAGGCGTGGGTATGTGGGCTTGGGTACTAAATCTCAAGCCAAAAAGAGCCTGTTGGCAGTGAGGGCTGGTTGCAGTAACTCTGATGCTGAACCGACAGTACCTGCATTACGTAGCTGATCTGCACGTAAACAGCACAGCTGGTCCTTTACATCTGGATTTACAGCAGCCGTGCAGAGGACTCTACATCATGTGTACAGCAAGAAGAGAGACTGCAGAGCACTGGGCGCGCTCCTCTGCTGCAGGCAGGGCTCTGAAATCGATAACCTGCTGTTGCTGTCCCGGGTGCCCAGGGGATGCCTCACCGCTTGGGCTGCGCGTTGCACTCATTCATCCTGCCCTGTCGATGGAGCATCCAGAGGCCTTGACTGGGAGCCAGGAGCTCCCGAGTCCTAATCCAGGCTGCAGCAAACTTGGGGCTGAATTGCAGTCGGGCTAAGTACCACAGCATCCCTTGCATTCTGCTGTTGTGTAGCTGTTGCAAATCGGAGCCTTAGCCTTTGTCTCCGTGTTTCACAGATGGAGCACATGAAAAATAACTCCACAGTCGGTCCAGGTCCCAAAAATACCTCTGCTTTGACAGTCTCACAGAGAGGTGAGTCTGTGAGCAACAAACGGAAGGTCTTTCCATCCCTGGTGTAGAGGCAGTCTTCTGGAGAGTGGCAGAAGCCTAACACCAGGGAAATAAATGTGTGTAAGCTTTCGTTGCCAAATCCGATCTTTGGATAAACAGAAGACTTCAGACTCCAAGGCACCTTTTCACAAGTGCTAAATTCATATCCCAAACAAACCCTCCCCAAACCTCTCATGTCTTGATATTATGTGTAGCCTGTAAAAAAGAGATCTAGAGCCCTTTGGGGAGAGCCTCTCGAGGCAGTTGGGGACAAACTCGATGTGTGGTCAGGTTAGCGCTATTCAAAGGCAGGGCTGAGTGTCAGCAGAGCAGGTATTTATTTATGCCCACTGGCCTTGGCAGGAACCCAGCAGCACAGCGTATTTTGCTCTGTTACACAGGCTTTTATTGTTGAATCAGCCTTATTTAATGGCAGCTTTTTATAGTAGGTTCCTGTTCTGGAGGGCCTCCTCCGAAGGTGAGGAAAGTGCTCAGTTTGCAGGACGGTGCTGCCACAAACCTGGTGCTGAGGCCAAGCCACCAGGTGGGAGCTGGATGGGGCTCACGGAGTGCACACACCCAGCCACGGGAAGGGCCCTGACACCGACCGACTCTTTTTGGGCTGAGCCCTCATTAAAAGAGCTTTGCCTCCGTTACCTGAGCTGAATGAGAACTTCCCGCTGCGTTCTGTGGTTTGGGACCTTGACCAGTCGTAGGTGGGTTTGAACAGCAATTGAAAAACATTCTAGAAATAAAATACCCCAAATTATGCTGTCAATCTTTTGTGGGATGTAGTCTGAAGAAGATCAAGCTGTAGACTATTACTATTCAGCTCTACTACAGGCTTCATGGGCCCTGAACCAAGCAGCATATTAGGTTAAACTGATTTCTCCTCTGCTGAGTTACCTGAATTATTTATATAGATCTAGATAACAGAAAGGTTGCAACGAAGTGACCTGTATTGTGAGATCTTGATTGTTTTGTTCCTGATATAAAACCTACCGCGATGCTGCGGCGGGTACCGTGCTGGCCGAGAGGCAGGAGCTGGGAGGGTGCCCGGCGGTGAGTGTGGAGCTCCAGTTTCCACCCCGCTGTTGAACTGTAGGGTTTCTTTAAAACATAACCCTCGGATTAGATGCATGAAGATGTGGTTCTCCCTTCCTGGGGTGTTGTGAGAGCAGGTTCAGTGTGAGGCTCTTGGATGCTGTTGTGGGAATCCCTGAGCACGGGGCACAGGACAGCATGACAGAACCCAGCTCCCGTGTGTTTGCCTCAAAAATAAATGAACGGGCAAAGCTCAGTATGCAGGAGTCCAGGCTGGGGGGCACACGAGAGCTGGCAGGCAGACACGCAGGTGCAGCGAGACGTTTTTCGACTGCGAGGCGGCTCCATGTCCCCAGCACAGGCACTAGGGGCTGAGCCCAGTGACATGGCCAGGGCCAGAGGAAAGGCCGTGCCTTTTCTTCGACAGCGTGCCCAGCCCTTGAGCCAGCCCAAGGAAGGAATTCCTGCTGGAGGGGAGGGCGCGGAGCGGCGCAGGGACAAGGGCCGAGGTTTTGTTGGCCTCGCAGTTCTCTTTTCTAGGGCAGAGCCGCCTGTGCCAGCCTGTCGTAGCCGCATTGCTGAGCTGCCGTGCTTTAAAATGTTTGTATTTATTTCCTTAATTCTGCCAGTGCTTTTTTGAATACTTCAGTGTTCAACTCTTGCCTCTGCTCTTCTTCTCTCTGGTATCCCATTCTAATAAAATCATAACTGTGCCAATGACAAAAGATCCCGAACGGGAGAATTAATGCTTTTTCAGGAGGTTCCTTTTTTAGCCTTTTTTAAAGGCATCTCTTTTCTTTAAAATGAAAGATGAAGCATTTTCTTTTATCCTTAAACTTTACTGTCACGTTTTATTAAGTCAAAATGATAGTTACAGTCAGAGGAAAGCAGGATATGGATTCCTGGTACAGCCATTTTTAAAGTGCGCTTTGTTTTAAAGCCCTGAAGATTGATTGAAGGTATTTTTCTTTTAGACACGGAGCTTTAGTCAAAGGGGGCCTGATCTGAGTTACCCTCTGTAAATCAGGATTAGTTCCTGTGAAATCGATGGAGTTGCAACGCTACAATACCGGGGGAGCTGGAGAAGCCTCTCGCCCCGAGAGCGAACACAGGGGGGACCGCGGGCACCGCGCTTGGGCGGGGGGCGAAGCCACGAGGCCTGGCAGGATGCAGGCCGATCCTGTCAGGCTGCTGGGAGAAGGAGGCATGTGCCAGTGGGTCTGTGCTCGCAGGGCCGCCGGGGCTGCGCGTCTCCCCTCGGGTGACACATTGGGCCTGCAGACCTCCCGCAGGAGGAGCAGCCCTCGGCCCGTCCTGTGCCGCCACAGCGGAGGGAGCCGGGAGCTGAGGGAGCCTGATTTAGGAGACAAGAGGATGGTGGCAGAAGCGGTGCTCTACAAAATGCCTCTCTCTGGAGCGTATTTCACTGGATCCAGCAGAGCCTGAATTTGTTGACCTTTCTGGCAGAGGGCCAGAGGGCTTCAGTGCGCATGGCAGGAGAGGGGGGAGAGAGGCCCCAGCCACCCCAGGGCCTTGGGGCCTCCGCCACGGGCTTTCAGGAGGGAGAGGACAGAAAGACTTGGACAGACAATCTTGTTGGACATTTTCATCCCTTTTTTTTTAATGTGTCTGCATTTTGGAGTGGGGAAATAGCCAAGGTGGTAAAGATACATCAAAATGAGCGAATACAGAATGGAAACGATATGTCCTGCCTGGGATTTGAGTTTAACCAGGGATTTCAGCTCTTGTCTCTCATCTGTACTGAAACCTTGACAGCTGATTTCTTGAGCCCTAAGCCATTTTGAGCAGAGAGACTTTAATAAGAACAGCTCTTTTTATAGCATTTAAACTGTGTCTAAACGGCTTAGCACTAGGACAAGTTCCAGCAGCGCAAGCCACAGCGAGCCTGGGCTGCGCTTAGGACGTGCGGTGCTTCGGCAGTCCGGCGGCGGAGGGCTGCTCCTCGGCACCCCGCGGGCTCCAGCCCTCACAGTGAAAATCTGCAGCTGGGGCAAAATGGGAGGCTTGAGTCTGGCCATCTCCAGCAGAATTAAAACATTTACACTTCATAACTAGCTGCCAGACTCTCCCAGACAGCCACTAGTTTGCTCTTGGCCTACAGTTGATCTCCTCCTGCACACAGCACTTTTTCATATGGTGAGTATGGGTTTTTTGGAAATAAAGTTGCAGCAGCTGGGAATAGCAGTTACTTAGTTAGGGCCTCTCTTAAAATATTCAGAAGAAAATGACCAAAGCAGCCTGAGAAGGGGCAGATTGTAGGAGTAACCGTTTGCAACACTATCTGCTGTCTGAATTTTGTTCAGCCGATGCTCTAGGGCTCTGATTTCTTTTGCCCTTGATCAAGCTGGTATTTACCTGCTGACTCACTGACTCCAGTTCAGGGCTGCACATGGCACAGATTTTGTTTAGTAGATTTGATGGATGTAATTGGATGAAAGAGGTAGCCAAGGAAGGGAGGGATACAAGCTTTTTATATTATTTTTCATCTTTCTTTGATCATGTATTTCCACTCCACATCAAGTTCAAAACCATGATTTTCATGTACACTTTGGATTTCCCTATGACAATAAGGAAAAAGAAGATGGAGCTTTACCCCAAACACTGGTTACAGCTTTCAAAGGAATGCTGAAGTCCCTTGGACTGTGGTAAAATCTCCCAGGGAAAGTGGCAGAAATCCAGCTACTTGGCACATTCTACAACTAGTCCAGACAAAACACTAGTAAATGTACTCTGCTTTGGCACAGAATAGGCAGTGGGACATTATGAAACTTTCTTGTATGCAACGTTTTCTCATTTCATGGCCCTGTTGAGTGCGAGGCTTGAATTTACTCATCTGCTGATTCTAGACCACACAAGGCCCTAGAGGAGCATTGGAGGACTGCGGGGAAGCTCTGCTCTGTGTCCTTGAGCACTGTTATCTAATTTAAAAGTTTCATTCACCTGACTTGAGATCATTTTTTGGATGCTTCGTACATGAAAACAGCCGTATTGGCTCAGATCAAAAGTCTGTCTAGCTTAGTACCTTATTTCTAGGATTAGCTAATAACAGCTGCACTGGGAGGAGTACGGCACGTGTAAAGTCAGATTTCTGTGCCTGTCTCTTCCAGTTTCCAACAAGGATATCTGACAGTGAAGAAGTCCTCTTGCAATATGCATTTCCCACAACAACCACCTCCTATCTAGGGAAGGTTTGGCTTCGTCTCTTCTGAAACTTTTAGTGGAGCTACAGAAATGCATCTCCCTGGGGTTCACATCTGTGTGCTGTATTTAACTTCTGGATCTATACTGAAAAAATTGTCATTTAAACCAATGGCTGAAAAAATAATCCAATGCTTCATCATCAATAACTTCCATTACAGCGTGACTTGCACAACATCTCCATCATCTGAGATGCCACAGTACCCATTTGTGTATGCCCTGCAGTACGCTTGTGCTTAATGACTAAACGCTGTGCTGGCTTTAGCTTTGAATGATTTCACATCTATAACTTCTGCCAGTCCCATTTTTTTAATTTAACATTATATTTGCTGTGTTAAAAACAACAACAACAACAACAAAAAAAAACCAAAGCACAGCTCCATAGTGAAGTGCTGTAGAAATTCCTTTGGAGAAATGGAAGGGGATTTCATACAGTTCTGCATAAAATCTGTATGTATATGGGTCTGGAAAAATTGTGAAATGCTGTAATCTCTCACTCACAGTACTTAGGAAACCAAGTCCCAAGAACTACCCCAAATTCTGAATGCCAATGTTATTTTCAGTCAGTGGTACGCAGCTACTGCAGGGGATATGCATAATGGATGCACTAGCAACTCATCTTTATGCCAGTGTTTAAAATCACAGAGAAATACAGATAAGAATAAAACATAGGCTCCATCTTTCAAACGGGCTGTCTCCCATTGCTGCCGTAAGCACTCGATTATTGGTCCTGTGGTGCCCAAGGACCTTTACAAACTTCTTCCAGCTCCTCGATGTCACAGCATTGTCCCCTGTGTTGGAGTTCGCTCCACGCCATGAGCCTGCCATTGCTTATCAGTGCCTCACGTTACTAGCTCCCAGTCTGCCACTTCAGCTCACTGAAGGTGATTTGGAGTCTCCAAACAAAAATATAGAGGTATTGGGCACTGCAGGAGTTGACTGTTATGCTCCCTTTATGAATCACTACACCCACGGGAATTGAAAATCTCATTATGTGCGAATTTAATCTGAATCAGCTTTATCACTAGGTAAGATTCAAGGATAGAAGACTCCATTTGTTTGAAAACACGTGTTTGCAATAATTGAACACAGTTACGTAGGAAAATACAATGTGCACATCAGTAAGATTAAATTTGGCAATGCAGATTTTCCTAAGCTGCCGCAGCATCTTGGGGAGCTTGTGGCATGGGCTAATTAATCCTCCATCCCCTGCCTCAGGCCCGGTAGGCCCTGGGGAGCTTTTAGAGCTATATCTCTTCTGCTTCTATTGTTGAAAACCGCTCACGTAGAAAAGGCATGATTTGCCCCTCTCCTAGCTGGAGAGAAGAGCTCCTCCTCTTTAGCCGTGGCTCAGCTCTTGTGTCTGGGAGCTCTAGCATCCCACGATAATGCAGGCAATTGACTCGCTTCTCACCATTCTCCCTATTAAGCTCTTAATTTTTATGTTACACCTTAATTAGCACTTTCCTGGCAACACCTTTAAATTGGCTTTTCTTGTTTCAAGACATTTAAAACAGCAGTGGTAAAATGTATAAATCTCCTATTAGAACAGCATTACTTGCACGTGTTCTGACGTGCTCTTAGCAATAACACAACATTTAAACGTGGACATGTCATGCAGCTGGGGAGTGAGGTGTCCACCGGAGGACACGTTTACACCTGGAGAATTTGTGATTCCATATTGTCACCACTAACCATTGCACACTGGGTACTGTGTGAGGGCATATACCCCACAGCTACACAGGGATATTTACAAAGCTGTGCACTTCACCTCTCTTTGAAGTTAAAAGCGAAAATACAGTCTTAAATTGGGTCATTTGTTTTTTAGTTGCTGTTTTGTGGGATATTTTCATGTGTACTTACCACAAGTGGGGTTGGGATGAAAGGGGAACTCCACCCTTCTCTACCCACGTTACACACTTTGGATAAGCATTCATCTTTCTGAAAGTGGAATTATTTGTGTTTCAGGTATCCTCCCTGGGCCTACCTTGGAAGCTAGATCTGCGACCGCCCTTCAGTCATGGTTGTTTCAAGATTAAAGGCCATTTCCCTGTCATTGCCAAGCCTTTTTCTTCTTGCTTTTCATCTCTCAGCATCACAGAATGTACCTGAATACTCTGAAGCTGAACATCAGCAGTGTGTCAGGAAAGAACACCCCACAATTGCTTTTGAAGGTAAGAGCTTCTATTCCTGTTTCAAGTTCCAGTAGGATGATCCATTTTGAAGTCCTTCCTGGTGTTGTTATGGATGATGGTTTAGTTGGTGCTTTTCCATACACCTGCTATCCACAGGCCAGTGCAAGTGGGCTGGTGAATCACATTCGCTTTGATGCTTTGCAGGGTTTTCACTCTGAGGTTTCATAGCAGTCACATAATTCAGGCAGCTTAGGGACTACTCGTCTAAGAACCTCCACTTCCAATTCTGCTACAGCCTCCCAGTAACCTTGTGCCGTGTTGAAACTGTGTCTCAGTTTCCTTTCTTCTAAATGGATTCAGTAGTGTTTTATATACCTCTCATGGCTGGCTGGATCCAGTTGCATAAAAAGTGAAAAGTGAGAGAGAATTTGGACTTCTCTGAATGCAGGAGAAGTAAATTGATTTAAAATTGCAGCAAGTGACTGACATTTTTTGTTGCCTTTTTGTGTGTGTGTGTGTGTGTGTTATTTATCACCTCTGCCAGTAGTTTTTCTGTCTTTCACCTGGACACTCGACAAGGTCTTAAGAATGTAAGAGGGAGCCTTTGTACCGCAGTGTCCTGCTGCACCACAGAAAAATGTGGGCAATCCTTTTACTGTTCCTTTGTGACTTGGAATTACCCTTGTTCTTATCCCAGTTGGATTTTCCATGAACGTCTGTGTACTCCTAAGTTGCTGTCTGTCCAACCCGTCCATGCACCCACATGGCACTTAGCTCATGATGCTGGTATTAATATTTATTATTTCTGCATTCACCCCAGCCTTGTGCATTAAGCTCCGTATGCCAGCATCATCAGCTGCTGAATCTCCTTGCTAAAAGTGGTTTCTTCCTAAATGTTGAAATATTGATTTTGGTTCCCACTTAAGGCCTTGCAATGCGTCTCTTGTTACATTCTTTGCTAAAGGCAATTAAGTACCTTGCAGTGTGTCTCTAGTTAGTTTCTTTACTAAAGGCAATTTAGCAGTGGTTTTGTGACCTTTGAGATAGGGTTTCCAGGAAGAAAGCAGTCAAAGGCTTCCTTCCTGACCTTTCAGGGTTCTTCTGGAGAGCTTTACTCTTCTTTGGAGAGGAAGAAACTGTTCTCTCTTCATTTGGAAAGTGTAAGAGGTTTCTTGTCTGTTTTCCATTACCTGTGCTTTAAAGATTTAAATGGATTAAAGTAAATTAACAAAATCTTTAAGCCTACATGATATGGCACTGGCTCTAACCTTGCTCTGGTGGGTAAATAAACCTTGATTTTAATTGCTAAATAAGTCTGGCCGTCTGTTAAACCAGGGAGGGTGAAAGGAGAAACCCTTGTGGTTAAAAACGTGTTGGAACTCAGTTGGATATTTAAACAGATCATACAATGATGAGGATGTTATTGATAAAAAAAATGAGAAAAAGTGCGTACTCTTCCTATTAGCCAGGAGCACCAAACTTTTTTGAGTTTACAGAATACATGTTTGTGGGATCCAGCACTCAGATAAATCATTCTACAGGGAATATTAGCGTCCTGATTCCTGATTTTGAGGAATAGGTGGGCATTTTTGGCATTCAGTATGTGTACTTCTCTGCAGAAGTGATGGCTAAGTAAATACACTCATGATCTGCCAATTTGCTTTGTTTAAATCAGGCAAGATTTTTTCACTCCTCCCCTTTTACTGTTCTCATTCCCTTCCTGCCTTTAATGATAGAAGGCAAAGCCAGTTATGCGTTAATTAGAACTTCCCAATTATAGAAAAGAAAAAAGGTTTGGAATTTCATACACATCAAGAAAATGCCCCAGATTATCATAAACCCAAATGATAAGCTCTTAACCCAAGTTAGAGGCATGGTTATTGGTTATCCTCAACACCTGTTTCCTCAGGACTGTTCGTGATACAGCCTAATCCTGTATTCTCTGCTGATGGAAAATACATAGAAATAAAGTTAAAGGCACCTTGTTTCCACTGCACGTGGTATTTATGTTCTGTGGAAGAGGGCTCACACCTCCAGACACATCTCAGTTAGAAACATAATTTACCTTAAAACTGTACCCCGTTCTGACACCAGCACAAGCAGGTTTCGGCTGCAAGGGGGGGACCAGCAGGGAAATTTACTTCTAACATGCTGTTGTGGATTGCTCTGAGGATGTCTCTCCGCTTAATTGTGTGCCTTGTGGGCTTCCTGTGGGTCGCCAAATACATCGTCCCATGGATCACAACCTGCCGTACAATGGGAGCGTTGAGCCAACAACTGCAAGGGTGACCCCAGCAGCTGCTCTGCTGCTGCTCCTGCTGCCAGGGGAGAGCATTACTTGGCACCAGCAATCTTCAGTGGATGGGTGGCAATAATAAATAAGGCCCCAGACCATTCAGTCATATGGGATGCATTAATTTACTGTCGGAATGAACAGACTAACAAAACAATTTATGTCACAAAAGAGTCGAAGAGCTTCTTTTTCACAACACTGCTGTCCAGGCTTCCTATCGCAAGACAAAAGGGTTGCTGGAACATGTTTTGAGTTCTCCAGCCTTTAGTTCCCACCTTGCTTATGCTCAGCCTCTCTTTTTATTGTACTTTTCCTCCAGACTATGATATTCTTAACATCCACTCCTGGTGGAGGTCTGCTAGATAATATCCTCATCATGGAAGAATCCAAGTAAAACTCCTTTCTGTCTTCTTTTCTGAGAATTCTCGATTTTCTGTGTGTCATCTCTTGTTTACTGTAGCTCACCTGCATGAATCAATGTTCTGTTTGAACACACATCTCTTTGTATTGCTATGGGAGGGGTAAGAAAGAGAGAATACAGCACATGACCTACCCATTTAAGCAGAAAGGAGTCTACATACGCAGAAAGGTTTTATTTTAGCTGTGTTTGGACCTGAAGACACATCTGTTGCCTTACAGAGGCCATTCCCCAAACCACCTGCCATTACTTGTGACTTTGAGAAAATGGTCTAGACAAGCCAGGGACCTAAATTCTGGTCCTAAATGTCCTTATTTTGCATGCTCAAGGTCAAAGTTTGCACTGCCAGGTGAGATGGGGGCTGGGAATGGGCTGTGGGCTGAACGGTTTGTCCTAGCAGACCACATACTGACTGAGGGGGCCAGGTTAAGAATTTGTGCTGTGAGCGCTGTCCTGTGTGTCTGTATGGCACCGAGCTAACACAGGGGTGCCCCAGTTTCTCTGGGGCTTATAAATGATGCTCACTGTACAGCTCACCAACAATAATAACATAACCGGTATGGGCTTTTCGTAATTAGATTGTTCTACTCTGTGCTTATAGGAAATCTGGTTAAAGTTTGATTTCCCTTGTTAGATCAATACGAAAATGATCTTTTACTTCCCAGGAGCCTGTTTCTGGGGTCTTATTACCCGTTTGGCTGTGAGTGGGTAGCTACATTAAGGATCTTGCATGCTTGTTTATTTTTCAGTGGGTTGAGAAATTAGTGAAACAAGTCATAAATATTCTTAGTGCATCCTTCTATATTTATGCATGCATGCACACATGCGTACACGTCCCATTTAAACAAACATTACATCATCCCAGCACAGCTCCAGTGTAGACTGCGCTGGTAAGCCTAAAACCAGAGAAAATGTTTCAGGTTCCTTCCAGTTATGATCATCTTTCTAGTCTTCTCCATGTGTATCTTATAATCAAGAGATCGGTCCCTGAATTGGCAACTGGGCTAAGCCCTTGCCATGCAGATGCGTTTCTTAACACGATCGTTATTATACAGCTGCTTCTTAGACACAGAGCTGTGTTAGTCATTAAATTGTTATTCATTAAAGACTTTTGGAGCTCCCTTTGTAACATGCCCCTTGGGAAAGCCAAAAACATCTTCTGCCATGGCAATACTGTATAAGATCTGTTGTTTCAGGAGCCAGAGCCATGACTGACATGTGCATATAAGTTTGTAATGGGTGGAGAGTTCGGTTTCAGCTTGTTTACCAGGAAAGTGCTTAAAAGTTTGCAAACTCATCTGTGTTACATGAATCACTTGGATGTTCACAGCTCAACTGGAAATGAGTTGTAGACAGGTTTTCACTTGCAGTTCGTACCATTATTTATTTCTCTTTAGTTTTATCCATTAAATCACTGTGCTCAGAAAAAAAAAAAAAAAAAAAAAAAGGAAAAAAAAAAATTATGACAGACTCCCAGGTCCTTCTCTGTTCTGTCTGCCAGTGCTTTCTCCCCTGGGTCATGGCAGTTTGTGTAAGCCGAAAGAATATCATTTGTGCTCCCCTGCTTTAGTAATTGCAGCCTTTCTTTGTCCCCAGAAACACCTCAGGTAATCCCATGCTGAAGCATAGGAGAGAGGTGCACTTGGTTAAGTAGCTTATATCCCAGATCTTCTCAGGACTGCAAATCTCAGCTTGGCAGCCTGTATCATCACTGCTGGTGTGAGTTCTGGGCATGCAGCATTTGGCCATTGTCTGCTTCTCAATCTCTGCTAAATGCAGGCAAATTGTTCTGTCTGTTGCCTCAGGTTTTTAAAATGTATTAGTTTGAGAGTGCTTAAATCTGGGATTTCAGTTCAGACCAACTGTAATTATTGCCTCTTACCAGATGAATGTGATTCAGGTTGCTTGAATGTTGCTTGCTATATATTTTCTCAATATTTTCGTTCTTTAAACAACATTTTATTGAAATGTGGCCAGCTTCAAACTCTGAGATCTGCGGGGAGCAGTTAAGTGTTTGCTTGTTGTATTGAAAGCAAAAGCTGTTTTAACTTTGTGGGCTGAAGGATAATAGGGTATGATTTATTCCTTTTGAAGGTTCCTGATGTTTTACCAAACACCCCCACTATTTTTGATTTGGTCACTAATACGTTATTCCCTTTACTGTACATTGATGGAAAGAAAAAAAAAAATCACCACCACAAAACACTTTAGCATCTACCCGCTCCAAAAGTCAGCTAAGAAAGCCCCTTAGGAAATTCTGATAAAGATTTAAACTTTTATTGAGCAAGTGTGATTTTGAGAATCCAAACCAAAACTTTAGGTAACAGTGGATGAAGGTTGTGGGGTGAAGTCTGAGAAGTGTATCTGGCTAAACGCTAAAGGGAAGGCAAATGCATTATGGCTCTTCTAGCTCATAGCCTTGCTGCCCTTGAGTCTCCACACGAGGAGCCCAAACGTAACAAATGATGGAGTGCTGACCGGTAACTGGTGGTATCCTATGCATAAGATTGGGATGCTATAGGAAACTTGACCTTCAGTGCATTTCAGTTTAGATTTTGTTTCCATTAAGCAAGCCTAGTGGCAATTTTCTTTTTAATCTTGAAAAATGGAACTGTGGCAAATGAAGCTGATATTTTCTTCTTTAGGGTTGATTTAGAATTTGTTTAAAAATTATGACTAATAAAGCCATAAATATACAGTGGTTAGGGAAGTAATTTGCTCTCAGGCAAAACTTCTGAAAATTACACCCAACAGCTCTCAATATATTTTTCATTCCGTAATGATAATTATAACAATAATGATGCTAGTTCTTTGCCACTTCCCCATTAACGATGTCCAAGGCACTTCACAAATGAGTGCAATGAAATTTGATTGAAGAAATGATTCAGTGTGCTGCTGTTCCTTCAGGCCTCAAGGAGAAAGGGGGTCTTGGAAGAGTGCCCTTCATTCACAAAAGGCTTTAGACAGAGCGAATCACTGGCAAGCAGGAGAGAAAAGGAAGACTATGGTGGAGCTTCAGGAGGCAAAGTTTTTGGGTAACTCAAATAGAGGAGCAGGGGGAGATGAAGCATTCATGAGGTATGATAGCTCGGGTGAAGCATTCTCAGTAGCAGGACTGAGTGAGGTGGGCTTGCAGTGTGGATGAACAGAAGGTCACCAAGGTAGGAGGCATGGACCAAGGGCATGAAAACCTCTGAGCAGCAGCAGAGGAGCTTATTTATATTTTCCATTGTAAGTGAGACAAGGGGCTCCATGTGCTTGGTCCTTCCTCTGGTACAGTGGTTGAGTGCAGGCCATAGAAGCGGACTGCCTCTCTTCAGATCCCAGGCAGCACCGCTTTGGAGAAAGGAAACATTGTGGGAAGCAAAGCAAAGTGCTTATCTTCTTCTGTGTTTCAGTGCAAACAAAAACATGCCTTACAGAGACCTCATTTGGAGTTTTAGAGTTCACTTTGTCTAGTTCCCTAACTGAATAAGCTGTGAGTCAGTGCTATGGCAGACCTTGTTTATTGAGCACGTAAGCTTCTGATGAGTATTAAAATATCCTGTTCTCTTAAAACCTTCCATGCACCTTGAAGTCAATGGGATTGTGGACTTGGAACCAAGTGTGTGCTTATGTGCTGAACAAGGCCACAGCCAAAGTGCACAGAACCAAAATATCAAGTCTATGTAATGCTGTTCCTAGGGAGCTCCCTTGGTAGCAACCTTTGGTCCAGCTGGTCAACCTGTTCGTCTAGCATGGCTGAATCAAGTGGATAAGAAATCTACTGTGTTACTGGGCTTGATATAGAATTATCTGCATGAGAATCTGTAATCTGTAATGCACAGTGGACTTGGTTACAGATTTTTGTGATCATTTCTAGCTTTGGGAGGTGCAGATAAAATCCTGAAGAAACCTTTGTGCTTTGGCCTAAAAACCCTCAGATTTTACATATCACCCCTCCTTTCCTTTTTGCTAGCACTGGGCAATCCTTAGAATGTTTTTAATGAGAGTGCTTGAGTTGCAAAATTCCGATTTGTGTTTTATACACGGGGATTGCTCTGTTTCACAGCACATTAATGAAGAGGTGCAGGTCATCAGTGAAATGTGGTCTTTGATAATCCCATACTATTATCAGACAGCTTCCAATTTAAAAACACTGATCCTTATGAGAACAGGTTCATTTCAAAACTCTTTAAGGATTTTACGGCCCCTGTTCTGATTCATTGTTGTAACTGACTCACGATGGGACCTTTGTCCACAGAAAACAGGAGCCCTCAGAGGTCCAGCTAGCTAAAATGTACAGATTATACATTTGACTTGTTATATCCAGTTCAGTCTCTGGTGAGCTGGCAAAGAGGGTCAACTTCTGTTCATCAGAATCAGACACATCTGCTTCTGTGGCAGATCTGCGTACCTGCATGTGAAACTCAAGGAGACTTCAGCCATCATTTCTCTGCCCTCTCTCAATATCCTGCCGTGAAATATTCTCAATATTCTCGCCGTGAAAACAGTTGTCTTGAATCTTGCACCATCTCTGTTGGCACAAGTGTCTGATGTAGACATACAAACGTAAGGACAGTGAAAAAAAAAATCTGCCTCCAGATGTGGAGGAGGTGGTTTGAACGATGACTGAACGATGACAAAGGAGTGTTTTTTTCCATCAGACCGTAACGGCTGCAGGAGCCAAGATGCAGCTTGCTTTCCTGTCTGAAAAGAGGGATTATACCGATCAGAATGCCACAGGAAGCTGCAAGTGATGCATGAGCACTCACCTTATCGTTCTCAGCGAGGGAGATTGCGTGGCAGCTGCAGGGCTCGTCTCGGTAAACAATGGATCACGATACTTAAACACTCTGCACCATTCGTAAGAAAACAAGAAAGCTCAGGGGGAGCTAACAGCGGGGCTGTGTGTGGCACTGGTCAGTGTGGTTTCACAAGGTTGTGGTGGGGCACACTCCTGCTGTCTGGCTGTCCTGGGAGTACTGCTCGACTTCTGCCTGCCCTTCACCATGTGCAGATAGGTGAGAAGAACCCAAGTGAGAGAGAGAGAATGGGCCAGGAGTGGCCTCTCTGGTGGAGCAGAAGTACGGAAGAACTGCAGAAATGTGAAGAAACAGGAATGTGACTCACAGTCCTTTGATCTCCTTCCTTGAGGGACCCCCAGGACAGCATAACAGCGAAATGTCCCCTACTGGGAGCGAGCACCAGTTTGTGCTTGTTATCTGGTGTTTTCTTTATCTGGGATTGAATCCCTGGGTTCTTCCTGACAGACGAGTGTGTTTTTCCAGCTGCTCCATATTAATAATAAAAAAGTAAATAAACAAGCAGTCATAATTGTACTTTTGCAAAAATTAGGTTTGGACTATGTTCTTCTTTCTCCATATTGAAACAATTTAGCAGCACTTGTTTTGAAGAAATGATTGAAATTTAGAAAACAAGGAGTAAATATGCTCAGTATGCGCTAGCAGCAGTTAGTGCCTCCTGCACATTGCGTGCTTTACAGATAACGAGGCGTGGATGGCCTAGCCAGTATCACCAAACCTATTTAACAATTTAAAGCCATGAGACACTAAATGGTTTCGTGATTTCCCCAAGACAGAGAGGACTCCAGCGTTAGCGGTGTCGGGTACTTGGAACCATGCCTACATCTCCAGGTGTCGTTTCTCTCTTGGGCGAAAGACGCTCGACAGTTCAAGGTCAGTTCAAGGAGGAAGTGTAGGCAGTGAAGAGACAGCATAAAATCATCTAGATATGACGCAATTTTAAATGATATCATGACTTGGTTAATATGATCACTGTGCTTACCTGGGTCTTCGGTTCATTTCTTCCCTTCAGGGTGGTAAGAAGCAAAGCCTCCTTCCTTTACTTGATAGTTGAGAGATAGGACTGTTCTCTCGTTCATGATAACAAGAGAGAAGGTCTTACTCTTTTTTCTTCCAGTCATTTCCTATCCATGTGCTCTTGGAGAGGTTGGAGAGGGCAACACTTGAGCTTCTTGGATCTCCTCAAAAGGGAATGGTTCTCTTCACTCAGCAGTCGTGGTGGCACTTACACCACTGGTGGGTTAGCTCATTGTTTCTCTCATCCTGGGAGTCCTGTAGTTGGTTGAGACAGAAAGAATTGAATGAGTGGACAGGAAATGAGGTAGAAACACAGCTGGAAGATAAAGACTGCTAGAGAAGAAAGCAGGGGTCAGAGGAGTGGTGAATGCATAGTAAGATGGGTAAACTGGGTGAAACCATGAAAATGAGACAGCTGGAAGGATATCTAAATTGGATTTGGATATTGAGGGCAGAGATAAGGAAACAGCTGGCTGTGGCATGGTGTGGGGTTGACCCATTTTATAGAAGGGAGCATACTCTGCCAGCAGCCTTTGGAGTCCTCATATATATGATTGGAGATCAGAGATTTAGGAAGGCAATGAAGCTGGGTATTGCAGCAGTTGGGATTAGGACGTATTTAATGTACAATTAAAGATTTCAACAGCTCAGGTTAAAGAACGAGAGAATACCAGTAATGAGGTGGAGGTGGTGATGGGAAGACAAGACAGCAGGGTGATATGCATGTGTAGGAGGATTTTTGGGGTAAAGCCAGTTGGAGTTTTCTGGCCTCCTGAGTAAAGTTGAGCTCTGAGTGCTGACACATTTGTTTGCTCAGCTCTGCCCGCGCATCAAAAGATTTCTCCTTCCCCAGACAATTTTGCTGAATTGTGGGGTGTTTTTCTGTTGTGGAGCCTTTTTTTCTACATCTCAGCATGGGGTAGGAGTGAAACATTTTCAAAGACTATTGCACTAACCTGTGGTGTGACCTACAACAGAGAGCTAAAATTTAAAATGAGGCTGATATTAAAATATGATTCATTGCCAGTCTAATAAAGATAATGCTGTAAGTTGTCACTAACTTTTATGCATCATTGGAGGTGTCCACACTTGCTGTGTTTGAGAAGACAGGCGGTAGCATGGGTAGTCATTAGCCTTCTGATCTTTGGTTGCAACCTTGCTTGCTTTGTCACCTATGGGTTTTGGTTGGTGACCCGTACAGAATGGAAACTGCGACCTCACTCGTAGCAGGCTACAGTCTGCTTTGTGGAAAGTGCTCTGAATATTATCTGAGGATAATTGATGCAGAGGATGATCTGACTTTGCAGGCCTTGACAAGCGAATAGATTTAAGATAGTAGGTCTAATTCTGAAAAGGGATCGTTTAATCAGTGTATACCAAGAAGACAGCCTGAAACTTTCCCTTCCATTACAAAGTGATTTACATCTATGTGTTGGTCATTTGTTGGGATCCAACACTGAGAGTCCTCCAGGCTAGAGGGTAGTCTGGAAAAGATCTAAGTGGTTGTGTACTTGCAAACTGTAGTATCTACCAGTTGCTGAACATGGTTTGTCCTGTGCCAGGGCTGAAATAAATCAAAAGAAGAGAAGATTGTGCAGTTACAGAAGTCATGACTGTCATCTGGCCTCCCCATGAATGCTGAAATGCTCAAGTACAGAAATTAAATATGCCATAAAGTAGTGAGCTGAGTTAAGAGAACTTTTAAGAGACCATCTTGAGTCAGTAAAGGAAGCATTCATGTGTGGTCAAGTTAACACTGCACAAAAATAGGTTTGAATGCTGCAGAACAGGTAATTTACTTATGCCCATTGAGTCTGGCAGGACCTCAATTCTGTACGTATGCTCTACCTCATTACACAAATCTTTACTGTTGAATCAGCTTATTTTTCAGGGGCTTTACATAATTCATCTGGTTCAGGTTGTATTTTCTGGAATGCAGCGCCTGGAGCTTCCTTCATGTTTAACTTCGCTGTCTTCCTCCCTTAAGGTCTTTTTATGATCTTTGAAGCTTTTCTCCCAATCCTCCCATTTTTAGCAGGAGACTCGTGTTTCTACATGATGGCACAACTAGTGGCTATATCTGGCACTAGTCATGAGGAGCTATTCCAAAAAAACTCCATGTGTGGACACCCTTAATGTGTGACTACACTGCTACACAAAAGAATGAAAAGGACTCATGTGGATGTCCCTGAATTAGCTTTCATCGAGCTAGCTCCCATGAAGATAATGACTTTGCAGCTGGCACTGAGGTATTTGTGTTGAGCTGCAAGCTCTGCCCAAAACACAGGAGAAAGACTTGGATGAGCAATTCAAGCTGAGGTTTTTGCTCATGCAGCTTCACTGGTATTCAAAGCTAGCTCAGATAGGAACACGGGTGGTTTTTATATGTGGATATATCCTTACATTGCACAAAGACTGCTTGGTCCTGTTTTGTTTAGCTTCATTCGCTCCAGGCTAGGCAGCCCATGCTGAGAATTACTCCAGAAGAGATGCTCTTGAAAAACACTGTGGTTAGCCAGGCTCCATCCACCTTGCAATGACTTTACAATTTCAAGGCACAGGTATTTAACCTCTCTGCTCTTGCGAGGTGTGTGCTGGCTGCACGGAGCTGTTGCAGCCTGCTGGAGAAGGGAGCTACAAGTGGCCTCAAGTGAGATGAAGCAGTACGTGCTGTCCTTCAGGCAGGGAAGTCTCAGCGCAGTGTTTACACACTTCTTCCCTCCAAAACACACAGCGTAAGGGTGAGGTGGGGAGCAGCTGGTTTTGAGGAGGTGAAGGCTCAAGTATTACCAGGTTTACCACGTCTTTAGAAGCTGATCCAAAACCCATCAAGCTCGGTGGAAAACTGCCAATGATTTGAAGAGCCCCTGGATCAGGCCCTTAAACCCAGCTCCTACAACTCAGCACGCCAGCATATGTGCAGCTGATCCTTGTCCCGCTCCTGGGCTCTCAGGGACCTGGTGCAGAGCAGTGCGCTAGCAGGCTGCAGAGACCACCTGCCGAAATGGCAGAGGGCCTCTTTTCACCTTGTCTTCTGCACGCACGAACGCCCGAGCACAGCTGTGCCTGCAGACGCGCGTTTCCTGCGGAGCCCTGTGCTCTTGCAGCTGGACACCTGAACCACCTTGAGCTGCACTCGGGGAGCTTCAGAGGCACCGAATCAGAGGGCTGGCGCTGGGCGGTGTTGGAAGCTATTAAACTGTTGTTTGTCGGTCCTAATGTGGAGGAAGTGAGAGCAGGGATCTTTAACCCCCTGGAAATGATTAGAGATGAGGAGCACAAAGGAGGCCTTGATGAGCATTTCGCCCCTAAGCTATGTGGTTCCTAGCTTTCCGGCTCCTGCTGCCGACATGCAAAGCCAGGGCCTTGGGTTTTAATTTTTCATACTGTTTTTAAACAGATACTTTTGCAAATGTAAACATGCCCCAGCACTGAAGGTTTCCAGCCAAATTAAAGAGTCAGCACTGGAAAAATCAGCCTTCTGAGAAAGGTCAAATACAAGTAAACTCTGGAGTTCATTGGGTCCATATGTGTAAACTTCAGCTAATATGGGATAGGCCCAGGGCAGCACTTACCTTGCACAACTGAGCTTGTTTCAAAATGAAAGGCAAGAACTGTCCTTAGGGATGCCTGTGCTCTGAGCAATAGATTTGAATGTATCGAATGAAAAAAGACCCATGTCCTGGCTATGTTTCCATTCCACTTTATCCCTTCCCTCTAACAGGAAGAAAGAAGGTTTGGAAGGAGAATGTGCCATTTGGCATTAATTCTGACAACTCACATTTAGACATTGTTAGCTGAGACCATGCTGGGTTTAATAATCTCCAACTACATGCCTATAAAAGCTTAATTTTGCTATGAGGATGCATGCCTTGAAGCCTTTAATTTAATAACTGGGAAGGGTTTCTTTATAAGTTGTACCACCTGCAGTAGTAATAGAAATCAAGACACTGCCTGTTATTTCTTGGCTTGATTGACATTTCAGCCAACGTGGAAGGATTCAAGCTACCTACTGCCTTTAATTTTTTTTTTAATTATTTTTACCTGTGATTTGTCAGCGCTTGCCATTAGAAGGATGGACTGATGAGTGTACCTCTCTGAAGTGAGGAGCTTTTGCTTAGAGCAGCAGATGAAGAAATTTTCTTCCTGCCACCGCACTGTAATAGTGGGTTAGTTAGTAGGAAAAAGTTGGTACGAGAGAAAGCAAAATGACAAGAGAAATTGTGGCCTAAAAGTAGGATCCTTAAAAGGTATCATCATTATATAGCAATCCCCTAATCCCACCCCCGTCAGCCAACAGAAATGCCAGGAGATCTGCAGCACATGTCAGCCAGCTAACCCACCTGAAAGGTGTTATTGTTGCCGGTTCTGCTGCTTGCCTCAGAAATGTCTCCGCACCTAAAGAGCTACGGGAAAAGAAGACAGAGCCCCATTAGTTAGGAGAATGCCAGAGGTGAAACTGCGGTGCCTCCCGGGTGCTAGTACATCATTAAGGGTCCCAGAGGAGTGTAGGAGGTGGAGATGCTTGAAGGTTAGACGGGCTGAGTTATTCCTTAACTCATGCCTTTTCGTTGAAGAGCAGAGGAGGTACACGTGTTGTGTGTGGCTACGTAGCGTGACAGGAATGTTGAGAAGAGCTGGAAGCTTCCAGCTCCAGGTGACAGGGTTTTTATCTGGTGCAGATGGAGGTCTTGTGGTCAGAGAGGCCCTGACAGTGTCAAGTCAGGTGGGACATGGGATCAGGCCCGATGGTCAGCCCAGTGCTATGGGGGCTCAGGAGGTGTATTGAAATGTGGTGGTGTCCAGGGCAAAGCCAGAAGCTACACAGCAAGGTTCTGCCTTGGGAAGCAGTGTAGGACAAGTGGTGTGAAGAGTAGGGGCTTTTATTATATGTGACTTTTTAAGGTTTTGATAATCAAAGGGCCTGATTAGCTGTCATCCATCCCTGAAAGGAGAAGGGACTTAAGACAAATATCCCTATGTCAAAGGTTTTATACCGTTTGACATCTGTAATGCTACAGAGCTTGCCAGGACACCAAAGGCCTTACAAACAATGAGATCCCTCATCAGCATTGTCCTCCTGTGGAAAAGAGAAGTTCTGTGGAAAAGAGAACTAATGCCGATACCAAGATGTTCAAACCTGCCTGCCTTCGGTGCAACTTCTCATCATGGGGGATATAAAATGACAACGGAGCATGTTTTTCCAGAGCTCTTTTGAACGAGTCTGAACTTGGCTGCGTCATTGTTATTACGAATCACTGGGTCACGGCCTGCCTACTGACGTCCCGTTGGCATGAGGCCAGAAGATATTACGTTTCAGGTTCAAGGTTTTGAGCCTTGTGGGTCTTCTGCATCCAGACCTTGACCGATTTGGTCTCATTTGTGCCTTGCTCCCTCAAATATTTGGTATCCTCCATGTATTTGACAGACAGAATAGTTAACAGATGGAACAAGTTTCCAAGAGACGTCCTCACAGTAAAGCTGGATGGCTTTTGGAAGATACACGTTAGTCTATCCCCAGCTATTCCATGCAGCACAGGTGTAAGGTGGGAGGCTGAAATTCTGTGATCTGTGATACACACAAAGTAAAAGTTGGTAACTGTATTGAAATACTGAATTCTGTGAATGCCCTAACATCACATCTGAGAGTACCCTAAAAAACAGTGATTTAATTTTTTCTTTAAGCAGGTATATTTTTTATTAAATCAGGATTATCTGCCCTACATCTCTCAACTGATATTGTCTTAATAGATACGGCTTCTGTAAGAGTTTTGTCTCCATGAGAATAGTCAAATCTATTGCTTTGCGTTTAACCTGCCATGTTGTTAAATCCAAGCTGGTTAACAGAGCCAGCTTCAAGCTCATTCAATTCTCAGCTACCAAGATGCTGTGATGATGCCACCTCCCCATCTTAGTTAAGGAAGGATTTGATTGACAGGGATCCCTGTCAGATGTTAGGTAAAGTGAAACCTGGCATAGAACCTAAAACCTGGAAGAGAAGGTAAAGCCTGTCCTTTGAGCAGCCAGGTCTTGAGTGTAGATCATTTCTACTCTAACCTGGTGTTCAGTCAGTTGACCCCACCTTCTCTTCATGGAGGAGGACAGCAGCTTCCCTTTGCTTAGCAGGGAAGGCCAGGCTACGGAGGTGTTAGGGCAGCCAACCTAGTCCCTTTACACCATTTAACCCTGGCACTGGAAGCGGCTCCCCAGTTTTAACTGAAGTGAAACCAAGCTGCCATTGTCTCCGAAGCCAATGCTGACACTCCATTTTGGATGTGAAAATAACTGCTGAGACAGCCCTGAATTTATGTACGGTTTTTGCACATTCTGTGGAGAATCAGAATAAATAGAAACCCTTTAAATAGATTATTAATTAACCTTCCCCTGACAGATAACTCGGTAGGAAATCCATTAGTAGATGTCTGGGTGAACTCACTGCTTCTGGAGCAGCTTTATTGTGTTGTGCTTTCTCCTTCTTGTTGCAGATCTGAAGCCCTGGGTTTCGAATTTCACCTATCCAGGTGTGCATGACTTTTCTCAGCTCGCACTGGATGCCAACAGGAACCAGCTCATTGTGGGAGCAAGGTAAAGATAATCTTTTAATTAGCTTTTTAAACTTTTTAAACCAGGGCTGCTGCTCAAGCTCTTTCCCTTCAGGTTCTGGCTTCAGAGGAGAGTGTGTTTCCAGCTTATGTGGCCAGTCTCCCCCTCAAAGAGAAAGCTATAATTTGTGTGGAGGGATTTAGACTCCTAGTATAATTGCAAAGAAGAGAAAATTACTAGAATTAAAAAAAAAAAAAGAAAAGATGCAATCAAAATGACTGGTTAATGAAGCAGAGTGCTGGCATCTCCCTCAGTATCATGAATGTTAGAAGAGTTCTAGTAAATTATTCTGCACCATCACTCTGCCAGAACAGAATCTGGCTTTTTGGTGTATTTGCCACGGGCACGCTTTCTGTCTATATTAAGTTCATCTACATGCCTTTGTATAAGCTGCAGTGAGACTTTGGCAGCAAGAGCGATAGCTTTCTTCTCTCTTCTTTTAGAATTCGCTTCGTAGCCTGTTCACTTCATCTCGCTGACATAGTCAAATCCCCACCTAATGCATTTTGGTGCAACTCTGTTGTTCCAACACATCGTATATAATTAGCATATATTTTCCTTTATTTTTAAACATTACTTTTATTTAGGATGCCGTAGGAGAAGGGTAAAAACACAAACACAATATAAGCATAGGCAAGCTCTAACAAATTTAGAGCTGCATTTGTAACCAGGAAAAAGAACTATGGTTCAGTGAAATAATATGTGTCAGGAGTGGTTGAATCATGAGCCCCCACAGCAACTATTTTTTATTGCATAATAAACAGATAAGACAACCCAAAAAGAAAGAGCTAAGCATGGCCTAACAAATCAGCCAGCAGCAGCAGTTTAAATATAGTATTTAGAAGCAGGTAACATTGTGGAAGCAGCCTGTGCTGTAGGTGAAAACAGGAAGAGACTGCTTTCTTCCCACCAGTGGACAGGGAGGTGAGGAGCAGGACTGGAAGAAGTCATGGTGTGAACAAGACAAAGCAAGACGTGTTAGTGGAAGGAGAGTCTTTCTGCTCCAAAGAGACAACTGAAGTATTTAACATGCATTTTCTGTGTTTGTGCACTAAATACTAAAACTTCACTGTCTCACAGAGTTTAAATTGCCAGAGGCCCTCCTGCTTTTCATACAGAAACATTTTGCTCTTCAAGCTGCAGCTTTACCTGCGCTGGAATTTTTAACCAGCCATTATTAATATTTATTACTTCAGAACGGCGTTGCTTTGGGGACAGCCGTGAACGGTGCCTTCTGCCAGGCGTTGTACAAACACAGGCCCGTCGCCCTGAGGAATTCATGGTTTACATAATTCAGCTGCACAGCAGGTTTCCTCCTTGCTGTGGGTGACACGCTTCACCCCTGCTCGAACGCTTGCGACACATCCTGGAGGGAAGCTCTGTCTCCACAAGAGTTTGTACAAGTGCAGTTAGACACGAGGCTACAGTATCATTACAAACAGCAGAATGACAGCAAATTTGGCTTCCTGCTGGAAGCACAATATAGTGCGGTGGGTTACTCCAGGCGGAACCAGTGACAAGTATTTATAGAATTTGCTTGGAGAAGTCAGTTTTCATGAGGTACGACCAGCCTGACTGGGAGACTCTCCAAGTTATATGGTGCCACACTGCTCTGCCGAGCAAGTCTTGATAGAGTTAACGGAGGTGCAGTTTCCCAAGGTGCTTTTTTTTTTTCCTGGGTGTGGGGTAGGTGGGGAATACGGATCCCTTTCCCTCCTCACCATCTCATTACGTGACATGAGGTGCACGAACATGGGGTGCAGGCAGGGTCCTTGTTCTGCACAGTACCGCAGGTCCTTGGGTGAGCTGGGCTCCTGGAGCTGTGCCAGAGAAATGGGAATGGGAAGTAAAGGCTTTTCTGTTCCCTCCCTCCCTGATAAATCCCCACCTTGTTCTGGACTATTTTTAGGGGTGATTTTTTGAGTCATTAGTTGCTCGTGCACCATCTGCCTGAATTTGCAAATGAAACAATACCTCAAAGAGATAGGAGCTGTCTCTATCCATCTCAACAGGGTGTAATTTATGAAACCTAAATTTAAATGTTAACCATGTTTAAATGTGCTACTGTAGATCATATTAGTAGTAACACCAGCTATTCTGGGGTTGTGGAAAGGAGTTTGGGATCAGGGTGGAGTTTATAAGTACTCCCACTTCTCAATTTCCTGGTTAACATCATTCTCTTAGATGATAGCGTTATAAATTATTTCAGACTAGCTCTTTCTGTCTCTATTTAAAAGCCATATGACCTCACCACAGCAACTCTTAGCTTAGTTCATCCTGCATTTCCAAGCTTCACAGAAAATGCTTCCTGGAAGAAAAGAAGATCCTGGGGCTCACAAAGGTTTTTGGTTTGGGGAATTGGACACAGCGTGGCTGAAACTGTAAGGGGTATTGAGGGCACACTGTGCAGGCAGGGAGCTGGAATAACATGAGCCTCAGATTTTTAAGCTTTATCGCTACCTGAGAGCCCTCCCCGAATGACTGGTGCTGTCTGAGTGCTAACCAGAGGAGTTTGATAACTCCACTGCACCAAACACCTGCCAAGTCAAAATCCCAGAAACAAAAGAATTAGTTTCAAAAGCCCATCATGGTTTCTAAGCAACGTATTTACTTGTCACATCATTTGTAAAATCCAAACACTTGCAAGTAAGGATATGAATAGTTTAGAACATTGTAAATCTCACACTGCCCATATTATGAGCCACATTTCATTAAGTATAAAAACACACATTTCAAAAATTCATAACCTTCATTTTGACTCATAGCTTGCATGTTTTGTTTTTGTTTAAAATGTAGTGTTAGTATTTTAATGTACTGTTTTTCTTCTCTGAATGAGTGATTGTTTTGAAATATTTGCTGCTTTTTTCAGCTCTTGAGCTTATGTGATTACTATTTGAGCTTATTTTAATGGGAAGAAAAACAATTTTCTAGACCTCATTATTACTGAGAAAAAAATTGAAAATATGATCTGAACAGCTCAAAAAACAAGACATATAAATCCCCTGTACATTAAAAAAATGATCATTTGGGGAACTCGAATCCTGCTTTTTCTGTGCTAGCTATCTGCAATGCCACTTTGTCCAATTGTCCTGCTTTTTTTGCAAAACACTTTCTTCTTTTCATCAAGAATAAGCCTTGAATTTTTCAGACCTGAGAAACCTTCCAAGGCAAAGCCAATAAAGGAGCTGAAATGGAAACTGATTGCAGCCTTGACTATGTAGAAACTTCCATCCCTCTCTAATGGCACAATCAGGAATGCTTATTGTCTTTACTTTCAATCTTTTTCCCATTATTAGATTTCAAATTTAACTCTGTTATACTGCATTCCCAGTGAGCAATTTGCTTTTATTAACTGAGGGTCTATTCGCTCTACCTAAACATCTGAAATCAAAGATTAATGGTGAGGAAATGGGTGGCAGTTTCTCGCAGATTAGTGTCACATAATGAGCTATAGTTTTGAATTATAGACACGAGTTGTATATATGCTGCCACAGCAGAAGAGCCACAGAAGAGATAATTCTGGTACCAGAACAAAGGCTGGGAGACTGGGACACTGCTCTTTTGTCAGCAGTACAGCTGCTGAATGGACTGGGAAGAACGGCTTGAATGAGCTGCTCTGCAATAAATGGTTTAACAAAGGAGATCGGCTGAATTTCCTAACTCGATGGGCAAGCAAAAGAGACCCGTGTTAAAAAGCGGTGACTTAAGAGATGCAACTGTTTGAACTGAGGGTGTCTGCTTGCTGTAGCTCACGGTCAGACCTCGATGCTGTCAGCAGCAGCCAGGTTGTGGCCCCTTTGCCTGCACCGATGTACCTGTGCTATGGTAGGGATGCCGGAGGTGGTGTGGTGGGGCAGGAGGAAGCCTCCATCCCCACTCCTGCAGGATGCCCTGGCTCAACTCTGACATTCTTCCTTTGCCCTTTCCCCCGTCCTTCTTCCCTGCCTTGTCTGTAGCAGAGGCAGGCTGGCTTTCTCTGCTCCCCATGGCAGCGATTTCACCTGCGTGCTGGAGAAGCGGTGCTGTGCTCTCTCACCTTTGCTATAGGCAGGGTGCCCTAACCCAGGGGAGGATGGGTTTCGTGTAGCAGTGACATCCCACCACTCCACCTGCGACCCCTAAGTGGCTGGGCAGAGGTGGGAGCCAATAAAGAAATGTTGATATGGAAGACCCTGCTTGGAGTCCAGCCGAAAAGCGTGCTTCACCAGAGCTCCCTGGCCAGGAGAACATAAAAGATTCAAAGGAACGTGGTCGAGACACCATGTGACAATCTGGCACGCCAGCAAGCTGAAAGGAAACAGCTTGGACAACAGGAGGACGGTACCCAAACAAATGGCAGCACAGGGAGTGGCTGGGAAACCCTGGGGGAAACATTTGACTTCTCCCAGAAGGAAGCCACGGGGGTGTCAGCTCGGGGCAGCAGCCTGCTGGGGCTGCGGATGTGAGAGGCATGGCTATGAGGGCTGGCCGCTCGCAGAGAGTGGAGGTGTTGCCGTAGAAAAGCAGCCGGAGAGCGTCACGACCAGAAGTCCTCGTAGTTGTGCCTGCCAAGAGGGCTGTCAGCTCCATCAGGCGACGGGAAAGGATTATCTCTCGGGGTTGTTGCATGGGGAGCTGAAGCTCAGGAGCCCTTGTCAGAAATGGCCATGACCAAGAATGTCCTGGAGGCAGAGGGCAGCGAGCAAATGCCACATCAAGGGACTCAGAGCTGGCAGGTGAAGTGCACGTCGTTGTGGGCTGCTGGACTTTTCTGCATCAAAGCTACCAAGCTGCTAGGGATGCAAGTCTGGATGCTTTAGCAGGGGGCGATTTTCATACTTGTTTTAGACCTGAGCTGAATGTGCCTGTTAATGTCAAGTAGGTAGGCGTGAGAAAGGAGGTAGGGTTAGTCTGGGGAGCAGAGAAGGCGCTATAGCACTTACAAAGGTGGTTACAGATCAGGTCAAAAGTTCTGCCTCTAACTGTGGCTGTGAAACACAGTGTTGGAAGGATCGCTTTTGGCTTTGAACAGGAGGCCTTAGGGGGAGCACAGCAGCCTGGGAGCACCCCTTCCTGGCTGGTCTTGCTCCTGACTGCATGAACACAAAACACCTCTGGATCACACCGGCTCAGGAGCTGAAGGCTGAACGGAGGGACTGATATCCCAAAAGAGTTGCTTCAAGTTGCAGCTTGCAGAAATATGGCAAATTGTAAATATAGTCTAAGATCCTCGACCAGCAGGATTGGCATCCTGAGTTTATTGAAACTCTCCGGTGTATGATAGATTAGTCTGTCAGACACCAGCTTTCATGCAGATTTCTGGCTGAACACAGGCTCTTTCCTGCCTGCTTGGCAGAAAGCTCTAGAGCGCTGCAGTAAAACTCTCAAAACCTGCGTCGCTTGGAAAATATCGCTCTTACCCTTGGGCACCTTCAATCCTACCCAGATCTGGACTGCCACTGAAGCCTGAAGAGAGCAAATCTCAGCAGACTGTGCTGCCTGGGCAAAAGGCAGCGTGCACACCAGGAGGCTGAGCGGCAGAAGGCAGGGCAGAGTGGGTCTGCAGTTCTGGAGCGTCAGCGTTGGGCTAAACTTTATCAACAACACTTCCTACTGCCAAACAATCAGGGCTTCTGTGAGGTGGAAAAGCACTAATAATTTCACACCGTAGGTGGGAATCCAAGGCCCAGAGGGATTAAGAGCAAGCCTGCCCTGTGAAAAACACTGTGATATTGAGACACGTGAGTTTATAGTAGATCTGAGAGGGAGTGCAGGCTGCTCTTCGACCGAAGTCTGCACAACCGCAGAGGTCTCTGCGCTGTTCTGCTTAGCTAGTGTGGACGTAGCCAAAGTTTTCTGATGGATTTACAGAAAATTTGTGCCAGAGTTTGGATTTGGACCATTTACTGTTGTGTTTCTACCTGGCAGTAGCAAGTACCTGGCACTTGCCCTCAGCCTTGCATCTCCGAAGAAGACGTAAGTCTTACAAAAATGCTCCAGGAGATCTTCAGCACAGCTGGAGAAGTCCAGTCTCATATAGTGTGGAGAGAATATCATGCAAACAAGTTAACATTGGGCACAATCACATAGGCATGGCCAAAGGTTCAACAGACCACAGGTGTGTCCTGTTACATCCAGGAATGAAGTGCCATTCTCCACTGACTGCAGAATTTGACTCAATAGCTTTTCTGAGACAATATGACGG
Organism: Anser anser; assembly: GCF_964211835.1. Lineage (NCBI taxonomy): Eukaryota > Metazoa > Chordata > Aves > Anseriformes > Anatidae > Anser > Anser anser. The sequence continues at coordinate 15,120,272 of NC_139726.1, read as the reverse complement.
AGATGAGCTCCTGCCATGTTCTGATGGCTCCCATTAGTATCACGCTGTCTTACGTCAGCTTTACCCCCCAACAAGTCACGTTTGGCTGAGAAATTACCTTGCCAGTTGAGGTATTAATGAGGACGTGAGCAAGCAAAGAGCATGATAATGTTTTTGATTATATCCAGATTGTAGGAGGGTAGCTGAGAGGGCTGCTATGAAGAAACCAAAAAAAACCAAATGCCATCCTTTCTCACTCTGATTCTTCCTATCAGACAAAGTTAAAGTTGCATCCTTGTATCAGGGGGTGAAGGGAGGCAGGTAACATGGTGGTGTGAGAAAAAAAAAGGGGAAATCAGTCTGTGAAATTAACAGATACTTTCAAAGGACCATTGATGTCTTTTGAAGAAATTGCCTGACCTGCATGAGAAAGAATACAGCGAAGGTGAGAAACCTGTGATTAGACATTACAGCTAGTTAAATCCATAATTGGGGGTGCACAGTGTCTTTGTGCAGAGAATAAAAATGTGATTTAAAGTGCGGGTTTTAACCTCTCTGGTTGAGCCTGGGATAGTTCAGAGGGAGATTTTCCTCTCTGATATCGTGCCAGAGGAGGTCAGTTCAGCTCTTGTGTAAGTGTGGAGGGGTGAAGCCCCACTGGGGTGTGTGGCTCTTTCTTACCTATGGAATTTGCTTTCCTCTGCTGGTCTGCAGGCTGTCTGAATTTGCCATACCCCAAATCTGTGCTGTCCCTGGCTTACCCCTTGGGAAGGAGGGAAAAGGTGTGGACAGGCAAGAATGAAAGGATAATTTTCATAGCTTATGGGATTCTGGGAACTTTGGAGCCTAGTTCAAATTTTGTTCAAAGTGTAAGTTTTTTTCTTAGTTAAAACTTGTACATTTGCTTGAGAACACAACATGAACTTTAATTTACTCAAAATAAATCCATCAGATAAAATGCCACACTGCAGCGCTGCCAGGTTGCTGGGCCTGGCCAATGCACAGGAGAAGTTGCAGCTGCAAGAGAGCAAGGAGACGGCTTTGTTCCTGGCGTCGTACCTGGAGGAGAGGTGACAGCAGCCTCTTGGGTCTGTCGTCTTTGTCAGCAGAGCAAACAATTGGTCCTGCGGATAACCTGGTTCCACACAGCCACAGCCACGAAAGGCAATCCTGGTGCAGTGCAGGCTGGCGGGAAGCATCCAGTTGCAGGCCTGACACACGAAGTATCTCATATTGCAGATAAAATGAGAATTGGTGGTACCCTATCACAAAAGCAGCCACCCACGAGAGACTCTCTTGCTTTAGTAATACGCTGAAAATAATTAAGTTTAAAGATTGCATTTGAGAGCGCGGGGTGCGAGCAAACACAAGGTCAGGATATTTTGGCAAAAGCCTCAGAGGTTTGGACCTAATGTGTTTTACAGCATCAGAGGATGGGGCTGCAGAGCCTTTTCCTTAGGCAGTACTGAAAATACTGACTTTTGTTCCGGTTAAGTTGGTGACACGTCAGTTTTGTATGGCAGGGCTTACCACAGCGACTTGCATATCGCTTTATGGCCAGATGTTTAGGTGCTAAAGCCCGCTGCTCTGTGCCACTGCAAAGGTATGAAAAACACAGCGAGAAGAAGGGATTGGTTGGCAGTAACTTCATCTCACCAGCCAACTCAATCAGTATTGCCATTTAAGTTGTGTTGAACTCATCCTGAGTTTGAGGAGAGCGTGACAGAGCTGAGCACGCTTGTCAGCCCGAGCAGGCAGGTGGGGGGCCGCCAGGGAGCATCTGAACGATGTTCAGTGTCTCAGAAGAGGAATTTCACAGTTTGGCTTAGGAAAACACACTGAAGTGATGGGCAAACAGGAGATGAAAGGTCCCCATGCAGCTCGGGGCCACCGTGAGGTGCTGTAAGTGATCTGGGACTCTGCCAGCTGGATGAGAGAGGGACAGAAGAGCTGTCAGGCGCATGTCAGGAGAGAGCTGAGGTGGCGTGTGGGATAATACGTGATGGTCTGAGAGATGGACTCACGCTTCCAGGAAAACAGGAACAAACCCACACACCAGTTTTGTAAATTTGGCTCGGGTTCCATCTCGAGGGTTTTGAAGACACTCATTTATTGAAACAGAGAGAAAAGTAACAAAAACATTTATGGAAATCAGCCTGCCTTTTACAAAATATGTTCAAACAATATTCAATAAAATCCCCTTCCCAGTTCTCCAAAGCATGTGAACGCTGCTCCCCTCCAGACCAGAGCTGGTTCAAGGTGCCTGGGAGCACGCGACAACGTGCTGCCCCCACGGAGCGGGACCCCACGGGGCAAGGCTGTGCCTCTCCCTCTCCCACCACGGGGCAGAGGAGGGCCAGGGACAGCCGAGCCCGGCTTGCTGCCCCCACGAGCCGTGTGAGGGGGGACACGGCTGCAGCTCAAGGGCTGAACCCTTCCTGCGATCCCCCCAGCAGCAGCAACAGCCCAGATTTCTGAGGATCGGTGTTGGTCAAGTGTGCCACAGCCATCCTGTTGTCCTGCATGGTCTGCGGCCGCACGCATCTGCCTCTTCTGGCTCCTCCAAGAGATGGCACAGCATCGAGACTGCACGCGTCTGCGTCATGCACCCGGTGCTGCTACAGCTGGTGGTAGCTCTCCTCCACCGACTGGAATTTGGGGGATTTGATTTTCATCCTTGTTTCTACTGAGAAGTACGAAATGGGCCTCGTGTGCAAACACAGTGGCAACGCAGACACGGTAGCTGTGACCCTAGCTTAATTTGGAAGCTGCTTAATCAGAATGATATGCTGCTTGCATAAGGAGCCTCTTGTAAGAGGATGCTCCTCTAGCTCCGGCTAGATTTATCACGGAGAAATGTTGCTTTGGGGAAAGCAATTGCTCATACAGCAACTGCATCATATTACCGCGTGCCATTTAGTATGGTTCTCTGTTGAACATCTATTGATTTTTAAGAAAGAATGATAGACCGGACAAGTTTTTCTTCAATAGAAACAAAATTACTGGTGAATAGGGATCCAGCCTGCGAGAGATGCTGGCTCACCACCTTTTCCCCAGCAGGTGTATGCGAGGTCCCTCAAATGAATCCCTCAAGCAGCATTTGCAAAGGGATCGTCAGGTCACACTGGGGCAGGCACTTAATTAACTCCTTCTGAGAGCAAAGGCCAGATCCTCCTGCAGGGGCAGGGTTTCTTGGGATGGCTGGCTGTTTCAGAGGTGTGGATAACCATCTGAAAAGTTCAGCCACAGCTGGACCTGCGTAGAGGCGCTGGGCAGTAATCTAGCGTGAGATTTGGTAGCCAAGAGCCCTGGGCTCTGCTCTCGATTCTATCGCTGCCTTGCTGTGTTCTTTGGAGAAGGTCACTTAACCTTTCTCTGGCTCATTTTCTCCATTAGTATAAGGGGGGGATGATACTAACCAGCTCGCAGGGAGTCCTGAAGCATGACTAAGCTGTGTTTGTCGTGCACTGTGCAAGTGCAAAGTACGTCTGAGGCCTCCAGGAGCAAAGATGGGAAGAGCTGACAGGAGCTGCTGGCTCCCTGCCCGAGGTTCAGCCCCAGAACTCGGCTCCCAGGGGTACCGGGAGGGAGCACGAGGTTTGTCACATGCATAATTCTGGGTCTTGTTTCGCATTGCCCAAAGGACCCTGCTCTGTTAATTATTTTTCTTATTATCTACGCTGCGACAGTTGAATCCCTCCTGCAGACCTGGCACCTGGTTGCAGCCCAATCGTGGGGAATCCCTTCCCGGAGCACCAGAGCACACCTGAAATCTCCAGTAGCTCACCTGGGCTGTGCTGGGTGCCTTTCAGTGCAGTAATAGCCCCAAAGGAGGAGAGTGACTCTTCACTCAGTCCTCTTTAGCTTTGCCTAAAAGCATTTTTTTAGCATGATCGAACATTGTCAGCTTCTGTGGGCTTTGTTTCCACTTGCAGGACAAGTGTGTGCGTGCAAAGAGAGGGGGCTTGAGACAGCCTGGGCTGTAAGGAGGGAGGGGCAAGCTTCTCACATCTGCTTTAAGTGCTGGAAAGCAGCAACGTGCAAGTGGGTGGGCATAAATTTAGGTGATGCAGACCAGCTGAGATAAGGTAACGTACTGTTGGGCTCTTGTGCTCATGTCAGGGTCCTGAGAGGTGCAGGTGGTGGCCAGCATTAGGGAGCTCGTGGCTCCAGAGTTGCTGGCAGGGGTTGTTCTGAAGCACAGGGGGTTATCTTACCTGCTTGGTGAACGTGGAGGGGGGCAGCGGTGGGAAACGTGAACAAACCTTGCTGATTTTAATACAAATAATAATCTGAAGCTAGAGTAACCTTTCATTTACACCTGTTCATTAGCTGCGGGGAAGGCCCTCCTGATCTACCACAGCTGAACTGAAAAGCATGCTCTTTTTTAATTAGAAGGAAGCATCTTTTTGTCATCAGACAGAAGCAGTGCCTGAGAAGAGGGCTCTGCTCAGCACTGGAAACAAGTCCATCTGTAGCTTGCATCTGAAGCATGTTGCAGCCCTCATCATTTCAGAACTCCTTAAAGGAAGGGTTTCAGCTTTTCCTCAAGCACTCTTTTTGTGCAGCATCCCACTGGAAAAACCTAGTTTGTCTCGGAGCTCTGTTGCTTGCTGGTGTTGTAGACGAAGTACTTTGCCTTCACTGCAAATTGTTTCAAGGCCACGCGACATGTGAACGAGCGCAGGGGCATCGCGTTGCAAAGTTCACCCAAGGTGCGCTTGGCTGTAAGAAATAAACACTGGCTAAGCAGCTTTGACTTGGGAATGTCGTGGCAAGTGGATTTAAGTGGATATATTCTTCCAGCCTTTAAAATACATCTCAGCTGCTCTCCTGCTGTTCTGGTACGTATGCTTTGTGGTACCAGGCACAGTGAGCGCTTAATCATTTTATAAGGCAGCCAAATACAAATTACAAAGCCAATTAACAAATACTTTCCTCTACAGGATTTATACTGCAACTTGGCTCTGTCCATAGGCAGACTAGCGTAGAGGGCACTGTTTGAGAAATAAAGTACTTCAGTTTATAGCCAATTTCCAAGAGTTTAAATGGCACTTCAAGCACAGGCTTAAATGCTGTGCCCCACTTTTGGGGGTAAGTTATTCTCTCAAGCAGGGCACAGAGTATGGGACCAGGAGATGAGCTCCTGTTTGAGCTGCAGATATGCTCTGTGATGTTGGCTGGGTTGCTTACTCTGTGCTTTAAATTTAAATGAGAATTATGTCTCTTTTTCACTCTTCCGCATGTGTTCAGATGGCAAATTTTTCAAGTTTAGGTTGGATAGATTAGGAGGGTCTTTACACCAGCTAACATCATATACCTGAGCTGGGGGCTAACATACTCCCCTGCAGTCAGAGGGGCCAGTGAGAGGAGCCACTCTCCGCTTGGTGCTGTAGGCTTCTGCTGGGAATCAGCCTCCAGAGGAGCCACCACCATCCCACTCTGTGTCTAAGGCAGCAACACCATGGTCTTGGCTGAGACTTCAGGCTATCACTGATTAACGTGGACATCTTCAGAAGTGCACAGATGTTATGAGCAATAAGGTTAGTAGTTGTGAGCAACAAAGTTAGTGGCAATAACAATTAGCAATGTGAGGCACCTTACAATGTATATAATAGCGTTTATCCCAGAATACTTAGAAGAGTTTAGCCTTTTGTTCTGGAGATGGCTGAAATGCAGCTGACTCTGGGATGAAAGAGAGCTTTCGTTGTAAAACTGTGGAGTGAAGGTGCGTGACCTTTCAGAACAGAGAGTAAGAGGGTTGTCCTATCCCTCCAGGTTTGCGCACCAGCTTCCTGTATGGGCGAAGGAGGTTATTAGAATAGCTGGTTGCACCAAGCAATTGCTCTTCTGGTGTAGTCCAGAGGGGCTTAATTTAAGAGAGAAAGGAATTAGCCAACATTTACAAGATAAAGTGGGGGAAAAAAAAGACCAAGAGAGCACCTCATCTATTCATGCAGAGATCTCGGTGTTCTCATATATTTCTTAATCCTGCTCTTCCAGCTGCTTTAAATTATAGTTCAGCAAGGTATTAAACAGACATAACTTCAAATACGAACAGAAAAAAGACACAAATGGGGCAATTCTAGGTACAATAAACCATGCCTGTCATTCAGAGACCTTGTTCATTCTTGGCCCGAAATTGCATTTAGAATGCAATTCATAACAATGGCACTGTCTTATTCAGCAGATCTTTCCCCTCGGCTTTTCTCTCCTCGTATAGTTGTACAGAACAAGTATGGTTAGAAGAAGGTGTTGTTAATTACGGATTAGCCAGTTCTAGCCGGGCAGGTCGGCTGGTGTCTCTGGTAGCCTAGTCTGCCTAAGGGCGTTCATATTGCTGCTGATGAGACGTGAGAAGGATCAAACAAACAAAAAGAAACTGCCAGTGGCTGTGCAGCCACCAGGTAAAGCAAGCTGATGAAAAATGAAGGGAAACCCTCCTTGCTGTAAGAAAGCTACAAGGTCAGGTTTAGAGAGGTGAGGTTAGTGGGAAGCTTTTCAAGATCGTCGTGCTTCTCACATTAATACTGTGTTTCTGCCTGCTTTAGGTGTCAGCCACCCGAGTGATCTCACCACTAATGCTTTGCTCAGGTGCTGCGCAGCAGTCACCGAGAGGACAGAAACTGGCTTTATTTAAATGGACACTAATTCCTGTCTGCATCTGTTTTGGCTGGGTGCAAGGAAAACCGTGTCCTTTAGCTACATCTTTTCCATTAAATATATTTTGGTTGAATTTGCTGTGCAGTACTACTGGGGAAAAAAACTAATATTAAAATTTATTACTCAGTCAAACTGTCCAGCTTTTTACAAGACTGAAACAAGGAGCTGGAATCTGCTGTATGACTTCCAAAATCAATGCATTTAAATAGCATGCTTAACAACAGGATAGCAACTTCAAATCCCTGGTTATGAGAACTTTCTCCTTAGGGTGTTGTAACACTGGAGGCCAGTGACATGCTTAATTTCTGCAGGAGAAGGCTTATTCCATGATATCTCATGTCCTGGAATTGCATTAGTATTTTGGTGAGAGCAGCATGTGCTTCTAGGCAGATCAGTCACTGGAGGAGAATTTTCCTCCATTTTGAGATTTTAGCTGTATGTAGGCTTAGTGCCTCTGGTCAGCTGCATGCATCTGCAGGGCATAATATTTAAGTCTGTAGCTGATGCCAGAGAGTTAATAACAAATTACCTGGGAAAGTGTGCAGTCCTTAGAGACAGAGTAAGGTTTCAGAATATGAAAGAGCTGCTGGATCTCAGGTGATAGGACTAGGACAGAAGATGGAGGTTTTGTGTATTTCTCTGCATACTTACAGGAGGTATAATAATTACTGATACATTTTGTTCAGATATTGCTAATGGGACTCATTCTTCCCTGGGTAAGCAGTCCCAGTATAGAATAGGACAGAGGTGGTGCAAATCAGAGCTACATTGGCTGAAGATCTGGTACCAAGAGTTTGATTTTCAAGGTCCCTCATCATCCTTGTCCCCACCCATCTTTATTGACAGTCTGCAGTGGTTGAGATCCTTTGATTTATTTATAGAACTGGGGCAAAATATACAGACAACTCTATGATTATGACTTCCATGATATTCAAGTGGGAGATAACAGAAAAAGGAAAAATTGCTCAAGCCTCTTAGTGGTCATTGTGACCCCATATGAATTTCTCATGTGTGGAAGTTTGAGTAACTTTCTTTGCTTGGGCAGAGTGAACTGCTGCTGACTACAGACTCAAATCAGCGCTCTTCAGAAGAGTCCTTAGGACCTTTTCATCACTATAAGAGCTTTCCATTGACTTCTTGACCTCACTGACGTAGGACTTGCACTTGCATTTTTGGTAGGTAGGGGAATGTCTGTAGACTAGCACTTATAGGGTGGGTGAAGCTCTACCACCAAAGCTGCACTTTCTGCTGCTTAAACAGAGCCACCACAAAAACATTGTTCACCTGGTATAATATAAATATGTCTTCTCTGGGAGGTTGTGGTGACAGGGATGTTGGAAAAGGATCACAGCTCTTCACACCAATGAAGATGACAGATGGGATGCAAAAATATGAAGCTAGGTATGGCCAAAAGCCTCAAGCACACAATCAAGTCCATATGGCTTAATACATGTCAGCTGATTGCTGGTAACTGCATTGTCTTAGCAAGCAAAAATGTGAGATAAAACCTGTTAACTAAGACTCTTCCATAGATGCTTATGCAAATATGTCTTCCTCCCTATTTGTGTTGGGATATGAACATGCAGAGGGAGGGCTGCAGGAGCTCAGCTGATGTGTTGTATCTCATGCTGCAGTGACTTCTGTCAGGAATTCCCTTGCTTTGCCTTTGGAGATGTGATGACAGGAGGACTGGGAGTATCTGCAGTCACTGCCTTGATTTCCCTGCTGGTTTTCTGTGCAGAGAGATTCTGCTGAGAAGTATCTGTCCTCTCCTCCTCCTTTTCCACAAAGTCCATCTGCAAGGATAGGCCTGGGGGGGCATACTGCAGGAGGCAGCTTTGCTCCAGCTGACTTCTATCCAACCCCAGTTTTCTCAGTATGCAGTAAAAAACATGAACACAGCCCTTACAGGGCTTCGACCAAAGCCCTTTGAGGGTCTTGAAACAGACTCCGTTTTGTTGGGATTTCAATGTGGGCCTCCATTACGAGGTTTGGAGTATTTTACTCCAGACCTGCTCAGAGCTTTGCTAAAAGGCTTACTAAGACAAATGAACAAGGGACATATTACTATTTTTACATTCTTCGGAGAGAAATTCTAACAGGCCCTTGTTGTCCATAGAAATGGATAACCAAAAACTATTACTTGTGTTTATAACTTCTCCCTCCCTTCTTTTGATAGCCTAACAATTTGTATTTCTTCTGCTTGCTCATGCAGGAACTACCTCTTCAGACTTAGTCTACACAACGTTTCTCTCATTCAGGTATGTTCACTTTTTACTCTCTTGTTTTATTTGACTTGCTAACAATGTTCTGTAGTATTTGACGTATGTTTTCAGAAGCCTGTAGAGAGTAAATTTGCAGAGTGGTGGAGCAGGGAGAGGACAAAATCAGAACCTAGTGCTTATTTCCACTCCTGTGATAATGCTGGGGGAAGGCTCTTGTACACTTGCCCATTTGGACAGCGCTCTCCGCTCTTGATTCTTGAGTGTTTGGGTGGTAACAGGATGTGCCAAAAATATGGCACCTTAAAGGAACAAAGCATGTAGTGTAACTGATACAGGCTTAAACAAAACAATTGATAACAATCCTCCTTCATTAGAGGAGACGTTGACAACACGTAGGAAAAGCTTTTACTGTTCTTGTCCATCCCCATTTTGAGTCTATGTTGGCCCCCATGACCATGGACTGCTGAGAAACTGTTCTGCTGAATGCATTGCTAAAACCAGGGTTGGACTTGCAAGCATTCAACAGGCGAAATGGGTAGCAAAATATATATTAACCATGGCAGAGTGGAGGTAAAGCAGCTGAAGTCTGAAGGGGTTTGCAAATGTCTAGCAGTATTAGGACTTTCCTCCCACTGCACTGAAACTGGAATTGAAAGATGCAGCAAATATGGTTGATGGAAACTCCAATCTTTAAATTAATAAATACCTACGTTCTGGGAAATTTCCTATGTTCTACAGTTGCTAGAGCACCAAGGATGTATTCAGCATTTTTCAGACGGAAGGAAGGGTCTTCTTGCTCTGCCTGGCTATGTAAAGAAGCCATTAGGCTAGTATTGCCAGCTATTCCCATGTGCACAAGCCTTGTGCTGTTCGTAGGGGGTACAAGTATAGATGGAGAGAAGAAAAGATGTTTAATGGTTGTAAAATGCATTGAATCTTCCTTTAAAAGGAAAACAAAGTCCGGAGTTACCAATGACAACAATAAAGAGTTAGAGAAGCTGATACTCCCATTTGGCAGGAGTTTTCCTTTGCAGAGCTGTATTAGCATGACTGGAAGGATTCCAGCGAGCACACAGGAGAGGGAAGTCTCTGTAGTTATGCAAGATGCCATACCTTCTGCAGTGCCTGTGATCACACTGCCTGACACAGCCTCTTTTGCTCATCAGATGAGGGGTCCCCTTTCCACGAAACCCAGTCGTGAATTTCCTTACACGCTTCTGAAGTCAGGCTTGGCTCGGGCCCTTTTCAGTGCAGCAAATTTCCTTTCCTACATGGCAAAAAAATGGGAAGTCTCCTTCTATGGCACTGGAGGATGCTGTGGGATCTCCGGGTTAACATAATGAGCTTAGTTTGCTCCTGCTTTCTGGGTGTATCCGGTCACTTTGCCAAGACTTTTTGCATGACAAAGAGAGCATGGAATTATGTTGACACACGTGTTGGGAATGATGGAAGCGATTGTTTCCCGACCTAATGGTTGCCTAAGTAGCTGCTTGGCTTGTCTCCATAAAGCACATGATGCAGCTTAGAGGCACCCCCTCCCACCTTCCCCTCGCCGTGCATCATTTTAAAGATCAGATCAGAAAAGGAGACAAGAAATGCAGGGAATTTGCAGTTAGACCTATGGAGAGAGAGAACGCAGTTTAAGAAGTAATCGCAGTGCTAATTTGGGTTGTTTTGTATCTCCTCTTTATAGCTAAAATACAGTGTGGATCTCGTCATACCTTATCTGGGGGTAGTTTTTCTCCTTGAAACCGTGGTCTGATTTATTTCTGCTCGTGGGACTTACTCTTCAGGTTGCCAGTGGTGCTGAATCTACCTCAAGGTGCAGGATTGTGTTGGCAGATATCTGCTCCCTGTTTGTACTACCGTGAGGTGAAGGCAGAAGCATGAGGAGAACAGTTTTTGGAGGCAGCAGGGTGTGCTGGCTGTGGGCGGAGCCTGGAAGCAGGAGGAATACACCTCTCTACAGCAGCGCTGGGCGAAGTTTAAAGCTGGTTTTCACTGAGAGCTCTCGTGCAATCTGCTGTATCCCTTGGCTGTACCGTCCCTGGGGAAAAGCCAAGGGCACATTTCAGCCCCACAGCAGTCATGGAAAGGAGAGGAGGCCAGGGGGCTCCTGTGAAGGAGATGACGCCTAATCAGCTTTTCAGCAAGGGTGGCAACCGCCCCTCGCTGAAGCAATGCCCTGGTGCCACCACTTGCTTGCACAGCACATTCAGTACTTCGGGCTCTCGTTCTGTAATGGGGAGATTTACTAGCCTGCTCTGCCTAATGCATGTTTTCCGTGACGGTTATCTTTTCTTTAACAAGAAAATGAGTATTTCCTGCCATTGAGCAGGTCATAAAGTTTTTCATCATAACATTACTTTATTCAATGCTTTTCAATGGGTATAAATTCTCCTTTTTTGGGATTATAATCCCCTTTATGTCTATTGCATATCACAAGAGCAGTGTTAACTATGTCGTTACTCACTGATTTTAGAGAGCTCTCAGACTTTCAAAGGCTGCTTTTTCCTTCTACCTGTTGAATGACTGTGGGTGGCTTTCATTTAAGCCCAGTGCTATTAAAAAGAGCAAGAGTTCTCCATCGACTTCAAGGATCTTTTTGTGAAACCATCACTCCTGAAAATATGTTTCAGGAGTCTTTAGTTCCAGAAGCTAAAGTTCTGGTATTACTTCTGAATCCGAGCTGGACTGCCATGAGTATAAATTTGGTTTTGTGATCTCCCCAGAAGAGAACCTTGTGGAGCGCCATGCAGCCATTCCACAGGGCTGGGGTAGGAAGTTACTGTCTTTGAACTGCGGCAGACTAAAAGGCAATATTTAGCATTATGCGGGCAAGGTACTGCATAAGACCCATGTAAAAAGATAGCATTACCCAATAGAGCAGTTGTGATTTCAGGGGAGGGGAGGAAGATTTTAGAATGTGTCAGCTTCTGGACTACGTTATACTTTCATAATGGGGTAGCTTCCTTATCTTTCTTAGCTCCCAACTCTTTGTTTTGGGTTTCTTCTCCTGAACTAGATGCTTTTATCCCTGCTGTTCTGCTGTGTTCCAAAGCTTGCTCTTGACTTGGATTTTTTCTGTTGGTTCTTCTGAGGTTGTTACTCCAAGAACTGTGGCACCGAGCTTTTACGTGAGAACTGGAGAGCAGAACAAGCTCGTTTCCTGGTAGAACAGTTCTCTGGGCTTTTTTTCCCTCTCTTTGTTTCTGAAATGTGTTTCAGCAGTTCCATTTGGGACCTGAGAAAAACCTTTCACCACTTGAGTGTTATTTGCAAGAAAAACTTTGGTGGTGGTGATTTTTTCTTGTGAGAAAAAAAGTTTGGCTGAATGTCAACATCCAGAAGGAAATTGGGGCCAAGGTATTTTGGGGATCGCTTGTGATTTTGTTTGCCTTGGCCTTTCTTGCCAAAATTGAGGCACATTGTTAGTGAATTTCTGAAAATCAGCATCTTGACATGCCCCAGGTGGGGTATCCAAAAGCACCTGTTAATTTTGGAAACTTTGGCATATAGCATTGAAATTCTTGCAGCGGTAAAAGTAACATAGTTTTAAAATGGATACTGCTGTTAATCTTTTAGCATCTCTTTTATACAAAATCCATGTAACGTTTCATCTCCATCTTTAAACTCCCCTTTTGTATGCATTATAAGCTCTAAATACTAGACATTTCATAGAACACGTTTTTAAAATGATGTGCGCTTGGAGCACATGCTGTTTAATTTATGCATGGGCCTGAAACAAGGTTAGCTCCTAATCTGCAGCTTTCACAGTGAGGCCATAGAAAAGTCTGTTTTATACTGGAGTTTGTAATTAATGGAGTAGGTGGAAGGGTCATTTTAAAAACATAAGCCTTTGAGCAAATTTTAAAAAATGCACGGTGCTGATTAGGTCTTCTTAGCAAGGAATGCTACTCTCTGGTGTGCATTAAAAGCAGGCTACTTGGCAGGCATTTCATAAGTCCCAGTACGGTGCCTACCCCCTATTCACCCTGATTTTACCTGGAATTTAAATTTCTCAATAGAAATGAGTGGGAAATGATTTTTCCATCTCCAAAACCTTTTCGAGATGCCAAGATATTTTGCACTGTGATGAAAATAAGACTTTTTGACATCTTTGTAAAATCTAAAAGAAAAGGAGGTAGACACGTGGTTGCTTGGGATGAAAATATTCTGGGCCAGGTTTTTTTCTGAAGTGACTAGAGAGAGGATTTAAATGTGCGTTTTTCTCTTCTCAAGTGATTAACTTGGTTTGTTTGGGGCATCTTCCCTTTCCCTTTCCTGTTCCCTTTCCCATTCGCTTTCCCTGTGACCAAAATTTGCCCTCTGGACCCAAGAGGCCCTTCCAGACTTTCTTCTAATAAGTTTAATAGAAGCTGTTAGGATTTCATAAAATGTTTTGATTCCAATTATTTCTTTTAATGGAAGATGTTTTGTGAAACAGTTTCTAACCAGCTCTTTGTTGTTTGTTTACTCACCAGTTATATCAGCTTAATAGCATTTAAAATACTTTAGGAGTATTCAGTCCCTTTCTTAAAAATAAACCATATTTTAACAGAATATGGAAGAATAAAAAAGAGTGTACCTGTTGGAAAACTATTTGGAAGACATGCTATTGCACTTTTTAATTCACGCTGAAATTTTGAGATTAAAACATGTTTTAATAAGCAATCTCATTTTTTGTCCTCTTGAGTGAGAGCTAAGTTCAGAAGACAGCATTGTACTTCTCGGATAGTCGGAATTTGGGATGCTTGCCTGTGGGGTTACGCAGTGCCCAGTACCAGCAGAGCTGTCAGCAGCTAGATCTCCAGTTTCCTAACTACAAAACATCGGGATGCTAAAAAACACATCAACTCCAAATTGATAAACTGGCAGCACGTACATCCCTGTGAGCTCTTCTGAGCATGTTATGCAGTCACCGGGGCTAAACTTTATGAATTTTCAGGACTGCTGAAAGTATAAGGCTTAAACCCGAGCTGGAAGTTAGCAACGTGTCTGAGCAGCAGTAGCTCTGAAAGCTTGATGTGAAGCTTGCTGAAATCAATTTCTTTCTGTTGATATCATGGGGTTTTGCAATGGGTGTTTTTCTTCAAACCTAAAATAGGAACGAAGTGTTTCCATATGGCCCTGTAGCAGATGAACTGCAGCTCTGTATCCAGTGCATTTCCGGTAGAGACTGTTTTACTCCGGTTTTTCTGCCCTTGCTCTAAGAAGCAGAAACATCTCTGCTACGGAGGGGAGGCTCCCAAAACCGAGCAGCTGCTCCTCGAGTTACACTTCCCTCCCTGCCAGTCCCTGGAGGGCTCTCTGTCTCCGTGGCATAGTCACTGGTAAGCCGACAGTGCCTGTCAACAACGTGTAGTTAATAATAATAAAACTTGCCCCTCGGTCCTAAATATGCCACGTAGCAGCAAATGGAACAGCTTTTGTGTTTTACACTTTGAATCCAACAAACCAAGCATTAACTTGTCAGAGAACCGTGGAATGGCTCGGGTTGGAAGGGACCTCAAGGATCGTCTGGTTCCCCCGCCCCTGCTCTGGGCAGGGCTGCCACCTACCACTTCGGGTTGCCCAAGGCCCCGTCCAACCTCACCTCCACAGACGGGATCCACAGCTCCTCCGGGCAACCTGTTCCAGTGCCTCACATCCCCAGATGACGTGGGGCTTGCAGGCCCGACCCGTACTGCTGGCTCGGCCCGCTGGTGGTGAGGGAAACTTCACGTGCCCAGCGCATCTGTGTGCTGTTTGCTCCCTTGTGAGACGGGGATGTAGCACTTCTTCATAGAGCGCTGCGAGTTTTGTCAGTGAAAAGAGGTGAACGTGTGGTATTTCACATTTACTTGCAAGCACATCCTTGGGTCAGAGCCATTCATTTTTTTCAAAATATCCTTTTAAAAATCTAGAGGAAACCATGTATCGACACGACAGCACGAACCTACACATGCTCAATAGCAGGCCCAAGTTTGCTGAAGGTATTTATCTGTTCAATCTAGTTGTAGTGTCAAGATTATCGTCCAATTTAAAATCCGGTTTGGGAAGTCATTTTGGGAAAGAGTGAGAACACTTTGCCTAGCTTTATGTAACACGGAGCCACCTGACAGGAGCTCCATTTTGAGATGTTTTGAAATAAGCTGCATTTCCCAGAAGTCATTTTCTTAAAAGCAGTTTATTATTTGTTTCTTGCAGATTCCCAGATACTTCTTTGAATTATGTGGTGCATATTCCTAGATAAAACATTTCTTTCTTTATTTTTAGGCCAGTGCAGTTCCCTCATTTAAAAACATAATCAAAACCTCTACAAGAGCAGATGCAGTCTTTAATATGTGGCTCATAGCTGAGTTATGATTGTCACATATTTTATCAGTATGCTACATTTTTTATTAACAGATTAACATATAAATCTATTCATAAATCACCTTCTGAAGCTGCACCTCAAACCTCTCACTCTCAGCCTAGAGGTTTAAAGCTATTCCATAATAAAGCTTATATTGGCTGAACAAACTTTCTGGCAAATTCAGCTTTTTATTCTGATGGTTTCAGGTTCCCAAATCAAATCTATTCCCTGAATACACCCCTCCTTAAAATGACAGATCAAGAGCTAGACTGTAGCTTTCAGGTACAGTTTTCCCTTCGCAGGATTTATTTAAGAGAGAATTTCTACCCAGAGTGGGAGATGGCAGAAGAAAACCAGGCATGTCAAACAGGGGGTGGCCACGTCTGGAGGCCACACTTCATTCTCCAAGGATGCACTTCTCCAACTGAGTGAGGACTGCAGGGAACTGTGGTCTTTAAAAGGCTCCGGCATGAGCCACTGGGAACCAGTTTTGTCCTGATGTTACTCATCAGCTGAAACGCAGAGAGCAGGGGAAGCAAATCTCTTGTCACACTACATGGTGGTGAGTGATTTCTGAACACAACATCCTCTCTGTCTGAAAGAACCCAACTCAGGAGTCCATTTATATCTAGCAAAGCTTTTAAGCCCATGTTTAGCTTTAAATAAATGCCTATTTTCTTTTGAGAACTGTCAAAGTTAAGAACACGCTGCATGCTCCACTGAGTGAGAATAATTTCAATATGTGCATTAATAGATTTGCTAAACTGTCTCAGAGTGCACTGCTTAGTTGTAATCAATACAATTGCCCTTTAAAACGAGTATTTAGGCATTAGAAAGTTCTCATATATATGTTTACATATATATTTACACATACATGTATATATGTACACATACACATGAGGATCATACATACATATATAGGGTTGCATAGCATGTATAAAAGGTTCAGGAGCCATAGCTGTTTGCATTCATGCTTGGCACTGAGCAGGGCAGCTTGCTCGGAGTCAGTGAAGGTGAGGGAGACGATTTACGTCCAGAGGGGAACGAGCCTGTTAGGCTCACAGGGGCAGGTGAGGCGTGCAGGAGGACTGTCAGCTGTGGATTTTCAGCCTGCTTTCCCGGAGAATTTGTCAGTTGTCATTACCTCCTTCCCTGCCTCACCTCACTTAAATGCCAAAATTACTACAGGGGTATTGGTCTTTGTCAGCAAATATTATGAGCAGGATTCAGAAACTGAGAATTTAATTAGCTGCTGAAGTCACTTACTGATAACAGTGGCATATTGGGCTCTTTATTTGATAAAACCTTGTCAGGCATTTTATGTATAAGAAATGAAGACTAATGTTCTTATTCCTTGCAACTTACAGTCAGGACCATTAAACATCCTTATACAGAGAAGAAAAAAAAAAGGAAAATGAGAAAAAGAAATCTCATGGACTTCTCCTTTCTCGACACCAGTGTTGCTTCTGTATCTTTGCCAAATATATTTCTGCTCTTCCATTTGCTCTTGTTTTCTCTGTGGGCAGCTTCTCACTTCGGTGCCCCAGGAGGCTCTCGGAGACCTGCGTGTGCTGGTGCCCCGTCCCCTGCCCTGCCCACGCCTCCATCCGCTGCTGCTGCCAACAAGCCAGCTCTGCGGGACCTCCTGGCAGCCAAAGCAGCCTCTTGTTAGAGGCTGCACCTTAACTAAATCATCATTTATATAAACTGAGTTTAATACGAAAATATTAACGTATAAATAATATAAATATTATTTATATTATTATCTATTATTATTTACTACTTTATTATTTTAGGGATGTGGGGTGTTCTTAGATATGGAAGAGTTTTATTCTCTAGCTGGGAATCCTGGCTTGCCACAAGGCAGAGAAAGCAGCTCTACTGCCCCAATTAGGATGGGCTTGTTAATTTAAGCTGTAAGAGAGGACAGGTTGAATGCAGCACCTCCGCCTAGGAGCAGTGGATGTGGCAGCAGTGACGTGCTGAGCTTCACATGCCAACCCAGGGCTCGCCCAGCCAGCTCCCACTTGTGCCCTCGGGAGGGGAGGCGATGCCTCCCGCGGCCTCTCCCCAGTTCAGCGAGCTGAGCTCTGCGGAGGTGCTGAGCAGACGATGGCTGGAGCCCAGCGGAGGAGCTCGGCGAGCTGGGGAGAGGTCCTGGCACCCCATTGCATCTGCTGCAAAGTCAGAAGGGAGAGAAGTTGTTGGTAATACAAGGCACTGCATCTTATAACGCCAACAATGGAGTATCTGGGCCAATTACTGCAAAAAAGCATCTTTTTTTAAAGACTGAGATACAGGGAAATATCTACATTTTATACTCAAAGCAGAGCTTAAGAGAGATTTAAATGATTCATGTCCCTTGCGCTGGTTCTCTGCACAGGATTAAGTTTGACCCTGATAGCATCCAGTCATTTATAATGAGAGCATTAAAAAATCACCATTTATTGATTTGCACCTCTCTAAAAGGACCCATGGATGACCTCATATGTTTCCCTTAAAACCAGCCGTTGAGCTCTTAGAAAAAAAGAAATGAATTATTTTGTAGTAAATACATTTCATGTCAGTGCATGCATTTTTTCCCTGGATAAATAATCCTAGTTTCTCTGTTAGTAACAGTTTAGCCAATGTGTGTTTTACAGCTTCTTTTAAACGTAATGGTTCTGAATGACTAATAGGAAGGGGATTATTGGAGCCGGGAGCTATTCAGCAGTCACTAACACGGCCTGCACAGCTGTTACCATCAACCCAGAGCTGAGACGGGAACAGTTTGCTCATCAGTCCCTCAGGACATCGATCCTGTCCCAGCATGGCAGGCACAGCTTCCCTCCATCCTTTGAAAACCTCGGAGAGCTTTGGCCTCGAAGGTTTTACCTGCCTTCCCCAGGCTGTACCTGTGAAGGAGGGCGAGGAAATCTAGCTGTGGGGTTGTAAACGGGTTGCTGGGTGCCACCACAGCTTCAACGGTCTAGAGGAACAGTACCTTACAGATATTCTACTGTCACTAAAACACTTCTTTCATCTAAAAGTTACCACACCATGGTTATATCTGTCTGATATGCTTTTATTGATAACAGGACCAAGTTATGCTCTTCTGAGACTGGGGAGACCAAGCACGGGGAGTCAGTGGAAAGAGACGTGTAGAAAAATTTTGTATTTCTGTCCATTCTCTACAAGGAATGTCTCTTTCAGACAGGAGGCAAAGCATGGCTTGAGTTTTTGAGAGTGTTTTATTTCCTTGGAAGTAAAATAAAAAGGAATAACAGGGCTGCAGCCATTTGGATAGGCTGCAAGGGTGCCCAAAGAGAAGTGATTTAAGCTTTATTAGGCATGACAAAAAAGTTCTGAAGTTAGCCTGGGAGTGTTAAGAGACAAACTGCAGTTGCCTAAGGGGAGAGGATTTTGATGCATGGGACAGAAAGGAATGATCAATGGTTCATAAATATACTAGTGGTAAACACAGTGACAGGAGAAAAAATGTATGTGGCTAATATAATTGTTACAAATTTAGCAGCTTTTGCTATGAAATCAGTTACCGAGGATTTAAGAACAAGGCTTTTTTTTTTCTTTCTTTTTTTCTTTTCTTTAAAGACAAGATAAATGTAAAAGCATTGAAAACCACCAAAAAGGAGTCTGACAGAACAAGCACAAAGAAGTACACTGCGTTAAGCCTGTTGGAGAATCATTTTGTATTCCCCTATCTTAATTATAAGCCGTATTCTCAAAACTCATTTGTAGAAAGCTTGACCTTGGTGGAGGTCAGACACAAACGTGGTGGAAGGGAGGTAAGGGAAGAGACAGGTGGCGGAGGGAATGCAAGGGCAGGACTCGAAGTGAAGAAAATTGGAAAATAAATCCCGTGTTGGCAGGAGCGTGCAAACTGGAGAGCAGAACAGAGGAGCTGGGAGGAAGGAATAAAAGACACTGCATCAGAGTCTCCTTTGCAGGAGAAGGAGCAAATAAATTCCTGGTTGAGCTGAAGCTTGGCAGAGCTCACTACGGCATCAGGTGCTGACGTCTGGTGTTGGAGAAGAGGAGGCAAAAGCAAGGCAAACTGTGACAGACCAAGCAGGGAGTCTGAAGGCATCTGTTCCCCAGCCTTAGGAGGAAGCTAGGTGGATTGATGCTATGCGCAGCGGTGGGGCTCTGGCCACTTAGAGCAGCAGCAGGCGGGAAGCGCTTCCAGCCGGGCCTGGAAGGCGTTAGGTACACCCGAATTTTTGCTGGTGGGAAAGGAGAGGGGCAGACAGCCATCTTCCCTAACCCGGCAGTCCAGTTTCCATTTCGACTGTGGAGCATTTCCATTCTGCAGAGATAAAAGAGAGGCTTGAGCACTGATTCTTGATAAATCAACCGCATTACTTTTATCCAGACTGGCTGCTAGTGCTTCTCCGAGAGAAGCGTTCGATTTTGTATTGATCAGGTGCTGAACACAACCACTGCATGTGCTGCTGGTGACGTGATGGCATTTGCATCGTAAAGCCTTTGATCTAGATGTAAAGAAAAGTGGAGATTTGGGTCCTGTCGGCCTTGTCATTTCCCCCCTGACCACTGGAAGTGTTGCTGCGTCTCACAGAGGTAAGGCCGTAGATAACTGTAGCCTGCTCAGAGCCTTCCAGTGTATTTAGGACTGGATGGATGTTGGCTTCACACCTAATTGGAATTGCTGGGGAGAGGAGTTGGGGGAAGTGTACAGGGAATTCAGCACTGTTGGTTCTTCACTTTCTCAGTATTTAAGTGTTCCTTGCTGATGGAGCACAGATGGTCTTAGATTAAGGAAAAAACATGCCAGAACTGCAGGCTAGGTTCAGACTGGGGAGTTAAGCTTGACATGAAATAAGCAGAAGGCTGTAATTAGCTTATCAAGAGCATTAGGCACCTGGCGGAGGAAAGCAGGTATGAAATGCACAATGTAGCTATGGAACAATTAAAAAAGATACTGAAATCTGTTTTACGAAGCATGGGGGTGCTTTTCATTGCTGACTTCCTCTTCCAGCCCAGCCTGGTAGCATCTGAAAAGTTCTACTGATTCTTGGTTATCAATGGTTTATCAGAAGTAACATTTTCTGACAGCTCGTGATTGTGAGCACCAAACCTCAGAAGCCAGAGAGGCTAAAGGTCAAAATCTAGGTGCATTGCCAAAAACTTTCCTGGAAAGGTTGCACCACACTTGCTTGTGCACCATGTGCGCTCCCTGACTGCAAGTATCAGTCATCTCACCGCTCCCTTCTGTTCTTTCTGCCTGTTTTTTTGCAGCCACCTGACGTCTTTCACCCTAACCCTGGGGTTCAGGCTCAATGGGGCAAGGATTGCCATTTAATTGTAAGCAGAAATGCCCATCAGAGTGCAGCTCAGTGTTCAGTGTGCTACCACAGTATGCGTCCAAACCCTGCTGTCTAGGAACAGGAGTCTGGATTTTTTCTCTAGATCTGGGAAACAAATAGAAATTCAGATATGTATGCTGAATTGAATAGAGAAAGTGCAAAGACTCCTTTTTTCTTAAGCTGAGGACTTAGAATTTGTTTTGCCCATATTCTTGAAGCTGAAAAACTGTTCTTTAAAATGGGGAAGAGCAGAAGGGAAAGTCTGGTTTCATTTTCGGTCCCCATGCAGCTTAGGCTCAGGCAGCATCTCTGTTCTTACACTGCCTTGCGAAACTTTCCCAGTCTCTCTGGCTTGCTCAAAACTGGCCCTGGCTAATTAAAGTAATCTCAAAGCTTTCCTTTCGTCTCAATAGTGCATCTTTCACTTAATTAAAGATTTCCAGTGCCTTTTTTCCCTTTTGGTTGCACTACAGCAAGCTTAAGTGCACAACCAGAAAAGAATGTTGATAGGGTAAGTTGAATCACATCCACCTTTTATTTGTTTAATTGCACACTGCCCCCTTTTTTCAAGCCAAGACAGGATTCAACCCATGCTCAACCTCTTATACGATTTTAATGAGAATATATTGCAGTGTTTGTCATCTGAAAGAGTATTAGGCCCCCACTAATGCAATAGATGTGATTTCCCTAAAGAAAAACAGGAGGCACAGAACAGTGAAAATGTCATCCTGAGTTCTTCATTAGTCTCTTTAATATTGCAAGATGTGCTGATTTTGATTCCTGAATCTCAGCCTAATTGTTGGGAGAATCAGATCCAAATTGGGCATTTCCTCAAACTTATTTTAGCTCCTTCTCAAAGCAAACAAGTAAATGCTGAACAAGTATTTTCAGTGATGTAACCTGGAGAGGAATAAAGAATGCAAGACTTCCCCACTTTAGAAAGCTGATAATACACAGAGGTTTCACATGTGATTCAGTGATTACATTTTTGATTTGAAGCATATATAGGGAGCTTGCTTTTCATAGATGAACTCTTAATGTGGGTATACAAAAATGCACTCAGTTGACTGTGCAGGATTTGTCCAGTCTGTCTCAGAAGTGGAAAAAAGCAAAGCGTGTATAGTGGAGAACCCTTAACATCTCTACATAGCAGTGAGCTTCAAAGAGACACAATGGCAAAGAAACCCAGAGCAGAAAAATGAAGGAGAATAAAATAGCCTTGCTTGATGCAGAAGTACAAAGGAGACTATAGCCATGGTAAATTGATTTTGTACTGAATATGGGCTGGTCCATTGGGAGGGTTTTTGAACCTCCTATTCCAGAAATCATTGTGCAAAACAGTGAGAGGAGGCTGCTTAGAAGTCTTGTCACATCCATCAGAGGAGCACACAAAGAGGAAGGAGGGATTTAGCTGTGAATGGCGACTCTGCCAGAGAACATAAAGGGGTGGAGATGGACATCTTTTGGCGGTAGAGGGGCCTCGAAGGAGGAATTGTCCCCACTTTACCAAAGGCGACCATTGCTGTGACTCCATTCTTAGTGGCTTCTTAGAAATAGCTTGTTGTACTTTGTAGCTACTGAAGAAAAAAAAAATACAAAACCTGTTCTTTACAGAACAATCGGTGCTGGAGGTGTGAGAAAGCGCTGTGTGGTGCCCACCTGGCCAGTGCCAACCACACCTTCACACGGATCAGCTGTACGTGGATTCCTGACCCATTCTTGACTACAGTGAATTTTTCTTTAATCATTTCTGACTGAGTATATTTTAACTTCTTTATTTATTTTATTGATTTACCATATAATCTTACATCTTTGTAATCTCCAGTATATTTAGTAAATGTTTGTTGTCATAAGCTATAAAGTGAATGTGAGATGGCAAGAAACCAAATTCCACTGTGGATGTTAATTACCCAATATGCTAAAAGTCTCTTCTCAGTTTCTGTATGCTTTTGATCTTCAGTAATAGGAAACACTGTAAGTCATCCTTCACTAACATCTTCTGTGCTGTTTTCCAGTTCTGGGTGTTGTCATTCATTCTCAACTGGCTACAGGCGAGAGCTTTAAGGTCTTTTTTCACTTTGCATGCCAAATGTCCCCGTTAACTAAGGCCGTCAATTTGCATTTGGCCCTATCCGTGCTTTTGCACACTTAAAAGCAATAGAAATATCCAGTGGATTAAGTTTTCAAAGAGAAGGTGAGTATTCCCATATAGCACTTGCAACTAAATCATTGCCGTGTTAAGCTTTCAAGCTACATGAAGTACATCATCAGCAAAATGAAATCATTGCCGCAGCCTGGCATTTTTCTTTACATAGAACGATAAAAATACAAATAGTAGATAGTGGAAACAGAAATCCAGTGCCATCTTTATCTCTGTTCTCCAGAGCTGTATCTTTCTTCCAAAGTAACATCTGGGCATGTTCATCTAGCATTGCTGCATAAATATGTTGCTGTTGGTGTACGCTCAGCATATAGCCACAGCACAGTGTGTATTCCTGTTTCGTTTACCCTTATAGGCAGCGCTGCAATCCGATCTGTTGCTAAAACCTGTAATTTGGGCATCATCCTTGGCTGCCACGAGCCCTTCAGTCCAGGTATAGCATCTCTTAAGGCACACCCTTCGCTCCCTGTGTGACGAGGTCACCAGTGTCTTTGCACCCTTCCACCCATTTCCCTTTCTCTGGGGCAGGAGCTCGCTGCTTGCTTGCCAGGAGCCCTGTGTCGCCGGGATGTGCTCCCAGCGCAGGAGGGAGGCTGTGAGAGATTTAAAGCATTTTACTTTGCACTTGAGACAGGACAGAAGTGTGAGCAGAGAGGGTTGCCACGACTGAGGTGATGAGCAGTGGCTCATCAGGCTGGGATAACTGGATCAAAGGCAGAAGAGCTTGCCTGCGAGGAGGCTGAGCCCCAGTTCTGGCAGGGGCCAGTCCAGACGTGCGCACAGTTAGAGAACATAAGGTGGGAGGACAGGCTCGTCTCTAAACCGGTGAGGCTTAGGAGTGAAAACAGTCAGTCCTGGAAGCTCCCCTCCCCATCCGAGGGGTGCAGATGTACACCATTTTTGTCATCCTTGTGCAGCTGGGGATCCGGGGCTGAGGAACTGGAGCCTGTTGATACTGCATTTCTCATGGCTCAGGATGTGGTAAGAGTCCGTGAGATACAGGGGAACGTGAATACCAAAAAATGGTGTCCTTTGGAACTGAGCTAAGATCTGTTGTTAAAATGAGAAAGCCCTTCTTTCTGATGAATTTTGCCTTCCTTACTGTGCCAGAGCGTGGCATCCCCATCTGGTCTGGTGTAGGTTCAGCAATCTATGAACGCCAGGCCAAAATCCATCACAGGACAGTAAGAGCCTGATGTTTGTTCACAGAGAAAAGATCTGATCCTGAGATTAAGGTTATGGGAACTGGGACCCGCTGATTTTTTTGCCTGTTTGCCAGCCTTTGTCCTCTGAGCGTTACATTTTGAGGCCTTCCCAGATGGTCGTGGCCCAGCCACTCCAGCAGAGTCATGCAGCTGGGCCCGGCTGTTGATGTGCATGTTGGGTACTTCGTTTAAACTGAACTTAGAGCTTGAGTTTTACTGCAGCCTGAAGGCTCTCAGATCACTTAAGGGAAATCAATTAATTTGATGAAACACCGAGCAATTCCCTTCATCCAAGTCCCCCCCATTCAAATTGACCAAATCCTTCGGCCATCCCTCATACCTGTCACTGCACGCAGTGGTGACCTGCAACGTGCGTAGTGCACGATGAAGCAGAACTATTTATTGAAGCTTCCCATTATGTCATTTTGGTATTAGTTATCTGTTTATCAGGCATGTTTATCACAGTTTTAATAAATTACCTGCGTTGGAGCTTTAGAAATGGCCTCTAGGGAATTAAGCTCCTGCGCTCTATTATTAAGAAGTTGGATTTCAATAAGTTATTATTTATGGAGCGCTGTAAATGTGCCTCGTCCTTGAGAAACAAAAGCCAATGCTTCAAAAAGGAATTTCACTTTCCACTTTTAGACTGAGGCAACAGGTCTTTGTGGAGAAGTCCTGGAGGATTTAATAGGGAAGAAGTAACTAAAGTGATGTAGAAATGTTTTTTACAGTATGCTTAATAGAAACCTAAGTTAAACAAGAACTTTTTCATGAATTTTCTGGACCCAGCCTGTAGAAATGACTTTCAGAAAGCTTTTATTTCTTAGTGCTGTAAGACTCAGTGCTTACCAATTTCTTCGAAATGCTGTAGAATTTGCCTGTGGGAGGGTAGATTAACACTGGTGCTGTCTTCTGTGGAGACTGCAAGGTATATAGAAACAGAGAAATAAACTTAAATATGGATTTGTCATTATCAGCAAGAATTCTATGGGTTGCATTTTAGAGGTACAATACATGTTTATCAGTATGGATGAGAAGGCTAAGGCTGACATCACGTAGGGAAATAGAGTGGCCTCTGAATTGTCATTGCCTAAAGGACTTGTCCTGCACCCTAATTTAGCAAAGTCCTTAAGTATGTGATTAAGCTAAACTGGCCTAGTAGGGCATGTAAATATGTCCATTGAAGTTGGTAGGTATTAAAATACAGTGTAGAAGCATGGTCCCTTCATAATCCCCTCTCCCCAGACTCGGAGAAGAGTTTCCATACCTTGCTGTGAGATGAGCTGATCACAGAGCAATTTCTAAATGTATATAAGAAATACAGATTTAGGGCTGGTGTAAGGAACGCAGGAAGCCACCTTTGGAGCAAGTCTTTTTTTCCAGAGGTACATTTCTCTCAACGTAGTAGTGCCTTGTGCAGTTATTGGGAAGGAAGACATAAAGAAACACACAGGGAAAGAAACGATTCTGCCAGCTCAGGTCTCCAGTGCACAATGGCTGCCATCCCACAGCACCTCCTGCCCTCCTTCCTCACGGATAACTCAGCAAAGGGTGATGTGACCAGCAGACCGGCCAGGGTGCCCTGCACGGCACAAGCGGAGAACCAAAATCACCTCTTACTCCTCGGGCAGATCGAGAAGCCTCCTGCGTGCTCTGCAGAGGGGTGATGGAAGTGGAGGCTCCTGCTGCAAGCAGTCCTGCAGGCCTGAGGCTGGCGGACACGGCGCTGCTGCTGCTGCCACCGTCAGCAGGAACCTGAGGAGCTCAGTACCTGGGAGAAAATGCTGGGCTTCTCACAGAATCAGTTCCTGGTTTTCTGCCGTAAGCCTGTACTTGTTTGTTCATCTCCTTCCGAACATACACCGTGTACATTTTTGCGTTACACTTTTTCCCCATAACAGGAGAGAACAGCATGATTCCCGGCCTGTCTACAGGCGTGCGAGGCTGCCGGTAGCTTGTACAGAGCACTTATTTAATGGGAGTGAGGTTGGTAACAGATGGATAGGTTTATATTAAGAGAGTTTAGAAACTAAGAATGGGTTTAATTTGCCGAATAAATACGCGTGTAACCTATTCTATTCCAATCTTCACTTTCTAGTTTTAAAGCAGTGTTCAGGTTTTGTGCAAAAAGCTCCAGCAACCTCTGTTGTTTAGGTACAGTGCAGGGATTAGTGTATGCTTAGTCTATTAAACTCCCATGTGGTGGTTGAAATAATTATAAATTGCTGGCCTGAATGTAAAAGCTGGTCCATAGAAGTTGAGAAGATTTTCACATCAGCATGTGAGGATGCACATACCTATTGATAACAGGACTTGCTAGTGACAGGCAGGTACTTTGGATGCCAACACTGGGATGTGCAGGTAATTAAATAAATGTATCTAGAAAGTTTCTCTCAGCAGTGTGTGCTGAATAACTGATTTGATGGCTTATGATGAGCTAGAATTTCTAGATCAGTGTTGATCTGCAGTCTGAACTGGGAGCAAACCGTGATGCTCATAACTTAGTAGGAGAGATGTTCTCTTTCTTTTTGTGATGGGGTGTAGCATCTGAATGCTCAGATATGCACTGAGCGTAGCCACTGTGGTGCATTTCTGTCAATTTTCTTGTTGGCCAGTGCTGCACCATGTGCATACACATAGTTGTGTGACTATAATTGTTCTCCTTCATGTGATTTCCTAAAAATGCTTAAATAACACATGCCTCCTCCCCCTTTTTCTTCTTTTTTTTTCCTTTCCTTTTTTTTTTTTTAAAAAAAAAAAGAGCCTGTACAGAGCTCAAGAACAGACATAGGGATGGATGTGAAGAAGCAGCTGTCCATGCAAATGTGCTGAATGGAAAGCACATTAATTGCGTTTTCAGTTCAGAGACTAAGTTGGTAGCACTCTCGTGCCTATCTGCGCAGATGGCTGGGCAGTCCTGCTCATGGTTTGCGTGGCTCTTCTCTTACACAGCAGCTGCAGCCCTGTGCTGCTTGTTTCATTCATACAGCATCTGAGTCCAGTGTTCCCCCATTCTGCACACGGACCTTGTGGTTGTAGAGGAGGCGCTCAAAGTGGCTGGGAACACTGTTACAAGCTGCATTTCTATGGGAGATGCAGAAGGGAAGGGATGCTCTAGAGCTTGTAAGGAGGTTGGCTGAGGAACTGGAGTGCTGTTGGTAAGGATGTAAGAGGAGGAACTGCTGATGTCCTGCCACCTTGTCAACCTAAAAATGTGTTTGCTTGGTTGCTTAAGCATGTAGCAGGTAGAGAAGGAACTAGGAGAAAGAACATACTGTCCTGTATTGGTCTGTAGTCTTGCTGCCAGCTTTGTCATATCTTCATCCAGGCTGTTTTCCATGACCCATGCCATCAAAAGTTGTTTTTTCACTGCATGGGTCCAGAGGTGTCCACTCTGCTGCTTTTGATGGGCAGATGTAGTAGGAGATACAAAAATAATCCCAGATATGTTTTCTGGAGCTAGGAAACTTAAATGGCTCAGACAACTGAGAAAACAAATTATAAATTCAGGATGATGACCCAACTGTGTGACCAAAAATGTCTGGTGGATACATTTTGTACCGCAGCCAAGAGTGCAGAGGCAGCTTTCAGCAGTAAAAAGAAATAGTTTTCACTTGGTTTATTGAGGAAGATGAGGAAAGGAGAGGGAGGCAGCTAAGTCAGCATGCAAGAGCTGGGTATTGAGAAGCATTAAGATGAGGTAAGGAGGCACAGGCAAAAGCATCCCTTAGAGTGCTGTAGGGTTTTGCAAGTGTAAGCAGGTGGCTGCAACACCGAGAAACACATGGGTGCACACAGATGTACTCCATAAGAGAGAGATTTCCGAAGGTCTCTCTGCTGAATGACCAGGATATAGTTTGAGTTAGGGGCAAAAAGAATCTAAGGGAGAGGACGATAATTTAATTTGGGGAGGAAAGGCTTGGGCTGAGCATGCCAGTGAGATGCAGGAAGCAGAGCTCCAGCATTACATAGGAGTTTGCACAGAAAGCCCAGGACAACAGAGATGACTGGAGTAGGATCTGAAAAGACAGCCGATCAGTCAAGTAAAGAAACCAGACAAAGCTGGGAAGCTTATGCAAAGGCGCCAAGCTCAGAGATCTGAGGCTGCCCAGGACTTCTCGCCAGGTCCAACCCAAAGGCTATGACCACAGATGTATGAGGGCTCCTGAGAGCCTGGCAGAAGGACTTGTCTAGGCTTTGGGTCAGCTGGCTGGTACATGTTCATACCCTGAAGTACAATATTTAAACACACATTTGCTGCTTGGCCCTGCAATTATATTTTTATTATCGACGTGATGTTCTTTGCAGGGTCATGAATATTTTCTTTGAGTCACTAGAGGTCATTGGAGTTACTCAGCCCTCAGACTAGTTTCTCCCTGTCCCACCAAAGATTTGTGAGACTTGTAAAATATGCTCCGGATTGCCATATAGCTTAATTAGCCTCTGAGCTCTAATGAAGTACACCCTGACTAATGGTGCAGTCACAAACAACATGTTCCTGTAATTTGGGCCCTCACCAAGAACTTCTGTTATCACTAGACTCATCAAGGTGGTGCTTCAGAAAGCTGAAGGGCACTGTTGCCTAATGAAAAGCAGAGTTTCGCACCAAGAACATAGCTGGAGGGGATCGGTGCTCTGACACGAGCTGTGTTTACGACGTGCCGCAGAGCCGTGCGGTGCAGGTGTCTGGCAGGAAGAGCGAGGTGTCCCCGAGGAGCCCAGATTCTTCTGCTGCTCTGCTACAGTCCCACAGGAGCCGGAGTGTTTGCAGAGAAGCAGCACTGATCGCTGTAGTAACCTACGACTTTTGTTCTCATTTTGGCCTGTCAAGCACTGTTAAGTTAAACCGGGCGGTATAATGGCGAGCGCTCTGTCCCCGTTCCTGAAATGGAACAAAGAGTCACCTCATAAGCGATCTCTTTTCTGGAGTTGTTTTATATTAAGCTTCTCAAAAATTGATCCACGGTCCGAAACCACTGTGGACAGATGAACGAGGGCCAGAGCTGGGACTGGAGATCAAAACGCCGCCGTGTAGTTGTTTTGCAGATGTCAAGGCTTCCTGGGAGTTGCCAGTCAAAATTTCTTGCTGTTCTGTAACAGCTTATCGCAGCGAGCTTTCTCATCTGATGACATATCCCCTCTCGGGATATGGCTAAATGATCCTTTCCAGCAAGGACTTATCCCAGCTCTCACACAAACACTTCTGAGGCACGAGCTTTTGGCCTTCAGCCTGGGTTGGACTGCAGCGCATGGGAGGTATTTCCCAAGCGACTCCCGGGGAAAGATCTCTGCTCTTCCCTTCTCCCACCAAACCTTTGCATGTGCTCATAAAGCTTTACTTAAGCCAAACTGAACTGGATTTTCAGCAGACGGACAAGATAGCATTTTTTGGAGTGAGGAAGAAATACGCCTTCTCCAAAAGTTAGATATATAAATGCATTTCCTGGGTGGTGGCAGTATTTCTTATGGTTATGAGCAAGTATCTTCATGGAACCAAGGTGGGGTTTTTTGTTTGTTTGTTTGTTTGTTTGTTTTGGGGGGGAATTCAGCCCCTTTCCTTGGTAGTCTCCTGTCTTTCTCCTGCAAAAAGCAGGATTTATCCTGTCAAGTGTCAAGGGGACAATTTCGATGGAAGCCTTAGTGTTTTAAAAAAAATAAAATTGGCTGCACTGAAGAAGTTCAAGAAGAGTTCAGATCCGGGCCAAACTTTGAAGCCATTTCCTGTGTGGGTAATGGACTGGGAAAAAAAAGAAATCCTGGCTCTTTTAGGGGAGCTTTGGATCTGTATCTGAACTTTGCAAGCATGGCCTTTCCCTGTGAAACAAAGCTATTTTTCTTGTTCACAGAATGATGTATTATGTATAGTATGGATGTTTATATGTATTTTCACCTCCAGCTAACAATACCTGCTTTAATTTGTTAGAACTATTTTTAAAAAGTACTGAAGGGAGGAAAAATGCAGAGGGCACAGAACGGTTGGGTATGTTTCTGATTTTTTCTTAAATCTAGAAGTTATAACACAGCTTTGCTGGTCTTGACTTTCCTTGTGAAGGAAGGGGCCACTTTGCTCTGAAAGAGTTATGCAAGGCTGACTGGGGGGGTCCCATGAGCTCTTGGTCCAGATCTTGCAGTCCTCAGTCAATTTGGGCCCCCAGCATTTTACTCCACCTCAGGATCTGGCCCCACTTCTCTGGCATCACCTGTCACCATCCAGCCTTTCTCCACACTTCTCGTCTGTCTGGGTTTTGCCTGTCTGCACACAGTTCTTGTTTTATCTGGCTCACGTCACTGCAGGATTATTTAGAAGGTGATAATCTTGAGGGTAAATTTGAGAGGACCACCACATCTGTATGCAACTACTGGGTTTGCTGTTGGGAAGGTTTTGATTTTGGTGATGAAGGCCGGTGGTTTTATACAGCACTGTCCTCCTTGAAAATGGGTGAGGACTCAGCATATGGGACTTGTGTCTTGGACCTTCCAGTTGAATGATGATCAGAAGTTGTATTTACATGTAAATTAAAGCCTTACCTCTGTTAACATTCCAGTTGCTTCTGCCTCTGGACATTTAATCTATTTATCATTTGTGTGCACTGTGAGCACAGTGGGAGCGAGATACATGTTTACTGTCACAACACCTTGTAAATTGGGCTGTATAAATTTCTGGAGATGCTTGTTTCGGGGAGTCTCCAGACATGGTGGTTTGTGGCATTGTCGTGTGACTTGTGCGTTTTGGTTTCTCAGGCAACAGCATGGGGTTCAGATGAAGACACCAGGAGGTCCTGTCAAAGTAAAGGGAAAACAGAGGTAAGTTTTCCTTTGCTACAGACATGCTATGGGTGAATTTACTTACATCATTCCATTAGAAATCCCCACAGTGAGCATCTGACACCAGCTGGAGCCCATAAATCTGCAGCTGTTCGGAGCTAATACCACAAGTACCTGGGCACCACAAAGCAACCATTTCAAAGGCTACCTGTCCAAGTTATTAGACTTGCACTACATGAAATTTAAAGGTAATTTCACTTCTGGAGAGGACGCAATTTGTGACATATCAAGGATCAGTATGGTGGCAAATCCAGGGAAACATCCTGTAGTGGGTCTGAGGCTGGTCAGGTTGGCTTAGTCTTAGTACTCAGCAGCGAGCCATTGGCGTTCGGCCACGTGGGCCTGTGTCTGATACTTGTTTGCAGTTAGAGCTGATTTTTGTATAATTCTCTTGAACATGAGAATTGAATCTGCTAGGACACTGCAGTTCTTTTCAGGTGGAATGTCACAGAGCTCCTTAGGAGGCCGGCGCAGTCTGCTAAGCTGCAGTTCAAAACCAGAACTGTTTGAACTAAGGCATGCTATCTCAGACATCTGAAGTTTGCAGGCATTTCTGACTGAAGCACAGGTCCTCTTCTGCCCCACTTCTGAGAAACTGAAAGAAAACCGTGTACTGAAAACAAGTATTTTGATTTTTCAAATGTGGTGTTGGTACTGTTCAAACATGTTGAGGCCTCAACTGAGAGGGTGTCCTGTTGTCCTAAATATTATACCACAAAGAGTTTTCAGTCTAAACCAAAGGAGTTGGAAGATAATCATGATCTTTGCTGTAGACTTGGACAGTCAAGCAGAGAGTGCTTGTGTGGCTTGCCCAAAATCTGGAGTTCTGCCAAGTTCCAGCTCAGTGCTTCAAACACGGGATTATATGATTTTCCATTGACCACATTCATTTCATATAATAAACCGTACATGATTATTGTGTTAACTTGCATATACACAAAAATGCTAGCTTGAATTTTGTAGGATGAGCAACAGAGAGCTTCATGTAGTTTTGGAGAACAGGAATATCAGTATCCTAGAATGTGTTTTAGAGTTTGTGTAGGGACTGCTTCACGTAGAAGAATACCATGGAGTCAAAATAGGTTACGTTATGTAAACACCAAATTTTGCCAGCCACTAGAAGAAGAACCCAAAAGAAGA
Source organism: Anser anser (assembly GCF_964211835.1). NCBI lineage: Eukaryota > Metazoa > Chordata > Aves > Anseriformes > Anatidae > Anser > Anser anser. Next base: position 15,088,413 of record NC_139726.1, on the reverse strand, counting down.
TGAACAACATTAAAAAACTCTAAAACCCAAGACGCGAAGAATTTTTGAATTTGTGGTCTTTGTACTTTAAAATGTGTACTCTAAAGAAAAGATTTTACTCTGTACTCCCATTGTAAAAATTTGTGAACCTTAGTCCATTGTTCATGAAGAATTTGAATTTATAACCCAGAATTATTTTGTCAGCCCCCAGATAAAACCCTATGAGATTCCATGCACTCCACTGAACAAATTCTAGGATAATTTCAATTTATTATTTTTACTGTCATGCCAAAAGAAAGCAATGGTCTGAGCATTTTTGCTGCTGCTGCTGCCTCCACACACTGCAAAGAGTCTGCCAAACATTTCATGAGGATGATGCTCCAAACAGCTGAGTTTATGCTGTTTGTTGTCCAGAGCTTAATATTGTTTGGTGGGTGCAGGAGCCTTGGGTGTGCAGTTTTGAGGAACAATAATTAATCAGATTGTTAGACACTTCTTGACATACAATTAATGGCAAACAGAGGTGTTGACTAAGAGTCTGACAAGAAGACATGAATCTATGAAGAAAGGCAGAAGGATTCTGCCATAGATAAGTAAACTCAGATCTCCCAAGTCTGTATCTAGTTTTGCCTGTATGTCCATGGATGAATCCCTCCTGGGAGTCTACACATTCACTGCTCATTACACTGTAGAGAAATGACTTAGTGCTAGCTCCAAATATATAGAGCTCAGCAAGCTGATGAACAGCTCTACTCCAGCTGAGAAGTCCAGCTCTGACCTAGTATCTTTGCCTTTGGCTGGGTAAATGCATCAGGCAAGGGCAACACAATGTGAATATTTCTATTTATGCTGTGTGATAGTGGTACAAGAACCAGAGCTCTGTCTGCCTCAGCTCTGCTTTGTCAAAACTTGACTAATGGTAGTTTTCTACATAGCACAGATGATGTGATGATAAATATGCTCAGAATTGTCAGGCACTTAGATATGTGGTGATAAAGGCTAGAAATAAGGAGGACCTTTGGCTCTTATATTAATTCACAGTGTAGTTTGGGTAAGTTATATGACTGGTTCATTTTCCTTGCCCATTTAATAATGTCTTTATTTTAAGATGAAGTTTTCAAAGCTACCTAGTGTATGAAAATGCCTTTTTCTTATGCCCGTTGAGTATCTAAATTGGATTCTCCCTGCTGCTTAGAAAATCTCCTCCTAAAATGCCTAGAGTTTTACCATAAGGAAAATAAGAAGTGCAAGAGTAAAAGCTACAAAATGCATATCACGGAAATATAATTACCATGGCATGATGATCACTCTATATTTGAGTACCAACTGGACAGAGAAAAGGGAGATGAGAAATCTGTTTCCCAGGTTTAAGGCTACTAGGTCTTTTCCTCTGACACCTTGTGTAGTTCTGGCCAGAAGTTTCACCTGCCTGTTCCAAAACTGCGCTCAGTAACTTGTCTTTGGCTGCTGCACCTTCCTGAGGAAGGCAGAAGGTTTTGAATCAAACAGGCTGACTGCATGCTTTGCTGGCTTGATCAAATGGCTGATCACCTTCACTGTTAACAGCATGTACTTTATTTCCTCTTTGAATCTGGCTTCAGTTTTGAGTGTCTGTGTCTCTTTTTGCCCTTCTCTTCTAGATTAAGGAGCTCTTTAGTTACCAATATTCATTTTTTTTTGCAAAACCATTTATATGCTCTTGTCAAGTCAGTACTTAGACTTTTTGGTAATGTAAAAAGCTGAGCTCTCCAAGCCTTTCTCTAACTCATTCTTCCACTGCTATTGAATATTTTTGTGTCTGTTTTCTGCACACTCTAATTTTTCACCTGTATTCCCATGTCAATCTCTAATGCCTGAGTGTGATTAAAATAGTCTTCCACCTCTTATTCGCCCTCTGTTCATATACTCAGCAGTTTCATAAGCTCTTCTGGCATAGGAGATCCTGCAGAATTGCCTAGTTACTGTGACCACTAAATCCTTTTCACAGTTGCTAGTTTCGGGGTGTAATCTCCCAGTCTGTACATAAAGTCCTTTTGTTCCTTGCTCTTTAGTGTATAATATCTTTAAAAAAATGTATTTTGTTTGTTGGGTATAGCTTACCAACCAGCCTAACATATATGTCTGCTTTGGCCTCATTGGTAATTGCTATTTTTCTGATCGTTGGGTTATCCACAAACGCTGGTTAAGAAAAATGTTGTTACTGGACTAGTACCTTGCCATCTGGGTCCCTGCTAGAATAGCAACTTTGTGAATGATTTTTCTCAGAGGACTTTTTTTCAGTCCATGCATTTATCAGATTTTAATCCTTTAAAGTATATGTACTTGAACTTGATTTTAAAACTAACTCTCTACTATATGTCATGTGGTATTAAAATATACACTTCAGAAAAGTCTCTTTCATTTATATTGCTATTTTTGTCAACCAAAGCTTGTGGTTTCCTCAAAGAATTGTATATGCTTTATTTGCCATGTTGCTGGAGATCCATGCTGGCTTCCGCTAGTAATTATTCCTATTTTTGCAGCATTTATAAAATGCATCCTGATCAGCACCTTAACATTCTCCCCTGGAAACCATCCACCATACTGAGAGATACTGCAGAGAACAAAATCGGTGTTATGCTGCCTTTCTTTCTGTCTTCCAAGTGATATCACCCAGAGGTTGTAGTTAAAATGAGCGATGGATAGAGTGCAAGGGGAAGAGGTGCCACTAGATCAAAATGTATTTAATTTCATTAGGAGCTGCTCAGCTTCTAGTCTGTAATTGGTTTGTCTCTGCATAACAGCCCATCCACCACATCTAAGGAATTCTGCCTGACATAGAAAACTGTGGCTTTCTAAACAAGCGCCCTTTGGTCTTTGTCTTGTCTAAGCATAAAATTATTTGTTAACTTTCCAAAAGCAGCACACCGCCATTTCAAAGAGAGAAGGGAACTGTTTGTGAAAACGGCAGCGCTCCAGCACTTACATGCTGTCCTAAGGACTTTGGGTAGCAAGGGGAAAGATGATGCACTGATAACACTTCTGGAGTAAGAAAGAACCGAGGGAAGCATCTGATAGGCATCCAGCTACTGTTTGTCCCGGACTGGTTGTCTCCCTTTTCTTGTATGATGTCCTGATACAGGGGGTTCTTGGATTCATGCAAGGTTGCAGGGAAATCCTGGCCCAAGGTTTCAGGCCAGTTAAATGGGTTTGGTGCAGAAGTTGCTAGGCTAATGGAGGAATCTGCTATTTTAGGCCTCCAAGTGGCTGTCATACAGAGGATGTGTCCCTCTGGTCATCTAATGTGGCTGGGAATCACCATACCACTTACAAATAACAGGCATCCAGATACAACAGGCGCTATATCAATCCACAGGTAACTGCGAGGCAGTCAGATGGTTTTTTCCTCCCCTTTCTAACTGTTTCTAGAAATCTAAAACTACATTCCTACTACTTCTGCTAAACTATCAGCCACCTAATTTGATTTGAAGTCCGTCAAAGAAAACTTGGCTGGAAAAATCATTAGTGATTCTCTTTGGTATTTATGGCACTCAGAGGAGGAAGACAGCTTGGTCAGGGTGTTGGCTTAGGCTGATTAGTAAATTGTTTGTCCAAAGAAATAACATAAACATCTAGAAGCATGTTAATAACAGTGCTCAAAAACATGTTAGATCATGGGTTTTTTTAACAAATTGGGATGAACTGCAACAAATAAATATTTGCTGTACTCTAAAATGTCATTGAAGGCTGAACATGGAGTTCTGCTGGCCAGTTCTCTGAACTGCAGGCTGTACTTCAGAGCCAGTGTATCTACTTTTGTAGTAATGAAAGGCTTTGGGGATGGCTGGTGTAGCTAGGAAGCATAGCTAAACAGACCAGAGCATCCAGTGGTTGAGGAGCAGGGAGTGTGGTGGGACCTGCCAGATCAGCGGAGGGACAGAAGTCCTCTCTTCCCACCACATATGCAGACAGCAGGAATAATCTGGCCGGCCAGCAGTGCAGAAGCCTTCTCTGGGTACAGCTGCCAGCACACTGAGGCGTGAGTGTTGCTGTTTGATCTACCCCCAGATGACTCCCGATGTGGCTCCTGCTTTCTCTTCTGGCAGCCTAGAGTAGTACTGCCGACTGCACTGACACAGGGCATCGCGTTGTCCTGCCGCATCGGGGTGGCCAAACCTGGCTACTCAGGAGTAGTGTGCAGGATGACTTGCATCAGTAGGGAAACAACCTCCCATCACGGTAACATCTCCTGAAACCAGAATTCCTTTCTTTTTGCAGCTTCTAGATTTTGTTAGAGTCTTATAGACATAGCCAGGAGGAGCTGAATGGAAAAGAGGAGCCAGGTTTCAAAGAAGTAACCCCCCCCACCCCTGCTGATCTAGCTAGGGAGAACAGGCAGGCTTTGGGTCACCGTGGACCAGTCTTTATGAGTATTTGGTAAAACTTGCTGTTTCTACTCGAGATGTCCTCATTCTCCACATACACCCCCCTCTACCTGTTTTATCTCGCTCTGCTCTGGCCTCAGTGAACTGGCAGCAAGCTCTGCAGATTAATTGCACGTTGTGTGAAACTATTTTCATTATTTTGTAGCTCTGTTAGAAGGTCATAACTGCGTCTGTGCCAAGTTTCATCCCATTTCTCCTCTTAGCCACCCTGGCCTAACCCCAAAATAAATTTCCATATTCTGAAGAGTTTGTATTTCTTACTGAGGACAACGGACAATCTGAAACAGCTATTTTCCTGTTAGAGCATGTAACTGTGATTTTAGTCTATGATCAAAATGTATTGGTACGTGATGAAATACTGTTAGGTTAAAAAAAAATCAAAAAGCAAAAAGCAGATCTCAGAAAACAGCTTGAGTGGTTTATTCAAAGTACAGGCCAATTAAAGCAGTGCCTATATACGGTTAGGCTTTCAAAGGAAAAATACCTCTGTACAATGAGATTAAGGGCTTATAACATTTCAGAACTCCAGTGTTCAGAGATGACAGATGAAACGACTCAAGAAGCACCTACAGCTGGCTTATTCTTTGCATCCTGAAAATGTCTTTTTGAATTTTACCTCAAACTGAAGCCAGCAGGAGTTCAGCCCCTCCATTTGCTGGTCTGTCCACACGAATGAATGGAGTAACACTTTGGGTTCTTGGGTTTGAAATGTGCTTTCAAAGCAGCCCGACATCTGTATTGCTAGAAAGAGCCCTGCTCCTGCCCACAGTAGCGGACATTACGCCATTCACAGACACAGTGAAATCTAAATGTTGCAAACCTGAAATAAATGAGAATGGGCTTAAAGTGAGGAGGGGCATGAAGGGATTCAATAAAGATTAAGCTTTACCAGTGATGTACTCTTCCTAGGAAAACAAGGGTCATTAGACTAGGGGAAAGTGATTTCTGCTCAGTCTAAGGCCTTGTCTCCAAAAAGGGACCAGTATCAGGTAATTTGGAGGAAGGAGTGAGAACCCCAAAGTCAATAACATGTATTTCAGAGAAAAATCAGAGATATGCTTAATGCTCCGGCAGTGAGCCACAGGTTTTTATCAGCTCTGCCATATATTTAATGATAATCCCAACTAATATAACTGGGTTATTCTCATTAACCATATAAATATTGAGTCTTCTCCCTTTATTTAAATCCTTAATCTCATGATCCCAATAATATCTTCTGGTGATGAGATTGGCAGTCTGATCACACACAGATTGAACTGTCTGCTCCATGATGTGGGAGCAGGATCCAAATATTGTCTTGTCTGGACAGAGCTGGGGTTCAAGCTTGCCAGATTTTCCAGCCATGTTAAATAAAGCCCATCTGAATTTTGCCTCCTGTACGACTGAGTTTTCCAGGCCCATGGAAGAAACTGCACTAAATAGCTCCCATTTTTTGTAAGTGCTTGTGAAATCATTTTACTAACCAGCTGCCTCAGCTACGAATTGTTGTAGAGGGGAGCATGGTGAATAACTTTTCAGAGCAGATCCCGGCTGGCTTAAAGAACACAGAGAGGAGCCTGTTCCTTTCTAGTTATTTTGAGAACAGGGCAGAAAGGGGACTTAATGTAGATGTCACCAACAGTGTCTTGAGAAAAATCCCACAAGCTGGAACATTTTAGTGGTTCAGCTTCTTCCTTGCTTTTGTTGGAGGTTGTCATAGGCTGGCAGTGGGTACAGCAATAAGAAATACCAGATGAGCACAGGATTCCTCTTGGAGCCAGGCAGGTTAGCGAGGTGGGGTCCGGTAGTTAAATCTTTGTCCCCGTCTTGCAGGATCTCCTCTCATTCAGTGTGTCACCATGGCAAACCTTCTAGCACCTGTGTGTTTCGATTCATCCAGCCCAGAGGACAGGAAGATAATGCGTGTCCATTTTAGAACATTACTTAATGCTCTACAAATTGCTTTGAGACCGGTGGATGAAAAGTACATGTGATCGTTGTTCTTGCCCCAGGAGTGTGGAGCCCATTTACCATCATTTACCCTTTACCATCATTAGTAAGGCAAGTCCAGGGAAAAAGCCTACTCAGAGCGTAGGCAGTTAATTCATAGGGATATAACTATGGTTGGATATGGCCCACACCTGGTAGCAATGTTATCTAAGCACAGGAGAAGAAAACATCCACCAGGCACCCCAGTTTCTGCCTTTTACAGCCAGTGAAATAATTATTGGGCTTGGTACATCCAGTTCCCTGAAAAGTATCAGCTGTCAAATGTTTCCAATCTAACACCTCATCTGCACTGCCTGTGCTCTTTTGCTCTTTGCTAGCACAGTTGGGAATGGGCTGGAAGTCACAGATGAAATATTTTGGTGCGGTTTCAGACAGCAGCAGATATATTTGCTCAGTATGGTTTTTCTTCTCTTTCAATAAATAACCTCTGCTTTTGACTGAATGGGTACAAAGAAAGGCATGCTTAATTAGGCTAAAATAAGACAATATTTTACCAGCTTCCAGCATCCTTATCAACCTGGGCTACTGCGCCTAGGAGTAAAGTGTGCAACAGATGCATCCAGCATGATCTCACAGAGAAATTCTTTTTTGTGTTCCGTCTTCTCAGCTGGGAGGATTTTTAGAGAAATGAAAGCTTGTTCATGTGTAATATAGGTCTGCACAAAGAAGAGAATTCTGCAAGTTAGGATTTGAGATTTCTGCAGGACGGAGTTTTATTTAGGAGCATATTTAAGTACCCATGCAGGAAAGAGTGCGGCAACATTAGTGGTGTTAGCTGGTTTAGGGCAGATGCTGTGTTCAGACTGCACAGAGCAGAGGGAGGTGGAAGCAGAGGGGAGCAGGTGGATGCTCTCTTGTTATGTGAAATTCGGGTACAGAGCTGCTTTCTGGGTTAGATCCCAAATCAATCATATTCTGAAAACAAAACTCAATGGGAGAGGAGCCCATACTTTTTAAATCACATTTCCTCAAGAATTTCTGGTCTTTCACAGTTAAATATACAATGGTCCTAATATTAGGTGGGATTGGGTAACTGTGCTGTACAGAAACAGGAATTACTTAAACCCGCTAGGGCAGGGAATAACCAGCAGGGCTCACAGCACCACGTAAGGACAGGAGGGGGCAGAGAGGCTGGCAAGCCTTCGTCTGATCAAAGGAAGCCACGAGACCTCTGTTCTCAAGGTGGGACAGTGTTTCTGGTGCACGGTCACCAGGACTGATCTGCTTCTGAGATACGAAGGGCTGAATCGACCCCGCTACGAATTTAAGCTCCGGTTCCTCTGTGCTAGGGGCTGCGTGTCGGATCCCCAAATCCCTGCTGAGGTCAGCCTGGCAGCACCCACTCCATCACCTCCGTGGCCTCTGCCTGGGCCGGGTCAGTGCTCCCGGGCTGGCTCAGTCCCTGCACACTTCTCCATTCAGGAGCAAGCCCCAGACGCTGTGCCCATGCAGTCGCTTGTCTGCGGCCAGTGCCGGGGGGGTTTTGCTAAATGCCATTCTTCAGCAAGTTGATTTCCATACAGCGAATGAAAGGAGATGGTAGTACTTAATCCAGCTAAGCAAGCCTCTCCCTTTCCAGCTGATACGGAGTGTTTTTACACTGCTGGATCTTGCAAATGAAGTCTTCAGGGAACTGATCAGCAGCGTGGAGCGCTGTGAGACGGGGAAGCTCGTGGAGTGATTGCTGCTTACAGGAGAAGCGGTGTCTGCAGCTGGAGGCTCAGCTTAGCAGCAAATTATGATCTATTGGAGGGAGGAAAGCAAAGCAGCCGGGATAACCCAGCCGAGGTTGTTATTTTTTAACAAGTTCCCTTCTCTGTTTACAGTAGAAAATAACTGCCTTTCCTCCCTTGGAGCCCGTGGGTGCCACTCACAAGCCATCCATCGCTCACATCCTCCTCTCTGCGCTGCTCCCAGAGCCCAGGGCAGGCAGCCCGGTGCCGGGCTCACCAGGCATCCCTCACCGGGGCTGTGGGGATAGATCTCAGGGCAAGGGGCTGCCACAGGCTGTGCTGGCACCTCCACTCCCTGCAGGTTGCCTTGGAAAGCTCTGGCCTCTCCCTCTGTCACTTAGCATCCCGGACTCGCTCAGCTGGCCTGACCTGCAGTCCACCGGTGTCGGGAAGGAGAGGCTGTGGCTCTCTCCAGCAGCTCAAAGGAGATTTTCTGAACAAAGCCAACGCAGCCCTGTGCTGTCACCACTACCCCAGCACAGGATGACTGGAGTCCCACGGTTCTGGGGATTGGCATGTGAAGAGAGTTTACTGTTTGTAGCAGCAAGTGGTCATGCAGCTGAGAAGAGGGTTTTTGCTATTTCTCGCTGTCCTGGCCTGAAAGAGAAACTCCTTCCACTATGGAAAATCCTGAGCATGGAACCTCATGGTGGAAGGAAGCAACAGTCTGTCCAAGCACAAGATTCTCCTGTTGCAGAGAAGTTCCTGCTGTTTTCCTGCTACACTGGTTTGACTTTTAGTGCAGGGAGACCCTCCGCCCTTCACCAGAGCTGTGTCTGGGTAATGTTGTCAAAGCTGCAGCACTGATGGGAAAAGCAGGTCAGAAATATCATGAAAAGAGGGAGGATTCCTCCTCCAATTTAAGCAGAAAGAAAGAGCCAGTTGTGTAGCTAACACGGAGTCAGCCTGATGGATAGCATCCTACCAAGAGACTATTTGTGCAGGACTGTGGTTAGAGAAGTAAGCAGCAAATTGGCCTTGCTCATGGAGACTGCTGGCTCCCTACAGCTGTGCACTGCTGCAGCGCTTGATGCAACAAATCTTGGTCCAAGTTAGAGCTAAAGAAGGTGCATTCCAGCTGCCACACAGGTACTTTTTTAATGTAATAAATAACTCCACAGTCTTCTTTTTCAAAGTTCCTTTGTCTCTGTCTTGTGTCCCTACAGGAAGAATGTCAGAACTATGTACGAGTGCTGATTGTTTATGGCAAGAAGGTTTTTACCTGCGGTACCAATGCCTTTTCGCCAGTGTGTTCCAGTCGACAGGTCTGTTTCACCTCTTTTGCAGTGATGGAGGGGCTGGATATGTGCTCTGGGGAAGGCCAGTCATTGACAGGGCTTCATGGGTGAAGAGAACATGTTCCAAATGCACTTGATCTGAAATTGTTTTGGGTTTTTGGCCCCGGTGGGGCAGGGGGTGGTGTGTCTGCAGGTGGGGAGCAAAAAACCCATGGTATGGTTGAGCCAGATTTGGACAAAGTGCTGCTCATGTAATCCTTGGGTATGCTGTTGAAAATGGGCAATACAGACAGGCTTAGCCATGAGTACCTCCTGAGCTGAATACTTAAATGTTTTCTTCAAAATAAATGGCAAAACCCCCTTTGGCTTCAAGGGAGGCAGGAGCAGGTTCGGAGCAATGTTTATTTTTATACTTTTTAATGCCATACACATTCAGAAGGTGCCTATGTAAGATTAGAAACCTGTGCTAGCAAGAGGAGCACCTGATTACTGTGAGTGGGTTGGGCTCTGCAGGCTTTATTGGCAGGGGAATTACCCTTCTTACAAAGTAGTAGGATCAGTGAGGCTCAGACACAACTTCTTACATTGGCAAGTGATGTATGTAAAGATCAATTTACAGTCATCGCTGGCATTATTGTCTTATAGCTGCCTGTTTTTTTTTACCATCAGGGCTTTGCTCGGAGGTGCTCATGGGCAAACTGAATTCTCTGTGCCAGTATGAAAGCCAGCTGCTCTTTAAATTCTCTCCTCTCTCCTTTTAAATACAGGTAGGAAATCTTAGCAAAATCATTGACAGAATTAATGGAGTGGCTCGGTGCCCGTATGACCCCCGGCATAACTCGACAGCTGTGATTACATCACGAGGAGAACTCTATGCTGCAACTGTAATTGATTTCTCTGGACGGGATCCTGCTATTTACCGCAGCCTTGGAAATGTTCCCCCACTTAGGACAGCACAATACAACTCCAAATGGCTCAATGGTAAAGTCATGTGGGTCGTATCTGAGCAAGAGGTGTATTAAAATCAACTTGGCAGGCTTGTAAATCCTTCCCTCTGTTTTCTTATTGGAATCCAGAGTTATGATGGGGATGGGCTTCCGGTGCAATGATCAGTGCAGCTTAGAAGACATTTAAAAATAGCCTGGAAGGATGTCAGAGGAGTTGATTTAGAATATGCAAAGTGGGTCTTACAGGCTACTTTATATACGGGTCTCTGTCTTCTGAGATGACCAAGTACATCCTTCTAATTAGAAAATCCCTCAACGATTTGAAGATCCAAGTTAAATAGAGCCTTATGTTGTTGACCCAGTTCTGCAATGTGTTGAGCACACTCTACTTCCACTGACTCAGCTGAAAATGGTTTGTTTCAGTACAAGATCACTCTGAAAATGAGAAATTTCACAGCAAGTTATGTTACATGTAAACCCATGCTGTTGTGGATTTATAGTTATTAAAAGCAGCTGTTACCCCAGTGTGATAATACCCCGCATCAAGCAAGTTGTAGAATTTCAACCAGTAGTTCCTTCAGTAAGTCCATATCCTCTGGCTGGGACAAAGCACATCTTGACTGAGCAGACTATAATGATGGAGACCCCAATATTTCCCCTCTCTCCTTTGGCCCAGGTAAGTTGACCAAATATTCAGAATATTTCTGTTGGATTTCAGAACCTTTCAATCAAGGATGTGAACAGTGGGACTGTGCACTCTCTGGAAGTTAATGAGAATGAACTTAGCTTCTGCAGACACTCATATAATGTTATATGGAGAGCAGGAGTTGTGGAAGAATGCCATCAGGCAAGACTATGAATTAGGACAATTAGTAGCATAGCTCATATACACTCATTAGAAATATGTGCCTCTTGTCTGCACATGAATTAAGAATTCAGAAGGAAGTCACACGGGGGAACCTTGGAACAGAGAAGTTTAAAGAAGGACAAACAGAAACTGAGTTTCTAGTCTGTGGTTGGAAAAGCTAACGTGACTCTTGGATTTACAACTTTGTGCAGTCTTGGTGACTTTGGAGTAAATTCATCCCATTCTGGCCACTTCTCAACAAGAAACAGAAAACTTGAAGATGATTCAGAGAAGAGCCATGGAGTGATTTGAAGCTTGGGAAGTCTGCCTCACAGTGAGAGACTTAAGGAGCTCAATTTATTTATCTTTCTGAAAAGGAGATAAAAGGTGTTTTGCACATGATATGGAAGTACTTACACCGGGAGAAGATCTCTGGCAGGATAAAGTTCTTTAATCTAACAGACAAGTCATGACAAGAGCCTATGATTGGAAGCTAAAACCAGATAATGTCAAATGGAAGAAGAAGTGCAGGTTGCAGCTGGGGCAGTCGTTAGTCATTTGAACAAGTCACTGAGGAAAGTGATGAATGTAAAGCCGTGTGACGTTGTCCTGTAAGATCAGATCTCCTTCAAAAAATGCGGTCTAATTCACCTGTTAGTTGTAGGATCTGATGGTAGAATTACAGGGTGAAATCCTCTGGTTCGTATTAGATGGAAGGAAGGTCAGGTTGGTGATCACAGCGATCCCTTTAAAGTTCACAGTTTGTCTGAAAGAGAAAGTTTGATCAGAGATGCTCTGCAGTGCCCATCCCTCTGAACCATATTCTACTTCCCAAACCTTCCTTGCAGCACCATGAGTTTGCTTTCCCCTCTCTGCCAGACTCTGTTCTCCTTTTACTCCTGGGCTGCAGCATTAAAGAAATTGTGTACTTCTCTTTTTTCTTTTTCCTTTGAGCATTACTCAAAAATGAACATCGTAAAAGCACCTGTAAAACCAACAGGGTTTTTGTTGTTGTTGTTGTTGTTTAGTCATATATTATTAATTGGCCAATCTTTTCTCTTTGCCAGAGAAACTGTTGGGATGAAAGACTGTACACTTTAAAGCTTTGTTAAATAGCCACTTAAAATATTCATTACAAACCAACACCAGGTTCTTTTCCATCCTTGTGAAAATAATAACAATGATTCCAGGAGAAAAAGAATTAAGGAGAGCTTGCTTTGATATTGTTTGTGGCGTGGTTTTGTTTTATGGACATAAGATAATCTTTTGTGCCTAGAAACTGGAAAGGCTTTGTGACAAAAGCCAGATGTGATTGCGCTGGGAAAATAGGTTGAATGTTTCAGTGCAGCAGTCTGGGGAATCGGGCGGATGCAAGCAGCGTATTTAACACACCATAAGGTGCACTTCAGAAGAGAATAGGTAAAAGAACCCAATGGGAAGGCTTTATGTTGTAAAATAACTGTAGGTACAGAGAGTAGTTGTGCATATGCAAAGCGTTAAACTCTGCTTTCACTGCAGTCAGTAGCAGCATATCCAGTAAAGTGGGGAAATGAAGGGATCCTTCCATGATCTGAAAAATGGAGCTAGAGCTGTACCCCCATATATCATTATTCTCATCTACTGTTTTTATGTCTGCTGCTGACTCCAAACTCCCTGTGGTCGCAGCTTTGACAGCCTATGTAAAAGGAGCTGGCAGTACAATGCATTGGGCAAGTCACTGAGCACGGATTGATTTCTGACCTGTATAAATCTCTTCACGTTTGTTTTTCAGAGCCTAACTTTATTGCTGCCTACGACATCGGTTTGTTCACCTACTTCTTTTTCCGAGAGAATGCAGTAGAACACGACTGTGGGAAAACAGTGTATTCTCGTGTGGCCAGGGTCTGCAAAAATGACATTGGGGGGAGATTTTTATTGGAGGACACATGGACAACTTTCATGAAGGCCAGGCTGAACTGTTCCCGTGCTGGAGAAATCCCTTTCTATTATAATGAATTGCAAAGCACCTTCTACCTTCCTGAGCAAGACCTGATCTATGGTGTCTTCACCACTAATGTGTAAGTTGCACTGGTTTTACTGCCCTTCTTCTATCCCCAGCAGTCTGAAACCGGCAATATCCTGATTTCTTAGACAGTCCGAGCAATAATTTTTGAAAGATCCTTTGGTTTAACGCAAAGGAATAGATAGGTCTGTATTATCCATCAAGGCAACATTGCCTTTAGGACAATGTTTTTAGTCCATTGTTCATGGATGCCTGGAGTCCCTTACGGGTGACAGTACATTTCTAGGGTAACTTAATTTGATTTAAAACTGAGCTGTGACAGACTTCTGACTTTTTGTAGTGCCAATGCTACTTGTGTTGTTCACAGAGCTGTTATGAAAATGACCCAGTAGAAAAATAGATTTTCAGCCAGGTTTACTGCCTGAATGATCTGACGCTATTGTGTGAACATCGGGATTGGCCCTAGAAATGGACAGATACATATGCTTGGGAGAGAAGTATTGGAAGGAGGAAAATGAGGCAAATGGGATGACAACAGCAGGGACTGAAATCAACATAAACTGCTGAACAACATATTATAGAAGCAAGGTCATGGAGGCTACACAGCATTTAACATTTTCAAGTGGGTCTGTACCTCTGCTACAAACAGTTTGGGGCCCATAAATCAAAAGCAGTGTTGGAAATCCGAGGGGAAGGAATGATTTCTGAAACTTCATAATCACCTTTTCTTGGCTTGATATTGAAAAAACTTGTAATTGGAATGATTTAGTGTAGCTGTGAAAGCAGAAAAGAGAAGAGGAGTTAATTAAAAAATATATTAAAAAACTCATAATGTATTTTTTTAAGTCAGAAAAACTCAAATAACTTTTTCTCTGAAGCCCAAGGCTAGGATGATAAGTTTCAAGCTATAACCAGTCTGTGCGGTATTGAGTTTCAATAATGCATGCTCTCCAGGGGGATGTTATCCTGATGTGTAAACTAGAGAATGAATATCTGAGTTAGTTACTCCACATGACAACCACTCAAAATATCTTTCTCATGCTGGTTAGCCATCTTCTTTGGGGCTTTTTCTGCAATAGAGAGTACTGTTCAATATGAATAATTGTCTGGTCCCAAGAAGCCCCACAGCAAACCAAAGAAGTGCAGCCTCTCTGAAGTACAGACCTTGGGTCTGTTCTCTCTGGCGTGGCAGGGCTTGAACTTCAGCCCTTGAAGCCACAAAGCATCAGACCCAACTTTTTGAGCTAGAGCACTGTTGGGAGTTTCACTGTAAAAGTCAACAGATCCAAAATGATATTTCCAGCCTGTAAATGCCAAGAAGTAGGTAAGTGTTTGGCCACCCTCGTTCATCTTCCACGTTTTGTTTCTGCCCTACTGTTGCCAACATCAGCCAAAAGTGAGCCATTGGAGAAGTGACGAGAAAAAGGTCTCTTTGGTTGGACATCTTCAAAAGCCACCTGGAGGTGGTTCTGGGCAACCTGCTCTGAGTGGCCCTGCTTGAGCAGGGATTTGGACCAGAAGACATCCAGAGGTCCCTCCCAGCCTCAACCATTTTTTGATTTTGTGAAAAAATAATTGTGAGCAAACACTGGACCTTGACTGGGGACTTCAGGGAAGTCTATCCTGGAGTCAAAAGGAGCATGAGTTGTTCCCCCAGAAAACATTTAAAGGCTGTTAGCCAAACTTCCTGAATGTGAAAAGGAAACCTGGCTACAGCTATGGGCAATTGAGATGAAACAACTTTTTTTTTTTTTATATCAGAGACACTTTTATGCCCGTAGTGATAATGTTTTATCTATCCATTTGTCCGTTCATCCAGCCAAGAACGGAAATTGGAAATGAGAATAAAATTATTAATAAATGTACTACATTAATCAAATTTATATGGATTTTGTGTAAAACAGAGGAGACAAACCAGCTCTGGTTGGAACAGTTCTTTTGCGCTGTGTCTGTCTCCCAGGTTTGCTAAAGCATGAGACATGGTAAGTGTTACCCCTCTCTCCTTTGGATTGCACTTAAGTCACTCTTCTTACATTACTGGTGTATGTTCCCTCTGGTATCTTCTGAGGACAATATAATATGTAACATTTGTGTAATTGAAGAGATGAGTTATTGATAATAGCTGAAGCTAGATCAAGTAGCGTTTTGGGTCTACAACATGATGTTCTTTTGAGAGTTCAAAGAGAAAATGTTCCAATTTGTCATCCGACTAGAGAAATAATGGTAATTATTCTTTTAACTTCCACTGGGACTTATATCATGCTGCATGAGCGCTGCATACAAAGAGGGCTGATGTGCGCTCTACTTTGAGTACCTTTATAATGGAATACTGATGCACTACAAAACTATTATTTTTTGTTTAAAGGTATTTTTATTTTGGCAGGTTCACCTTTAATGCAGTTATGGTCATCTTATAGCAAAGGGCTTTTAGTCTGTATCATACTTATTGGTGGTAACACCCATATAAAGATTTATTGCTTCATTTTAAGTTATATCCTGCTAAATCAGTGGAAAAGAGAGCTTTTGGGGGAAGCTGTTGATGAAATATTTAAGAAGCTTTTATTAAAGTTTTTGAAGACTATGTTAAAGCCTCCTTGAACTTAACTCACCTAGTTAGTCACAGGGAGCAGAAGTGGAATAAAGGAGCTTGCACTTCCCACCAGGGCAGCACAAGAGCCAGCTGGCCAAATCGATGCCACTGGTTTGAGACTGGGATCTAGGTTTTTGTAGGGAGGGATGGGAAATATGCCAGGCCACAGATAGCATTATTTCATCAAAAGCCTCATTCCTCTATCAAAAGGAAAGGGCTATACTTGGAGTCTTTAGCAGGGACCTAAAAAAATCCCCCCCTTTTTTTTTTTTAAGTGTTTTTGTTAGACTATCAGGGTTTTATTCTTTCTTTTCCTTTTTCATTTTCCTTCTCATTCTCTTTTTTTTCCCATGTGTGCCTCAAGGCATTTACTTGTCATCCATCATTAGCTTTGTCTTAAGAGCTGCCGTCTGTGAGCATGCACTGCGTCAGTGGTGTTCAGACAAAAGTGGAGAAAGGTTCGCCTGGCGCTGCTTTGACATGTTCAAAGGGAGCTACTCCATCACTCGGGGGGTGGAAGGGCAGGGGCAGGAGTGGAGAGTGGGAAGGCAAAGCAAGAAGTTCCTCCTGACGTTGTACTGCTCTGAAGAAATATGCTGTGAAAGGATCTGGCCTTCTACTTTCCTGCCTGGGACTGTGGAGCAAGGCTTTTTTTAATTTATTTTTTTTGTGCTAGAAATTGTAATTATTGGTTTAGTAAAAAAAATTGTTCTTCTCAGAGAATTCAAACTGCTTTAATTAGCAGCAAGATACATACAGCAGGGCTTGGGTTATTTAAAAGGCACTGTGACGAGTCGGTTTCCTGTGCTAGCCCTATTTTTAGTTTTATTTGGATATCTTTCTCTCTAAACGTTGTTCTTTTCCTTTAAAAGATGGGAGAGCTGGGAGCAGGTTTTGAATTTCAGGTAACCATTTAGCAACTGGCCCTCTCTGGACCTGCTTCGTGGAGATGCCAGCTCGTCAGGGAGGTGCACTTGAACCCTGTGGAAGCAAAAAGCGCTGAGCCTGCTCAGGACCCTGCAGAAATGGGCCCTCCATGTCTGAAATGGGCCAGCAAAGGCCAGCGGATCTGGGTGCAAGTCTGCCCAGGCAGCATCACCTCCCTGTGACAAATTCCCTGCCAAAGAGTCCTTCCTGTGGTGGCATTTCTCTCGCCATGCCTGCTCTGGCTGGTGCATGCGTGCGTGGGGAGCAGCCTGCCCCAGACAGATGCTGCTCCCGGCTGGGAGCACGAAGGAGTAATCACTGAAAACAGAGGCTTGCACGTATTAGCAAGACATTTTTGCCTGCTGAGCTGCCGTAACAACCAGCTTGGAGTGCACTGTCATTCTGTCCCTCCCCCTGCCTGTGTGCATGCTTGTGTATACTTACAAATAATATATATATATATATATATAAACATTAGGGCATATATTTTATAGCTGAAGATTTCAGGAGGTTGTAGAAACAGGCTTTCACCTTGAGAAACACCAGGAGATTAAAAATTATGTTGTTTGTAATCAATCAAGATAGATGGGGTGGTAAAAAAATAAAAATAAAACCAGACGCAAATAATCCATGCAAATTAAACTGTGTTCACCTTTCATGTCAGAACTACTTCCGTGGCCCTTAAATCACAGGCATTTTAAAACCAAGCTTAAAATTCATTCTCAAAAATTGTCATGCAATTCATTTGCATTTTACAATTTATTTATTTATTTTTACTCCCTGTGAGATTGGTATCACTGTACGTCTACCTAGCAATTTACATGTATTTTATCTGAGTGAAGCTTGATGTCTGTTATGATGAAAATGTCAGTGTTCTAATGATTAAATTGATTTTTTCTCCCCTTTTCCAGAAACAGCATAGCTGCCTCAGCAGTGTGTGCCTTCAATCTGAGTGCCATTACTCAGGCATTTAACGGCCCTTTCCGTTACCAAGAGAACCCCAGATCAGCCTGGCTGCCGACGTTAAACCCCATCCCAAATTTCCAGGTACTGCTTCTGCCCTTCAGTGTGCTCCAGTCCTTTTAATGTTCTATCACTCCACTGGGTTGATTCTTAGGGGGGCTTATTTTTCCAGGAAGACCCACAGTGCAGATAAACAATATTTTTCTACCTTCATGAGTATCTTGGTCCGTGGAACTCCTTGCCACATGTTATTGAAACCATGGGATTTATGGGAAAATTTAAGTGTTTTTACACATAAGGATGTTCAGAGCTTTTATAAGAATGAAGAGTTCAAAATACCTGTGGGCTATAGGTTGTCTTCTAGGTAAAAATTTTGGAGGAAAGCTTTTCTGCAGGATATATCACTGGAATGTCCCCACTGAGAAAAGCCTTGCAAACCACTTTCTGAAACAAGCAATACTGGCCTGTGGTGCGAGCTGCATCAGGTTAGATGGAGCCAAACTCTGACACAACAGGGAAAATCCACCCTTCCTACCCTCTTACTTCTGTTACACTCATCACCGATATGTGAACTCTGAGCATATGGTCCTCACAGGGGACATATCCCTACCAAAGCTTGCGGATTCAATGACTGTAAGCTGAAGCTGACAAAGTCAAACTAGAATGGAGACATTTTAAACAAGACATTTTAAAACAAGAAAGGTAATTAACTACTGTGACTGCGTAAGGATGTGATGAATTTTCCATCACTTAATGGGGCCCTGAAGGCAGCCAGTGTTTCTGTGTGAGATGGATGTCTTTCCAAGACACGATAGCTCAGCCAGAAGTTATTGACATGTTGCAGAAGTAAGTAGTGGAAGAGGCCAGATGGTCCTTCTAGCCTTAAAAATCTTTGGTTTTATGAATGCGTAGTTTTCCAGGGTTATGGGTTAACGCCAATTTGATATTTATAGAACATGATAGTTGCTTTATGCCCAAATTCAGTCACTGCAGCACGAAGTATGAATTTGCGAGCCACAGACAACCTGAGTCCTCTGAAGTGTGAGCCCCTTTTACAGCTCAGCCCCTTCCCACCTGGGGAATCCTAGGGAAGACAAACTCATCTTTCTGTCCTTGCTCCTGCACAGTGAATCCATTCAGCCTGATTGTGTGAATCTGGTTCTGCTTTATAATGGCAAAGGTGCAGAGGCTGCCTGCAAATGCCATCTGCCTTCAAAGTGGTGATGTCAGAGACCTTCCAAAAAGGACTCTGCAGTCGGCTGAGATCACTGCAGGAGCAGATGGGAGGCAGGTCCATGCTGCAGGCAGGGACACGCTTGTGTTCCTGCTGAGGAACCTGACTTTCTCCCCCTGAATTCCCTCACAGCACCTGAGTGAGGGCTTCTGCCTCTACAACGTGGGACAAGTTCAGGCTCTTGATCACCCCCTCAGCTTGATGCACTCAAAACCAAGAAACAAAGCTTTGCTGAAGGCCCAACCGTGTTAAACATGACCAGGGCTTTTTTTTGGTTTTCCTTCATTTTGTTTTTTTTTTAATTTAAAGGGAATATTAAGGTTAACTAAGAATCAAAGACTTTCTGTCTCTTGCTGGACTAACCCAGGAGGAATAGAAAAGGACTTTGGAAAGCATTTCCATGTAGTGAAAAGTATCAGATAAAATGTGGAGTGCAAAGATTGCAGCAGCAAGATGAAAAAAAAGGGCCAGGGAAAAATAAGGAAAGGAAAAGCAGGTATGTGGCAGACAAAAGGAAGATTGCAAAAAGAGATTAAGATGTTTTTCAAGTACAGGAGGAACAGGAGGTCAGTGAAGGGCCTTTAGGAGATGACAAGGGTAATTTAGTGACAGAAAGAGGCAGATATTGCAAAAAAATTAAATTAATTTTTTTGCCTCAGTGTTCACAAAGGAGGATGAGGGAAGGATGCCAGATTTTTTTTTTTTTCTTGCGGAGAGGAAGGAGAAATACTGAAGGATATAGAGGATCAGGGCAGTGCAGATAATCAGGAAATTAGAACAAAACAAAATAAAACCAAACCAGAGGGATGCTGTGTCAGCACACAGGCTGTCAATAGCCCAAAAGGATTATCAGTGACTTGATGAGAATAGAAAACAAAACCAACAATGACATTCCTGCCACTGGGATTCCTCCTTCAGTGATGCTCTAGAAAGAAATGAGAGTGGAGAGAAAAGCATCCAAAGCAAGGCAGGAGTGTAAACCAGAAGGAGTACGGGAGACAGGAGAAGAGATGCAACTAAAAACCCTTTAAAACTTGGGATGAGACACTAATGAAAGAAAATGACCTTTGCAATAAAAGTATTAAAACTCATCTGAAGACATATCAAAAAAAAAAAAACAACCCACACTGATACTTATCACACACTGATACTGATCCTTAGTCTGGGTACTTGGTCCAAAATGCTAAAGCTAATAAACAAATGGCCATATTTGTAGATGATGTGAACTAGCATCACCCTGTTCACTTAATTCACACAAGCTCCAAGATATTGGTGGTGGATTTTTGGACAAACCAAGTTGTGCACAACTGTGACAAACGTGTTTGTTGCTGAAATGAGTTCTTAAAGGTTTGACAATTGTAGGACTTAGTACACCAGCTGTTAGGATTCATATCGACTGTGTAAATGTGAGCTAAATTCCTGTGAGCTCATTTTAGCACATCGTAAGAGAAGCTCCACATGGTGCACCTCTGAAAGGCAGCCACACTGCAGAGTTGCTTTGATGCATATTGAGAGCATGCACATGGGAAATTTGTACACTGCAGCTGGGATGCTGTAGATCAACATCCTAATTTGCAGTATACCAACTTCCCTTCCAAGGAAAGACCAAACACCTGGACCCAAAAAGAAAAAGAAATTTGTGTGTGTGTTGTTTTTTTATCTTCCTACTGAAACTGTGAGGATCAGTTAACGAGAGGTAGGCCTTGAGCTGGTGTTTAAAAGACAGAAGATAAACTCCCTTCTTCCCCCCTGTTCTGTATGGACAGGGCGTTGAGTCCTATTCCCATGCACCCATTGATGCTGGAGGGTGGATTCACAGAGGTCAATCTGCCATGGCCTGTGAAGACAGAAGAGCTGTGTGTGGGGAGGGGGCGGTTAGTGGCCGACCTGCCTGGGTTAAAATGAAGCTGGAGGGGTCTGTTCAGAAGAAGGAACGTAAGAGAAAAACAGTGTGGTGAGACAGGTTCCTTGATGAAAAACCAACCAGTTTTTCAATTTTTTTAACCTCCATTTTTTTGCACATTATACAGACTGAGACGCCAGGTACAGTCTGAAGATTATTTGAAGTGCTCCAAGGATTTATTACCACAAAAACTTCCTTTCCATTGCTAGCTTTAAATCTCTCTTTAATTCTTTTTTTTCCCTCCTTAGTTTGTTAATGCCTTTTGCCCTTTGGTGTGCTGGCTCCAGGGCATCACAAGGGAATGAAACACCACAGTGATGGTCAGTGAACCGGTTGGGAGAAGCATTTTTAGTGGACTACAGGCCAAAGCTAGCCATTACCCAGGCTAAGGGCCTGGTCCTGGGCCCCTTCACACAGACCTGCCTCCTCAAAAAATCACCAGGGCATGACTGGTTGAAATCGAAGCATTTCAGGGTTTGGTCTTGGGCTACTGGCGTGGGGAGAAAACGCAGGTGCTGAAGTTCAATCTTCCATGTTTAGTGTGGGACGCTGAGTGATGACAGCCCTAACGAGAACCTGACGGAGAGAGTCCTGCAGGACGCACAGCGCCTCTTCCTGATGAACGACGTGGTGCAGCCAGTCACCGTAGATCCATATGTGACTCAGGACAGCATTCGATTTTCCAAACTGGTGGTTGATATTGTTCAGGGGAAGGATACTCTCTACCACGTGATGTATATCGGGACAGGTAAGAGCACCGGGGCTTAAGAAAGTTGCCTGCATTTGCTCGTAGACTTAGCACCCTGGGAGCCCGGTCGTGGCACCATTACACAGTAGTCATTCAATATCATTTTGGCACAAAACTTCATGAAAGTTAGCTTGCCTGACTAAATCAGAAGCAGGATGGAGGACTTGAAGCAGAGTCCCAAGTGAATGGGCCATAAATCTACAGTGTGTTTGAAAACAACAATAACATTTTTCTTCCTTTTATAAAAACATGTTTCAACTGATCAGCCTAATACATAACAGTGGGAAAGAGCAAAGGTTGCTAAAATGTTCTGTGGTTTTATGCACATAAGTTGCCTCTCTGCGCTATGATATACTCATCTCTAAATAATACTTAACTTCTAGGCTTGCCTGAGGTTTTAATTGTTTGTGTTTGCATTTCCATGTGCCTACTGGGGTACAAGTCCCTGTGCTTTCAGGATTGAGCATGTGCTCAAACGTGATGCAGATGGGGAAGCTGAGGCATGTGTGCTTTTGTGCACAGCGAGGCAGTGGTAGTATTAAGTGGGTGATTTGGGTTTCTTAATTTCTACTGCCATCCTCTAATGAGGAGGACACACTGCCTCTTCTGAAAGGCAGAGATCTCTTGGATAAATGAAAGATGCTAAAGAAGGACAAAGTGTTACAAATGGTTGTTTTAGCCCATATCCATTCTAATCATAAAGGTTAAGTTAAATAGTTAGATTAATCAGAACATATGGCCAGCCTCATGGGTATAATGTTGTTATCCTCTATGGCAGAAGCTTTGACTTTAGAATAAGATGGATTGTGTCCGTAAGTGTTAGTTTAATCTCAGATCTGAATGCAGAGTCATTGCTTCATTCTCATGTTACCGTCTTCCCAGACTGTGTCATAATTTATCTAACTTTTACCTCCACTTACTTCAAAAGTGATCATCTTTGATGTCTTTTAGTAATGTTCCCACTGTGGGAGCCTCACTGGACATTGATTATAACGAGAAGATTGTACTAACATGGAAATATGACATGGTTCTGTTATTTTGATATCTTGATATTTTAAGTGAGGAGTCTCAGTTTCAGAGCCGGAGAGCTGGGATCATTTCTGCCTCACATCACTTGTGTGGAAAGGTCTTCTGCCATTAGATCAGATTCTTATTCACTGCATTCTGGCCCTGGTTAGTGGTGACCAAAGATGAAGCTCTGCTGGACCTGAAATGTTTAACCCATTCAAATGCTTAAGCAGAGACAGCCCTGCTCAGAGGCAGCCCTGAACACAAAACCCAATCCTCAGAAAAAAAAAAACCAAAGTTGTTCTCAGACTTGGCCTCAGTCTTGTTCCACCCTTAAGGTTCTGCTAAGTGAAAAAAAAAAAAAATCTTTGCATGGCAGCCAACTCCAGTGCTGTAAATTGCTGAGCTTTGGCACCAATACAGAAGTTATCTGGATAGAAAGATTGAAGTTCAAGAACAGTCGGGACTGACAGATGTCTTCTGGGGTTTTAATGAAAAACAGTGTGGTTACCCCCTTTTCCCCAGCATAGATCTCCCACACTTTATCGGATCTTTAAATTGTTTGGTTAAGAGCACTGTGAACACAAATGTATATGTTTCTGCATATGCACTGCTGATGCCATAACATCCCCTCATCGAGCTGGCAGGTTGGCTTCTTCCAGGAAGAGGATCAATTAGACCCGTGACCCATGGAGTCATTACAGAGGCCTCTGAGATTTCCAGCAGGGCCTCTGCATCTGTTGTCATTTGTCATGGCATCACATCATACTGATCTGCTCCATAAACCAAAAGAAATATAGACTTTGAGGCACCAGAAATGATCCCTGCTATCTCAGGTCACCTTGTTGTACAGCTCACTGGTAACAGGACCAGACTGATTTTGGCCTCAGTGCTCCAACTGGGAAATATTTGCAGGTACTCACTCTTCAGATGGTTCATATCTTTCTGGTTTGCCATTAAAATGCATTCCCAGATGGTTTCTCTAATATCTGAGAACTGCTGAGGAATGTAACCATGTAGTTGGGGCACTCTGTACCACGGGCAGCAGGTGTGTTAATATTTGTAAGTGACACAGAACCAGGTTTAAAGCAGTTGTATAAAGATGACATTAATATTTCAGTCTTTAGGTAGGTGTGACGTGAAGTCAATGTCTCCAAAATTTACTTGTGCCTTGTTTCTTGTTCCAATAGAGTATGGCACCATCTTGAAGGCCCTTTCTACCACTAACAGGAGCCTGAGGAGTTGTTATTTAGAGGAAATGCAGATCCTTCCTGACGGACAACGGGAAGCAATCAAGAGTCTCCAAATCCTGCACAGCGACAGGTCGCTCTTCGTGGGCTTAAATAATGGAGTGCTAAAAATTCCTCTGGAGAGATGCTCCATGTACAGAACAGAAGGGTAAGCAAATTTACAGCTCTGATATATTCTACTTCAACTTAAATGAAAAGCACCAGGGAAACGTATTCCAGTCTGATTTGGTGTAGAATGCCTTTTTTCATCACTGCAAGACAAAAGACACCGTTGAAAGTGCATCTCCTGATAGATACATTCATGACAGGCACAGTGAGAATACGCGATTTTTATTTTTTTTAGGTAAATATTAATTAATCTTCATCAGAAATTAATTGTATTTTTACCAAGGAAGGACTGGCAATATTTACTTTTTATTATTATTTTTTTATCTTGACATTTCACTGTTGATTTGTTGATTTTATTAGCTCCATGTGTTTTGCTGGCTGTAGGGCTGCAGGTTTCTGAATTTGGGTTGCAGCCAGCCTATTCTTGCTTATCTGAGTGATCACCTCTCAAACATCTGATGAGGCAGGGCTGGGCTGCATGGCCACTTCTCATTGCTTTTGGAACCCTATAGCTCATTTCAAGTGTGACACCTCCTACACCTGGATAGATTCTGTGTCTTGATTGCACCTTTTAAAAGGAGTAGGAAAAAAATTTTTAATTGTCAGCCCTGGCTCCAGAGCAGTTCTCCACCCAGAAATGAGTGCAGAAGGCTTTTGGATCTGAACAATATCCCCCTTTTTAGCAGGTGAACCAGTGTGATACCAACTGATTGAGACATATGCTCCCTGAGAGTGTAGTGGGGTCTGCTGTGGGTAATTGCATGTCTACATCTCTAAAAACACTCTTCCCTCTCCTCTCATGCCTTTGCCCTGCTCTTCTTGATGAGAGTTTTGTCTGAAACTGATGTCCTCTGTGCTAGACAAGAGGAAGGAATTTGCTAGCACTGTCTAAATGGACTCCCTCTTTCATGGCCTAGTGCAAGACGTCCCTGTTCTCTGGCCAAAAAAATGATACAGAAAATGTCACCATCATTTTATTTTCAAAAAGTAGAGTTTATCTATCAGCTTGTACCAAATTCATGTCTGTCTAAATATAAAAGTGCTAGCTCTTTCTGTTTTTGCTGAACCTCTTAATTACCCTTTTGGAAAATGCAACTTGGTCATTACTGCAAGTTAGACTCAGAAGTGTTTAATGTGTAAAGGTTTAGCGGCTTATACAGAGAGGCTGACACCGAAGTGTTTAGTAAGAGAATCACAGCTGGAAAACGCCATCCCATCCTTAGCCCTTAAAAGCAGAGATTTGAAAAGGTAGAACATAACAGCTGTCCTCTTCAGGCTGTCCTGGAGAGTTTCAGTTTCAGAATATTTATGTGTGTATACATATATATGATCCAGTTTCAAGAGAAATGAGTTCTTCCTTTTCTTTCTTTTCCTAATCTTGAGTTCAACTTTCCGGTAATTTATAGATTGTGTCCCAGTTTCAGCTTGTGTAAGTACTCTGTGTGACAGTTCCATTAAAGCTCAAATGGGTGGAGGTTTGCTCAACTGCCTAAAAAAGGAACAAGCAGGAAAAAAAACCAACAGTGGTTGGAGGGTGCCTCACAGGAGCACCATCTACTTAGGACTTGAGGGCCAGGGCATCATCGCCTGGTGGTAAAACTTTATTCCAGCATGACTAGTTTCATACTTCTAAGCAATGTAAGCCAATCACTGGTCTGTACCACATGAGGTGTGGTCTTCAGACAGCATGGTGGGTTGCATACACTTGGCCATGTGGGAGGTCAGAATTTGCTGAATTCCAGTGCTGGCAAGTTGGTGTGCGTGTGGAGATTGTGATGGGCTCTTTGCTCCATGGCTGAGTCTTGTGGAGGGGCTGTGCATTTGAAAGAAGGAGGAAAAAAAAAAGAAGGAAGCTTAGGAAAGCCAAGGAAAGCTGGTATTTATTTATTTGTTTGAAAGGATGTTTGTGATATCATTATTAATTTTTAAGCTCAGCTTTTTCTGTAGGAAATTATTCAACTGATTTTTTTCAGCTGCAAATATTGGAAACCTTTTTCCCCTTAGCATCCTGGCTACACAGGTGATAAGTCAACTTGCCCTCCTTTGTATTTCTTTCCATGTTGAACTATATCGAGAGGGATGTTTTAATTTCCTCCAGTGCATTCCACCTGGCACTTCTCCTGGGCTGTGATTTATTGCTTATTGTTGTGTCTATGCTTAATACATGCCAATATACAGCTACCACGGAAGAAAGGGCTCCCACCCCTGCAACACCCCCCGCTTACTTTTTTGTCATGCTGTGACTTCTGGACTGTCCTCCCTGAAAAGCTCTGGTTTCAGCAGTTTTTATAATCTAATTGTTTTGATGGGGGCTCAGGAAGCTTTGAGCTGAGGGAGAATTTGTGCCTCCCAGGCAGGAATACCACAACACTGTTTATTTTCTTTGGCTCTGCCTCAAGTTATCAGGAAACTTTGCAGCCTTTTACATCCCGGGGGTTGATGTGGGTTCCCGATTGCTGACTTAGAGCTCTTGCCTTCATCCTGCCTTCTCCCTGCAACAGGCAATCATGTATCGAGGGGAAATTGATCCCAGAATCAATCCTGTCCAGCAATCGTTGCTGTTGTGTTGCTTTAAACCTTGGGGCTTGTTACCAAGGCTCAGGGAAGGGGCAGAGGAAAAAGCAGCAGTGAAGGAAAGAGATGGAAAGAGAAAAGGATTTCTGCCATCTCCTTTACTATTTCTTTATTGACACAGCACCAATTTAATCTCTTAAATGGTGACCAGTAGCTCAGCCCCATGTCTTGATGTAGTTCATTGACCCAATATATTTCTGGGTGTCTGAGCAGTGCTTTGTGTTTGCCTACTGACCTGTCTCAATCTGTCTTTTCAGGACAGCCAGTCTTAGCAGCAGGGCAACAGGAAGACATCTGTAATGTCAGCTGCCCAAATTTACAGGCTGGACTTGGCTGCAGGGACCTTGCTTGTGTGTGTGTTTTCCTCTTGTGCTTCAGTATGCCGTTCCCCACTCTCGCTGGAGAGTATTAGGAAGATGTCCAAAGCGAGCAAAACCTGCAAGCCCTTTGAACGTGCAGTGTGTTTTGAAGGCTGCTTTGCTGGGTGGTAGCTTGGCTGTGCTTGCTGCTGGATTTTGCATGGCTTTGAAATCTTTTTAACCTGCCTGCAATTTTCAAATGAGCTTGGATTTTTACCTCAAGTTGCCCTCAAGCTTTGGGGAGCGATATTTGGAGAGCCAGCATTGCAGCTTTGTCACTGACACCACCGTATCTCTAGAATGTATCTGAACAAAATCCTGGATCTGAATTGTAGAGGGGTGAGGACTAAAGATCTGGAACATTATTTTCAGGTGGGGCCTATCTACAGGAATTGTTTAGTAATATTTTCAAAGGGTAGGATGAGATTATTAATTTTAGGAATTGCAGTCAGACAGGTAGTAAAATGAAGCTGGCTGTTTAGGGAATATTTTGTGATCTGTTTGTACTGCCCCTTTGAAGCATCAGGGCCACATGCCTCTGTGCACCCTGAGGCTGGCCTCAGAGTGATATTGTAGCTGTTTCTTTATTACATATTCAAATGAGCAGAAGAAAGTGTGTTTGGGGCTGAGACCAGAGGGTCTCTTAAATATTCTGCTCTCTCAGTCCTGAACGGTTTGTCTTAATGCACTTGATGATGATATTCATTCTTTCCTCTTCCTTCTTCCAGTTTGCATAAAACCTACAGTTCGCAGGTTTGGGATGCAGTTTGGTTGCACAATGAGGTTTTGAGAATAGTTTGGATGGTCTGTCCCCTCCCCCTTGTGCAGTGCTCATGTGTGGGCATCCCATCAGGCTGAGTGAGTATTACCTTAGGTCAACCTCGTGGCAGCGGAGATGCTCCTGCTTCTGAGGCCATGTGGAGCGCCAGATCCTCTTGCGTGCAACTGTGACAGTCTGTCATTTGAACTCTGCCTGCTTTTTTGACCCTGTTCCAGGGAGTTTGCTGTTGAGTTATGCTGAGCTTTTACCCTCCTACTTGGCCTAAATTCTGTTGTGCATCCCCTCTGGCCATGGTGCTTAATGCAAAGCTAGCAGAAATGACTCAGCTGACAAGTACTCTTATTTGCTGACTTGAGATCTGTGTGAGAAACAGAACTCACCTCTAAATAGCTCTGGAACCATGATCAGACAACTAAGTACGTGTAGGTGAGTAACTCTTGAAATGGCTTCAGGGACTTTTTGGAAGAAAAGGGTCAGCAGCCTCAGTAATGAGGCAGAGTTTTTTGCCCTCCTTCTCCCTTTTGTACTACCTGCCTTCCAAAGTGCAGAACTGCAATTCCAAACAAGGTCCTTGTACCACGTCCATACCACCCTTTAAGGGATCTGAGATATCACCTGGGGCATTGCTTTGGTGTTTACTGTTGTTGCTATTTTCTTCTTTTTTTTTACTCCTTCCATGGTACAAAATCCTCTGTAACAAAAGAATGAAGCATTTGAGTTTAAGACTGCAAAAACAGACTTACAAAAGTACCAGATTTCAGGACTGAAAATGTTGGGGAACTTAATTGCATGAATAATACAGTCTGAGAAGAGACCTCAATATTTCCATCTTTCAGGGAAAGAGTCAATTGAATATGGGCTGGAAATCCTGACCTCTTCATCAGAGTGATGATAGTTCCTCCAAGGACAAACAAGTAACGATCACTGGGTAAAAAGAGTGGGAGAGAAAATGGTAAAAGGGGTAGGGGAGGAAATGAAGACTGTTGTTCAGTGCAGCCCAGCAACCAGCAGATCGCTGAGGTGACGTTGATGCTTTATTATTAATCAAAGATCTTGAACATCCATCCTCTTCTTCTGAGCTGAGGCTGGCCCAGATTTTGTTTTGAAAATATCTCCTGGAAAGTTTTGAAAAATATCTAGCACATTGAACATCCTTTTAAAAATAGAGGCAGAAGGAAAGGTAAGATCCTATGAAAATGTTATTATAAAGCTTAATCACTGGTTTCCATCTGCTTTGGCTGATTTGGCCTCTCCAAGGTTAAGGAAATTAGCTAATTATTGTGCCACCAATAATTCTGCAAGGCTTTGGGAGACTTCATAGGCAGACAGGAGAGTATTCACCCCAATCCTTTGTTATCTCCAGTATCCAATAATACATCAGAATAAATCACTAAACATCTGGTTTGGCATTCTGGTTGCATTTAAGTAAATAGCAAGACTCCCACTGACAGAGAATGAAGACATCATACAGAACCATGATCACTAAAGCTCTTGGAAAGAATAAAGTTTGGTAGATGAAATGGATTTGTGTTCTTTAAATAGAAGTGCAAAATTATACCATTTTCTCTATCCTGAAAACACATTTGCATCTGCTGTAGCAGGCAATTACTCCCATTTTCTTTAATGTAGCTACTTATATATGTAAAGCTAAGCACATCCATACTATTTGCAGGATATGGACCTCTAGGATTGGAGGGGATGGTACAGGTCTAAGGAGAGTGATTGAAGAGCTTCATTTGAACAGTCTCGGAAAGGGACGTGGCCATGTGTGTCTGAAACTGGGAAAAAAGGTGGCAAGGGTAAGCAGTAAGGCAGTGAGCAGGGGCATGTTTCCAGTACGATGCCAGAGAGATTGGTTTTCAGTTTCATCTTGTTTGACATTATCTTTAATGGCATGGAAGAAGAAAATAGCATACTTTGTAGATGGCATTTGAGTATGAGGGAATCACAAACAGCGGTGAGGAGAGACATGCAGTGTGGTGCCGGGAGGGAAACCAGCACGAGGCTGTTTGAGGAATAAGCCTGTGCTGAGATTGCTGGTGCTTGCATTACTGAAAAGGATAGGGCACAGGATGAAGGAGTGGAAGGGCCCTGCTCAGAACCAAATGAATTATTACAGTTTTTAGCATTCGTATTAAATACACAAACCAACAGTAAGCTTTACATTCATTTTAAGCTGCCTGCATACTTTCTGGACGCTCACTTTTAGCTCTGAACGATGCAAATGGCCCTGAATGAATGGTGCTGTGGTAGAAAGAAAACCAAGCAGTAGCAGGAGTCTGGGGCTGTTCAACTGCTGAAACAGATGAAGGTCACTTCAGAAATTGCCAGGTAAAGTCAGATAATTTCAGGGCTTCTGCTTCCTTACTGTCATGACTAGGTTGCAGATTTGTTTGGGGGGGAGAGCTTTGGAGTTGCTGGGAGGGAGGAAAAAGCAGGGAGGTTGAATGTGCTGAGGTCTTTTGTTTGCTCCTTATTTTTAAAGCACACTGCCCAGGTGATTTGCTCGCAAGATCAAGAGTGGTTTAGAATATGGATCCTTCGCAAGACCTCTAGCAGACTGGCTTTAGGCCAACTCAGATCAATGATGTCTAAAAGTCATTACCATCTGATACCTGCTAGGTGGGCTGTGTGAAATTAGTTTCAACACAGCGGCGACTGACAGGAAAACAGGTAGTTTTCTTGGAATACATAATGTTAAGATGACATTGATGCTACTGTTATACAAACAAGATTAATAACTGAAGCTTCCAGCAAGCCCCAGGGCAGATATCCATTGCTTCTGTCAATTCTTGCAATTTGCTACTATTAGGTCATGAGATTTGTATTCTAGGCAGTGGTCGTATTCAGCAACGTGGCTCCAGATGTCTACTGCCTTACTGCTGCCATGGCTGCTTTGCTTCGTGTCTCAAGCTTCCAGCCTGCATTTTCAGTGTAAAACACAGAGGTGTTACAGAAGTCCGGCGTTACTACCAGTTGACTGTATTGCTACAGAGGCATCATCAACTTTTTATTAGGAGATGTGCTGTTTTACCTCTTTGGGGAGGAAAATCTGGACTTAGAGCAAATTTGTTGTTGCTGCTGTTTTAAGTATAAAATATAAATACCTGTAAGTGCATAAAATATGTATGGGTGGTAGAAAAACATGTTGTTGTACTTCTGCCTGGTGTCTTTTACATGTCAGAAGACCAAAATACTGTACATCTATGAGAACACTCCAGTCTGCACATGGGTAGGGCTGGATTTCAAGAATATCCATTTATTTAAGCGATGCTGTCTCTTGCTAAAAAGTGGAGTTGATGTTGTTTGGTGGTGTTTTTGTAGCTACATGGGAAAAAACAATGTAGACTACATTGGCAGGGCCATTTTGCCCCTTACACGGTGTCGAAATAGCCCTGCATTAGTGAAGGGATGTTAGATCCTTAGAGTTGCAGTAGGTAGTCTAATATTTATTTGCCTTTTCTAACATACATTAACATACAAAGGGTCTGTCGAATCTGTATCTTGATGAGCAGAAAATAATTACCCAGAGCTTAACAAAATCCAACTTTCACAAAATCCAACTTTCACAAAGGAGCTGCTTGAATATGGATTATTTTTCGCAGCCTGGGTGATAACTGTAGACTTTTATTATCACTTAAATTTCTTTCTAAGTTTTCTGCCTTTGTAATTTTCTCTCCCTTCCTAAGTTGCCATTTTAGCATTATTTTTGTCCTTAAATCATCAGCATCTTCTAGAAGCTACGTAAAGCACCTGTCTGTCCCCCTAGCAGTAGATTTGCTCATCTAAAGCACCCTTTTTCCCGGATCCACCTACAGCGCCAGACTAGAGGAATTTGCCGTGTTCACACAGAAGTCTCAGATCTGCAACCACAAAGCAGAAACGCAGGAGCAGAGCACATCTTAATATGACAGCTGCCTTCAGACACTGACTGACACAGGGCAGAGAGAGGGAATAACACTTGAGTGCACTGATTTGCCCAAGCTGCCTTTCCAAAGGATGTCTGCTCCACTCTGCTTTTTGCCATATGGCAGCCCTGAGGGGCATGTTTTCTTAAGGCTCAAAAGTCTGCTGAGGCTAGGAAATGGCTGTGCTTCACAGTCCAGACAAACATGCCCCGCATTCAGGAATTCCTTCCGGCTATTCCTTTCATTAGGACTTTAATAGTAGCCGAGTCTTCTCGTGGATGACTGATCCCATCGCTGGTAGTCAGTGGCCCTCTGTACTTCTGTTTTTGTTGGAGGTCAGTTTTGTTTGGCACAGTGACAAGAGTGTCTTTCAGATAGTGTTTATGGAGCAACGCTTACTCATTTTTTTTAATAACCTGTTTTACTGATGTAAACATAAATCCAGATTTAATCAGAATTTTTCTTGTGATGGCATTAATCTTCATATTTGAATAAATGCAATGTTGTTTTATTTCACAGCTTTAAAAATAAAAATAAACACCTATCCAATAAAGAAGTCACTGTTGCTAAAAGATGATGGAATGGGATGTCAGAAAGTAAGAAATTGAATAGTTGTGTAAACTGTACGAGGCCATAATCTATAAGCTGCAATCGATTAAAGAGATATTGAAAACAGTAAGGCAGGAGGTGGAAACTAGCAAGTCAAGGTCCCTGACATGGAAAGGAAAATGAAATGAAACTGCCTATGAAAATCCTGTGTCTGTGCATTGTTCCTTTCAAATAAGCCACGTGTGTTCGGCTCACAAATGGACCTCAGTTCTAGAGGTTGTTTTACACCATGGCTTTAATCTGTGTGTTCAAATAAATCGTGTGCAGAGCACCAGGCACTGATGCTAAGCATGTGTGGGTGATAAATTGCATACACACACAGCACACGAATGCTCCAGATTCTCTGTGTCCAGTATCAAATGCCAAAGTGCCCGGTATCAAATGGCAAAATACCGAACCTTCGCTCTTTAGATGAACATCAGCCGAAGCCCTCGCGGTGGCGGTACCTATGAGCAGCACTATGTTCTTCCTGAGCAGTGCCCCATTCTGCAAATAATGGCTTATGAAGTCTGTGGCTAGAAGTCTTGAGCAAAGAGCAGTAGCAGCTGGCACAGAATATGTTGCGTTCACCAGCTGAGAAATGAAGCTGCTGCTTGACCAGCGCCTGACTAAAGCAGCTCAGTTCCACTTGGCTTCTCTTCTCAGTGGGGAAAGATAATGGATTTGCACAGATCACTAACTCATCTCTGCAGTTTGAATTTTTAAAGGTGTCAAAATTAGGGGAATTGTTTGAAGGTCTGGTGCTTTTTTCCCTTTCTAATCTTATTTTCTTAAGCCACGAACATCCTTTTGATTCTTATTCCTCTCTTTTCATGCCATCTGGCTTTAGGGAAGACAGAAGTCCACTCTCCCTTGCATGGGCTATTGAGGTTGTCAGTAATTATGATTTGGTTGGCTGGAAGCTAATATGATTATTTCCATAGTTCAGCCCCTCCGCAGGTTGATAGCAATGGGACAGTAAGCTAACCTTGTCAGGAAATGCCTGTCTGCCAAACAGCCTCATGCTCGCAACTAAGTGACAGAGCTAAAACCCCCGTGTTGCTTACAGAGTGCTCTTCTCTCAGTTACCTGCTCGAAGAGTGGAGAAAACCAATGTGAAATTGTGGGATCTTACTCCCCCAAAAGAGCAAGGTGAACACATGCTGACCGTGCTCTTGAGGTGCTGAGCACGGATGAGCGTAGGTTGCTCACTGCCTTGCAGGACCAGGCCTATAAATGTTTGCACTGCGTTATTCGGTTTATGGCACCACTATCTCTGTGCCTCTAATGAACTAATTGGTGATGCCTGTGGGATTTCAAAGGACTAGGTGCAAAATGACAGCTGTTGTATCACCCTGACAACTATGATGTTCACCACTGGTTCCAAAAATCATCAGCAAAGATGCAGAACCCTCTCTTGGCATGACGGTGGGGTTTTGTTAGAAAACATGGTCTGGGAAAGGAGCTTCTCAGTCTCTGGGTCTACAGCCCTGCCTCTGCAGCTTGTGATGTCCTGTCATTTCATTCCTGTTTGCTCTTAGTCACCAAAAAGTAGTGAGAAAGAAGTAAATACAGAGAGAGGGAACAAAAGTGGGAGGGCATGCGCGTCCTGGCAGAGGAGAAAAGCCAAGTCCTGTAGTGTGAGTGCTCCGGGTGACAACTCCTTGGCTGTTGGTACAAAATGGCATGTTTGTGTGTACGAGTGGGAAGAAGCTTTAGTAATTCTTTCCTTCCTTTGGTCTGCTGAAGACTAATCTCTTGGGTCTGGTTCTATTGATTTGATGATCCATTTATTACACAGTCTAAAGCTTTTTAGCTCTCAGGGTAAAACAAGCAAAAGAGGAAGTTATCTAGACCCAGAACAAATTGAAGAGGGAATCAGAAAGTTTTGAACTACAGACATTTAAGTTTTAATGAAGATTTTGAAAGAAGATGTCTTTCAGGCTATTACAAAAAAGTTTCCAAATCCCTGTGTTATTTAGCTTATCAGAAGGCTGCTGTTGCTTTGCAATGCATTTTGGAACAGGCATTCTCTTTAGGAAGCATTGTGCTCAATGATCCGTCATTATTGTTTCTTTGGACAAATCTAGCCCACTTTAAAAGAAAGAAGGGAAAAAAAAAAAAAGATGAAGTCTGGTGATGCCTGGTTTTCAGCGTGTAGGTGAGCAGCTCCCACACTGAGCTGAGCAGAGACCTCCTTGTCTGGCAATGCACCTCATTGCATGGTGCTGAGCAGCACTTCCCGAAGAAGCTGAAGCTGTAGCTGCTGCAGCAATGTCACATGCCTGGAGTGGGGAGCAGAGGTGGGATTAGGACCCAAGACAGGGTCTCAGCGGGGATGTGTGAGAGGAAGGAACCTGCAGAGACCCCCCCCGGGATGGCGCTAGGAGGACCTCTGTTTTATCCATGACCCATTTGTATTTTAGGAGGATGAGGTATGCCCACAGGGACCAAGGTACTGGGCCCACCCCTCAGCCACACACGAAGGGCCCATGCCTCTCAGGTGCCTCCCAGTTTCCTACCTCTGCCTTTGGGTTCCCTTCATCTTCTCCTCCCTGATCCTTTTCCCCGTTCCTCTAAGGAATGGGAATACTGATGGAGATATTTACATGGCCTCATGCCTTACATGTCTCCAAGTAGCCCCTTGGGGCACAGGGAGCAAAAAAGTGCTTCTCCCTCCCTTCATAAAGCTGTGACTCTTCTTGAGGAGATGTTGGGCAGGATCAGAGTCTCAGTAGCAGAAGCCTTTTTACAGCAAATGCTATTAGTGAAGGCTCAGCACAGCCAGGCTTGAGAGGCCCTGTAAAAATTCTTTTGAGTCATAGCTAAGAGTTTCCATTGACTTCATAGCACTGTGCTTTCTGCCCCACTTGCACAGTGATAATCCTTTGTGTTATCCCCGGTGACTGCGGTAAAAATGATTGCAATAGCCAACAACAGGGAGGCTTACAGCTCCCAGACAGCAGGCAGCAGGTGAGCTCTTATGAGTAAGATCTTATTTTCATGCAAATGTCCTTAGTAAGTGAGAATAAGGAACCGGAGAAAAAATAGCTTGAATAGGAGATACAAATGGAATTGTTTTTCAATTGAGTGTTTTCAGTGTATGCCATTATGCCTCAGATGAGACATTTATTGCAAGGCAATGAATTAAAGTGAATCGCTATTGATAGTAATGCCCTGTCATAATAAATCCAACCTCTTAGATATCCGTCAAGAGGTATTCTCCTGGGTCCTCACTGAATGCACTACAGTTACTAGATGGCCAGAGGGGAACTGGGGGCACGGACAGTGTGGTATCATCACCATCTCACTTCCACAAACATCCTACTTTGTGGGATTTCATTAGCTAAGTCATTAGCATTAATACAGCCAGTGTTAACCTGCCACGCTCGGGTAGTCTTTTGGGATAATGGGTTCCCTCTACCTGTGTGAATTAGGAAGGGAAATGATACTGTGTCATTAGTTCCCAGGGGCATTCCTAGCCTGCCACTGAGATAACCTTGCTGTTGTTTTCACTGCTGAAGACTCTATGTATGGTATGAAATTTTGGCCCCTCCGAGCCAATGGCTCAAGTCCCATGGACTTTGAAACATCAGAATTTCATTATAGCATGGTAACTCCTTTGTATCTTATTTCACAGTATTTACGTAGTGCCCTGCGTGACTTTGGGACCGCAGGCCTGTGTGAGACCTTTTGGCAGTATCATAATGTGAAATGGTATTTACACATAAACGTTTCA
This sequence comes from Anser anser, assembly GCF_964211835.1. Lineage (NCBI taxonomy): Eukaryota > Metazoa > Chordata > Aves > Anseriformes > Anatidae > Anser > Anser anser. The sequence continues at coordinate 15,052,574 of NC_139726.1, read as the reverse complement.
ATTTATTTTGTGTTCTGCACATAGGGAAATACCTTGATATCTTTCCATTTTCCAGACCACAGTGCCTGATTTACTAAGAATGACAACGCATTTGTGAAGCATTTTGATCTGTGTGCATGCATACATATGTATGTCTTTTGGTGTGTGCTTGCTGGTGTGGTTTTATCACTTAATGACATAAATAGGGACATATATTCTAAAGATATTGTAAAGATATAAATTAGGGTGGGTTTTGAAGTGTTCGCTTAAAGTACTTGCCAGAAATGTTCTCTTGCAGTAATGCACATTGTAATGCTTTTCCTGCTTACAAAAGGAAAAAAATGGAGCAAATTGTGTGTAAGTAAATAACATTCCTCCTCACCCCTAAGTGTACTGCTGTCAGTTGATATAATAGGTTTCTTACCAGAGTTGAGGCAGATGAGTGGGCTCTGAATCCTGAAGGGAGGCAGACAGCATAGCTATTTTGTTTTTAGATTTCAAATGGTTTTGAGGGCCTGCCGTCAGATAGAGAGAAGTCCCGGTCTTTGATGGTTGTTAAATTACACAGTGCACGTTTTGACAACTCAGCAGAGCCCAGGCTCTGCCTGGATGGCAGCAGCAGCTGGGTGAGGATCCATTACGCCCAGCATCCAGAGAGCGGAGACGGCTGGAGCTCCCTGCTCCCAGGGCCAGGCTTTGGCCAGGGCCGGGCATCGCGGCCCTCCCACAGCTCTGCAGCTCCCTCGCCTGTGCCCATCAGCTGGAGACTGGTGGCCGGGGAAGGCGGGCTGAGCCACCCCAGTGCTCCATCAGGGACCTGCAGCCCGCTGCTCTCAGCCGGGAGCAGCACATTAGCTACATGACATACATTACGAGTAGTGCCAGCAAAGTGGTCAGTGCCTAACCGGGATATATTGCAGCCTGCAGAGCGGCTGAGGGCTGCAGCACAGAACATATGGAGATTATTTCCTGAATTTATGCAGCACATGTTTTCCTATAAATTAAATTCAGAGAAAATGTGTATCATAATAGGGTGATGCTCACAACAGCCTTCCCTGTTATGAATTACAATGACCTCTCTCTGCTCGCTGGGCGCCCAGCAAAATGGCCTCATGCAGTTGGAAACAATAGCATGTACTCGGTGTCAGGGTCTGAAAGCGTGACCAAAAGCCTCTGTAACTAAAAGCCCAGGCTTTCTTCTTTCCTCATTTTTTCCCCATTGCTTTTCTCATTGTTATTCTTCTCTCCAGAAGCCGCACAGCTCCCTCCTGAAGTGCTGTTACCTAGAGGGTGGGCAGATGCCCCTGTGGCTGCTCAGTCACTGACTCGATGCTGACCTTGCCAAGGGGCTGCTGCATGGCAGGGGCAGCTCTGTACGTGGGGCAGCCCCACGGCGCGAACGGGGGCAGCGTGGGATGCCAGTAGGACCGGGGTGCCTAGCCAGAGTAATGAGCAAAACAGCACATGTCCCTTCTGCATCCTTGGACTGGGGATACGGAGTCTTTTCTAAGCAAATATTTGATGTTCTGTTGCCTGGGGCTGAGACAAAATCATCTTTGCCTTTTCCTTGGGTGTTTTTAAGCAGTTGAAGGAAAAATGTAGTAGACAGTCCTTGTAACTACCTTCCTAAAGCATGAAAGATAAAGTTATGCTCCTTACAGCTCACTATGTGAAATCTTTAGTAGAGGAAATGTCTTTCTGCAATGTAGGAGCAAACTGAAAACTTGTAATTAAAATATAAATATATACACATGTATATATATATATTTTTATATATATATATATATATATATATAAAGCAATGGGTACCAGACAAGAAAACAATCAAGGGTTTGCTTTGGGGCAAATGGCTGTGGAGTCAGTACAGGCTGATAGAGCATTTTCAGCTGTGCTTAAGGGACATGCTTTTTCATTTGTGGCTGATTACAGGCTAATAGGATTTCAAAGATTTCTGGGAGGGAGCCGTTCACATCTCATTGCATTTGATTCCTTTTTTTTTTTTTTTGATGTTTCATTTATCATACTGATACCAACCCTTAGAATAAATTTTATTACTCTCCCGTTTAGCTTCTTGAACTGAATTCTTCCCCTTCGTCCCTTGCTGCTGCCTAATTGGCAGTTTTCAAATCATTTGGGACTTTTGGAAAGATCCTGGTGGCCCTTTTGTGTGATAGAAGAGAATGGATTATTGGAATAAAAAATAGTGTTGCAAATCTTTTTGGGTTTAGTCCTCTCTTCTTTGTCTTTCACTAACACATGCATGGTGTGGCTGGTACTGTTCTTTTTTCTTAAGGAAAATTAACGATTTGAAAGCGACTCATGGGAACAACCAATATAGCTGAATTTTATTGGTACAGACTAATTCAGTGACTGACCTTCTCTGTTCGGTGGCAGTAGGAACCCTAGTTATTTTTCTTTAGCGGCTCACATGTTGGGAACACACACTTAGCCTGTAAATATGGATTCAGGAGGAAAATGAATACAGCAGTGTTCAAAGCAGCCAAAAGCTTAGAAATAATGTTCTGCTGTGACTTTTCCAAACTGACATCTTGATGTTGGGATTATAAATGAAGCCATTGTTCCAGGAAAGGCCAGGACTAATAGAAAGCCTTTATTACTGGTCCATTGGCTAATTCTGCTTGTCTAACCCTTTTGGATGGACATAGTGTCAGAAAACATACTCACAGAGGTTGCTTTGTGTGAGATTTGGCCTGCTGAGTGATTACATGGGGGCACAAAGATATCTCAATGACAAGTGTTCTTTGACTAAAATTTGTAAAGTCATTTTCTTTCCCTAGGCCTTGGAAAGAAGTGAACTGATTTTTAATCTACAGTTTCTATGAGTGATATTTGCTTTGTGTCCTGTCACCCTTCTATTCAGACGTTCTCTCCTTCCAAGCAGGTAAACCTCTGCTTAGAAGAAATTGTTTCTTCTGCTGAGCCTTGGTACAGTTGACAGCTGTCATATACAAGCGCTATGCTTGAATATGTGTCTTTAGAGCTAGACAGTCTCAAAGAGCTTTAATCTTTTCTCTTTGCACATGCAGGGAATGCCTAGGAGCCAGAGACCCCTACTGCGGCTGGGATAACAAGCAGAAGCGATGCACCACCATTGAGGACAGCTCCAACATGAGCCTGTGGACTCAAAATATTACTGAGTGCCCAGTAAGTGGAAATATTTTATATACGTACCGATATGTGAGTGTGTGTGTATGTGTAAAAGGAATATTGCAAGTGAGCATGTGTCAGCCTGATGAGGACTGGCTGGTAAAAAAGTGTTCAGAGCCTAGTGGCACATACTTCCTCTAATATCTGCGCACAGTCACTTGCTGAGAGCACAAAGACCCCCAATGTATTTATCTGCCCAAAAAGGGGGATCCCAAAGCAAGCCTTCAGTCCCCTTCATGCCCACCCTTGCTAGGTGAAGGGTGGATCATGTTGTTGGGTTCCTGCTGAGAACCATGTAAACCCCAGATGAAACTTGAGGTGGTTCAGGGCTGCCCCACTGTCTGCACCACCTTACAGGCTTCCTTGCAGGATAGGGAGATGAGAGTCAGTGATGTACAGTGTCCTCAAGCAGCATTCAGTTCATTTTCCTCTTGGATCCCTGAGCACAGCCCATGGGATGACTCTGGTGGAGAAATGTTGCACTGGCAGGAAGAGGCACCTAGGGAGCAGCAGAGAAACATGGCATGTGTGGGTGGTTTGCAGGGGAACAAAAAGATGCATACCTATTAGAGAACATGGGGGAAGGGAGGAGTCTGTATAAGAGAGAGAATATGAGAAAGAGAGAGTTCAGCTCTAACCTCAATTCAACAGGCCAAAGACCAAACCTCTGCGATATTCATGGTCTTCATGAGAGGCAGCAGTTAAGAGGAAGTGTCTGCTTGAATTAGTTTGAGTTGGCTCACCAGCTCCCTTCCCATCCGCCCACCCCCTTTTCTCCGACTTCAACATCCAGTTCCTGGCTGTGATCCCCAGAAACCATCTGGCCAAATTTAATTCCTGCTGCTTGAACCATACCTGGGAGGTGGTTGGGAAGGAAAACCAGTCTTATTAAATAAGTTGTAGGGATGGAGGGGAGGAGAAATTCTCATTAATGTCTATCTGCTTTATCTAACGACAATTAGCATGTTAATACAGATAAGTCCGGTAGACAGAAAGAGGGGGCTGGATGGGTTATATCTTCAGTATGCTATTTATATCTGGAGGTACTGTTATGTTTATTCCCCTTATCTTCCTTACTTCTCATATTTTCCCAGGAAATATTAGTCATTACTTCAATCCATCCTCAGCTTGGCAGGCTTAAGTTTTTCACTGCTGGATTCAGATGCTTGTGTGTTTATAACCCTCCTGTGTTGAACTGGGATGCAGTGCTTTTTGATTGCCCATGCTGTTATCTCGTCCTGCTTAATGCCTGTGTCTGTTGATAGGTGTGTGAGGTGTTAATCCTCTAGTTTGAACATGTCTGCTGTGGTGCACACTAGGGAACAGGCTACTCCAGATCATTGTTTCAAGGTCATAAAAATCCAGCACAGAATATACAGCAATGGCTGTTCTTGGGGTGCTAGTTTTACATTATTTTAACATTTTCCTTGTAGATTATTTTCCATTTAGGTGCTGTCATTCTGCTGCGTACATCAGCTCTGTGCTCTTCAACTGATAAGCCGCCAAGCCCATTAGAAGCCACATGCAAGTGCTTCCTTTTTCTTTCTCCTCTGCCCCTTGCTGGAATGAATTCACCTCTGGCATGGGATGGGATGGCTCATTTAAGCACCTCCATCAGCAATGTACAAGTATGTTCTTTGTGTTCAGTGCAGGATAAAGATCGTGGTCAGCAGAGGCAAGTCTAGGGCAGCATGTTCCACCACTGGAAAGGCAGAGGAATGCAGTGACCCAATGCCAGTTGTCACTGGTGAAAAAGGCCCGTGCTGGGACTTCAGTTTGATGAGTTACCATCTTAAGAAGTCCTGGCTTTTCTCACCCCACTTTTCTGGGCCAGGCACCAGGCACTCAGCTGTGCTGGTACAGCTGTATGTGAGATCACACTCCAGTGTGACATGGTATAGATTAAAAGCACTCCTCCCAAATAAACTTTTCCTAACTCGCATAATTTCAGGAGTTCTTCTGTAGCCTAGCCCACAAACAGATGTCTTGGCACAGCTAAGAGAGTGGCACACACGAACTTTTAAAGCCAGAACTGGCATATTATTGAATTATATCCTACAAGGGCCAGGCATTTGTGAGTCAACCACAACACTAACACAACTTGACTGCTGATCTTATGCAAACATGCTTGTTCAGAGCTGCTCTGCACATCTTTGTACAGCACCACATTGCAGCACAGATTCCCGCTATCTAGATCTAATATTAAGGGACCTTAGAAACAGAGTTAATCATACGGTGTTTTAACATATTGTGCACAGGTTAATCAACCATTGTGCAATGGTTAATATATATAATTAGCAGAAGAAAAAAAAAACAACACTGTATCCTACTTTATATCTTACTGATGCCAACGTGAACCACCAGCAGGAAAGGAAGTTTAGATTTGGCTCACACACTCTAGTAACTGAGTTCATGGTGTCACTGATGATGGTGGTCTGCAACTCAGGAACTGAGTAATGCCAATTAAGTGTCCAGTCCTCCTTATGCTGATCCAAATGATGCTCTAACTTATGGGTTTTTCATCGTAGTCCCAACTTTGTGTATCCAGCAAACCCCTATCTCAGTCCTCTGGCATCTGCTCCATGTTACCCTAATTTCTTGCTCGTTAGATCCCCCAATTCTTTTTTGGGGTGACTAACAGACTTGTGTAGTCAGCCCCTCTCAATTTGTGTGTGGCTGCCACTCAGCTGTACTGCCCAGGATAACCCTACTCTGGCCCACACTGGAGCCTGCCTAGTGCACAGAGGGGACTGCACGTGCCAAAATCAAACCCATGAGTCTCTGAAAACTGACAGTTTTCCTCCCCACCTCCCAGGAACTTTATACCCTAGACGGATTTGAGTGGCTTTTCATGGAAATTGCAAAAAAGGTGTTCCAATGACATAAAGTTCAGTTCCTTGCTCTGATCACTAGCTTGTTTCCAAGAAAATGTTGCTACTTATGGACAAACACTCTTTCCTCCTAGATTTGGTTTTAGAAATTATTTAAATATTTTGACTGAAACTTTGAAACCTTGAAGGAACTTTCAGCTTCTATCAAACAGCCAAGATGGAAACTTCCAGCTGAAATAGAATCATAGAATCATAGAATATCCTGAGTTGGAAGGGACCCTTAAGGATCATCAAGTCCAACTCTTGATACCGCACAGGTCTACCCAAAAGTTCAGACCATGATCAAAATAATCAAAGCTTGATAAAGTTATAAGCAGTTGACATGTGAAGCCTAAGAGGAAGTACAGATATAACAAAAGGACAAGGAATGCTTCTAGCCTTATCAGTAATATCAGAATGAATATTGAAAATATCCTGGCAGCAGGAGGTAGGAGCGGTCAGTCCGAATTTTTAGATCGTGCAATTGAGCCTGTAGGTGGTACAGGGAAGAAACAAAATGGTGACACCTTTGGTAGGAGTATATCAGTTTACTAAGTACAGGAACTCTGGAATTAGTAGTAATGTCAGATTACAGACGGGCATTTGATCATGGATGTTTTTAAAGATGTCCTCTCTGTCTGATGGACACTGTGTTGGCTACAAAGGATTTACCTTGTAAAGATATTCCTGAAAAAGATCAATGCAGATGAGTTTTTATCCCATTTCCTAAGTTTGCTCTTTTGAAGATATTATTATGAATTTAAAGATGGAATAATAATCCATATGTAATTTCTTAATTAAAAAAAACTTCCCACACTCTCAACGTGACATGTTTATAAATCTCAACATTTCAGCTATGGCTGCTTATTTGTTTAATTTTTGGGTTGCTTCCCAGTATCACTTATGAGCCAATAATTATTTGTCAGCTTTTTTTTTTTTTTTAATTGAAGCCACGGGCCATATCATACCATTGATTTCTGAACAGAACTCCCTGCTGGAATCAGCAAGGCTTTCTGGCTCAAAAATGAACAGAAATGATCCAATATTTGGATTATGACTTTTGTAAGGCAGGAGAAAAGAGGAGATAAAAATCTAGCGTTAAATATCTTCAAGTAGTTCTTTTGATTTTTTTTTTCTCCCTGACTTTTAGCAACCAAACAGTATTGATTTTTGACTGCATGCATGTTTAAAACAACAAATTCAAAAAACAACAACAAAACCCAATGTTCTTTTCTCTGGGCATTTTGCTTTGTAATCTGCAGCCCAGAGCAAATTTTTATGACGACATGGTAATCTACTGCAAACAAAGGTTTGCAACAGATGCTCGAAACCCCCCAACTGCTGCCTGACAAGCACAGTAACAGATCTAAATTACTTCTAGGTCACTGCTGTGTATTTTTTACGTTGCTGTAGATGGGTGAGAGGGGAAAATGACGGCCCACCAGAGGTTCATCATGAGTGTTTAATGTAGTGCCAGACTCAGAGAAGCCCAGAGCAAAGTGTTTAAGACAATGAGTGTTTGAAAGCACTGCTCCCTTGCCCACAGTTGGCTCACTTGTGGACCCTGAGCAGGCTCGCAGCCTCTCTGTGCCTTGGTTTCCTTGTCTGGAAAGCAGGAGAAATGAATCCCCCCCCTGGCCGGGGCAGCCCAGGGGATTGATCCTGCTGGCTGCAGAGCTCAGCCAAGCATGGCACAGTGGGACTTTTCAGCGGTAGCTGGCTCAGATTTGGGGTCAGGGCCGTTCGCCAGGGCCCCAGCCTCTTTGCTTTGATGTTCATTGCGTGCAACATTAAGGCCAAGCCCAGCATTGCCTTTGCCAACGGGTTTACCAAAGCTGTTGAGCATCCCACCACCCCAGGAGTGACCCCATGGGGATGAGCCACGCGCAGGCAGCTGCCCTCGGTGCTGTCCCACCTGTGGGGCTCTGCGCTTTGGGACGTGGGTTGGGGAGGATGGAGGGAGCTGCTGGGGAAGGGTGCATCATGATGCTGCACTGTAGCAAGGAGAAAGCCAATCACGAAGTAGAAGGAGATGAAGGAGAGGTAAGTGGCATGGGAGGGAAACCAAGGTAACCCTCAGCTCCTCAAGGAGTAGTGCATCAGGGTCACTCTCGAGCTGCAGACCTTGGATCTGGCACAGCACTTTGAACCTTCCTACTGCTGGCTGCATACCACGATACTATGGGCTCCCTGTAGCCATAGGGTATCATGGCTGTAAGACCTTCAGCATTGTGTTAACTGCTTGTTGTGTCCAAATTTCTTGTGCTGCCTGGCGTGTGTTGGGGCTTCAGAGAAACCAGGGGAGAGTTCTCTGCTCTACGGGGACCGTTACTCTGCTTTGCCCAAGTGGTCTGTGATGTTATATCTCTACACATTATCTGGGTGCAGCACCTCCGTGACAGGGAGAGGGGGGCTGTGTAGCCCTGGGGTTGTTACCACAGTGTGGAAATGTATCGTCTGATGTGGGAGCTAAATGCAGCAGTTCCCAGATGGTAGGGGACTGAGCTGCGCTGGGCTGCACCTGTACCTGGGCAGGAACAGGGGGGAGCCCAGGGCAGAGATGTCAGAGCAGGCTCCCAGGCATGGTCCTGGAGTTGCTGAATTTTGCTGTCAGAGCTGGTTCCAGCAGCAGCAGTGGGCACAAGAAGGTGGTGGTGGCCTGGGAGCGATCCAGAGAGCAGCAGGCAGCACTGCTTTTCTCAAGTCAGCGTTGGCTGCCAGCAGCAATCCCTCAGCCCACATCTTTGGGCTCACCTAGCAGCAATGGTTAAAACAAGACATGGGAGCAGGCTCTGATGCCCTGTCTCTTGGAAGGTCATCCTGGGCTGGAACAGTTGTTTTTCTCACAGGACTACTGCATTTTCACTTCAGTGTAGTACAGAGGGAGCTCAAGCTTCAGGTTCCTGGGCGCTGAGCAGGCAATGAAGCAAGGGGCAGAGGAAACAAACATCGGTGTGGTCTGGCCTGTAAATTGCCTTGAGGTGAATTCTTGCTCTTCAGCCCAGTGCATGATCCTAAGCATTGATTCTAGCCACCACCATCTCCTCCACCTTCTGTCCTTCACCCAGCTTAGCCACGTAGGCTACAGCACTGTTGAGAAACGGCGGCAGTTCTTATGGCGCGTTTGGACAGGGCCAAACTCAGCCTGAGCCGGTCGCTGTGGTTATACAACCGCTGCCTCAGGAAATACTCGGCAGGAACAGGCCCAAACACCCCAGAGGCAGAAGCGTAGCAGAGGGGACAGCCATGGCTGGCCGTCACCTTGCTGGGAAGGCTGCAGCTGCGCCGTGTGGGGCGTGCGAGTGCGGTGGCCTCGCGGCCTGCAGACGGGCGCTGAGCTGGCGGGGCAGGCTCGGGTGCCTGCGCGCACACGTTAGGTATGTGGGGTGGAATTCGGAGGTAAACACCGACGCGGCACAGCCTGAAAACAACCCTCTGTTTTGAATCCTGCTCACAAGCACAGACAGCTCCCATCTAAGCTGCATCTTAATCCCCCTGGCAGCTTTGTTTGGCATTTCTATTGTGGGGCTGTCTTCAGAAATGTAAACTTGCTATTAATGACCTTTTTTTTTTTTTTTTTTAAACTAGGTGAAAAACCTGACAACAAATGGAAGATTGGGGCCTTGGTCCCCATGGCAACTGTGTGAGCATTCGGATGGGGACAGCTCGGGCTCCTGTATGTGTAGGTCACGTTCATGTGACAGCCCGCGTCCTCGCTGTGGAGGTCGTGGCTGTGAAGGGGCCAGGATTGAGGTCGCCAATTGTTCAAGGTATCTCGGCATCTCTGTGCTTTTTGGGAAGGGAACAAGAATTGTGTCTGTCCACAGCTTATCTCTTTCCTTGTGTTTCTGTGACCATGTTGTATCCCAGCCAAATTGAGGTATGTGAGCTCCAGCTTGAGGTCAGTGAAAAATGAAGGAGCCTGGGGCCTTCAGGTGTCTTGGCCAGGGCCCTTGGAAGTTGGGCAACCCAAATTAATGTTAAGGTTAACCTTGCATACACTGTGCCACAGTTTCCCTGAAGGGTACAGTGAGTAGTGACCCATCCATCAGGAGGAGGTGAGTAAGGCAGAGGTAGTTGTTAGCCAACTGAACAACAGTAAGGTAAAAAACATCAGTAAGCTCTCGATCGTTATTTGCGGAGACTGAATTCTGAGCTTGTGTTGCCAAAAGCAGAGCTCCTTCAGAACGGTGCTTGTAGAGACAGGACCTCGTGTGGCTGCGAGCAAGGTTTGTTTGCACTGCTCTGCGGTCCTGTGCGCTGCCTGCAGCACGCTGGCCTGGCAGCCAGAGGCATCTAGGAGGCACGTCTGCTGAGCACAGCAGGTAAACAACACATGCAGCTTGGCTTGTGTCAAAGTGCCACGTTCCCAGTGAAGCCTGGAGCTCATGCTTTAGCAGTATGGAAGCTAAATGTCCTCTGGTGGGGTGCCTTATACATAGCCATGGTGTTTATACCCATGCTACCCCATCACCCTCAGACTACATCATGTCATGACTCAAGGAAAGACGAGGCAATAGGGTAAGCACTACTTAACCAGGGTGGGGCCAGCCAGTATTTTGGTAAATACTGGGTCAATTCGGTTTTTATCTACTTTATCTTCCTTACAGATGTTCATTCCATTAAGGACAGCTGTCTCTTGACTCCTCCCTAGAGATCAGTGCTGGTCTTGGCACCAAATATTCAGCAGTACTCATGTTTGAATTGGCATCTCTCCTTCCAGTTGTGGGCTGTGCTACCTAAAAGATGTGTAGTCATTCCTACCCCTGTGCTGCCACCGTGGGCTGAGCGGAGCCTTCCCAAGGCTGTCTGTTCATGTCACTGGTAAAGGCAAATTACGCCAGAGGGATGGGTTTCTCAGCACTACTGTGATGGCAAAAGAGGCAAGAACAGTTTCTGAGCACGGGATGAAAAATAGATTATTCAATCTTAAGACACAGGAAAACAGCATGGTTTGAAAAATAGGGACATCTGGTCATCCTACATCCACCTCAGCCCTCAAATTTCCTTTAATTGACTTCATATGGCATTAAGTTTTCTTCTTGAAAGAGAAATCAGGATGACTAAAGATGAGTTCTATTAGAAAGCTGGAAATCTGAACATGGAAAGTGTCCTTATTTCTGTTAAAAAAATGTTGAACACACAAATAGATGCTGAGAATTGTTTTTGTGATGAATTTCTAGATGAGATTACTTACCCTATTTTGCCATAATAGCAGCAAATAGCAAATTCCATTTGATTTCTTCCTTTCACAATTTAACATATAATCTTTGCTTTGGGTTAAGGCCTGGGGATATAGTAGGTGGGTTAAAACATGGAAGAATAACTTAGAAGAGTAACATTTTCATGTAAGTGAATTTCTTGTTCTATGACCTTGTTTGGGGTAGGAGAGGGGAAGGGAAGGAGGGATGAGAGAGCAAGAGGAGGAGGGGAGGAATAGCTAGCAAGATTCTGAAATAAAGCTGCCAAGAACAGGCAAGAGTTGATAACAAATAGAAAAAGTGTGAAGGGCAATGTGGGTTTTAACTTTCATCCTCTGCCCTCATTGGTGCTACGCCAGAAAATATTTCTTGCCAGCAGTTTTATTAGTTCAGTAAATGCTTTGAAAATTAACATCTGTTTTCAAGCTTAGCTTTCAAGAACTAGAGAGCACCTGAGTTGTTTTTTTGACTAGACTTTTTAGAAAGATTTTTCTTTAGAAAAATAACAACAACAACAAAAAAGAGATTTTTTTTGGCTTTAGGCAGCAAAGTGTCAAGATGAGGCAGTTCTGTAGGACAGAGCCTTGCCACTGGCTTCAAATGAAATGAAACCTGCAGTACAGAAGAGATGAGATACAGTTCCTCCCAGCCTGCCTTAGTGAGGCTCCGAGGTTTAGTAGTGCAGCTAAATCAGAGCAAGGTGAGCTTTAATAATCAGGAGATTTTAAAGATGATAATGTAATGTCAGCTTCTGTGTGAGCACATGGTGGAGTTACTGCATGGCAGCATCCACACAGAAGCCAACCACATGCATGTGTCCCGACATCTCCATTGTGAGATGCGAACTCAGGGTTTTTACATCACATTTGCTTCAGGCTCGGTTTCCACTTCTCATCTGAGATGCAATCACTCATTAAACCCTGAAATTCTATCCTACCTCTGAGCTCTTAATTGCCTTCTGGTTTCTACAGATTTAAGGTCACACTACAATGATGCTTGCAGGCTGCCATGAAAGCTAGAAGCAATTACTGTTATTTTTTATGAAACTTGAGATTTCCACCTAATAGGACTCAATGCCAAAGGGTTTAGGAAAACACCAAATATTATGAGGTTTGTGAGAGAATGATTGGAGCTGGCAACAGTTTTGCTGTAAGAGATTTAAAGCATCAGTACCTACTGAATTAGAGGGAAGTTTTTAATATCCTTTGGCACAATTGGCATTGATGAGCCTCAAAACCTGCACTCTTTGCAGAGGAGTCCAGGAGATAGAACTTTGGGGCCAGCTGTTGGCTCAGAAAAGGGGGGTTTGGAGACATGGGGGAGATGATGGGGGAATAGTCAGTGAGAGTTGTAGCAACCACACTGTTGCCCAGCAAAGCCTGGCAGGCATTTTCTAAATCATTCAGTGTTGGCTTCATTCTCTTCCTATCCATTTCTTAGATAATTCAATGATGAGGAAGTAAGGCCATTGCTAAGCACTTTTGGAAATCCCTTTGCTAAATATTAGCCGGTGTGAAGTCTGGTTGAAATGAATGTCTCTCTTCTCCAACTGGTTCAAGCATTCTGCTATCAGAGACATATCTGTTTGACTGTAAAGCATGGCATGACATAGGCAGACTGTTAGGTAACCCCCATACTCTGTTCTCTCTCAAACTCTTTGTTAGAAATGGCGCTTGGACACCCTGGTCTTCCTGGGCCCCGTGTAGCACCTCCTGTGGGATAGGCTTCCAGGTCCGCCAGCGATCCTGCAGCAACCCTGCTCCACGGTATGGAGGCAGGGTCTGTGTTGGACAGAGCAGAGAAGAGAGGTAAGATACCTTAACAACATCGTGTGATCACTTCTGTTATGTTGGCAGCTGGAAGTGGTGGATCTTCTATGAATGCAGAGGAAGGCTGTTTGGCTGAATATGCACAGCAGAAGGAATTTCAGAGCCTAGGAGGGATGAGGTTGCTCACATGCATGGCCACTCTCTTACAATGAGCCTGTGACCATCCCAGACTGCAGAGCTGCCTCTTCTCTCAGGCATGACCATTGAGGCCCTCACAAGTATTCTCATCCCCAAAACAGAGGGTTGACCACCTCAGTGAAAGGAGAAGCTGTGTCTGCTGTTAGCAGTGCAGAATCTACAGATAGTTACACTGTTCTGATCTGTCCCTTAGGAGGCAGTTCAACGTGTGCAGCTTTCATTTCTAATTACACCATTGCCAAGTCTATGTGCTGATGCACCAAAACAAGTTCAAGACAGAATACTGCTTAACTCACAGATTCAAAGTTGAGTTTTTGCAGGGCATGGCATCAGAAAAACATCTTTCTTCCCCTCTAAGCAAATTTTATGCAAAATCACTAAAAGACAATGCTTTTTTTAACATTCAGAGCTATCTGCACTATTTCACAGAATCACAGAATCGTCTAGGTTGGAAGAGACCTCCAAGATCACCAAGTCCAACCTCTGACCTAACACTAACAAGTCCTTCACTAAACCATATCACTAAGTTCAACATCTAAACGTCTTTTAAAGACCTCCAGGGATGGTGACTCAACCACTTCCCTGGGCAGCCCATTCCAATGCCTAACAACCCTTTCAGTAAAGAAGTTCTTCTTAATATCCAACCTAAACCTCCCCTGGCACAACTTTAGCCCATTCCCCCTCGTCCTGTCACCAGGCACGTAGGAGAACAGACCAACCCCCACCTCGCTACAGCCTCCTTTAATGTACCTATAGAGAGCGATAAGGTCTCCCCTGAGCCTCTTCTTCTCCAGGCTGAACAACTTCAGCTCCCTCAGCCGTTCCTCATAAGACTTGTTCTCCAGACCCCTCACCAGCTTCGTTGCCCTTCTCTGGACTCTCTCGAGCACCTCCATGTCCTTCTTGTAGCGAGGGGCCCAAAACTGAACACAGTACTCGAGGTGCGGCCTCACCAGAGCCGAGTACAGGGGGACAATCACTTCCCTAGACCTGCTGGCCACGCTGCTTCTTATGCAAGCCAGGATGCTGTTGGCCTTCTTGGCCACCTGAGCACACTGCTGGCTCATATTCAGCTGACTATCAACCAGTACTCCCAGGTCCTTCTCTGCCAGGCAGCTTTCCAACCACTCTTCTCCCAGCCTGTAGCGCTGCTTGGGGTTGTTACGCCCCAGGTGCAGGACCCGGCACTTGGCCTTGTTGAACTTCATACAGTTGACCTCAGCCCATCGCTCCAGCCTATCCAGATCCTCCTGCAGAGCCTTCCTGCCCTCAAGCAGATCGACACACGCACCTAACTTGGTGTCATCTGCAAACTTACTGAGGGTGCACTCGATCCCCTCATCCAGATCATCGATAAAGATATTAAAGAGGACTGGCCCCAGTACTGAGCCCTGGGGGATGCCACTGGTGACCGGCCTCCAACTGGATTTGGCGCCATTCACCACAACTCTCTGGGCCCGGCCATCCAGCCAGTTTTTAACCCAACGAAGCGTATGCCAGTCCAAGCCATGAGCAGCCAGTTTCTTGAGGAGAATGCTGTGGGAAACGGTGTCAAAAGCCTTACTGAAATCAAGGTAGACCACATCCACAGCCTTTCCCTCATCCACTAAGCGTGTCACTTTGTCATAGAAGGAGATCAGGTTCATCAAGCAGGACCTGCCTTTCATAAACCCATGCTGACTGGGCCTGATTGCCTGGTTGCCCTGTAAGTGCCGCGTGATGACACTCAAGATAATCTGCTCCATGAGCTTCCCTGGCACTGAGGTCAAACTAACAGGCCTATAGTTCCCCGGGTCTGCCCTCCGGCCCTTCTTGTAGATGGGCATCACGTTTGCTAGCCACCAGTCGACTGGGCTTCTTCAAACCCAACCCCTCAATAAACACATGCTTCAAGGCATCCTGATTTGGTTTCCAGCTTTGACATTTTCATTAAAGGCCACCTCTGCTTGGCAGTAGGCTGTTGCTTGTCCCTTGAGTGGTCAGTTAAGATAGATCTTTCTGCATTTCTCAGAATACAAAGGGCAATTCATTTAACTTCCTTTATTCAGGACAGTTTAATGTTTGGTGTGATTTGTGGCCATTCAGAATGGTCCTTTTTGGGTTTTAAAGACTACATCTGAGTCAATTACAATCCTGTGTGATTCAATTTGAGAACAATATTGATTAAAAAGCTGAACAAAATTGAAGTTACCTTTTCTAAAGGGAACATGAAATAACATTAATTTAGGGCCTGCCTTTAGATACATATAGCATCTAGTTCAGCTCCAGTTGCAAACACTAGTTTCTTAGGAACCAAGGAACAGTAAGGGCCAGATCATGGGACAGGAAGATTGTCAAGTGTTTAGCACCTGCCTTTAGTGACAGATCAATGTGGAGCTGACCTCATATTAGTTTCCTAAATAAAAGCCAGATTTTTAAATTATTTACCATCCACTATCTCTCTTTCTGGCACGTGGGCTTCAGCTTCTGACTTCTTGTGTAAATTCAGTGCATAAAAGTTTGGATTAGAGCACTTTCAAAAACCCAGTCTTCACCATTTGCTCCAACTATGTCCTGTCAGCCTGGTTAACCACTCTTCTTTATAAAGAGCACAGTTCTCTGCTGTGAGCACTAATACTGCTAATCTGACTGTTGTGTCGACCTGCTGGCTTTCTGTGCATGCAATACGTGCACCCAAATGCAGTGTGCAGTGTAGCTTTGCATCCGACATCATTTTGCCCCTGGGTTGTACTGACATAGACATTATTTGAGAAATATGCTTTCTTCTTTCAGATTCTGTAATGAGAACAGTCCTTGTCCATTACCAATTTTTTGGTCTTCCTGGGGTCCTTGGAATAAATGTAGTGTGAATTGTGGTGGAGGAATTCATTCAAGGCAGAGGTCCTGTGAAAATGGAAATACATGTCCAGGCTGTGCTGTGGTACGTACTGTTTATTGTCATTGCATGTGGGACACCTATTAACATCTAGCTTCTAGGGACTTGTTATTTAACTCCTCTCTCCATCTTGGTTTTATTTCTCAAGCTAGAAGAAAATTGCTATCCTCAGCTCTTGCTGGAGAGGATGCTGAAATGAACTGGGAAGCAGAGAGGTGGCAGATTCCAGAAGTCAGTGAAGTTGGTTTGAGTGTGTGTGTGTGTGTCTGTGTGTGTGTCTTGTGTGTGTGTACGGGTTAGAACAGACTGGCACACAGAGAACTTCGTAGGCCTCTCTAGGCTTGATATCAAGTCCTTTAACTGGCAGCACTCTACATTTCTTTTATTCTATCCCACTCCCAAGGATGACCCTGTTGAGTCAAGGAGGCCCTGCACACATCAGAAATGAGTCTCGTCATACTTGAGTAAACAACAGGTCAAATACCCAGTTAACCCATCAATGAGGCAACGACTACCAATTTTCTCTCTTTATTTTCCCTTTCCTATTCTGGCAGCTGTTTTGTGCAGATGTTTTAATTAGTTTTATGGAGAGCTTTCTTTCAGTGTAAGCAGATTTGATCTGGAACCTCCCATCTGTTCACAAGCTGTTTGGCATTTACTCTAGAATCATAAAGTCCTAAAGCATTACATTGCTCTCCCTCTGCCAGAAAATATGGGTTTATTTATTTATTTTTAGACAAGAACTCAATGCTTTACACTGGAATCCTCCTGCTGGTGGTGAGAATTGTAAGGACCCTGGAACACCACATCCCCATCCACCCGGATATTGGATATGGATGCTCATCTCTACACTAAGGATGGCAAATGTTTTGTAGTCCTCACTAGAGGATTCAAAAAGCCAACCAGACAAAAATAAAAAAAAAAAAAAAAGTTGTGAAAACGGATTATCTAAAACTATCTTAAAACAGTAAACTTTTCAAGGAATAAACCTTACTGACATTTTGTCCTCGTGGGGCTCCTCTAGGCCGACCTGAGAGCAGCGTATCAGGGTCACAGCAGAAAACTAGTTTGCTGTTATTATTATGCACTGCCTGAATTATTCTCCTGCCCATGATGCACCATGCTTTCTAAGCCCCACAGGACTCAGATGGGCAAGAACACCTGAGTCAGCAGAGAAACACAAACCTGAGAGAGACATAAAAATAGTAAGCACAGTCCACCCTCAAGGTCCACCTGAGGCACCTCTGCCTCCGTAGTCCCCATGTTTTGTGCTGTGCCCAGCACCGTGTTGTACCTGTGAGGTCAGAGAAGGTGAATGGAGGTTGTTTTAGATCCAGAGCATACCCCCATGTTTTCTAGGGTATAAATACATCTCTGTCAGTTAGTCTGCTGCTGTTTGGTAAGTAAGGTCAAAGTAGTTTTCCTTCTTGGCAGGAATATAAGACCTGCAACCCAGAGAGCTGCCCAGAGGTGCGTAGGAACACACCCTGGACTCCTTGGATGCCTGTCAACATCACCCAGAACGGTGCCCGCCAGGAGCAGCGCTTCCGCTACACGTGTCGTGCCCAGCTCTCTGATCCCCACGAGCTGCAATTTGGGAGGAAGAAGACTGAGAGTCGATTCTGTCCCAACGATGGCTCGGCAGTGTGCGATACTGACTGTATGTATTGCCAGCTCCAGGGGACTACAGGGAAAGCCTAGATTTGGTGGTGGAAGGGGGATCCTCTCAGAACAGCCAGAAACTGGTTGTGTCTGCATAAATCTTGGCATGCACAACTAGTGTCACAGCAGAATGATGGGGATGGAGAGAGCCCTGTGACTTAGCTGTCAACACCGTTATGATCCCTGTGCTTGTGGTAGGGTATATATAGATCTATTCCTGGTACTGCCAAGCTGCCCCAAAGAGAACAGGCAAGTGATCAGGGTGTAGAGAGAGAAAAAAAAGCTATTCTACAGGATAGCGTGTCTTTACTTTTCTTTCTCTCTGGAGGTCCCCTTGTGCACTGCCTCTGGGGTTATTCCCTTCACTACTGCTGTGATCCAAGGCAGCGTCCTGAGGGCAGAGCCTGAACTACCACAGTTTGCTACCCAGAAGGGTCATTTATCAAGGTTATCGCTAGACTCAGTTTCTATGTGCACAGATTTTGTTTCCCTTCTAGCTATGCTGTAACCCTGTAACACTTGCTAAGAACAGAAACTCATCCCCAGGGCACATAAATCCTGATTGTATTCATGAGATGAAGTCCTTTTTAAAAGCTCAGCAACTGATTGATTTGTGATCATGTGGTGTCTTGTTTGTTTTCCTTGAAGCTCTTGTTGATGACCTCCTCAAGACTGGTAAGACCTCTGCACGGATTATCAATGGGGGCTGGTCCTTTTGGGGGGCCTGGTCTTCCTGTTCCAGGGACTGTGAGTTGGGCTTTAGGATCAGGAAGAGAACATGCACAAACCCTGAACCTAAAAATGGTGGATTGCCCTGCGTGGGGTCAGCGATGGAGTACCAAGACTGCAACCCACATCCCTGCCCAGGTAACCATGATTATATTCCTGCATGAAATTCAGAGCTGTTCTTTCCCATCTTAATGGCAGAGCCACCAAAAATCAGTATTTCCAATCTGCCTTTTTTTTTTTTTTTTTTTAGTTTGGGGGATTCACCCTTAATTTATTTGAAAACTATTATAATGATCCATGTATGTAAACCACACACACTTTGGTGCTGTGACTAATGTTTCACCTAGGCTCAGAGGGTAAAACAGCCACGTCCTCTAAAGGAAGTAGTATTGTGGCTTGTGTAGCAATGTTTTGCTTCAAGCAGGTTTGCTGCTCCATCCAGTGGAGGGCATGATGGTGCACCTGCACCTTTGTGAGGAGACAGGCTTAATGAATGTGACTTAATGCTGTGTAGAGAGATGCTTGATGTGGCAGTTCTTCTTGTGAACACTTGTTTCTTCCCCTTCTCCTGCTTACGTATTGTTCTTGCGATGGGCATCTACTCTTGACATCAGTTACCATTTCCTGCACAGCCAGCAGGGAGTATTCTTGCCTGGTTTCCTGGTTTTCGAGTTTGTCCTCATGTTTATGTTGCACTCCTGGTCCAGAATAGTAATAATAGACTATTGACTAATGTATTCTCACTCTCTTATCATTCTCGTTGCTCTGTAATAGCTATCTAAGCTAAATTTAAGTGATCTTACACAAATTACTTTGCCTCTTTGCAGTTCTTGCAATTATCTAGCTCTGGCAATATAGTTTGTGGCCTACACTTGAAAATGCTTTATTATTATAGTATTATTATGATATTAAAATTCAATGCAAAGATAAAGTGCCAATGCAGGTAGGAAAACATGATCAGAATGTGTAGCAAGAGCATAGCAAGAGTGTCAAATATTGCACTCTGTGGCCTATAAAAAGAAAGTAACTCCAGCACTATAAAGGCAGCTATTAGTACTATTTTGGAAACTCTTCAGTGGCTTTTCACTAATGTCTGTGCCCTTCTTCTGTGCTGTTTTCTCTCCCTGGACACTATGATGTTTTACAATCTATTGTAAGTGCATGACTGCTATTTCTCTGTGTCTCCCTTCTTCCCTGCCTCACTCAATATGTATACACAAATCCTGGGTTCATCTTGCACTAAGTCATGAGGTTGCTGTCTCCTGAAGTAGTGGCATGTGGACCTGAAAATCAGGTAGTCTAGTAACCTGACAAGAGGGGTTGGGAACGAGGGTTCTTAATTCCCTCTCTGGATTTATTATTAAAGTGTTATGGGGCTGTGCTCATACAAAGCCTCTGAACTTCTCTTTTCTGAAGGCTGGGACTAAAAGACTTAGGGTCCCCTGCAGAAAGGTGCCATATAAACTCCACTTAGGTTGTACAACACTGTTTTTCCAAGTAAATATGTTGTTGCTGTAGGTAAAGTGTCAGAAGACAATAAAGCTGTTTTATAAAAAGGTGTGTAACAACAAAGTGACTACCCTAAGGAATAGTTTCTATTATGGTGCTTTATGATGCAGAGTCCTTTTGTGCATAGACTTCATTTGGCATCCACAGAGTGCAGCACCTTCAAACCCTCTCTTGATACAAAGCTCTTGTCAGGACCAAATGTCCTGGGGTGCAACAAAGTGCTAGCTAGTCTGGGCAGGGTAGACCTGGAAGGTGAGATACTGGGACTCTCCAGCTTTGTCACGCTGAGGGGCGTAACCAACTGCATGCACCTCTCTCTCCTTGCTTTTCCATACCCTTCAGTGAAAGGCTCCTGGTCTTGCTGGACTCCTTGGTCTCAGTGCTCAGCAACCTGCGGAGGAGGACACTACCAGCGCACACGGACTTGCACCAATCCAGCTCCATCTAGCGGAGAGGATATCTGCATTGGGCTGCACACTGAGGAGGCCCTCTGCAACACGCACCCGTGTGAAGGTAGCCAGTTCTCACCCCTGCTCCAGCTGGCTTGGGTGGTGGTGGGAGCAAGGCACATCTACAAAATGTTTAAAAAATAAATCAGGAACACCACCAGTTAGTAGCTGTTCTGATCATTCAGTAAACGTATACTGAACCAGGGAAAAAGCAGACGTCCTAGCATTCAAATCAAACACATCACCTTTCTTTTTGTACTTGTTCACTAGACCGTGCTTTGGCATTCTAGTGCTGGCCAGGCAAAATCTTGTTAATGGACAAACCATTTAAAGTAAATGAAAAAGCAGGACTTCGGTTCTTGAATGTGGAAGCTACAAGACAAGAACGAGGAGTCATGAAGCATCAATCTGTGCAGTTGCTGAAGGGGTGATCCTTCCTTTTTCTGTCTTACAGACTGGCAGATGAATGTGTGCTACGACTCAGCGTTTAGGGTTCAGATCTGTGCTGGTTTTGATTCACCATTGTGTATTTCTGATCCAGCACAGGCTGACTCCTGCCCTTAGGGACCTTAGCAAAAGCTTTTTAACTGCTATAATTTGTGCTGGCTGCTTGGGGTATGCCTGGGAGACAACCTGAAATTTGGAGGTCCTGGTGCAAGATTGTGCCATCCAACTCCTTGTACATCTTTAACCACAGAGTTGATATAGGAGCTATTGAAACAACACTGCACAGTGCAGTACTCCACCAAGGGCCAGTTCAGTCTGGGTTAAGAAAACTTCAATCTGGCAAGTAGGGTGTGATGCCTGCACTGGTATTTGTATTGACATAGTTAAATCCACTGAAGACCACTGGATTACATGTGTGAGAGGCCCAGGTGAAGATCTAGACACCTTCCAGCATGGGAGAAGTTTGTTTTCCACAAGGGATCCTCTTGGTGAAGTTGTCCATGTGTTTTCCTGATCTTGGATTTAAGGTGGCTGGTCAGAGTGGTCGGAGTGGAGCCTGTGTAATGAGGAGGGTATCCAGTACCGCAGCCGTTACTGTGAGGTGCACAGTCCAGACTCTTCTCAGTGCGTTGGAAACAGCACACAGTACCAGGATTGCCTGTATAATGAAATTCCAGGTATGTACAATGTTGTTGGAGAAGGAGAGGGTGGGCCAATTCAGAAGAGCAGCTCGTCCCCAGAGTGTAAAGCTAGGGTGAGGTATTTTCTACTATAAAAGGGGTTTGTATGCTTCTAGAAAAACAAGCAGACTGATGCATATGTTATCAACTCCCTTGTTGCAGGCACAGGGTAGCTGGTGTTCCTTTGGGGTAACTCAGCTCTCTTATAAAACAGAATTACCTAGTTCTGTAATAAATAACTAGTATTGCTTCACCTGAACTGAAACTTTTAACTTTGCACAGTTCATCTTAGGCTGGGTTATGAAAATGAGCTCTGTTCTCAGCATGGATGCAGGCAACAGAAGGTCCTTGAGTTCAGGTATCAAAGGAAGCATCCTAAAAGACTGAAGAAACAAGGTGGGGCAGGTGAAGATAACTGGCGTGTGAAGTGGGGAGAATAATCAAGTGTCTAACAGAGCAGCATGGTTGATGGATAGACAGTCATTAACATTTTCCACTCTATGTTTTGTGGAAAATGAGGCTCTCAGGAAAATATTTGATATCTGTCTAGGCTGAATAACACCTTCCAAATGTTCTTTTCTGGACTATAATGACCTGGCTTAAAAATCTGAGATATCTAGACAGTGGTAGTCTCTTTCCCATGGTTCTCTCAGCTACCTTTTTTCCCCTAAATTGAAGAATCTAAACAGTGTTCAGGTAACAGTACTGTAATTGTCAGGTCTTTGGAGAGGTTTTGTTGCATGTAGTTTACACTCTGAGCTTTCCATTCAATTTAGAGAGACTCTCAGCTTGCTGCAGAACACAGGAGCAGCTTTTCATGTCTGGAGCTTGGGGGGTGGTTAATTATTTAAAAGAGTAAAGTGGTGGCAAAATGACAACTTTCTCCAATATTCTTCTCTTTGTTTAGTGATCCTACCAGCCTCCAGCATTGATGAGAGCACAAACTGTGGAGGTAGGATACCACTAACTATATATCTTGTTTTTGTCTTAACCTGGCTTCTTTTCTCCCTGTGCAGTATCAACCGAACCATTAATCTATACAGTTCACATCCCAGTGATAGCCTTAATTCCACTGGAGTCTTGCTGTCTGAGTCAGACTGGAGGAATGTATCACACTGGCCACTTGTCAATTCCAAGATTTTTATTTATTTGGGGGTTTGGGTTGGCCACCAAGGGTCATTAATTACCAGGGAGCAAATTGCTTGTCTATCTCTACCCACGGGATAAATGGTTCAGGAGAACGAAGGGATAGTCCTCATTTTACCACTGTAAGCCTCCAGCTGTTTGAAGGCAGGAGTTTTTAAGTAACCTATAAAGATTTCACTGAATGGGGTCTCTTAGACAGTTCCTTTGCTGATATAGGACTAGATTAGAGTTTATAGTTGTCCTCCAAGCACTTTCTTTCACTGAAGTCCTCACCTCTCAAAGAAGTTGTCTCCTTTCCGCATGTAAATTGGAAAGATCCAGTCATTAGTGTCACTTCTCGACTGCCCTAGGAGCCCCTGTGATAAAAATCCAGACTGAAGAAAATGGCAAGTTCCTTCGACATTTTAAAATGCTAGTTTCACACTAATGACTATGTCAATTCCCACTAGCATCACACCCCTGCTTTCTTGAAATCTAGATGATCTGCAGGCTGCCAAAATCTCTTCTCTCCATGCAGATCATGGCAAAAAAAAAGCACGCCACGTGTGGAATGGAAATGTGGCCTCTTGGTTTGTGACTGTGGGGCAATCAATGGAATTAAGATTTCGGCACCTACCACATAACAGTCGGCTTTCTGCATCACTCCTCCCCCCTCAGAGAGTGCAATATATCTATTTCAGTTCCAGGATTCCTTCCTATGGGTGGCCTTCTTCTGTTATGCTCTGTATTCTCATTTCCTTCTTTTTCCACCCTTATATTTGCTGCTGTAATCTGCATTTTACCTTAGCTAATTTTAATAATTACTTAGCGTTCTACAATATTTGGCAAGGAAGCCAATCAACAGAAATTCAGCTGATGCATCTCAAAAAATCTGTATTTTCCAAGTGAAGAATCAAAAAGTTTCCCCTCTGGGGCTCAAGTGCTGCAGACAAAATTACTCATTTTATCCCTCAGATACTGCTGAAACTCACCTAAAAAATCAGGTGGGTCTTCGAGAGGTGAGAGTGAAATGTGAGAGAGCTTTATGTTTTAGAAAGGATTTCCTGCTGTAGTGAATTGGCAAATGTAACAGTGAAATGAAACGTTCACTACAATATAAGCAAAGCTGGACAGGAGGAGAATGAGACAGTGTTATGTGGCTTCACTGAGCACAGTTGCATATTCTGTGTTTTAGCTCTCATGAGTGAGGCAGAGCTCTTTTAGAAAGGAAATGTCTTTTGGGGAGTCTTACAACATTTAGTAGGAAATTACCATCTTTCTGCTGTTTTTTGGACCATCATCCAAAACAAAATAGAAAGTGGTAATCTTGCAATAGAATTCTATAGTGTGGTTTAAAAAATAAATGTACCTTGTCAGTCTAATAAATCCTGTATGTTCCTTACTGTAATTATGATTGAAGTGCATTACTTTGCTGTAGGACTCTATTGGTTTGGTTCCTTTTAAACTCAGGAGGATATTTTTTAACTAAAGATTAGAGGAGAGCAGCAGACTAATGGGCAGAATTCATCTGAAAAGCATATCAGTTAAAATGTAAGATGGCACCAAAAAAATGAACGCCGTGATCAGACTAAGGATGAACCTCATTTAAAGCCACTCTCTGAGTAGTCCCTTCCATTTCTCTGCACAGTTAAGTCAACACAGCAGTCTGTCCAAACGAATTGGCTTTTTAACTATTACGGGAATTTTACTGCTGCAGACCCCACCAAGCCAATACGGCCATTCCCCAGGACGGCTGCCCTGGAGGAGCAGCAGTGGAGAATCCCTCCCAGGCACTAGGCCCCTGTCATTCCTGTTTGAAAGATTACAGAGCAAAGGCAGTAACATTTGGGGTCACCTTGCTGATTCTTTTTCTGTAGATTCCCCCCTGCACACAGCAAAAGGCAACAGGGTTGTAAAGTTTTGCCACCCAAGGGTGCCTCTCGTTGCTTCGTTAACTTGGTGGCTGTAAGGGTCACTAATGTTTATTCTGTTCTTGATTCTGTTGAGATCTGTTGGTGATTCATTTTGCCGTGGGGTTTGAGACTCTGAAGGGAGTGAGGAACGAGGAGTGCTATTTGACTTTCTTCCTCCACCAGCCGCAGTGGGGAGGCAGGCACTCCCAGCGCTGCAGCTCCTTCCTGGGGTCAGCGCTGTGCTTGGAGGGTGCCGCTGAAAGCCCATGTGGAGAGATCTCTTTGGGAGGCTTTTATAGTCCAGGAGCTTCTCTTTTTGAAATAATCGCACTGTAGCTACCCCACTGGCACCTGCCTGCAACTGCCTTCCTATCATTGTGGAGAAAGCCAACCAAAGCAGTTTTTTCAAGCGGTTACCCCCCTTTCCTTTCTTCTCCCTGTCATTCCCATTCCCTTGAGGACTCCTGTTTCACTGTTAGCAGTACAAATACACCTCTGAAGTAGTGCAGAGGTGGCCAGGGCAGTACCCCTCTGTGAATAAGTAAGAATGCTGAGCGCACTTGGATTACATGGGGGAGGAATGTGTCTCTCCCCCACCCGACACACAGTCCCATAGGCATTTTGGGCAGCTGACAAAAAGGGCTTTCCCCTCCTTTCCTTCCCCTTCAGAGAAACACTGAGCATTTTTATCCCCTTATTTCCATGACACGCACATGCTTTGGAATCCATTAATGTGCATTGTTTGTATGGCTCATTTCTTTAGCTGTCAGCTTAACATAATGTTTAGTTTCAATATCAATAGAGGGGAGAGAGGAGAGACAGGGAGGGAGCTTTGAGAAAACAATGCATGAACCTGTTAAACTGCACAAGGCAGAGCTGCAGTGGGGAGACCGATTTGCTGGGAGATTATGTCAGTTTATGTTGGAACATAAGACTCGGGCTTCAACAGCTTATTAATGTTGATCCCGAGATGTCATAGCTCTGATTTGCACCTGTGGTCTTGTCGGGAGAGGGAAAAAGGCTGTTCTTTAAAAATAGCATCTCTTGTCATTCCCTTGCAGGTTTTAGTCTCATCCATCTGATTGCCACTGGGGTCTCCTGTTTCTTTGGCTCTAGCCTCTTAACGTTTGTGATTTATGTGTACTGCCAGCGCTGTCAGCGGCAGTCCCAGGAGTCGACTGTTATCCACCCAACCACTCCCAACCATCTCCATTACAAGGGCAACACAACCCCCAAGAATGAGAAGTACACCCCCATGGAGTTCAAGGTAGGGTACTTGGTGAGAAATACCACAAACAGCTTGATACTACCTGAACAATTCTGTATTTATGCCGTGGTTTGAATTGGGTGGGTTTGTGTTTCTGTGCCCAGCTGTTGGCATTACATGTGGGGCTGAAGGGGCATTTAGCTGTACTATCACAAAGGGGTTAAAAAGTCCCATTATTGCAATGGGATTTTGTTCTGTTTCACACTACTGATGAATGCCAGTCTGGCAAGTACATACCAACATACTCCAGGCCATTCTGACTATTGTATGTATACAAATTGTCCTCTAAGAAATCAGTAAGAGCTCAGTTCAGTGCTTTGTTAGTGCATGGTAAGAGGAAACGGAGGGGAGGAAGAATAAAAACGGAAACTTCATTGGACAAATAGCTGGGAAAATGCTTATTGGTAGGATGAGATTCTGGAAATGCTTTAGGAACTGCCAAATTGGAGAGAATGAGAAAGTAAAGAGGGTTCTGCACCCTCTGTCAGTACTGGACAGGATTTATCCCCAGACAAGCATGCAGAAGTTCAATAATAGCAGCAGACCTGGGAGCTGAGGCCTTAGGAGAAGGTTGAAGGGACACAGTCTGTTGGCATGTCTGCTTGCTAAAGAGAACATCACTCATTAGCTGAGAAGACAGGACTAAGGGTGCAAGAGACAACGTGCCGAAACAGTAGCACACCACTGTACCTGAGTATCCAGGTGAAGTGAGGGATCAGAGAACTGAGCAGCGGGATGAGTGCAAGCGCTTTGTGTCACCGTGGGAGGAACAGCCTGCCTAAGGTCACTTGAACAGCATGGAACATTGTTTGGGATGTGACACAAAACAGAAAGAAACCCTGCAGCTGCTTATTCCTTTGTATAGCTCTGTGCTGTTGACATTATTATTGTCTGTTTCTGCTGATGTGGCCTGGCTTCTGACTCAGGCCCAACAATAAGATCAGCTGTGGGACCATTGCCATAGACTAAACTCCCTGGGCGTTGGGAACTGTTTCTACATAGGGACTTTATAATGCAGGGCACAGAACAACTCCTGATAAATGGCCATGACTTGCAATGTAAATACGCATCAAAAGTAAGAGCTTGCATCAAGTCATTTGAAGAGTCGATGTTGTTTTGGCGTTTTAAAGGAAAACAGTTTGAGGTGGAAAATAACAGACCAGTTGGGCAATAAAGATCTGCTCAACTCCTTGTGCTGGGCATTGCAGCCCCTCAGAGGATTCCGCTGTTTATAAATGCAGTCTCGAAAATACATTTCCTAGCAGCGTAAGGCTACAGTTGCATATAGTTTAATAAGAATGTGGCATCATAATGCGAGTCAGCATGGATTTGTGGAAAGTAAATCATGTCAGGCAAATTGGATTCCTTTTTTAAATTAAATAAATATTGATCTAGATGGGAGGGAAGCGGCAGACATATTGGGATTTTCAGAGGCTTTTAACAAAATTTCACAGGATGTATTATTCTGTACACTCTGCATATACGGGCTAGGTAATAAATTATTAACACAGGTAAAGAACTGGGACCTGATCCTGGAAGCTTCAAACTATGACAGTAATCCTTTCAGTTGTGTGAGGAGTTGTGGCAAAGTCAATAGGAAGACACAAATGAGAAAGGCTTGCAAGAATGAAAGTGAGCAAGAGTATCCCCTTATTTCTTACATAGCAACAAAGAAGGTAAGAGGTAAATTTTTTTGGGGGGGCAAAAGCAGATAGTTGCAGGGTTGGCTTTGTATTAACATTTTCTTCATAATTTATACTGTGCTATCTTATCAGATTATGCTAAAATAGGAAGAATAGTTATAATTTAGAAGAATTAAGTTGTTCCCAGAATGATCTTGATTGACGGGGTAAATGGATTCTGAAATGCAATATGTCTATGCAAAGCGGTGCAGTGGAGTAGAAGTAATAACAAGGCCAAGCAAAGTTTAAAATAGCAGCAGATTAGTTAATGCAGTATCAGGAGGGAGTTGACCTCTTTGATAGATCCATCTCTGAATACTTGATCTAGCGTGTAGCAACAGTGAGCAGCTGTTAAGAGACTTCTTTCATGGGACATAAAGAGCCCAGGCACTACATCAAGTTTTGAAAAGTCGAGTTTACGTGAAGGAAAGCATCAGCTAACTGGGACTGTATGAGTTAGGCACAGTGAGAAGGGACTTGGACATAGTGAGAAATAGACCAGATGAGGCTTATTTATAGAACGTTAGGAAGTGAAACAGTTCAAGTGCATAAATCTGCAGTCATTTTACAGACAAAAAATGTTTAGGAGCAAGGGGCTACTTGCTAAGAAAACCTCAGTCGTATTCATTGTGAATGAGGCCAATAGATTTACAGAAAGTTCATCAAGTGAAGCCCCTTTCCTCTATTCCTGTGGAATATTTCCGTATGTTCGTCTTCTCCATTGGCCTGCCTTTCTTAACCTTTTGCCTGAAATCTTCTCGTTTAATATTATAAATCTGCCACTCTTCAGTGTTGCCTTGAAGAACATAGCATTAGTGCAGTAAAAGGAAGGCTCTGTGTACTCTGTGCTGTGTAATTACAAAACTTGTTATTAGCCAGCGTTATATTTAGGAATAACTGGCAGATTTTTCTAAGGGTCAGGAGGGAATTTTTCATGCCTTCAGGAAGCATTTGTGGTTTTATTGTGATGCTACACAATTAACATTCAAGTGAAGGTGGAGCTAAAATTCACCTTCTGGAAAAAAAGAGTTGGACTGTGCTTGTGTATGCGCCCATTTGAATTTCAAACGTGTGCACGTGAAAGAAAGCGAAAACACCTGAAATTCCAGATTTGAAGCCCAAGTAAGTTTCTACACAGCAGATGCCAAAAAACCTCCCCCAAACATTTTTTAGTTGATGAAAGCAAAAGAATTGTTACAGGTTTGTGTGTGTGTGTGTCAAGGAGTTAATCAACCCATGATTAAGGAAGTACATGGTGTGTAGACTATTTTTCAGTAGCAGAAAATGATAATACACTGTGACATAATGGCAGCAGAAGGCTGAGCATATGCAAAAATCTATTATTTCTATTCTTTGATAATACTAAGCCTTCTGCAACCATCTTTAGTGTGTTTTCATCTTGAAATCTCTCTGCTCTCTAACCAGCAGGTGAACACAGTAGAAAGTTTGGCAATGTTACATTCAAATGTATAGCACTGAATGCAAACGCATAAATCAAGGTGAATTTTATATGAAGGCAGATTTTAATGAAGGAAGTGCTAGCTGATACGAGCCTTGTTGGACATTTCAGCCCAGCAATGCAGTAATGCAGATCAGATGTAAATATCATACATAGTGGTGACCTATTGATCATTTAGCTGATGCTAACTTGTCTAGGCAGTGTTTTGCAGAAGAATGTTTTATTTTTGCTGGCTGATTTTCCCTTCCTGTTTTGATTTCTCAGGAATGCTGTGAGGTTTATTATTAGCTATTTTAGCCATGATGTCTTAACAGATTTCATGCACATGCATTTACCAGCAGCACATTGATTTTCATTTGTTATTCACAGATCGGAGGGGAGAGACCTTTTGGGTCACCTAATAAGCAGTTCATGTTTCATTAATTGGTTAAAGTTCATACAGCACTCTGACAATATTGAAGTCCATGCAGAACAAGAGCATAATGAAATAAAAATTATCCGCTCTTCACATTTTGGCATGATGAGTTAAAGAACCATCTACAATCTTTCCAGTACTGCCACACCGATTAGTTAATATCTGGCTATCGAAGTAGAGAGAAGATCCTCTTTTGTAACATCTTGCTTCAGCTAGTCAGTGTCTTACTCATGTCAGTTGCTTGTTAGCATCATGCTGATGGAAATCCAAATGATCCTGCAGTAGAAGCAGGAGGATGTAGGGTCACGGTTGAGCCCTTGTGAATTAGGAGCTCTAGGAACAGCCACACATGAAGAAAAGGTTTGGACTGAACTTCTTCCTCTTGCTATATCCTCTGCCAATAAAGAGAGCCAACTTTTTACTCTACACGGGATGTGGACAGGCAAAGGCATCTGCACATTGGTCCAAATCCAAAATGCAATGGCCTTTGTATCAAGCCAGATGTGATTACTGGGAAATGTAAGTTTGCAGGATGGTTATGATGATGATTCTGCAGATTTTCTTCTCGATTGTGCTGGACAGACCTCCCTTTATCCTTCCTTCCTTAAACATAGCTTTAGCCGTGAGTCATGCAGTCAAACTCGTTCTGTACTGACGCCTCCAATAAGCTAGGGAAGCACTTAAAAGCATTGCATCTGTTCTAGGCATCACTGCTGCTCTCGTAGAAGTGAAGGGCCAAACATGTAAGTTGTGCTCAAGCAAAATAGTAATTTATGTCAATGAGCAAATGTATGTGGGGGAAGGCAAAGTGAAAACTGAGTGAGATAGCAGGATATGACAATGAAAAATGGAAACTAAATATTTGATTTTTCATCGAGTACCTCAGGTTTCTAGGAGGACACCAGAACAATGCACATTAAATTGGACTATGAGTCCTGTAGTTGCCCCAAATTATACAGCAAATATAAAGCCAGCTACCAGAAAATGGGGAAATATTCACTAGGTCACCCAGGACTTGATATAAACTAGAAGATAGAATGAATATTTTTAAATGAAGTGAGAACAATGCTGTTGAGAATCAAATGAGAGTGCAGAGCAGACACCCCCTGTGGAGGGCTCCAGACACTGTGATCCACACTTTACTGATCCCAAATAATTCATGACAATAAAATATCAATGTGGAAGGTTATGAAACAGAAACCAATTCTGTCTTTGGAAGAAGAAGCCTTCTGAATAAAACAACAAGACAAGTGTTTGGCATGGCTTCCATCACTGCAATATGAAATAAAGCTCAGGGCATAGGAAAGTGGATTCCTCTTTGGATTTTAAATGTCTGTTTCTTGGAGATGGTCATTTTCACTGCCACTGAAAATCACACCTCTTTCATAGCAGGGAGACAGCAAGTGGTTCACGTTAAAATGAGCTTTAGCTGTCGTCAAGTGCCACGGAGGAATGTTTGTCTAAGTCAACCTTTGTCTTTGAGGATGTTTGTTTCTCTCTGCCATGGAAAGACGTGAGGCTTCAGTGTCCTGTTGTTTAATTTGATATGTTACTACTTCAACTAAAATTGGCTAACCCATTTATTTGTAGTGATCGCAGCACATACACTAATAGCACTGTAATATAAGATTTTTCTTTTCCCAGTGACCCTGTGTATCACTGTATATCATTCAAGCCCTGGGAAGTGACTGTAAAGTTCAGACATAAGCCAACAGCTGATGATACCCAACATAGTCAATAAGTTATCAACTGCCTCCCTGAAGTACTTGCTTTAGCTGGATGGCATTTGAGAGAGAGATTTAACTGATGTAATCAGCTGGAAAAAAATAAATACAGATATGTATATAAATAGAGTAAATCAGATTGAAACATAAATTTTGTTCCCAGTGAATTTCATGTTTTACAAAGACTATTTCCCCAGAACAAAGTGGCATTTAAGAACATTAAGTGCTTGAATGGTAGAGTACATATTTTTAGTACTTACCATGAGTATAGTATTATTTGAAAAAGAATAGTAGGGGCAGGGGGTTGTATTGGCAACGGAGCATTCTGCCCTTTCTTGTATGATCCTACAGTTGCAAATATCACTTCAGGGGACTCTCAATTTGCATAATGCCTGCTAGGAAGGGAAAGCAAGAGAGCTTACTGATGGGGAAAAAAGGATTAAGTGGTGCATCTCAGTCAAAATCTATTTTATCTATCTGTCTTTTCTCCTCTTTATGTCATTGGGTTGTGTGAAATTGAGCAGTCAAGCATGCCTGGAGGTGTGGCTGTCCTGAGATGATTGTGCCTGTGCAGTGATGTGCATCTCTTGGAGGTGTCCTCACGCCATGGCAGCAGTGGCTCAGCAGGCTGCTGTGTGCATGTCACAGCTCTCACCCTCGTATGTATGCATTATTTAGGAACAGAGGAAACTGCCAGTTCAAGTCTGAATGTTTCCTTGCTCTTGCGCTCTTTGAGATGCTAAGCAGCTGCTGACAATGATCCCCCAAAGGAAATTGTTTGCCCCTCCATCCACTCTTCATGCAACCCCTTTATTACTCTGCAGGGCTGCTGTTACTGATCTGGAGTTGGGAATCCACATCGTGGATGGATCTACAGTATAGGCTAGTCAACACAGATGCTAGTACTGCCTTTCTTTGGGGTTGTGTTACTGCAGCTGTGATGGTCTGTGGACACAAACAAGACAGGTTTTTAGGTAGACAAGTTTTATTTAATTATTTATTTATTAGATCAAGGAGTAGCTGGAAAAAGCTGGCAGCTTTTTGAGCATATGAGCTACTATTTCAGACCTGGACAGGTGTGTTCAAAAGTTCATCAATTTTTCCAGCTACATTAATTGATCTAATAATCGATAACTACTTTTTTTTTCTTGCAATTCTTACCTTTCCTGATTTCTCAGGGGTTGATTTGTATTTCCCCCACCCACCCACCTGTGCTGGAAGGAGAATTAAATGAAGTGCAGGAATGGGAATAGCAAAACCACACTGCAGTGATGGCTGTGTACTTACATGACTTCCCTCTACTGGCCAGAATAGGAATATTTCAAATATACCCTAGTCCCATTTGCTAAAAATTAATGGTTCTCCCTTGTTCCAGGTGCTTAAAGTGGTTCTTCTCTCCTTGTCTCCACAAAGCTCTGTCTGGCACCGGTATGCACAACAGTCAAACTGGGAAATCCTCAGTGCTTCCAAGATATGCAGGAAGAATTAATTACGTGTTTGCAGAAGAGTTTAAAGGGAGCCATGAAGGCAGTGAGCTAAAGTAAAGGCAGAGGATAAAATTGGACAAACAGTAAATAAAAGAAAATATAAACTTAGTGGTACACTTGGAGGAGAGCTGCCTCACTATTCATCTGGAATAGTTCCACTAGCAAATAGTGGATTTTTAAATAGAATTGTAAAGAAATGGAGCTGTGTACATACAAAATAGCTGTGTCGGTTTTCAGAACCAGAGCTCAATGTCCAGATCTTGTTTGGCAGCTCTGAGGGAGTACTGCTGAAATACCCGAGCCTTTTTTTTCCTGAACCATGACAGCACTGTCCTAAAGAGCAATTGAGAGCATCGTCAGGGCTGCACAAGATGTCTGGTTGCTGCCACAGCACAGGCTGCAGAGGCTACAGCAACAGTACAGCCATTGCCACCTTCCCCCAGAGCATCATTTATATATGCACAACAGGTTTGGCATAGGGTGAGCAGGCGCAGCTCTGCCTGCGTTCCCCTGTAGTCAGGAGGAATCCTCATTAAGTCAGCTCTAATGTTGTCCTGAGATTTGGCACAAAGCATGTGAATAAAGGAAAGAACTGAAAATCTACGGATGAAGGAATCTAGATGGACCGTATCCCAGAGTCTGTGAGAACCAGCTAATGAACAACTCCAATTACCTTTATAAATATCTTGGATATTGGATCTCGGGCAAACCCTCATTGCCATGAAATGCAAAGGTAACACAAAAGCGTTCATAAGAAAGCGGGCCAATTTCCTCCCAGCTAATTGAGTCACTGTTAAGCTACCCAAGTCCAATGCACTAAAGTCACACAAGTAGCTCCAGTAACTCTGTGTGGGAAACGCCAGTTGGATTTGGGGTTAAGAGAAAATATCTGTAAGCATACATGCACAATCAATAAAGTATGCCTTGACATTCCCTATTCAACAAAGCGTATCAATGAAGTGTTAAACCCTGGATGGTCTTTACAATTTGGCAGAGTCGGGACCATACCAGAGAGTGAAACCAGGAAAAACAAGTGGGATTGACTCGACTGTGCTTTCAGTTACAGCGATGGGAACTCATTGAAACAAATCTGTGTCATTGTTAATATCTGAAACCTGAATTAATGTTGGAGAGGCAACATCTTACATACTCTGATGAAATGAAAGGTGCTTGGGTGGAACTGACAGCCGAGTCTGGACCGTAATGCTGAGAAGGAAGAAATCAAATATGATCACTTTTTGCACTGAGTTTCAGCCTTAGTGGGTAAAAGGAAAGCGCTAGACTGAGCTGCATGAGGGCAGATTCTCAGTTGGTTAAAAATGTAGCTTCACTGGTCCATACACTTAAAGAAAAGAGTGTGGTGTTGGTGTCTGAAATAATCTTGTGACATGTAAGTACAAATTGGCTTAGACAGGAAGGCTGCTGCAGAGATTGAAACCTGGCTAATGGACTGTAAACATCGGGCAACCGTTAATGGGAACATATGGGGCTAAGGGGAGGAGTTGTGCAGGGCACTGCAAGCAGAAATGCAAGGTTTGGCTTTATTTAATATCTTCATTAGCGAGCTTGGAGAGGGTACAATCAGTGTGTTAATTAAACTAGCAGAAGATATTAAACTGAGAGGTGTGTCAAAAAAACAGCCATCGGTATAGAAATAATGGAAAATGACCTGGAGAGGTTGTAAGTGTAGAGAGGAAATAACAAGGTAAGCTGCTGCATGGGGAGAAAACAAAGCAATCGTGAGGAAAATAATCAAAAAGCAGCTATTTAGAGGGTGGGAGATACTTGGAAAGCAGTAAGACTGTAAGGGACGGAACAGAGTTAGCAGATGGCAAATTAGGCCCAGTTTTTACTTTTATTTCTATTTTTACTATGTCTTTTTTTTTTTTTTCCTTTTCTTTTCACCACTGCAGTTACACCTTTGCAATTCTCAGGCTAAATGTAGCCCTGTGGGCTGGCACAGCTCTGCATGAGTTATGTTTGTAATGTACCACCAGAAGTGGCTCGGAGGCCATCTGAAAGCTCAGGGCTGCTTGCTCCACCGTGACTGCCGTGATGCAGTGCCAGCTGCCTGCCCCGGACAGACCTGCAGCTGGCCACCACCGCCTTGCTAGTTACCATCAGCTGAAACCCAGTTGCCGTAGGTGTGAACAATTTAGCGTAGTTTCAGAAGGCTTTGATCATACCTCTGGTGAGTTAGTTTGAGTCCGATAGCATGCCCAAGGGCAGGTGCTGTAGCTCAAGTGATGAGCCTCTGTAGTGATGCTGTTGTGTGTCAGGGACCCAGGAAGGGGGAGGAACAGTCACCGAGACATAGCAGGACAGCGAGGAGACAGATTGCACCGTCCCACACAGCTGAGATCATGTCTGCTATACCCTGTGCACCAGCTATATTGGGAAGCAGCACAGGGCAGCCCTGAATTCCTCTTTTGTGTCTGGGTGCCACGTCATGGGTGTCGCCACCACCAAATTACTGGCAAGCCAGGGATAAATAACACGCTTTACACCAGACACCTGCACTTGCCAGTGGGAAGACTTCCATCGACTCTTTGGACTTCAGTTCCCCGTTCAGAAAAAAAAATGTGGATCTAGCTCCAAGCAGGGATGCACTTCAGTTTGCCTTATTATTACATGCAGTTTGTTTTGTCATCTTA
This sequence comes from Anser anser, assembly GCF_964211835.1. Taxonomy (NCBI): domain Eukaryota; kingdom Metazoa; phylum Chordata; class Aves; order Anseriformes; family Anatidae; genus Anser; species Anser anser. The sequence goes on along the minus strand of NC_139726.1, from coordinate 15,017,312 downwards.
CTCGTGTGCTTAAAGCCAGAGATGTGCCAAAGCATCTTTCTGACAATGGTCCTTTATGTTGCCAACTCTGAAGGTTTTAAAAAGTTTAAAACGGCAGTAATATAACCACACTCCCTCCCAAGAATGAGGATAAAATAGCTATTTTCAAACAGCTATAGAAAACTGTAGCTATTCATTTTCTTATAATTGAATGTTAGTTCCATTGTCAACCTGAGCACATCCACAGATGCTGCCGTCATTTGGGGGCTGTTTAATTTATTTACCAATAACAGTGAACAAAGAATTTCCAGTCTAAAAATATGGTAAGCTTCCATCCCAAAGAACATACAATCATAAGTTTAGTGTCTCAGTGGGATTTTTTTATATCTCTTTTCAAGAGAAAATACCTTCTTTTACAGAAAATAGGTTCCTCATCTGTACATCTACACTGTACAGATTTACTACTGTAAATCCTGCAAATAGCCTTATTGAATTCATTGGAAAAACTCAATGAATAAACCTTGGCCAATGCTACCTTTGACTTCAGCTTAGGCAGAGCTCAAGAGATTTTCTAAAAGCATCAGGTAAGATAGTTAGTTTAGCGTAAGGCACTAAGTAAATTTTTAAGGAAGATCAGAAGGAAGAATTACTAAAGACTTATAAGGCACTTGTAGCTTGCAGCAAATACATGGGTCTCATAAGGTCTTTCTGGCAGCTTTGTCTTTCCAGCGCTGTTTGTAATGCATAGCTTGAGAGGCACAGCAGTGTTGTGGCATCCGGTTGATCAGAAGAAAGGGAGCATGTGGGTGGGCCAGATGTCATTTATTTTCCTGGTGTTAAATTTTGCCAAAACAGACTCTTTTAGTTATATGGTTTATTTTGTTGAAATGTAATTATAATGCTAATTATTTCCAAATTTACTGGTTAATTATAATTCTGAGATCTCTGCCTCGGTGCTTCCAGAGATGTACAAGCTGTGGAAAATGTTTCTTAATATTAATATATTTCTGCAACCCTAATTCGTTTGGCTAATGTTCCTAGAACACAAAAAGTAACATCCTTTAACAAGAAGGCATGGCTAGCTCCATAAAACAGCTGATCTGTATCGAAAAGGCATTTTGCTCAATCTGATTTCACTGCAAGAAACAAATGACTTTAAAAGAAGCACAAAAGAAACCGAATGTTGGATCTTGGATGCATTACATCATTGCACAATTCCCTTAAGCGTCCGTTTTCCGGGGGGATGGGGGAGAGTGTTGGCCATCCGACTGTTGCTACAGGATGTATGCTGCATGCTGTTCCAAGGAAAATTGGAAACGCTACTTCACTTCTAATTGTGCAAATGAGTTCGGTGGGAATTCTGTCCCTGATTTCTGCAGATGCATAATGCAGGATGCACATGGGCTCGGATTGTGTATTGCCAAGAAGAATGGCCTGACTACAAAGTTGCTGTTTGGTACCCAGACCTTTATCTCAGACCTTTGTCTCTGTCCACTGTGGATGACCAGGGTTAGCAGTGACGGGAGTTATGACCCTTTCTTCCTCAGTTCCTGTGCTCACTCAGTGAGGAAGGAAGAGGGGAGGTTTTTTTTCTCTGTAGTACACTGGGGTGTTCAACATTACAAACACACTTGCCAGATGGAAACTTCCAACTAAAAGCTAGACAGGGTGGTTTGAAGCTGACCAGGAAGGTGAATAAACTTTTTCTTTCTTTCTTTTTTACCTTTTCAAAGAGGAAAGTGTCATGGGTGGGAAGGGGAAGAACTGAAATAACACTTGGTGAAAGACAGCTGGGGAACTGTTGAGCTGGAGGAAATTGTTGCTCCACAGACTTTGTGGGGACAGGCAGGCTGTGTAGTTGGTGAAGATTAACCTACAAAAATCTCGGGAAACTCACTGACGTTTCCCTCACGCCACCCCAAAATAGAAAACAAGATCTGGAGCTCCATGAGAATACTGAGGTCTGCTGGATAGGATTAAGGAGACCGTGTCATTGCCTGTCACCCCGTGGGAGCTGTATTTACTTCGTGGCCCTTACTTTGATATCAGTGGTATGTGTATCATAGGCTTTTTGAAGCATCCTTTTCACTTTAGCTTGTTGGAAATGACAGGGGATTCCTTTTAATTGGGGATGGAGAGATCTTCATCCCTTTTCTAAGTCAAGTTTTGAAATTTTCATGATGGTTTATTGAAAATTGAAACATTTGATCTGTTTATGCGTGTAAGAAATGTTTATATAGCTTGTATATGCAGCTGTAGGATGGGAGTAGCACTGGAAGTCCCATACTGTTCCACATGAAGATGTTTTGATACATCTGGGAGAATGTAAGCAAGTAGGTCAGTGGAGTATGACTTAATGATTTGGAGCAGAGGCAGAATTTGGGGGAGTAGTGGCAAAGGCTTCGCTGGAGGAAAAGCAACAAATGGAAAATCTGAATGATGAGTTAGGCTAAAAATATCAATGGTAAAAGCTGAGCTAAATTAAATGTATGCATATGACCCAATGCAGTCAAGTTTAACACATCTGATGCTTGTCTTTACCTTGGGAGAAACAGCCTGTGCGTGTATGTCGGTATTTTGCCTCCTGTATGAGTTCCAAGGAAGGAATAACATGGAAGGGGATATCAGTAAACTTTCCCCTCGGATTGTTTCAGTTCTAATTGCTAATATAATAGCAAGAGTGATAACTAATTGTTTATGTATTTCTGTAAATACTCAGTATTCTGTTGTGCTTGGCATAAGCATGTAATTTACTGGCAATAAGATCAGACCTTTTGATTAGTTGACAGATCACACGTAATGTAGAAAGCTGCTGCTGTTTTGCATTCTCTTTAACCATACCCATCTTAGTTCATCTGAAAACATCCCCGTTTGACAAAGCAGAGTTCCCAGGTCAGAGAAATTTTTATTCTCTGTTAGTCATATGCCAACGCAACATAATAAAGTGTCTTTTAAAGAGAGAAGTTGAAGTTGTGCCTGCTTCTGAGTGATCCACATGGAGCTGTTAGTACATGCTGGTGGCGTACCTTCTGCTTAAAGATCTTGAATTGAGGTTAGCAGTGAATAGACCAGAAGAATATGAATGATATCAAATATGCTAGGATGGCATGGCTCATACAGAAAGGAAGAAAGCAAGTAAAAATATGTGATTGATGCATGTTGAGTTTCCAGTTATTCTTTGAATGGAGCACTTTTTTCTAACCACATCACATGAGTTTTGACAGTAGCTCGGGTTATGGTCTCAATTTTGCATGGGGAATATTTTGTTTGCACAACTACCAGAAGCTTCTTTCTTCTCAAGGGAGGATGGAACTCAAAAGAGAGCCTGAACTCCATTTCCATCAGTGTTTAAAATACAGCTATGCATGGCACAGAGATTCTGCACCAAGTGGTGTTTCAGCAGTAGAAGTCAACCAGGCTTTTTCTCTTTTTTGATCCTGCGTGCTCAGCAGCTAGTACCAAGAGGTTGTAACTGCTGGCAAGGGGAGGCATTCGTGTTCGTTATGGTGGGGGGGAGAGCGGACAGCAAGAAGTGGAAAATACAAGTTGAGCATCAGGAAAAATGCCATCAGTAAGGTCTGCTGGGTGCTCAGACTGAAACATCTCCCTGGAGGGTGCAGGATGGTGTGGCAGAAGGGCCCAGGCAGCAAAGGCAAGTCTCTCTTCCTTCTCTGAAACCTCTGCTGAGGACAGCTGAGCTCCAGTGCTTGCTGTGGTGCTTTAGTCATCTTAGTTACAGCATCCATAGATAAATCCTTACAAAAGCAACACAGTATTGTCCCTTCTAAGAGGATTTACTGGGCACTGCCTTCAGGAGCCACTTCTTGGTCACTGTGATACTGGGGACTTGGCTCAAAAGTGGCTGAGGAGAAGAACACCTCGTAGGAGTTGGGCTGCGAGCAAAGGTCCGTTCTGGGTTCATTTTTCAGGTTGACTAGTGGGGGGTGGTGATGGCTCCTGGGCTTTCCCATCAGGACTGACAAATATTGGTGGGGACACCTGTGGGTGCTGCAGGCTGTTCTCATCCCCACAATAACTCGGGTTGCCGGGGGGCTCTGACCTTGATGGTGTAGCCCATATAGTTTTGGGGGAATATCATCCAAAGGGAAAGTCGGTGACCATCTCTGCGCTGTCACAGTGAAGAGGAGCCAGACAAGAGCAAGCGTTAAAGCTCTCAGTGAGATGGCACAGGAGCCCACCCAGGGAGATTTAACTGCACTTCTCTTCTCACACAGAGCGTGCCTCGGTGTGTGTGTGTACATCTCTAAAATTCACTGCTGCCCAATATCCCGTCTTCAAAATATCAAGCAATTTCTAGTGCCAAGGAACCTAATCACCTATTTATTAAAATGAGACAGACAATAAGTTTGTGTGGGGAAACGTGAAGGCAGTCCGCATTGATCATGCTGATTTAGGACTGTACTGCCTTCGCAGTTTTTCCAGAGATAAATTCCTTGCAGCTAATTGCATTATAAATTCCGTTAAACCATTTTCATAAGGTATTTCCCTAAGATGTAAGCCCTCCATCAAAAAAAAAAAAAAGAAAAGAGCAAAGGAACAGTTGTTGGTTTTTTTCCTAATTAAATGTTATATGAAAGTAAGATGAGAAAAAAAAATATGTGGTTTGTGTTAATTAAATGCTAAGTCTTCTGTTAGGGGCTGGTTTTAAACACTGTGGGGACTTGTTGAAACTCATACAGAATTTTCCAATTGAAAAACGTAGAGTCCTGAGGTTTTTGCCCTCAGATCAAGATGGTCCTGAGCCAATGCAGGTCAGGATTTCAATGCCACCAAATTTCAGAGGTTGTAATCCTGGCGTGCCTTGAATCTGAACTGTACCAAAAGGTGACACAGACAAGTTCAGGATGCTGGGCTGCCTTCAGGAGCACCTGGGGAGCGCGGCAGTGGGGATCAGCCTATTCCTCCTGCTGGGGCAGTCCACAGCCATGGGGTTATGCTGCCTGTAGCGGGCATCCTGAGCTAGAGATGCTGGTAGGAAATTGCATTTACTGCATACAGCAGGGATGAACACCTGTATTTGTTTGCCAGAGAGCAGTTCCCCAAATACTCAGTGACAGTACTTAGCAAAGTGTGTTTTTACCGGCGATCTCAATCATTTTTATCAAGCTGGGTCAGGAGACACTGAAGCACAGAGAAGTTAATTGAATTTCCCAAGGAAGCATAGAAAGCAGCGGAGAACTGAACCTGACTTCCTTGTGTGCCAGCCTCCAGCACAAAGCAGCAGACTGTTGCCTGCACTATTTTAATATTTCTTTGGGTGACTGCGAGCAAAGTATGACATTTCTCTTCTTCCTTTCTTATTGAAGGGCACAAATTCTCGTTCCTTGGAATTATTTGTCATTTTGAGCATGCCTGTACAAATTCTCTCTTCAGCTCCTACAAGCGATGTGCTGTGAACTCATTTTAGAGAGTCCAGGCAGGGAAAGATCTAAGTCAGACCAGGAGGAGGCTGGGTCTCCTCCTGTTTTCGTGTACAAAGTGTTTCACATAATGCACAGTTCTAAAAAATTTTTTTCAGTAATTCAGCAATTGGGAGATTTCTTTGCCAGGGTATTTTGCCACAGGAAAGCCTTTCCTCCTAACATCTTTATGAAACTGGGAGGCACAGCTCCCAGAGTAGCCGTAGCCATGAGTCTGCTTTTGGACTAGAAGAAAGTATCTTCTTTTCTTCCTCCTCCTCTCCCGCTCCCCATGCAGTAAAATTATTCAATTACATAGAAATTTGGGACATAAATGTATTGCCTGTGGCCTTATCTCAGAGCCTCGAGGTAGCTCTGGTCATTGAAGTGGTCGCGGTGGGCACGTGGCTGTGCCCCAGCTGTGCCGCGGGCACTGCCCCGGGCTCACCTAACCGCAGTCCTCTGACAGCCGGGCACCTGCTGAGGGCTGGTCACCCCCTGCCGCCGGGGCACGGGGACGGGGGCTCCCCAAAAAGGCAATTTCTTCTACAAGCGCCCTCCTGCAAGAGGGAGGCCTCTCCCCCTCTTGCTGACGGAGCCCTGAGGCCTGGAGTTTAGGTGCCTGGAGTTAGATGGGTTGACCCTTGCCCGCTGTGATTTGCTTGAGGATGTGGGAAGCCATTCTGTGAGCTACCGGTCCAAAAGGAGTAAAGCGCATGGGGCTGGGTGTTTCTTGGGTTTGAGCATTAGCTGATTAATTCTCATCTTGCCCTGAGCTGGGTTGGGTGTGAGACGTTTGTCTCAATGGGGAGCTGAGGTGAAGTGGTTTCTGCAGAAGCACCAGGAGGTAGCAGAACAACCAGTAGGTCCAGGCCTCATTAGACCTCTCCATCTCTCTGCTCCAGACAGGGGAGACGCTCATACCCTCCTTAAATGTGCTGTGCCCTGATCACGAGGATGCTGTAGCAAACAAACCTTGTGTTGACCCTCAGATCAAAGGAGTGAGTTCCCTACCATACAGCATGACAAACGTTAAAGGTGCACGGAGGAGCACTGTAGGCCGGAGATGCGTATAAGAAATTGAAGCCAGCGGTTAGTTGAAAAAAACTATTAGAAATGTTCCTCACCCAAATTCGTAGAAACCAGATGACTATAAAGATGAAGGAGAAAACTTTGTAAAATTATTGCATCTTCCAAAACATAATTTTATCCTTGTGCGTAGGTAACAGCTGGCATAGGAATGGTTTTTAATCTGGGGGAGGGGGACCTGTGGTTGCTGGTGGGAAAAGTAATAGTAATTCTTGCAAAAAAAATGAAGAAGGGGGGAAGAGGGGAGGGAGAAAAACCCCATTTCTAAATTTTTAATGGTAAAAGGGGCATTTGTGGTTCTCATTTTTATGTTGCTGTTGACAACAATTGTTACATGGTTGTTAAATTTTTTTAAGTCATTTTAGTTTTTCCAAAAGTGACCATGATTTGTTACTTATACTGTAGCTTACAGAAGTGACACACTTAATATCGGGGGGTCCAAACCTGGATATCTACCAATGGAGATGGAGATCAGGTAAATGCACACCTGCTCTTCCAAAGAGAAAAAGCTGCCTTTTGGCAACTGCTTTGCGAGGGAGCTGCAGGCTGTACCACGAGTGTTTTGGAAGGGATTAGATCGAGCGCTACCATTAACCACCGAGCTCCGTGTAGGCCCAGCATGGTTTTGTGTGACATTGACGTTCAGACACGCCATCTGCCAGGAGACTCCGGGTCTCTGGAGAAGGCTCTGGGTTCTGGCCCTAGCAGTAGCTGAGCACAGGTCCCCTGAGGAGACCTGGCAGGAGCTGTGGTCCCCGCAGACTGGCCCCTGAGCGAGCACCATGTACCGGCTCACTCTCCCAGCCCGAGGGAAGGCGGTGGTGGCTACAGCAGGGACCGTGCTGGAGAAGGCAGGTGTCTGCAGGTAGAAAAGAGTAATGATGTCGTGTGTGACCACTGCCATGCCTGTCATTGCCTCTTCTCTTTTACAGACACTTAACAAGAACAATCTGATACCAGATGACAGGACCAACTTCTACCCGTTGCAGCAAACCAACGTGTACACGACGACCTACTATCCCAGTACACTGAATAAATATGACTACAGGCCTGAGGCCTCCCCTGGAAGGACCTTTACCAACAGCTGATGATGGACAGATCCTACAGGACAGGATCACTTCCTATATGAATTTTTTTTTTTAATTGATTTTGTGGACCAAATACTGGCCCAGCCTCTAGATGTAAATATTGTACAGTAGGGTCTTTTTTTTTTTCCTTTGGTTAATTGTATTTCTTGTAAACAGCACATCTCCCTACAAGGACAGAAATGCATATGGACCTTTACACGGAGCTTTTGCGGCTATTTGGTTGGAGATGGCTCTTACTACTGCAACTGTTCATGGCTGGAAGATCAGCGTTGCTGTCCAAGGCCGACGATGTCAAGGAGCTGGCTGTGTGCCGTGCTCAGCGGCCGCCCTGTGGCGGCGCAAGAGGTGGTGGCCTCCTGGGGCAGGGGTGTCTGTCCGGTGAGGAGCATCCTTCCTGAGACAGGGTAGCAATGGTGCACTGGAAGACACACGGCTCATGGAACAGGCCGAGCGGGACTCCATCGTGCCAACAACTTGAAGAACGTTTTCTTTTCCTTTTCCTTTTTTATTTTTGATTTTTTTATGATTATGAAAAAAAAAAAGAGAAAAAAAAAAAAAGTAACTTCCTAGGGCATTGTTCCCTGTATGTTCAACAGAGTCTTTTCATACTACAGGAAATAATCTCTGCAGCCTTCTTTGGTAATATGCAATTCAGCTGATGAGAAACAACACACAAACAACGTGCATTACCCAAAGAAGCTTTCCAGAATGTTTCCAGTCTTAATTAAAAGGAAATTATACAGGCAGTGAGACACTGAGAAAAGTAAATGTTGGAATAACATCGGAGACATGAACTTAGAGTGCCTAACAAACAAAGATGTTTATATCACTGGAAAAAAAATATGTGATGATTGCCGCACAAAAGCCATGGGCTTTTTTTCTTTCTTTCTTTTATTTTGTTTCTGAGACAGTGTTAACTCTTTTTGTTCTAGCTTTGATCCTGATTGTGTCTGCCAGGGAAGACAACTTTAGAGGCCACACTCTTCTTGTGGGAAATCACCATGCTTTGGGCTAATTTTTACTCTTGTTTTGTTGTTGGTTTTTAGTTCATTTACTTTCAAAGAGTGAATAATTCTGACTTTGCAGGAGGAGGGTATTTTTGTAAGGAATGTTTCCATAGTCTGATGTGACCCAGAAAGTCTGCTGCACATTCTTATAGCGTCTTCCAGTCAGTACTCTATGAAATAGGAACACAGCTGAGTAATGTGCATTGTTTGCCAATATTTCCTTAATTTTTCTGAACAAAACCAACCCAACAAGTAAATGCTGCTGCAGCTATTGAAGTAAATTGGGGCGGTAGCATTATTAAGCAGTATATCCAGCCTTGAAATGTAATTTTGTGTATGTGTGTGACTGTGTCTATAAGAACTGTATTAGTTTGATGCAGAAGCCGTGTTGTCTGCAGCCAGATGTTTGTCTGACATAATTGTTTGGCAAAAAGGAAACTTATTGCTGGTGCTTAGTGTACAATTACATCAAATGTGTTAGCAACGTGAACAAGTCCACCACTGTTATCATTCAGTGTTTCTAAATATTTATAATGAACTCCCGATGCTAAGGATTTTAGAATGTCGCAATACTGAGCATGAGATAAAAGTACGCCCTGAAACACGCATGAGCTCCACGTGGTCCCGAGCTTGGATTTGTTGTCTGCATCTTACCCGACCGATCGCCATGCCCCCGCCTGGCCATCGGCTCGGCCGTGCTCCCAGCCGTTCTCTGTCTTTGCTTTATTTCAGGTTTTGCCATAAGCCGGCACTTAGGTAGTTTCTCAGTGCTGTTCCTTTGCAGTTGCTTGTTTGGAGGGCCAGCCTGGGCTGCGTGCCCTCTTTCACGTAGGTAGCCGGTAGGGAATGAGGAAAGGCTGTGTTGCTCGTGACAACTATATTGCTTTTCCTGCGAGGAAAAGCCAACATGGCTTTGTAAGCCTTTGTTATGGTTGCGTGACCAGAAGGCAAAAATAAAGTAGCCTTCCATTTTTAAATTACTTTCTTCGACTTCAGTTTGCAGTGATTGAAGGCTGTAGGGATATTGGTAATAAAGTGGGGTCATTAGTACTGCCACAAGGATGCCTTAGGCTCAGTGGTGCCCGTCATTTCCAGCAGCTGTTCTTCTAATTTAGCAGCTCATCCTGCTTCTGCTCCGGTTTCACCAGGTGAAAGAGAGGGAACAAAGAAAGAAAGAGGTGCCCTTAAATAAGCACAGTCAGATTTGAAGCTGATGCAGCCTTGAAGCTTCATCTTCAGCGGCTAGGCAAGAGCGTTGGGGCAAGAGTGGCAGCAGGGAAGCAGACTGGCCAGCACAGCACCCCAGCACCAAACACAGCCTCCAGCGCCTGCAGGTGGGCTCTGGGAAAACTCCTTTTGAGGAGCGATGCCTTTGTTCCATGAAGAATTCGTCCCCTTCTTGCTGAATTGCCTGATGCCCCCGAAACTCTGGAAATCCTGTCTTGAAGCTATCCTAACAAGCATGTAACCGAGGGGTTGAACATGATTACGTAGACCAGCTGGCTGGGATTTCCCAGGTTTAATTTAGGCGAGTCAGAAGAAAGCATGGGCTCCAGAGGTCATGTTAGTTGTACTATTGTAAAGCTGAGGCCACCTCCAAGCTGCCCTCTCAGACTGTGCCCTGCAGCAACACATTCTGCAGTTACCACGCGCATGGCAGGATTGCAGCTGGAGTTTGGGGGATGTGAGCAAGTCAAATCTTGCAATTTTTTTTTTTCATTTTCTAATTTCCCCCCCTTTTTTTCTTTGTTCCTTAAACATTTTTCTATTCTCAGCCTCACAGAATAATGCGATTTAAACTGATTTTTTTTTTTCCCAAAGAAAGTACAATGTAGCAGTTGAATTTATTTAAATGCTCAGCTCACCAAGACGGGTCATTACTGCCATTGTGCTCGGAAGGTGGATGTTCTGTAGGCTATTGGAGGGCAGATGCTTTGAGAGTGGTGCATGTGGTTATAGTTTCATCAAGACATTCCTTCTTACCAGCCATCCAAACGGATGCAGCCCTTTTCATGTAATTGGCAATCACAGTGAGGGTCTGTCGACTCCATTCAAGCAGAAAGTAGAATTCAGGAGAGAGTGAGAAAGAGAGAAATCAGAGCTCTTATTACTCAATTAATGTTTGTGTGAGAGTGCAGTTCCTTAAGGACAATGTTAATGTGATATGAGGGCTGCATTTTTATGAGCCCTCTAATGCATGGCAGGTTAACGGCACCATGTGCAGTGATATTCCTGCAGTCCAGGTAATGCAGCAGTCTGATCATCAGGTCTGTAATATCTGTAGCAGATTGAATTGCTCCTGGATGCTGAACTTGCTTAGATTTCCTATTCCTAAGTCCACCTGAAGTACACTGGAAATGCATTTAGATCAGGAGCATTGCTTCCCAGAGGACTCAGCTTGCTATAAATGTACCTTTTCCTTCCACTTCTAAGAAAGAGAAGGGGGACCCTGGGCAGTCACAGTGTTGGTCTGGAGACACTGGCTCTGTAAAAACCATTGGGTTACGAGTTAGGAATACAGCGAGCAAAACACGATGGAAATCTTATAGCCAAACATTTCGCTGAAACATTTTTCACGGGGCTGTTCCTTCTCCCTCCTCCATGCAAGTGGCCGCGTTCCTCCCTGCAGAAGGGGTGTGCATCCCGGCGTTATCCAGGCCATATCGTGTGTGCTCACGATCAGGCTTCACCAGCCCAGACAGACAGCTTCCACCCACCAGAAGTAACTCGTGCAGCTCGCTCAGAGACAAACCAGCACAGGAGCTGCTGCTGCCCTAGAGCTGCGCTTGAATGTTGAGCATATGAGCCCTGGCTGCTCTTAAATACACGAGCTGTGCAGATACCATAGGAGAAGAATGTGTAGTGTGTTACACCACTGTTCCTAATGCCTTACTTTCAGAAAAGAGAGAGCTTTCTCTGAAATCAGCAGAGAGTAGGAGTGGAGTCCACGTCCGATGCAGACAATTTGACGCCTCCAGTGTTAATCTGATGTTGAGCCCACCTGGAGAGGAAATTGCTGTCCGCTGAGATTGATTTATTCTTTGTACCAAATGTAGTGTGGGGAGAGTTTTATATATATATATATATATAAAATATAAATGTAAAGTTTGTGTAACAACTTGCTCTTTTTTTGTAATAGTGTATACATCTATCGGTGGATAGATACAGTATATATTTATAATATATACACACTATATATATATATAGTATATATATATATATAGCAAAACGCCTGCAGAGGAAACTTAGAATAAGAAAGGCAGTGCCGGTATTCCAATTCCACAGGGACAAAGTGAAGGAAAAAAATATATATACAAATCTACTGTCCTTTCCATTAGGTTTAACAAAATACGCTTTTGAGGTAAATGAGATATAATTTTTTAATTGAAAAGAAAATTGATTTTTCTAGTTAGAAGTGCTGACTCTCCCCTAAATCATTCTGGTTCAGAATGCCTAAGCAAAAGATTCTTGCTACTGCTTATATTTTCTGAATAAGCCTCCTGGATCTCTCATGTGTATCACTCTGTTGTTTTTGTAATTATAAGTAGGGAGTAATTGTGCAAAGAAAATTAAAATAGCAAGTAGGAGTAACAAATATTGTACCGTTAGAGTAAAACACATAACCTACTAGAACTGGAAAAAATGTCATCTTCCACATTAAAGAAGTTAGCAATTACTTTCTGAGTTATTGATCGGCATTACGAGACTTGCCTTATAGTGACACAAGGAGGTTTTAGTGCAGAGTTTAGGGTTGAGAAACCCTGAAAACCAATGGCTTTGTGTTTTCTGAGGGGTCCAAAAAAGACACGGCGTGCGGAGGCAGGCACACAGTGCTTCCAGCGCTGGTGGCCACGGCTCCACAGCCGTTCCTCGCCCAGTCGCTCCTGCGAGCTGGCCTGTGCGCACGGCATGGCACGGCACGGCGCCCCTTGGAGCCGTCTGGCACGGCAGAGAAACACCAGGAAGCTGGGTTTGATGTTTTTTTTCTCAACAGGTCTTTTTAATGCCATTCAGAGCAAGGACCAGACTCGTACACGGGACTCTTCCCTTTTAGCCTGTTAGGAGAAAACTTGAGAAGGCTTCAAGAGCAGGTTTGGGGTGGGTGAGCAGACCCACGGGTTTTGGTGCTGACTGATTGCTAGAGCCTTCAAAATGGACAAAAAAAATAAAAATCAAAAAACAAAAGACAACCAACCCAAAACACAAAAACACCCTCTGAGCATGGGGGTCCTTGGGGGGGGTTATTCAGCCTCAACCATTCTCCCCTGAAATTCATTCTTTGGGCCATTATTATTTTTTTTTTCTGCCTCCAGCCTCAGCTGCAAATTCACCCCTGCTGTTGGAGATCGGTCCGTGATATGAGAGTGGTGTTTGGCTTTCTGGAATTCCCATCCGTGAGTCGTTTTTAAACAAACCTGATGGTGCAAAGCATGAACACCGCTGAGGCCCCGGTGAGCGGGTGCCGCTCGTCCGCGTGCCGCGGAGTCAGGCAGAGGTCAGCGTGGCCAGGCCATTAGGAACTGCAGCGAAACGTTTTCAGTACCCAAACGCCAAACGGCGAAAGCCAGCCAGCTGCGCGATAGCGCGGTTTACATCCGCACACAGCCCCTCAGATAACATCCGAGCGTGCAGGGCCCTTAAGGCGCCGCGGTGAATGGGGAGCGTTCCCACGGAGGAGGCTTTAGGGAGGACGCGGCGTGGGTGGCACCGACAGGGCTGAGCCCGTGGTCGGGGCAGGAGCGTGACGATGCGGTGCTGGGCCTCGGGGGCAGGGGAAACCGTTGTGGGAAGGCTTGCCCCGAAACAGCAAAACCTGGAGCGTGTCGCTGGACTCTGTTGTGAAGGCACATCACCCTTCCTATGCAATTGAACTCGATGGTACTTTAGTATAAAGGTGACCTAGACTGTAATCACTGCCTTTAGACACTGTGAATTTTTTTTGGGTACTCTGTATTTTTATATATTGTACAATGTAAAGAATAATTCAGAAATAAAACAGAACAACCTGCAGGCTTGTGAGTTATTTCCCCTCTGTCCCTGCGGGGCATTGGCAGAGCAAGTTTGGGTTGCGTTTGTCATGACTGAAGACCAAGCAGCCACCAAATGTTATGGGTGATGCTAAATTCTGTTACCCAAGCCAGCTCCCCTCCAACACAAGCCTTAACAAAGCTTACCGCAGTCCCACAACAAGCTTTTGGTGCATCTGAAAGATCCCATTGCTGCACAAGGTGCCTAGTGAGGTGAGCCCAAATCTGTCTGCAGCGCTGGGTGCCGAATCCCGGCGCGGTGCCGCAGGACGAGGCGCTGCCCTGCCCCGGGATCGGGGGCAGGTGGGCTGCGGGGACACTGCGGCAGGCGAGGGGCCGTGGGTGGGCTGGGTACGGGCTGGTGCCACAGGACCGCGGCCTCTCCTCAGCCTCACATCGCGCTGTGAAAAGCTGTAAAAGTCAGAGGGGCACGTTTTGACTGAAGGATGATGGCAGCCTCTCGCCGAGGAGCGTTATGGCTCTTGTTGCGCTTATTAATCAAAGTAAAGACCATGAAAAGTGACAGAGTCAGGAACATTTTAGTTTATGTTCCGATACAGCTCAAGACTTATACTGAAGTTTTGTACAGAAAATTACACCATAATGTCATAAAAAATAGATTGGATTACTAATAACCTGAAACGTGCTACACCTGCATACATAATACTTTAATCCTACTAAATCATAAGCTATCATTTGGGTGTTTTCATGATCTCAAGTGTGCACACAGGAATTTCTTTTCAATGCAGGCCATTAAAAAGTAATTGAGAGGCGCAGGATCAGTAAAAACAAACTTGCTGTGAATAAGATTGATTTTTTTCAGTTAGTTTGCAGAATAACACGGAGAGACCACTTTGGAACGGGTTTGTTTTGCATCAAGACACCTCTGCGCACAATTAGAGCAAAGCGTCACGTCGGAGCCTATTTCCAATTTCCTTAAAATCTGCCTACCACAACATTTTTTTCCTAGGTGCTAATTTGATTCATTAACGTAACAGCCTCGCTCGCAGCCCCCGTGCATTTTGTTCTCTCACCTTCACCGCACACCCCAGCGCTTTTCTCGCTTTGTAATTCATGGCTGTGTGTAGGGACGGGGGGGCACTGGGTTATCCCACAGGTTCCCCACTGCCCCTTTGCCGAGCCCTGCAGCTGGGCTGCTCCTGGCCACACCAGGGTTCAGCTCACAGCAACCCCTTCTGCTGTTTTGGCCATCCTCATCTTCTGCCCACAGGGCCTCAGCCCACTGCCGGGCTTCACGCCTGGCTTTGCTGGTCTCCAGACTCCCTCTGCAAAAGCGTCGGCTCCCAGGGCGTCTCGTGGTTGGTTTTTCCTCCTCTCCAGTATACAACTGAGAGACCGCGCACTCTCAGACATGCAGCTCAATTACTAAAAGCTTTGGCGAGCCATTAAAAATGCTGTTCTGCTAACAGCTGAAATGCGTTTCAACGTGTTTTGGTTGTTTCATTCATAAAGCTGCACGTGTGTGGATTTGTCACTGCGCTTTCTGTTCAGCAAGCTGAGTTGCAGATTAGTCAAGAGCGAGGCAGCTTTCAGCACAGCCCAGATCTGCTCCCGAAAGCAAAAAAAAAAACAATGCCACCACTGCCACCCCCACCTTGCTCCCAGCATCTGTGGTGAGGACAGACAATAAATTCCTTAAACTGTTGAAAATGGGGAGAACCAGGTTTTGAAGGCCACGGCCATCCGCCACTGCCATACTTCGGGCCTCTATAAACCACCAAGGCTGCAGCTCGCTGGGTCCCTGAGGCGACAGCAGCGGTTGTGGTGTCCCCTGCACACCTGGAGACTCCTCCGGCTGCAGCAGCATCTCCTGGCTGGGGAGCTGTGCCCTGCCGCTGTCATGCTTCAGAGTAAGTTTTCTACAGACAGAAGGATTTTTTTCAAGGTCAAACTCCACAGCTTCTCAACCAGCAATTAGCTGGAAGCAAGACGTGCTTTCCATCCCTCGGGGACAGCGTCTCCCGCACCCGGGGCTGGCATCAGCAGGGATGGCGCCATGCGGGCACAGATCGAAGCGTCTGACCTGGGCACCTCTGTCATCCCTGCACCTCCTTGCTGCCATGGTCGTAACGGAGCCAGCAAGGGACTGCTCCGCTTCCCAGCGCAGGGTAAATGACCAGCCACCAGAGAAACATTTGCTATTTCCATGATGTGAAGCATCAGTGGCCGCAGAGAGAACTATCCCTATTTCTGCAGCACTTAATTTAATGTCATAAGCGAGCGAGCTGTACGAGAGACCAGGCACAACGCTGGTGCGCTTTTATTGCTCTGGCAGCAGCTGCGTTACTGCTTGCTGTTTTCGCATGTCTTAGTAACAAGAGTTTTTGCTCATAGGTTTCTTCACGGGAGCTCTGCTGAAATTGTGTTTCTGTTGTGCCCATTTGCACGCCGACTCACAGCCGCTCTGCAGGTGAGCGCCTCGCTCTCTGCCCGTCACCGCCGGCTGCTGGGGTGAGACCCCCTCCCCGTCTGGAGGCTGCACCGGGGAGCAGCGGGTTGAGCGGGTGAGCGGGTTCAGCCTCGTGCCCCAAGCCATGAAAATCAGCCTTTGGTACCACAGAAGTGCATGGTAAGAGGAGCTGCAATGCCTTATCATAGCCCCATCCTGAAAACCCCTCTCCGAAAGGTTTCCTTCATACTCCAGGGGCAATGAAGACATTTATTTCTGCATAAGGCTGCGCTGGTTTAACACAGGCTTTTGTTGCACTCACTTCCAAAGATGCCATTTCCTTCACACGCCAGGTCCTTCACCCCACCGAGATGCTCTTTTGGCACCAAAACTCAACCACAAAGCTACCTCCATAATCCCAAACCTCAGCTCTGCAATCAAAGGCCAGTTGGGGAGCACCTGCGGGACAGCCTGAGTTTTGGGGCGCTCTGCCAACAGTTTGTTGAGGGGTCTCCTGTGGCTGCACCAGTGCCTGACCAGGACGGTGTTTCCCCGAGAGGGGTTTGAATCCCCTCCTGCTGCTCATTGCCACTGCAGGGCTGCAGCGAGGCGAATGGAGGGAGGGGAGGAGGGACAGACAGCTCTGGTACATGCCTCACGGCTCTCAGGCCGTGCTCCCATGCTCGTTTGGCCCCTGGCAGTGAAGGTGGTTCTCGCAGCCCTTTCCCAAGGCTGACCTCCACAGGAGGCAGCAGCCGCAGCCCAGCCTGCGCGGTTGGGCCAGCACAAAGGCAGCAAGCAGACAGTCAGAGGAGCCTAAACATCCTTTACACACCAGGGAGGCAGATTTCAACAACAAAGCTAAAATAGAAACTGGGCAAAAAAAAAAATCTCTTTGAGCAAGGCCGAGCATAGAGGGCTTGGCAATACACAAAGCCAGGGCGTGGATCTGAGCTGGACCCCTGGCCCTGCTCTCCCCCAGCACAGAGGTTCCTGCAGCTTCTGCAGCACCGCAAAGATAAATACGACCAGGAGCTGTATGGTGAGAGAGCCTCAAGCTCCCATATATAGCCTGGAAAGAGGCTGTTGCTAAGAATAGTGGGGCCCAGATATTCCACGATACCAGAGCTGACAGATTTCTTCCCGGCACTAATAGGATGTGAGGCTATTTTAAACTTGCCGTGGTAAGTGGTCAGGACGTTATTGAAGAGCCGGTCCTAGAAAATAAACATGGATCAAGAGATCCCAGGTTGGGCCTGTTTCAATTAAATAAAGAATAAACACAAGTAAGGGGATTATGAAGGGCATCCTTTCCAAAAGCTCAAACTGAAAGGGTAGCAATTACAAAAACCAGCCAGCTTGCACCATCCTGAGACTGGAGCACGGATGCACTGTGGTGGGAGGAAGCAGAGGCTGCACAAAAGGGCTGTGGGGATGGAGCTGGGATCAAGAAATACCCTTTCCTCTTTGAACCCCATCTGCCCCCATCCCCTTGGTCTCCTCCACCTCCCTTTGTTGATCTCTGCTCTCCCAGGGGTCGGGCTCAGTCCTTTAGACAGGACTCTCCAGTGTGCAGCAATATCTTCAGTGTTTTTCAGCAATATTACAGCAGAAATAAATGATTCCCTTGTTGTGTGTTTGTTTTTTAATTAATGAACACTAGTAGCAGCACAGCTGAGTAACCTCTTTAATGTGCAACAAGCATTACGAGAAGGAACACACAAGTCACGGTGAGATTCCAGTTTTAAAAAGAGATGACACAGAGGGTGTGTTACAGTGACAGGTATATAGTGGTTTAAACATCATTTTCTTAAAAATAAAAATACATCACCTCAGAATATTGCATACAAAAAGTAGACTTTACCTCAAAATAAAACTCTATCAAATCATTTAAAAAGTTACAAAAGTGGGACGCGTACAAACTGGGGTAAAATGGAAGGGCCTGGCTGTGAGAGAGCTGCCGGTGGTGCTCCCCAGGCCTGGGCTGTGGGACAGTGCCCAAGGCCTCTGAGGGCTCACTGTTGTTAGGCTGGGCAAGGCAAACGAGACCTTAATTAAACAAATGTCACAGACAGAGGCAGCCTGCCTGACACCTCTGAGGGAAAGCATGGGGCTTGGGCCTTGTCAGTGAGGGCAGATTAAGGGTGGAGAAAGGGCCTGAGCCTAAAGGGAAAAGCTCTCCCTAAGAAGAGAGGATTGCCCCTGGTATTTTCTTCCTGTAGCAATACAGAGCAAGCATAAGAAGCCTGTCCAGCTACAAGTAGTGAAGAAATCCTAGGGGAAGGCGGTGGTGTGAGACAGGAAAAGCTCTCGTAGCAGAGCGCAGGCCCCCTCCCTGCCCGCTGCACCTCAGGAGCCAGCGACTGCAAGCCGTGCGCCAAGCCAGTACCTGCTCCAGCACAAACCGTGCTGCAGATGAAACACCTCGTCCTTGAGGGAGTCCGTGAAGTCCAGGAGCGAACCATGCTCATGAGGAAGGCTTTGAAGCCGCCTAGGAGAGCCCGGATGTCTCCCCCTTCACCTTCTGTTAGTGCCCAGAGGCAAACCCCAGAAGCCTCACACAGAGGCAGTTTGGGAGAAGGCAGGGGGGGCCCCAGGCACCCCAACGCTTCCTGCCCGCTCTGCTCAGTGCTGGTCAGGCAGTGCCAAGGGAACAAACGCCTCGTGGACGGAGGCCCAGCGGCAGGACTGGCCATGAACGTGCAGGCCAAGCCCTCGCCATTCCAGAAGCACCACAAGGGCAGATCACCCACAGGAGGGGAGAATGAGAGGCCCACCCCAACCTCCGAGCCAGAAAGCAGCTAAAAAGCAGAACTAAAGTTTTCAAAAGGGATTTAGCTCTACGAGCCTGGAGTTGGAGTAACTGAATTAGAAATGTTTTGCAGCGGGAGGAGGCAGCCCCTGGAAAAGTGATCCTGCTACAACAGCTCCGAGGGGGCTGTAGGATAATCCCTCATGCACTGACCCAGGGCCACAGCACCTCTGCAGCCCCTGGCTGCAGCGAATCCCCACTGATCTTCCCTCCCCTCAGCCCAGGCCCAGCAGCTTCCACAGCACGGCTGCAGGACACCCAACCACAGGAGCATGGTGCCTAAGGCTTCTGGGGTGGGTATGGTTTGCTCTAAACACGTTGTGATCCCAAACAAAAGGCAGGAGCCAGCACATCTGTGCAAATGTTTGCTTTTGCTTGTCAAAACTTTGGATTGAACTACGTTTCCTCCTCTATTTATTGGTTTCATCTGCCTCGAAACACAAACTGTAAGAATTATAAGCAGATCGACATCATCTGAGTTTTACTGCGCCTGCTGCCTTCTCTACTGAAACTCCACGCTCCGAAGTGACTCCTTGGTGCAGAGAAGCAGATTCTCCAGTGCCACCTACAAACAACAGGGCAGTGGTAACAGTTGCAGGGAAACGAACGAAGCTTGTGTCTGTACCAAAGCGCCCCCGCACAAACACGGCAGGAGGTGTCTGTGTGCCTCTCAGAGGTGTGCTCCCCTTCTGTGAGCCCAAGGAAGATGGTGGAAGAGGAACGTGTTCATTTTTGCAGGGCGCCTTCTCTCACACCCTCACCTATAGCGCGTCCCCGGCTCCCACAGCCTGGTGCTTCGGCAGTGCTAGGAGCAGTGACACCAGACATGAAATCAATACCAAACACAACGTACACGTGTAGCAGTTGCCTTGCCAAATTATTACCATAATCCATAATTGTAATCTTGGGAAACAAAATAAATCTAATGGAACTAAAAAGTCCCACCTGGAATGTCTTTGTCACAGATGCTAATTAACATTTGAAAGTGACCTAACATAAAAAAATGAGGATTAACGATTAAAAATCTGCCGTCAGAGCATTACGGGACAGCTACGTTCTCTGTGCAAACTGTATAATCCCCATTCATATTTCCATGAGTCCCCACATTTAACAGCACTTCCCTTTCTACTAACAGACAATATACAAATATCAATCAAGTCAGTTTAATTATATTAGTGCAAGGCTATGCATTCACTTGCTAAGTTTACTGTAGAATAGGCCATAAATTAACATCTCCATCACCACGAAACTTCCAGTTCTCTACGCATTTGATAACTCACCCCAGCATTTCAGTGTGGAAATGCCCTCCAGAAACCCCTCCCTCCCTTATTCAGTCCATCAGCCCGTCCCCCCAGAGCTACGGCTGCAAACACAGATGCTGCCCAGGATTTTCTAACCCACTTGAAGATGAAAGACATCTTGTTCCTACGCATTTCTGAGCTGTCAGATGGTTTGAACACAATGCTGCAAACCTGAAGCCATAGCAAGCACGGTCCGTATCAGTTGGGCCTGTCTAGGTGTAGGAGCCAAGTCTGTGAGTTTCAGGCATGTTAGCGCCTGCTTTGCAGCAGACTGCTCATACACATGTAAAATCTTTTGTGTCTGCACCTTCCTCCAGCTTGCATGATTTTCTAAAAATCACTATTTTTACACATATTAAATAGATGGGACCCGTCCCTCTGAAATCGATTTGGGAACCTGGACGCTTTTTGCCACAGTACCTGCACTGCCACCAACAAGGGGGAGCAGGCCACTTGGCAAAGCAAAGAAAAAGGAAATTAAGGGGTAAAAACAGGGAAGAGAGACAGTAAACAGTGCCCTAAGCAGAGCCAACTTTTTCTAAACCTGAGCTTCCTCATTAGCAGCATGAAGGCTAGCACAGCTCCAGAGCTAGCAAGAAGAAAAGCCAGCAGAACTGGAAGATGAAATTGGAGTTATTAGTGAGCCAAGCAGATTTAGAGTTATTAGCAAGCCAACCAGAAATCCAAGAGGCAGCCCAGAGTGTAACTACTTGAAATGAAGGTCTATTAAAGAGAGGGGAGCAACTACAGTGCATCCTCCCTAGCATTTTCAGTATAAAATATAGCACAACTATTTGTAGTTCAAGGGGTTCTGCACTGCAGGGAAAGATTGCTCTCCTGGGCCATGAACTTAAGTGCCGTGAAGAGAAATAAATATTTTAACTTCTCAGAGCACCTTCCTCTGTTTGCAAGTCAAAGGTGAAGCAGCAGCCAACTCCAGCTACTCTGTGACAGTGCTAGACAATGTCTCATTTAGAGAAAAACCCAAACAAATCCTGCTGTTACTCATTCACAAGTTCTAGAGAGAACTATCAGTAATAGATACCATTTACCCATGGCAGATCCCAACAAGGATGTACCTATCTGATAACCCTTATCCAAGAAATATTCCCAAAGCTTCATTTGTGTTACTAACATGAAATGTACTGCTCCTCCAGAGGAGGAAGATGCTGATGATCACAAATGAGGATAAGTTATGAGAGATCTCAGCAAGTACATTTGCAATCCCTACCTCCTGTCCCAAGCCAGACTTGCTAATCTAATAAAGACCTAAAGATTGTGTGCCCGCAATGCAGCAGTGTCCTCAGCAACTTCAAGTAATTTGGGAGCAATCCTTCGGTTTTCACTCAGGAAGATTTCCATCAGATTTGCTGGGAATTCTGGTTGAGGCCGGACTGCAGACTGGTGCCTGCAGTCATGGCACGGGTCCCCCTCCAGAAGTGTCCTGTTGTACTGCTCGGCTCTGGATAACATTTCTGTTTCGATGCAGAGGTGCTGAGGGCTGTAATTAAGACCACATATTACAGTGCCCAAGACAGACACAGAAACTTCTATCAAAAGCATCTAAGGTTCAGGAGAGCAGCGAGCAATTCACAGCAAATCAGGAAAACACTCAACAAGGCTTAAAACAAGATGTTCAGTCTTCTCCCCTGACAGTACAGAGAGTCTAGATTTGGCAGCACTGACAAATATTTTGAATTGTTCACGGCTTTCTGAAACAGGAAGAATAGGTTATCGTCTGAACGCTGCCTCAGGTGCTCCTCCACCTTAAAATAGTCTGGACAGTGAAAGGATTAGAAATCTCTGTCACTCAGGACAGTGCCTGAACTGTGCAATTTTAATCCTAATATAGCTACAGTAAATTGCAGAAGTAGAGCTCTGAAGAGCCATCCGAGCTTGCAATTCTGCCATGACAATGCAAGTACAATCAAATTCTTGGCAAGCAATCCTAGTTTTTCAGAAAACAATAGGTAGCAACAGCTACTGGATACTGAAACTATTCCAGGCACTAAAACATAGTAAAAAGGAGTTGGACAGTTAATTCCATCCATCTGAAAAACGATGAAAGGATGATGCCAGTGGTTCTGAACGTGATAGTTAGATCGATTAAGTTATCTCTATGTAGGTTAGCTCCATTGTCTACAAAGAACCTGTTCTGAGGGGGAAAAAAGATCATTTAGTCACTGATACAGGCAATGAGCTAAGTCAATCTTCTGCTACTTACTACAGTAAATACACCTGAAAACATAAAAGCAAGCTGTTTCATGGCATCTGCTTTATTTTGCTGCACAAATACACTCCTGAGCTGAAGGTATTAGTGGCATGTTCTCTCTGAAAAACGAGAAGACAATGAATGGATACATGTCGGATAGGTAGCGCTCAGATCAGGTTTTATTTGAGTGAGTTTACAGTGTCTGTATCACTCAAGAGTGGCAGAGGAGAGCCCCACGTAGGAGCAAAGGGCGTTTGATTCAAACTTCTATCGACGAAGAACTCTGCACACCAACCTCCTCTAACATGTGCACGCACTCCATATTATAAAATAGCTACAGTAGGAAATCATTCACCCCCTGAAAAAAATAAACCATGTCACAGACAGCCTCTGTATGCATTTTTGTTCACGGCAGTGACTGGTTTAGTTACAAACAGTGGCATACCACCACCATCCAGAGACATAATTATTTAACATAAACCTATGTAAACACATACCCTTATATAACTTATATATATTATTATATATATATATAAGCTTTATTTGTGTATACATAAATATAAATATGCACGCACACACACACACACACACCTAACACAAAGCATAGAACACACACGGGGAATACTGTAAATAATGCTGAACTGAAATCTAAGTAGATAATTAAGAAATTATTAGCAGGTTTAAAATTGAGTTAAAAAACTATTCAAAGTGTCTTCAATATTTATGTTCAAGTAAGGGCCAGAACGACCACAAATCACTGCTGATAAAAAGAGCTGGCATTATATTTCCCATATTATGCCAAAACCCATGAGTTATTTTTCATTGTCAAACTCATTGTCATTTCGCCATCAGGGCACCTCAACAAACTATAAACATGTTTTTAGGAAACCGTGATTTTTAAAGACTTGGGTTAACAAAGAGTATTGCTTAAGCACCCTCAGTTATAAACTAATCCTAAAAACCATGCACACCTTAGGGTATCAGAAGAGAACAACCAGGACTTGAACATCCACACCAACAGTATTTAGCGGCATGAACAGGTTTTCACAGTAAATAGAAAACAAAAGGCAGTATTGGAGACGGGGGATGGAAAGGTGAGACAGCGGTGGCCTTTAGAACAGCAACACTTACCAAGAGTGACTCTACAGTAAACTTCTGAGATACCACAGATGCTATGCATTGAGGACATACAGAGCTGTGGCAGTAGTTCAGAGGCAACTGCTGGTTGCAGTTGCAGCTACGTTTCAGTGGCAGCTACGGCTATCGTTCAGCATACATGTGCTCCAGGGTGATAAACAAACACCTCTAACAACATCGCAAGGATTGACTGGGATTTTAGTATGGCTAAAAACCCTGGTACCAGTGTCTTATATCAGAAATCACTTTATTAGAATGTAAATGTAGTGTACAGCACCAAATTATTTTAGCTTAACTGTTTAATGGACATTTGTTATAGAAGTGACTAGCAATTTAAAAGAGATTTATAAAAAAAGATTTTTCCTTTTTTTTTTTCTTTCCTTTTGTTGAGATTATTCACTATACTTATTCTGATAGAAGACTTGAAGGTGACTGGTACCCCAGTGTGTACAACCTTGAGTTGGCACACACACGCACACACAGACTCACACATCTCACTGCTACATGAACAGCCTTTTAAATAGAGAACTCCAGTTCTGACACTGGTACCTGTACATCAGATATATTCTCTTTGTGCATTTCAGGCATCTTTATCACCACTCAAGTTCCATGTTTATCTGCCCGCAATTAATGCAAATCAAGGGGGTCTTGAACATAAGAAACAACCTGTCCCTCACCCTCTAATAAAGCCATAATTAAGTCTTGTAATTTCTTTGTTTTTCCTCTGGTCAGCTGTGCAAATCCAGGAAGATGTGCAGACTGCAAAATCAACTTTCAGTCTCTTCCAACCAGTCAGCAGTCCTGCGTTATCAGACAGAGACAACGACGTCGAGGTAGAGTCTGTCGTAGGATTCTCGGAAGCACAGGATGAGGAGCAGGCTGAGCAGACATGATCCTGGGAGGCACCAGTTGAACCAGGAAAACTCTGTAAAGCAGAAGACAGACTCGATCTCAGAGTTTCCAACATGCCCCGTGTTTAAAGCTACCTAAACCTGTAATACTCCAAGTTAGAAACATGGCTGGTGGGTTTGAATGAAGTTGCTGTGTTCTTAACAAAAACTCGCCAGCTCTGCAATCAATAGATTGTTAACATGGTCTATGAGACTCCTCCACGAATGACTTCTATATATATATAAAACCAATGCCTCCAGCTAATGTTAATGCTTCTTATTCAACCTGTCAATGGAGAATGGGGGGTGAAAAAATCTATCCTTGCTAATGGAGAATAAACCACTTCTGAACACTCTACTCATTAGTTCTTTGATTTCTATGGATTGAAAACTAAAACAAATTAAAAGCATAAGAAGCAGCAGGGTTTGATTTTGAATCAAACCTGCTACATAGTCTGAAGAGGGAAATCTAATTCCTCTGACGAACCTTGTGAGAAGTGCAATCAATGCAATTTAAAACTAGTTGCATGAACAGTTCCTCAGAAGACTCTTCAGCTGATAGACAAAACATACTGTTTTTAAAAGCATATGTTCCACGTTCAAGAAATCCTATTTTCTGATATTTGACTACAATGAAGTAGTTTTATTCAAAAACAAGTGCACCACAACCCCTTTTTTCCTTTTAATTCTGTTAATTTAATGAAGCATTACTTTTACTGGAAACTATTTTGTTTCATTTAAAAATATATATTCTTATTGTTCTTTTATTATTATTGTTTTATTTATTTTACAGAAACTAAATTCTCCCTCAAGGTCTGAATAAAACATAATTAAAACCTCAGCACCATTACTTTCAGAAATCTAAAATTTATATTGCTAATAGAGAACGCACAATTTACACTACACAATGCAACGGGTAAGAGTCAGAAAACCTGAGAAACCAACCCCCCAAAACCAGCAGTCTTCAGCAACACCCCCTCCCCAAAAGCTTACAGATTTGGTTAGGCAGTAATCTGGTTAATAAAATGTTAATAATTTTTTCCTAGGCTTGCAGAAGACTACATTGTTCATGGGCAAATGCTTTGCTATTTTCTATATGAAGCGATACCCTTGCTTAATTGGACTAAACATATTTTAACCCATATATCCGAAAAGATTACATTTTCCTTTTGAACCCTTCACGTGTTTTGTGGCCCAGAATTTGGAGATTCATGCTAACATATTGATCACACAAAGCTAAAGGGTGATTTGGTTTTGTTTTTTATTTGGAACTCCCTGTAGGAAACCACATCCAGAGATTGAGGCTTTTTGTCTCAAAACACAGCAATAGAAAATATGCTGAGGTTTCTGAAAGGTTTTCATTTCCCCTTCTTAACTGAGTCAGCTGGACCAAAACCTTCACCGCACTCTGAAGTTTCAAGGGCTTGGTTCTTTTGCAGCCTTTGCAATGTCAAAGTATGAGAAGAAAAAGAGGTAGAATTAAAACTACTGAAAGATTATTTGGCTTAAAAAGCAAGACTGAGGGAACAAGATAAACTTGACTGAGTTCTGATTTACTCAAACTTCTTAGATGCCATTAGAAGATGTATTTTAATCAAAGGGAAAACAAGTATTTAAGATCGTTATCTAAATTCTAAAGGATTTTTCTTTTATCAAAGGAGCAATAGCATCCACTGGCATTGATCGCCTCTAGCAACCACATAACATTTGTAGTTTTGATCACTTCTGTTACTGCATCACTGCGAATGGATCATCCTGAGCACAAACAGATGTTCCTCCTCCTCTGCAGAAACAGGGAAAAGATTCCAAGCTTATGGGTATACTAATTTCAAGTTTACCCTTACCTGTATTTACTGATACATGCTGGGGAAAGATTTACTAGAGGAAAAAAATGGCCTCAAATACCCTATCTATTAGGGAATAAATTCACTTTACCATAATTGTTTAGTCAGAGGGAAGTTAAGACAATGAAAACAGTAAGATGCATTGTATCCCAATCCTCAATTATTAAGCAGTTCAGAACACTGGACTGAAAAATGATGAAAATATCCTCAGAGTATTCTGTATAATCTTTTCGGCTCAGGCAGAAATGTTGGAAATAACAGTATACGTGAAAGGAGTTCACACCAACTAATATTAAGCATAGAAACATTTTTTTAAAAAGTCGAGACTAAACATCAAACCACCAGAGGCTGGTGTGGATAAATGGATAAATTCTTTTTTTTTTTTTTTTTTAAACAATGCATTTTGATGGAACCTTGAAAAAAAAGAAAAACAAGCAAACAAAAAAAATTCTCTCTTTTGTGTTCACAGAACATAACTAACAATGTCATCGTTAACCTGCTTACAGTTCCTTGTCAGAAAGATGCACAAACCAATTTGAAAAGTTGCCCCACACTGTGACCTTCATAATTTCAAGCACAATTCATGCTGAAATTTGTCAGTGTCCTCTAGGTTAAGTAAATGCTTAAGTAAGTAAATGCTTTGATACAGAAGTTCTCAATTTTTAATCCTTCCACAGCAAAAGTAAAACACTGTTTTGCAAATCTTGTGCCACGAAACAAACATTTATCGTGACAACAAAATATAAACCCAATATCTACATCTTCAAAAACTGCTAATAAGGACCACTTCCACTTTAAAGAAAGACTGGTTCTTGTTTTGCAGCTTGGGATCACAGAACCATGCACAGAATCATGTAGGACGGAAAAGACCTATAAGGTCATGAAGTCCAACCATGCACCTAGCACTACGAGTCCACTGCTATCCCACGTCCCTAAGCACCACATCCACGCATCTCAAACGCCTCCACAAATAGCGACTCCACCACCTCCCTCAGCAGCCTGTCCCAACACCTAACCACCCTCTGAGAAGAAATTCTTCCTGACACCCAACCTAAACCTCCCCTGGTGCAACCTGAGGCCTATCACTTGTCACCTGGGAAGAGACCAACAGCCTTCTCTCTGCAACCTCCTGTGAGGTAGTTATAGACAGCGATGAGGTCTCTCCTCGGCCTCCTCTTAAATAGCAAGTTTCAAGTATGAGTTCTGAGGAAGCTAATAATGCTCTAGAGATGAGACAGTCTGAAGAAGCTGATGCAAATATCAAACAATACACTGTTCTGACTCACTGGGCCACTGGATTACCTAAAGGAGTATTTTGTCTTTGAGCAGTGGTCAAAAGAGAGGCTCTCTCTTGTCCCTAATGACATGCCCGACTCACTGAACAGAGCTGACCACAAACGGGGCATTTCTTCTCTGACCCTCCTGGGCCCCACATTTATACCCTGAAGCATGAGATTGGATTAGCTATGTTTTGGTTTTGAACGTGCATAGATAAAAACAATACTAATGGCCATATTCTCCATTAATAATAAGCTTTTATAAAGTTTTAAAGTAAATATTTATCTATAAAATTTATAAAATTCTAAATAGTTATAAAAATATGATGATTGTGTATCTTGATGGTTTCTGGCTACAATAAATTCTAAGTGGTACATGACTACATATATCTTGCACAAAAGCATCTTGGTTTTTTTATTAGCAAGCATGTAGAAAAGAACAAAGTTACTCCTTACTACTACAAAGGGGATTAGTGCGTTTGGTTATTAACAGAAATCGTATGTGCAAATCCTCCCCTTACTGACAAGGCTACATGTTCATGGAGAATTATATTTTCAAAGTAGCTTGTATTTCTTACCTGTCTGTATTTCTTACCTGTGTGGTAAAATGTGAGGAAAAACAAGAGCACTCCCATAAACACATTACTCAAAAAGGTGACAACTCCACAGGTAATTCCTTCTGGAACGGGGTAGACCGTTTCCACAAAGAGCTCAAAGAATATTGGTACGCTGCTGTTGAGAAATATACCCAACAAAATGCAGGATGTGTACAGTGTAGCTGCAAGAGAAACAAAAACAGCTGTTAATTTCACACTGGAATTATTTGTCCATATTTGGAGCTCCCAAGAACACTAATATTTGAGCAACTGAAAAATGCATAAACTTATTTTTATCCTGTTTATCATAAAGTATATAACATACCACTAGTTTCAGGCAGAAAGGAAGCACTGATTTAAAATAAATAAATACATCAGAATAACAGATTTTATTATTTTTTTTAATTTATTTTTTAAACTGAACCTGCAAAGACAAATTCTGTGATGTGGAATTCAATTGTAGAAGCAAACAGAACAGTATTATGAATGCAAACCTTCAGCTACAGTTTGATTTCTCTCTGAAATGAACAGTAACTGTTGTCCTATACACAATTAGAAAGGGGAGCAATTAATGCTTTGAATTGGAAATGGACATGGATTAACCTTTTGGCTTAGTTCTAAAGGTCAGAACTAATTTTGCTTCCATTTTACAAATAAATACTAATGATCTACCAGATATCAAGACATTAGTATTCATCGTGGCCTGAGAGGCAACATGTTGAATCTCTTTTGGCTTCAATAGGAAATGAAGGGCACCCAGTGCCTGGAAGGAATGGGACATATTTGATAATGCAAATTTTTCCACCAGTGTGTAACATTTTTCTTGAACGAATAATAGAAGAATACAAATGTTTCTTCAGTGCCCTTAGATATGTTGCTCTATGATTTCTGACAATGCCAAATACTTCAAAGTGCCTAATATCTTAACATAGAGTCTTAATATGCCTATATTATCTACTATTAGATCTATTTCTGAAAAAGAAAGAAAACATCAAAAGAATTTAGTACTATTTAGCACAGACTTATTTACATTTCTAAATGCTGTCTTGGGAAGAAGACGACTTCCTGACCTGCAGCCTCTATAATCTGAGGTTACCAGTCAAGAAAACAAAGCATAAAGAAGCAATTTGGAAGGCTTGGAGTGCGGACAAGTCTGGAAGAATTTCTGAAGTTTCCATCAAAATGGCAAGAAAGTGAAGAGAATTTTTTTTTCAGAAGCAAAAGCGTTAAGTCACAGAAAAACTATTTATAACATCTCACTGCATCATAGTGCAAAATCCTTAGACAATTTTTGTCGTATGGATATATATGTTTATATAAAATAGAAAATCTTTTCTCAGTTTTATTTACTTTCTTTTGTCTTATAAAGGGGAAAACTGAAAAAGTTCTGCTTCATCTTCTGTTAAGCACTGCTAAGCCTTTTAACTAAGAAACTGTTAGGAAGCAGGAAACTTGAAAGAAACTTAAAATTAAAAATAAAAATAATCATTTGTTAAAACATGAATTATGGGAAAGAGAAAAAAGCATTAAAAGATACAGCAGAAAGGGCTATCTATCAGATCCGTCATCTGATGTGGTTTGCTTCCAAGGCACAGAGACATATTTCTTTCTCTACAGAGGATTTGACTGGACAAGAAAACGAGGACAGAAGACTCAGACAGAAAGCTGATATAGATGGCATAACTTCAGGAGGGTCAACTGGCCCCCCTTCCTCCACTCCCTTCCCCTCCCCAAAACATACCAGAATGCTTTGAGTTGTTTAAAATAAAAAAGATCCAAGGTAACTTTTTACTTTTCAAATTCCTTTCTTATAAACTGCAGAGTGAAAGTCAAAGAAACTGATGCAAGGTATGTTCCTACAGTTTGCAGAGAGCAAGGAAAAAAAACTGCTAAAGAAAAAAAACCAACCACCACCCTTATTAGGAAGTTCTTCCTAATGGGTTTTTCTAGGTTAAACTGAATAACTGATTTTCTATCTACAAGTTCCTTCGATTTTTGCTGGAAGTCCTCAGTATTTAAAATTTCATAAACTTCTCTTTGAACCCCTGCTTACCTCAAACACAGCACATTGCTCTAACTCTCTGTAACTGCTTTCAGATGTACCCAGCAAATGTGAACATTGCATTCGGCTATGTGAAACCTGTGTCGGCTTGAGAAACCAACACATAAACGAAATGCAAGAACCTCTGAAGGCAAGCAAACATCTGCCTCTCGTTACCCTCAATTAAAGACAGCCATAGGTAAATACGGAATTCTGTATTAGAAGCCTCAAACAGTGGAAAACGGTGGAAATAGTCATGAAGCTGCTCACAGAGAACGAGCACCAGCAAAAGTGGAGGTGCTTACACACTGCAGTGGAGGCAAAACCCCTACAGCACGACTGAAACCTCCATGCAACAGCCGGGACAGGGGGACTGTGTGCCTCTGAACAGAAAGGATCTCTAGACATACCGCTTTCAGAAACTCAGATCTGCCCAAGCTGAAGACAGCAATATGCATAGAAGATTAACAGCAAATTATCAAGACCTCCTATTTTATCCAGTGCAGTAGGTGCAGAAGTTTCCATAAAACAAATAGCACCCTCCCAAACCAATCTGATAGTCTAAAAATATGCTAGCCCTATTACATTATTGCACATCACTTACTAAAGCATGTTAAAATGATTAAGATGACTAGTCTGTAAGCAAACAAACAACAACCGTACTTTAGGAACTGCATCCTTATGTTTCCTTGTCACTTCAGCCAGCTTTAGCCATGCAAGGACACCCACCAGCACACAACATGCGCTTCCACGCTCCCAGGACCAATGCAGCTTTAGCATTACCTACTATTTTCCCCCAAAGTTTACCTGCCTCACATGCACGTTGAAAATGCCAGCTGAGTACCAATTTAAAAGCCCCTACTGAGATCACAGATAATACATAAAGAACAAGCTGCGTGTCTACACGCACACACATATGGAAACCAGTAAGAGGAAATGTCAGTGCAAAATTATAGGTAGAATATAGTGTCCAGTAGCTGCCAAGTTTTAAGACCTAAAGGAAATGGCATCTTTTAACTGGTAAACCACAAAAAGCAGCTCTAAAAGTGAAAGATGACAGCCTAAGGGGTTCTCACTTAATGGGTACGTATTGTAGTGATGGGAAAGTGTTTTTATTCTGCGTTTCTGTAAATCATTCAGGGTCCTTCTGAGTGCTATACAAATAAGCTTATTCCATTAACGTGGTGATTAAGTCACAAATCCAATTGGTCAACTAGACAGAAAGTCAAAGATAAGATATTCAGTTTCAGAAAAATAAGTTATAGGAAGAAGTCAAATAAATAAGAATTCAAAAGTAATTTGGCTATTTATTTCATACACTAAGTAGCGCACCTTATTTCCACTTCAAGGGCACCAAGACACCATCGCAGGGAGAATGCCACCTATTAATGGAGACCATTTCCTTTCTACTACAGCGACCTTGCACTGAACGAACACGAACAATTACCATGATTTTATACTGTAGAAGAACAGCTGCTAAAGTTACAGTAAATGTTTTTTCAATTAAGACAATCTTGACAACAGTCATTGGAAATGAATATAAAAATTTGAAAGTGCTGACAAGAACAACCAGAAAAAAAAGATGATTTATCAAGAAGCTAATATTATGTCCTAAAGCCTATCAAGGACAACAAGCTTGCACGTGTTTGGGTAGAAGCATGTGCTGGGGAAGTATGTCATGCTGCTAATATGAAAAAGATTGTTTTTTTCTTAGGAAAAGGAATTAACTGTCTGTGAAGCTCTGTGCAAAGGTGTACACCAGAGAGAGTGGCAGGTGTGGGCACCCATGAGTAAGGGAACTGGGCTGGGTTTCTTTAAACTACGTTGACTAATGTCACATCTTAAAGATCTGTATGTGAATTAAGCGGCTATTTCACCAAATGGCCAGCACAAAAGGAGCAGGAAATGCAAAACACCCATCCAAAGCACAGCTGCTTTAGAGAGAGCTGCCCTGGCAGGAGGCTCAAACTCCTTTTAGCCACGTAATATTCCCGCTTGGGGTGTGACGCAGCTCATGCTATTTCCCCAGTGCCTATTTTCCTTCTCTTTGACAGGAAGAAGGCAAGGAACCAAATGCACCTTGATAACATCACTGTGGATGTTACCATTAGAAGAAGCAAGGTGCTGATTTGGGACTGATGTAGCCAGAGCGGCTTAGCACTAAAAGGAGAAAAAAATTAGGCTCCATCCTGGCTTCCTACCTGCTGCAGGTCTTTAGCTCCAGGAGGGCAAATAGATGCCTGTATCCCAAAACAGACTCTTTTCTTCATGCTACCTGCTGTGACAAGAGCTTCGTACCAAAACCAAACAAAAAAATTAGGAGTTAGAACAGGGAAGAAATTTAAATGGCAGGGTACGCTTGTTTGTTCTCAGATGAGCTTCCAACACAGCAGACGGGGTCTCAAGACTCTCTCAGACATTCAAACCAGCTCCCAGAGTTTCCCAGAACGTCCTGCAACATGTTGACAAATTTCCTTTTAAATTACACCATCACTAATCTATAACTTCAAAGACAAATCCGAAACTAAATGAAATTAGTGGAAGGACTTCCACTAATCTAAATGTTTCTTATCAGCCCATTGGCACATGCATCTTGGCTGATTTCTAATCAGACATTATGAAATATCACTATTTCATTACAGAAGTATTTTGCAGATAAATTTCCTAGAGAAATGCAGATACTCCAGAGCAGTATCAAGTGCAAGGAAGCGGTACAGCATCTGCTTCCAAGGTCCTTTGCTAGAAACAATTGAATACTGTACATTTCTTAATAGTTCTCAGACAAACTGAGACAGGACTCGTACAAATTCCATATAAATAAACAGGGAAGTAAATACCACTGAGTATGTTCTCATGGGCACAGCATATAATTTAAACTGAAGCCTACAGAGATCTGGGGCATTTTATTATTGTTGATTATAATAGCATCCCAAATGCCACAATGAAAGGATAACGCCTTCTGCGGATGAATGCTTTGTGGACAGTATCTCCACGACTCGGCTAAACAATTCAAAATTAGTTCCTATCAAATTCCCTAAAGTCTGCTAAAGTGGAAACAAACTTCCCTATTACTTAATTCTTGCTACTGGCCAAGGTAAGAACACTCATTGAAGAAGTCCCCCTCAATTTTTTCATGAGAAATGTGACTGCCTCAAGGTAAGACAGCAATTTTTACTATAATTCACTTATAGGAGCAAAAAAACAGTAGAAGAAAGATGTCCCTGTACTGTGTGTTTATAACATC
Source organism: Anser anser (assembly GCF_964211835.1). Classification (NCBI taxonomy): domain Eukaryota; kingdom Metazoa; phylum Chordata; class Aves; order Anseriformes; family Anatidae; genus Anser; species Anser anser. The sequence continues at coordinate 14,983,938 of NC_139726.1, read as the reverse complement.
AATATGTTTCATTGCATAAATTTCCATCCCAGCATGTGCTGATCAAATTCTTATCTCATGAGATAGTTACAAAAGTAACCAAAAATCTGATCAAATTGGATTTGTTCTATATACTTCTCAAGGGAAAAACAAGTGGAACTTGCTTTGAAAGCAGAGTATTAACTTTAGAGAACTAAAAAATAAAAAAAAAAAAAATCACAGAAAGTGATCCTCCAAGAAAAGAGGGGAGAAGAATACAACTAGAAATAATATTTGATGCTTCCTCTTGATGGGTATTTACAGTGGCCATATTTACAGATATTCATCCCTGAAATACTCTTCCCAAATTTGTACACTACCTCTAACGGTGTTTTTTTTTTTTTAATTGCTTTCAATTAAAACCCTTAGAAGAGTGCTCAAAGAAGAACAAAATTAATTGTGGATTTACAGGAACAGAAGCCATTAGGAAGACAAAGATCATTATTCCAGTCTTATGAGTTGGAGCACAACAGGAGGGGGGTAATACAATTTGTCCACAGCTATAAACAGGTTAACGCTGAAGCTAGGAGGAAAAAAAAAAAGTCTCCACGCTTTCATGCCACCTTTTTTATCCTCTGAGGCAGCATGCTTTATACTTATTAAGCACATCTTGTTTATAGTACAGAAATTAAACTCAAAGAATAAAACAATCAGTATTAAATAATTAACATCTCTCTTTTTCAACACTGCGCTTTGTAGATGAGGGCGGGGAGACAGATGTGTTTATAATGTTCAGTCTGGTGAACCTGAAAATAAAGTTTAGACTGCTTAACCTAAATATAGTCATCAACTCGTGGAGTTGCCACAGTATTCTCAGTATCTGCCATGCAGCACTACTAAAGATTTTGTAAAGCAAAATTCTGCTGAATGTGCTCACATAAATATTAACTCATAAATATTCTTGATATGCTATGCTGAAAACATTCAATCTGAGCTGCAAGCAACTAGTGCTGCATATCAATTTTTGGAAAATGCTAGCATTTGTATCCAGAGATCCTACCAGCTATACAAAGTGGCAAGATACCGAAACTGGCGTTACAATGCGTTACACAATTATTTTGGGTCAAAGCATCCCATTGTACATAAATTCACATAATGAAGTTCAGTACAAAGCAAACTAACAATGGACTTGGCACAGAGAAACAGATCAGCAGCTGCATTGGGAATTCAATGGAGAAAACTATTTTAATGCTCAATGTCTATATAAAATTATCTCTGAAACTTGCCGGAAAATGCAAATAATATACATTAAAATTAAAATTTCTTAAAAGAAAATTCAAGCTTGCTTAAAATGTAAACTGATTTCAGAACCCAGGGTTTTTAAGAGCTGTGATTAGCTGATGAGAGGTGTTTGAGACAGATGATATAGTAGCTATGATAGCACTATATCATTACTGCCTTGCTTTTTTTTTTTTTCTCCACACTGGCAGTTATGGTTCATACATATGACTCCAAATACACTTTCGTAAAATCTTTTAGAGATATATTAAGAAGTCAGCAAGTGAGAGAAAACTTGTCTCACTGTGGCAGGAGGAAAACTCGAGCATATTATGGTAGTGCAGAGCAATGCATGCATGACACAATACAAACAATGCTAAACAGTATCATTTAAAGAAAACGCAATGCAGTCATTGATTTTTAATATCTGCATTAAAGGTCTCCATTCTAAGTAATTACGTTTTGTAGGAAATATCTTTAGATGATGTTGTGCCTATTTACAAGGAATTAGGAGAGTATTATACAATGTAAGTGCAGAAAAAAAAACGTTTTGCTGTGACCATTTTCTCCAATACAATTCTTCCCCCACTATTTAAACGAGACACTACTACAACTGCTACAAAGTACACTGATTAAAAGAGGTTTTATTTGTTTGTTTAAAAAAAGGTCTTCAGAGATTTTCTTCTCCTTCCTTTATGATGAATAATTGCCCAAACTCTCTTATCTTAGCATTTCAAAAGCATGCCTGCATGCAAACGTACCCATGCAAGTGCTTAGTCTGGTGACCAGATGAGACGGGCAGAGGGTTTTCAGAAGAGGGGAACAAGCAAGTATGCCACAAAATATCCATATACCAAAGGAAAAGGCTATTTTTGGACCTAGGGAAACCACTGGCAAGGTCTACCTACGGATGCAAACGTTATTTGTGGATCAATCAGGTATCGGCTGAGATGAAGGGGATGATGATGTTCTCTAACCTGCCTTCATCTGTAGGGTAAAGCTTTCCTTAACGCCTGGACCAGTACAACAACCTGCACGAGATGTCTTGCTTCCTCATCAAAATCACTGTCCTGTTGCGTGGAAGAATGGAAGAGCTCCCTTATAAATGTACCAGCAGCCCACCAGGTCATGGGGTTACTTTAGGAGTTTCTAGACACTGCTGAATGTGTCAGTGCTTGTGGTTTTGTGGGGCAAAAGCTGACGTTCAAGAGTACAACGCTGGAGGCAGAACAAGAGAGGAGGGGGAAACCAGCCCCTCAGGGAATGGGAGCTAGCGTGGTTGGAAGGGAAAACATCCTTACAAGATCAAAGGTATACCCACACAAGTTTCCGCAAGGGTCAGTTTTGAACCTTGTTTGCTCTGTCTCAGTATTTGAATGTGTGGATCAAAATCCATCCCTTGCTGAGCAGCACTGCCAGGCCTAACACTTGTGCTCAACCTTTTGGTTGCATCAAATCCTGTCGTCTTCAGTAACATAACAATCCCTGCTTCGCAGCAGGTGTTCACTAATGCCTGCAAAGTAGCTCTAGGATACAAAGCATTATATAGACCTTTACTACTAATGCTACAAAGCAAACAAACAAAAAAAAGCAAATAACACACGCACAAAAAAACAACAAACAAGAATGCACCACGATGACGGCTGCTTTAGCTCTGCCCATCTTCTAACCATACAAAAACACTCAGAGGACAACTACCTAGAGGTCCACCGTCAACCCTGGTCTGCTGAGTACGAAGAGCAACTTCTAACTGAACCAGCTGTGTCAAACCACTTCACAAAGCCACTAACCAACGGCCTGCATTTGACCTCCTATATTTTGGCTGATATACTCTACATCCCAAACTTTTAATTAAAAGAAGAAAAAAAAGAAAGAAGCTCATCAAAATCAATTCAAACGTACCATTTCTCCCAATTACTGTGGAACGCACGGGTCATCATCATATTGCATCATTATGTTGAGGAATAATCTAGCATGAAGTCCCATAAATTAGCTTAAATAGCTTGTGTGTTTTCATCCATAACAGCGTATTTCATAGAGATATACCACTGCTTTTCTGTGTACAAGGATCTAAATTAAACAGGCGCGTTACATCTATTTTATATGAACTTTAATGAGAAAAGGCTGATATGGAACCTCCCCAACCTACCTATGAAGTTTAAATATTATGACACAGGAGAAAAAGGAAATATTATTTGGTAGCTATACATCAGGCCTTGAGGCCCAGTGCCTGACACCTCGATTGACTCTCCCCCTCCCTTGCCCCAAGATGAATGCACCATATTGATGGCATTTCTATTCAAAACAACCTTGTGTTTTATAGGAAAGCTTTCAACATTTACAGTTACATATAGAACACAGACAGAAAACTCTAAAAGATAATTTACAACTCAATTTAAGGAACCATCCATTTTAGAACAAACAATAAATGCATGAACAGAACAATCCAATCCCTATATTTTTTATCAGAGGATGTTAGTTCAGGATACTTCCTATCAAACGCTAAATACCTTAGGTATTTTTATGCCTTGATAGTGGCAGATCTTTCAAAAAAACACAGAAATACCTAAAAACAAATATGAATTCTTATGGAACCTATATTGCATGCTGAGTACTTTAACAGAGTAAAAATCAGTTCCACCGGTTTTGTTTTGGATCATTGGTGAGTACATACATAATGACTTCCACCTCTTGAAACCTCTTTGCTTCATTCTTATGCATAGACTTGAAGGGGTATTTATGTGTTTGGCTTGTTGCATCAATTCAGAGGATGGAGTCACTGTAAAAATTTACGTTACTGCAGGCTTGTAGTGATGAAGCAGACAAGCACAAAAAAATAAGAGCTTTTATTGCATTTGTTTTATCTTTGATGGAGAAGTGTAGTCATTTATTATGACAATAGCCACCGTGAAGTCTGATTTATCTATTAAGTTAGGTTTTATTTGAGTGGAAGTATTTTTGAAAAAAGTTGAAATTTTAAGATAAATCATGAATTTGACCAACCACCATCCAGATGGTGTTTCTCCTGAATTGATCATATATTTCAATTTGCTGTATCCATTTCTAGTTTATAGTTGTGACACATGCAATGCACCAAGGACATTTACTGAAACTCAAAGTTAATTTGAATAAAACAGCATTTTATAGACTACTTTCCACAACAACTTCTTTCTTAGAAATAGGGTAAAAATATTTCTCCTATAACACGTATACTTGCATATCACAAAAATGGCACTATATTTAAAATACAATTATAATCCTTTATTAAATTATTAAATATATATTTTAAATCTTGATGGTTTAGTTTAGTAACTCAATACTCTGCTGAGTGAAAGTCTTGAGACCACAGGTGCAAAGAGGAAGGTGAACAACAGATTAAAAAAAATTAAGCAGTGCTTGTTTTCAAATAAGGGCACAGCCCATTGGAAGCTTCAGCTCTGATCTTTTCCTCCACTTCTGCCAACAGCTTTTTCCCCATCCTTTTGAGGTGCAGGATGAGTTAATTTTGGGCTGGAGTAGTTCCCTGAACCTGCATGCGGGGGGGGGAAGTCAGCACAGTGTGGAGACAGATAAATGAAAATACCACGACTCACTTTGTTTTAAACTGCAACACGCTTCCAATAATTAATGCAAATTTCAAAACCCTAAATTTCCAGACATGTCACTGTTTTTTCTTATATGCAACACTACTCCCATTCTTAGGATTTTTCTTGTTTTATTTCTCACCATTGTTATTCCAAAACATTCAAAACAGAAAAGCACTCAGTCCCAGAATAAATCTTAAATGTGTACTCTATGTTGTCATAACTACTGTGGGCTTTTTTGTTTTTAATCTTTTTATGAAGTTACTAAAAAGATGCTACAGAGATTTCAGATAGGTTTTCTAAACCCTTTGTTTGCTCTTGGTAAAATTACTATATTACTAAAGATACTAAACCAGGTTTTATATATATATATATATATATAGTTGATTTAAGATTGTAAATATTTATTTGTACTACCAATTATAAATAATAAAATAATTGTCAATACCTGTGGTTAAAGGCAGATGAGTGACACTAGTTAGACAGGTGAGAGTGAACCAGGTTGATGCTAACGTTGCTCCAGATAAAAGCAGCAACAGTATAAATTTCAGCATGCCCCTGATAAAATCTGCAAATCTAAAATAAAAGCACAGATGAGAGCAGTAAAAATGTTATTGTTCATATTATTTAAAATGTTAACGCTTCACAATTCATTCATTAAATTCTCATTAAACATTTTGGAAACTGTAAACACGATTTAAAAAATCGTTTCTCATTTTCAGAAATAGGAAAAAACTTTTTATAGAACAGTGGTATTTCTAGATGTCAAGAGCCACGGATTTGAAATAACCATGAAATAGTAGTCATGAAATAACCAAAACAGAAAAATTCTCAAGGCATCAATTGAAAGCACTTGGTATACAAGAAGGGTTTTTTCCCCCCCGCATTTGTTGGGCACAACATCGCACCACTACTTACACCGCTGTTTTGTCTCCCTTGGCAGACTCACTGCACAATTAGCATATGAGGAGGCTGATTTATTTCATTCAAGACATAGTTAAATTCAATGATTCATTCCTATGGGAAATGACAGAACTCCCAATACCAGAGTCCCTAGATGGATGATAACAAGGAACATCTTTTGAACCCTAAAATACATCGGTGATGAAGCTCTCAATGGCTTAGGCAAAGCAGGAACTCTTTACACATACGGTCACTCTGCCAGTGGCTGTTTTGGGTTGAAATGTTCCAGAAACCACACATCTGCATGCCACGCCTCTCCTACACACATGCCTCAGTGATAATCTGGGTGAGGATATCTCCACAAGTCCGTGGGCAGTCTGTTACACATAGGTAAACGTGATCTTTATACCACCTGATGGTACAATCGCTTTTTTTTTCCATTTTTTTTTTCCATTTTTCTTTCAAGGAGACATATTGCATTTGAACTACACTCACATGGCGTAATTATCAGTGCAACTGCTCTTTTCAAAAGGGATTTCAACCTGGACACTAAAACAGGTACACTATAAAAGGCTACGTCATTTATCCACTAGTAATTTTCTACAGGTTAGGAGACATGACTTCGGGCTGGATGTATGTTTAAAGAATGTCTTATAGTCCTTCTTAGAGTTCCCCTACTTCTTTCAGGCTAATGGCAGCACAATCCAGTTACATTGGTTCATGACAAAATCCATCCAGTCTGTCAGCTAATTGCCTTTTCTTCCTTGACAATGATCACCTCACAGGCAGATACCACAGCCTACTTGATAAAACAGACAACGCTACCAACATTTTGAGAACTAGGAATCCTAGCTCCACATACACTGTAAGAGATGTATGAGTAATGAGATCCTAAAAAAAAAAATTATCAATTTTTCCTCTTATTTTGATTTTACCCGAGCTTTAATTCCACATTGAATTTAGCAGCCAGTAATTCAATAAGCAGTAGAGGGAGATCAATGCTGTATATAATCTTAAAAGTTTATGACTGCAGTGTTCAAGTGGCTTTTGCGTTAATCCCCAATAGTCAGAGGTTAGCTGCTACTGTTGTTTTTTTCTGACAATTCAAATTCAGCAATCAGGATTACTTCTTCTCAGTAGTTTGTCAGTTTCTTTAATTATTCTTCAAGATCATTGGGGTCAAAATCAGCAATTTTAAAAGCTTCTCAATGTGCAAGCTTTAGACATCTTCCACAGAGACTCCCTACGTTGGCTGCTGGCAGGCAACATCACTATTCCCTCTTTTTAAAGGCAAGAACAGTTATGCACATCCCATCTAATGATGGTAATGATGGAGAGTGAGAAATAACAGCCTCCAGGGAGGGACATTCAGAGACAATAGGTCTGGATCCTCTATTTCTACCCTACTACCAGGGATATGTGGGAATGGGAGGATGACACCCACCTAAACCATTCAAGATGATTCAGTGGAGCAAATATCTATCTTTACTGAGCTGCTGCAACTCTCTTTGACACAAATAACCTGGTTTGGATATCACTGGTAGTAATGTGCTCCAAGGAGCTCTCAGCTATCACAGGAATCCAGAAGGGTCAAATATAAACTGAAAGGTTTATCAGCTATTGAATTTAGCCAGCAACAGAAATAATGGAAAAAATAACTTAGCAAGCTAGCCTGAAATTGGTAATTGAGCGCTTTCTGCTTCTTGTCTGGTTACAGAATAATGAAGAAGACTGTAAAGCAAATCAACTTTTCAAATGCTGGTTTCAATCCAATAATAATATATATTTTTATATATATATATATATTTAATGCTTTAATCCCAGTGTTCACTTCCAAAATTCTCTTTCTGTTTAAATCTTTTTCACAATCTAGCACGTAAGTGGATGTCTGCATCTGCTAAAGTAGGCGTACCATGAAAGAAGGTGTATACTCACCCTTACCACCCCCAGGACACAGATCTCTCAGCCTACTGTTGGTAGCTGGTTCCTGTAACCCTGTAAATCAGCCCTAGGCTGGATCCTACATTTAAAATCACAACCCCGTGTTGCTGACAACACTGTCTGTTGCTAAGGAAATTATCACCATGTCATGAAGTTTCAGCATTTTGACTAACACTGCAGGTTAAAAGCAGAAAGAGAGATTGAACTGTGAAGGACAAAAACTCAGAAATATCTGTGGTCATTAGTAAATGTGACCAAAAAAAAAAAAAAACTAAGGAAAGGGAATAGATTTATGTTTCCATGCAATAATATGAATGTCGCTCTTTGACATTGCTTTTCTTCAAGCCAGTATCATCTGAAAGCTGCAAGCAAAGGGCAAAACACCTGCCAGCTGCCCAAAATAGTCCAAGCTTTTCAATTAGAAAATGCATCACACAAATTAGCTAAACATATCGAAGTTCACAGCTATTGGGAAAGTAGTAGGTGTAGAACAGGAGGATTTATATATTGTGCTCAGGAAAACTGGCACCATTTGGAAAATGAGATAGATAAATGAATTTCCAAACTGGGCATTACTTTAAATATAGATGATTTAACATCTCCTGTGACGTGCGGGAACAAATGCTCCAGCGCAAGCCCCAGGTTGTTACTGTTCTAAATGGTAGAATTTGCATTGCCAAAAATGGAAAGAGCAAACTCCTAAGCTGAACCAATTTTGTTTTGATAAACTAGTAGAAAAAATATTAGAAGAAAATCCAGCTTCTTAAAAAGTGGTTAAGGGAGAGAGCTGCTTGCTTGGCAAATCACAGTTCTGACGCTGAAATACATCAGCCTGTCACCCTTGACAAGAATCATTACTTAATTTTCCTAATTACAACTTTCAGCAGATTACAGTCAGACTCGTCATTGATTCTGCCCTACACAGATAAATGCTGAATAGACCTAAGAGGGAGAGTCATCCATCAGGAGTGACAAATCACCATCTCCCTCACTTTCTGTGTGTAAACCTTTTCATTTGAACTGTATACTGCCCAAGTTGGAAAGACATATTCGGAGACAGACTGTTAGTATTTATTTATTTTTTAATTTACTCAAAAGCAAAGCTCTAGATGCTACAAAGTACTAGTATTCAACAAATTCAACAAGGTTTGAAATTAATTTTGAAGAAGTTAGAGACTCAGCATTTCCTGAATCTTATCCCAGGCAATATATTAAATAAATTCATCTACCATAAAGATTCAGATTTGCACGTTGGCATTGAGAGAGCAGGTTCTCTCCTAACAAAGGTAAGCGAGCTGCTAAGGGTGCCCCTCTACTATTGAAACATCACAAATAAATGAGATTAACCTATGACGGAAAGGATTAAGTCGGCATGGCACCTGTTACATTGTGCGATCTATCTAGGTCACCTATAGCAGTGGTTTTAAGCATCTGCTTCTTTTAGGATAAAAAACTTATATCTGAACTTAGCCAATCAAAAATACATTTTTTTTTTTAAATTTATTTTTTAGGAGACAGCAGGGCGCAAACTTTGTTTGGATATACTGAGCCCTTCGGCCTGCACAGAGCAGACAGGAGGCAAATGCCTGTTCCCTCTCCCTCGGTCAGGGGATTTCTCCTCTTCCTCTGCCATGGCTGCTAAGCAGCACGTCAAGTGTCAGGATGAGGAACCTCACGTGTTTTTCTGCATTGTGTGCTCTGAGGGTGCAGAGGAAGTGAAAAGAGCTTTGATTTCTGACCTACAAAGATGTCTCTTGGGGTCCACAAACCCACAGTGCCGGCAGTGACGACAGACCCCCTGCACTTGGGCCAAACTCACTGCAGAACTAAATAAAGAGCAGGCATTAAGAAGCCTTGGAAGCACTCAGAAATCCAGATGCAAGGGAAACACAGTCAGTTTTAGTCAGTTTAGTCAGTTTTTTAGTCAGTAAACTCACTAAAGTTCCTCCAGAAAAATTTCCTCCACGTTTTTTTTTTTTTAAAAGAGAACCTCGGTGAAGAAAAATCAGCAGCCTATTGGAAGGGCAACCCATTCCTTGTTTTCCTGCTTCCCATATCATTCAGCATTTACAATGGCTGTGTCTAGATATATGAAAAGTGTAAGTACACCTATACCACAACCCACAGCAGTATAACAAGAAATAGGCCATACAGAAATCCAGCAACCTGTCAAAACAGATGCAGACTAATCTCTCTGCGGTGGAACATACCATTACTGTGTCTAGGCTGCCTTTGCTACATTCTCAATATCCCTTCAGGAATCAATACACCCAAAAGTGTTGATGGAAGGAGACAGACACTATTTCTTCGATGTTTTCCAAATGCGGTATAATGGGTTCTCCTTAATTCCAGGCAGCTGAATTCACAATAACCATTTGAAAAGAACGGATGGGAAGCACTTGTCAGGAATAACGATATGACTTGTTGAATTGAGGCACAAGTGTGTGGAGTTCTCAACCCCCAGAGAGCAGTAACACAGAATATACAAATCCAACGCTTTACAAGAAACACATCATAACCCCAGAACTATGCATTTTCCATTTCAAGTATCTAAAAGATGAGAGAAAAAAAGTTACATTATTAAGAGTATAAGCTAAATGACAATCACAGTTGAAGAAATGGATGCAATTATTCCTACCTTGCCATTGCTATGCCAACAACACAACCTCCAACGATAGACCAAAATCCAATCCAGCCTGCATCTACCTGACAGGAAAAAAAAAAAAAAAAACAAAACACAATAAGAAATGTGTTAAAGCTAAAAAAAAAGTCAGAACTTAAGATGTTACTTTCAAAACAAAGGGTGCACAGGGGCGGCAAACTGCTAGCAACCCCACCTGGCACCTCCCCCAGAAACAACCTGAGGTGCTAGATCATTTTTCTAGGATATTTAAGAGGAAATAAATTCACTAGGAGGAAAGTATGACCAAGTAGCCTATGCCCTAAATATGACCTCTATTTATACAATCATATGAGTAATGTCCTCTGGATTTTTATAGCACTCTATTAAAAGCTTAGAAATCCTCTTTTTTCCCCCCACTTCATCCCTTTCACCTGGTAAACATTATTCTCTATTACTAAAGGTGCAGCAGCCAACAACACTCCCATTTGTTTATCTGCCTCTTTGTTCTTGTCAAAAGGTATATATAGCTCTGAAACTACTAAACACTAGTGGAGAGTCAGCAGGAAGAATCATGACAGCTTGAAAGCTATAGATTATTTTGTTTAAAATTTCAGGAGAAAAGTGGTCCATATGTATTAACAGCAGCTTAAGCATAAAAACTTGATAAAATTGTATGTTAGTGCAGAGTAAAAACACGCCACTTACAAAATAGCTGCTGATTATCAGTCAGGAGATACTTACTTGGCTTACATGAACTGGCGTTAATATCAAATCCAGAACACCAGACCAGCCAGAGAAAACACCCAGTGGTATAGCATAGGCTAAAGCAATCATCAAGAATCGGAAATTGCTGTGAAGGCAAAACATATACAATTAGCTGCAGCTTATATTAGAAATTGTGCACCACGATTAGCTGCTAGAGTAAATTGCACCCTAGAATCTATATTCTGCCCGTCAAGAAAAATAGCAGAGTTCTGAAGGATGAGTGAGCCAGGAAAAACAATGAAGTTATCCGGACATGTCACTAAAATACCAGTGGCTGAGATGTTACTGCCTTAGCACTGTGGTATTTAAAAAAGCCAGTCTCTACATTCAAAGACTTTGTAACACGCTGGGCTCATATGTTTCTCATTTCCACAAGCAATTCTGCATTTGCATGGGCAACCCATTTAACCTAAGTGCATGTTAGAAACAATAAGCACTAATTCAATTTACAAACAGCGTATTTCAAGTATAAAATCAGAGATTCATACTTTTAAAATTGTTTTTACTTTTATTTTGTGAGAGGGAAGGTTTGGGAAATAAGGCGTGCACAATTGCAAGAGTGGGAAATTTTGACAGTTTGAGCTATCAAAACACAGAGACAAGTATAATAGTCTGCTCTAAATACTCAACATGTTTGCTTTTTCCCCAATTAAATTATCCATCTCTTAGTATTCGGTGAAGATAAAGCATCAAAGCTGTGTCATTATCATCACTGTACACAGCTAAACAAGATTTGGCAGACAAACACCACCAATCCCCCCCTGCCTGCAGCCATCACCGCAACCAAAATTAAATGCGACACCTTTGCTAAGGGGATCCAACTTTTCCTATAAAATGTTTCCATTTGGGAACAGAAAATATGCTTTGGACCCTGTAACACTGCCATTTTTAAGTGAAAAGATGTTATGGCAATTCCAAGGTTATCCCAAGAGATATCTGTGTAACCACAGAACGCACCCCCTCACACGCCTTCCCAAACAATTTATATAAACTTGATATTGATCAGCAGTACCAGTTCCTTGGTATGCAGCAGCAATTTAACAGCACCTAGTTATGAAAGCCAAGAGGGAAGCTAAGAGTTTCAAAAAAAAATCTCCAAAGCATTTAGAGGTTTGCAGCTTACGCTGTTTTACTCCCCTCGAAGATTCAAAGCACCCCTGCCAGCACTCTTTTGCACACTGTTCTTCTCACACATCCACATCTTGAATAACAGATTTATATCACATGAACATATCCTCCTCTTTCAGTATCATTCATGTCAGATTTATTTTATTTTTTTTTAATGCAAAGAAAAACAACTCCCAAACTTCCAGCTCTTCCACACACGGCTTATATTTCTCTGAATGCTAATGCATTTGCTGTCTTCCTGACAACTTTTTCTCTTTTAAGAATGCCGTACTCTTATGCTAGTGTATCCTGTGTCATCCTAACATCTCTCTTAAGGCAGGTTTTCTGATGTTACTTAATACTACCCATGTAAGAGCTATTCCAGTACCTGTAAGAAGAAAATAAAAGGGAACATATTCATTTTGCACGGACATTATATAGCCACATTACAGACTGCAAAGAAGGAACAAGTCTGAAAGCACTGCTCCAAAATAACACTCGCTCATTATTCAGAATCTTTGGGTATCTGTCTGAACCTCACCTTCATTAAAGAGCCGCTTCTGCAGGGTAAGTACTTTGTAACTTACTTGACCCAGATCTCCTGTGGTGTGTTTATTTTCTGTAACTCCAGCAACGAGACAGACGGGCATGTGGGGTAGCTGCTCCACCACGTGCAGCTCCTGGCCCCAGTACCAGACCCAGCTCTGCATCACGACATCCTCCAGTGACGGAGGCTCCCATGCTGCCATCCTGCCTAGTCTTCACATTAAAGCAGCCAACCTGGACTAAGAGTGCATGCAGTGGCAAAGCGGCACCAATCACCAGATGTCACTTTGTCCCCTTGTCCAGCAAGAGCTAGCACTGGCTGCATTAAGTGTTAAAGCCATTTGAAACATCTCAAGCATCAGCTCCACTTTTCACGGCTTCAGCAACTTATATTTGTTTTTGCAATTTTGCAACTGCTCCACTGAAAATAGAGAAATGAGCTGTCTGTCACACCATCAACTGGTGAACCCACACTGTTTTCCATCATATCAGCCTTTATGACAGGATATCAGCATCAGGCTCCATTCTCCTGGAATACAAATTGGCTTTTTCTTCTGCCTTTTTTTTTTCTTCCCTTTTTCTTTCTTATTTTTTTTCCGTCCCCAGAATCCTGCTTAATGTACCAGAATTCATCAGACAGGCTGGTTCGGAGGGGAGCCCTGTCAAAGTCAGTCAACATTTTCAGAATAACTTTGACAGTGCCTATTAATACCAGGCACACTCCGAGCTGCTCTCAGCCCGGATGGTGATGTCATGTGAAAGTTTCATGAAAGTAGTAACGATATACAAAAACCTTACTACCAAATTTGAAAAACGGCTTACACAGCCCCTTGAAGATATAAAAGGCATGTAACTGGCTACTAGCATCTAAATTACTTAAAAGCTAAAATCACTGTATGTTCTCTTAACACAAACGTTAAGACAAACCGTTTACTTGTATTAGAATTTTTACCAGGGAAATTTTTGGCATATTTTGAAATATGAAGAAAAAAAAATCACATTCACTTCACCAAAGAAACTGAGAAAGGACATAGCACTTTTTTTTTTTTAATGGAAATTCAAAGTACACTCGTCACACTGTGTAATAGACTGTTAAAAGAATTGGGCTTAGCTCTCAAGCCATGACTAATCTGTCAACTCCCACTGCAGGCTGAGAGAGTTGGTATTGGGAGATAACCAGAGATCAGCTAATTGTTATAATCTGTCAGAAGCAGGAAACCTCCCAGTCTGGAGAAGGAACCATGCTCCTAAGCAACTCCCCCAAAAATGGCCTTACAGAGGGTGCTTGACCCTAAGACCACCTATAAAATACAACTCTGCAAGGAGCAGCTCATGAAGGCAACTGCTCAACAACCTGAAGGCACAAAGGAGTGTGGGAGTTGCAAGGATGTGACAGACCCCTTTGGCACCCAAGGAAAAAGTCCGTGACTTCAATGGTAGAGTTATGCTGCACAGCTTTAGTTTGAAGTAAAAAAAAAAAACAAACACCTGAAGCCTAGAGCAGAGAAGAGGGAAGTGATGAAAGCCTCAGTTCTCAAGAATGTTTTTTGGGGCATGGTTGGATGAAGTCAGCTGACCAGCTCACACACATCCTAAATTTCTTACACACACAGTTCTCACACCAGAGGGCAAGTATGCAATAAAGGAGGAATTCTGATTTCCTGGTAGTCATCAGCTGATTACCTTTAAGCCTACATGACTAAGTCAAAAGAAAGACCTTCTTTGCCAAGAATTATGAAGTCTAGATTAGGCAGGGAACAGAGCTCAGAAGCCTAATGAACCAGCTGATGGATTTCTCTTGAAGCACAGCAGATACCATTTTCTTTTATAAAAAAAAACCTTGCCTGATGGATTGTTGCTGAAAGGTTCCCCAAGATAAGTGGTTTTAATGATGAACTGTTGATTGCTTCATGTACAGAGGAATGAAGAAGTGCCTTTGATAAGGGGTAGCGTGGAAGAATGCATAAGGACCGGAGGGAAGGGAAGGATCTACCTGACAGCAATTAAGAAAAAACCCTCTTGGTTCTTGGAAACGCTGTAAACTATACTCATTATTTAAGTGTCCAGGTTGTTTTCCTAAGTTTTGTTGATTGTGAATGGTAAGCCAGTTTTGCTGTTTATCTCCTGACTGTACCAGTATCACAGGCCCAGTATTTATAATATGTTGAACAAGCAATATAATAGTTATAAAGCTCCCAAATGGAGCACTGTCAACTGAAATTTTACACTTCACCTGCGGAGTCAGTTGCTGTTTGGATTTCTGTTTGACAGCAACATTTTTACAACACAGCCCTCAGGCAGGGTCTCAGCACATACCAGCTTGGGTGTTTAACAACATCATTGTGTGTGCTAAGTGTCCTTCTGGGAATTGCTATTTTTTAATATCCTGAGTAGGTCACTTTGCAGACTAACCAGCCAACTGTATTCACACCTTCTCCCAGCTGCCAGCCTACTCCAGGATGAACACACAGAAGTGAGCGTTTTGTCAATTTACTCCCCCAAACTGAAACAAAACTCTCCAAAACCACCAGGGAACAAAAATGGGGGATAAGTTGTTTTTGCTGGCCCTAAACATACTTTTAGGAAGTACAGAACACAATAGATCTGTAGCAACTAAATGCCTGAAGATCTAAAATTACCAAGTTTTAAGCAGACTATTTTGAACAGATTCAGCTCCTATAACTATATTACTACAAGAAACAATTGCAGTAAGAGTTTGAAGCTCCCTAGTGAAATCAACCATACTCTGCACCACGGTTCTCTTCTGCCCCAGGAAGCTCTTCTATGCATTATCAAGTACCAGGCACAGGCCTTCACAATTACTCAGTGTTATTATTACAGTTGCTCTGATACCAGATTCCCATTACACAAGACATTCTGCAAACACTAAGTGAGGGACTGGGTCTCACCAAAAGAGCTAACAACCTAAGCAGACAACAAAGGAGAAGCTGTAAAGCTGAAGATGTTGCTTTCTTTATAACCTTTTTTCTTTTAAAATAAATATAAAGGAAACTAACACATCTTTGAACCTGTCTAGAAGCATCTGGAGACTTTTCCTATCCCCACTTTATATTTTAACATATGATTAATGAGATTTAATAGATCATACAATGGTTTCAGATACTTCATTCATTGCTCCCGTGGCTGAATGAAAGCAGCTGTATACTCCTTCGAATGGTAAGCAACCCCTAAATTCCTTCCAGTGTAAGCAGCACGGAAGAAAGCAGCTTTATAGTTAGTTATGCCCAGTGTTGTTAACTTATCTCACACCCAGCAGAATGCACTGTTAACAATTTTGTATAGTCTGATGTAACAGAAGTGTAGCATAAGAAAAGCTGTGCTAAAAGGACGACTACAGCAGCGTTGGTGCAGAATGATTCTGGCAAGAATGCTTGACATATTCCCATTTAAAATTTAATGTTGGCTTTTTAGCAGTTAGCATCCTTTTATGTCTCAGCATTAATATTTAATTTGATTTTGTTTAAAAGCACTACGAACTAACTTGTTTGTTCAATGAGAAGATTAAAGCACACTTGTGTTTATTTATTCAGGTGCTGATATTTTAAGTGGAAACCAAATGAGGACCTACCTTAAAAGTCTGCAAAAGCTTCTCCTGTAGCTAAGCCGTTGACTAGCTGCAGCCACGCTGGGAGGGAATGGAGGGCGTGAGGGGAAGTAGGCCAATGCTGCGGAAAATATCAAGGAAACCATTCCAAATTCTAAACAAGAGGGCAAAGAAAAACAAATCAGAGAACAGATGTTAGCACTGAAAGACTTATTTCAGCACAGCATTGTTATCAGCCAGCCTCTGATACATAAATCCTACCACAAATGCTTTACTGCTCCTGACAGCAGACCTGCATAACTTGAAGGAGGACTTTTTTTTCCCCCCTCCCCAAGCAAGATTTCAAATTGAGATGGAGAATCAATGAGACAGAGAAATACTGGCAGTCAATTCCAATGAAAAGAGCTGCAGAGCAACAGGCTCACACATGGGGAACTAAGTGAAGCAAAAGGCAAGCTTTTGTTTTTTTCTCTTTAAAGAGAACTGTAAAGATCTGGTCAAATTTCTTTGCAATGGAAGTAATACAAGGCAGGTAACAGCATGCTAGAGACTTTAAACAGATGGGACTGGGGAAGCCCCAGGACATGAAACGACAATTACTTGGTATACAGGATGATGAAGGCAAACGAAAGGTCAACCAAGGCAGCATCTTGGACACAAACAGTACTACGTGGCAATGGAATATAAAAGGAAAAGCATAGGAGCGGCCATTGCTTAGGAATAGAGAGAACGGAGGTAATATGGGGAAAAAATGAAAGAATACAGCTGTTTGTAGATGCTCCTCTTGTTTAGCAGCAGGTGTTCCAGATCTTCAAAACATTTAATAGAAGTTTGGACATGATCCTGCAAAGGGATGAGCACTTCACAGAAAGTTGTCAGCAAGCCCCATGATCACACATTCTGAGGAAAAACAACTCTATCCACATTCAGTCTAATTAATTTGTTTTGCAGGCCTTTTACAACATATATCATATTATCCACAGACCTCAATCCAAAATATTGCTGCTGTCCCCTTTGAAAACAAGATTCTTTGCTGCCGGAGAGAAAAACGTATAGCTGAAGTGTGTTATCTTAAAAGAACCTGTGATCATATTACAAAGAAATGTTCACCAACACCACAAATAAATTCCAACAAAGCTGGATACTCAGTTGCATTCATTTTCTTCTTTCTTTTTTAATAAATCAGTATGAACATGGCACTTTGTCAGCTCTTCTGCTAAACTAAAAGAAGTTCAGGAAACTGAAAAGTAAATAATACTCAAGAGCATTAATGGATCAGCTGTAGATTGGGATGGGAAATGAACATTTACGGAAAAAAAAATCTACCCTAAATTTATTTTGAAAGCATACCAGGAATGTGACAATGCCAGTCTCCATGATCAAATCAATAAGGATTCTTTTTGAACTGTGTGGTGTCTCTTTTCTCCTACTGTGGTCTAATTACACGCTTTGTGTGTTGAGATCCTTGTAGTCCCTCTACAACTCCTCTAGTTTCCAGAAGATAAATGAATTTCTATCTTCCTGTACATTGTTTTTGAGAACATAAGCAATGAATAAAGAACTGGCCACAACTGGTTATCTCAGATCTAAGAAAAGGATGAGAGGCTCTGTCATTATAGGATGATACTGGACAAGGAATCGAGGCTTGCCAAAGACTCTTTATCCCCTTGTCCTGCATCTACATACAGATTTATAGGTACATGCATATGTACATGCACATCCACACTTGATAACATATTGAAAGGAAGATTTCAGATTGTGAATGGGTAGAGCCAATAAGAATGTGATCACATAAAAACAGAGGTTTTCTAAGGTGCTTATTATTTATTATACTGCAATGGCATAAGGTGAAAGGCTACATCTTCCTACAAAGAATATAAACCAGGTTGATAATTTTTTTCTAAGTCATGGTAATATTTTACAACAGGTGCTCATCTGGGGCCTCTTCTAAGGGTTACCATCTCAAGATTCCTGCCAGTCAAATTACTGCAGTAGGAGCAGTATAGTAACACTTTTTTTTTTTAATTATTAAAATCAGCATGCAGTCCTTGTAGTACCATCTTGCACCTCTTTAATGTTTCCCAGCGTTATACTTCCTAGGCTAATGAATTTGCCTTGCAAGCACTGCCCACATGCACAAAAGAAAAGAGCAGAATTCACTTTGGAGCCTATCCAAAGCCAAAGCAGCTCCCTCTACTTAAAAATAGAAGTTTTTATTGCCATCTTAGCTTTGTGTATCACACTTGCATCTCTACTAAAATTCCAGGTACTGCGAAATGCATTTGATTCCTTACATCTTGAATTGCTTCTTCATTAGGAAGCCTACCATCAACACAATCATTGTTTATTGTACCAGACTAGGTAAAGAAAAATACATTTCCAGGACTAATTTTAGATTGCAAGCAGGGAGTAAAAATGCAAAAGATAATATTGACCTATATCTTACGTTTTGAGACCAAGGGAGCTGCTGCCATGGAAGAGGAGCTCTTCCACAGAAAGCTATTAGATTCTTGACAGTGCAAAAGATGAAGCAAAGCACTTGGAACTGGGCAAGTCAGCATAAATTAGTGTGCAGAAATAGAGCGCTGTATATGTTTTGCTGAGGAATGAATCTGAAATGTCTCACAAAAGCAATGAGGATATCATGCCACAGTGACCTGTGAATGTCGATGTGGAGAGATGCCTGCGCCATAGCCCTGGAAGCAGGCACTCCTGCTGGCTGTGTAAGCCCTAAACAGAAAAAGAGAGGTTTACCGAGATACAAGTCTCCTTGATACAAGTCTTTTTCCTTCTGAACGGCAGACTACTTATAGAACAAAATCCTACCCAAAACCAAAGAAACCCTCATCTTCTCCTGAAAGGTAAAGGGGAAAGGAAGGCACTTTACATATATGTGCACATACATATATACACACACCATGTGAAGTGCCCTCCTTACCCCTTTATTTTCATATGTTTATATACACACGTATATATACTTTACACACAGCTATATATGCGTACATGCAAAATTTTGTAAGAAATGGTGATTTTTCATTGATATTTACGAAAGCACATAGCTAAAAGCTCTGGCTGAAGTCCAGAGTGATTCGAGCTTCCTTATGCAATACAGGTAATACAACTCAAACCTGATTTCCTACATCCGTACTGTTTCAGCTGTGAACCGGAATGTGTAGAGACACAGATGACATGGAAAGAAGTTGTGATATTTTAGCTGAGCTCTTAGTCCACGTTTGAGATACAGGAACAGCAATTTAATGAAACATAAGAAACTGGAGTTAACAGAGCAATTTCAGAATGGGTTTATAAGCAAGTGCTTCGTAATCATGTTTGAGGTTAAGTCCTTGGAAAATTAGCACACTCTTGTCACGCTACTGATCCCAAGTTAACAATTCACATTATTAGGGTTTTAAAAATCAACTAACTTCTGGATGCTGCTTATCTAATAGTACCTCATGCAACAACAAGCTCCATCACAAACAAAACACTCAAGAATGCACAGTGCCTATCCTATGAAACTGGCTTTCCTATAGCACCTTAGATGAGAAGTCATACCAAGCTCTGCTGTACTTCCTAAAGAGGTAGGACACTTGAGTCCAGCTCCTTGTTCTGTCCCATTCTCTAACACTTTTACTGTCTTTGAAGACTGTTTGACTTTCATTTTCTGCCTAGCTGATTTTAAGGGGACAAATAGTACCCTACCACACCTATGAGGTATTTTGTGGTCCACGGGTGAGCAGAGCTGTACAACTACCATGAGGTACCCACCACAAGTTGTTACCTACCACAGGACAGCCTTTCCTCTACCTCTGGAGCCTACCTGGCACAGCAGAGCACAGAAGAGGCAGACAGCAGGGTCAGCTGCCTCTTGAGCTCCTGGGAAAAAGAGGGCTGAGGTGTAATGGGACAAATCCCATAAGGGATGTGAAGCAACCTCCTCTTGGGACAGCTCCTGCCAATTTCAAACCAGTTGAATGTTTTGCCACTGTCACAGTGATTCTCCACAAGCCACTGAAATTCAGGAACCATCTCTTTTTCAGTGACTGAACAGCAAAAGGATCCCTTTTTAAACAGCGGAAGACCCCTTGAGACACATAGCTAACACTGCAAGTGCAGCTGCACAATGAACCCCAGCTATGTATTTAAAAGTACTTTGAACAAAGAACTATAGCTGCCCCACAAAACACACATCCTAAGAAACTGAAGAGCTGCTGTAGGATGATCTTATGCTGGGACCAACAATCCCAAACAGGTTTACAGGATGGGCTGTTTCTAAGTCCTTGCTGACTCAGAAAGGCAGAAAGAGCTGCGCTGAAACACTGTGCAGCAAGACAGATCTCTGAACCTTGCTGGCAAGTGAGATCTATTCCCAGCTTCTCAAGAAAATACTCAGGAAAGCTTCCTGGAACAGAAGAGAAAATGAATCTAATGGGCTGCTGAAAGCAACATTTCTAGTGCTAACAGACTCAAAGAAGTGGTTTTAGGCACAAAACTGTATTTCCTTAAGGCAAACGAATTCTGCTTGCTCCACGGAAAATCCATAAAGAGTGGGCTAAAGCACTTTTCTAATCATTGGATTTTTGTTCCTCTTTTATCCACTGCTCCGCAGGACACAAACTCACTCGCCTTCATTTTTCCTTCCTTCCTTCCCACTGGTCACTTTATCTTCCATGAAATTTCTCAACTCTAACATCAGATTTATCTCTGATAAAAGCCTAACCAAACCCAGATTTCTTTGTTTCAATAAATTTGAGTCCAGCAAAAAGTATTTGAAAGGCAAGAGTCAACTACCTGCTGAAATGGGATCCTAACTCTACTATGCTTTCTTTGAAATTTATGGTAGATTGGACCTCACCCAATACAAGTATTAATTTCACAAAGTTTCCGTAAGAATAGCAGCCAGAAATAAATGATCACAAACAGTTAACTCAATCCCACAAACTTGACTATGAACTACACTATATATCTACTTTAAGACTTATGGAATGCATAGGGCTAAGCCTTAGCTGCATTTCAGAGGCTGGAATTATAAGGAAAAAAATGCCGTAACATGGTAAAGTTTAGGTTCTCTCAATGCTATACCAATCTATATCAACTAAAAATCAGATCACAGACCCTTAAAGCACTTGGGGAACTCTTTTCCTTAAAGCTTGCTGCTGAGTGTTGCTAATTTTTGTAAGTGACACAAAGAGCTGTGAAGCCACCGCATGAAAAAGAGAAAGGAAAGGAAATCTATGTTGTATCGGGTGAATTTTATATCAGTGTTTTTTGCACCAAAACTGTTGTCACTTCATTGAAATTCCTCACCACATAAGAACTAGAGGGTTTCAGTTAAAGCCAAAATTTTAGTTAAGAAACAGATTGAGTTTTAATTCCAGTATTAGATTCTGAGATATTAATAATCTAATCACATTTGAAAGGCACACGCAAGTCATAAATTACAGTTGAATTAATGCAGAAAATTATTTTATGCTGGAGTATATGATTTCCATCCTATCAGAAACAGAAGAAAAAAACAACCTGTCATGGAGACTTCTCTTTTTAATGAAAATTCAAGAAGTGATCAACAGTTTGGAAGCTCTGGGCAAGCATAAGCTCTCCTAGAAAACATTATTCCTAAGATCAGCTGATACAAACAATTGAACTACTTCACTTGGAATCAATCTGTACAAAAGATTATTTTATAATTTTTGCTACACAAAAGGGAAAAAAATGAACCCTTCTGACTGTAGAACATTTTACCACTTCATTATTTACCACCAATATAGTTCCATTTCCTTTGCAGACCAGCCACTAGAGGGTAGTGCTTCACAAGTACCAGGCATATGAAAGTATGTATATGTTTTATAATTAACTTTTCTTTTTTTAAACACACCTGCATACAATACAGCCTCAATGCGGTCCTTGATGTGCTCAGTGTTGCTTTGTGATGCCAGCAGGAGGTGAGATGTTCCATTAGGAGATGGCACTACAAGAGGTCCCACTAAAAACGCACCAGCAGCACCCAGGTAACTGAGCAGAGATGCAATAGCTGTTGCTGTGGCACGTTCATCTGGAGAAAACCATGTCGTGGAAAGAAATGGTGCTGCGTTCATCACAGTTGGCCCCGCCAAGCCATTTAACAGCTGCCCTCCATGAATCAGCCTGGAACAGAGAATAGAGATGACAGCCATTTGGATGATAATCGCCTGTTTAAAAAAATAAAAAAAATTGCACATAAGATACTGAGTGCCTGAAATGGAGCGACTGCACAAAGAAATGAAAGTCCTGTGCAAAAAAAAGGAATATTCAATACACTAAAAGAAGCCCAATTAGACTGATTTAAAGAATCCAGGTCTACTCTGTTCTCATTACCTCAGATAAATGGAGAAGCAAATGTTCTCTTCAAAGCAGGAAAGGAAGAGGGAATAAAAGGGACTTTCTTTGCAGAAAAAAAAGGTATCATGATAGGATCTAAAAGTATAAAAGGAATAGTAGCAGAAAAGCTTTAAACTACAAGCATCTTAAACCTGACCCCTTGCCTTCATAAATCCCACAGAAGATTTAAATTAGTTACGTCAGATCCCAAGCTGAAACACTTCAGCAAAAATACTCTGCATATTTTTTCACTGCATTATTTATTTTTATTTACACACTCAGAGGAGCTCTATGTGCCTACAGATGAGGAGGCTGGGCTGTTGAGGTTTCCAAGAGAATCATCTTCTGCAGCAATCTGGCCATTCTCAACATACTGTTGAAACAGCCAAGGAAACCCAGATTTTTCTTGTTTTTCACACTCATTGGATTTAACAGATAAGACTGGTGACACAACAGAGATACTACTTCCAAGCACTGAAGTCTCTACAACTTTTGGCTTCATATTAGTACAATAAGCACATACAGAAAGGACTTTTTGAAGGTTCTCCTAAATGTGTAATTCAGCCAGAAACCTTCCACTTCGACTTTTCCAGAAGTGATCAGCCATGAAAGGCAAAATCATTTGGGAATTTATATAAAAACAGCTAGCAAGTCAAACAAAACACTGCAACCCTACAAAGTAGATCTATCCATTGTGCAATAAAATGGTGGCAGATGATATTTCTAAATGGGTGATGTTTTTCTAAGCATAGCAGGAACTCAGTGTTATTGCTCAAGACTTGAGTTGTCAGACATAAAAAGCTATGGCCTGAAAATGGGGAAACACAAGTTAGCAATGTTTAGGCAATGTTTCAAGCCACAAATGACTAAATAATATATAGCAAGGCAAGAGTTTTTTTTAAGCACACCATGGAACAAAATACGCAAAAGAAATGCTGACAGACTCTTTATCAAATTAACAAGCTAGCTTGTAATAAAAATTGATAAATGTTACTGATTCTCTGTTGATTAGAAATTAAGTCTCTAAGAAAAAATTATGAAAAATATACAGCAAAGAAAAAAATGCTATCACGTACCATTTGAAGGAAATGCTTTCCCAGCTAGGACAAAAAGCAATATCCAGTCTTGTAAGCAATTACATAAGCAACTATAATTTTTTATAAAGTTCACCTAGCAAGAATACATTTCATTACGATTTGTTCATGACGTGCTTCAGCTAGACATCACCAAGACATGGCCAGGTCTTTTTACTGCTTTTTAAACTGTGGCCCCCAGTATAATCAAATGAAACAGTTTAAAATTAATAAAAAGCACTATCTAAACAATACTCTGGTATAGTTTTCTGGAGGACACATTACACGAATGTGGTTACTCTCCAAACCAGCGTACTTCGGACAGACCAAGTAGTACCTTGTGTACTTTGGTATATTCATCCTACTTTCCCCATTGTGATAAATTATTCCCATACTTACAAGGGAAAACCCTGTTTCAGGGTATTTGCAGTTATTCTGCATCCTTAGAAACAGCTGCATTTCAGTAGCAAGTGAGATAACTACCACAATTTTACTTGAGCATTTTGTCTTGCTTCAAAGGGAGTTTAATACTTAAATTATGGTTTTGTTATGGTATGCTAGGAAAAATGTGTTAATCCAAAATAACCTCTGTAGCTATAGGTGCTATACTAACACCTCTGTTCACTCTGTTAATACCATTTTAATTCAGATATGCCCACTTCACTGAAATCTAAGGGCAAATAAAACTCGCTAAAAAAAATAAATACAAATGAAACTCACAGCAATAAATAAAAATAAATAAATACAAATAAAAAATAAATACAAATAAAACTCACAGAAAAAAATTACAATGGTTCTGTATCTGTATCTTCTGGTAGGAAAATAAAAGTTTTGTTAAAAAGTCATACATTAAAAAAATATATTAAAAATATATATCACGTATTTAAAAAAGTATAAAAAGCCATATATTGTGAGAATTATAAATACTCCTTAAATGTACTTACACTTCAGATTATTTATATCCAACTCCATAACCTGAATAAAACTCTGTAACATAAAGGCCTGTATACTAGAGGGAAACATCTGTTAGTTTTACTCTGCAGATCCAGAAGGAGAAAGTAGTATTGTAGTTCAGAACTTGAACTGTACATTATTTTTCTGCCTTTGCTTAGTGTTTTCATGTAAAGAGTTTATTCTTGCCTCTCTGTAGGCCTCTTCTGTTGATGTTCTCATCTGCTCTCCCCTACCCTAGCCTGTGTGGTATGCTGCCTGCTCTGATTTGCCTTTCCATCTGCATTTCTGGCATTTACCAAGCTTGACATTATCACGCAGGGCAGAGCATCTCTTATCTTCATATTGCCTAATTTTTCAAATCTAACATGTTGGGTCTGATAAAAACTATTTTCAGACTGAACCGCCACTGGTGTACGGGCTGCTTCAAACACCTCTACATGTAACAGTCTAAAGCTTATTTTATCTCTTTTTCAATACTGGCTTAAATTAAGCTTTATTTTTTTCCTCAGGAAAAAAATTATTTGTATTGTTCCTCTACATATCCTTAACTCATTTCCCTAGAGAGACAGGGAAAAGATTCAAAATGTGGTTTGGTGCTTTTACTAGTCTGCTACTCTAGTAGACGTATGTAGCAGCCACTACAGCTGCCAGAGAGAAATATGAACGCAACAGCACTGGTGGCTTTTTGCTGTTTGTTACAACGTCTTATTAACACTGCACTAGATTTCAGCCTAACAGCCCACAGGAGTCTGCTCTTGTACACCATCAGCACTAAAAATTACTGCAACATCAAGAGACATTTGTTTCTGTTACTCTCCAGTTTTCTTCTTGTTTCTGCTATCGAAAATGTGCAAAGAGCAACTGGATTTTTCCCTGCCGCTATTTCAGTTTGAGTCTGTACAACGTGATTTCTGTTCTCTGAGAAAAGGGCTAACAGGGTAACTTTAGTTTGGGACCCTACCTAGCTGGAAAAATATCTGTTCACATTTCTTCCTGAACTGGCCTCTGAATTGCAAAAAGATAGAGCAAGGAGTAGTTCAAATACAACAACAGAAATTAGAGAAGAAAAAGTCTTACCATAATGTATTTTACCTCTTTTCCAATTTCTGTCAAGTTTTAAATAACTTATGTGCTTTTCATCACATCCTCAAGAGAACGTTTTCTATAAGCTTGAAGTAGTAGCCTGGTTATACCTGCTTTATCCACTCTGCTGTCACAGTTGCAGTATCATACCAGGCAACAACAACAACAACAAAAGCGTGTGCGGCTATAAATGCTGAAATTACAGCATCACTGAATGAACTGGGTATGGAAAAGTGAGATTATACAGGAAAAAGGTTTTAGTGATTGATGATAATAACATACAGTTTAGATTGGTAAGAGCTTCCATTTACAGGCTGCTTTACTTATCTTTTTCTCCCTGTACGGTCTGAAACTTTTCATGCATGGTCAGAGTCCCACAAGGTATTGGATTTGTTAAGCTATTTAAAAGCTGTGTTACATAAACACTTTTTACATGTAAAAATAACAGACATTTAATGTTTCTACCACAGTATGTCTCACGCCTAGACTTAGGAGCATTTTAAATGAAAAAAATTCATTAGCTTCCTTTCTCAGATAGGGAAACAGAGGCAACAGCAGAGGGAAAAATGAGCCACCCAAGAAATGTCTCATAACACAATGGATTTAAAGCACAGTGCTGAAATAGTTCTCCAAAGCTCATCTAACATCTTTTAATTGACCTTGTTTTGGGAAGGCTAGGAATGGAGAAGTCATACCAGAGCTTTAACACTAACAAACAGAATGGAAAGTGTTTTCACTTTCCTTTGGCAGGAAATACATTGGAAAAACAAGGCAGCCAGCCCCAATGCATCACTTTGACACTCTTATCACAGATCTTCTCTGTCAGCCTCCGATGAGCCTCCAGGTGACTGGGAAATGAAGTTCCTCTGGGTCCTAGACAGGAAAGGAGCCCATCTCGAGAGCCTTGTGAAGATGGGATTTCTGGTTGATTTTTTTTTTCCTGAAACTTGTATTATGCTTTTCCTGCTAGCTGCTACGTCAGACTGCTTAGTCATTACTCTGACTTCTATACAGATGCAATGAAAAAATTGATAACTCAGTCTTGTGGCTGTTCGGCTATGCGTGCAAAGCAAGGAAGCCACCAAGAGCTGCTCCAAGGAAACAGCACTGTGTGCGCCTCTTATTTTGGAAAGAAAATAGTAGATTAATTGCTGATCCTAACAATTAACAAAAAGGGATTCTGGATAAAGAAGTTAATATTTTACAGAAATGGATGGATGATTTACCTTTCATGCGCCTGACATTTTCACTCACTGAAAGAAGTGGATTGTTCATCTCCTGCTAATTTGGAAGACAAATAAGTTTATATAGTGATTAGCTCATTGTGGTGGCTCCTGGAAGCAAATGAAAGAGACCCTTCCACTGGAGGACTTCAGAGCACTTTCAAGTGCTATTGAATTTAGCCTTACTACACAGCAACAAAGCCAGAGAATACCTCCTATTCAAGTGTCTACATTGATGCATGACGCAAGTTGCTTGCCCAAGCAAAAGAATAAGAAAACACATGGACTTATCTACATTATACATTAGAAGATTTATTGTACTTCAGAGGGCACTGATACCACTTTTGTAAATGAAAAGTCTTTGATTTTTCACAATCAAGTTACTAGAAATGGATAGAGCTTTTCCTTTAGGTTCTCAAAACTAAATACAACAAAAGACACCTCTATTAAGTGGTACCTTCTAAGGTACAGATGGAATTTGGAAGGTCAAATTCATGCTTTGTAGCAGTTCACTGCCATGGAGTATGGGGAGAGCCTGGTGCAAACGCTGTCCTGTTCATAACCAAAAGAGAGTGCAATAAGGCTGTGTGTCTGGAAAAGGACTGAGAAGAAAAAATACCGCTGGGTAAAGCAACGAATTCATCTATTAAAAATAACATTCTGAAAGATGAATTTCGTGGGAATGCACTTCTTTTCAATATTTTCATTAAATGATATATTTATACTACAAAAGCTTTATGCCTTCTGGATATTCATGGATTGAGGCCATTAGCATTTTTAGCTTGTTTTTGATGCATACGACCATTGATATGTGGAATAATTTAAAGTTGTTTTTCCCCATCAATAAGAAAAATTATTATGAGCAGAAAGCCTGAGTCACTGTGTGGTACATTATCTCCAGCAATAAAAGTAAAAAAGAAAAGAGAAAACTTTTATAAACGCACTGTCGACTATTTCCGTCAGGAACTTGGCTCACGTCTCACCCACGGCACGCACCGTGGCCTCCTCACAACCTGTCACAGCGCTACAGGAGCGGACTTGGGAAGAGCTGGCCTCAGACCACCGCATCTCCCAGGCTTCACAGCCTCACGTCTCTTCTCTCAGTCAAAGAAGCCAGCAAACAGATTTGCAGCGGTCTGAGGAACAGCAAGGTTGGGCTTTAAACCCGAAAGAATCAAATAGTGGAGTTACTTTGAAACTATTATTACTGAGAGCCTGCCAAGAAACAGACAAGGATTCACAAGGAGAAGCAGCGGCAATCTCAGGCCAAGACCCTGACGTCTCTGTCAGACATCCTGACAGAGAGAAGGGGACGGCGCAGGAGCACGGCGAGACCCCTGACAGCGCGGTGACAAATTCGCTCATATCCCCGCGCCGTCGCGCCAAGCGATTGTACGGTCATCACAGCTGTCATGCGGCAGAAAAGAGTGGTTTTTCACTGAAAGCATTACCCGGGTTTGAAGGATGAGGGTATATGAAATCAAAACTTCTTTTCGGCATTTTGATTTTTATTAAAATGGGCTTTTTTTCCTCCCCCTTTTAAAGCCATTCCACAAACCCCTCATTAAAAGGGGTTATCTTTAAAACAACGTTAACAGAGGATGCATTCATCAAATTCAAACAGATCCAAAACAAACAGCATTGCTGTAAACTAAAAGTAGGCCATTACATTAGGGGCTAATGAGGCAAAACATCCTGAAACAAGTTATCGGGGAAAGGCACCAGGAACGGCTGCTACCGGGTCTGCTGTGTGAGAAATCTGAGGGAAATTTAGTGCTAGAGGCAAAAACTAACTACGATTTTTTAAGTGAAAGAGTAGGAGAGCACAGGAGAGGCAGTAAACTAAAGACTTGGATAAACAAGACCCTTTTAAATATTCCCACACAACTTTTTTCAGGCCAGTGAAAGAGCAAGAGGACACTTTGATCATAATGCAGCAACTTGGATGTGAACTCAACTAATATGAATTCCTCTTTTAAGGGCAGAAATTACCCAACAGAATAAAAGTCACAAGACACTACTGAAGTCAAAGATCTCAAAACGACAAAAAAAATAATTAAAGGATCTATACAGCTGAGAATTTCTGTTATATGAGATGGAGCTGAAAATCCCACAAATATATTCTCTTGCCTTCCAGCATAAACTTAGGCTAGTTGAGGCCTTGCAGAAATACTGTCCATTAAATATTACTGCAATACCAAGCCCTTGCTGAGAATTCAGAGTTTCCTTTAAGACATCATCTGCAGGATTTACCACTCCAAGAATTTAAACAGACTGGGAGTCTGTAAACAGCTAATTCAGGAGTTTACTACCATCACTATCACATACCGCTCATCAAACAATGAGATGATCCCATGTCATTCTTTATACTTTCAGGGATGAAAAAGGGAAAGTGTGGAATTACCAAAGAATATGTATGACAAGAACAAAATATTTAATACAAACTAGGTGGCAACTAGCTAACAGAAACAAAATGTACAGAGTAAGAGTAGTACATGTACAGAGTAGTAAGAGAGCATCTATTAATAAAGTTAAAGTTAATATATTTAGGAGTAGGCAAAAAAAATCAAAATTCTAAGAAGTGGTAAATAAGTCTCTTTACAGGAACTACCAATTATCAATATCCTCCCTGTAACACTTCGTAAATACCAAGAGTGTCAGTTCATACTGCTCCTGTTCCCACTGTCACTCTCTGTCATTGCTTTGCTGGCTTTGCAACAAATGTTTTAATGAGACTTATTACCAAACAGCACCCTCTCACTGCCATGACTCAAGGTCCTCAGTAACTACTTCTGTATTGTGAAATCTAATGTGAAGGTCAAACCCTACCAACCCACAGAATACTAAGTTCTAATAAATTTCCTAATTAATGTATTCAATACAAACAACAAATTATGTTACATCCTTTACATCCATCTCTTTTATTATCCCGTCTTTCACATTTTAAGAAGGCTTACGTGGTCAGTCTTAAAAGCCACAGATTGACGGCTATGGGCTGATTTCATCATTTATTTCCCTCTTTCTTATGTGTTTCAGCACATAGGTAGATATAATATAGCCTTTTAACTAGATTTACTGTTTTACAACCATATATGCTGTCTTGTAAACCTATTCCAAAACACAGAATGTAAATGTGTCGTGTTACATGGGGAGGGGAGAAAAATCCTGATTTTTTTTCTATTATAAGATGGCCTCCTAGTAACTATTGATACTCAGGTTAATTATAAGAGTCCAATTAAAATACTCATTCAGTGCCAAGCAGCATTCAAAAAGGAAAGGAATGGACCTACAGATACAGGCAAAGCATATCAGAGATGCTCTTGTAACCTTCAGGGAAGGGAAAAAGGTGCAAGTCCAGAAATAGTACAATTTGATAGCATCCCTTTTCTTTAAGTTCTACATATTTTACACAAACTATGAACTGAAAAACTAGGTGTGGCAAATGTGTCTTTTATAGTACTGAGAACGGAGTCTTATTTTATTTTTAAAAGTCAAATTTACTGTCACATGTATGGTACTAACTTGACAAGCTCAGATGTACAGGGTAGGTTAGAAATTTTATTTTGTAGCTTCCTTGTCTGGATGTTACAGATATTAACCTTGCAGGTTAATATAGGTTGTGGAGGAAAACAAGTGAACAGGAGTGTGTGTGTATATATAATAATATATTTATAATACATATTATAAATACTGGGGGGGAGGACAGGACTTCGCTAGTTGAAGTACTGGTTGGTTCCTCAATCTCACACACAAGTCCACACTTTCACATTTAGCCATGTACTCCCTCCTCAGCCTTGCCTGCATTTATGAAGTTCTGGGATGGATTCCCAGTACGGTTTTAGGTCCCACTGGCAGAGAACGAAAATTCACCATAAGGAACTGCAGCCTCAAGAGACACTCTCAATGTTCAACCTAAATTCTCCCGTATGCAAGTCACATGCATATATACGAATGTCAAATGAACTGAAAACAGAGGTTAGGGTTTGCATTTAAAATGTGACTCTGATTGCTGGAGATAGTCGTAGTTCTTACACGTCAGAGCCAAAAGAATAATTACAGACTAGAAAGGAGCCTAAGAATGCATTTGTATATTACAGGTCCGTATGAGATAAGGAGCACAAAGCGGTGAGGATTAAATGTCAGTCTTAACAGTGATTTCCTCACTTCTGTGATTGCTCTGATAAGTGATGGGCTTTAGTAGCTCTCCTTAATACTAAATTACAAGAACATAGTGAGTACACAGTAGAAAAAAATAAAATAAAACTGACAAATCTCATGAACATTCTTGTAATTTTACATATCTTAGCTCTGACATAATTGTCCCAGAGAAATCCTTCAGTATGTTACTGCAGATTACCCAGGGAATGAAGAAACATTACAAAACATGCCAAAACATTTAAAGGAATTCCAGTTGTGCCAGCTTTTGAGACGCTTGAATATTAGCTTTTGTGTGATCCTGTCCATCTGACTGGTTGATTGATGTTCAGATGATCACATTAATACATTCAGAATATACACATTCAGAATAAATGCATAGCTTAGTGCTCAGCCAACTGTTGCTAACCCATAAAGCAGTAATGATATTCTCCAAAGTACCATTTCGTTTGGTACCACACTTCAAGTAATTGATGAAAATTGGCCAGTCTTAGCCCTCAAAACAAATGCAGGTTACCTGTTATAACATCACACCGTGTGCACAACTATTTACAATGTCTTGAGACATTTTCAGTGAAAACCATAATTTTGTTTCACACAGTTAGCAATAATTAATTCTCTGTAGATTTTTATCAAGCTGTGTAAAAGATCAAACTATTTCCTCAGGTAGAAATGTAATTCTTGCAAATCCCTCCCTTTTTTAAGAGTAGGCTAAGTTAACAATTTTATCAACTTCGGCTTGAAATTGTGCTTATTTTCACAGCATGGATAAATGAAATAAGTAACCTTTTCATCAGGATTCTGCCTTTTTTTTTTTTAATATGATTCTCAACAAAATGCATCAGATTTTATACACCTTGCCAGACACTGGAAATGCCCAGGCTTTCTTTCCCCAATTAAAGAAGCTGTTATTTGAGTGTTTCTCCTTAAGTATTTCTTTTACTAGGTCTTCTCACTGCTATTATACTAGAAAACTTGGTTAAAAGGTTTCTTGGTTAAAAGGTTTAAAGGAATGCAGAAATCCCCCTTTCCACCCCCAAAACCATGTCTCGCATCTAAACATTGTTTGGGAATTTATTTTCCAGTTCTTAGTTTTTATCTTTGCTTTGCTAAAGCAAAGCAGCTTTAGCACCTTTTGCCTGGGGCAATCTTTTGGCATAACTGATAAATGAAAAGCTACATAAGACACCACATTTCACTGCATTTAAGTTATCTGACCCATTTGAACTATACATATAAAACTGTAACCATATACCTATGTAGTTACATATAACTAAGTTACAAGATATAACTGTATCTATAACTTAGTTATAACTATACATATAAAAACCAAGATTGGTCTGAACTGATGAACTGGATGTTCAGCATCCCTTTGGGCCTTGAGGACAGGTGAAATAGGGGCCCAGTTGGGATTCCTATTCCTGACCACCGTAACAGTATGTTTCCACCTCAAATTGAAAGGGCCATTTTAAGTAGTAGCATAATACGATTAATTCAGCCTCCTCTGCCTGCTAAGTCATTGAACAGCACCTTGAAATAGGCAACAGTGTTGGCAACAACCATCTGGAGCACCCTGGGTTTTGTTATACACTCACCAAGCACCTAAGAACTGAAATTACATCCCCCACTACCCACAGTTTACTAAACCAGTCATTATGTACTAACTGCTTATTACTGATCAGAGCTAGTTTTAAAATCAATGCTGGTATCATATTCTCAGTCCTCTGAACCTCTTCCTTAGTTTTACCCACGGTATCTAGATACCTGCCTTCTACTTTTTCACCCTAGTGGTTTCTGAGCTGACTTTCAGTGTAAGCAATACTAAGAAAAAAAAATGTGAGCCTAATGAGGTTCAAAAAGTCCAAGTGCAAGGTGCTGCACCTGGCTGAGGGAAATCCCAGACATGAGCAAAGACTGGGAGAAGAACTCATTAAGAGCAGCCCTGCAAAGGATTGCTTGGGGTTCTGGTGGATTAAAATCTTAGTGTGAGCCAGCAGTGTGTGCTTGCAGCCCAGAAGGCCAACTGCATCAACAGAGGGGTGGCCAGCAGGTGGAGGGAGGGGATTGTCCCCACCTGGAGTGCTGCATCCAGGTCTGGAGCCTCCAGCACAAGAAGGATGTGGCGCTGTTAGAGCAGGTCCAGAGGAGGGCCACGAAGACAATCAGAGAGCTGGAGCACCCCTCCTATAAAGAAAGGCTGAAAGAAATGGGGGTGTTCAGCCTGGAGTACAGAAGGCTCCAGGGAGACCTCACTGCAGCTTGTCAATACTTACAGAGGGCTTTTAAAAACATGGAGAGCAACTTTTTGATCAGGCAGACAATGAAGGGATAAGGGGGAATGGTTTTAAACTAAAAGAGGAGAGATTTAAATTGGAGGTTATGAGGAAATTCTTCACTCAAAGGGTGGTGAGGCACTGGAACAGGTTGCTCAGAGAAGCTGTAGATGCCCCATCCCTGGAGATGTTTAAAGCCAAGTTGCATGAGGCCCTGGGCAACCTGATCTAGTGGATGGCATCCCTACCCATGGCAGGGGGGTTGGAACTAGATGATCTTTAAGGTCCCTTCCAAACCAAGCCAGTCTACAATTCTGTGATTCTATTCCTTCCTCCTCTTAGCTTTGCTTCTACGTGAACAACAAGCGATCCACACATTCCATGGCTGTATGGAAAGGATGCATCTCCTATACCTACTGTAGGTTCCCACATTCAGGATATGCTGACAGGACAACTGACTCATTTGGATTGTCTGATTTTTAGGAAGGAAACTGTCTCTATCAGAAACTCTTAAAATTGCATGTGTACAAACGGCATTTGTTCCAATCTCACAGTATAAGGTTACTTTGGAATGCAGACTGGAAAAGACTATATGAAAAGGCCATTTTGCATGAATTCAGCCATATCACCACTGTACAATCTCATACATCCAATATGAGAAACATGAACTAATTATTTAACATTTGCATATAAATTACATATTTTGGGGGTTTTGTGGCTTGGTTCCCTGTGTGATCTTGGGCCAGCTTCTGAACCTCTCTAAACCTCTGCTTCCTTGTTTGCAAAACAGATTAATATTATTTATGCAGGATGGGGTGAGGCTTAATTAACTCAGGTTTGTAGAGACCTTTCTGATCTTCAGATACTATGCAGAACAAGGACTAGAAAAATCAATTTAAGAAGCCAAGGAACGTGTAAGCCCAGATCCATGCAACATGCATTTAGAGTATCAATTTTATACAGAAAATTTGTACTAACATTTCTTTGCAGCAGCAGCAAAAAATACATTCAAAGCAAGTATAAAATATGTATATTAAAAATAACTAATTCACTTACTTCTTCCTTATTTCTAGGTCTGAAACTGGAACACATCTCAGGCCAGCTCCCAATACCATGAGTGATGATGTTAGTAATACAGTTACCCTCAGACCTGAAGCGAGAAAACAACAATATTTCACAGGTTAAGTCAGCAATGCTGAAGTAAAAAAAAGTCGCCCAGGTACATACATTTGTGCTCAGTCTCACTGAAGTTATGCATGTTCTTTCAAATCATAAACATTGGTGATGATAAGAATTACAGATACAAAGTGAAATCTTATGTTATTTTCTATATTGATACTCCAGAATTAAAGGCTTACTCTTGGCATAATACCAAACAGGATCATACCTAAAATCTTACAGATGTTCTTGGAAGTGAAAAGTGGTAATAAAAGCATCATCTAATTCTAAAGGAAATACTGTACTTTTTGAAGCATCAGGGAAGATGCTCCAAGGTATGATCTGAAATCCAGGCAAATCCGAAGAAAAATCTGTATTTGTACATTCTTTTCCAGCC
The DNA here is from genome assembly GCF_964211835.1 of Anser anser. Classification (NCBI taxonomy): domain Eukaryota; kingdom Metazoa; phylum Chordata; class Aves; order Anseriformes; family Anatidae; genus Anser; species Anser anser. Next base: position 14,948,995 of record NC_139726.1, on the reverse strand, counting down.
ACTTATTTGCTTTCATAATGCAGTTATTCCTTTCATCCTGAAGAAATAACTATTTATTCAGCAGGAAAAAAAAAAGTGTAGTGTATTTCTTGCAGGCCTTGCAATTAGGCCAGGTTTTTGCTGCACTCAGCTCAAATTGATGGAGGTTGTAAATATAGTACGTTAGAAAAAAGCTACAATCGACCTATTCCTTGAATATGTCTTTTTCCCCATACTGTGATTCTCAACTGAGAAGCGCTTAAATTAGAAACAACTTTATCTCAGAGCTGCAATTCCATTTGCTAGCAGTTTATTTGCTGCTGCTAAGGTGTTTCCATCATCAGTAAGCAGCACAAAAACAGTGACAACTGACGGGCTCGACCTCCAGAATACTGTAAAACACCGAAATCATAAATATGTACAATTAAAAATGTTGATACGGCTTGTAACTCTGAAGTCATAAAACTTGAGACAAACTTGGAGCAACAAACAGGAAATACAGGGCTTTGATATTCTTAGCAGAGCAACTGAACAATGACGAGTACACAGCATCCCTAATGTTCAGGCAAGACTAGTAACTACCCAAAACAGAGACAGAAGAAGAACAACTTGCTACGATAACCCACATAACAAATAGACATCAGATTTTGATTCTAGACTGCCAGTTTTCAAATAAATGCTTCCAGTATGTCAATGACTCCTGTAACCCATACAGTTCAACCAATAGTCACGTTAAACATTCTGTTTCCCCGGGAATTTTACAGGGGGTTCAGAGCACATGTTTTTACCACAGTGTAATAGTGCTGTTATTGCAACAGCTCTTAGCAAGCCTCACTCATGAATACGCAACTCCTTGTGCCGGACATTGCACAAACCAAAGACGGCTCCTCTCTCAAACAACCTAAGCCAAGACAACCAAACCAAAACAAAGTTAACGCTACAGGTTTTCTGAAATGGAAGCATGACTTCCTCGGTACAGCTGAGTCATTAACAAAAGCAATGTGACCCAGGTTCCTGCAGCTCCCAAGGACAGCTCATGCCCCTAATGCTGCGGAGAAGCATCACCAGCTGAGAACATTTGTTTCCTTGAAGGACTCCCAGTGCCTGCCCAGACTTACCTGGCTCTGCATTTAACCAGCACATGTAGCTGTAGAACTGGATTTTCAAGCACACACATTCAGAGAGCCCAAACTAACGTCCTGATAAGGCTGTTCAAAACCCTGCTGTTCATGTTTTCTGTGCCACTGCGTGAGCCTTCATGGCGTGCTGAAACCTGTACTGCCATGCTGGATTAGCCGTGGGGGTAATTATTTGTGTTGGGAGGGACTACGTGTGTTCTTGCCTTTTTCCTTTAAAAAAATTGTTAGCATTGCTTTCATACATAATGAGAACCTGTACACGATCCAAATTAGAGTTATTCACTGAAAGTCAAAACATAAGTCTTTTAAACTGAGAAATCTGTAGTCTTCCATTGGAAACACTGCTGCAAATGTTTCAAGACAGAAAATGACACATGCATTATTGGAGTTACGTAAACCAGGATTTTTTGGAATGACATTTCACAAAGCATGCCACTTTGTCTTTTAGGAGGTACAAGGACAGACAGCCGGGAAGGTCTCAGTCAAGTGGCACAGCAGGTGACACAGTCCAGATACATCCCAGGGCACAGCAGAAAATGAGTATTATATAGAAATTTAGGTTTATATCACCACAGGATGAGCTTTCCTAGATAAAAAAATACCTATTTTATTTTTTCATTAAAAAAGTTTTGTTTTAAATCTGTAGAAAAGTTTCATTAAAAAAAAAAAAACACAGCATCACATAATTCAGTGAAAAATAAATTGGATGTCAAAATTTCCCACCAGCTTCTATTCTAGGCTTTATTTTTACCATCAACCGTACGTGTCATGTAATTTAAAAATAAAATTACCAGTTAAAGCCTCACAATCAAGATACGTTTGATCTCTCCGAATGTTCTTTGAAGTCCTCATCTTGAATACTATACACTGTAATGTGCCACTTCTAAGTGTTTTGATTGCACAGACTGTTCTTTGGCCTTTTGTTTCACCTTAACGTGCAAACACACCTACAAATTCTTTTGGTTAAAGCAGCATGTTGAAAATGATGACGCCGAAGTGAACAAGTAAAAAAGACTGTCAGACAAGCAGCATATTAGAGATTTTATTTGCTAATTACACGATGTGCTTCTACCCTCTGAGCACCTTCCCCTTTTGCTTTGCTTTACATTTTAACTCTCTGAATTCATTCTCCCTTTCATCTTAGAAATCAGTCTTTAATAGTATTTTTAGAACTATATAAGTGTTTTTGCTTTGAACATTGCAGTGTCCCTTAATCTGAACTGGAAATCTTGTACTACTCCAAAGGGTAACCTCAGAGTGTTTCAGGATATCACTATGCACCATGGTGACAATAAACCAAAGTTACCAAGTGAGCCTGGAAAGAAAGCCTGTGAACCCTGCACGAAATTACTTCTCTAATTAAAAAAAAAAAAATCTCAGCAACACACACAATCAAGATTTTGAGTAAACCTAATTAATTTTATTGGTTTTACCCTGTATGCAACTGGTAATGGATGGTGGTGGGGCTACAGCTTCTTAAAAACCATCATCCAGTTCCCAATACCCTTCTTTCAGAGGTTTCTGACATGCAGCTAGAAAGGGAAGAAACATCTCAAAGTGGATGTTGTACAGGCGGAGGTTGGTTTTCCATTCTTTGGAGCCGTTCCTGCTGGCTGCTCCTGCAGGCTGCTGGGCCCCACAGGTCGCCCTGGCTGCTGGGCCCTCTGCGGCCACCTTCTGAGTGGTCACTGGTGGTAATACAAAACTTCATCAGAAGCATCAGAAATTCAGTCAGTAATAAAAATATATTTCACTCAAATAATGACTAATATAACCAATACTGTTCAACTGTTTAACCCTCCTGTAGCTAATAACACCGTCTGCTTTGCGAACTCAGCAGCCCACGCTGCATTTGCTGGCTTTGATTTCTCTTTAAAACAAGTACCCCCAAACTCCTGCCACTACTAGAGATTTAATGGAAACTCTCGACCCACAATCCTCTTCACTCTTCTGCAAAACACAGACTTTTAATCCAGACAAGATGATGTGGTACTAGCAAACCTTGACGTACCTGTGCCACCAGGATGTGCAGCAGGATGTGGCCTGCACGCAGCAGCACAGCCTGCAACCAAGCGGCCACTACAGAGCCAGAGAGAACAAAACACTTATTTCAGAGCAGCACACAAATGGCAGCTAATGTTTGTTTGTTTCCCCCCCTTCTAACGAAGTGCCCATTTGGGGGGAAATTCCAGTTAGATGTGCAGAACAAGCAGATTTCACCTTTTTGCTAAGCCTAATGGAAGTCTTGCCAGAGGAACAGCTGCAGAATTGAGCCCTCCACCCAGCATGGCCAAAGTGGATTTCTCTTACACCCACATCTCTCTCAACGCATTAATATTTAAACGTTTTCCTTCCTTCAGCTGCAGATACTAAAATCAGTCCTCACAAACACAGAATACAACAATGCTCTAATTACAGATGAGTGACATCGGCCCACTGCACATTTTCACAGCTTTTAAAGATCAGGCTGGAAGCAAGAACGATCCTTTCTGACACAACTCGGAGCATTTTAATTCACTCAACTACTCTATTATTATTTTGACTAAAGCATATCTGTCTAAAAAGATAATCCTGTCTGATGCACACACGAGGAAATGAAAAACTCACCGATTTCAACAGCCGTTCCAACAATCACGGTTAAATTGTGTTTTCCTTCCTATTTAAAGCAAAATCAGTTGTCAAACAAATTCTTACTTTGCTTTTCAGGATGGAAGAAGCACTGGACCTTGTATTTTTCCTTCTATGAAGTTAATACACGATAAAATAACCTTTACCTTTGGTTTCAGTAAACAGAAGCACTGAGCTCCGAGTTTTTCACAATTTTTCCTTCAGTCCTGGAATTGTTTTTGCATGCCTTGTCCAAATACCCTCCTCGTTGTTCAAGCATCCTTTTTTAAATAGGAGGATTTTTTTCTTGGATACCTGTTTTCCATTCCATACAAAGGGATCTGTTTCTCTTCCTCTTTTATGTGTGGCTTTACATTTAGCCATATTAAAACAAAAGTTTGATTAAACAGCATACTTTATCAGGCAATCCTCAAAGCCCTGCAGAGAAGTCCCTGCTTCATCATTATCTACTGCTTCAGAAATCTTTGTATTTTAAATTTCACACTAGCAAAATTACACTAATAGTTGTACCATTTTCTCTCACAAGGTTATCTGTCATAGTTAAAATAATAATAAAAGCTACCTTGCTGCTAAATAGAGCGAACAAAACTTTTGTTGTGCTTGCATTTCACCAAACTGACTAATGTTGCTAAGAATATAAGCAGCAATCCTCTTTCAGATAAAGCATCCTTACAACAAGCAATACAACTCGGAAAAGAAAAGAACCTTTTCAGTGACATGAAAAGACTTCCTAGTTGAGCTGTGGTCCCAGTCTTTCTTCTAGCACATGGAACAAACTTGAAAAATCAGTATTTCAGACCCAACGTAGATTCCACAAAAGCACTTGATTGCAGAGGAGCATAAATTGTGTTTGGAAACTCAGTGGAGAATAAGTATGCTCTAAAGAATATCATCAACTACACTCAGAAGCATTAAAAACTGAAAACCAAATACACAGACTGCATGCAGAAGAGAACAACTGCCAGGTCATATGCAGCTAATCAAAAACTGCTCCTAGCTGATGGCCAGGAAGTCACCAGGTGCTGTTACATACACACTACATCTCCCTTCTCTGGGTCCATGGTGCTGATCTCCTGTCTTTTATAAGCTGTGATTTTAAAGCTAAACCAAAGCTAATTGTTTCCATCCGTTTCCCTGGCTCTACGTGGCACTACCCAAATAGCATCCACATTTCACCTAAAAAGGTTTAGGACTTGAATATTTGTTTTGGATTGAAAATACAGCAAATTATGGACATTCATTCAAGCATCCTGCTTGACAGCACCTTTCTGGTACCAAGCAGTAAGAACTAAACATATAGGACCCATTTGAAACAAACTGCATTCAAATATACATTTGTCCCCTGTTGCCTTATCTAGGACACAAAAAGTAGACCTTTTCCGGATGGAGCCCACAACACAGCCCAGTTCCACTTCCCTGGGGAGGATTGCATGGCAAAGTCAGATTCCAGCAGACATTGTGCTCCAATTTGTCTGACATTAGTAGACAGAATTGGATCCCCAGACAAAATGTGTACTAGGAGTCTCTTGAAATATAGATGTAGGAGATAATGATCTTCAGAGAGGCAATTTCTCTTTATAATTTCTTATGTGTTGTAACAGAATCTGTCAGCAATAGCTGACATCCAGGCTATCAGGAAGAGTTTGAAATTTCTTACAACCGTATGTTGCATCATATACAAGTTTTCCAAATAAACTCTGTATGTATGAATACAGCAACTTCAAATAAAATAGTTCCTGGGGTTCGATATAGGCCTCCTACTCAGGGTCAGAAAGACAGACAAGCCCATATTGCAGAAGTGAAATCACCAGCAATACGGGGGAACCCAGAGGGAAGTCCCCGCCAGCCAGGAACAAAGGCTGGTGCCAGGGACAAGATGAGACCTAAAGATAAAGCTATTTCTTCTACCAGCACTTACTGGACAGACACAAGACTGCACGCAAAACTGAAATTATGGGGCCCAACATTCATCCCCTCCAGTTCTGTTTTCAGTATCTCTTGCAGAAGATGGAAAATAGGCAATATCTGCATAAAAGTTATCAAGCACCGGCTTATAAGAACATCATCACTCCCAAATTACGAGGTTAGGTAAGAATCTTGTAAAATAAAATAAAGAGACTCAAAGCACAAAATTTGGCCAGCCGAGTGTTTCAGAGAAAAGATGGCTCTATTTGAGGGAAGTGACTGAACGTGTAAGAACTAAAATAAAACCAGAAGGACAGAACTGTGAGAAGCAAGGCTCAGCATCACGTAATTGCAAATTATTATGACAATCACACAACCACCTCCCCAGTTGTTGAGCTGCTCCACCTTTCTCTACATGCATCCTGACTGTTAGGTAACTAAGATACTTGCATATTTACATTCTAACCGCACAGCTCACTTTTGATTCGCATTGTAAAAAAAATAACTTCTTGTTTTATGGTATTTTTCTTTTTGTTTTCCTTTTCCTTCATTAAAGCACATAAAAATTATTGTTCATCTTACTCTAGATACAAGAATTTCACCGCACCTGCTAGAAGGAAGAACGAGCTATCACAACCATGTCAGGAGGATACAGGATGCTTTTGTCTCATTTGCATCAACACGGTCAAGCTATGTCGTCATGGGATCCGCGGAACCATAATGTTTTAGCTTTGTTCCAGTACCTCTCTCTTATTTTTGATACTGCTTCTTTGCTTCATTTTTAACACCACTTCTTGGCTTATTTTAGCTGCTCACCGATGTACATTTTACCCACAACTAATGCAAGCGCACAGCACCTCAAAGAAGAGAGCACTGGCCTGGGGCAGTGGGACCTGCCTCTCTTGACGTGCCTTAGGAAATTGGGCAGGCCACTTCTGCTCCACTTCTCCCTCTCCTGCCTTATTTGTTCAGGCTAAACACATAGAAACAGGAGCTGGTCTCACCACCAATACTATACCTGCTGGTAAACCAGGTCTTCTCCCTGCCTGGCGTCAGTGCAGTGCCAGGATACACTAGAAAAGGTGTAGAAAAGGACTTGGAGTGCTTACTGAATCTGTAAAACATACACAAACACCAAAGAAGTACTCTTCCTTCACCTCAGCTACCTGCTTTCTACTCTCAAGCCCGATGAAACTCGAAGACTTGGGTGAATCATTTAATTGATCTTTTCCATTTGATTAACTAAAAACTACATCAAGGGGCGTGCATGTGCGTACGTCAGAGAGACACCGAGCAACTGACAAAAACACCTAGTTATGCTGGCAGAGGACTAACCCTCGTCATTAATTTTGAAGCTAAATCATGGATGCTCATTAACAAGTCAAGAGAAAGTACGAGATAACAAGCCTTCACTGTAGCAATCACTGTTGTCTTCCTGGACAAATTCTGACAATCCAAGCCCTTTCAGCACTGAACAAGGGGGAGGAAAGCTTTTCTTTTCTTTTCTCTTCCCACTCATTTCGAGCACTCCCGATTGCACAGCAGGCTTAATTACCGTACAGCTAACCACAGATCCCTACCTGCGGTGACAGAGGAAAAACAGCCTCTCTGGTACACATCTATCAGGAAGATGTTCTGTCATTATCTTAGTGGCACTTGCCCACACCACCCAATGGTGCATGAAATTCTTCATTTGAAGAGACACAGAGGCATTTTGCTTTGCCACAACAGAGTATCACGAAGCACCCATGCAGCAAGGATTGGCAGCTACGCTAAATACCACCTAGTGGATTCACTAAGCGGGACGCTAAGTGCAAAGTTTCTACTTTTTCCTGTCCCTGCTGTGAGGCAGGGAAAAGAGATGTAAGAGTCCTGTCGATGTGACATCCACGTGGGTCTTGAGACTGTTCAGTTGCTGGAGTCAGCGTTCAGCTTCCCCGCGTGCGAAGTTTCAACATTACTTTAACATTACAAGGACCACAAACTATTTAGGGTACACAGTTCAACTGAGATTATCCTAAGGACACACTCTGGGGCACTGTAACGGGTCCTAAACCCATTACGGTTTTAAAGGCTCCTGATCAATTCTTTAGGTTCATGTGATTAATCAATTACAGCTTAACTCCACCTTTCCCAAATATTCCGAAGGGACGTCACTTATCAAAAAAAGCCAAATAAAACAAGTAAGAAGTTCCTAAATGCAGTTGAATTTGACATCTGGTATTCCAGAAAAACATCAGCAGACTTTGTGAAAAGCAGAAGACCTCTCACTTTCAGAACACATCACTCCCTTGAGCTGAGTCATACGGATCTCCAGCTTCAGAAAGAGGAAAAAACTAAAAATCCTCTCTACAACAAATTTGCATGAGAAAGCTTCATTTGTAGCTTTTGAGGAAATTGGAGCATTGATCACAAGCTTCTGCAAAATAAAGTTACAGCATGGCTACGGCACTACAATAAGTACAGGCATGTGAGAAGCATTAAAAAAACGCACCAAAAATATGGCAGGAAATGATAGAACGGCACTGAATGTCACCAGTTAGAGAAAGGCAAAGCAAGCCACAACTTCCCTTGCCATAGGATTATAATTAAAAGAGTGACAACGGACAACGTAATGGTATTTTAATGTTTTCTGTTCCAGTTACAGAAAGCTTTCCAGAAGCAGAGCACCACGAGACAGAGGGGCCGCGTGCACTCGGGCAGCTCACGCCCCCATCACGTGGCCAGGCGTCTGTCACCACCAAAACCACACCAAAAGGACCGGCTGCATTTTGGCTGTGCTGCCGGCACATACACACACGCAACGTCCGGGGAGCCCCATGGGGGCAGGCAGGGAGAGGGTTAGCTGTGCCCGCGTCCGAGGCACCTCGAGGACTGGGAATGCAAAGGAAGAGCTGAACAAACCCTTCTGGTGTGCAAAGGCACTGGCAGCCTGAGTCCAGAGCTTGGATTTTGCAAACACGGAACACTGGGACCTTGTAAAAGATAAGGCAAAAAGGGCAATTAGGCTTAAACAGAATTCCCAACCACTCAATTTAAGAGCACTTCCCAAGCTAGTTCAACCACGGGGTGGGAAACAGCTTTTGTGAGGGGCTGTGCAGGCATCTCAGGACACACACAGGCAGCCCCTTCACCTCCCTTCGCTTGTCACTGGCGTCCCATCACACCTACTACTGCCCCTCACTCCTTGGGAAGCCACTCAGTGTGCCTTTCTTTCCCTCCAACCCGTCTTGGTCCTTCCCATCCCCACCACTCCCATCCCTCTGGCTCTAGGTCTTCTTTCTCCATACGAGCCTCACGCTTTCACCCACTACTTCATCCCACACTGTCCCCCTCTCTCTACCTCTTCCTGCCTATCCAAGGGCTTTTTGGACACGGGGTCTCACACCTTTGTCCCCTGAGCTTCTCACATCCAACCCCTCTTACTCCTCAAAGCGTGCAGAGCAGGCGACAGAGGGAAGCTGGAGCACAAGGCTGGCAAGCCACAGCAGGAGGGAGACACGCAGCTAGTTACACAGCCCACGGTCAGTGTGACTGCACGTACACAGCCCCAAAGCCTCTGACCCTCAGTAAGACGGCCAGTACTATTCTCGTAAGCTACATAACTATGTTAGGAATATATTTTTTATCAAGACAAAGTTATTTTAAACCCCGAGTGCAGCTCCCTGATATTCTTCACTGTGCGACATTTCAAACACCTAGCACCACTGCAACAGCTGCAAAGCATGCAAATAGCATGTTGGTTGCTTAAAGGGTAGCGGGATGAAGAGAAACCTCTGCGGAAACATGGCACAAAGCAGAGGCTGGGGCTGCCACCACCTAAAAGAACTACCTCCAGAAGAGGACATCTGTCTACAGCCCTGATTTCTACTCAGCCTGGCCCATCAGGAGGTATGGGAAGTGCTGCTACCAATCACGCTGGTATTGCCGTGATGAATCATAGTGGCATCAAGTTAATACAACTCATCAGATCCTAATTAAACCACTCTATGTTGCTAATCACTCCGTGTATCTCAAGTGATCTTTTGGAGCACGTCTGACTCCAGTGAGGGTGGGCCAATCAATTCTCTAATGAGCCCTCACTTCTGCAAACACTCGCACAAATGCTCTGCGGACTTTCACTGCAACCACAGCATATAAAATTCAGCAACAGAAGCTAAGTTTGGTTAGGTCTCCCTTTTCACCTGATGGTGTAGTGGCAAAACATGTCTATATAGACACACACACACACACAGAGCAACTCATCAAAATAAATTTTGCAAAATCAAGCTATTCAAATATTTACTCTAGTGGGATTTACCTATACACAGCTCTTTAATTGTTTATTTCATCTTTCCACACAATAAAAACAGCACTTCATCTCACTCCTTCCGAGATTTGTTAGTTTAGGAAAATTAATCCCTTTCACAGAATTGGATAGGCTTGGATCAGTATCACTTACCAGACAATGAAATACACATTGCTTGTAGCATGCAGTAGGACAGCACTCCACAGGATCCGAGGGAACAGACGGGGGTAAAACAGATATTTTCCTTCAAACTTCTGTGCATTTCACTCAAGTGTATAAATCGCTTGTCTTTTCACTAAATACATATAGCTTTCACTTCAAATGAATCCAGGCATCTTCTCCCCTCTTTTTTTTTTTTTCAACTAAAGCACGAAGTTCACATTTAGCTTTCATTAAATCCAAAAGAGCCTTCTGCTGCTCTTGTTGGCCTTAACAAGACCTCTGCCATTAATCTGAATGCTACAGAGTAGAATCAGTTCCTTATGATAAGCACACTCTTCATGACCTGAGCACACCTCAGCTGAGTGCCAGAAACATCGCCTTTTCCTTTCTTCTTGGCTCCTTGCCATTCTACCCACATTTTCATACCTGTAAGCTTTCCCATGGGTATTTATTTCCTGTAGGCTGTGCTAACCTAGCAAAACCCTGTCTGTATAAACCACTTTTATTCTCAAGGTGTGTAAATCCTTTTAGCTTGATCTCACCAAATTACATAAAAGTCTTACTGCCTTACACTGAGTCTTATCCTGGGAATCTTTAGCTGAGGCTCACACCTGAGGTTGACCTCTGAGTTATCAAATTGATCATTTTGAAACACTGGCTCTAAATCTTGCAGTCACACACCCAAGATAAGAAAAGTCTATTTCTGAGATCATGACAAAAGGTTGCTGAAAATGTGTTTCTTTGCCACAAGACGAAAACTTTCAGATTTTAAAGCCATGAACCTTTAAAGGTTTGTGATTCACCTACTGCTGACCTGCTGGTAACCAAAACTCCATATGCTTAGGATCGCTTGGGACACTACAGAACTACAAGTACTTCCAAGAAAACCTCAGCATGTTGTTGTGAGTGTCACCATGGAAGTATTTCACGTAAATGTCACGATGGAAGTATTCCATCTATGCCAACAGTGATACTTATCAGCAACTAGACCTGCTACAACTTTTTGAAAATTATTAGTAACATGCTCCAATCTGTACTTGCTGCCACACGGTCTGAGAGCCTGAATGACAGATCAGGACCCCGAGACACCAAGCACAACAGAAACACCGAACAGAAAGAAAATCTTCCCCATCTCTGGGCTTCACTTAGCCATTCACGAATGCACCGAGTTCTAGAACAACATCTTGCTTCCTCTTTGCTCACTGAACTCAACCTCACAACCCTCAAAAACCAAAGGCATCTCACAAACACTTCCTGGATGACATTCTACCACGGGGGAGAGGGTGCTCATCTGAAGTCTTCTCCTGCTGTCCCCGTGACCCTGGATGTGAATTAGAGCAGTCCAAAACCCCAAAAGCAAGATCAGCTCTTCCATGCATACAGTACGAGGTGACAATCTGGGACCTTCAAGTATGCAGGCTATTTTACAGAATTCTCCTTATCTATCACGTGTAGTTTATTTTCTACAGAGAACAGTCATTAGGGTATTTTTATATTAGTAAGGTCTGATTTACTGCTCATGTTCAATATCCATTACTATTTTGTCAGACTGTATTGAACGATTTAACCTCAAAATTCCCTGGTGAAAGAGGTAAAAACTACATCAAACATTTCGAGGGAACAAAAACAAGAAGCTAGGAGACAGCAATGAAATTAGGAGCTTGATTTTCAGAAAAAAAAAAGAATAACTATTTAAGCAAGAAAAACACTCATGGTTTCAATATACAAGCCAATCTCCACTAAAACAAAAAAAAAATAGATTATTGAAAATTTCTCCCTATTTTGTAATTTAATCACTAGGATAACAATACTATGTAAATTCAATTTTAGCAAAAAAAAGTGACTAAGAATATCTATACAATCCATGTAAGCATATACCGTTTTACAAAAAAGGACCAAGAAATAGATTACATTTCACTTTTACCAGTAATAAGTGACATTCCTTCAAACTCAATACAAGATAAAACTGTATTGCAAAAGTTAATGAAAAATACCACTATGCTATTAAATTAGTTTAATGTGAATTATAAAGTATTTCCTTCTTCATTGCCTTTCCTTGCTTACATGGGAACATAATGAAGAAGAAATATACAATACCAGTCTGTGTCTCATGTTGTAACTATGAACTTAACTTATAAAAAGATCAGAGGACCAGACCCATAATTCAAATATTTAAGCTTCAGACTTCAGGAGGAGTTAAGATACATAAACACCCTAACAGACCTGTACACATGTCTACAGTTCCCATGACATGAAACACTCGAGGCACAAAACATCCATCAACACTCGGGCATCATGTGACAAATCATAGCTAATTTTAATCCTGTAAACACCAAGGGTCCATCCAATGGCACACTGAGATCAATTCCCATTTTATTTCAGTCTTACCAAATCTCTAAAGATAATTACAATTAAAAAATGACTCCTGCATCCTATTGCTAAAGAAAATGCATCTGGTGAGACACATTTAACTCCTGTGCACACTCCAGCTCTTCACCTTTCCTCACCAAGATACAAGCTGGCAAGAACAACAAAAACCCCTATAATTCCACCTACAGAAATGGCTTTTCGAGCCTACTTCATAATGGCACGTACTCAAAAGTGACATTCACAAACATAATCCCTCAGTTTCAGCATACGTCCAGCCCAGGACGAGGAAACATTATGGATATCACCACTGCCCCTCTGACAGGGCCCTAGGAAGCAGAGTTTGGAAAGCTGCTCCAGCCTGCCGAGTCCAAAACCACGCTAGTACAAGCACACGGTCAGCCAGAGGAAGCAGGGAGGCAGGAACAGGGCCAAAGAAGAATTTCCTGCTGCGACACGTGAGCCTTGCTAAGTGTCTGAAAACTAACGTATTTTTAAGACCAACACGAGCTCGGCAAAATTAAAAGTGATCTTTCAATTTACATACCCTAGTGAAATACCATGCTCGCTCCAAGGCATCAAAGACCCTTTAAACTACTGCATTAACACCCTTCAAAAAAATCACCTCTTCCCACTGAATGTGTTCAGACCTTAAAGGAGGACCTTTTGCAAATACAGTCTTGTGAAGACCATCACCGTTCTCTTGATGAAAATTCACTTAATTTCATTTAAAAAAAAAAAAAAAAAAGGAAATCACTACAGATCTATAGGAACCCAGGCTTAGCTGACCAAGACTGTCACACCACTCACCACTCCTGACATCCACAGCTGCTCTGGGTCACATAAGTCCACAGGGGACATGTGAAGTCACCCGTCGCGTCTTCTGCAGAAACTCCCCAAGGTGCCAGAAGTGACACCATCCCTGCCTTTCCCAGCCTACGTGTTCCTCCCAGGCTCCAACCACTTTACCCGTGTCAACAGCAAACAGGCCTCTGCAAAAAAAATCCAGGAAACACATTTGGGAGGCCAGGAAGGAAAAGGTCACAGAGACAAAGAAACCCTTCTAGGTTAAAACACAAACAAATGTAATCTGAGCATCACAGATCCCTTACATATAAAATGGAAGAGCAGCTAACTATTGCTTTTTTAGCATGTTTTACTAAAAATAAACACTGCCACCCTCTCTTCTTGGGGGACGCCACGCTTCTCTGAGAAGTTGTGATGCAACTGAAACACGCAGTCTAAGAAATGCTTCTACACGTAGGATTATTAACATGCCCATTGCTGAATATTCAACCTTTCAACTTGAATTGAATTAAAAGGGGCGGGGGGGGAGAAGCGACCAAACCCTTACAAGCAGCACTGAAATAAGAAACAGACACACACATGGTACAACAGAAGTTTGGTATGGGAACCGATTTCGATTTCAAACTACATGCTACACTGAACAACTGAAAAACAAAAAGACAAATACTTTTGGACTTAATCTGAAGCATCATAACACAAAATCAGACTTAACTGACAGCAGGCAGCTATGTATTGATACCAGTTAGATACACCTCTGACTGTGAAGTATAGGACTATCTAAAAGCAGAATCTCCTCTCGCAAATCCTGACACTCATCATCTACAGTGTCATACTTCTGATACATGCCAGGTTTTAAATGTTGACACTTCACAAACAGTTTCTTTTCCTGACAGTTTCTTTACCAGCCAACTCCAGTGACAGATGATTGAAGCCAGAAGAGTAACTGGTGTTGTTTCTCTAGATGTTTGGTACAGAGTAAATTCAATCTAACGACAAGCATGTATACTCCTAAGCAAGCGGAATACTGCTCTTGCAAGGTCACACCCAACCAACTTTAGAGCTTCAAAGAAGTCTTGCTCCTCCTCCAGAGAGCAGATACAACCCCATGAGGTGCCTCTGGTGGGACGTGCTCCATGGGAGAGCTGGGCCGTGCTGGCACTCCTTGCTCCGCTGTGAGCAAAGTGTCAGGGCTCCGCCGTTACTCACTTCCCAACATGAGCGGCACCACGTTCTCCATGGAAACCACCCAAGAACAGCATGAAACACAACAGGGCCCCCACAAAATCCACTGTTGTGCAAAGAACATGCTCCAGGGCTGTTATATATTCTTCATGCATGAAACCAATGAGTAAAGATTCTCGGTTAAGGCTATAAACTGAAACTGTCTCAACAAGGACAGAAACACAGCAAGATCAAAGAGGTAGTTCATATCAGTACCTCCATTCATTGCGGAATTAAAAAAAATAAATCACAAGCATTATTTAACATACTCCAGTATTTTTTAAAACCCTCAAAATCAACTGCATAGAAGAGAAAAACATACATTCAGTTCTACCAGCACAGGTTCAAGTTTAGTTTTATTTCCTTGATAACATGAGCAGAGTTGTCATCTTCACTGTAGAAAACAAAGTAACTCACTTTAATTTCAAGATAATTAACAATACTATTATACGACAGTCTAGACAGACATTGTTGACTTAAGTTTGAATTGCTTGAGAGAAGGCTGGCTGTAGAGCCACCACGGACTCATTTGGAGAATGTATTTTCAGCCCAATAGGTTTTATTCCCCCAAAGTCTCTTCAGCTTTAGGAAAAGCAATTCCAATTTCAAAGCACAAACCTTCTCAGCTACAACTTTTCTCCCTGTCTTCCTTCACTTTCTCCCCTTTGCTCTGCACAAATGAGCTATTAATTCCTAAATAAATGGAATGAGCAGCACTTAACATCAGGATCCACAAGGGTATTTAGGCTCCTATCTCCTGTTTAGAGGCCTGTTTAAACAGGAATTAAAAGACTAAACGCTTCTGTGGATTTAGGCCCAGAAGCTCAAATCGGCAAACACGTGCACTTTAGCGGTCCCCAGGGTGACCACACAAACTTCACAGGCCTTGAAGAAGTTCTCCAAAGACAAATGCTGGTTTTGGAAGTAAGCTATTGAAATGCAAAGGCCCGAATGTGAATTAGGAAACTCTCCCTCGTGCTTGTCTTCCAAAACCACAGCGCCTAACTTCTGGGTTTCTGTTTGCTGCCTTTGCACCTCCCTGGTGCACCAGAGGCAAGCCGTTGGCTTGGCGTGATCCATTTTCAGAGATGAAGTATTTCACCACCATGCAGTAGCCACTCTGAGCACCAACATCCCTTGATCGAGACATCCCCGCTGGTGCTCAGCTGATTACCAGAAAACAATGTTGCTGATACAACCATCTCCATGGCCAACACCTGCGTGGCAATGCCAGAGCGGAGTGGCTCTCCTCCAGACCCACGCGGAGCTAAAATGCTACAACCGCTCTTAGTTTTAGGATCACTGAACCACAGAATCATTAAGGTTGGAAAAGACCTCCAATATCATCTGATCCAGCCATCCCCCTACCGCCAATGTCACCCACTAAACCATGTCCTTAAGCACCATGTCCAGCCTTTCCTTGAACACCCCCAGGGATGGTGATGCCACCACTTCCCAGGGCAACCCGTCCCAACGCCTGACTGCTCTTTCTGAAAAGAAACGTCTGCTCGTTTCCAACGTAAACCTCCCCGGCACAACTTGAGGCCATCCCTATGACTAGTTACCTGCGAGAAGAGGCCAACCCCCAGCTCCCCACAACTTCCTTCCAGGTAGCTGTAGAGAGCAATAAGGTCTATAGAATCATAAAGGCTGGAAAAGACCTAAACTTTAGCAACACCTCTCAGCGCCTTCCTCACGAGTGGCCTTTGATGCACCTTTATT
The DNA here is from genome assembly GCF_964211835.1 of Anser anser. Classification (NCBI taxonomy): domain Eukaryota; kingdom Metazoa; phylum Chordata; class Aves; order Anseriformes; family Anatidae; genus Anser; species Anser anser. Next base: position 14,932,777 of record NC_139726.1, on the reverse strand, counting down.
TGAGATAAGAGCTGCGCTGGTGGTGCCGTAGGGCATCCGTCACCCGATGGAGACCCCACGGAGATCCCGTCCCGTCCCATCCCGGGGGGCTGCAGCGGGCTGCCCGACCCGGCCGTGCCCCACCACCCCCAGCCCGCTCTCACCCTTCTTGTCCATCAGCCACATGAAGAAGAAGCAGGGCGCGAAGCCGATGGGCCCCCAGAAGACGAGCAGGGCGATGTCCCAGCCGCTGAAGCCGAAGGCCAGGCGGGCCGAGTTCTGGATGGGGCCCCAGGTGTTCCACAGCAGGCCCTGCGCGAAGCCCAGCAGCGAGAAGAGCAGCAGCACCAGCCACCGCCGCCCGTAGACGCGACCCGCCGCCGGGGCCAGCAGCCGGACCGGCACCGCCACCGGCCCCGCCGGGCCCCCCGCAGCCCCCCGCGGCTGCTGCAGCTGCTGGGGCCGCCGCCGCTGCTGCTGCTGCTGCTGGGGCGGCGGCGGGGGCAGCAGGGGCTGCCGCTCCTCCGCGCTGCTCCAGCCTAAGCCCATCTGCCGGGGCGCTGGCGGCGGCCCGCCGGGGAGGAGGGCGCGGGGCCGGGGGCAGGGACGAGCCGTACTCGGAGCCCCGAGCGCGGCGGCGCTGCCCCGGCCCGGCACAGCCGCATGCGCGGTCGGGGAAGGGCCGGCGGCCGCCTCCTTCCTCCGCCGCCGAGGGGAGGAGGGAAGCGGAGCCGGGGAGGCACGGCCGGGCCCGGAACAAAATGGCCGGGGCGGAGAGCGGCGGCCCCGCCGCGCCGGGTAGGTGCCCGCCGGCCCCGGGCGTGCTGCCCGCCGGCGGTCCCGGGGCGGGCGGGAGGTCGTGTCGCCGAGTCACCGCTTGCGCCTCCCCGACGGCGCCTTACCGGGAGGAAAACACCGGGTTTAGTGAATTTCCCCGGCGGGGAGGTGCGGTGCTGCGTGGCTGCTCTGCCTCGGTTCCGGGCGTGCTGCGGGGCCCCGGGGCGCCGCGTGCCCCCCGGCCACGAAACGCGGCGGTGTGGCTGGAGGGCGAGCCCTCAGCTCGCCTCTCGGTGTCTTCAGCTCACCTCGGTGGGGTTTGTATGAAGCACCCCAGTTCCTCAGCCTGTTTACGGTAGGAGTTCCAGAGAGATAAACTGAGCCTTAATTTCTGAGGGAGTTGACTATTTCAGGAGTGTGTTAGCAGGAAGCTAGGCCTCCTACCCTGAACCATCCTTTCCAATCTTAACAGCATCTTCAGCATCCCCTCTGGAACAACCCACCTCGGGTGTGATCCCGTTACCTGGTCACCTGCAGTTACAGAGGACAGGCCTGGACTGGCCCCTTAGTGCTAGAAGTGCCTTTACTCAGTGAGATGCTACAGCAGAGCTTGTCCGTGTTATGTCAGGTTCGAAGAGGGCTCTCTTCCAGAAGTGTCCCTTAAAGTCTAAAAAGGGTTGGGATGGATGCAGCGTACCTAAATGTGGTGTCTACCTAACAGGTGTCAGGATGGCTTTGTAATGAGGTGGGTAAAAATCAGCTGTGGTCTGAATTGGAGGGGAAAAAAAAACAGGATTCAATTACAGCCTGCACGTAAATCCATTTTAAAAGAATTCGGATGAATTCTGAATCATGTGGGCTACACTAGGCTCATTAGAAACTATTATCATTTAAATAGATTGAAGTATATATTCATTTCATTAGCTTGTATGAGTATTTATCTGTATATCTACCATCTGCACTTGTCATAAAATTAATGGCTCATATGCTGCACAATGCTTCATCTTCCTTGAAAAAATACGTATTTCAGTTTGGCTCGCTTAGGAATTCTGTCACAAAGATTGGAAGCTGGTCTGATAAATGCCTGTGTGCTTAATTGGGAAGAGCTAAATAGCGGGATCCACAAGGGCTGGTTTTAGATGCAGTGTTAATGTAATTCTGTTGATACATTGGGCAGCGCATGACTGAAATTCAAACACGATGCCCAATCCACAGTTTTGCAGCCAAAACTACACACTCCCCTGAAATTTCCCCCCCAAAACATACGGACATCGCATATTGTTTAGCCCACACAGCTCTGTTTGCTAGACAGAGGCTCAAATTAGGAGTTGCAAGCACTCAGGGTGGAAAAAGGAAGTTTATACCAACGGAAATAATCAGAAATATGATCAAGAAGAAAATGAGGTTTTGTCTAGAAAATTTCAATATCTTCTTCAGGAAAAATAAAATTCATGCACAAATAAATATCAGAGGGATGTACAGATAGTAAAGTAAAACTTCAGCTTGCCATGTAGAACTGTGGTGAAAAAAATAGAGTAAAAATATTGGACAAGATTCAGACTTGATCATGACCGATGTGTATTCTGTTAATGCTTTTTTTTTCCAAGTAAGATTAATTCCCTGTTTTGCTTGGTCTTCTTTATACATTACCACCTCCGTATGGCTTAGTCCGTGCCAAAATGTTCTTTCAATTTGAAACGGCTATGTTACTTCTATAATTTTAATTGATTTGGTGGCATTGTGCCAAAGACAAAGTGCTGTCATTTGAAAAAGTAAACAAAGTGAAAAAATGTTTCTCTCTTTGAACATTTTTCAATTAACTGTAGTAAGTGCAGGGCTTTCTTGGTTATTCTAGTAGCAAGAAACTAATCCAATAATAAGGCAGGTGGTGCTTTGCAGTGTCCTTTAACTGCAAAACTTGCCTCTTGATACGTGCATGGTAAAATGGAAACTTCAGTAAAATTCTTCAATATGCAGGTCACTTCATCATGTGAGAGTTTTAAAGATATTTTGGCACATGCAAGGGCCAGCAGGAGAGAGAATTTTCTGAGAAACAGTGACAAAAAAAGATTAAAATAGACTTGGAAAATCTAGGTTTATTTACTATTGACTTAATTATGATTTGAATAATTTATTTTAACTGCTTGTTTCTAAATCACTCCATCTTCTTCATAGCTTCCCAACCCATATGCAGATCTTTCAGTCACGGCCTGACCTTTTCTGTTCCGGCTATTTAATTAACACAATGTAATATTCTGTGTGAATTATTCTTGTTTGCAGGATATGGTACCATTTAAATTTGTTAATGTAAAGGAGCAGTACATTGTTGATAAACTGTTGGAAACCAAATTAGCTTTATCTTGCAGCTAGCTGATTGCATTATTTCACTCATGGGTATAATACTTCTCTAAATATGCTAATTTCACTCTTTTCTCCGTGTGGTGACATTTTTACTGTTCTCGTTACTGACATTTGTAATATGTGGGGTGGGGAAATCTTTTCTTGCTTTAACCTCATTATAATGTAGCTAAAGAGATTTGAATATTATCAGATGAAGCGCACATACATTCTGGCAAGTGGAAAGGTTATTTTGTCTCCTGGCCCAGAACCTTAATGCCTATAACTGGACTTGCACAGACTATGGTGCCTAGATCCAAAACAGTGATATAGAAGCCCTTCCAGTTATCAATCACACAGCCACGAGAGCATATCTGTTGGTTAGGTGCCTCCATTTCAAACCTGAAAGCTTTCAAGTTGGTTGCATCTCCGTATGCATGCCTGCCTGCCTATATCCGTGCTAAAACCCTCTGGAATTCCTCCTAGGAGTTGGTGGCCTCGCGCTTTGATAGACTAGTAGTGACGGATAAAAATTGTTTGGCTGAAACTGTTAGTGCTGCCAACTGCTCATCCCATCCCTGAGACAGCCCGGGCTGATCCATTATTGAGTTGGCACCTAGACTGCGCTGTTTTAAGCTTGGCTTATGAAGATAAACTGAAGGCTTTGACGGGTTTGTTGTAACCCTGGGGCATCTGGAGAGCCTGATTCAGCTTAAACGCACCTATGGTGAAACGGTTGAGTTGAGCAGTTAGAGGATTATCCCCCCGTGATGGAACCTCCAACTCCTAGGGCGTTAGCAAGTGCCATTTGCTCTCTCCGGTCATCGGGTTTTTGACAGATCAGCTCCCCATGTGACTTTTTTTCAGAGCGATTAGGAGAATTTCAGCATCCCCTTGTTTCTGATGCCTGTCTCCCAAAACAACGCCTAGCATTATGTGTGCAGTCTGGTTCTTTCTTGTTTCAGCTCATATCTTCCAGCCTGACAAGTGGCAGTTGATTGCAAAGGCTAGAAGCATTTTGGCACAAAACGGGCAGGATCCTACATTCGTTTAAAGATTCAAAAGTGATGTTTAGACTGTTTTGAATATTCCCTCCAGCATCCAATAAAAGGCATGTTTCCCAAAGGTTTCCCTCAACTGCTAGACTTCAGTCGGAGTTGTGACAGTATAGTTTCAGAGTTCTCATACACAGCACCAGTGTAGCAGAGAGATGTAATGGTTTTCCTTACACCCTCTGTCCTTGCACAACACCTAGGAAGAGGTGTGAGCAAATCCTGTCCTTCCCTTATCTAGTTTTGACATTCCCTTCTTTCTAGTTACGCAGGAACACGTTCAGGATCTCCTCTGTTTTCAGCCTGTTTTGGGCATTTTCCAGTCTGCATTCTGTACCTTTCAGCTTCTTTCTCACCTTTCTCTTTAACTGAGAGGAAGATAGACTTCTAGTTCTACAGTCATACAATGGTTCCCTTGTACTTTGGGCTGAAAAAGGCTTTACAGTACTTCCTCATGTTTTTTTTGTTGTTGTTGTTTTTTTTCCTACTATCAAAAAGAAAGGAAAATATGGAGACTTTCAACTTATGAAAGCTGAACAGTTTTATTTTTAAAATCAAATATCAATAGTGTCCAGCAGACAGTCATTTATACCTTTTGATCACAGGCTGTGTATGCCCACGTTGCATGGTGACCATTGTACAGGAGATGATTTTGTGGTTTGTGGTTAGCCAGAGCCCACGGCAGGGTCCCTGAGGGAGATGCTGGGCAGCTCTGTTTTTTCGTGTGGATTCTTCCTCTGTGGTTGGTTAATGAAAGATGTAGGGAATACAGGTTGAAAATCTGTGTCGGTCTCCTTGGGTCTTGATCTGCCTCAGTCTTGATGTCATTGTCTGATGCCAGCAAGAAAAGCTAGTCATTTGCTCTGGTACTGGTCTGTGCATTGTGTCTCTGGTGAATGATCAGACTTTGTCATTGTTCTCCTATTGTCTTACATTGGAGCAGCAAGGAATAACGTAATCATTGCCCAGATGTAATGATCTGAGCGTTAGGGCACTTCTGTATACAAAATGCTGTGTGTCTGGCTGGTCACACATGGCTATCATACAATAGGTGTGCTGTGATACCCCTAACAGCAGCTTGTTGTGGTAGTTGTGAAAAATCACAGCCTCCTTGCATAGAAACTGTACAAACTGTTTCTTTTATGTTGAATATTTATATTAAGAATCAAAACTAATGTTATTGCAATGTTAAGATTGAACATTACATTACAAGAGCTTGGTGATTCAGATTTTTGTGAACTGTATTAGGTCAAATTATCCTTAGCCCTACATTGCATTAAAGCAGGATTTTATTTCCCTTATGTGAACCCCAAGATTGAAAACAAAACAAAGCACTGAAAATAGTTTTTCACAGACCAATTTCCCCTTCATTTCTGGCAACAAGTACATTGTCAGTGTGTTGCTGCATGAGGATATTCGTGAAGGTAAATAGCAACTTAAAAGTTAAGCTGACTTCTGCTTGCTGAAAGAAATAATGTAAACAGATGTAAGAACAGACATGGTTTTTGCTTAGTCTTACTATAATAATGGCAATCCCAGAATCTAATACTCTGATTGTGCACATTAGTAATTGTGCACTTGAGAAACTTTTCTGGAGGTTCACATGGTGAGTCTTTGCAGTTTCTTTCAATTTAATAATTTATGCGATTCAAAAATGTTACTTTTATTCTTTTAAAGTATAATTTCACTTTGACAATTATAACTCTAAAAAGCTCAATTTGGGCATTAATCAAAATATGTATCCAGTGTATTATAATAATGAACAAAGCCATGTATAACTCCATCATCACCCCTTTGTAGGTCAAATTCAAAAGGCTCATTTGTGTTATTGACTATTTACTACAGTAGCTTATGGGAAAAACATATTTTTAGAATACTATTGACTATTACTATTTACTACAATAGCTTATGGAAAAATGGTGTATTTTAGATTTAGAGTCTTTTGTTGCTGTCGCTTTGAAGTTCACGTCAATCAAGTTGGCAGCATAGGACAACAATAAAGTCCTAGATGGTTACAGTTTGTGACTGAATTTTGTGCAGGGCGTTCATCAATTACATAGTCATGCATATATATTTACTACTAACAAGGAACAGGAAAAGAAATAGAAATACAGTTTATTTACAACATGAACAAATTAGGTTTTTTCTTAGAAATATAGATGCTAGTTCTCTGATGTGCCAATTCCTTTACTTTCAATGAAAACATTATATTCAGTTTTGTATTAAATTTCCCATGTATTAGGAAGGTTGTGAAAAATGTATATGAGTGCTGGTGAGGTAGTGGGAAGGATTGGGTTTGCTAGTACATTTCCCCAGCAGCAGGTGAGCGTAATTTACATGCCAAACAGACAGAAGGGTGGAATTGTAGCAGCCTAGCTTAAGAAAGAAGGCTTCCCTGTTGGATAAACTCTTTTATATCCTGATGGAAGGCTTTGTTCAAAGACCATAGTCTTTTCCTTCAAAAGAAAATGAAATTCAATTTATCTGACAAGTGCTGCAGTCTCATGTTTCACTGTGCTTTCAGCAATTCTGCCAACAGGGCATATACAAAGTTCATTGGAAATACATTTAATATCATTTGTCTCAATTGTACATATCCCAGTTTTCCTGGTTTTGGAGATAGGAAGGAGAAGGGAAAAACTGAAATGCCAAGAGATGCAGGCAGGATTTACAAGGACAATTTGGGAAAGGAAGGCATTTTTTCTACTAGAAGAGACCAGAAGTGCTAATAGCTCGACGTTCATTTTTTTAGCTGAAGACAGATACAGCTGCTTTCTGGAAGTGCAGTACAGGATGGCAGCAGGGCAAGCAAAGGGCAGAAGCTGGCGAGGAGTTCTGGACTAGCTTTCTAAGAAGAGCCCTAGGGGATTTTGGAAGGAGTTCCACAAATTTATGCATGATCTTGGGGTGCGAGGTCCCTCCCAGTGTTGTATTCAGTGTTCTGCCTCTTACTCCACCCCCTAAGAAGTCTGATAGCTATTTCCTTATTTTTTTATTTTAAGGACAGTTTGAGGTTTGAAGGCATAGCCCATGCTCTTATCTTCGTGTCTTGGGTCACTCAGGCTTACTCTAACTGTGAGATGCTGTGGCAGGACTGCTAAGTGTGTGCACACACCACTTGCCTTTTGGTCCCAAAATTTTCCTGGGAAGGACAGCCTGATTCTATTATTTTTTCCTCCTCCGTCAACAGTAGCAGACACTGAGGGCAAGGAAGGGCGTGCTTACTATTTCAGGCTGCTGGAAGAAGCTTAGGTGCCAGTTTTACCAGTGTAGAAGCACGTTTAACAGGTCTGTCCTGAGAGGCTCCATGTAACAGCTAACTATCCTCCAGTAGCCAAAATATCTATGCAAATCTAGTTTAGATGCCTGTAGGCTATGCTGTATCTGCAGTGGTGCCATACCCAGAGTCAAAAATAATAGTAACAGCAATAAGTGGTCGGGAGGACATACCTAGATGTTCATACAGTGTGTCCTGAAAACTACCTGGATATAAATAGATGCATTCTGTTTGCCCAGAGTAGGCTGATTATAGTGCGTAACCTTGTAATCACATGCAGATTATTTAATTATTATTTTTTTAATTTACAGAGTTAATGTACTGAGAAATCATTAAGTCTGACCTCCAAACCAAGTCGCTTCTTTTTGGTTTGGGGAATTTCACCATCCCTTGTTCCTTCTTCCCCACTCCTGGCTGTGGATATTTAAGATTATGGAGGTTAGCTGATTTTTTGAGTGGCTTGACTGCTCTGTATTAGCCTATTCGATGCCATTGTTTCTTTTAACTTCTTATACATTATACTCCTTTTAAAAAAAGAAATAAGGATGAGAAAGCATTACAGATTTACAAGAAAAACAAATTGACAATGCTTCTTCCAAATATGTTATTGGGATTTCCTTGTACTCCCTCTTTTAGAAAATAATTTTAATACCTCTCAATTAAACCTCATATTTAAGCAGCAGGGTGTTTTGGCAGAAGCCAACTACCACTCACTAATGAACTCCTGTAATTTGCTAAATTATTTTAAATGAATGAGAGTACATTTAGCTTTTTAATGACAGTACATTTAACTTCTGAACAACTTTGATCAAGTCACTTTTCTTCAGACTGCCTGCTGAGCTAAACTCTTTATTCCCAAACCCCATTCAGTTACTCTGAAAAATTGTTAATTGGAAACAAAAAAATTATTTTTTTCTTTTAGAAGCACAAGGTCTACTGGAGACTACTTAGCAAATTCATCCCTATTCTTTTACCTGCCCTCAGTGCTGAAGTCTGGCCGAGTCTTCGTTTTTGGCAACACTTCATGTAAAGATGACTGGAGAGCTTAGTTTTTTTAATTGGAAGATCTCTATTTCACACTGTTGCCTTTCTAAAGAACACCTAGGTTTTTCACCAATTATTTAGGTTGTCACAGTTACAAAATTTGAATTAAAACTTGGTCAGTTTTTCAGTTCCTGGTTGGATTCTATACATGCCTTGTATGAAGTCAAAACATGAGACAAATTATTCCTGTTTCCTTTTGTACTGTGAAGCCACATCATTTGTTGAGCCTGATGGAAAGAACTAATTTAATAGTATTAATTTTCTCTCTTGGATCAGAGTACAAGTGAGAAAATGAAGACTCCAACAGAGTTTTTTTCTTTTCAAAAGGAATATGCATTTCTGTCCTCTCCTGCTACCTGATTTCCCTCAGGAGTTTGATCTCTAACGCCCTGGATATGCCAAGGACTTTTTGTTTCTTTGCTACACCTTTTATTTATACACATTTTACTTATACACACCAGTGTCCAAACTCTGTGCCGTTGTAAATGCTATAAAATCTCAGGTTTTGCCTAGGAGCAATTACCATCAATTTCAGATGAGGAAATACTGAGAAGGAAGAGTCCAGCTTGTGAGGTCTTCACGAAGCTGTGATAACAATAACTAAGGAAAACATTATTTTAGGTTGCCTTTTTTTTCTGCTAATATCTCTTCCAAGAGATATCTGTCTTCAGATATTTCCCTTATCTTTTATCACTCATATAGTATATAGTTCTTTCAGAAATCTGTGTGAATCATCAGCGGAGATCTCCAAATTACCAAAATATCTATTTGATGCAGTACATGATAGTTACCTTTCATTGTGTGCCTTTTCAGTCACTGCCATTTAGATATGCATGACAAATATTATGAGGAATGAATTATGTTTAACTGGCTGTAGTTCTCACCAAGGAATACATAAAACTGAATCAAGACGCTTAAAGATTCTTTTCACAAAATTGGCAAGAATTCCCATTTGTCTTTTCCAAAAAAGTAGTGTTCATTTATCTAATGCTTTAAATTGTCTAAAATGTCTCAAACTCCACTGCTGATTATATCAGCAGTGTATGTGTTGTATGCAATTATTTTATCTATATCAGGAAAAGATAAACACTCATTTAACAATGATTTTAATACCATTTGAGGATAGGAATGATTAACATCAGTCTGAGAAACAGACTGTCCTCTTTCATTGTTTCTAAATTTTATAGGGAAATAGGTTCAGAACTGAATCAAGTGTGGAGACATGACAAAAACCTCCGGCTAATGTTCAGTAGTGTAGAGGCTATTTAGTTAAATTGTGTTGTGTTTTTTTATTTGGCACTTATGCAAACTCTCCCAATAGCTTGAGCTGTGAGCTCCCCACTGAATATTCACTGTGGTTAAAACCACACCTTTCAAAAGCACAATATGCATGTGGAAATCACATCAGTAAGCCACACAGAATCAACAGTTGAGTTGGCTTTAGTGAGCCTTCCTGTCTCTCCCAGTAAAATTTCTGCTTTTATAGAGAACATCCCAACTACTGACTGAAGTTACAGGATGAATCCAAGGTTTTGCAGTAAAACTTAGCTTTAGAAAATCCTCCAAAAAATATTTCTGTGGATTTAGGTCCTTTAAAATAATTAAATGTACTGCCTTTAAAACAAAAGCAATTGAGCAGTGGAAAGGACAGCCACGTGGTGATAAACTTAGCCTAACCAGGAATAATTTCATTTTAACAAGCTAAAAGATATGCAAGGCCAGCCAGTTCCTGTACCGTGAATGCCGGCTGTGTGCAATATTACAATTGCACCGGTTGAAGATCGAAGTCATAAATCCCTCTGGGAGTGCTCAGGTCTGGACTGAGCCTCACGTTCAGTCTTTGAGCAACATCACTGTGAAGAAAAACACACCGAGCTTTGTCCTCCTGCCCTGCCTGGCACCAGCTCCCTGTGGCCTCAGTGGCACGTGCAGTTGTGCCTGCTCGTGGTGGCTCTGCCGTCGCTGGACGAGCTGCCTCCAGGTGTGCTCACCTATCACTGCAAAACCCCCAGAGGCTCTTTCTGTGGGTGCTGAGGGCCATATGGTACGGCATACGGTCCCTGTGCGGCCTCCTTATGTCCTGGCTGCGGGAGTTGCTGGAGTGCGAGACTGAGGGCCGAGTGTTGTAGACGGCTCTGTCGCAGCAACACCATCCTGTCAAGCGCTGCTCCACGGCTGAGAGGGAATGTGGAAAACAACCCAAACCCCAAACTCCCTCCTCTCATCTGCCCGGAGAATTGGAAGCTGTTTTTTAAATTTTATGTTCTGTGGAGATAAAATATCAGAGGTCTTTGGTTTTAAAGCTTTAAGCTGGAGTTGCCTGTCACCAGGCGTGAAAGGCATGTGCGGGATCCTGTTGGTCCTGCCATTCACACCTCAGCATTCCTACATTTAGTTCTGTTACAAACAATCCCAAGGAACCTTCCTCAGCAACTCTTGCTCCCGGTGCTTCTTCCCCTGTTGGAGAAGCCCTCTGGGCTGCTGGCTGTGGGGCTTGCTGGCTCTCCACACCCGTCCTCCCACCTGCACACACTGAGGGGAGCAGGGGCACCGGGTGTTAAGGGGACTTTTCTTGTCCTGTATTTGTTTAACCCATTGTGCACGCTAGACCATATTTTGACCCCGAAATAGTGTGAGTGAATAGGTTTCTTTGTTCTAAACAAGTCACGGGGAACCTGGCATATTTAATCAGTATGTTAAATGTTAGACATAATATGGATACAGATTCCGCAGGAGTTAACTTCAGTAGAGGTTACAATAACGAATGGATTTTTTTTATGATCCACATTTGTAGTCCACTGCTTCAGCTCTATGGAACTGTTTTTTTTTAAACAGGTTTTCCTTCTCAATATGTCCCTAAAGAAAAGTTGTTCTAAAAGTGCTGAGTTTATTCAAGTTGCCTGCACATCAGCCTGACAGTTTCAGTGGGCCATATAACTCTCTGAGCAGCAAAGGACTAAATTGAAATCTTGAATTAGCATAGTTCTTGGATTGACACAATTTTCTAAAATTCTGTAGATGAAATATTAAAACTTTAAAAATACCTGCTGCTTTTGGTTGCGCTGCAATTTCTTGGTTTAAATTAAATGCATAGGAACCTGGTTTGCCATCTCTGACAACGCTCTACATTTTGCGGAAAGAATTCTCTACAGAAAGACTGTTACTAGAAAAATGTATGTTCTCTAAACTCTGGACATTATTCATATTTTTTTTTATTGATAGCCTAATTCTAAAGCATTTGGCTACAGTGCTTTACTGCCCAATTGCAAGTTAAAATTCTAAGTGTATGCCTATATATTTATTTATTTATTTTACATTTTACGTGCTAATCACTGTTTTAAACTGTAATTTAGTGTAGGAATGTTCTTCCAGTATTTGTAATAGAAGTGTTACATAAAATTTTTTACAAGTGTGATACATGAAAAAATCAACTATAAACAGATAAAGTATTAGTTCTTAATATTTCCCCTGCTGTGGGAGATTATAGATAGCACTTCATGTATCATAAGTCATTTCTTCACTGCTCTTTTTTTTTCTTTACACAGGTGAAGATGTCAAACCATTTACTCCTGAGACAGCCAAGGAAATTGTGATGTCTCTACAGCAACCTGCAGTCTTCTGTAATATGGTTGGCAACTGGCCAGCCCTGCACTGGAATGTGAAATACCTTTCTGCAGTGTTGGATGGAAAGACAATAGAGTTTAGAATAGGATCGAAGACAATGGATTTAGGTGAGACTGAGATGGACTGGTGATATACTTCACAACTCTTTTTTTTTTTAGGTTGCACAGTTCTCTGTCTCTCTGTTATCATTGTTCAGTCTCTAATGTCTTACTTTCATCATAGTCTTTGTTTTTAGGACAGTAGATTTGGCCAACGGTGGAACTCTCCTTTCTTGAGTGCTTATTTGTAGTGGTAAGTCTGGTAGGTAAAACTAACATAAGAATCAAGAGTCTCAGTTTCCTTTCCTTGCTTTGTAGGGTATGTGGTTGGTCCTTGTCTTTTACATGATTCAAATGTTCAGACAGACTCAGCTTCTACATCCACAAACCTTAGCGTGTTAAAAAATTAGCTGATTAACCAGTCTATCCTCTTTTTTCACCTGTAGAATTGAGATAATTCTCCTTCCTCCCAGAGGCTTTATAAGACTCTGGTAGGGTTTTTCTTTTTTTAAAAAACCTTTAAGAACCTGTGATGTAAGACGCTGTAAAGTATAAACCATTATTAAAATCACCTGATGGCCAGTAGGAATAATTTCACCTCTAACCTTCCAGATTGACTCAGAGATCTAGGAACACATGATGGAAAAAAAGGCAAGCCATCTGTAGCTACACAATGCTAGCCAAGATGTATCTATGGACAGAGTTTCAGACCAGAGTGGGAAGATACAAGACCTGTGTGCATCAAAATGGCAATCTACTAGTGACTTTAGAGGTTATTCATTGGTTTATTCATATGTATGAATATCTTCTGAATATGTTCTGCATATCCTCTGCCCTCCCAACTACATACCAAAATACAGTTTGCCATGTGCTTCTCCCTTTTGCCTAAAATATCTTCTCTCCTTTCAATCTCTTCTTTTTCTCTAGACCAGTCAACTACAGCTTTAAAAAAAAAATGCTTAGTGTAAGTCAGGTTCTTCTAGACCCCTTCTGGCTGTTATTTGTGTACTCTTCTAACCGTGAGCAGTTGGACCACCTCTTTCTTGGAGTGTAGGGTCTGCACAGAGACTCCAGAAGAGGCTCTGACAGTTCCTATAAAAGTGGTAGGATTACATCATGTTATATCACTTACAATATTGTGTGAAATTTGCTTTCTTCACAGCATCATGACAATATTATTTCATGTTCAATTTGTTGCAAGAGAGGTGATGAAACAGAAGGAAGTGTTAGAGGGGGAATGCTTGGCATTTTAGGATTTCAAAGCATATTACCAGCTTGGATTAATGATCCTTTTGTCATCCCTGGTAAAGCAGGTGTTGTATGTCTGCTTCCTACAGATGTGATAACTGTCTTGTAGAATTAATATGTTGGTACAAGTCTCCGCAGCAGTGTCACTATACTTCAGTGCAGCATCAGCCAGTTCTTGCACAACACATGAAGGGCACTCTCTTGCCCACAGGGAAGAAGGTAGAGGTTGTGTATATATGACATTTTCCTTGACACCTTGATAATGTACCTCAGTTCTAATATGCAGGGCTTGCCAGCACAGGTAAAAGGATAGTTTGGGTCCTAGCCTCCATTAAATTAGTAGGCATTTTTGAGAGCCAAATGGGTATTCCAACTGGGAAACTTCAGATGGGACTCATGGAGTGTTATGTGGATAAGTGGTGGATTGATGCTGCCAGTTAAGTAGATAAGACTTACCTCTTAACAATAACTTGTAGTCACTAGGGATATGGAGTGGGCTTAAACTGGAATTTGCATCTTGAAGTTGCATCTATCTGTATTTTACTTTTTCCTAAAGACATCAATCTCCAGGCAGCAATCAGTTTGTCTCCAGGAACCTCCATTATATGCTAATGTGAGCTAGAAGTGTCTTCAGGAAGATGGTTAGAGCTGTCAGGGGTTATATTATAACTGAATGAGACTTGTGTTGCTATAAAAGATTTGCATTGTAAGGATATATTAGTGAAGCCATTAGCCAAGCCATCCCAGAGTCTGAAATAATGTAATACATTTCATGTGCCACTGTCATTTGGAAAATGGTTGATCTCACTCTTGCATGCTTCACGGTTTTTCAGTGAGGGCCTCTCTTTCTTATCATTGCTTACGCTAACTTTTCCCTGATGAAATGGAAGCAGCAATGTGGTTAGAGAAAGCAACAGGAGAATACAACTAAAATCGTATTGGCCTCTCTGAATACTCATCCAATGTTAACATTAGATTGCCTGAAGACTAGACTAGTCTGGCACTGAGTTGGGGATGTGCAGAAAGGAAACTCCTCTTGTCAGTGTATTTTCATGTCACTCTGAAATGACTGCTTCAGAGTTTCTGAGATTATTTAAGCTACTGGGTTCAACTGGAAAACCCTAAACCATTTGAAACCTCTTGCTATGACAACTTGTCATCTTTCTTTGGTACCACATCTGCAGCTTGTGGGGAGATTCCCAAACTAAAGATTCCTTAATATAAAAAAAGTGAAAATTGCTGACGGGACAACTCAGTGGGAGTTTCTTGGATTTTGTATTTGCTTTTCTTGCTAGTTTGGAACTTCCTGAGGCATTCAGATCTGGAAAGTATATTTGGCAGATGAAACATGGGAGCTAGCAGTATTGTTTGTGTGAATTATTTGTACGTGCCTAAGTGTATGTGTTTGGTAGTATTTTGTCTTATTACACAAGTTAAACAGAATGTGTCTGTTAAAGGAAAAAATGCAATCAGAGGATTAAAAATTGACAGAGATAAGATACCTCTAGAGAGTACCAACATTCATTACAAGAGCAATGAAGGTGCAATTAATCAGGAAATCTGTACCTATCTACTTCCAGCCACGCTAGAAGATTTATTTTTCTGAGTTGGGTTAAAGGGTGGGCAGCAGCTACTGAAGTTGAGTTTCTGGCAGAGAAAATGCAGCAGTATAACCTATCTATCTGATGGCCACCTGGAGCATACCAGCGTGTACAAAGGAAGAAGAAAGCTGACTCAAAAAAGACTTTTTTATACAGACTTCTCCTTTTGATCATTTATCCAGTTGTGTATTAAAATGAATAAACAAAGAGTTTACTGTGAAAAATCTGGAGAGGGCAGGAGGTTGTCATGCTGATCAGCTGTGTGTCATGAGATCTTGGGAGGAATTTGTACTCAGAGATGCTGTAGTGGAGCTGATCCTGTCAGATACACTAGAAAAGGGCTGCAACTTGGACATCTGCCCAAGAGGTTTTACCAGTAAAGACAGTGGAAGAATTCAAGCCTCTGAGATTTAATATAGAGGGGACTGCGAGGGTGGCTATAGACCCCACTGCTGAATAGAAAGCTGAGAGTATGGTACAAACACCGTAGGCTGAATAAATGTCACATAAAGCTGAGAGTTGGATTAGTACTGGAGTTGGATGTGGGTGGTCAATTTTTTGGTTTATGAGTGTACCTGTGCTTTGTTATAATGTTAAATTGTTACTCCTTGCTTGGATTATATAAATAATTTTAATTCCGCAGCAGTTCTGAATGGATATTTGGTTTTCTTTTACATTTAAAGAAATGGAGGAGACATTTCACTTCCATTTGTACTTGCATTTTAGGATATCTTCTAAGGCTATTATCCCTTTTTATTTTCCTTAGTATACATTGCAGATACTCCCCCTGAGTAGAAAAGAACTTGACATCTGACAGGACTAGACCTTAACTAAGGAGGAGCTGCTGTTGTGCAAAAAGCACTCCATCCCTCCTTCCATTTTCAATCTGTGGCATTAGGTGGGCGAGAAGACTGTCATGCCTCCAGATGTCATGTCATCAGACAGCATTGGTAACTTGTTTTAGACTTCTGTGGCTTTAACTACAATTTATTAATTACAAAACATCTTCAGCTTTTAGTCATTAAGTATTAGAAAACTGGTTAATAATGTTTTTGCATTCGGCTGCCCTTTGCTACCGTTTTCACCTGAGTTGCAGTCTACAAATCCATATAAACAATCTGTCTAGATTGCCCAAATACTGTTTTTTTTTTTTATTGCTATTTATTTTTCCCTAAGCACACACATTTTGGCACTGAACTAGCTATAAATTAAACCAAGAACATTGCCCTGAAGAGACTGTATCCTTGAAGATAGTATTGCCATTCATAGCTGGATTTTTTGAAATAAAGCTCAGTGTAATACTTTGTGAGCTAGAAAGAGCATATTTCTTGCCTTTAAAATACTTGCCTCCTGAGTTATCTACAAAAATAGTCAGTGTCTCGAGCACTCTTTTTTCTCATCAAAATAATGTAGATATTGAGCCAACTTCAATAGTGCTTGTATCTTTTATCTAATTTTTCCATCAGACCATCTTTTAGTAAAATGATATGCATTGCATTAATGACAGGAGAGAGCATTGAACTGCAACACGGAGAGGGAATCGGATATAGGGTTTTTTTGGTTATTGCAGGTGATTTGTATGTCTTGCATGCAGTTCTTAGGTTAGGGAGCCCTTACAGTGCAGAGACCCAGGTTACATATTGCTGAATATTGGGGCTTATCTGGCATTTTTTAGTTAATGTATTTGATAGTGAGGGGAAGGAAAACTGCTACCTAGGATGCTACAACGTAGAATGACAAAATGATGGTTATAAAGGTTTACAAAAGCGGTTTTTCCACCCAAGGGGAATAAGAACAAATGTATGAGACTGTATGGGAATGGCTGTGATAAGAAAATGAGAGCAGTAAAGAACGAAGAGCTGCTGCTGCTGCGCAACAGTGAAAGGATCCCCTTTTTGAACAGCTCTGTGCAAGTTACACAAGGTTAAATTGCAGCTCCATCACTGTCATTCATGCAGGCTGCAGTAATTTTTTCCTCAGTAGTGACTACAGTACAGTAATTTTATTATTTTTTTAAAAGTTGGATAAGTCTCTTTGAAGCTGATGCAATTAGCAGCTGTGCGAAATGGAGATCTCTGATAACCAGAAGGAAAGCCTACTGTGGTGTGGGCTATCTTGTAGGCCTGCCAAGTGACCTGACCTTGAGCTGAAAGGTTTTATCAGTCAGCATGACCAAAGCACAATGGAAGCAAAATACTGCTGGTAAACATTTTTTTTTTTTTTTGGTCTGGCAAGAAGCACCTCAATATGCTTTTTTCAGTCCCATATGAAAAATAGGGACATACGTATTTTAAATGGATCATTGATGTGTGTGGCTCCATACTTTGCTTCCTATGCATTGCTGCTCTGATTTAGTCATGCTTTAAGTGGGAAAGGGAAAGATGAACATGTCCATCTACAGAAATCCATGGAGACAAAATAAAGGGTACACAAATACTCGTGTGTACATTTGCAGCTCGCATTTAAGAAGAGAGACCGTGCAAAAGACAGAGTCTTAAGTTGCTTAGGGAACTTGAGTGTATTAGTGAGTTACCATGTTTAACGGTGCCTTGCATGTGAGCAGCAGTAACTGTTGGTGTGCTTTTACCTCACAGCAAGTTCATGGTAACAGCCTTTCACTTAAACCTTAATGAAAAAGCAATAATCTCAGACACTAATCATGAGTTAGTGATGAGAAGCATTTCACTGACCGGAGTCAGTCCACCTAGTCCCACTTTGTATTTCATGTTGCATTTACACAGGGAGGATTACTGTTTTTACTGGTTATGTACTCATTGCTCACGTAGTACTTGGCTTTTCTTTTGTTGCTCTAGTTCCCCAGTTTGAAACCAGGTGTAGCTATGTGAAAGCTACACTTGAAGAGTTTTTGGCTTGGAGCAGCGGACAACCTTCTTGTCTCTCTGGACCATTCAGTTGTTTCGAGTACTCCAAATATTGGGCTTATGCTGACTACAAGTACATTGCCAGGGTATTCGAAGACAAGGCGGAAATTTTCCAGGTAAAGCATTCATATTATCTCTTACTAGCTTAATCATTGCAAATTACCTAGTGTAGCTTCTGCGATCCCCTTTGCCCATTTTTTAAAAAAAAATTTGAAATGAAAGCTGTTGGTTCTCAGGCTAGTGCCATATGGCAGCCGGCCAAATTTCTGGGTCTCCTTATATGCCTAAAAACAACGCTGTATGTAACAAAAACAACTGCCAGCTTGGCAGCACTCCCCATTTAGCAGTGCATCATTCTGTGACTGGAGGGAGGACTTTGAGAGCAGGCTCGGGGAGCCATAATCAAATGTGCGACCGCTGCTGCCGAACATCTTCCCTGCACCTCTGCTGAATGCATGGAAGCGAGGAAGGAAAAGGGTGATGAGATGACAGGCGGGCCTGGCATGTTGTGAATTCTGAGTCTGCAGGATTACTATACCTTGATTGTCCATAGAGGCAGTAAAAAGAAATGAAGTAACCTGTCCATGGAAGTACATAATCTGGGGTAGTTTCCTTAGGACACCTAACTGGAATATTTTCTTTCACTTTTCCTGTGGGTAGATTGGTTCATCTACATTCCAGCTACTAATCCTTGCAAATTGTAAGAGGGCAAAATTAAGGATAGCTATACAAAGTTGTATTTTATCAAAAGAGATGAAGAAAGAATAGTAAATGAAGCCTTATTCATTTCTATGCTTTCAAATGTGAAGATGGAATCATAATTCTCTACAAACACTGTATCATTGGGATGACAAGGAGCCCAAACTGATAAGCCCCTTCAAATTAATTATTTTCTCAGAAAGTGTTTCACATGCTCCTTATATATTTTTTATTCTTTTATACCAGCAAAATCAGTATTTTTCAGTACTGTCTTTTTTCAGACTGTCTCATTTTCCTTTGTTCTGTGGTTGGGCAGCAAGGTTTGGGCATGGGGACCACTTTGCCTTTCCTTTTCCCCTCCCTCCTGGAGCACGCTGAACACACTGGGTATTGTTCTTCAAACTCATTTTGGAGCTCCAGGCATGTTTCAGGGTCCCCCAGATTTGAGTGACTTCATCTGTCTGTGGTCCTTCCTTGGCCTTCTCTTTCTGCCTCAACAGACAGCATTTTCCTCTGTTTTGTGGCACAAGACCACGAGGATAATAGCAGCTCAGAAGACCTGAATAGCCTGCTGCTTCGTTCGGTCAATAAAAGCACAGTCAAAGGAAAAAACCATTTTCCTACCTCCTTCTTCCCCTTGCCCCCATTCAAGTACAAAATTGAGGCTCCAGGAATTGCATATCTGTGCAGGTATCACGCCACAACCTCATCACCTGACCTGTAACAAGCAACAGAGTGTACTGTAATTTTAGAATAGACACACGTAATGGTTATGCCACGGATTTTTTTTAAGCAGAATCTGGGAAGGAAAAAATCGATGGTGTTATGCAAGCAAATATGGTATATGTCATCTGCTGATTTTACAGGCATGGGAGTGAAATACATCAGTCAGTTCCAGACTCATGGATTTTGAAACACTGCTACACAATTTATACAAGCCAAAAGAATTCTTTGTAGAAATTCTCTTCCACTCTTGTGTGAATTTGATGATAACCCCTTTTTTCATTTTAGATTTTATTTAGATTTACGTAAGGTGACTTGAAGGGGAAAAGAAGGCCAACTGCACTGTTATTTATAGTGATTAATAGGGCCATTTAGAAGTTGTTTGAAATTTAGATTGCACTGTTTATCATTTACAGTTGTGTGGGCTAAGGTAATGATTCCATTATTCTAATCTATGAGCAGTATCTAGCATCTTACATTTTTTGTTCAGTTGATATTTCATTACAGAATTTGAGATATAAATCAGAAGGAAGATATATGCGTGAAGTTTAAATAGAAATGAGACCTTTTAAAGTGACATACGGGTACAAATTAACTTCATTATAAGCAGCAAATGAAATAAATATAATTCACAAGTAATGTGCCATCTGTTATGGTTGGAACACCTTTTAGAGCGTTTCTTCTTGCTGTGGCTTTTTATTGTAGGAAAGGAGCCCACTATGACAAGATTTCAGAAATCCTACCAGTTCCTTTTCAGTTCATTGGTTAAAAACTATCTTACCCATAATCATTTCAACTATTTACTACAGTTGAAGCATTTTCAAAAAGTTCTTTTAAATCTAATATTGATTATGTGTGCTTTCTTTCCACTTAAATTGTAACAAAATACAAAAACTATTTAGGTGTGAGATTAAAGTGTAGAGATGGTATTACGCTTAACTTTATCACTGAAATGGTTGTATTGGATTTTAAATTTTATGGCTGCTGAAATCTATAGGAGCAACTCTTTCTTTTTGATTTTTTGCTGCTTTTGACAAATGTTTATATTAGACATGCATTTTTTTTTCAGATGATATCTTTAAAATCAATACCTCTGAAATTTAAAATCTTTAGCAACACCTAATTTTTGGGAATGCTGAGAATCATTTTGAGTCATAAAATGAGACTCTAATACAGAGTCATGGTGAAGTTACCCTTATAATAATATCTAGCTGTAGTTTTCCTCATTCATAGACCTTAAAAAGTGCTGGTCATCCACCTATCTGCAAGCAGCTAGCTTACATACTTAAATTAGGAGGCTAGACTCCTATCTTCTGTTTATAGATGGTGGAAAAAGAGAGACTTCTCCAAGGGGAAGCTGAGAGTGCTATGACAAGAGCAGGAACCAAACTTAGATTAGATTCCTAAAGGTAGGTGAGGTGAATGAACCTTAAAGTGCTTTACTAAACAGAGCAAATATCATTCATAACCTTCCTTTTCAAGATGGAAAAAATAAAGCTCAGAGATGAAGTGATTTACTTGAGACCATCAGGAAGCCAGGAACTGAATCTGTTTCCTAAAGCTCAGTCTGGGGCTCCAGCCAGAAGGCACCAGTGTCTCTGGCTGGCATACCTCAAATGTTTTCCAGTGATCAGGCCCTGCAGGTTGCAGGGTGAGAGAAAGAAGGGAAAGCTTTATCCAAGCTATACAGAGTCACCCTGCAAAACCTGGTCAGGGAATCAATGTACTAGGAAGCTCTGGAATCATATTCACAATAGACACGTGCCTGTTCTGCCTTTTCTCCCCATGTAATTGAATTGTTTTACATTCACTGCCTCCACAGTTACAAAGGCAGGAGAAGAATGTGTCTTCTAAAATGATAACTTAAAAAAAACAACATACCACTGGGTCAGAGATGGGGTAAAGTCTGTGTTTCCAGAATACATGAAGAAAGTTGAGACAGGAGCAGAGAGACAGGCAGCAAGTGTGCCATGTGGATTATCAAATTGGATTTAAAAAGGAATGGGAATTTTTTCTTCCTTTCTTCCTTTATTTTTTTTAAGTGCCACATAGCAGAATTTTTCAAACATAAATTCTGAGTTTGGCTGGATGATTAAGAGTAGAGAATGGCAAAAAAAAAAAAAAAAAAAAGGTTTGAAAAGCAGGAAAAGAAGCCATGTGTGGCCATGAAGTAGTTGGGCAGTCCTACAGAACAAACAGGTACCTTGCAATACGGAAGGCTGGGATGAGAAATGGAGACAGATCTGGGAGGCTGTGTAGTGAGAAAAAGAAGAAAGTCAGCAGAAGAAGTGCTCCTAGAGAGGAGAATTTTGGAGGAAGGTGTAAAGGTTGTGCATGCAGGAACCCCTACCGAGGAGCAGCAGCTGAAGTAGGCAGAGGAACTGGGGGGTGGAGGCAGAACACAGGAGACTCAGAACTGAACATTGGATTTGAAGATTTGAATCAGTGTAACAGCTTACATAAATAACATTTTTATTGCTGTAGGATATAAGGTGGTCTGACTTTGGTTTTCCTGGAAGAAGTGGAAAAGAGAGCACACTGTGGATTGGTTCTGAAGGAGCAAACACTCCCTGCCATTTGGACTCCTATGGCTGCAATTTAGTGTTGCAAGTACAAGGAAGGTAACAAATACTTACACATACAGCAAATATGGAGGGAAGTTACAATGTGCTATAAAGTTAGTTTTGTACTCTTGAATATTAATTATAGATCCTGAAAATTTTAATTTTTTGAGCTCTGAGTGATTGAAGAGCATCAGAACTGTTTTATAGGCAGAATTTAGGGGGTTGGAGTTTGACTGGAGCGTGAAGGTAAGATGTAATTTTATTTTCTTCAGTTAGATGGAGCTCATTCCTGGTCTGTGTGGTCCAATATTAAACATTTTAATCTTCCTAGTAGTTATGAATTCAGGAAGTTGGAATTAGGAGATAAAGAGTTAAAAATAAAAAGCCTGGAAACAAAATGGAAGTAAGCTACTTTAGCCTTTATGCCATTCTCTGTGCAAGAGCTTCTAATAGCCTGCTACAATTAATTTAAAGGGGGACTATCAGGATGGGAGCAGCCAGCTGTGAGCAAAGTTAAAAGGAACATTTAAGGCTCCAAACTCATTTGGGGGACATGTGGCTTTGTTGCTCTTTCTTTTCCTGCTTACCACTGTCTTTTTTATTCCATTTTTTTTTTCTGCTTTCCTTGCACATTGTCCTCATTTTTTTTTTCAATCTATGATTACTAGAGTAACGCTAGAGTAACAAAACAGGCTGCATGCATTTTTTAGGTTTGATAGTACATGGTGGAAGGAGTAACTTGCCAGTAGAATTTTAATGTGATTAATTACTCTGACACATTTTATAAAACAGTTAAATCATGATCATCTTGCGATTAATTTGCAGGATGGGGAGGCAGGCAGGCAGGCTTCTTTTCTGGGCGTTGGCACAGGTTGACCGGCTTTAAGGCCCGAGGCAAGTTAATGTGTCATCATCTTATCTATAAGAAGGGTAATTCTGTTTTGCTCTCAGGCTGGTTTTCATTCAACCTTTGTAAACAGCCTTCACATCCTTGGGTGAATGTGCAGCAGACGCCCTGGAAGCCCCCCTCAGAACTGCACTTCTTGCTGCAACCAGTCCCATAGACTGTACCTCATCAGTAAGCATGAGGCATTGAAGTCCAGGGTCTTAAATGTATTTATGAGATTTCTACTCAATGAAAACCATGAGATTTTCATGCTTAAATATCTTCTAAGGATCCACCTAAATACTGGGTGTGCTAATTAAGTATAGTAATCTAGGCCCAGTACCTGCCATTCCTTTTTGATCCCTACCTTTAGGTGTCGAACTCCAGCCGGAGTTCCAGCATTACGTTGCAATTTTGCCTGCCTTCCCAAGACACTCCCTCCTGCTCTGGTAGAACAAAATCTTTGTTCCTCTCGGGGAAAGAAGAATCCTAAAGCCTTTGCATGGCCTGAAAAGACAAAGTTGTTTTCCTCTTCAGAGCAAAGCCTATAAATAGACCACAAACCTATACAAGCTTGTGCGTCCTGTGCTTCTTCAGAGCAGAAAGATTCCCTTTTGAGACTCACAAACAAGACAGGCTTTGTAACAGAAAATAAGCTTATGCTGAACTTAAATAGATTTGCCTTTGCAGGAAAGCCAGGGACCACTCCTTAGCCCTTTGTTGCTATCTTGAATTTCCTCCTTGCATCCCTTGGGCTTCCTAATATGTTGCTTCATGATACTGCTTTGTCATGAGCCTGCAGGATTAACCCATGAGCCTCCCAACCTAGTTATTTGATGCCTCTTTGGAGGTCTAGCTTGGAGGGCAAAGTCAAATTCCAGTAGGGCTCAGGTTCCAGGTGAACTGTTTTTTTGTGTTTGCACCCAGCAGTAGCTTTGGTAATTACCAAGAAACGTCAGCGACCTATGGCACTTCCATCTGTGCCTATCTCTGCAGTTCTGGCTACCCTGCCATTCCTGTCTCTTCTGTTCCTGTGCCATTTGGCTGCCTTTCTCCCATTTTCAGATCGGTGACTTAGAACTGACAACCAAGTGCACTATGCAAAAAGCAAGTACCACGAAAAGGGACAAAAAGGAAAGATCTAGCAAGAGTCAGAAATAGAGCTGCACAAATTGTCCAAATGTGCTGCAAAGTTACTGCCTTTACTTTTCAGGTGCTTAGTGCAGGGGTTACTGCTGTACTGATTGTCTGGCACTTCTTAAATGTAACAAATTTTCCCTTTGTATATTCCTTTCTGGTTATTTCCATTACCTGAAGTACTGCCCTATAAATTTTCAATTTCTAAATAACGTGTACCTGCTAAGACATTTAATTTATAGTACCCATAAAACTGGCACCACCACTTTTGGCCTATCCTTTTTTCTGTCTGTGATCTGGTCTATGTAAGTGAAATAGAGACACTAGCTGAGTTTTACTAAGAATGAGGGGTTTGGAGCCAACGTAAGTACCAAACATGGTGATAGGAAACTGAAGAACACATCCATACGCCTTTACTGTTGCCGTTGTAAACAAAAACACTCTCCTTTTAAAACAAACGTGGGTACAGCAGCTATTCATTCAGTGAATGAACGTATGCTGTCCCTAATGAAATTATTTTCCCTGGTTTGTAGAACAAATTCTAATGCTCTCTGAGCATCTGTAAATGCCACACGTTGCTTTGTAGAAAGGAGGAAGGAGGAACCAGATGGGAGAGCTTTTTTTTAAAAAAAAATCATTTTATCTGCCTTTTAAAAATAATCGGTGAGAAACTGTAAATCTTCTCAGTTGAAAAATTAAAAAGTGGAATATTTTAAAAACACTTTTAGTAGACAGCCTGTAAGCAAGCACTGCCTATGTTCTCACTGCGTAGGAGATTCACACAGCGAGGCAGATCTATGTTTTATTGAAAACCTTGCTACTGCCTTTAGTTCTTTGCTGTAACTGACATGCACTGAATACATTTTTATCTTCTTTCTATTTTCAGGAAGAGATGGCACCTCTTCCCACCTGGTGACACCAGTTTCCTTTATCCCACCAGGATTCCTTATGAGGAATCCAGTGTATTCAGCAAAGTCAACATTGCCAAGCCTGATCTGAAACGCTTTCCTGAGTTTAGGAACACAACAGCCCACGTGGTTACACTCAGTCCAGGCCAGGTACCATTCCTATATGAGCTTTATGTTACTTGAAAGATGCTAGTAATTTATTTAACTGGCTAACTAAAGGCTAGGAAGTTTTAACAAATTGTGGTATTTTCCTTCCCCAACGTTCTGCACTCAGGTTTAATAAGGTAGATCTCTCAGCATGAAAAGTTTCTTCACTTCCAGCTATTTTACTAGATTTTTTGTGCAAAACACACAAACATTTGGAGAGTTAGTTCGATAGTTCTATCAAATATATAACAGTTCTTGCAATCACCTCCAAGTTGTTTTTAAACTTTCTTCAACAGTACTCTAACCTGTCTACTCTGAAAACAGTATGTTGCATAAAAGTGTATGTGATTAATGAGGATGTAGAGCCAGCAAAGGAACTCAGATGTTGATAGTGAAGAGTAACTTTCACCACGGAGCACTGGCCTAACTTGTTGCTTTAGTAGCAGAGCATTATAATGATGATACTTGCCTTTAAAGCACATACCACCCAGAGGTTTCATGGTGCTTTACAAGGATGTGAGGATATTACTAACCCCATTTTACTGAGAAAATTCAGTTACAAGTGCCTGGCTTATAGTCACGGTAGTACAGCAGTATGAGAATAGGACTCAGGACTCTTAATTCCTAGTCTCTTGTTGTAGATAGCGTCCTCTTTTATTCAATCAACATGGACTGTATTTAGAGTAAATTACCCTTTTTCATTTGTTTAGCGGTACATGTCCTTGTAAAGCACTCCTCTGCATCTCAAAGTGTCAGGCTATTCCAAAGGAGTTTTGCAGTGTGCATTGCTCTGGCTGTGTAAGGTGGTAGAGTTGCTGCTTTTAGCATCTTTTCACCATCCTCCTGCCAGATGTTGTCACCTCTTCTGATCCACCAGCCTAGCGACTTTGTGTTCCCTCACCCATAGCTGGCAAACCCAGCTGTCTTCAACTGTTTAAAGAACAGATTTTTGTTAATCCAGCTAATTTTGGTGATGCATAGTGAGGAACGCTCCTGTGAGCTGGGGAGGTGTCAGACTGGAGCAGGATAGTAGCTTCCAGCAAGAGGATCCTGTCTGTCGACTGGGATCAGTGTGTTCTTCTGCTGGTACAGTTGCAAATGGAGGGGAGTCTGTGATCAAGTTGCATTGGATGCACTATGTTTTACTCCTAGTCATACTCCTGAAGCAAAATGCTTAGTTTTGCCACCTGCACTTTGTAAGGTAACAGTGTTCAATAATATAAAGCACCAAGAACACATTTTTACTATTGGTAAAAATGCCACGTCCATTCAGCATTGCATTATCCATGATCCCCAATGCTATTTCAATTTATAATCTCCTTTGGAATGATCAAGTGTGGTAGTGAACCTTTAATATGATCTTAATTTTAATTAGGCTTAAAGCAATTACAAATTAATCTTGCTAGGAATAAAGATCTTGAGCCAGCTCAGTAATACACGTCCCCTGCATTTCCATGAAGGAGATGCTGTTTGGATTTGGGGGGAGAAAGTAACGTAGGTAGCGATGGAACAGTGTGGTATTGCCTTCACCCATTTTATCAGTGCCTTTTGGGTGATACTGTGATCTCACGCAGAAGCTGATGGGGCATCTGGCTGGGGACTGCTGCTGTTTGACGGAGAGGAAGGAATGACCTAGAACTCCTTTGTTAAGGAGCAAGAGGATCCCTAAATAATAACAATCTTGATACAAGCTTAGCAGTCGCTTCCACACAGAACACATACAATTGCTTCAGAATTTGCAGCCAGCTTTATTTTGTGGTAGTTTGTAGCATCTCCTTCCCAGAGGGTATGCAGAACATTTTGGATTAGATATTGTAACAATGAAGGGATGAAAAATAAAGACAAAGGTGTTCTTAGGTATTCAGGAGAGCAACTGCATGTAAGGTGATTGCAGCTTTGAATATCAAAAACTTAGTGTGTCTAATGCCACCTTCTGGTCATTTTTTGCTACAAGCCGTTTTTCTACACCCCTTTAAGGCTTTAAAGCAGTATTCCTTCGCATAACATTGTACCAGTGTATAACGTGCACTTCATTTGCGACCTTCTTGCCTTTTCACTACTTTCGCTGTGTACCTCAGAGGTGAATCTCTTGTGAATTTAAGTAATCAGCTGTTACTTCAGGTTTTATAAGGGTATGTTCTCTACTTGACCATTGGCTGTGGGATGAATTTCCACAGGGGTTTTAATGCAACTTCTGGTTACACATTAATGTCCTCAATACAAATTATAATGTTAGGTAACTAAATTTTTGAGAATTTACAAGCTCAAGTTGTGTCACACAAATGCAGAGGCTCCTTGTAAACATATGGACCTGGTCCCCTATGTAATTGTGGCAAGGCTGAATGGGAAGCATGGAGCAGGAGGTTAACTGCTGGTGGATTTGCACTCACTGAACTAGCAAGTTTTCACCCAAAGCATTTGTCTTCTGTTTTATTTGCTCATAAGTTCTACAATATTTTTAGTAATACCTCAATTGTTGTCACAACTATGCAGATACTAATTAAAAGACTGCAAATGGAGCAAAACACATCTGTTCTATTATCCTCCACCCTTTACTTTTCCTCAGCCCTCTGCGAAAAGTGCTAAGAGAATTAGGGGAAGAGCCAGTACCCTCAGCTTAAACCCTGTCCTGGACAGATGTCCTGTCTGTCACTGGTGAGAAGAGCCTGGCACCTCCACCAGGTGATTCATCCTCCCTGTCGTATACAGTTAGTGTTCTGCCAGAGCATTCATCCCATCTTATACTTCTGCACAGGCTATAAAAGGAGCCTATGCACATAGAGGCTTAACTTTTTGATAATTAAAAAACAGAGATGAATCCTACCTGAAAACACTGTGTGTTTGTAAGGCATCTCAGTTTTTCAAAGTCAGTGATCATTCTCTCCTTTGCCCCCTGTCTCAGCAACTTCTTGCTTCCTTTCTGCTCGCTAACCTAATTGTTCTTAGTCCATATAACTAGAAAACAGTAAAAAGATTAGCTGCCATCAGCTCTAGACACCGAAGGTGTGAGGAAAGGCCTAGCTGAGCTAGTCTGAGAGGCACTTTGAGGTTGAGAAGGGCGCATTTGTCCACACTTAAAAACATTAGAAAAAAATACATTGTTTTGCTATTACCTGTCACTGTGAACTTCTGCTCAGAACCTTGCTGCCCCTGCATTTGCTTGCCTGCCTTCTGAAAGGCTACAGAAACGTCTCAGTCCCAGCCGGTATCCACAGCTACAGTTACCACAGCTGCCAGTTCCAGGCTCTGCTCTCCCACTGGTTCCCTAAGCGTCTCCCAGTCCCTCACCCAGCTCCTTACGGACACAGTGTGGGGACAGCCCCATTCCCTGTCTGCACACCGTGCTTCTCCCCAGGGCAGAACCTGCATTTCTGCCACCAGCAGCCCTGGACTCTATGTTTCAGCAGGTGGAAAGACACCAGAGCAGCAGGGAAGGAGGAGGCAGGGTAAGGACATCCCTCCCAGCACAGGCTGGGACGGGGCACAGGGTGGCAGCACTTCTGAGGAGTCATCCTCACTGCTGCTGCTGCCAAACCTCAGCGTGGGGTTTGCAGAGAGAGGAGAGCAGGGCTGGTTATGTGTTTTGTGGTGTTTATGTTCCACTGCTGGGTTTGCAAGTGGCTCTGGAGTTTGTTTCGTTTCTCTCCTTTTCCTCCCATCACACATGCATCCTTTGTTGCTCCTTTTTCTTGGGCATTTACGCAAATATCTTTTTTAATGAGCAGGAATTTCTAGGTATAATATTTCACTTCAGGGTATGCTCTTTTTTGAAGCAATTCCACCTTTGCCCTACCTTTGCACTGTATCAAGTTAATCACGTCCATTGAGAATTTAAACCTGTTCTGTTCTCTGTGCTGTACAAGTCTTCAGCATTGCTCCACTTACTCTCCCAACTGTTCTCTTGATTTTTTTCCCCCTCCTCTTAGAGTCTAGAATTTCATTTTTATCTTTTGAGACTTCTGTCCTACTTTGACTTCATCGGCTATATTTGTCTATCACTAGGCTAAATATTAGCATTACCTGATTGGTTGCTGTTTAGATTGGTATCTTCCCAACCCACGAAGCTAGATACACTCTGTAGAAAACAGGCTAACACCAAATTATTTCATAGCTTGGAACAATTCTGACCTGCTTTTGCACCTTGCATTTTCCCCTGTGAAATGTTTGCTGCATTTTTTTCCCCCACTGTGTTTTATTTTCACATTTCCTATCTGAGTGTAGTTTCAAATGTAGTTAAATTGTGCCCTATATTCATAAATAGAAAAGTCTGCTTGGTTTTGTTGTGGAATGGATAGTTGTTTTTTCCGCCTAGCTTTGCAAAGCTAGAAGAATGCCACTCTACTTCTCTCTGCTGGCGTATTGTTTTGTCTTTGCTAGTTCAGCTGCTCCCTTGCCAGCTTTGGTTTTTTGGTTTTAATTCCTTTTTTCTGTTTCTCCATCTTGCTTCAAATTTTAGCCCTTTTGCATTTTGATAATTTCAATTTTCTTGCTGCCATAAATCCTTATCTTAACAAGCATAAGCTTACTAAAAAAATAAAAGACGGAGAGCAAGTAGCTTTATGGTATCTGTTTTGCCTCTTACAGTCACAGCTCTGTAGTTCCTCTATAAAATCACATCAGCAAATAGTGCCAGCTGCAGCAATGCACAACTTCACAGTTACCCTTACCTTGCTGGCAAGTGAAGTCTGATTAATTTCGCAGAGCTACTTCCTCCTCTTTGGTTTGAAAAGACTGGACTAGCTGGGGGGCTTGTATTTTCCTCCTAGCCATACCTGATCTTTCCAAAGCAACTGTCTCCACATTGCACGTAAGTCATGCTAAGCTAGCAGCTTCCACTCCTGATTTCCATCTTGGTTTTTCCAGGTAGGCACTCTTACTGAAAGATTTATACACTTGCCTTATTTCGTCTCCTGCTTTTATTCCCTTGCTGCATAGTCTCTGCACCATACCCCATTCTATCAGGTTTTCTTCCACTTCTCCAGCATTTTACAAACACTCTTCCCAGGAGAGTCTTTCAGTAAGGACCCAGTTGTGGGAAACAGGTACTTACTCTAGACGCTATACCACCTTCTAACATATAACAATATTTTCCAGGCTTCAGCGTTATACCTTGTCATTTGGATGGCACCGAGATTCTTAAACAATGGGTGTAGTGCAAGATCCCCTATTAAGAAGGGTCTTTGTTTTTTATATGATTCTGTTGACAGAACGTGAGCAAACACTTGCTAACACAGTCCCATTGCAGCTAATGCAGCTATGCTCTTGATTGAAAGTGTATGTTTGCATGATGAAAGCACTACTCTGAAACTTGCTCTGAATAGAACTATGCTTTTGCTTCAGTCTGTGTAGGGTTTAATACACTTTTAGATGTAAGAACTGATCAGTGATATTTGTTAAATACCATCCCCCCCACAATCTTATCTGCAACACGCTGACATTTGTGAATCCTGAGCTCCATACCAATGGATGTGCAGTGTTTGTTTTTGCATCTATGTGCACACCCACACCTGCAAAACTGCGTACTTTCTACTATTCTCCCTTTCAGTTCTGACTTTTTAGTGTCTTGTTTGGCAGCGTGACTGCTTGATGTTCAACTCTGTAGCTAAATCCTGCCTTGGTAGAGGGGACATCTCAAAGCTGAGAAAGCGTTCCAGATAACTAGATATCACACTAAGCAGTGTGAGCCATTGGTAGTAGATTGAAACATAGCTAATTGCTTTTGATGTTTGCAACCACATGTCTAATAAAGCAATGCATTTCATTTGTTCAAAAGGAGGCTTGGACTGTGCCATCAGTGGCACAGTTTGTCCCCTTTCTCTCAGTTCCTTCTTTCTGTTTTCTACGCTGTACTGGATTAAAATACAATTTCCAAATGCTTTTGACCTTTACATAGACTGTACTTTTTCCCTCCCTTAAATTGAAAACCTGCGGAGAGCATTTCTGCCTGTAGCCCAAAACTGGGCTATAAGCATTTGCAGGACTAGTGCTACGGTCACTGTTTCCTTCACAGACATTTTCTCATTAGCGATGTTTTGATATAATGAATCACAAGGCTACCTAGCTAGCAGGACATTCTTTTCAGTAATCTGCGTGCAACAAGAAAAAAATTGGCTGTGATTCAGATACAGATCATTGCTTCACTTTCCCCATTCTGAAGTGTGTATTTTTATCCATCTCCGACCATTTTCATTCCCTGTCAAAAACCATCTTTTATGCTTTTCTTGATAGCTCTATGTTAATCTAATGTTCAGTAATCTGAAAAGCTTGTACTATATCATCAAAACAACATTAATGTCTTTGTACCGTAAAAGCCATGGGTTAGAATCAATTTTATGTCACAGCTATCATCCTGATATAGTTGTAAAGCTCTGATCTGAACTAGATTGTCATGATTTCTGGGACATCTTCTTTTAAAAGCCTATCTACTAAAAGCGACAAGTTTAATACAGGTAATTATTTACCAGAATTGAAGCTACGTGTTCTTAATCACCTAAATTAGTATTAGGATACCTACTTCTGGGGGA
This sequence comes from Anser anser, assembly GCF_964211835.1. Lineage (NCBI taxonomy): Eukaryota > Metazoa > Chordata > Aves > Anseriformes > Anatidae > Anser > Anser anser. The sequence continues at coordinate 14,901,330 of NC_139726.1, read as the reverse complement.
AGCCAGCTGGCAGTCCTTCTAGAGGAACTGGGAAGCCTGTTCAATTGCAGTGTCCACAAAAGACTGCTTGCTTGGCTGAGACTTTCTCTCAAGCCCTGCTCTACATCAACACCAGCTCCAGTCCCTTTGTACAGCTGGACCTTGCTTATCTGGAGCAGTTAAAAGGTTACTGTCCTGCTTTATATGAGAAGATTTTGGATGAGAGGAAGTTCTGGATCATGTCCACTTCTTACATAATAGTATTTGATACAAGGGGAGTAGCAAAGGGACATCTAAGTCTTGAGGAAAGGCTGTTTAGAAGAAACAAAGATCATCTCCCACCTCCTACTTCTATTCTTTGCCTCATTCTGCCTCTGCATCCCACGCTAATTTGGATAAATCAGCTGAGCTTTCCTCTCAGCCTTCTGCTAGCATCCTAACGCAATGTTTCTGATTCCAGGTCCTGCTTGTTCCAAGGCACTGGTGGCACTACGTGGAATCCGTCGACCCCATCACTGTCAGCATAAACTCATGGATTGAACTGGTATTTTCCTTTTTATATCATGGTGCTGTAGCATTTCCATGTGTGCATGCATTATAAAAAGTAGGAAAGCTGATATAATCCTGTCCCAGATCTGATGACCCCATGAGCCAATTTGAGTGGTTTCAGTGTGCTCTTACATTTACATAGCTTCTTTTATCCTCAGGGATAGCAGATAACTTTGCAGACTTGCACATTCTACTAGCATCATTTGTCAGCCACCACTAAAATGCAGCTATGCTTTGCCACTGGCACGTTTGATTAAAGTTTTTATTTTCTAGAGAAAGCAGAAGGGAGAAAAGAAAAGCATCTCTGACAAAAACCATGACAAGGACATGACCTAGACAGAGGAGTGATTCCGCTCAGAACTCAAGCTGTATTTCCTACTCAGCTGTATGGAGTAGGATCTTTTGCAAGGATTAAGGTTGAAGCATTTTGTCCCTTGCCCATCTGGTTCAGCCCTATCAGGTTTGCTGTATTCAGCAGCTGGTAAGGGAAGAGCCCTTGTGGTTACAGTTTTCCTGAAGAACCAAGGCTCCAGATCTAAAGCACCAGTTCAGTCATATGCAAGTTTACCTCAATCAGGCAAACAAACGCAAGCTAAACTTCTCATGTCTGATTTCTCAGGGACTAACCAACATTGTGCTGAATAGGGAATGACAAACAGCAGCTTCATCTCAAACACATGCTTACATGCAAAGCCAAATTAGAATTTAAATCAGATTAATGTGATAGAAAGGGGGTGGCAGAGGATGTTTGAATTTTCATTTCTCTGTGATAGTTTTGATTTGCCTGGAGTTGGATTTTTCTCATGTATTTAATTAATTTTCTTTCCCCCGGGCTCTGATTTTTCTTGCTCTCCCAGTATATATGGGATGGTTCCAGGGATATCATCTCAATGCTACAGAAGGTTTTCTAATTCAAATTACTTCTTCATTAATCCTAGCTTAATATTAAAAAGGCCCTTTGAATTGGCATTTGAAAGCTGCCTCACTAAAATGAGTATTGCATTTTTTTGCACCTTTATTAGACTGGAAATCTGCAGGGGGATGAACACATGCGTTCAGCTGCCGTTCAGACTACACAATACATTTCTCATACCGACATCAAACCAAGCCTTTGCAGAGCAGAGGCAAACTTGGGTATTTTCCTCATGGAGAAGTTTTGCAGATGAGACTGCATATGTAAAAAGGACAGCAGGCCCATAGTCTGTACTGACCTCGTACACAGTCCTGAGTCTAGTGCCAGAGAAAGCACCAGCAATATAACAGAGCAACCATTTAAGCCTGCCTTAAATTTGAGCAGCCTTTGAAGTAACTTCACCCCATGTTCCTGAAGACCCCCACACTTGCACCCTAAGTTGTACCTCACAAATTTCCCCCCCACTGGAGGAGCAGGTCAGAACTGGATCAGTTGTGCTGGGCAAATAGCTCCCACGTGGCTGGGTTGTATATAACCTGTTTGGGTTTTTCGTAGCTGGGAAAAAAAAAAGTGGAGCTAAGCTCCATGGCCTTTCTGGTCATAAAAGTCTTGGTGAAGTGACAGATCTTGTTGGTGACAGCAAGTGCAGACAGTTGTGTATAGATGGCACGATCTGCAGAGAAGTGTTTGCTGGATTTTGTTAATGAATGACCCCTACCCCACCCCCCCAAAAAAGAGATATGAAAAGCAACCATTAACAAATACAACCATTGCAACTCAGGTGAAAGTTCCTTACAGATGATGGTGGCAGCACTTTGGTGTTGGGCAGCACATCTATGAAAATTCTGACACAGATGCTGAGAAACAATATTGAGACTATTTCCATTACCAAATCAAGCAGTTCTTGCTTGCAGCTGTTACCAGCTGCTTTCATATTGACAGATGTGAATCATGCCAACATTTATAGTCCTAGGGAAACCATTAATTATATTGGCAAGCCTTTAGAGTAGAAGTTTAATTTGTTTTCAGCTGGATGTGAGCTGCTCAAAGCACTCCATGCTTCTTAACATTCTCATGCAATCAGTACAACCCTGTTATCCATCAGACCAGGATGAATCCCAGGAGTGCAACACCCTAAATAATAATTTCCACACTTAAATAAACTGAGTGTTTTGGGGACTTTTTATATAAGGCCATTAGTAAGCAAAGCATCCACAGCTACGCTTTCCCTTGCTTCTATCCCAAATTCTGCTTGGGGATCCAGATGAATTACTGCCTTCAACACTCTACTACCAAGATGCATGGCTTGCTTGACATGTTCCCTGAAGCCACAATTAGGCAATGCACTGTTGTGTGTTGACTAGTTTACATCCTTCTTCCAAAACCTGTGTGTCTAAGTATCTCAACGAAACCAAATTTATGTATCCACTCCTAGGCATCTGTCGCTGAAATAACTAAACTACCCATCTTGTTCAGAGAGTCTTATTTTCTCCTTTCACGTACAAGAAATCCAGTTGGGGGGAAAGCAAACTAAAATAGGTCCTATAAAGTTTATTTCTGCCATTCCAGACTAACTGGTACCCAGTTACCCAAGGGGATGATGGAGGAAGTGAGGGCCTAAAACCAAGAGCTAGTTACTAATTTAGTTGTTAGTTTGGCAGGAGAGCTTTCATAGCAAATGCATTTTTCCTTTCTGCTTACATTTAAAACTGCAGTAGTATGTTAACTTCTGTTACTATCACATGATAAAATGTTTCCTGAATTTTAAGCCTCACTTTTGCTTATCTCCAGACCTCACGTAGTTGCTGCTTTGCTGTAACATCCTTAGGTTAAATACTTAAATAGACATAATATGTAGATCTATAAAATTTTCTGTGTACTTTCATGGTCCTTCTAGTCCTAAGGAGTCTTATAAATACATATATTAATTAAATGCTAACATTGCTTTGTAATTTCAAGCACTAGATTCAATTAAAAGAACACTAATAAGGAAAAAGATTATATACACACTAGAATCTATTCTTTTTTTTTTGCAAATCCTTATCTGCATGAGTAGTCACATCAAAGCCTGGGCTGTTACTCATGTAAGCTCTGTATGCATGAGTAGGAGCTTCAGAAGTCCAAAACCTTCTGCCCACTTTACATACATGAGTATGGCTTTCCAGCTAAGGCATCTGTTTAGTTCTTGCCAAGATCTTCCAACTTCCTATAGCAATTTAAGTGCTAACCTGTCTCCAAACACTTCGTTCCCTTGAGGCAGGATGCAGATCATGAAGCCCGTGTAGAAGAAGCAATAACTCGAACGCTGGTATGTGCCATAAAATCAGCAGAAAACCCCAGTGATGAAGATATCTGGCTAAATCCCACAGAGGTAAGCACTCTTGCTCCATTATAGCAGTGATAGTATAGAATTACTGACATTTTGCTTAATTCTTTCTGCTACCTGAAAGAAAATTTTTAAATTCCTTCCCCTTAAGTAGGAAAAATAATCCATGGAAGATAATCATGCAACACTGAACTGAAACATTCCTCCTTTTAACCGAGTACATTTTGGGTGTTTTCTTAGGTTGAGGCAACATCCCATGAAATCAATCTCCAGTACCTGAATAAAGCAGTGTCTGCATATTTCAAGTGTCAAAAGACAAGCGTATCAGAGCAGACACGTCCCAGTAGCACTGAAACAGAGCGAGTGACGAGCGCCTCACAAAAAAGGAGGAAAAAGCAAGTTGGCTGGGAACCAGAGGGCTGCAAATTACTAACCCACGAATTTGGCTTTTCAACATTTAAAGCAGAAAAGTTCCAGAAAATACCTTTTGGGCCTCACCTCATTCAAGTTCTACCGCAGTCTCAAGAAACAAGCTCAACGGGTGCAGTTGAAAGTGACTATAGAGATCTTCCCCATGAAAATGAAGGAGGACATTTTGGAAAATTACACTGCACCAGGAAGCAATTGGCAATGAGTAATGACTGCGAAACGCCTGCAAATCAAATGGATTCAGACGGCAGTCCAAATGCCTCCCAAACAGCCCTTTCTACCAATGATTTGCTAGACTGTTTGGTTAATCCACATGTCATCAGCTTAGTGGCTCAGCTGCTGCTGGAGAGAGCAGGAGTTTAATGCTCAAGTGCTTTATCATATTTGAAATAAAGAAGTCAAATAACAGCCTTGTTCTGGCTGTTTAAGGTTGGTAATAATTGAATGTTTTACTTTTGTTTCAAATACTTTTTAAAATGTAGACAAACACAGCTAATGGTTAAGTGGCAAAATGAAGTAGAGCTAAAATTATAATTGAATAATGGGGAGTAGGAAGAGAAAGGTGTGTCAGAGTTCCTCAATGTTACAAACAATGTACAGTTATAATTCCACCTTGTTGTGTGAATGGGTGGTTTAGCACATTGTACAGCTCTGAGCATCAGTGAATCATCTGTTGCTCTGTGCAAGCCCATACATCAGTGGCTCAAACTGGAAGCCAGAGAGCAGCCCCAGGTCCCAAGGGGGACAAACAGAGGGGTGAAGTGGAGGGAGGCAGTTTAATTGCTCTGGGGCAGCCATGCAGAAACAAGCAGGCTGCACATTTCAGGAGGTAGCAACATGGGCTTTGAAAAGTGACTGAGTTAGTAGTAGGAAGCCATATCAAGCTCTGTCTTTGACCCAGATATGCACAGTTTCAGACTGTTTGTCCCTGTCCCCTTGACTGGGCTCAGACCCCAATGACACCTGTGTATCATCAGCAGTAACAAAGAGCCTGCTGGCAAGATGCAGTTCTTAGCTCCATCTTAAAAAAAAATCCATGCTCTGACACAAACAGGAAAATGTGAAAACAGTTTCAATGGGATTGCACCACCACAATACTACCAGAATTTAAGGAACAGTCCTGTTCATATAGTTCATGTTTTTGTGTTGGCACCACTGTGCCAAAAAGGATTAAAAATGAGTTAGGAAACGTCTTAGTCACATCTGCTGCCTTAGTGATTCACCAGGCTCCTAGGGAGCAGATCTGTAGAATAAGACAGCACCATTTAGATACATTGGCATATCTCAAAAGAGCTGTGCTTTAATGACAGCCCACTTTCATCCTATTGTTACACTTGTCTTTTTTCGCAGGCTGACCATAGGGGCAGGGCCCAGCCAGAGATCACTGCTGCTGGGATCATTTGCACTGGGGCAAGGGGGCTGCAAATGGTTCATTTTAATTCACTGAACAAAAATAGTCTTGCAATAAAGAAAGCTTTTATGTCTGGAATGGATATAGGTGAGGGAGAAAGAGCAGTAAAGTTCAAAGAGGAGGAGGACAGCAGCACCACCTTCCAATCCCCAAATGTACACCTCCTTAGCTTTCCTCTTCCCCCTACAGAGGAGGTCATTGTAACATCACCCTCCACAATAGCTACACCAAACATTTTCTCCCTCTGCATTTGGAATGACTGCCCTTGTAACAGCTGAATGTTTTAAGGTCTTTGCAGGACTTGCCCCTGTAGGCAGAGGCTCCATTACCTACTTTGGAGGATCTGTCTCAGAGACACTGTTACCACAAGGCTGAATTGCATGTGTTCAGAGGCACATCACTCAGCGCTCTAAACAAATACCCTGCGTGTCTGGGGAGAGTTGCATTTTATGCCTGTCCAGGTGCAGCCTGTGATTTAAGGGCCAGGCTGTGGCCAGAAACCATTAGCAAAGGGGACAAGGAGGAGAGAGCGAGGCTGTTTATGATGCTAGGTGAAAGCACCAGAAGGACTTTATGTCTCAGAGGCATAATATAAAATCACAGTCATACACTCAGCACACAGGGGTAGAGAGAGAAATGACCACAAATTTAGAAAGTCACGTATGGCAAACGGCCCACAGACCAATAAGAGAAATTTATAGCTCTGACCTGATTTGCAGGATACCGAATGCCATGATTTCTGACTGTTTCTAAATTCATGGCCACTCTGTGGAGAAGCTTGGACAAGTTTCTACATATTCATGGCGTTAAAAATAAATGATTTCTGACCTCTTCAGTGACAGCCTGGCTCAACAAAGAGCAGGAAACTCAGCCATCGAGCCCTCCAGTCAAGACAGCTGCAAGCAAACTGCTGTTCTCTGCAATCACTAAGGAAACTTTCTTCCCCCCACAGAAGGTATTCCCTGCTCACTCTCAGCAATGGGCATGGCAGCAGTTGAGCAAATGGTAACCTACAGGCAGCACCAGGATGGTTCCAGTAGTGACATGCTCTTCATCCCTGCCACAGCTGGGTGACGGTAAGAGATTGTCACCGTGTGGCCGAATGTGGAACTTAAAGCCTTGGGGCCACTCCAAGCATCATGCTGATCTCCACACACACCCAGTCTGTCCCACTTGCCTAGCAGAAACCCTGGTCTTCCCTGCCCCAAAAGCAGCTACAGAGGGGTTCACAGGCAGGCCCCATTCATCTCTCTGGGGCTGCTGGACATCGCTATTCACTGTCCCTGTGCACAGCACTCACCTAGGGATTTGCCCATTGCTTGTCTGCAAAGAAAAAAATACATTTCCAAATCAAAAGGTCCTACCTCTTAAGACAACAGGATGGGGGAAAACCCTAAACAGCCTCCTCGGTTTCAGTATTTCACATAAAATCTCCCTTTTACGTTTCAGTGGGCAGCATGCTGTATTCCACTGCACTGTTTCCCCCCACATTTGCATCTCTCAGGATTCTGCTCCAGCACCATCTCGTGATACCACAGAACAACGCAACTGCAAAGCAGTGTCATATGATACAGCATGAGCCATAAATCAAAGTTTTAACTAAGAACAAGTTTGGCACATCGAGGAGGCAGAGTGAATCTGCAGTACTAACTGCCTTTTAAAAATAAAAGCAGTGCTACTAATCAGTGTGTTCACCCACTAGGAAGGTCCTTGCTATATTTCTTAGCTGCAAGCATGAATGTTCAGGTGTGTGGTGTGGGCAGCCTTTCTTGGGTGGAGTTTCCTAACATTTCTGGTGTTAATAAGCTGTGGCTGATGCAGAATAACCATTGCAAAAGGGTTTTACCACCAGATTAAGTTCAATGGGGGAGGAAAAGTTACTTAGTGTTACTGACTGCACTACACTTCTCTGTTCTCTGGACAAAGAGGTCTGACCCCACAGCAAGGCCTGAAAAGCCACCGCACAGCTTTGTTGGGAGGCCTCAGGGTGCAGGAGGAAATTGTTGCATGGCTTGGTGCTTTGGAGACAGATTTTGCCATGTCTGTACTGCAAGAAGAGCCACGCATCTTGGAGGTGTCCTAAGCAGATGCTCCATGAGGAACTGGAGCAGAAACCCAGGGTCTCTGACTTCCCCAGGATCCCTGCTGAGGGACTGGGCAAGCCTTGCAGCTGGCAGAAGTGCACCCGGTAAGCCAGAAACATTACTTTGCAGCAGCCAAATCTCCCATGCATTACAGCTGTCCTGGTCCTTGCAGCATTGCTTACCTATTTGCAGAGGCAGTATGGTGGAAAATGCATTGCTAGCCCCCAGTTCAGTGTGCATATTATAGTTTCCCAGTGAAACTTAGTGATATGTTTGGAGGGCATAAACTTTGCCCCTTCCAAAGCTCTGGTAAGATTATCCTAGCAGTGAGCTCCAATTCCCTGCGATGACCCATGAAAACCACTTCACGAAGGTCTGAAGCTGACACTGCAAGCTGCAAGAACTTTTAAACCCAATTTCCCAGCAAAGGAGGTAAGCCTGCACCTTTGATGAAGGTCAGAAAGGTGGCTTGCAAAAAGGCTTTTCTCCTCCCTGTTGTGGTTCAACACACAGAGCCATCCCTACCCCACCACCCCCGTGGGGGCACTTCTGAATTTGTGGCAGCCAGAGGGTTAAATTCATTCCTAAATTCCTCCCTCAACACTGCCATGCCCCCTCCTCCTGGACCATGCCTATTCAAAACACCTGGCCTCAAAATTCACCCTTCCCATTAAACCAGTGCTGGCCTTGTTCTGTGCCCTGGCACAGCACATGAATCCACTCCAATTAGCAGCAGCCCTAACAAAGCAGACTGAAAAACCACCATTAAAATGAAAAATGATGTTGTGTAAATAGAAGGCAGAACAAGCGGGGCCATAATACAACTCATTGCCATCCCCAGACAAACAGCCTCATAACTTACAAGGAGCTCGATGCCTCGAGTGAGTTTTAGACTGTTTTCCCTGGGGAGGTAATGCATTGCCTCTGCCCCACTCTGCATTTGCTCAAAGCTTTAGATTTTTTATCCAAAGAGATTAGGATCATTGCCACTGTTAAAAATGGGGCTTTCTGTTGTGTAACAATCGTTCATCGAAATGTGGCTTAATTTCTTGTTTGCTGCTACACATTGACTGAAAGCTAAAGAACCGCAAGGATCCACGCTACGTGCTGCGCATAGATCATCCCCAGTTTAGCCACAACTGTCTTCTGCTGGCACCACCACAGCCCCATCGCCCACCCAGCCCTGCTCTGGGGACCACCCAGCCCAGCCCAGCCTCCTCCCCAGCCACAGACAGGGTGGGACCAAAGGCCTCCGAACAGCCAACATACTGAACTCTAAGCACATGAAGAAACTTGATTGCCACCAAATTGCACCCATGAGGAGGAGCCTCAGGGGCAAATCAGAGCCGGAGAGCAACAAGGCCGACTCTAGGATACAACACATGACATGCCAGCAGAAGCCTTCCCAGCCCTGTAGCTACTTTTCTGTGTCTGCCAGCTACGTTGTCATTTTTAACTTCAAAATCACGTTTAAAACTCTAATAGAAGAATCACCAGAGCACGGTATGACAGAAAACAGACCTGCTCTGGCTAGGGCAGGAGAGAAAGGAAGAGATGACCAAGCAGGTCTTTCATATCTTTGCCTCTTTGGAGAGTTAATTAGCAGGGCACAGTAATGGCATTTGTGCATTTAGCGCATGCGCCGATTACAATAAATTCTGTCCTGCATAGTAAAGTCAGAAGCATCTCACATCCGCCAAAAAGCAATCAGGACCAATTAATGAAGATGTAATTTCCCCAGATGCTGCTATTAACATAATTCATAGTGTTCCTAGCAACGTGAATATAATTAACCCAGTTAGCCACAGCTCTCGCACCACCGCACCGAGCTGCCTGGGCCCGTGGGGACGGAGCTGGTCCTCATCCCACCTCTGCAAGGAGGGGATGGGGACTCACTGACACGGCCCAGGGCTGTTCTTACAGTAAGAGTGATGCTACAGCTCTTATCCCGCAGTTCGGGGGATTCAAATGCACCTCTCCAATGGGATGCACAACCACACAGCAGGCCCAACCCAGGAAAAAGCACACACTAGTCAAGGGCACGGCAAAAGTTAAGACAATCCCTTAATCCTAGGTGCCTGTTGGCTTCTTTACTGCCCTTTTTCCTGGTTGATGCCCCGTGTAACGACACGGTAAGTGCACTGCTCTGCCTTCACAGCCATCCGAAGCGCAACAACTTACTGTTGGGGAGCAGCAGGACAGGCTGGGTGCTGACAGTGTCCAGTCCCACCATGGCAGCTGACAGGGTCCATTAACAGTCCCAGACACAAAAAGCCACGAAACACATCCCATGTCCCACCAGGGAGATGAGCTGGGAGTAAAAGGAGATAGGACTGAAAACCTGTTACCCCAAAGCCCACCCCAGAAGGCCCAGAGGGGAGCCTCAAGGCCTCCAGCACAGCCCAACCAGAACTGCTAGCCCAGGGCTGCGCTTAAATGGTGTCCAGGGCCCATGTGGGGGTGTGGGTCCCAGGTGAGGCCAGGCAAGACCATTAGGGCCTTTGTGAGCTCATCGTGCAGTCATAACAGCACTGTGGCAGCCATCAAGGCATTGTGAGGTGCAGCTGGTGCTTGCTGCAGGCTGGGAGCCATGGCAGAGGCCAAGCCTCCAGCACTGGTGGGACAGGCAGCACAGGTGGATTTCCTCCCTCTCCTGGACCCAATTCGGCCCCACAGCTGCTCCTGGGGCAGCAAGCCGGGGTGGGGCGGAGAAGACCAAGGATTAGGTGTGTGTGCTGAGGCTCAGGCCTTCTCCTGTCCCTTACACAGGGGAGGTGATGCTGGGCCTCCTGCAGACCCCTGGCTGTTACTGTAGTGGTGAAGCGAGATCACTGCTCGCTTGCAGGGACAAAGGGTGTCCTGAGAAGACTTCTGGGTTGTGCGTCTGGGCTCTTTTTTTCCCCACCCTGCTCCATTTTTGATGAAATTTCACAACAACAAAAAACCTGGGTAGTGTTTCTTAGCAGCTCAAAAGAGTTGGAAGGGCTTTTCTGTCCTGAGGGAAGAGCCCCTCGTTTCTCTCCCTGCCTTTTTTCTAGCAAGAGACGAAACAAGAAAGGGGACATTAAAAATTAATGAATGCTTTTTTCCACAAGTGTGGAAAGTTTTCAAATGAAATTTGATCAGTTCTTTTGATAGCTGTGGTCAGTGGGGAGCTGATTTCCCTGGGAGCACCTTAATGCTCCTAGGATGTGGGGGGAACTTTGACCAAACCATGTTTCATAGCTGGAGACCACCAGCACTTTAAATAATTCATCGATTTTTTGCAATTGATTTAACTCAAATCACCTGAAAATATTAGGCTCAAAAACGTGGATAAGTTGCTGGGTCAGAAAAGCAGGACATTTTGATGAAAGTACAGACCTCTCGGAGCCAGTCAGTAGTTTAACAATTACACAATGTAATAGCATGGAAAAAGATGCTGTGGACAAAGGTGAGATCACTCATGTTAATTAAAGGATCCAAGCCACAACGCTCCTGCCTTAATAGTGGATTTAAGCTGCGGCATTGCAAAGCAATGGTAGAATGGACACTGCTTTAATGCAATTAAGGAAGAAGCAGGGAATTAATGTTTCCAGGCAGGGGCTGGGGGAGCTCTGCCAGCTCCCTACTGGCACCTGGGCTTGGGGCTTTGGTGGCCATGAGGGAAAGTGGGTGCCAGGGTGAGATGCTGCTGATGGGCCGCCATGCTTCTGTATATCTTCTAACACATCTCTTGTGAAAAATTAACACAGCTTCCCCATCCTTCCCCCATGGTGTTTACGCCTCCATCCATCACAGGTTTTGCTCAAGGGGTGTGCTTTGGTGCCCAAGCCCAAAGATGGGGCCACAGGTCTGCACCCCTGAAAGGGGAGACCCCGAGAGGGGACCCAGGTGCTGGTCCCCTCCATGCCTGCTCTGCACAGTGCAGGTAATAACATGCACAGCACACGCCAAGGTGGCTTCTTGAACAGCTTTTTTTTTTTTTTTTTTTTCTTTCACCAGAGCAAGCCTTTTATTCTCCCAGCTACAGAAAATCGATGCCTCTTTTCAGTTAAAAGTCCTGGCTTGAAACTTTGGGTGCCTTAAATCATCTTCGTGTGACTGGAAGGAAGGCAAAGTCCTTCTCTGCTGCCAGCAGCCCTGGCACAGGAAGGCGGCTGCAGGCAGGGCAAGCGGCGGGGGCTCAATGCCCAGTGCTGACCCCACTGGGTGTCATTCAAGCCTCAACCAAATTCAACGCGGAGAGATTTAAGTCTTCCCTTGGGATTTCTCTGGAATATATTCTTCTGGGAGAAGAACTGACCACTTGCTTTTAACATTTTTTGGCAAGGCTTTACATGCCTGAAACATGGGAAGCATGGTCAGGGCCCCAGGAATAATTTTTAACAATCCTCTACCCCAGACTTTTCCCTCCCTCCCACTTTATTTAATTTCCCCCCCTTGAAATCAAGAGGGGTGTTGCTGAGCCTGAAGGCATGGCTCTTTCGTCTCAGCTCACAAGGAAGGAAAATAGCCTTGTTCCTATTTTCATGCTAATGCATGAAAAATCTTCCAGCCAAATCCCCGTTTATCACGGCAGATTGAAGGGCACACAATGGAGGGGTTCATTGCACTCCTGCATTTTACCTTGTACCTTTGTTTGTGTTATAAAGTGGTGTGAGCAAGAAGATTGCTTTTTCTTTTAGGTGCTACAGGACAGAATATTCACATCAAAGGGAAGCAAGGACTGACACGGTTGCACCTTTAGCTTGAAAATGGGCATATTTCCCAACAATTGGGAGAGAAACGTGAGGTTTGAGGCATGAGCTGACCTTCAGACCTCATTTTTTCTTCAGGAGGGAAAAGCAAAGCCACCCTGAGCCACATGGGGGTCCAGGGCTCTGCAGTTCCCCCAGCTTCCAACAAGTGAGGTAGCAATGCTGATGATTTTCACTAACCCAAATGCTGTCTTTTAAACGGTTATTCACACAATTAATAGAGAAGTCAAATAACCCAAATGAACGATAACATTTTAAAGTAATTATTTGCTGCAAATGAACACAAATGATTTCAATATATAATGCATTAACTCCAGCAGCTGGGAGATTCATCACGATTCGAGGTGTGCTCAGAGCTGGGGCCCTGCCTGAAGTCTCTGCAGCTGTAAATCCTCATTTTCTTTCCTCCAGTATAAACTTTGCATAGATTTCCCTTCCAAGTGCGCAATGAGCTTTTCCTTTTCATCCCTCATTGGCTCCACTTCGTGATCCCGCTGGAGGAACCTCAGCACAGGACACAGCCTAGCCTGAGGCTCATTTGCTCCAAAGCCCTTTTTTTTTTTTTCTTTGCTTGAAAGGCATGTTGTGTACAAGAAGAGCTGTTTGACCCTCCCAGCAAAGAGCCCATCAGAGGGTGCAGCATGCTCACCAGCCCCATTTCTCCCAAACTTTGCCGTGGTCTCCCAGCCTTTCCCACGTCACCAGCTGGCAGCGACATCCGAGCACGTCGCCAAACAGCGACTGCCTCAAACTGATTATCAGGATGAGTATTTTGTGTGCGTGACGCAGCTTCTTCCGCTGAATTCGATCACAGCATGATTAGATTACATTCCCTGACACCTGTTTATTTGGGCCAAAGGAGCACGCTTCCCAGCTTTTAGTTTCATGCTTCCAGGCACCTGATACTGGGTACCACAATCAGTGGTGACAGAAAGTTTCTGTTTCGATTAATGAGCGAGCAAAGGAAAGGAAGGGAGAGGAGCAGGGACGGAGGAGGGCTGGTGATTACCCAGGAGGATTAGGGCTAATTGCCCTGGTTCACTGTCACTAGCAATTTCCCAGGCAAACCTGGAGGGCTGGAGACGCCTCAGGTGCTCACAGTGTGCTTTTGCCACCTCCACCACTGCTCTGGCCAGCCTGGTTTAATGTCCCACGTCTGGGGGGCATTGCAGGTGGCAGTGTGATGATGGGGATGGGACTGGCAGCGTGGCAAAAAGCTGCATCCCCACACAGACCAGCTCCAAAAACACCCTGCCAAACTGCATGGGGACAACAAGGCCTGAAACACCAGGCATGGAGGAGAAGTACTTTTCCTCTTCTTTTCCTTATTTATTCCTTAAAGCTAAATTTTTAGCCTTAAGTGCCCCACGTCAGTCTAGGAGCAGACCCCATGAAGCCTTCTGTGTGGAGAACAGAAGTTTGGAAATAACGTGAAGCTTTTATCCACCGCAAAACCTTTGCCATAAAACTTCATAAAGTGAATTTTTCCTTCAATGGGTCCCCTGGGACCTAAAAAATAAATATCTGAGGATTCATGTAGTAGTAAAAGTCGATAAAAGTCTTTGAAGCAAATAGGCTATTGAGGAATTACGCGTGGAAGTGAATGGATGGATTCCTCCACAAATCTCTTCACGGAGGTGCGCTGACATAATGAAGACACAGTAGGCGCATTAGGAAAAATCCCCTTTTTAATAACGGCTATACCGTGCGGTATTCCTAAAGCGACGGCTTGCCGGGTGGGAAATCCACTTAGCAGCTTTTAACTGGAGGGAGGTGGAAGGAGGCGGCCTGGGCCGGGACCACGCGTGGCAGTGCCTGGGGGACGGCAGCGGCTGTGGCTGGACCCAGGGCCGGGCCGCGGCCTGTGTCCCCCCATCCCAGTGCCCGCACACCGGTGTCACCAGCAGCTCCCCTAGCCCTGCTGCCCACCCCAGTGCAGCCAGCCCCACGGATAAGCATTGCTCTCTGCTTTCATTAGGATCCATTTCAGTTTTTCTGTGGAAATGTCAGGCCTCCATAAACCCCCTGCTGCTGACAGCAGAGGTCTCGGAGGGGTTTTGGCTGAGCAAGCATTTTCTCTTGTAAACCTAAATATTTGTACTACAGCTGTGTAAACAGTCAAAACTCGAAGGGTTTTTATTTTTAACCTCCCTGATTTTCAGCAAGGGATTAGGATGGATGTATTGTGTGGTCTGACGTCGCCTTGTGCCATTTATTGCACATTGACGGGCTCAGTCTCCTTTCTGAAGGTGTTTCACTTGTATGGCAAATCCAGATGGATGGGAATTAGATGCTTGTTACTTTATATTGCACTGTCTACCCAGACACCAAATGTTCATCTGCGTGAATGCAGCGGCCCAAAATTTCGTCTGGCTTTCTCTGGGCAGGATTGCAAGGTGCTGCCGGGGAAGGAGAGCTGAAACCAGCTCCCATGTGCTGTGCCACTTAGTTCTTTTCAAGTGCTTTACAGCAAAACATAGCTTGGCCAACATGTACAAATGCAAAGAAAGCACAGCCAAAATGCCGTGCCGAGGCAGCTGTGCTGTACAGACGTGCTGCAGACAGATGTGGCAGCTTTTCACCTGAATATTAAACAACGAGTAGAAGGCAGCCCAAGCCTCTGAAAATTAAAGGTCTAAATCCATTTACATTTACAAACTCTGTAAATAAATAATAAACCAGAACACTGCAGCTCCTGCTCTAAATGCATTCTGCGTTGCTGTGATGTTGAAGCACTCCTGTATTTCTCTGCATGTCCCAGGTGCTCTGGTTTACAGAGCCGAGCTCCTCCAAACGCACCCATCTCTTGTCACTGCAGGGCCCGCACGAGTACAATATTCAGTGCGAACAGCACACAGCGTTTGATGTTTGGTGATCCCGTACTGGCCCTGGAAGATGTGCTCCTGAGCACGAGCTGCTCTCCGAGGCTCGTGCAAGCAGCAGGACCCCTGTCTGTCGTGACTAATTGAGCTGATGGTTTTCCTTTATCGTCTGAAATGAACACAAAGGACCTAAGGAGTGTTTCGCTGAGTGGCTGAAGATCCTTCTGTTCATTTGTTATTTCCCATTTTCAAAGTCACTCTTTGACTTTGCCCTCTGAACCCATTTCTCTCTGGTGTTGCAGCTGCTTTTGTCCTTCTGTCCTATTGTCACTGCTGGGCCAAGAACAATTCCTGAGGCTACACAACCCTGCAAGGAGCAGAGACACAGGAATGTTAGCCATGCAGCCGCCCAAAAACCTGCGGATTTGGGCATTTTGGGTTGAGTGCGACTTCCCAGGGCCATAGGGTGCATGGCTGGGAGAATGGCAGAACCAAGCAACCATGCGGCTGCAGGTCCTGTTACTTTTTCCGTGCCATTTCAGTTAACGGTCCCACCGTGCTGAACAGACCCGTCTGGTGTTAATCTGTGGTTAATTGGGTCAGGCTGGAATGCAGCAGCAGTGAGCACCAGGCAGCTCTGAGTGCTGGCTCTCTACCTTGACCTCTCTGCCCCCGTGCCATGGGGACCCCTGCACCTCTCCCCTCTCCACCACCCTCTGAGAAACCTGCGAAATTTGCTGCATTGTCTGGGACCCACTCCGCGCTGGAGAGACTTGTATCTCATTTACAGCACTCCACTTTCCCAAGAAAAATCAATGCTTGTTTACATTACTACCCTACAACCCCTATTTTAAAGTAATTCATGGCTAGGCCAACACTATTAATTTTATTAAGCCATTATTAGTGGGCAGATATTATTCCGCTCCATTGATCCTAAGTTGATGCAATTACCACTCGCGAGCCGAGCACCATATGTCTGGAAATTTCAATTCTGTTTGCAACCTGAACGGTAAAACCACACCGTGCCAGATGCTGGTGGTGGGAATCGGGGAGCCTGCTGATTTCCAGGCGGATTCAAAACAAGCAAGGAACTGCCCAAATTTTATAACTTAAATCCTTTTAAAGCAGAGGCAGTGATATCAGCCTGGATCTGAGCTATCTGTGAATGCACCGTGCCAAAGGCAGAAATGTGCTCAGATATTCTCCCTGAGCCTCCCAGGTCTTATAGTCCATAGAAATCTCATCAGTGTGGATTACCAGTTAACTGAAACATCCTCTGATGGGAACAGGACATTTTACACATGAAGCCAGCTAAGGTTAGCTCTATCTACACAGAAAATGTGCCAACCATCAGGAAGGGCCACGTCCAGCTGAGGGTGCATTGCACTCTGCTTGCAGGGGATGGATTTCACCCAGAGGCCTCAGAGCACATTTTCCTCTTTTCTGTGTTAATAAAATAAAATAAAATAAAATAAAATAAAATAAAATAAAATAAAATAAATAAAATAAAATAAAATAAAATAAAATAAAATAAAATAAAATAAAATAAAGGAGCAGAGCAGTGTGGGAACATGAGACAAAACGGTGCAAATTCCACAGTCTCAAATATCCCCTGGAAAATCCAACCACAAGAGCAACCATCTGATCACGAGAGGTCCCCAGGAGCAGAAGGGTACAGAAACCCCATCGGTGATGTCCGTCCCACTGAGTGGCCATATGGACATCCAGTGTGGGTCACAAGGGAAAAAAACTCTTTGTAGCCAGCGGGAATTCAAGACTGCAGTTAAAAATAAAAATAAGGACTCACACAGCTTGGAAAAACGTTAGCTCAGCCACATCCTTGTGGTCATGGACAGAAATAGGGTTTGTGTGTATTTGCAGGTCAAAAAGAACCTGCCACTCAGGGAATGGGAGGGAAAAGAGAGAGTTCCTGTGCCAGGAGCTTGCAGTGTAAATAAAAGGTGGTGGGTGGGAGGATGAGTGGATGGATGGATGGATGGATGGATGGATGGGTGGGTGGATGGGGAGTGCACCTCTGCTGCGGCTGCCTCTGTCTGTGAGGCCAGGTGTCCCCCGCTGAGACTCGGGCCAGGGTCCCTGCAGGACAAGACAGAAGGTACCACGCAGCTGCTGGCTCCTGCTGACGGCTGCTGCTCGCGAGGGAGCAACTGATTTATGGGGCCCACTGCACTCAGCTAAAACACTTGTTCAACATCATAAACCAACAGCCTCATCTCCCACGCAAAGCAAAGAAAGGGAGAAACAAAATGAATGCTTTTCTCCACAATTGAGATGTTTCCTGGCAGCCATGGAGCTCTGCAGGGCATTTGCACTGGGCAGCGGGGCAGAGACCGGCATCCCCACCTCAGCTGCCAGCAGACTCGGCCACTGAGGTTCTCCATGTAGGGACAACGGGGAGGGTCCCCACTATCACCTGGTGCCCAGGACAGGGCACAGCAGGGCACAAGCATCCTCCCTGAGGCGCTGGGGGATGGAGGAGTGGGCACAGGGGCTCCCCAAATCCAGCATTTCATTAATGAAGTTGTTTGCAAGGTGGTGCCGAAATGAAAAGCATGTCTGAGTGGTTTATTTAACCCTTTTGGAGGGTTGGAGACCAGGGTTGAAGCTGCCCAGCTGCAGGTGCCAGCAGCGATGTGTTTGCTGCAGAGGTTTGGGGAGCCTGGAGCATGGACCGAAGCCATCCCTGGTGCTCAGCACCCTTCTCTGGGGGACAAGGCACACGAGAGCCCTCCCTGCCTCTCCCCACAGCTCAGAGACCCTGCTGGAAATAGCAGCAGGGTTTGGCTGATCAGCATGTGGGGATCTGCTTTATTTTAGCTGCCCCCAAAAGGACCACATGCAGGGACAGATCAGATTAACAGGGCTGATGGAAAACATCCTCCTCTTTATCCCCCCTGACAGCTGCAGCCCTTTATCATGTCTGAAGACAAAGTTTTTCAGCCATCAGTTTTCTGCCTCGGGGCTTTGTTTCTCTCCAATACAAGTTTTCTATTTCTTCTCTGAGAAAAAATGAAACATTTTGCTGGCAGGTTTTCCAGCCACCCTTGGACATTAGGTGTGGTGGCAGCCAGGGCTGGCACATCCGCACCCACCGCCCCATACAATGGGGCTCTGGCGAGGACAGGGGGGCAGATGGCAGCTTGCTGGCCATGGCGGGGGGAGGAGAAGAGAGAAGTGATTCCTTGCTGCTCAGCCTGGCACCACGTCCCTTCACCAGACCCCTCATGTCCTTCTCAGCCACATTAGTGACTCGCCACGCTCCCTGTGCCAGGACCGGATTCAGCCATGGTGGCATAACCAAGGTGTGGAAGGGGCTGGGACATATCTGAATGAAGACAAATATTCTGACCAGCCCCTGATGGGCCATTTTGCTGGCTTTCTTCACATCCTGCAAGGTCGAAGATAAGACCACCAGCAAGGGCCATGTCCCTCCAGGGAGGTGGAGGGACACCGGCGATGCGGGGACGGGGTCCCACTTACCGGCATGGCATGGCCAGCACCGGGGTGTCCTGCTCTGAAGCTGATGCGCCGTGTGATGGATTTGATGCACTTCACACTGAACTTGATGCATGGCTTTGGAACCAAATCCATCACCTCTTCTGTCACACTCCATATACCGAATCAGAGTCACCACCTACTGAATTAAAAACTTCACATGCAGTTCACATCACGCCATAAATCAGGCCGAAATGGAATTAAATGCATTGTATGCTAAGAACTCATTAATCAGCCCATAAATTAAACATGGGACAAGCCTCTTGGAGTAGATGTACCCAGATCTAGTCCCCAGAGCACACCATGCGGCTGAAGACACTGAGCTTCTCCACCCGTCTTGGAGCACGTTTCTGTGCCAGGACCTGCTGGGTACCAGGGAAACCTGGGCACCCCGCAAATCCTGCCGGTGGGCTCTTGAACCACCCAGGCCCCACCTGGGGGAGTGCAGGCCGGAGCCTGGAGGACAGAAGCAAGTCAGAGCCAGGCCCTGCTCCTCCTCGGGGGAGCGGCAGCAGGAGGCCGCGAGGGCTTTGTGCCCCTTGCTGGCAGCTGGCTCGCACCGTCAGGCACAGCCAGCACCTCTCCTCTGTGTAGGGATGGGCTCAAAACCCCAACAGCCTTGCTGCTGAGCACCTTTCTCCTAAGCCCTCGGCAGGGCTGGAGGGCTCCTGGTTCCCTGACACTCCTCTGGCTGTGTTTGGGCATCTGCAACTCAACTTGAAGGCAACAGGAGTTTAAAAACTCTCTGACAGGCCTGCGGCCTGTGGCATGGCTAGTCCTGCGTGAGATGGGCAAGAGAATCACAGAGCAAGGGGCGCCGGCTGCTCCAGGCCAAAGTTAGAGACTGGGCCAAAGACAAGGCTTCTGAAATTCTTAGCTAAAACCAGGCTTCTGATTTCCCCTTCTTGTTATCTGCATTAAATATGGCTTTTTGTCACAGTTCAGGAGGCCCCAGGGAAAGGTGGGACAAACTCCCAGCCCGTCAGAAACAGATACCTCCTTGGATCCGATCCACGCCGTTTCCGTTTATTTTCCTATTCATCTGGTCCTCTCAAAATCTGCTCAGAAGCAATTAGAGCCTGTCAGCTAGAAGCTGATGCAACTTTTATTTAATTAGCCCAGCAGCCAATAAAGATCCCATTCATCAATATCTCATGGAAGGTATGGCTGGCAGCAGGGGGGGGGGAAGGATTTGTCATTTCTCCCCTACATCCAGATGGCTGCGAAGCATCTATCAGTGATCTGATCACACGCATGGACACGTGCACATCTGAGGAGACCGACCAGCTGGGAGGCATCTGTCCAGAAAGCAGTTATGGGAGAAAATAGTGCAAGACCGTCCCAGATGCTCCGTTAGCAAGTCCTGTCGGTAATTCAGGCTCCAGACCAGGTTGGGCAGCAGGTGACCCTGGTGGGAAGAGCAACTTTGGAGGGCTTTTCCTTTCCTGTCCCATTTTGCTGCCCTTTCCAGCAACAGGAAAAGGTGGAGATGTGTAAGGAGGGCCCAGTGCCAGCAGGATGAACCAGGGCACGCCAGGAGAAGTATGGACGGGGATTTCCCCGTTCCTGCTGCTGTTGCTCTGGGAAGGGGGATAACAGCCCCCCTCGCTGCCCATAAACATGTTGGAGGTGGGGAAGGGGGACAGGGAAAATTAGTACCCAGAACTGATGGATCCCAGCAAAATTTTGGGGCATTCAAGATGCCAGAGGTAGCTTTTGGAGTGACACCTTCCTCATGTGAAAGCTTTTCCCTAAGCTGACTGTCAGAGCATCAAATACTTGCCTGACCTTCTGCATGTTTGGCTTTTGGGCTTTTCCCAGAGAGCGGGCAGGGTGGCCAAGAGGATGGGGGGATGTAGACCTGGGCCTGGCGCTGGTCTCATGGGACAAAAGGGAGATTTCACCCTCTCAGGCCCGCAGGATTGG
Organism: Anser anser; assembly: GCF_964211835.1. Classification (NCBI taxonomy): domain Eukaryota; kingdom Metazoa; phylum Chordata; class Aves; order Anseriformes; family Anatidae; genus Anser; species Anser anser. The sequence continues at coordinate 14,880,636 of NC_139726.1, read as the reverse complement.
GCCCCTGCCAGCATCTCTTGCCAGCACTGTTTGCAGCTTCAGCATTACAACTCCCTGAACTGAAAGAAAATAAATCAATTATCAAAGGATGGTTCATAGTTGACAAACATGAGTGATGGTATCTTTGTAATTAATGATTATGAGAAAGCAGCTCAATAGTTTGGTTCCTTGTGGCTGGCTTGACATGTGATACACAGCAGTCGGTGCAAGCAAAGCAGGTAATTGGAGCTGGTTTATCCTCGGTGTGTCCAGCTGGAAGCTGCACCTCCCAGACCTGCACACCAGGCTGTTTTCTCTCAAAGCCTTAACCCCCCGCAGCAGAAGAGGGGGGTTAAGAGATACACCACATCCACAGCTGTATTCCCAAGCCGGAAGAAGCTTGGGAATATCAACTCAAAAAGTGTTAAGCAAGCCTTAAAAAGAAGCGGGAGGAAGGCTTAAACACCAGGCTGAACTACCCATGCAGTGGGGCTTGTTCCAGGACTGAGAACACGTGTGGAGACACGCTGAAGCACGCCGCCGTGTCCAGAGGAAGCGAGCGATGCGATTCACCCTGCACATGGGGACAGGCACTTAGCAGGGGGCTCTCAGGGGCTGTGCTCAACATGAGCCTGTGGTTTAACTGCTTATCAGATAAAAAGTAATGAAGAAATACTCTCTATTAATGTATTATTTCAAGCCAAGCTGTGGTGCTTGCCTGTTTTTATTCCGTCCCATCAAGTCTTGTTTGATTTGGCTTTTTTATTTTATTTTTTTCACTTAAGACCAATGTGATGTGCTACGCTTGGAGTTGCCAACTTCAGACATTTTTGCTGGCATGACGTTTGGCATTTCACAACTCCTGGGGGCTCCTCTTTTAAGGGGACTCTTGGGTTTTGCTGCATTAAAACAAATATATTCTTTCCAGGTCGGGTGTGGAGAAACCTGTGTGTGGCATCCAGCTTCCAAACTCAAAAGGGAAATTAAAAAAAAAAAAAAAAAGAAAAGAAAAAGAAAAACACACCCCCACACACAAAAATGAAAAACCCTCAAAAGTGTTATCTTTTAATCATCTGTGCTTTTCAAACACTATTCCCTTGGGGAACCCAATTCACAGATTTTCTGCTAACAAAAGGTGATTCTTCTGGAGAACAAGCTCACTCCTCATCCCCAGCGCCTGGCTCGCACCCCAGTGAATTCCTGCATTGTGCACGCGAAGCCCACGGTCAGGAGCCGCAGGGCAGAAATGGCACGGCGCCCAGCACCTGGCCCAGCGCCCAGCACGTGCCCCGAAGGGGCTGTTTCCTGCTTTCTCTGAGCCTCTATTCTGCTGCTCCCTTCCCCGGGAAGATGCCCCTGTCTCCGTGACAGCTTCCCCGCTGGTTGAACAAACCCAGGGGGAAGCACGGGGCTTTCCCACGCGGTGCAGCACCCTCCTTGCATCCCCTGCAGCCACCTGCTGCAGAGCAGCCTTCCCCGGGCAGATGTGAGGACCCGCAGTGAGGACCAGGCCCAAGCACCTCCTTCTGGATCTCTCCTTTCTACAGAGGCTCAGGGTGGTCTCCTCGCTCCCAAGCTCGTGCTCAGACAGGACCAGCCTCGTAAAGCACTCACAGGCTGAGCAGGCCCAGCAAGCCCAGGATTGGGAGAGAAAAAGAGCTCCTTTTGCCAGCACTTCATGTTAAGCTTCTATATTTAAAATGACTACGTAAATGAATAAATGAATAACAGGTCTAAGCACTTTACCAAGCAAATCCGATTTCTGCTTAGGAGAATTGGATAGAATAAAGCTAAAAAATTTGCTTCGAGGATGGGATTTAATTGAAAGTGCCAGCACAAGTTCCCTTACTGCATTTGTAGGTTCAGAGAAGAAACCTGCTAGCGAACAACTGTTTTAAACAAGGTCATCATTAATACCAACTTCAGCTGTCAAAAAGACTGAGATTGCAAACTAAGAGGGGCACAAGGAAAACCTCTTAATTTGTTTGTAAAATATTTGCGAAGTGTCATATCAATAATGGATAATAAGAAAATGTTGGCCCTCCAGAGCTGGTGTGCACTGCAAAGCTTTGCTGAATTGCACCTAAACTGTTATCAATAGCACATTTATTATTATAATAGATGAAAAACAAGCTTTCTGGCCGAAAAACAAGATCAATTTGAGCTCAAGCTATTTCGATGTATTCTAAAGTCTAATTTGGATGTATTCTAAATTAAAATGCAGCATGAATGCTCCTTTAAAAGGAAATTAAAAAAAAAAAAAAAAGGAAAGAAAAGAGAAATAGGAAAAGGAAAAGAGAAAAGGGAAAAGAGGAAAATGAAAAGGAAAAAGTAACAGGAATAAGAAGACAAAAGAATAGCCCTACTGCAATTGCACATGCCATCCAGCTCTGACTCAGTAACCTGAAAGGAAAAAAAAAAAAAAAAAAGGAAATTGTATTTGTGTCCAGCCAGACATTTCTCATCTTCAGGGCTTGATTCAGAGCCTAAGCTAACAGAGCTTTTCCTAGTGGGTCAGGATCCAGCCCCAGGCTTGAGGATTTGATGCAGGAAGTCAGCCAGATTGCGCTGAGCTCCCGGTGCAGGTCAGGATTTGATTAGAGTCCGGCAAAGAAACCCAGACAAAATCTATCTTGCTGCAATCAAAGACAACCACAGTTTAGATGGACAAAAAAAAGAAGAGAGAGAGAGAGAGAGAGAGAGAGAGACTGTAGAAAGAGAAAAAGCAGCCACCTATGTGAAAGGGGACAAGGTTTCATTCCTGGAGCAAGTACCTTGGGGACCGAAATGGTCGGAGCGGCATCCCGCCCGCAGCGTCACCACATGCATCAAAACCTGCAGGAGACCAACGTGCCCTCGCCTCCCCCCGCAATTAGAGGCTCTCCGACACCTCCTGGGGCTGCCTGCCACCCTGCAGAACTAGGCTCCTCTTTTGTTCTGACAAAGAAGAGACCAGTGAGTTGCAGACTTCTCCCCGTAGCTCTCTAAATAATTGCATTCTCTTATGTCTTTTAATCACAAGCCCCATGAGGCCCGTAGTACCACGTGCGCAAGCCAAATTGGCCTATCAGCTCAGTTTATCAAAGGGGCCTCATTTAATCTCAGTCTTTGATGAAGACAGCAGCCGTCAAAGCCTGCCCTAATGATTTGCTGAGTTTACTTTGCCTGCAGATCTGCGGCATGAAGGGCACTTGGCCTCCAAGCACGGCACTGCTAATGGGAAGCCACGACGAGGGAAACGAAATTGGCAAGAGAGAAAGGAAGAGAAATCACAGCAGAAACCTGGAACAGCTCTGGAGACTGAAGAGGCAAGATAAACCCCGTGGTGGGTGTCACCACGAATAATATCACGAGACCGGTCAAAAAAATTTTGGAGGCAGAAGCTCCCGTGGAGTGAGTTATTGCTACTGTGAGACTCAGCAAGGAGGGGCCAGAGAGGTTGAGTCCAAGGAAAGTAAGGAAACGCAGAGCCAGGGGAAGGAAGGAGCTCTGGGGAGAGCAGCCTGACATCAGAGCCTTTGCTGCACAAAACCAGCTGGTTGTGAGGCACTCGGTGGCGTTTAATAGTTTTCAGCTCCAACAGAAGAGGGAACTCGGAGCCTGCATTACAGCAGCTCGAGGAGCGCTGCAGGCTGAGAGAAACCAAGCACAACCCCGGGGCTTCAACCAGCACGTACAGACGGGTGGTGCAAAGAAGGGCCAAGGAAGTCCCCCGGTGGGGATGCGAAGGACTCTACTGGCACCGTTAGCTCGGGGGGATTCTTCACAGCTCCACCAAAGATGGATGGACCATCTGAGAGCAAACAGGCAGGGCCATTTATTTATTTCACGCAGAGAGTGCAGGTGCTCAGAACAACCTTTGGGGGGAAAACAGAAGAAAAACAGAGACGTGAGCTCCAAAAGAAAAGCTACAGCCAGCAGCCAGCAAAGGGTGAAATGCAAACATTACTCCGGCTGCCTGGTGCCCGCAAAGGGACTGCTGAAACCACCTGCAAGCCAGGCAGGCAGGAAAAAGTGCCCCTCACTGTACATATAGTACATGTGTGCTTTTAGCATTGCACACGACGTGGCAAGGTCTGGGAGACACCAGTCACCCGTGAGCTGGAAGAAGAAGGAGCAGAAAGTGCCCACCACGGGTGGGCAGAGCTGGCCCAGGTCCCCGTGCCAGGAGGATCAGCTCTGCTCTGCAGCTCCAGAGCCTCCAGCAACCGTGGGAGGCTGGAAAGAGCAGCCTGACCATAAATAATGTATGCTTCTGAATTACCTGCCTCCACAAGATGTGTAGGGCCATATGAGGTTCTCACATGAGGCCAGAGCCAAAGCAACCAAGGGCAGATGCCCTGTTAGCACCCAGATATTTGGCTCTGTGGTTCCTGCCCAGACACGGTGGTGTCATGGGTGAGAAAATTTTCTGGCCTCAGCCACATGGGCAGCATGACACAGGACAACCCTCTTCTGCAGGTCACTTTGGCTCCTTTTCCTTACACACATGGGTACGTCGAACTGGACAGGCCAAACAGACTGAGCCGCATATGCCACGAGAAAAAAAATATGTATCTAAAAAGTAATGTTTGCTCGATTTTTGTGCCTTCAGCTGGGCTGCCAGTTGCCACGCTGCTGGATTCCAGCTGCAGCTCCTCATTGCTCAGACTGAATTGCTACATTCTGGTTTGGGTTTTGACTTTCTGCAAGCATATTACAATTTTAATTAAACCGGTGTTTCTGAGAGTTTTGCTGTTTACCTTGTTGACTAAGAGTCTCTCAGGCCCTAAGTTTTACCCTAAATTTAGGTCAGTTCTGGCTGAGCCCTGCAGGACAGCTGCTAAAACTACTCATTAAAAAACGAGAGATCAGAGTTGATCAACTGGCAGTGGGAACCTGTGGTGTGGCTGCTCCGTGTCCTGGCAATCTTCTGGTCTACAGATACCTGAGGCAGGCTAATGTTGATCTTCTGGTGAAACACAGCATGGAAAGAGCTTCAGGAGATGCAGCAGCTGCTTGATCCAAAGCTCACTAAGAGACAGACTGTTTGCTTCCTTATTGACCACCTGAGATGGCAAGGAAGGAGAAGCTTTAAGTAAAACAATTCTTTTCCTTCATGCAATTCCTGTAACATGGAATGAGCCCTCCTCAAGGCAAAAATTTAAGGATCCCCCATTTTTGTCTTTCTGGGAAGCACTTTGCAAGAGACGGAAAAGCCTTACAAAGCCCATGGGCAGCATGCCTTACAAAGCCCCAGGGAAGCAATGCCACAGCTCGGACTTCGGCAGCCTCACTGATTTTGCTTTTTTTTTTTTCTAAATTGCTGAGGAAACCCAAGGGCCTCACAAGATCTCCTCATACGTGACAGGTTTATCACACGTGTTGACATGAAGGACTAGAGTAAAACCAGCTGGAGCCAGAAACATTTTTTTAAACGCTGTTGTTTAAATCGTATCACAATTACACGTGCTAACAAAGTGCAGAGCCTGGTACCATCCAAAAGCCAGCAGCTGTGGTATTTGCCATGAAGCTGAACTCCCAGGTTTAAGCTGCTGTTGCTAGAAAAGGTTTCTTGTGGCTAGGAAAAGAAATTCAACACAGAGAGGAGAGGAGATTATTCCTCTGCATGTGGCCCTAACTAAACCTGCTGGTTACCATCCCCGTCTAGCTCTCCATCCTGTGCTACCCCTGTCCTTAATACACCTTCATCTGGCTTTTCTGTCCCAAGGGGAAGCCAAGGTGGCGGCTACCATGGATGGCGGGCACAGCACCAGGAGCACAGCCTCCTCTTCCTCCTCCTGCCACTGCACTCTTCTTTTCACTCGCTCACATTTCACTTTCACGATAAAGCTGACACCTGGGTCACTGCTGAGGGAACCCACGTCTTCCCCCAAGGCGAGCCCTGCCCTGAGCTACCTTGGCCCAGCTCCACTTAAGGCTCCTGAGGGGACAGCGACAGCCAAGAGGACGGGGCTACCCCTCTTCTACAGAGGAGTTAGTGTGAGGCACCCAGGTGCCTCTGGGTGCTGGCAGCCACCTCGTGAGGTGCTCAGGGGGCTTGGGTGCTGACACCAGCTCCGGTTAGGGCAGACCAGGCAGAAATGAACCAGTATGTGTGTCACCCTGGTAAGAGAGCCAGAGCCAGATCCTGAAAATGTGAGTGGACTCAGCCTAATGAAAGAACAGCCTCTCCTTGGTGTTAGTGATGCTTCTTTTTCCCTTAAAAAAAAAAAAAAAAAAAAAAGAAAAAAACTTCTGGAATAATGGGACTGTGGGGAAAGAGAGAGGGAAGAAGAGAGATGCAAACCCCTTGAGCTGCACAGAGCAGCTTGCTACCTAACGATGCCCTGGCGCCTCAGAAAGAAGAGGTAAATTTAAGGAGCTCATAGCCAAGAAGTTGTTTTGCTGAGTTTGAAATCTCATTTTTATGCTTATCTCATGCAAAACTGGAAGGAAGTAACACAGGCCACACTTAAAACCTGCTAAGGGGAAAAACATGTTGGACAACAGCCAGTGCAATTGAAGGGAAGTTTGCTGCACTAGAAGAAAACTTGAGCAGAACGTGTCCTTCAGAAAAACAAATACACACACCTCCACAGCGGAGCAAACCCCTGCAATCTCCACGCAGGCTTGTGCAGCACTGTGCCTGGAGGTCCTCATCAGCTCATTACCGTCCCTTAGCCGGAGATGATCATTTCTGCAGGTCAGCCTCCGAAACAGCTGGTGTGAGCTTCCCCTAATCTGCTGCAGGGCAAACTCCCCCATCAGCTGGGAGTCCCCTCAGTGACAGGCAGAGCCGGCCAGGCAGCAGGCTGCTGCTTCCCTCCAGGGGTTCACACAGTTTTACACGTACAAGCACAGTTTGGGCTTCCCCCTCTGATCCAAAGTCAGTAGGAGTAAGCAGTATTTTTCTAAAACTGGGTGTTAAAAGCCGAGTGTGGCCCTGTGTCTGGGCTGTCAGTGTATAAGAAGAACCCAGAGACCTCAATACCCCACAGAATCAGGTCTGAAATCTTCGATACTCCCCTGAGTCCATTTGAAGGTGATGAAAGGGCTCCTAGGACAGAGCTGTGAATCTCAAGTAGAAGTGCTACGCTGAATGTGCCATTTTGCAACCTTCCGCAGCTACAGCAGGGGCAGCTCTTCCTTACAGCCCCCAGCCTGGTCCTCGCTGTCTGTCAGCATGCCCAGGGAAAATCCCTCCAAACTGCTGGCGCATTTCAGATAAACAGGCCCAGCTAGCAAAGCTCTACAGCTGCAGCAGAGGCAGTGAGGAACGGCCCTGCCAGCAACCGAGCAGCTGGATCGGAGGGGGAACTGACCTCCCACAGGTGACGATGGGCAGGTGGGGAAGGGGTAACTGCATCAGCTGGAAGAGAAACGTGAGCAGAGCCTTCCACTCCCTCGGGCAAAAGATTCCCCAGAGGGGCTGCAGCAGCTGCACCCTCATGTTAGCACTTTATTTACACCGTTGGCTTCCTGTTCGTAACCTTCCCAACTGTGAACTGCAATTTTTCTCCCCCCCCAGCATTATGGTGATGGTTTGGAGCACAGAGATGTTTGGAAAGGGACAATTTGGCATCAGGAGCCTAAAAAGCAGATACAGATGACATCCTAAATGTATCTTTTACGAGTTTGGAATGATTCCTTTAAATTAAGCTCAGAGTGTGTGACAGCTTCTGGTAATGTCGCCAGTAAGGAAATAAAACATAAAAATCAAGAGGTTTTTGAGCCCATGCAGTCTTAAAGATCACATCCTTTGAGCACCTCGCTTTCCCTCTTGCCACTCTGAGCTGTGATGAACCAAGTGCTTCCCAAGGAAAGTGCTCCAATAATTTTCAGTTGTCTTTTCACCACATATGCCCTCGAACCCAAGCACACTTCCAAATTCAAGGATTATAAAAAATTAAATGCTCCAATAATTCTAAATCGTGTCTGTTCAGTGCTACTGGAGCCTGTCCATTCCTTCAGTTTGGGGTTTTCTGTTTTGCTTGCAGGGGGAAGTGGGGGGGAAGAAATGCTTTCTATTAGCGCTTCAAATTGGAAGCCAGTCAAACAGCATCATAGCAGAGTGATTCAGCAGCCTCTGAGCTGATTCTCAGTGTATCATAAAACAGGATTTGGAAAACAACAATGCCTGGAGGAGAAAGAACATACACAAAGATTCATGGCTAGAGAACAATATCAGAAAGGAGCAGAGGGAATAACCCTCGCTTGGCTTCTGAGGAGCAGGTCAGATGGCCTAATAGATGGCTTTCAGTGCCCTTCATTCCCCACTGAGTCGCAGGGTTCAGCTGCCCGGTTGCAGCTACCACAGCTTAATAAATGGCTCTGCATCGACTGAACCACATTAAGCGTTTCTGTGCGCACACCCGCAGCCTGTTGTCATTTATCTGAGACAACGGACCCCCTCTGGCGCAAGACCCAGATGTTATTTCACAGCAGGCAGGAGCTGATGCAGAACTCGTAGTGCAAGCTCACGACCATTTAGGATGGTAAGCAAAGGAAGCAGTCTGAGACTGTGAGTCTTCCAGGTGCAAACCAAAACGTGGGGTTTTCTCAGTCTTATTCAAGAACACACACACACAGAAGCACATTAAAATACCAGAGATGTCAAGGTAAGCATATTCCCTAGCACCACCCTGAACAGGAGTGAAATTAAACGTGTATTTCATGATATAACCAATGCCAAGTTGGAAGAGGAAAGTATCATCAAAAATCTATTCTCTGTGAACCTGAAAATCTTATTGACAGCCCTTTTGTAAAGTAAGCCATACCTGGCCCAACTGCAGCCTTGGAGCGGCAGAGGAAGGCAGGGACTGGCTTGGGAGTTTTACTACATCAGCAATGGTTGAAATAATTCTAATGCAGAACAACCACCACCACGGCTTCATGTAAGGAAGGAAAATCAGACAGTTATATCACAATTCTGCTAAAATACCGATATCCAAAGTTTGGTAGAGAGACAGAAAATCAGGTAGGAAAATCTCATATGCCATGGTCTCATTTTGTAGACTGAAAAAAAAAACATGATAAAGCGCATCCTTGTTTAAGTCACTGCGGGATACCTGGAATTTTATAGAAACTGCTGCAGTGTGTCTCCCAGTGGGGAATAACTGAAGCATGAGATGAGAAAACAGCCATACCCTAACTTGCAGTGGCAGGTACTGTCAAAGGAAATGTCCAATATAAGCTTAAGATGGCAAATAACTGCCTGGATTCCTGAAGTAAAAAAGTATAAACCAATTCTCTAATCATGTCTAATCAAAGAATACTATCAGTCGCTGCAAACTTCTAAGAAAAAAAAACGTGTATTAGCGAGATGGTAGCATGCATATCTTGTTCAGTAGTGTTTGGGGAATATTTGAGCCTGCAGCATTTAATTCCCTGTTATTACTTCTGGGCCTGGAGCTGAAAGTCATAAATCAGGGCCATTCATAATTTGCAATAATGGGGTGAAATACTCATAAGGAGAGTTACATGATGAAACCTTTTGGGATTGTAACTCTTCCAGTCCGTGATGATTGCATTAAAAAAATCTTCCATCATCTCTGTTATTTCCTGATTCCTATACTGGGTTTTCATCCTTTTCCCCCAACATCTCCAGCTTTTGCTGTCATCTGGCATGCCCTCCACCCTTCCTCCCTGCTGCCCTAAATATATTTTTAAAACAAAATCATAGGAAAGTATCCCTTGCTTAGGAAGATGGGCAGGTTCTAAATTACACTGTATTTACTTATAAGCGCATTTAATACCAGACGAGCTTTCCCAGGGAATTTTGCTCTGATTTCAGGACCCCTACTGTTTATATAGAGGGCTATTTTGTCCCATTTAGATGGTGGCTACATTTTGAGTAATAAAGACTACAGTGCTTAAAATAACATTGTCCCCATCTTTCTTTCACCCTACCACCTACCGAGTTAAAAAAAAAAAAAAAAAGAAAAAAAAAAGATCCCAACCCATGATGTATTAGAGCTTTGTTTTCTGAGTAACGAGACTAATCATGTTTCCTCTGCTTGGGGTCTCTGTCTTCTCTTCCTTTTCTTGTAGGTCCTCTGGATCCACACTGACATAGAAATATCCCATGATGGAGAAAATAATGCACACGGCAAAGAGTAGAACAGTGAACAAGACAAATTCAGCCCACTAGGATAGAAAAAGAAAAAAAAACACATCAGGTCAGGAGATCCCAGACTCCCAGTCCAGAGGGTTTCTTTGCACTTCCAAGTGCTTCTCAACGCACTAGGTTGAAGTTACTTCCCAGCATCCAAGACTGCTCACAAGGTAGAAACTTTCTCATCCTGTTTTCTGGTAAGCCATGTGCACATAGTGTAATGATGAATATATGCACTATACCTTGAAACAGACTGGTTACATTGGGCTAGTGTCATTAAGCCTTTTCTTACAAACCTGCCCTGACTGGAGTACACCCACCTGGGCTTTTTGCCCACAACATGCCTTTGGGAGAGGCAATGTCCCGTCAGCCAAAACCAAGTCCCACTTCATACCTTCATGCCATCACCCCAGCAGTCTGACAGCCAAGGGAAGCAACCTACACAAAACAACCTCCCAGTGCAGAGCCCAGGGTCTCGGGGTGCCACAGGCAGCTGGCCCCAAGGATTCCCCAGCAGGACACCTGAGGAGGCTGACTGCCCACCGGGCCAGCTGGGTGAAGGCAAGCTGCCTTTGGTAAGCAACAGCAACACACGGCTGGCATCACCTCCAGGCTCCGGGTCCAAAACCAGCCTGCTTGCCTAGAGCTGAGCTCCAGCACTACTATCAGAGTCTGTCTCACTGCCACTGGGAGGCCTGGGGAGGCCCACTGCTCCAGAGGGCAACGTTGCTAGGGGCTAAGCAGAGCCCTGGCTGGAAGGAAGCTGGGGCAGACTGCCAGCACCCTGTGCAGGAGCCTGGGGCTGGGCAGAAAAGCTGTGCCTCCAGAGCACAGGCCTCCAGAAGCACCACCCAGGACCGGTTTTAAAGCATTAGCTCTGTTGAAAGCGCCAAACCATACCTGTGCCATTGGTGCAGCCTGGGCAACGACGAGCACAAGGGTATTCCCAACGGCCACCGTGAGCAGCCAACCTGCCTGCAGCACCGACTTCATGCTGGCTGGAGACTGAAAAGAGGAGAAGGGCCTGGTCAGTGCCTGCAGTGCTCTGCCCATATGCCCAGCTCACCCACCACCCCTCCCTGTGACGTCCTGCCAGGTACAAGCATCCCTGGACCCAGCCTAGGAGGAGATGGTGGAATTTCCTCTGCACAGGGCTTCCTCCATTATTAAGTCCTACAGCTGCATATAAGGAGGTTTCAAAACATGTCATCCGTAACATGAAGAAGGAAAAGTCACTGCTGTTGCAGAGCTGGATCCTGATCACCCCTGACCTTCATTAGCTGAAATTGTAAAATTGGGAAGCCCAGGGGCTCGCACGACGACTTCTGAAGCTTGGAGCCTGGTGCCCTGTGGCTGCACATCTTTGGAAAAGAGGCTGGATCCTGATGTTAAGCTTCCTGACGATGTAAGGTTTTCTATATTTCACAACAGATTGTCCCACTAGATTAATCACCCTCATTAATAAACATCTGCAGTGTACTCCCCAAGGACAAATGTGAGTAGCTTCCGCTTTTTGATCTTGCAATATCTCGGTCCTCTCTGCTCATAAACCTTCGCCCCAGACAACCTAGTACACCACAATCAAATTATCCACTGCATTCTCATTACCCCTTCAATCTCTCACCTTAAAGCAGGTTCCAAGCCCCCAAGCCACTCTGTAGTCCTTGAGATACTTTTGAATTTTTTCACTGAAAAATACATACCCAAAATATTTGGGAGAAAAACTTTCTTGCTGGGAGGAAAACCTGACATTACAGCATTCAGAGCTTTCCCATTAAAATTAACTTCTATCCATTTCTGTTCTGTTTTCTCAGCTTTACCAGAAAAGGGGTTTCCTGAGTATAATTGAGAAAAGCTATCTTCAGAGTATGAATGAATTTAGCTTGAAGGCACCCAGCAAGCTGCTTTATAATCCTACTTTTAACTGAAGAACAGATAACATTGTTAGAAAGCCAAAGTCATGCCAAAGGACGTATTGCAAGTCAATGGCAGATGCAGGAATAAATCCCAAAGTCTAATTGTAAGCCTCTTATCTTTAAGTGGAGTACCTGGGAATAGGAGAAGGCCAGACCCGTAATGGAGAACATCACTTCTCCAGCAGATATTAGTAAGTATTGTGGTAACTGCCAAGCCATATGGACACTATTGGCTTTGATGTCTTCCGACTTCCATGTCTTAACAGCATCTCCAGAAACCTAACAGGAAAACAAAGGCACATTGATTAGCTGCTGAAAGATCAGATCCTTCCTAGCTTGGACTGCAACAGAGAATTTATTAAAATGAAGCTTAAAGCAAAGACAGAAGCAAAGCTCTGACCTGGAAGCAAACTATGGGTCTGATCCCTGCCATGTCCAAGCCTGTTGGGAGTGGGCTGACTCCTACTGCACAGGGCACAGCTGGCAGCATGCAAATGTCCCAGCTAGCTCACAGGCTGGGAGAGCTGCATGAGTTACTGCAGACTGGCAAGGGCTCGTTCCACCTATGTGGCCACTGTTTCCATTTCCTCAGCGCTGTACAACTCCCCTACTATAATGGTGACACACAAACAAATCCATTTCAGGAATTCAAAGAGTAGCATAGGCTGTCCCATATCAGGTGTATTCAGATAGTCAACGTAGCTGTATTCCTAATTCCTTTTGTTTGCTTTCCTAGGTGTAATTTGCACTGCCTCTGATGCACAGGGAGTCAGAGAGAGATTTGACAAGCAGTGAGGAAAACACTAGGTCAAAATGACTTCAGGCAGAAAACCTCATGTTTAAGGAGTATTATGGGAAAACACAAGGGATGTTTACGAAATGTACTTAATCACCGTGCACGGAGGCAAATCAAGGGAGTTTATTTCAGAAGGCTAAAAGAGGAGAGCTGTGCATTGCTCTTTAGCCCGTAAACAAATGTCACAAGCACCATACTATAACCACACGCTGAGGAAGGTTGGGTAGAAGGCAGCATCCCCATGATTTAAGTATTACAGTTCAGCCACATTAGCAGACTAATGTATTGGATTCTTGATATTGGATGTAGCACTCCCCGCAGAAGAGCAGGGCACAGTACAAATCACTGCAACAATTAAAAATTATCTTGGCCTGGAGCAAACTAACTCTCTACAGAAGAATGAAACTACAGGACAAGAGATGGAAAAACAGAGACCCAGAGGGGCTGAGGCACAGAGCCACCCCTGAGCAGCCACGGCTACGAAAAGGATTTTTGTAGATAGGACCACAAAGTGGGATCCTTACCCACAGCAATGTGCAATGCACCTACCTCATCTGGCCCTGACTCAGTTGTGTTACCAGAGGCTCTGGGGCAATATTCTTAGTCTAATATTCTTCATGAAGCTAAACTCAGCTTCTCATCTGGAGAAAGAGGCTTGCTGCCACAGAGGTAGGGTCTGGCCCATATCACTTCAAGTGTGTGTGTGTGTTTTATGTACATAAATCTCTGCACTCGCAGATGGCAGCATCTGCCTGTTCCCTCCAGGACTGTGCATCCCATTCCAGCTACCGGAGTTAAAAAAAAAAAAAAAATAGCCAGGTGTTTTGCAGCTATGTTTTTCCCCCTACATATTTGGACTCTGCAGACATGAACAGATTCCATTAATTGCCCAACAGGGAGATGTTATTGCCAGGGAGTAGCTGACAGCACTTTGCTCTGCTCATCGCAACACAGTAGTCAAAGCCCCAGAGGGCAGCTTAGCAGTGTGCCCTGTCAGACCTGGTTTGTCTGTGAGCCCGTGCAGTGGAAAGGTTAAAGTGGGTACTAAGCTGATCACGTTCATCTCCGTGGCTCCTGCCAGCTGGACCAGAGCTGGAGCAGCGCGCCTAAGAAGCTGGCAGGCAGGCAAAGGATTCCACCCTCTCTGCGATGTTCACACCCCTGGGTTGTTCAGAAAGCCATGCCTTGACTTTACACTGAGCTCCAAATGAGCTGTACAGGGCGAGAGAAGGAAAAACAGATGAACAATCTCACCAACCTCCATCAGCACTTTGCCTTTTTCTTCTTCCCATGCATGCCCGCAGGCCTTGGAAGATCAGCCTTCAGGTCAGTAAGTGAAATGTGAGGATAAAGCAAACTGTTTCTGCAGAGTTCCTCAGGTGTGAGGTATTACCAGGTACAGTATTTTAGAGACCACAAGCAGCATTAGCTCTTGGCAGTGTCTGCAGTAGCTCTTTGCAATGTGCTGGCACAAACTGCAGGCCACACGATTTTATATCGAGGATTTCCATCAAGGAAAATACCTTACTTGTTGTGTAGCTTGCAAGATCTGGCAAGATCACAGCATAAGGTGGACTAAGTACCCATTCTTTTTGCTTGTATAAGTGCCAAAACCTTCTACTAGCCCTTGAGTAATGGACTGCCTTCAAATGGCTACTGCCCAGTTCTTGCTGAGCGGAGAAAGCAAGTGAAAGTCACCGGCATAAGAACAAAAGCACTGCCAGAGACCAGAGAAGAATGCACTTGTTACCATCACAAGGTCACCTACATTAGTTACCACAACAGTGTACGATGCGCCAAAGTCAAGCAGCCCAAGGTCCAGGGTGAATTCCCCCATTTCAGTTATGCATTTTCCATTGTTGTATCTAGATACAAGAATGAAGCACAGGATTTTCTGGTTATTCTCACGAAGAGCACAAAGCACAGCTAACAAAAATGACCCTACAATGGACTAGGGAGGATGAAGGATGTAAAGCTGCAGTCATGTTAATGTCAGAGGATCTCTAGAGTTCTTGCCATATTTTCCTTTCAGAAACACTTAGACCCTGACTAGAGTTCACCTAATGACCCAGGCTTTTACTAGCATTTTTTAATGCTGCTTCTTCCTGGCATGGATTTCTCTTTTCCCCTAGATTTATTTTACTTTCAAAGTTTTCTTCACTCCTTTAGGAACCAGTCACTTATCTAGGGCCAGACAAGTTAGCCAGGCTCAGGCAGCCTTCAGAAAATCAGAGCTACACACCCACAAGCCATGTCGCTTCCTTTCAATAGGACAAGTTAGCCATCGTACTTGTTCTTCTGATTTTGAATGTGTAAAATGGCACAGATGCTCAACAGCACTGCCACAGTGGTTGCTACATCCTTCTAAATTGCAGCAATAAGTATCTTGGATGGAGCCGATGCAGAGAAAAGCCATGAGGCTTTTGAAACACTGCAAAGGTCAGAAATACCCTCCAGGAGCCAACTCCAGTGCTGCCAAACCAAGGCCATATGGAGCTCCTGTCTAACAAGCCCGGTCTGCAAAGCCATGTGATGTTACTCGATGTTACCAGCCCACATACCAACACCTCGTGGCCTGGAATATGAATTGGTCTTTCTCTGAGGGCATCCTAACACGAAGAGCTCAGGCCTGAGAGAATATCAAAATAGAGCAGGTGCCACATGGCAGAGGGGACTTTTCCATCTCCCACCTTACTTTGCACAGGAATGGACATTCTCTTCCCTCCAACCCCACGCGCAGTGTGAATAATAGGTCAGGGAAAGCTAAGCCCTGTATTTGGACTTCTTCTAAAAGCTTTTTGGGTTCCCAAGATTCCTTTGACCTGACTCTAAGAAAATCATTGCCTAAATTAGGATGGCATTATACTCATGTCATAGCAGAAATGTTTTCAAGCTCTGTTCCCGATGATTTTATCTTAACAGAGCAATAACAGCCATGGGAAGAGAACTATCCCAGGCACCATTTGGAACTTGAATCTATTCAACTAGATATTATGCACAGAGATACTGATCTGCTATCCTTTGACTTGGACACTTTGCAGGCAAAATGCATAGTGCTTCTGTACACACACAAGTGGTCCAGGGCACCTGCTCTGCACAGAGACGATAATTCTGCTTTTTTACAAACATCTGCCCACACAACCAAATGCCAAGACAACAGTAATGAAATTTTTGCTGTTTGCCTGAGAAAAGCCTCATGGTATCCAAGGAAAGGCTTCACCAAGAACCTTCAGCACAACAAGGGAAACTTACTTGTCCCTCTCTAGCAGCAAGTACTCAGAAACACCGTAGTTTTTCTGAACAGCAACAAACTGTTTGCTGTCAATGGTGAGGTTGACATCTTGGCTCAAACCATTAATGAATCTGCAATGAAAGCATATTAGGTTGTCACACAGGGCAGGAGAAGCACAGCATGAGACACTTCAGAAGTGCGCTCTCTATCCCAAAGCATTCTGTAAGTCCATAGGCTTATACTAGTTTGTCCTGCAAGCTACCAAAATACTAGCTTGATTCATCGCCCAGTTTTTCAATAAAAAATTAGCTTCCCTATTGCTGTGTAATTTTACCCTCTTATTTTCTCCCCTGTCAAAGTGACCCCCGCTTCTTGTGAGGTAGAACTCACCAGCAATCTCTTCTCAGACACCTTCAGAGATTCCCCCCCCATATGATCAAGAGGACAGAGCCCCAGTGCCCCCCAGGAAACTATAAAGTTGGGAGTCCTGATGGGAGTGTGCACCATGCTGGAATACTTTCCAAGGAGTTTCTACTAGTGGGAATGACTTTTCTAGCAAAATAATGTGTTTTCATCAAAACAGTCTTCCATGGGAAAGCACGGGGCTTTCAGCTTGGGGCTGTTAGTGAAACCAAACACTTTTAATTTGATCTGACTATGTTTTAAAATATTTTATTTTTCAATTGTTAAAATGGAGGGTAAATCCCTGAAGATAGGCAAGTGCTTTACAAAAGTAACTTTAGAGGGAAAAAAAGGATGTCTTCCTAGTTAAACCTCCTCACATTTTTGAACAGAAAGGTCTGGGATTCTGTCAAAAATGCTCACAGAAAAATAAAAAAAGTTCCTGCCTGCGGGTATTGATCAATTCCCCAAGGTGCTATTTAATCAGTAGAAGCCTTCACAAACACAGGGCTATGAACATACTGTTCTCGTTGTATCCGCTTCAGTACAAATTTGTACGTGAGGTCAGATGAGATAAGTGAATGTCATGGGCTGGGCCAGTTTGCAGAGGACAAACGGCAGCAGCTCCTTTCTAGATTACTTCTTCCCTTTCTTTCCCAAAGAGATGGGACACAGGGAGATGAATTTATTGCCCTCCCAAGGGAGGGGATCTTTTACGTTGCCATCTCAGCCCAGCCTCTCCTAGGCAGTAAATGGCAATAATGTTCAGCTCTGTGTGGTGAGTGTGGGAGGTGGCACACTCTGAGCACTCTGACACCTGAACCTTTTCTTGCAGGAGAAGCATGGACTACATTCTAACCCAAGAACACCTAGACTATGGTGCATACAGTTTGTATTAGACAAAAGCAGTTTCCCTCACCCCACCTCCCTTGAATCCTCAAAAAGAGCCATTCATACCTAACAGCTGCCAAACCATTTTCTGGCTTTGCTTTCAAGTCTGTAATCTAAAGAGGGGAAGAAAAAAGAAAAAATAAATAAAATATCTGCATTAATACTGCCTGATAAACAACGTGTAAGAGAAAATATCTGTGCCTGTGGAATTACACGTGTTACAAAGCCTGTGGAAATTGACTGAACTCTCACATAAGCTTTATATCAGGCCACAGAAGTGAAGCCTTGGTACAATGAAACCAATAGCAAAATTTCAGCTCCACCTAGGGCTTAAGATGAGATCGTATGTTCCTTCTCACCTCCTATATAACACAAGCTACAGAGTTTCAGCCAGTTATCCTTCTACTGAGGCATGTAACACCCTCTAACATAAGTATTTGTCTCAACCTGAAGATAGCAACAGAGCATTATCCACGTTAACTTTTCAGTGATTAATTGCAACCAAACACAGGTGCCATATTCCTACAAAAACAGCAAATTGCCTAACTTCCAGAGCTTGATTCTTGGCTTGCTCATTGGCTTCACAGAGCCTAAAGCCAACAGGGAACATTAGGTTACTATTCTGATCATCATGCATCATTCACGTTTTCCCTGACCTTCAGTACTCAAGAGAGAAAAATGTCTCATGGTGCAGGCAGAGAGCAGGAGACACCACGATGCACTGATCTATTTCGTGGTCGCAGTCTCTGCAGGCACATCCTTGGATTGGCAGCCTGGTTGCCAAATTTTCTAGCCCTTTCTTCACGCTTTCTTCCTGGTGTTAAACCGTGAGCTTCTAAGCAAGGATCCAAAATTTCAGTATCCCTATAAAATGCCTATTCTACTCCAGTGTGATATGCTAATACAGAAATAATATATGCCCTAAATAATGAACAGCCATAGTGAATAATAAATGTGGGAGCAATAAATAATAAACAACAACATCATTTCTTTCAGTGGGAGGCGCATGGGGATTAACACTCTAGTTCATTGCAGGCGCGCTAGACAAATTATTACTCGCTTTCATCAATGATCCCCAGAGCTCTCAAATTCATTTGCTGCCCACTCAGGCACCCACAAAGGAGAAGAAACCAGTTTCAGATTGGATCCTTCCAAGAAAGCATCCTCACCTGAGCAGGGGGATCCAAACCTAGCATGGGTTTGGGGGAAACTGGCGTGGTCCGTGGCCACTCCAGGACAGGCCCCACAATACAGCAGTGATGCTGCCATTGCCTGCCTTGTGTTGCAATGTTGGACAGTATAATTTACTACACTGTCTTCCACACCTCCCTTATCTCATGCTGAGAATGACAAGTCAATAGCATCACCCAACAGCGCTGCATGGAAGCCTGCCCATGCCAGAGGTAGGCATTAATTCAAGCACAGGCTAGATAGCTGGGGCAGCACAGAGATGTACTGAGGTTCAGAGGTTGCTTTGCTTCAGCCTGTCTCAGGCTTTCTTTTTCATGGAGACTGTATGAAGATCAGTGTATGAGTATCAATTTCTAAAGGAAACAGCACACAATCATCAGGGTCTCAGGGAAACTTAACAGCACTGTGTGAAAATGAGCCCCAGGTTCCAAACCATAAAAGAGAAGGGGGAAAAAAAAAGGAAAAAAAAATAAATTCTTGAAACTCTGCATTTTTAAAACCAATTACACGATTCCTACTACACAGTATTGAAAGCCTTTGCAGTGGCAACTCTGCAAGGCAGGAGGCTGAGGAATTGCTAAGAGAGTAAGAGAATTGGTGTTTCAGCATGAGGACAGATTCTGATGACATTTACACACACATATACACCTGCCACAGTGTGAAATGACACCGTTCATTTTAAGAGAGCTTCTTGGCATACAGCTGCACTCAGAAGATATCAGAATCTGGCCCGACATATCCCATATACGTCTCTACAGTTATTGCAGCAATACACAGAAGTCCAAACAAAGGCGGCTCTGCAGCAGAGCCGGAAATGAGCTTAATCATTTATTCTGTTCAACAAAACAAATGGGCCTTCTGTGCTTTTTCACTAAACACTTGTAATAACTAAGCCCAGAGTCATTCCTCTGATGCTTTTATTCCGTGCCCAGCCCTAGAGCCTCTTTAACATCTTTGCTTTATAGAACCATCTTTTGGGGAAAATCTCTGGTTCTCTGCTTCCTCAGCTTTCACAAGCTCTGCTGCCCAGCAGGCATGACTCTGCTCTCCCACTGCAGCGTTCACTGGATTAAAGTGTTCCTAGCAACTCTCAGATGCCATAACGCCTCTATTAATCAACCAGCAGAAATGTGTACAGATCCAGTGCCGCTAGCTAAGAAGTCAGGTTTAGAGCATCTGAGAGCAATCAGACAGACACTGCAACCGAGCAAATGAATTAATGAGCCTATTACCCCATTACCCATTGTATCATCACAGCCATTGAATTAATATTGTATTTACACTTCACTCCCACACTCACTAGGCGACTTGATAGGCTTCCTTCTGCCTCAAAAACAATTAAGCTGTATACTGATTTTTCCTTCACGGTGTAGTTAAAAGTGAGAGACGATCCTTGATGTTGCAGGATGAAGTGAAGGTTCTGTTGCTCGCCATTCAATATCAAATTTGAGTACTCAGCTGGGTTCTGTGGGGAAAGAAAAAAAAAAAAGAGAGAAAAAAAAAACAAAACTTGGCTCCACACTTTCTTCACATGAGAAAGGCTTCAGGAAGGTCAGCTCAGAGCCTGGAGTAGCTTCCCTTGCCCGTTGTAACGCAAAGGCCAGGAAACCTTCTACATACACAGCTACCCTCTCCCTGGCCCTGCTCTGCCCCAGTGAAACCATATCTAAAATGTGGCAGGCAGCTGGTAGCCAACGGCCTGCTGTTCTGAGACCCAGAGTAGGCTGACCTGGAAGTAACCTGGAAGCTGAAATAGGAAACAAGTTGCAGTGCCCATACCCGGTTAACTACCTTCCCGTTTCTTTCCTCCTCTGCAGGTAAATACTTTTCAGATGCCATCCAGATCCCAACAGCAATGTCTGGATCGTGTCTGATCACTGAGAGATGTGATCTGAATGCCTCGTACTGGGACATTCCTCCTTTATTCCTAATTCTAGGTGAATGTGTTTAGCCATTTCACCCTTTGTAAAGAAAATATTTCTCCGAACTCTTCCCTTTCTGTCTGGTCAGAGATAGTGTGCTCCTTCTCCAAAGCCATTCCCATGCACTTCTAAGGTGGCAGAGAGCAAGCTCTAGCATTTGGGGGTTTTATTGGCAAGTGTCTGAAAAAAAGCCCACCCTTTTTTCAATGGGATGCAGGTCAGGTGTGCCATCCCCACACACACACTTACCTGAAAAGCCTCCACAGGCTGCTGAAATAGGTCCTGGTCTTGGATTGTCACTTGAACAGGGTTCTTTGCCAAATTCAGGACCTGAATTAAACTTTCTTTTGGGACAAGTTGAGGCATATCGGTTTCCTAATTAAAATAAAAGGCTTTAAGTGCCATCTGTATGCTTTATTAACGTTTTAATAACTCTTCCTTTTTAGTCATAATAGTCTTCCTCTCTGTAATGACACTTATCCATCCCTTCCTCATCAGAAGTTGCACTGAGAGAAAACCGAGCATAAATCTTATTTAGGGAGGCTTCCTCGGAGTAGCTCATTAGCCAACCTACCCTTCACAAAGGCTGCTCTTCACACCACTAAATGCAGAGGCTACACAACTGCTGGGCAGGTAGAACAGTGTCACTCTCTCATTATACAGTTCCCAAGTGCCTGGATTTAACCAACTGCCATGTCAGAAAGGAAGAATTGTGATAGATTTCAAAAGCAGGGACCAGAATAATTGTTTTCCCACTGCAGTCGGTGACTGGGAAAAGAATTAGGCCAGAAGCTAAGCAGTTTTGGAAATCCCAGTCCAGCTCCATGTCTGTAGTTGGTGCTTTTGCATCACTTGACACCATGTTACCTCAGCACAGACCTTGCTCGCTGTGTTCTAGGAAAGGGAAGATAATGCCTGCAGTACGCAGGTATCTCTTTCTGCCAGGAGTCATTTTTCCTAGAAAGAGTACTTCAGTCAATGTCAGCCTTGTACTGCAGATCTAAAACTATTTTTTTTTAATTTTGTTGAGGTTTTATGTTTTGTTGCTGTTTGTTTGTATATTTTCTTTACTTTTTTTTTTTCCCCTCACTTTATTTTCAGGTAGCTGCAAGGAATAAATCAGAGCTATCAATTTTTTTCTGTCTCACCCTGTAATTCAGGTATGGCAGGCAGGGTAATTTGAACCTAGCTTGGAGGGGAGACACTGTCAGAAAAGATAGGGTGACTGTTTTCCATGTATTTCCCAATATTAATATTCAGCAAATCCCACTACCGTGGCTTTTCACTTGCACTACCCACAGCAAGCCAAGGCGGGCCATCATATGTCCCTCTTTGCTGGAGATTTTAGTGGCCTTCAGGGTAAAATTTCCATGGATAGGCAGGGGGCAACATCTAACTCATCGTGCCTCTGCCTGGATGAGTTGCCCACAGCCAGAGCAGACTTTCAGTGCTCAGAGGAAGCTGTTGTGGCTGGCAATGAGAGCGTTTCATTGCTCAAGAAGAGATCAGAAAGGACCTCAGCCCACAGTCTCATTGCAATGGGAGACTTGTCCATGGATTCATCTCATCTGAGGAGCCAGCAAATATTAATCCAGGGCTGTGTGCCAGCCACTCTGTAACAGAACACTTTAAGTATACATGGAAAGCTTTAAAAATTAATCCTACAGTATCTTTCTTAAGCCAAAGGTCAGCCAAAGTTTGCACAAAGCTGGTCGCGGGCCAGAAACAAATGGCACAAATCTGCAGGGGCTAACATCGAATTTACAAGAGATTTGCTGGCTTTCTGTCTGGGGATGGCCAGCAGCCCCTGGTGTCCAGGACTGCATTCACCTGCATCACTGGAGAATGAATTGGTTGTGTAAAAAACACATCCCCACCCAAAGTAGAAAAGGAATAAAATAAACTGAAACAGTAAAATATAGGCAATCTACAGCAAGAAATAGAAGAGAGAACAGACTACCTTTTGAGAATTAATCTCTAGCATTAACTAGGTGTCTGTCAAGCACTGGTGATGGAATTATAGAATATAGACCAATACAGGTGACTGGCACAGCAAAACTGCAAAGATCAGAAAAAGAGAGAGACAAAGACACAGAAAGACAGACAGACAGACAGACACAGAAAGTAAGAATTTAAATTAGCAATTGGATTAGTATGTTTAGTTGTAAAGAACAAATTGAAGATGACAATCCAGGATCACAACGGGTAAAAGGATTATCCAACAGGCATCAATAAAACACCCTAGGGAAAGCCAAGTATTTTTGAGGAATCTCTTGTGCTATACATACATTTATTTTGACTTCTACAATAGCTGCAAGTCCAAACGCCATCCCTGCAAGGATCATACCTGTTGCCATTTTCTTAATAGGCCTATGGAGCAAATGAAAGAGGTGCCATTAAGAAAAGAAAGTAATTTAAAATATAAAATATAATTCCTCAGAGCCTAAGATGTGCCAAAACCACATTATAAACTGTCCAACAGGTGGCACTGGGGATGACGTGCTGTTTAAATTGCCAATCATTTAACTTAAAACTATTCTATTTTTCTGTATGAGGCCAGCACTGAGGCCAATTAAAACAGATATGCCATGAAAAAAGCTCTGTGCTTGCAAGTTGCATATAATCTTGTTCTTAGCTCTTCTAGTGGGAGTAGCTCATGGCATTATGTTAACCTGTGATGTTGGAAGGAGCACTAGAAATGACACATCTTCAAGTCTCTTTTGGGAAAGGCAAAAGATAAGTAGCATGCTATTTAGCAGCAGGAATGAAGAGCAGAAAAAATGTATAGTTTTTGTCATCAGCATTTCTGACCATCTGTGTCATCATTCTGGGTTATTTCTCCTGCCAATAGATTCACATTTCTGGAGAATAAGGAGCTTGCTTCTGAAACTGGTGCAGAACTAGTACAACTCTGCCAGAGTTATGTGAGACAATCTGATATAAAAGGGTGTAAAATAGGTCCAGAATGGCAGGTCCACCAAGTTGTTGAGATTTGAAAAAAACGTGGATCTCGATTCTGTGGTTTCTGCTCCTTGTAGTGGTCTGGACTCATATTCTAGATTGACATTGATGTGGGATTATGAACCCCAGATTATGAACCCAAATTCTGTCTCTCAGTTACATGCCCTGGGATAAGAACATATTTACTGTTTCTGTCTTGTAACAAACAAACTGGTTTTGACCTCAAATTGTGCATTGAGATTGTGAGCACAAACTTTTGCAGCCACATAGATGAAAACCCTGAAGACTACAGTATTTCCACAGCCACATCTATGGCTAAACTGGATAGGAGCCTGTTAGCATCCAGCATCCAGGGGACAGAAAGAGTGTGACATTCAGTCCTGGTCAGTGCATGGGTTTGTGCTGCTGGGTGAGCTACTCTGTGAACTGGTCATCAGACAGGATGTTTTTTTGCCAAGCTGGGGCTTTTGAAGCCAATCTCCCACTTGTTCCCTCTTTTGACACTTTATTTCACATTGAGGAGTGGTGTTGGAGCACACAAACTTGGTTTGTTTCAGCTAGATCTGCACTGGCAGGTGCACATAACTTACTTCCACTGCTAAAGGGCATCAATCCACAGAGGCAGACTAGAGATACTCAGAAGTAACACACACCCCAAATGCATAAATTGGGTCTCAGAAACAACCATTTTGCTCTAGAGTTTCTCACCGGTTCCTATCCTAGTGTGGAACCTGCCTTCACAAGACCACACACAGCCCATGTGAGACAGTGAGTTTGGCCCCCTGGGAGCTTCAGGAAGGGAATTATTTAACAATGATACAGGAGATAAGGTGAAGAACATGTTGATCAAATTTAAAAGGGACTGTTCATATCAGCTTCAGGGAAAAGCTGTTGATAGAGCAGAATCTAACACCACTGAATTTTCCCCTCTGGAATTGCCAGGGCCTACAGAAGATGGTGACGCTGCCAGAGAGGCAGAAGCAAGTAGTGGGAAGGGTGGATAAAAATTTGTGTTTCTTCTTAAAAGCTGTTCTTCTGCACACTTGCTGCAAAAGAGGAAGAACTGAGGTATCCGCATTGTCCCCAAGTACTTACGTGAAATTAAATTTGCACATGCTTATCAGAGGGTAGAGCCCAAGGTCAAAAATTGGGATGAAGACAAGAATAAGAAGTGGATTTAAGAACTGCAATACAAAAGAATGGGAGTTTAGTGACTAGAAAGCAACTTTCAGTAATTAAACTCATAAAGCACTGTCCTCCAGAAATAATTCCATTAAATAAAGGACATGAACAAACACTTTCAAACCTCCTTTAAAAATATAATCATAGTTTGCAGTTTGACGGCTTCTGCAATTTAGGTTTCACAGGCACGAATACATTTTGTTCATATCCTCCTCTCCAAGAGGTAAGCAAGCATCACCAGCCCCATTTCCCTGAAGAGAGAACTGAAGCATTATGTTTTTAGAGAGTACAAAACCCGCTGAAATGGAGGCAGGCAACCTTAGGGGCTGTGGTGGGACCTTACAACAGATCAGCAATAATGGAAACATCCTGGGACCTGAGCAAAATCCCAGAGGAACAGGCACTATTTTGTGAGATTGCCAATTTCTCATACTTGCACACAGCACGGGAGCCCCCCAGGAACTGCATCTCTCCTGGGAGGGCAGAGCTTGTCTGCCAGCCTGCAGTGGCAGAGCAAGAAAACAGAGAGCGACGGGAGAACAAGCAGAGAGAGATGCTCAGTCTCAGCTTTGAAGGAAGATTTTAGGGGAACAGAACAGCCTTGTATTTCTTCAGAGCTGTTCAGTGTAGGAACTGTAATCAACTGTGACAATATGGCACCATGTTAGAGCCTTCACATTTTCCTTTGCCCTGCAGGAAGGGAGGAAGGAAACATATTTCAGGTGTAACGCTGATCCCAGTGCAGAGCCATGTTAAAAGGATACACAGTTTGTATCCTCCACATGCCTGAACTAGTTCAAGACCTATTATAGTGGCATATCCTCCCACATCTCTGCATTATTCTGCAGGATTCAACCTCTGTGTTAGAACAGCCTTGGGGTCTTCCGAACATCAAGGCAATAAGCTTGCTTAAGAGCTAGTGAGCAGTAAGCAAGAGTCCACAGCGCACTAGTTATCAGGAGCACTTATCTTCAAAAGGACCAGAAATGGGCCACTGGTCCCAGCAGAAAAATAAGAATGAGAGAGAAAAAGAATTTCTAAAAGAATTTCCTACCCTAAAGTATTTTTACCTGCATTTGGTCAGGCTGAAGGACATATATTCCCTGAAACGAAAAGACATTCCAAGTGATTCACAAACACCATGATACGACAGTGTATGTGGTTGATGGCAAATAAGCAACCAGCCCACAGGATAGGCTTTAGCAGCAAAGGTGGTTTCCTCAAATGTTTTTCGTTGACACTTGACACTTGTCATCTAAAGACAAATAGCGTGATAAGAATCATTTTGCAGAAGCAAGCTGCGCTCAGCCCTTGATATATGGCAGCTGGGACACCGCCTGTCACAGGTACTGAAACCCATCTTTCAGACTGGCTGAGCCCTGACCTGGGTGAGTGGTGAGGGACAGGCACGTTAGTGTCCAAGCTGGGACCTGAATCCAGAGCTTCCTCCCTCTGCTTCTCTAATGGAAACGCCCAAATCCTGCAAGTGAATGCCCTCAAGTTTCAAGACCTCTGAGCTTTGTTGGCATTTGTCCCCAGCACCCCAAAAGGACAACAGAAGAGCACCCCTGAGCCAGTAGGCTGTACAAACACACATTTCTTCCCTCCATTTGCCAAAGGCACCAAATGGGCTTTGGTCAGCTGTTCAACTGTAACTTCTTAGTTTGAGGAAAGAGTACTTCAGGTTTTACGAGCTGCTTCACCCTTGCTCCACTGTGCTTAGCCCCTGCAATTGGGTGAGGCCAGCAGGGATGGATGGGGACCCCAGTCCCCAAAAC
Source organism: Anser anser (assembly GCF_964211835.1). Taxonomy (NCBI): domain Eukaryota; kingdom Metazoa; phylum Chordata; class Aves; order Anseriformes; family Anatidae; genus Anser; species Anser anser. The sequence continues at coordinate 14,854,290 of NC_139726.1, read as the reverse complement.
AGGCAGATGAGCTGTCTCCAGGCAGGGGCTGGCATTTGTCCGAACTCCACACTATGCTTTTCATTTGAAATTAAGATGAAAAGAAAAGAGAAAAACATTAGGTAGGAAATGGTACCTTTCTGAGAAAGCACTGTGGGGATTTGTCTCCTGTCTGCCAGGCTTGCCCTGAGCTGAATGTGGAATGACTACCTGTCTCTGCTGGCAGCTGCCTCCTGGGAGAGTAAAAAGCACTGGGCACAGCAAAGAAGCCTTGCAATTAAAAGTATCAGGCAAATACCTTCTCCCCCTGCTACTTTGTGTACACTATACAAATGTGCCATTAGGAAACAAGCCTAAAACATTTCATCTCACACTAAATCACTCCCTGTTAACTCCAGCCTTCCTAGCTGAGTACTTTGGCTGGAGAGGGCAAAAACATGGAATTTTGCAAACACAAACTCCAACAAGCCTAACAATGAAATTGCCCAAATGTTGCAGTTAATTTTCACCTTCATGGGTTGGGGCAGCTCACCATGGGTGCTGAGAGGGAATGAGACTGAAATAAGCCAAAAATCCATCCAAGCTGGTGCAACAAAAACAACCCAAACAGTTTTCTTCTCCACCAGGGAGAGTTTAATAAGTGACTCCTGGCGATTTTTAGATGTTCTGCTACAGATCACTAAGTGCACGCAAGCACAACAGCAGAAAACAAAGTTTCCAGATACACATCACAAAGACTTCAGGAACTTGCATTATTCTGCCTTTCTTGAGTAGGTAAAATATTACCCACTGTGTAGTCTTTTTCATGCCTCATTTGAATTAATTAAGCCTAATGAGTATCACATGCTGAGAGCCAAATTTTTAATGGGAGAGACATAGAAGGGCTCAAATTTGGGACCTTATGTCAATACTGAACTGTAAAATGGGTATTTATGATCTTAAATTCCGATGTGAACATCCACAGGTAAGATCTAGATGACTTATTAAAATATACATGTCTGGAAACTGGCCCTGGGTGGTGACATCTTGAGCCATACAGCTGATCCACATTTATCTGCCACTACACCCTGCCACTGACATCTTTGAAGTGCTTTATGGCTACTAATTAATCCTCACCACATCTCTACCCTATGCACAGGATTCCTGCTGATCCTTAGAGGCTTCATTAATGTATCACCAAGTCAGCCAGAGCAGAGGCACACAACTATAACAGCTCTCGTTATACCTTGCAAGGGCTGTGTGAACTTTCCCTGACTTCCCCCTTGCCTGGGGGGAGCAGGCTGGAAACCCTACCTGCTCAAGGTCACGGAGCAGCCAGTTGCCAGCACGTCAGCACTCCTGACTTCGCAAGCTGCCGGTGGCTTCCCAGCCCTCGCTCCTTGCCGTGCCAAGATGTGCTGTGATGAATTGCACATGGCCACACAGAGCCCCTTACTTCTGATCATAGGAAGTGCAACTCATCCAGACTCGTTAAGCAGAAGCTCTTAGTACTGTAAGACTCCAATTAAAAAGCAAGAGCAGTGATATTACTACTAGTCTTGTCCCTGGTGACAGTAAGTACTTACAAAATCAGCATTCATCTTTGTGGCTTGCAAAGTCCACCTGGATCCCTAAGAAGAAAACAGACAGCTGTGAAGCCTTTAAGACTTTAAGACATCCTACAGAAGAGAAAACATGGAGATAGAGAAGACAATAGGGCTGGAGGTCTTATTTCCCCTGTCTATTCCTTCCCTTCCCTATATTGCCTGTCAGTAGGCATGGCACACTTCCTTCTCACCATTCTGTGCAGACTGCAAAGGCAGAACCAGCACTGACAATGGGTCAAGCCCCTAGACACCTAGGAGGGGTGTAGTGCTCCGTGTCCTCACGGTGCTTTGGTACCGTACCTGCTGATCAAACAGGGCCCAGAACATCGGCAGTGGTATGAAGAGGAAGAGAACGCGTGTCACCATTTTAACCTCCCCAATCAGCTGTTTCTATAAAGGGAAGAGGCAGAAAGATAAGATGACAGGACAACACGAGCTTCCAGCCACAAAGCAAGAGAGCTCCAACGTCTCTCTACATGGCAGTTATTCATCACATTTACTCATGGGCATTTTTGCACTTCTGCATTTCAGTGCAGCACCTAAACTGTCTATTAAGGGTCAGGAGAGTACAGACATGGGAAGGGACGGGACGAGTGAAAGACTGGCATACGTGAGGAGTGGTGTGGCCAGGCCAGTCTTAAGTCTGTCTGCCTCCCTGCCTTCCCCTTTCCACCTCCAAACCTGCCAGGTGAAGCATCACTTACCGAGTACTTTTCTGATGCCCAGTCGAGCCAGTGATCTCTCTTTGGAATATGATGGGAGCGGTTTTTCAGCCTGTTTTTAATAGCAAACTAGGGGAAAAAAATAGGTGAATAGCTCCCGTGTGCCTGCCACCTTGTTTAAACTATTTCCTTTCCCTTTCAGAAGTTTTACATATCAGCCCTTGCCACATTCCCAGCTCAGGGCTGCCCTCCCCATCCCCAAAGGTACATGGTACCAGATAATTCTGCTGGACACATCCAAAATCTGCATGTGCAGGACTGGACACTTTATGACCAATTCTCTGCAGGAAAGGTTCTGTGGCATTGGTTAATTAAAGGCATGATGTGGGAATGAACAACTTCCTCAGCCTTTCAGAGACAAATCTGGCATTAGCCCCCCATAGACTTTCTTGCTTCATTTAAAACCTGATAGGTTACAAAGCTTTGAACATAATTTCTTCTTCCTTCTTTTCTGAAAGGCACCTGTTTGTTTGACCACTGTGCTGGGAAGGGAACACCTCATTATCCACAGCAATGTCAAAACCAGAACTCTCCCTCCTTTCTTGCTCTGTAGGCCTGTCTTTGCATATTCCTGATGCAGCCCATGTCTCATTCAGTCCTAGAGAAGCTTTCAAGTTCATTTCTCACTGAAGGAGAAATCAGTGACACCAAATTTTTAACTCGTTTGTTTATAATGCGTGCTCCAGCCGCTGAACAGACTGGCAAGAAGAGTGGCAGCCTCACTTAGACACCCTATCCTTAAGATCTGGCTGCTTCCTCGAGGTAAATCTGTCACTAGCATTAACCTAGGCAAAAAGAAAACATTTGCTGAATGTTTTCAGCTTCCTGAAAAAGAAACATCAATCTCCACCCAAAACCAAGAAAGTATTTTTGCACATACTATATTCAGCTTACACACTATGAAAAATAATTGATAAGGCTATAGTGCAACTTCAGCAAGCATCTCTTGCGTTTACAAGAGCATGCTCAATGTGCATAATATGAACACGTACTCTTACTGCCTGCTGAACTGAAAAACTTCGGTAAAATTGTTCAGCTGAAAAAAAAAGTCATATTTCTGATACTTTGTGAGTTTCTGAATTTTCCTTCTGGTTTCCTGCCTGTCTTTCAGCATCCCCCCCAGTGGTTCTACTTGGCATCAGTTAAACAGTTCATGGAACTATGGAAAAACAATTGAAATGCTGAAAGAATGAACTGGGACCTAAATGTGTTCCTTATTCCTTCTAGCTCATCAGCAATATATCCAGGAGCAGCATACAGAACTCCAAATGCCCCCTCCCCATTCCCTTTGTGCTTTTCTGATCTGCAGCCCCAGAGTCGTGCATGAAAGAGAAGGAATGGCACATACTTACTCCAATGCATTTGCACACTTCAAGTAAGACATTCCCTTGTGGGGGCATTTTTCTGTACAGCCCACTTCCAGCAATGAACACAACTGAAAAATATTATAATCCAGAGGGGAATTCACATGGCTAAAGCTCAGCCCCAAACCCCATATTCAACAGAAATCCTCTCCCTTTAGGGCTTACAGGATTGCAATTTTATCAAACAAAACAAACATACAGGACACTATTCATGCCTTCAGATGGAAGAAAATGCAAGTTCCTACAAGAGGCAGTGTGAGTCCTACAAAGTGACTGCCATCTTCTCATAATCTGCTGTGGTACAACATGCACCTCCACATCCGATTCATGCAGGAAACCAGTGCTTTGAAAATTCCCCCATCTATGCTTTTTGTGGGCTAAACTTAAAATACAATCCACATTTAATTCCTGCATCTGATGTTGATGATACCTGTGCTGGAAACCATCCCCGAGTCATTGCAACCACGTGAGGATGAGTGCAGATCCAACACGGGCTCTGTGTATTGCATCTCACACACATTTCAATGGCAACTGCCAGCCCAACTCGCTAAGGCCGCTGCCTCACACACTGGTGCTAAGGGAAATTACCTCCACTCATGGTTTCCATGGAAGGATGTGCAATTTAAGATATTGTTTTGCCTTGTTTTTCTCCCTCAAAGCACAAAAACATATGAAGCAAGGCTTCAAAATGTTGTCAGAGATGGAGCTATCCAATTACAGATCATTTGTCCTGCTCTTTGAGAGCCTTTGACTGCACTGCAATTCCAAAGATGTTAGCAGGGAGAAGCACAATAAAAGCTGAGCACGAAATCCATATAACAAAGCATTTTAAGCTAACCCAGTCACAGAGGTCGGTCCACAGCCAGTGGAGAAAAGTAGGCATTTTTATCCTAACATAGGAACGCTGCAGGAGATTCACCATTTCTCTTTTCTCACTATGAAGACCCTTTATGTCCTGTTTTGACTTGCAGAACTGTCAGAGAGGCATCTGAAGTCAGTTTAGGTGAATCTCAATCAGTCACTTGTCCAAAGTCACAGAGTGGGCAACTGCACTACCTCATTTCTAACATCTCTCCGTGGAGTCGTTGGTACCTCCTAAGGGAGATTGATTAGGTTTGCTGAAATACCTCCTGGGGATGCCACTGACTCCATTGGGAACTGAGGTTCCTGCATTAAGTTTAGCATTTGAAATTAAATAATACCAGTCCTCTCTTATCTTTCAGAAACTGAAGCAGCTCAGACAATCTCGCTGCATAAGATTTCCATTCTGCCTCTAAACCCGTCCTCGTTTTCCAGCATCACAGGGAGGGGGCCAGTCTGGACTGGAAGGGTATTTTCTCCAGTCCTGCACACTGCTCACATAGTCAAATATATCACATCCAAGAGCATTTTAGCATGTTACAAAAGAACAGAGCTGCTTTTCCAGGGCGGGCTGTGGAATCTGGCAGCAGGACACTAGCTAAAAACACATTTCGACCGATGGCCTCACTGAAACTGCAGTATTTACATGTCCATTTTCCCCTGGGCAACTACTACTATCCTGCTGGAAACTTTCAGCACAGAGAAGCCTATGCTGCCTTAAACTGATAGGAGTAGGCCATGTGGGAAAAGAGAAGCTGCTCAGGCCCATGACCACGCACTTTTAGAAAATAATTGCTGTAACACTGGCTGTGGCCTGATGACATTTCTTCAGTGTGCTGATCCTTCTGCCGGATGGAAGTTCGAGGGGGAAAAGCAGCACTCACATTCTCTGGGGGATGAACTTTTCAAATCACAGATGCTATGGTGAAATCAAACAATTGCTTGGTCTCTCAATTAAGCTAACAAGCTGAATGAGAAGTCACCCCATGCTGTGTCTAAACCTCTCAAATGGAGCATAATAAGGGGACTGCTCCCCTCAGTCGCTTGCAACTGTGAAACTAAAGCTAATGGGGTGTCCTCTATATTGGTTACTGAGGAGTAACTGTAGGAATGTAGAAATTGCTAGGTATTTGACAGGGGTTGAAGAAGAAGTCTTGACAGTACATTAATGGGGCTAAGATGCAAGCTTTAGGGAGTAGGATGATTGCGGCTGCCTCCGGACTCTTGGGCAATGAGGGCTTATTATTGCAACATAATAATAGGCTGTCACTATAATTGTGGGAATTACTTCAGCCAAGCAAACTGAGACAGCTCAGAATAAAGTAGCATCTCATTCAGCTTCTTCTGGGATTTCTGGGTGGCAAACAGATTCTGAGGCAAAAGTCTGATCCATTAAAGATGTCCCCGAGCTACAAAAAGCCTGTGCAAAGGTTAGAAATGTCATACTAAGCTTCTCTTCTGTGAGTTGGGGAACTTTGAGGACTGCTCAGATGGCAGCTCAAAGACCTAACTTACTGACAAGCAAAGCTATAGTCCGTCAGGAGAATGATTTTGGTGCCTCCCTTTGTTATATTGAACAAGGTAACTGTACTGTGATACACCCACTAGACCACTCGCTCACCAGCGTCACGCTATAGGATCTCAGGATGACCACTGTCTGCCCACCACTGAGTGAACCATGTGTTTTTTGTTGCTGTTCTGAACTGTGAAATTGTTGGACAACCTTGTACCCTTGAGCTTCCCATCACAGTATCCATCCAGAGCTGGTAAACTTGTGCATTTTCTCATCTATAAGTGGACTCACAAATGGTAACTACTACTAGAAGCATTATAGTTTTCACTCACCAAGTGCCAACACCATCAGTGCTGCTGGGACACCAAAAGCCAGTGCATAACAATCCTCTCCAAAACATTTCACATCCCCTAAAAAGGAAGTCAGAAATAAAAGCATCTCATTACAGTCAGACTTATGTTACCTGGGTCTTTGATTTGCTTCCCTTAAATCAGTCACTTCTCTTAGCTTTAAATCTTCTTTGCTGGTGCTTGACACTGTGAATTGAATCTCCTTGAAACAGTTGTCCTCCCCTGACGAGGACAATTTGGAAGCAGGGTTAGTGTCTGCCAGCAGCAGCAGCTGATAATGGGATATTGATCAGAAGAGCAGAAGGGAAAGGGCAGACAAATAGGTAGAAAGAAGTGGTAGGAACCGTAATTTGGAAAAAACAAAACAAAACAAAACAAAATAACCTCAAATCGTTATGTATTTGCATAGATCTAAGCAATCAGTACCATGTTTCCACATTATTTGTGCCAGCTTCATGAATTTTTGAGCTAGAAACCCAAATCTGACTTCCTAGTAACCTACAGTGGACAAGGCAGAAGGAAAATCCCCTACTCCTAAACAAGTGGGAGCCATTAGACCTAATGCTCTGGTTGCATCTCCAGTTCCCTTGCTCTCCTCCTTCCCAGTCTCACGAGAGGCTGCCTGCTCCAGGTGTCAGGTCCTGCCCACCAGGAAGCCAGGTTTGTCAGAGCACGGCTTCGACTGATCTGAGGTATGGTTCACTGAAACCCTGGGCCTCTTGGCCTAGCTCAGTTCTCACCCCACACGAGTTTAGCAGGCCGGCTGCAAACAGCAGACCAGCAGTGTGGTCTAGGTCTGTGTGCCAGTGGCTACAAATCACTGCAATCTTACGTGGAGCAAAACCAAATAAATATGACTAAAATAAACCAACACAGTTAACAGGAAAACAACCCGTGAAGCTTTCAGTTGTTCCTGTTTGCTGTCCCTGGGCAGTCATGGTCAGCTGCATAGCTGTGTGCAGTGCCTAACACTTATTTGCTTATTTTCAGTAAATTAGCTGAGTTCCAACTGGCAGCAAGACCTTATGGACACACTGAACTTTTGACATGCAAAATGAGTTGGACTTCTCCACCTAAAAATATCCTGCACTTCTGCCAAATGTCTAAGAGCAACATTTCTTGCTTTTCCAGGAAAAGCTTTCACACTTAGCAGAAATTGTACTCTTTCCCCATCCTCTCCACCTTATTTCCACATTGCAACTAGTTTATTGGTACGCTGCGTTGGCACGAGTTTGGATGTTCCAAAGGGACCAGATTTTCATCAGCCCCCTGACTACACCAAGCGAGAGTCCCTCCCCAGGGTAACGCTGGCTGTGGAGAGGGAACATTTGCCTTGGCCTGAACATGGGGCTGTAAATGTGAGACAAAGCACAACTGCCCACAGCCTTGTGAAACGAACGGCCTGTTGAAATAGCCGCTCCAAACAAAGAAAGCTTCCTGGAGGCTACAGGGTGGAAGGGAAAAAATTGCTAGTGAGTGTGAAGGCTACTTTGTCCCTGTCCCCATCCCCTTCACCTACGGCCTGCTACCCTCCTGCCCTCCCTCTGCCTCTGTGTCTGTATTTACAGCACGCCAATCCCTTGGTTTCTGGGCACTACAATACAATGAAGGAAACAGCAGCAAGGCTAGAATGTAAAGTAGGTCTTAAGTGGGGCAGAGGCCTGTGCTTTGTCCTCAAGGCTAATTGCTCAGGGCTGCAATCTTGCAAGCAGACCCCAGCAGACATGCCTGGGTGCCAGGACAGAGTCCTCCAGCAGTCAGCAGTGCCCTGTGGGACGGTGAAGGTGGGGCTCCACAACCAGCCCTGATAATTCGTTCGGTCCTGATGCCTGCCCACGATGCCAAAGATCAATTCCCACCCACAGGTTACCTACGGGCAAGACAGGGAACAATCCCTCACTGGCCAGAAGGAAGTTTAGCTGACCATTTAGTTCTTTCCACCTCCCATATTTTAATTCGACAGTTCAGGCTGGCTTTGAAATACAGCTGGGAATGTGTTTTTTGCGACTTGTCTGCTGCTAGTACCATAAATCTGTTACGCTGCTACGGCAGGATTAACAAGGCGTAAATGCAATACAGTGGCCAATCCGGAGATAATGTAATTTCTGCCATTCAGTTGTCATAAGAGCCCAACAATGCACAGCAGAGTAGTCAGAGGGCAGCTAATTTATTGTCTTATTCTAAATCAACACTGACCTCTTAATACAGGAGTTACAAACGTGGAGATCAAACTTCCAGCATTAATGGATAAATAGAAGACGGAAAAAAACTTGCTTCTCTCCGAGGTCTAAAACAAGAGAAGACAATATCAATGTCACGGCTAATGCACAGCATCGGGGTTGCAAATTGAACGCTATCAATTCTCTTGTTAGGAAGGCTGGGTAAATATTGACACGCAGTGCATAAAATGTTAAGCAAACAAGCTTGCCTTCAGGTGATGGTAAAAGCTCACACAAATCAGCTCACGTTACTTAAGAAGCGCTTTGGGGCTTTTTGGCATTTCGGAAGAAAAGCCACTGCTTGGAGAGTGCTGTGGGATTGGAAGGGGAGAGCATTTACTTATTCAGAACAAGTAGCATGATTCAGATCCTCTGGCACCTAATTCAATCCAATTTGGCGTGGCTTGGCAAGCTCATCATTTGTTCCCATGTCTGAGCTCTTTTTTTCCCCTCCTCTCTTACTATGTAAAAACAGAAAAAGAAACCTGCATAGATTGAGGGGTTGTTAAAGACAGCATAGATGAGAGTGGCAGCAAATGAGAGGGATCCAACAGGCAGGAGATTACCAAGCTGAGGCCAGTCAACCTCAAACTAATAGGGTAAATTAAATCTACAGGAGCAAATTCAAGAGCCTGACTGAGGGTTGAACTCCAAGAGAAGAGTTCAAAATTCAACTGATGTTGTAACATGCTACAGTCCATACAGCCAAAGGACTCCTGTTAATCTTCTTGCCTCCCACATAATTCCCAATTTGGAGGCAATCAAGAACTTGATTTGGTGCTTCCCACAGAAGTAATGTATGAAGGGATTCACTCCAAAGCAGTCTTTCCTTGTTTGCAGGGGAGACACACCTGCACAGATACATGCACACACAGTGCTAAACCTCCTCCCCGTGCCTGGGTGGGCCAGTAGAGTGGAGAAAGAAGAGAAGGCAACCTGGCCTACACCACACTCGTCTGTATCACCAGCTACTGGACATCTGAGCTGGGGAAACCAGCATCTAAGGACAGCCCAAGCCCGGGTAGATGATATGTTTTATATGTATTTAGGCTTCACTCCAAGCTGTCACCAGGTCCTGCAATGGTAGTGGGCAAATTGCCTGGGACATGGCTTGGGTAGAGCACCTTAGGGCACCTGGAGCTTTGGTAGAGCTCCTTAGGGCACCTGGAGCCTCATCTCTCTGACCTGAGCACATTTTTGACTGGGAAACTTTAATTCATCTCAATGTGAGGAAGATCCCCAGAGGTCTGGTTTTGCCTCCTCTCCTTCAAACACATCTTGCTCCCTTAGACAACAATAGTCACAAGGCTGGAAAACAGAAGAAAATGTGAATAATTGCAGACGTGTAAAGAGGACATCTCATAAGGAATGAAGCCTGGGATCCCAAAATGACCATGGTGCAGCCAACAGGTACTTTGTATGGCAAGAAGCTTCTTACCGCAGCAGATCATTGCAGGGAGGATGGGCAGGCAGGAGAGCACAGGAGGACTTTCTTTATGTCACCTTGTGAAGTAGGTACTGGGACGGTGAGGCTGAGTCCCATCACCTCCCACCAGCACCCATCAGGGGTGCTGGGTGTCCCCTGGCTTGGGTGAAGGGCTTTTTGGCTTGCCCCAGCACAGTTATGAAGGTATCCCATCAGCTTGAGTTTTTGGCTCTTGCAGGATTTTATTTCCTAGCACATCTCAGAATCTAATCCATATGTCACTCATAAGTGATTTATCCTGGATTAAAGAACTGGTAGGCCTTACAATCATTATCTCTTGTTCCTATGGTGAACAGCAAACAGCAATGAATCTTACTGCCTCCTAAATTCCATTTCTGTCCTCACCAAAATTTTTGGATACCTGCTATTTTCTAGTGCTAAGCTAATAAAAGTAAATTTTCTTCTTCATTCTACCTCTGTGACTAGTTATTTGTCACCATAAAGAAATCCAGAAAAATCAGTAGCCTCAGCAAACTCTCCTGATCACAGAATAGCCCTGCCATGGCTTGATATGGTACTGCAGAAGAGTCCTCAGTCCTGACCTCTTCTATTCAAATTCTTATGATATATCTATAACCTCTCATATCTCAACAACTCAGAATTTCTGAGAGTTGAGCAAGACTCAAGCACAAAGCTCTCGACGTGATAAAGTCTAGAGCAACAATTACCAAAACCAGTGTGCTGATAAGAGGCCAGTGATTTGGGGCGTCTCATTTCACACATTTACAAATTTCAGAGATGGAAAAAATGGTCAGAGAAGCAGAAGCGAGTACAAAACTAATGACCTAGCAGCTTGTAAATTACACCCAAATTCCTTCTTTACTTTCTTAATCTTTGGAGCAGACATACATTAGTAACATGACTTGGATTAGCTAATTTGAGGAAAAGGTACTGTATGTTATAATCCTGATCTCCTTGGCAACAGGGGAAAAAAAAAAAACAGAAACAAAGAGAAAGCTATTTAGTACCTTAAAAACCATACCACACTGTTTGAAAGCAGCTTTGGTCTTTAATTAATAAACACAGCAGCCTGTGCATTTATATATCATATCATAAATACAATTTTGTTCAAGCATTCTTAGCCTGGACTGCTAATCCTATAGATGAGGATGCTTGGAAATCTCCTGCAGATAAATCTGCTTTCCCTATCTGATCTCCTGCTGTATCGGTCTCCATCGCTGCTTGTAGTAGTACAGTTCTCAAACTGGCAGATCCAAGAATTTACAAAGCACTCTAAAGAAAACCAGACTAACGGTGTGCATTTGCCTCAAAACCTAAATTTGTCTTTATGTGGGAACCGCAGGGGCAATTTATTTATTAATTTTACACGCAGAACTACCACATCTCTAGTTTCCAGATTGAGCAACTAAGCCTGTGCACTTAAGGGTTCAGCCGAAGTTTATTGGTGTCCTGAAAACTGATGTCCTGAAAATTGAGGGGGAATCAAACTCTTCATTTTGTTGGGAATTTTCAAAACTTATTTCACCCTACCTTGGGCAGAAGATGAAAGACATAGGAAGTGTTCCCAAACAACACTCTGGAGGGGAGAAAAGTATTCTGGTTGGCCCCAAACCTTCCATCCCTTACAAAATCAAAACTTCTCATTCCTATTTTAAAGACTTAAATTTCCTACTGCACAGCATAAAACCATTTTTTCTTCTGAAAGACAAAGTAATTTCAAAATGGTAAAATACAAACTTTCTATTCTGAAAAGAATGAATAGAGCAGAACATACTGTCCTTATCAGAAGGCTTTTTACAGTTTTCTTTTTCTAAATTAGTTTCCCTTGAAGGCAACACACAGAGGAATGGCTGAGCCTTAGCGTTTGATAAATTTGTTGGAGAGGTGTAGTCTGACTGCTGGAGAATGGGCACAGTCCCACACAACCACAGGCAATTCAGGTTTTTCTCTGTAACTCAGTTGTGACTGTAAGTTTGGATAATAATATTATGTGCCTGACTGGGGTGCAGAGATTCATTAGCTGAAGTCTATAAAACACTCTGAAGATAAGTGGTACATATTATCATACTGTAATTAGGTGGTAATTGAAAGATGCTGGATAAACATTATTAATCATTAATATTCATAGAAGTAGCACTTCTGAAGATGCTGCTGTAACACCTGTTACAATCCTTTTGGGACAGCTATTAGCGCTGCGAGCTGGGATGCCCACATGCTGGTATGCGCGCAGCATATTCCCAGAGCACATGTGCTGTACTGCCAGCCTGCTTCTGGAGACTGAGGAGGCTGGTGACCACCAGCTGATTGCTGCTCCCTCTTCCAAAGCATCCTCTAAAGCACCAGGGCTGACGGACAGCACAGGATGGGCCCTCCTGCAGAAGGACCTGCTTTGAAAAAGTGACCATGAAACATGTTGGGGTTTGTTACCCCTTATTATTCAACCGTAAGCTTCATCACTTTAGTATGACAGAGTTCATGTGTAGAAAGAACAAGGCTTCTCCACATTTTGAAACTGTCATTCTAGTCTGTTTTATTTATTCGTTAAATGCTGACTACATGCTGGGACATTGCAATAGACAAACAACAAACTGCCCTACAGGGCTCCCATCCCTTGTCCAAGGCCAAGGGGCCATCCCTTATCCAACTCCACTAGTGCCTTTCCTGACAGACCATTATTCTAGTGTCCTTATTCAATACCTCTGCTGACAGAAATTTCCATCTTCCAAAAGTCCCAGTCTTTCTCAGTACTTTTCTTGACCTATTTCTGGAATTCTTTTCCTGCTGTCAATCCTAAATAATCCTTATTGATTTTAAAAGCCTTCTCGTCACAGACTCAAACACTTATTTTCTTCCTTGTAGTAGAGCCCTTCTGTGACTCATGTCATTCAGAGAAGTTGCTGATTTGAATACTGTCTTTGAGAAAAATGAAATTTTATGTTAGATCAACATAAATCTAAGTGTTTAATTTCAGGTCAATCTGAAAATAATGCTTTTCACCTTGAAGTAGTGCTTTCTGACCTGCTTCACTGCAAGCTCAACCTTATCCCTGGTTGAGCTACTGTGTTGCATAACGGGAGTTTAAGATTGGTGCATTACAGGACATGGGGGCCAGGGCCAAACACTTGTGGTGGAGAACGAGGATGTGAAGCTACTGGATTGTGATTCACAGGATCCAATACAAGCAGCGCTTCCCAGCTCTTCAGAACTTTCCATTCTGGAATAACTAGAAAATGTTCTGGATACACTTGGTGCTAGAACTGTCTTTGAAAGGCTAGAATTTTCTACAGTTCTTTCTGAAAAACATCTAAGATAGACTATGACTGGTGCCTGTTTTGAGGGAAAGTTCCCAGGAAAGCACAGAGCCTGGTGATACAACTTTCTCTTTCATCTGATGTGTTGCACTGCAGTGTGTTATAATCACACCTGTTAAACTGGTTCTGAAATAGCTACCTTTCCACGCTGTGCCATACAGGATCTTCCAAATACTTTGACATCCCATTAACATTTGGATTATTTGATGCAGTTATGACCTATCCTTCCTGATATCAATCCCGTTCCATTAGTGTTTTCCTTTCCTGAAGCATCCCGATTCTTTCAAGTCTCATGCAAACCATCCTACTACATCTTTTCCTAGCAAATGGGACCTTATTCTAGTACAAAAGAATCTGATCACACAAACATCCTCATAAAGTAACCAGACACTGCAGAGTTTAGGAAATAAATGAAATCTTACATGTTCCTCTTCAAACTGGTCCCCACCAAATGCAGAGACACAGGGCTTGATACCTCCCGTTCCAAGGGCGATCAAAAACAGACCAACCATAGACAGGACCCTTCATGCAAGAACAAAAACAACACCATTGCAGAACCTTTCCAGCGCTTAGGAGAGCATGTTAGTGTCACCCAACCACAATTCCTCTGATATCACTGTCTTTTGCACATGGGCAGTGATGATAAGCAAGTTAAGTACCAAAAAAAAAAAAACAAGTTATCCTCATTTCTCTATTCAGTATCAGTCAATTAACCAAAAAGTTTATGTCAGTTTCTTGCTGTTCAAAGGCCCAGTGGACATAGCAGACATTGAAGAATCAAGGGATTATTTTTCATTCATCTGAGAACAAAAGATTATAGAGATAAATTGAGGAAAAGAAAAAAAAAAAAAAAGGAAAAACAAAGCCTTTGCATATAGGACTTCCAGTTTGAATAACTGAAGCAAAATTATTTGAATTAGACTGTTGGGTGCTTTCCACCTCCCAGTGCTCCTCAAAATCCCATTGTTGTCCTGACAGCAATGTCTGTATGGAACCAAGTGTCAGGTCTGGGACAAAAGAAAAAAGAAAAGCTGCTCTGTAAACCAGAAACTCCTGCTTGCATGCACGTATTTTTAGAGCCCTGAGTACCTAGGCAAAAACAGCCTGGTGGTTTCAGAGACACCAGCTGGAGAACTACTCTGAAATTCCTATCGGTTTGGAATCTAGAGGGCAAGAAGGGCAGTACCCTGGAGGCAACACAGACAATTCAATTCCTCTGCCACACATCAGAAAATGTGTATTTAGGGGTTTGTGTTCCCACGCACACAAGGGGACCTTGCTGAGCTGGGCACCAGTGCTGATGAGAAAATGAGGGAAGAAGGAGGCTGGTGTAGGAAGTTGGATGGAAGAAACAAACTCCAGCGGCATGGTGTAGCAGACAGGCATGGTCAGAAGTCCCTGTGTCACAGGGCTCGGTCTCAGCGGTGTTTTCCAACTCCTCCTGCTGCATTCGCACTCTGAACACCCTCTTCTGCTTAATCACACATCCCAAACCCTTCCCTGGTAAGAGCAACCCATGCACGGTCCCCAGACTGCTGTCCTCATGGAGGTGAAACAAATGGCAGTCCTGGGTCAGCCACCTACCACTGCAACCTCCTACAGCGTTATGGCTTCGACAGCTACTTACACGTGAACCGCCTGGTTGCCCAGGGATGGAATTGCGCCCACTGACTTGATCAGATGGCCGACCACATACACAATGGAGAGGTAGATGATTGTCCTGTGAACAAAGCAAACAGCTGTGACTGAAGGTGCTGGGTGATGTATGATCTGAAAACAGAGTGTGCCTGTGCTTCCTGATACGGAAGGTCTACTTGGCAGATGCACAAGGAACTGCTTTGTCCGTATCTCTGGTATCGCAGACACCTATAACTCTTCTGTGTCAGCACTGAACACACTGGAAGAAAGAGATAGTCAAATGGGTTGAGATTAAGGAGGGAGAGACCCTATTTTCTTTGCAGAGGTTGCTGGGCATAATAAACTAAAAACGTTCCAGTCTTACCATGCAAATAGATATAGGCAAATAGGCAAGCACTGTTCAAGTCCAACTCGGTTTCCAGACTACTACTAACTGGCAGTTTGTAGCATGCACTTAACTGAATCCCTACGCTGGAAGGCATCTGTAGGGTCTGTTGCCCACACTCAACCCACCTGACTGCCACATCCAAACTAGTGGTGTGATTTTCCTGTTACAAGACTGGTTTGGATCTCAAGTACCTCTGAAGGACTGAGCTCATCTATCTGCCCCAGGCTCTTGAGTGCATTACACTCCTTCATCATCTTCAGGATTAACACAGCTATGTATTTATATGCAGACTAAACACACACAGAGGGAATGGAAGGACGTGTTAGGAAAGAGGTGCTAGAAGAAAGCCAATGAGCTATTGGGCACAGATGTGGTCCTCGACATATCCAGAGCCTGGCTGCAACAGCTAACTTAGAGCCACAGTAGATCATTCCTAAAAGCCCCTCTAATCTGTTATCCTGTCCTGGGTATTGGCCAGGCCCAGCTACTACAGTAAAAGCCACCACCCATTAAGACATAGGGAAGTCTCTTATCTAATGCACAAAAACGTGCATAATGATTTATCTTCTCACATCATCCTGCTGCAAGATTAATAGCCTCAAAAAGCAATGAACATTGCTAGGTGAAACCTCAAATAATGAAGTTAATAAAATTCCCAATTGTTTTTGTTTGTTTTTTCATTCTAAAGGACAAGAGAATAACTAAAATTGAGCACAAAGGAAAAAGAATATTGATATCCCTTTAAAAGCTCTCTGCTGAAAAGGCAGATTGCAGCTGTTTTTTTCCATGTTGAGGCTCTCCTGCCAGATGCGCTTAGTCCTATAGAGAAAGGTTCAGCTGCACTTCATCACTCTGACAGCAAGACTCCTCAGGCAGTGAACAGACAGTGCCAAGGAAAGAATGTCCTGTATCCAGCTGCTCACCACCACTCTGGGCAGATGATGGCCCCACAACTTATCAGTCTAAGGGAGGACTCCTTAATTTTCTCAGGGAGAGTTTACCTGGTTATGTGCTAAGGGAGATGATTTGAGTGAACCTGGGTTACTCTGGGACAAAAATGTGTGCACTCACACATCCCCTGTGCTGAGAAAGCGTAAGTTAAGTAGGTACAATTAGTGACATTGCATCTGAAACCACTAGATCCAGAAGATGACACTGCTTCCTCACCATCCTTGAGTCTGTCTCAGCAACAGATCTCAGCAAGCTGAGGGTTAACCGCTACACCTTAGATTCCTCGAGGTGCATGCGGAAGGAGGGTGGAGGAACCTGGTGTGATTCAATTTGTTTGAACTTTGTTGCCTATTGGTCCTTGGGAAAAAGAGGAGCACAGAACAGCACGAGCAAACAGCTCAGCTGTTCATCCTTTAACAGAGAGGAGCTGACCTTTGCAAGCACGTCTTTGCCGCACCCTGGGCAAGCTCAAAACCTGGAGCACACGCAGCACTGAACCTCCTGCAGACTGCGTGGCATAAATGTATTCTGTATGAATTAGAGAGATGACTTTACTTACTTGTATTTCCCCAGCCACGAGTCTGCCATGATGGCTCCGATGACAGGTGTGAAATAACAGAGAGCGGAAAAGGCATGGTACACGGCAGTGGAGAGATTCTCATCCCAGTGGAAGAAGCTTATGAAATACAGCGTCAGGACAGCTAAAAGGAAGCGAGCAGACCACATCAGATAATTAATGTGCATCTCTGCAGGTTAGCAGGAAACTACATCACAGTGACAAGAAAAACACTGATTTGTGTAGCAGCTATGAGCACTGTTGTGGAAAGATCAGTGCTTTCAGACCTGTTCCTCATAATCCCTGACACAGGAAATGCTCAAATGAGATATGCCAGTACCAGGCTTTCTTTGCTCATAAACATTTTTGTTGAGCTGGAAATTATATTTTCTATCTTATCCTACCCTAACCTGTAGTTCTGTTTATGCATTTTTTCTATTTGCAAATTAGGTGCCTGTATGATTCAGTCCTCTGACGCTCTGATTGCACACAAGTGAAACACATCACACACTGGAAAACCACATTCAAGACAGAGAATCATATAAAAAATTAAACTGGAAGTGACACTGGAGGTCTGTAGTCACTACTTCTGCTCAGAGCAGGTCTAGCTCCCATGTTAGGGCACATTGTTCATGCCAAAATACCAATTTACTTTGAAAGACAACCGTGACCACATACAGCACAACCCCGGAACACCAGGCTGGTGTGTACGGACGCCCAGCGATGGACAAGTCTCTTCCTAGACATGGGCCACATACCTCTCATGCCATAGTAGGAGAAGCGCTCGCAGAACTCGTTCACCACGATGAAGGCAATGCTCAGGGGGTAGTTGGAACCACAGAGTTTCTGCGGGAAACAAAGCAGAAAGCACCAGGTTTGTGGAAGCTTTCACCCGCAGTGCCTGGGCAGCAGAGAGGAGGCCAGTCCCAAACCCAAGTGCTCACTGCGGCCTATATGGCCTGTGGGATGGATCCCCTCAATCTTCACGGGCGTGAGGAGACCGCACAGCTGTCTTGCTTTGGTCAGGGCTCCCCACTGAATCAGCCTGACTGGTGTTGGCCCGGTAAGGAAGTCCATGGGGACTCACAGACCACCAGCTAGTGCCCACCACGCTTGCAGCTCCAGCAGAAGAGTCCTACCGCCTCTCTGCTACAATATAAAACCCCACGGAGATGCAAAACCGCCTTCAGATGCCTTTTCTTCCTACACTTCACATGTAGCTACCTCCCGCCCCCCAAAAGCTGCCTCTCCTCGCACCAGGCCTTGCCTCAGCAGCTGACAGACCCCAGGGAGCTGCTCCTTCCCCTGCAACCACTGCCCTCAGTGTCTGCACCCCAGTCTCACCGAACTGTGTCACCATGTTTCCTGAGGCAGAGCATCAGCCATAGCCTCTATTGCATATTCTAAGAATGCCATCGTAGTTATGGATAATTCAATTTATTAATCAAAATTTAAACAAAACAGCTACAGGCTTCTCAAACCTGTCTGAGCCTGGCCACTCTTTCACTGAATCCAACTTTTCTCCAGCTAAAATCAGAAGTTTCTGAGCGAAATACATGGCATTTGGACAGCAGAGTCTTAGCACGACCTTGTGCGGGCCCCCAGCCCTCTTGCTGCCCCCCGGCAGTCGCAGCTAAGCAGCTGGGAGCTGCTGGAAGCTGCTTAACTCCACTGCCTCGCAGCAAGGAGAGCAGGTTTTCAGAGCACTGCCCGACCCTGCCAGTTAGTGGGAGAGACGGGCTGGCCCTGCACGGGGTGAGGGATGAGGTGGGTGTGAGATTAACAGCTGCGTTTTTATCCGTGGTTTTAAACAGCCACGGTGTGGGCCTGTGAAGTGAGATGAACCCTTCATATGCATTTCTGTGCCTCGTGTCAGAAATAATGAATTCCTGTGGTACTTCCCAGAGCCCCAAATGCAAATACAGATAAGAAAAGAGATATGTTTATTCAGGTTAATTCCACCACGAGACCTGAGCTTATTTGGATTTCCCAAGCAATGGCATCGAGGTTACAAGACTCTAGGTAATGATGCGAGACTATAGAAGAGCCACAGAAGAGAAGATGCTGGCAGTCTGCAAAAAAAACAACACCCCTAACAAAAACCCACTTTCCATTATTTAACCCAGCATCTCTAAAGACAAATATTTTTGTCCTTTTCTGAAATACTTTTCTCTCACTATTTGTGGAATGCTTTTTTATTAAGAAATCCTTGGCCTCTTTGTTTTACTTGAATAAATATGTGATTATCCATTTCATTTATTATTTACGCTAAAACTATCGTGCTCAATACATGGCTTGTAAGACAGAGTGGGCTCCCTTGGAAACTGCACTGGGGCCTCCTGCTTTGAGACCAGCCTAAAAACGGTAGCATATATAAGCTGCAAATGCACAAACACAGAAACAGACACACACACAGTCCCTTTCTCCAACAAGCTCTTCATAATACAGAGGAAAAGCTGTAAGAGGCAAATAATGTTTCCTGTGGGTGCTTGGAGGCATTTTTTGAACTTGGAAGTAAAATGATATACTGGGGATATTTTTCTTTCTCTCTTTCACAGCCCTCGCTATCAGCACTCATGAGATTTAATAACGTTTGATGGAGATGCAGAGCGTGACTCTACAAACCCAAGGCAGCCAGGTGTCGGGGTCACTGCTGCCTGAGCTCACCGCTCCACACCCGATGCACAAGCCCTGCTGGATTCAGCTCCAACGGGAGAAGGTACAACATGCCTCGCTGTGACCTGCAGCGACAGAAACCCTGGCAGCGGCCCACTTCAGCCACTCCTGCTCTGGGAGAGGCACCTCCTAACGATGAATAGGGGCAAGCAGGGAAAGGAGAGCAGGAGGCAGTGACTTCCCAGCCAAACCTGCCCAAGTGCCTGAGCCAGCACCTTGAGTAATTGCTTACAAGCACAGAGCAAGGGACTTACAAGCAGGGGTACTTCCACCTGGCCTGTGTGCCATGAGACAGCATCGGCACAGGCAGAAGCCCTGGGGTATTCACTTTGCTGTATCACTGACCTGCCTACAGCCTGCCTGGACATCCAAAAGTGGGCGGCCTTCATCCATGACGAGAGCTGGATGCAGTGTGCTGGCTTTTGCAGAGAAGGACCTTGCTCAGCAGAAAGCCCCAGCAAAAGCAAAGAGGCTAAGCCCGGATTCAGGAGCACACGGGTACTGTGCTGTGCTTAGCTAACCGCGGTAAGCCTGGGATCTGCGGGATTATGGAGCTCTTAAGGATACTGTGGAAGTTGATAGTCTGTGTCTTCGAGGGGGGGAAAAAAAAAAAAAAAAGGTCATTTAAAGTGCCAGTGGCAGGTGTTTGTTTTCACCCCTCTCTCCTGCTGGCTCGCTGCAAAAGGGAACTAAGGAGCTGTGGATAGCCAATAGTTACTGTCTGCACACTACTTGACGTTGTGAGCTAAAGGTTTGGCTTGCTAATGACATGACTGACTGCAAGAGCAAGTATTACCACATTGTCCTGCAAACCAAAGCAGGTGCAGAACAAGCCCTTTTCTCCCCCAAATCAATGCAGCGTACAGTACTTTAAGGCCAAGCACCCAACCAGAATTAGCCTGAGAATTTACACAAACATCAAAGCTGCAAGGTAAGAAAACAAGGAGCTGAATCTGGCTCTAGCTCACAGCCAAAGCTGTAAACCTGAGGCTCTGGCACAGGCATCAGTGGCCTGTCCTCTGTCCCTGTCCTTCCTTCTGCTGGGCAGAAGCTGGGGACCCTTCCCTGGTGTGTCTCATCAAACTGAGCAAACGTACAGCCCAGTTCCCTCCCTCCCACTCACATCATTCCCCTTCACTTCACTGAAGGAAGTCTTTTCCCACAAGGAAAGGAGCATTTAGGAAAAAGGCAGCAGTGAAAACCCTTACCCTTTTTCCCAAAGATGCAGACAGTTCATTTTTTCCCTTTAAGCTGTCCTTTCTTAACTTAATCAGGTTAGTGCAGGGATTTTTGCCTTGAGTTGCTAATGCTTATTTCAACTCTCTGCAAGAAAGGGTGTTTGTCTCTAGCTAGAGCACAAAAGAGGAAAGAACAGAGAGATCTTGCAATGTTTAGAGCAAGCTGAGCAGAAAGCAAAGAAAAGGAGACCAGCTGTAACACTCACCGGGGATTTTTTCTGAACAGGGAAATCTCCTTTGGGGGGATCATCTCCTGCAGAAATAAAAGTGAACAAAGTTTCCTTGGATTCGTTTCTCTGAAAAGCGTTCATCTCCCCTCTCGCCTTGTCTCCCACCATGCTATGTGGCTGTGGTGAGTTGACTGGGAAGATTTCCAACCTCAGGCATGAAGTTTGATTCAGTTTGAGTTAACCCTAATTGAGCACATTTCTGCAGCCAGGGCCGAAAGGGGAGGGAGATGCCGCTAGGAAAGACAACTGCAGAGTTCAGGAAGAGTCAGGGAGCGCAGCCGAAATCGTTCACAGGTTGGGGCTGTCAGCACTTTGTGGCACAGACCTTCTGTTTGCTTGGCATGCCCCCAGCTATCCTACGTGCATCAGCCCAGCACGGCACTGTATGCTGAACAGATGCGAGCTGCATAAAAATCCCGAGTCCCAGCCACCTCTGGAGCCTGCAGCTTGAGGAGCAAGGCGTGCATCTCCCTCCCAGCGTGGTAACGGCAGGTTTATTCTGTGGGGATCTCGCTCCACTGAAAAGCCACACACCCATCCCAAGTCATGGCCACTGAAACGCTCAAACCCTCGGACGCTGGATGTCACGGACACCTGCACTGCGATAAATCGTTTCTTCGCTGACCCGGGGCACCTTTCCACACCAGCTCCCCGGAATTACCTTGCCTTCCCCGGGGGCAGTTTAACCTGATGGCACAGCCAGCACCCCGGAGCAGCCCCAAGCCCCATCTCTACTTCCTATACGCAAAAGGCCACCTCCACCTCTGGGCTCCCTACATGACAAACACCTCCTATACTTCCTACTCCCGTGCAACCTTGCTTTTCATCTGGGCCGCTTCTCAGGTGTCACAAACAGCCTCCAGGGAGCTAGGACTCATTAAACCCACGAGAATGACCCAAAAGCATACCCAAAGCTGGGGGCAGTGCAAGGAACAGGCCTTGAGCACTGTGGTCCTGTCTCCTGCCCGCCAGGCCAGCATGTACTCGAGTTCTTGCAGCCTAACACCGTGTAGAAGGCAGCAGGAATATTTCTGAGCTGGCTGGGGGTATCTCTTAGCCAAAGTATCTCCAGACAATCCCCAGTAGAGGCCTGCTGTATTCTGCCAAGCGCAGGTGAGCAGGGCAAACACAGCCAAGTTATTAAAGGACTACAACAAAAGCAAGACAGAAAAGGTTTCTCATCCCTTCTGCAGGGCTCCCACGCCGATGCAATGCGATGCCTTAATATTTTCAGCATCCTGCAGCTATATTTTCTGTGTGTGTACGCAGCCCTGTGCTTTACATAAGCTAAAAGATTTCTTTTTAATACTAGCATGAAAAAACACATCAGTCGGTGGGATTAACATGCTACTTGTCAAATACACTGCAGAGATGTTTAGGCCATTAGCTGCCAGGAGGTTTTCTCAGACAGAAAGGCAGAAAAGGAATTCAAACGTCTGGAAATAAATGGCAACTCATGCCAAACAGTGAGAACAAGTTAGGGAGAATAAATCTGCAAGCAACTCAGATACAAGTGATTTCAGAATAAAACTCGATAGAAGGAGACCCGTGTGGCTGGGATGAAAATCGGGAAGGAATTGTACCACAGATGGAAATAAGGTGGCATTTCTGAAATGAGTATAAACAAACAGATCAAGCATAGAGTGATAGAGGCTGAAAAGCTAAGGCACAAAATGAATTACAGCTAGCGGGGGACACAAAAGGCAATAAGAAAAGGTGTTAGAAATGCTGTCAATATTGGAGAAAGACGAAGGGAAATGAAAGTCTTATTTAAACTAGAAAACGAGCAAACAAAAGCTCATCCAGAGAAGCCAGAAATGTTGTGCTCTTTTTGTCTGTCGTCGCTTAAAAGAAAAAGAAAAAAAAAAGAACCAAGATACTTAACACCATTAAAACGAACCAGTTAAACGTGGGTGAAATGGGACAAAAACCACTTAAAGAATATTTGGAAATTCAAAATGTGCTCAAATTTTTACAACCTGATGAATTTCTCCTTCAAGTGCTAGATGCAGTTTTTGAGCCACAAGGCAGGAGGAGCTTCACCACTACCTTTAAAAAGGCAGGCTGGGACAGCCCAGGCATGTTCCTCCATAGCTGGGGAGACACCTGATCAGATAATCCCTTCTATAAGCACCAAAACGAGAGTAAGGATTACAAAACAGCCATTTTGGATCGGCAAAAGTGCTCTCAGATCAGATTGTTTTATTCTTTGGTGACAGGATCAGGGGTGTAACAGCTACAGCAGCTATGGACATGATGCATCCTGACTCCAGTGTCGCTAATGTCTCCCCAGGAAAATAGGGTTCAGATGAAATACCCGTACAGCGGGCAACTGGAAAATCCCTCACAGGGTAGCTAGCAGTACTTTTTCATCAGATTAGGAAAGCAGGAAACACAGGTCCTCAGCTTCCCCTGAGCAGAGAGAACATTAGCACTGCCAGCGTGCTGCTCATCTTTGTGTCTGGAAGCAGGATGGGGTGAGCCTGGGGGAGAACAGGCAATTAATTCAAAATGGTGTTGCTAAATGGGAGAGACCACCTCGTGGCTTTGGAATAGTTAAGATGAAATTCAGGAAAGAAAACCATCAAATGCTACCCCTACCTGTTGTCAGGAAAAAAAGGCACAGATATCAACTATTCTCCATTTTCATCAATGATGAGATGAGAAGAATAACTGACAGGCAGATGGATGAGGTGCCCTTCTGAAGTTTGTCCCTCCTGAATTTCTGTGAAAATCATGTTCTAAACAACTTCAACTGGTAAACATGAAAGCAAGGACTGCTTTCTGTGAGCTTTACTCTTTTCTGAGTTGTCCTTCATGCAAGTGGGCAATCTGCATGATGATTCATGCTTAAATGTAATATTCAGCTACCAGATGCCTTGAACAGGCAGAAATTCCCATGAATACATTATTCTACGACTTTCAGTTCATCATTCAAGTTTTTTCAGATCCCCAAATCCACAGGAGGATAATCTGCATTTTCCCTTTGCATTTACAGCGCTTAGATTCTCGCTGCTTCCTGCTGCAGTGCTGTACACATTAATCTGTTTATACTCAACTGATCCGTTCATTTATATCTGCATTCATCTTGTGGTACAATTCCTTCCTGATTTCCAGCTCAGCCACTCTGGTCTCTTTCTAATGAGTCTTACTCTGAATTCACATACACTGGTCACACTTTTATAGTACTTTTACCGTATTTTTGTGTTGTTCCAATCAGAGAAACTTCTCACTGCTGGTACCTTTCTGCCTTCAGTTTCTTCTATGATTAGCAAGAAGAAATCTAAAAAAGCTCTCTCACCAGCTTGGGCTTCCTTTGCAGCTTGCAGCACGCCATCCTTCTCTGCCATGCCTGCTGCTCCGGGCACATTGGAGGCCCCCAGCTCTGCTGTGCCTGAAGATGACCCTCGTTGAACCTCTCGGCGCTCTGTCTTCCTGTTAATGTTTCACTTCCAACAGCAGTCCTTTGGTCACCAATAAAATAGTTAAACTTTCATTTATTTTGGATCTTGAAGTCACACTGAAGTCTCTGTTCATCGCCAAAATGTCCCAGGGAATGCACCTTCATGAATACGGCCTCTAACCATGGCACCTCTTGTGGACGTTCAGAGGCAGTCGCTTTGCACTGTAACTACATTATCTTTCAATAAAGTGATGACTACCTGACAAGAACAGGGACTGGACCTGTGGCTAGACAGGACCTACAGCTGGCAATAAAACCAGACAGACTTGTGGGGCTGTACACCAGCTACAGAGCTGGCCCTAACTATGCACATCTGTTAGCAGTTAAGACTGTGAGAAGACCCAAGGTTTCATCACCTTTTGACAGACCGGCTTCAGTTTCTGGTTCTTCACGTGTCACACAGGAACGCAGACGTAACATGGACATGCCGTTCTCCCAGCCCCTTTTTCACCATAGAGCCATGAGACACCTGAAGGAGGATCGACATTTTTTCTGGCCTGCTTCTGTTGTTCATTCCTTTCTGCTTCCCCCCCATAACGTCCTCTAAACTGCTGTGACTTCCTTTCAGAAAGGATCTAAGGCATTTCCCTTGCAGGGGAAAGCCCCAGATATATTCTACAGACAAAGAATTTCACTGTGAGCCATTTCTCCGCGTTAAGCAGTAACGTGGAGTCTCCATCACCACACATCATTGCCCCGAAGCCACCCACATCCTTCTTCCCCTCCTCACTGCACTGAAATCCCAGTCCCACCTGCTTCATGGCTCTGTATCTCTCTTCACCTCCTCAAAATACAAAATATAGTCAAGGCTACAAGCATATAGGCAGTTGCTACCGAACTCTGCTATTAGCTGAACTAAGTCTGGCCCAGGAGAAGAGGGGAAGAAGACTAGAAAGATGCGCTAGGGAAACACAGACAGACATCCGAACCTTACAGTGAAAGGACACATGCAGCAGTAGCTACTTGCACGTGCAACAGCGAGCGGCCCAAGCTATCTGCAGATCAAATTCCAAAATGAAACAAGAAATAAAGTCCTACGGATGACGAGTCATTTGACAGGGCAACAAGGGATGCACAAGTTGAAGTGAAAGGAAGAACAGCGCAGACAACTCATAAAAAGGTGATGGTAAATTGTGAGCGAAAGGCGGATTGAAGCAAAACTTTAATTATGGCTACAAAAGAGCAGACTATTCATACCAGATATATTAAAGATAGATGGTAAGAAGGATTTAAATCCGGAATGTAGGATGTGTGGCCAGGATCCAGGGAGCATTAGTCATACTATGAGTACCATAGATAAGTACAAAGTAGAGGATGGCACAGCTAGCAGCATTAGACTCTGGGCAAGCAGCGTGAAAAACAAGCAGAAAAGAAGAATGAGCATGATAGGCCAGACAATGCAATAGAAAAGAAAAGATGGAAAGAGAATAGTTGCTAGGAAGAATAAAAAGCTTTTCTTGGTAATGCTTGTGACTTCTGTTAGAAGATTAGGGGGCGGAAAACACATCTGGAAGCAGCTTTTCTTTCCAAAGGACTTTTTATAAGACTGTTATAGCATGAAAAAAAATTGGATATTTCTCTTTATTTGGAGGGAATGTTCAAGCAAAACACAGAATATAGAGCTGATCAGATGAGGAGAAGAAGAGAAAAGGGAGAATAGAAGAAGAAAACCCAGCACAAAGTACAACCACAAATGTAAACTACATTCTAGGCTCTTAGGATGGGAGCATCACAAAAATCATCACAAAAATTAGACTCCAGAATTAAACTTGCAGTCCTTTGGAACAAACCACTGATTAAAAATAAGTAAATACTCTAGTATTTGGTATACAGTAAGTATAAAGCAAGGAAAGCTACATATTGCATAGAAAACCAGGAATAATTTAACTATTCGGGCTGTCAGTAAGGAGAGCTGGGGCTGAGCGACCTCTTGTATTCCTTTCCAACTGCTTCCCCCCAAGGTTCCGAGCTGTACTTGATGCCTTGCGATAAGGTACTGTGTCCTGCCTCAGAGCCGACTGGTAGCACTGGTTTCAGCAGATTCAAGACAAAGAAAAATGGACATCGAGGTGCCCCAGGCAATCCGGACCCAAGGGCACATGTCTGATCCCTGGGATGTTTGTATTTTCTGTCCTTCATGTCCCCTTTAGCGATTTAAAGAATGCAAGTCACTTCTTAGAGACAGCCCCTGATTAAAACATACCCAGTTTTACTGTTCACACAGGTATGTAAAGTCAGCAACAGTGTCCTCTGGGGGAAAAAAAAAAAAAAGAAAAAAAAAAGAAAGTGTAAAAGGCAATGTGAGCTCAGCTTCTAACCCCCTACTCAGTGCTGTTTGACTCCTGAGGGTGTAAGTGCCAAACTCTGAATGTCTTTTTTATGCCCCTAACAAAGAAGGTGGGCTCGTCTCTCACACACCCAACACCACAGCTGCCTGGCTTGGGCATCACTCAGGCTCTTTGTTCAAAACCTCTGAATAACAGAGATAGCCTGGAAAGAGAAAAATCTGAAGGTTTGCCCAGTCCACTTGCCTGGGGCTGGATCGTCCCCTTCACAGAGCAAGGAGGTGGGAGGTCCCTGCAGCTGGAAGAAGGATGGCTGTGGTGCGGCAGGACTTCGGAAAGGCACCCGAGGGCTGTTTGGTGAACATTTTCTCCCCGGTGGTGTCATAAGCAGGTTCTTACAGTGTTGTTCAGCAGCAGGTGTCAGGGCATTTCACTGAGCAGGTATCAGTATCTGCACTTCAGAGATGAGCAAAAGAGGGAAAAATTGTCCTGATGAAGGCAGCCTCCACTGAAACCTCGTGCGTGCCAGCTCAGCAGTCTGTCCATCAAGCTGCCTTCCCCGCCTTTAGTGTTATCACAGGAAAGAAAAAACAGATACTGATCTATTCTGCCACAGGCTCAGAGAGGAAAAACAGCTACTGAGGAAGATGCTGCAGCAGCTTCAGGTCTGAAGGAATCTAAAGGACAGTTGCATCCAGTGTCTCAGTCACCTCTGGGGTGCATTGCCCTCCTCTCTGTGCTCGCTTCCAGCCTCTGGGATGGATACTGCCGTGGGAAGTTCCCGTTTCACACTGACCCCTCAGCTGGCCAGCAGCTCTTTCCTGGTGGCGAGTCCCACACCCGCTCCCATCCAGCTCTGCCATATAAAGCTGCTTTTACTCACCGCTAGCCTCTCCTTCAGCCAGGGGCAGCTGGTAGTGAGAAATGCTGGAGTCCTGCAAGCAGTCGGTTCCTCGCAGCCTGCTCGCAGGGACGCCCAGCACCGGGGGTCTGTCGGACAGCGGAGGAGGGTGCACGGCTGCTGGATGGGGCAGCAGGGTTCAGTTCTGACTCTGCTATTCATCAGGCACCATGAGCAAATCTCACAGGTTTCCTAGCCTTAACCCCACTGGACATGAAACGAGAGACGAGCAGAACTAATCTTCCATACATCTGGGGTGAACAGTTTCATTTATTAATCTGGCTACAGAACTGGGAGAATCTCAGGGCAAGCATTAATTGTAGCCTTTTCTTTCTATTTTTTTTTCTCCATGCGTCCACAATAAACAGCCTGATTGTTTTTTCTTTGCAAGCTTCTCTGTGTCAGGAGAGGTAATGCACTGCACAATTTCAAATCTCTGCCATCACGCAGAGGCTATTCTCACCATACCTCGGGACAGCTGATTTTTTTTGACTAAAGCTTAAGTTGGATTGTTGTTGTGTAACCAGTGTTTCATTAGGGCAAGCTGCCAAGGCCAGGGAACATGTAAATCCCTAAAATATCTCTGTCCTAATAAAAAAAAATGCCGATCTAATCCAGAGAGATCTCAGCTCTACAGCAGCGACCCCTCCCAGACGCAAGCACAGATATGATACAGCCCTCTGCGTTCTAGGGACTGGCATTTCTACTGAGATTTTAATCAGATCCTGCTGGACCAGCTCCCTCCGTTGCCACACCAAGGGCCACGCAGGTCAGGGGCTCATCCAAGATTCATTAACTCTGGTTCCCTGCATTTTCCTAATGAGCTGGCAGTGCCATCCATTCTTTTCAGCCTCCCCCCGCAGTGACCACAGGGACCAGTTTGCTCAGATGGGCAGTGTTAGCAGCTCTCAGCAGCTCCACGGGTTTTCCCTCTATCAGGTCCCTGAGGGAGAGGCAAAAAAAACTAGACAGAGACCCCTTTAAAATAAAAAGTTGGGTCTCCAACTTTTGGGTCTCCACATATTCTGACAGTTTGTAGCCCACTTTGTAGCCCCATCTGCATCTGACCAGAGCAAAACCTGCCTGGCAGAGGTTTTACCAGTTCTAACACGTGCTATCTCCTTAAACCTATTTTCCTGGAGAAAGCAGCTGCCTGGCGAACAGGGAGCAAAAGCAAGATGGAAATTGTACACATGGGCTGCAGGCAGCATCAGCATGTGCCAGCTGCAGCTGTTGCCAGATGACGGGAAAGATGTGCCTGTTCGGGTGAGTTAATGCACCCACTGCAGCCTCAGCCCTGGAGCCTGACAAGGGACGGTGGTGTTTCCACCGCAGCAGTGGTGCTGGGGACGTGCTGGTACAGGCTGTCCACCACCCCTTACACCTCCTGTGCCTGTAGCTGATGCCTTTGCTGTTCAGTATTCAGCTTCGGATGTCTCCAAGTGCTTCTGCACAGCCCTTGGTAAACAGAGGAGACCACGCTGGTACTTAGTGACAGAGAAATCCATTAGTACCAACGTTTATTAGCTTTAATAAACCCGTGCTGAAAAAAGCAGTCACCCTTCACGTGACCTTCGGCTATGCCCAGACTACACGGTAAGACCTGGCCACGCCGGCCCTACGGCACGCAGAGGGCCACTCACGGGGTATACATTCAATTGACTTCAGAAACCTTTGAGTGCTTGGCAACTTGCAAGAAGTGGTTTGTTTATAGAAATAGTCGCTCTCAGAAGCGAAGTGTACATGGCGCTTTTCCCTCGTCTCTCATTCAGTTTTACATCTAACAATCAATCACCAAACAGACTCAACATGGAACGCCTTAGCATTGTATTCAGCTAGAAATATTTCTTTGCTGTATAAGCTCAGATTAATATTCATTCGCTCCGAGATAAAGACGCCTAGAAATAATTTGAGGCAATAGAACCAGTTTTCAGCATTCCTGACGCTTCCCATTGTTAACAAACAGACGATCTAATAACAGTAAAGTCGGAGGAATAATTCCTCTCTTATACCAAATCTGATTGACTAGACATGACAGATGGTGTTTTTATTACTTTCTGTCTTTATGCCATTCCAAAAGAGGTCTCATCTAATGCAGCCCAGGCTGTGTTTTCAGTCTTAACCTCTCAGATAAGCAAACCCTGTTTCATCAGGTTAATGGATCCTTACTTGATTCAGGAAGGCAATTTTCCTTAAAGTTATTCTAATCAAGTGCTCAGAGCCCAAATTGTGCTGGCTGATTGACTGCCAGCAACAGTTAAATCTTTCAACTAAAGACCAGAGTTATTTTCAAAGAGGAAAAACAACTTATTATTATTATTACAGAACCAATTCTATCCTGTATTCAGTGACTTCTCAAACGCCAGCTTCTACTGCAATCACAAAATTAAAGATAAAAGCCAAGTTAATACAGCTCCCCTCTCAGTTGTTTTATTAAATAACAGACGGGAAAGGAAAATTAGAGAGATAAATGGCCTGCTGTCTATTGATACCCCTCAATTAACTGCCCCTGAGGTGATAGCATCTGACCCTAATCAGCACAAAGAGGCTCACTCCAGCCTGTCTTCCTGCATCAGCCCCCAAACTGAGGGCTGCGAGGGCGAGTGACTGACCCAACAGGCTAGGAAGGAATGACGCACGACCATCCACCCTCTCAGAGAAAAGCCCTGAAGGAAAACACACACCCTGAGGCCCTTCAGGAGTGGACTTCCACCTCCAGAAAATCTGACTCCCGGGAGCTTCGGCCAGCACGGCTGGAGATGGCAGGCCAAGCAGGGAGCTACTTGACACAGGAAATTTTTCTTCACCATTTTCTGAGCAGCTGAGCGTTGTCCTAGCAGCTCTGCTGAAGTTATTGATGCCTCAAATGAAATGATCATTCTCAATGATTTTTATCTACCAGCCACCAGATTTTTAGGGTTTAGTCAAGCAGAGGATTATGTTGTAATTTCAAGGCAGGCATCTTTAAAACGGTGATTATTCTGCAGAAACGATAAAAAATGCTGGAGAATACATTAACTCTTTCCTTCCTCAGAAGGGCTTAAAAGGCAAGGAGAGGTTGTAATACAATGGGAAACCTATTGATCTATATTCTCCCCCTTTCTATTACAAATCAGTCCTCCAAACAGGGGTTGGTTGTGATCATAAGCATGCACATACACACGCCAAAGGAGAAGAAAAAAAAAAAAACAGCAAGGGCGTCAGCATCCCCTGCCTACTGAGAGCTCCCAGGATTTGCAGTCAAGTACAGCAAGCACAACCAGGAGGGCAGCATGGCCATCAGAAGCAGCAAGAGAGCCAGCAGCTCTCCCAGTGTTGGAATCATCGCCCTGCAGGTCTGTGCCTCACACAAACCTGAGACAAAACCGCTGCCCCCTGTGCCAGAGGGCTGGCACCTGAGGAGCATCCACCAAATCCAACCCCCAGCAGCCTCCCACCATCGCCACCCAGCTACAGCTCAGCTGGGTCCAGAGATCATCTCACTAAATAATTACCCCCCTGCTTGCTGAAGACCCAGACTTCACTAATTCATGCTCCTCCTCATCTCATGCTTGTTTCCATAGCTAGTTCTGTTACTCTGTAGATATTTTACCTTGTGTTTTTAAAATGTCTTTAATATATAAGGGGGTATGAAAGGTTTTATCCATGTCTTGAAGCAGTGGCTGCAACAAACTTTCTGCTTAGCTTAGGCTGGGATTTAGATGCATGGGAGGAAACCAGGCACAAATGGGCATTTCAAAGCCAAGCAGGGGACGATCTCACAGGATTTCCATCAGTGTGATAACAGAAATCAGACCGGTCATTCTACCATACTGGGGAACTCACTTTAAAGCAAAACTTCCTTTTTTTATTTTTATTATTATTTTTTAAGGCTTCTGGCTTCCTCTGGGTTGGAAAGGGAACATGGTCTGCTCTTGGCTTCGATGCCAAAAGAGAAAGGCGTGGTTGAATCAGAGGTCCCCAAATCCCAAACCGAAGTCGGTGAATGGCTGGGCTCAGCCTCAAGGATTAAAAGTTCCCAAGCTTTCTCAGATGATCTTCTTGTGTAGCCCGTCACATGTGAAACACACATCACACGCCAGCAGAGGCAGCCTTTTGAAGCAGCGTTCTCCTCAAATATCACAGAGTTGATTACGGACACCTTTGGGCTCAGAGCAAGCACCACTAGAAATTGTTCCGACAGGGATAAACACAAATGCATAACTTAAAAAACGCTACTGTGTAGACAGCCTCCAGGAACAGCCCTGAAACTGTGCCCCCAGTTAAACAATCCCAAAAGATGGGGATTCCCAGAAGAAGGAGATCCATCCCTGTTAACTGCTGCTGGGAAACAAGGCATTTGAGCGGCAGGAGGAGAAGATGAGCTTGATTTTTACCAAGTCTCATTTACTACATTATTTTTTTTAATGACCAATGTACAGTGTCCCTGAGCCTGACCCAAAACCCTATAACTTGGGCCTGTGGACATAAGCAAGATTCACCCCAGTCCAGCTTCCAGCACATGGGAAAAGCCAATTCCAGCCGTCTTGGAGAGAACTGCAAAGAGGCTCTGCAGCTCTAGGATAAGCTGCCCCAGGAGGTTTCTCATTGCCTTTATTGAGTGTTGGGTCAGGTCTCACGCACAGAAGTGTCTGTGATCAATGAACCCATGATGCGCTAGTTCTGCCCAAGGGCTTATTCACAGTTAATCCAAACCAACTTGATTCATGAAACTGGCTGGAAATCTCATCAGAACAGGCTTTGCAGAGAGATTTTTGGCACTTTTGCTTCCAGCACTGGCTGAAAATAGAGCAGAAAGAGACTCCAGCCTCCTCTGAGTTATTTTGTCAGATCTGGAGATGAGTGATTAATTTACAATAAATAATAATAGCTTGTTCATTTTCTGCCTTTTGCTTTTTTTTTTTTTTACCCTACAAACAGCACATTTTTTTCCCCTTAGGTTTATTTGTTTTTCAAAACTATACATAATGTAATTTCTGCAATTTCAGGTAGTTTGACAGCATTAGCAATATAAGCAGGCATGACGGGACAGATAGGTTACAACATACACTTCAGAGCCTGTCATCTGGATGAGTATACATCTCAGAAACAGGCTCACAGTGCAGATTGGCATTCTATATATCCTATTCTCAAGCCCTTACACGGGTATTTTGGGCTATTGCCTCCAAGCAGCCCACTCCCACAAATATTCCTCATACGACGTCCATCTGCTGAAGCACTCCTCAGCCAGGGAACATGGAAAGGACAGAACACAATCAAAGCACGTTACTTACCAAAATATCTGCGGCAAGTCTCAAAGAAACGTGTTGGTGGAGTGTCCCTAGATGGAGGGATTTCCATGATGGGAGTGGTAAAGCAGCCCAAGACAAAAAACTGAGCGCTACAAACTGTTTAAACTTCAGAATGTGTCTGAGGTAAATGCAGGGAACAAATACAAGGTTGTTTCTTCTTGTATCCACAGCAGCACTCATATACCACGCTGACATGCAGAGAACAAATGGAAAAACAGGCTGTTGGCCCCACAGTAACATTGTTCTGTTTGTCGTCCCTGAAGGCTTTCAATTAATCTTCATCTGTGGGTTTGGCCAGAGAAATGTACTGGTGAGTCTCCCCACTCTGATTTCTGTATGCAAACTTAAAGCTTCTTGAGGATTCATTAACTTTTTAATTCTTTCATTTTCTTTGGAGGGGTCTTCTGAATGTGCTGTATGGCTCGCTGCCTTTGTAAGAGTGGAGTTATTGATAGCTTCTCTTTCCCACTTGCATGTGCTCCAGAGCAGGGATCCTGTAGAAATGGGTGGTCCTTCAGGGAGGAAAACAGAATCGTGTTGGAGCTATCCTTGCCAGACCTGGTCTCTCTGAGCGCTAAAGCATCCTCCTTTTTTCACAGTTCCCTGCTGGAGAATCAAAAGCACCAAGAGCTGGCTGCGTCAAGCCAACTTACCAAAGGTGATCAGCGATCAGAATTGGTGCCATATGCTTTCAAGAGTTCAGATTCAGCTTAATTGCTAAAATCAGATTTAGGCTTTGGTGAAAGGCAAGGAGGAGGGAGACTTGCTGTACTGACTACTCAGCCTCTGTGAGAAGCTGGTCCTCCTGTGTGTACCAAACACTTCAGAGGCTGTTAAAACTCCACTTTCCGTGCATACAAGAATCCCTTTGCCACTGGAGTGCAGCTTGCATTGCCGTAGGAGCAAGCCAGGCAGGTAGAGATGTATTCCCAAGGCAAAATAACCTGGGGTCTTTAATTACCCAAGTGAGAAAAGAGGATTTCACTTTCTCCAGCCTTGCCTTCATAATCCACTGTAAAACTGAAATTTCCTGCTCTGGAGAGTTGGTACTCTGCAGAAGGACAGAGCCTGACCCAGCTGGCCACCCAGCCAGGCACCCCTCTGCCCCCTTCCCACAGCCCCCGAGCATCCCAAAGGCTCCAGCAGCTCCCTCCCAGTTCAGGCCCAGGGCTCCAGTTCAGGCAGCTATTTCAGCCCCGATGCTCAGGCTGCTAAAACACCTGCGGTGTGTTAGTTACAAAATAAGGCTGATTGACAAACAGCGTACTATCACTTGAGAGGAGATAAACCAGACGTTCAAGCTGCTTGTGGGAGAACAACTCAGAAAATATGATAAGGTGCCATTGGGTCCCTCGAGATTAAGAGCCCGGCTCTCCTCTCACCTGTTTTGGTGAGAAGCAGAAGGGGCTGCGTTGTCCATGGAGCTGAACCTGCAGTTAAAGAGTTTGACTGGAAGAATCTCCTCCTTGGGTGTCGGCAGGACTACAGCAAAGGGAGGACATCTGGGCCCCCAGACCTTGGGGTCCCCAGGGTGCCCAGGGAGCACCGTCTCGTTTCCACGCTGCTGGAACAGCGTGCTCTGCTCCTGGCAGGGAATCCCAAACTTCTGGGGTCTTCTGCATACCTGCACAGGGCCAAGCTATGTGAGCTGTCCTTCAGAGCCTGTTAGCTAGCAGCAAAGCCACATGCACTGGGGCATGGGGACAGCAGAGAGAGAAGGTGAGGTACATGAGGGCAGGAATTACGCACTGATGGCTGTAGGGTCACCGAAGAGAGGAAGGAAGGGAAGCGATACGACACGAGGGGTGCTCAATTTGCCATAAAAATGATAGCTAGAAATATAAAAGGCTTTATAAAATATTCATGTGCCTCAGAGTTCATGCAGAGGAAGAAATCTATAAAGGTAAACATGCCCCAAGCAAAGAGCATCCCAGAAATGCTGAGGCAGTTCTTGTGCCCAGTGCCCCCAGCACATTAACACGTCAGGGCAGTGAAAACAGGGCCGGACAATACTTCAGTTTATAAAAAGGTCAAGGCTATTTTCAGCCAGCTGCACTTGGCATGCAGAGCATGCTAGCTTATCACTTCTCTTTGCCCCTAACGCTCCATCCCTACGGGATTTTGGAACTGCTGATCTGACCACAGTCAGTAAAAGTAAATATATCTGTATTTTTGGAAAGGGTTCCGTAAGAAACTTGCAGTGTGCACGTCCAGAATAAACAGGAGACAGTAGAAAAGTTGGCTGTAGTGGTTGCCGCACAGAAATAAACCCTGGGGAAGAATCACAGAGGGCAACCGAGGAAGGGAAAAATAACCGAGGCTGCAGAGAGGAGACCTGGCTGAGACGCTGCGGTGGAGTGAGGGCAGGACGAGCTGCAAGCTTGTGCGATGAGCGATGCTGAGGACACTGCCTCCTGACTTTGTAGGAGGCAGCACCGCTGCCAGATACTCTCACATTTCTCTCTCGTACTCCAGTGCTGCACACAGCCAGGGAGACGAGCAGGAACCAGCTCATCCAGCCGGTCTCTGTGCCGGTGAAACAACGGGGATTCAGTGGGGAAAGCTGCAGCCCAGGCACACACGCCTTCCCCTAAGCCCTCACTTCGCCGAGGGGAGATGGATTGTTACTTACAAAACCAGAACGTTTCGGCTGCAAAATGAACTCAGGGAGTCAACAGCTGCTGGAGCAAACAGCCTATTTCGTGAGAATTTAGCAGGGGAATAATTTAATGGAGCTCAGATAAAAGGCAGTCACCTGGAACTCAGATTTAGAAGAAATTGCTTTTTTTCTGAATTACTGGTTTGGAGGTTAAATAAGGAATATTCATCTGCACTTTTTTCGCACACTTCCCCTGATCAGTGCACTAATGAACTCCAAATCATCCGGGGAAATGACTTCGGTCCCTCCCCCCACCTCTCAAGGAACAAGTTCTTTATTAAAAACTAATGATTGATTCCCTTTCTCAAGATTAGCAACTGCAAGTTTGGGGGCAAATTCAACCCTGGAACAAACAAGAGCAATTCCCTCTGCGCTGATTAGGAGTTCATCCTTCTCTAAAAAAATCCCAAAGGCTTCTTAAATTAAGTGTCTTGATTAAAGATGGGTTTAGCTTTAATTGGGTAATTGCTGAGGTCTGTTATCATTGGTTATGGCAGAGATTTCCTCTGCTGTATCTGGGCCAGACAGGGGTGCTTCCTTTGCACCTCGGTTCGACCCTCCTCAGGCTGAGCTGTTCAAAGTTACAGGCATCATATATCATCAAAACACATATTCATATATGTACACATCCTGATATTTTAATATGCCAGCCTCAGAGAAGGCATCGTCCTGCTCACTCGCACTTGTGCTTCAGCACCAGGCTGAAGTCGTGACATGGCATATGGGGCCACAGAAAGGCAAGAGGAGGCTCCAGGGCATGGATCCACAGATACAGCCGTGAAACTCCCCTGATTTCAGTGAATTACCACCAAAGAGACAGTTCTGCATGCTAGGGACACGGAGCTGGAGTAAAGGCTGGTTAAAAACCAATATGGTCTGCAAGGAATTAATAGATTTTCTCTGGTGCTGAGCCACTGGGTGGCTCATACCCTTGTGTCTCACATTATTAGTGAAGTAGCTACAAGACCAAGTACGAGGGGAGACTGGGCTGGTGGTAAATCTCAAGAACATACATTTTCTTAAAGGCATTTATAGGGATTTGGAGCCAATTGCCAGTGAATGAGCAGTTAATGTCTCTGCTTGTAGTCAGGACTGTAAAACATGTGGATGCACATCTCTGTTCATTTGGTGTCTCACTATCAAATAATTTCTAGGTGCTTTATGAGGCTTCTTACTGTGATTACCTGACTCAGTCCAAAGACAGAATTGCCAGTGTTTAAAACTAGAAGCTAGGACAAACTCTTTCTGGGGTTAATTTTATGTCCATTGGTGACCTCTTTGCCTCCTCTTAGCATTCTAGAGATAAACTCCCTGACTTTACAGCTCTGCAAAGGCCCTTTCTAATTGAATCAAGCAGATTTAGATTACATTGACTGATTTTTTAAGCAGGAAGTAGGTATTTGCTTAGACCAGTGAAAACTGTGGGTTTGCAGGGGAAAGGAATTGAGAAGATTGTCGCCAGGTAAGAAAAGAGAGAGATAAAAGTTTCAAAATTATTCAGACATGCCATTTCAGAGCTTTTAGTTGAGTTATAGTTAAAAAAAAATCTCCAAACCCATACTAAAAGGTCACAGCTGAAATAAAACATCAAAAACATTTTGAGTGACTCAAGACATGTCTTTTAGTATTTCAAAATGCAGACAGTTTGTTCTGCTGCAGGACAGGAAGATTTTCTAAATCTCAGACATTCCGGTGAGGTAGAAATGTGCATCTCTGAGCCTCCAAGACCATTACATTCCCAAGTCTTCTAAAGTCAGAGAGAACTGCAATGTCAATGCTCTTTCTTGCCATGTCTCCACCTCGCTAACGGTGCACTGGCGCGGACAAAGCACGTGCATTGAGGCAGGCTGTTCCCAGTAAGCGACAGTGCAGGTTTGCATGGCCCCAGCTGCCTCTTCAGTAACCATGGCTCATTTACCAGCCAGAGGCCGAGCTCTGGGGTTGTGTTTGTAGTTAGGGAAGGGCAGAGCAAGAAGGACGGCTGCTTGCACAGGGTAGGGGAGACCTGCTGCCTGCACGAACCAGATCTGCCCCACATATCGACCTCCATCCAGCCCTCCCCTCCTGGGGCAGATACTCAGAGGTAGCTCAGCTGTGTGCAGGCTGCCAGAGAAAACGTCTCCGCCTAGGGAGCAGCCACCACTGAAACTGAAGCTACAAGGAGTCAAAAATTGTCTTATGCGACACCATGACTGTCAGACACTGTGGATCCAGATGCACTGAAATGGTGAATAAGTCTGACTCGGTCTAGCTCAAAAGCAACCGTGTCAGGGCAGAGCCACAGCTTACAGTGACTAAATCCTACTCCATGGTCATGCTGCTGGAGTACTCAGCCCCTCGCTCAGGGTGGAGATGTGCCAGATGCTGGGTCAGCCCCATTCATGCAGAACAGATGATGTTGGCCACGCCAAGGAAAGCTGTGCCTGCTTTGCAAAACTATGAAAGATGCGTTGGGTAGTTGCCTGAGGCAGTTGATATTGATGTGCAAGCCAGAAAAAGGGCAGCAGGTCTGCCCAAATGGCAGGATAGCCAAACACAGCTTAGAGCGCCCAGCGAGCAGTTCCTCTCCTCCAGCAGAGGCTGGACAGATGGCCTGGAGAGCAGCAGGTCTGCATCACTTACTGCGGGACAAGTCACAAAGTGCTTTCTTAGTCAAAAGAGTCATTGAAGGCAAGAGGCTCCCTGCCTGCTTCCAGGCCAAGCAAAGAGCTTTGGGACCACAGGCTTGGACTGTGCAGCTGTATCTGGCCAGTGAAAGCAGGCCACGCACGTGGTAGCTCCTGCTCTGCTGTATTTTTGGCCCATGCCCCATCCTGGCAAGCAACCAGGATGAAGGTAATTTGACATGCGATGAACCAAGGCAAGACAGAAACACAAAGCCAAAACCAAGACAAAGGGTCGGCTCACAGAGAGCGCCAGAGCTGACCACGTGCCTCAAAAAAAGGAGAGGATATGAAAGATCACTGCTAGCTCAGGGATTTTCCTGAAATAAATGTTCTTTGGCTTCAGGGCACACAACAGAAGTTCACTTCATTGAAACTTCTGTTTCCAGCGTGCACTTGGAGAGTGCTTGTCCACGAAGGCACTCCAGAACCATTGTGATGGGCCACTGTCAGCTGATTTGGGTGGGTTTGCCTCTGTTATTCAATGTGTGGAAGGCCACGGATCACAGACCCTCCATCCCTGCTCCTTTCCATCAGCTGAGGAAGTCTCCACACCCGTTCAAGCCTTGACAGAGGTAATCAGCATTGGATTTTCCCCCAGTATCAAAATACAATTGCACTGCCATCCAGCAGCTCTCCGGCAGCCCACCTCAAATGAGCTACTGATTGCACCTGAGTCCCTAAGGAGAACGCAAGCAGGTATCAGAGCCAGCCCCATCCATCAGTATCTGCAGAGAAGAAGACTAGAGAGTCCCTGGAGACACATCTCTCTAGGACAAAGCAAGCCATGCTCCTATGCCCATCCTACCATTGCTAAGTGAGCCAAATTGACTAAGCAACTTAGGAAGGTGCAGCCTGCTCCTGTCCATGGCAATGGGTTGTTCTGCAAACTGGAGCAGGCGTGAGGAACCAGGACATGCCTCAGCCCATCCCCACTGGCTGCAGAGGAGGTTCTTCCTGCCTAGGGTCTGAACTTAAACTACTAACAACTGTTAAAGAGGAATCTTCCAGGCTGGCAAACATGCAATACTTGACATACAAATTGTCTGAGACATCGAGATATCATCGCATAGCCATCTCTTGACATACTGGCATAGCCCTTCAGGCCAAGGACCAGTCAACCTCAAATGACTTTTTCTCAAACAGTTACTCATTAAAAAAAAAAAAAAAAGAAAGAAAGAAAGGGAGAAAGACCAGAGGTGGAAAGGAAGGTGATTTGAAAGATCACAGAAGGGAAAACACAGGACAGTGGTTCCTATTGGAGACAGGTCAGCTCAGGACCGCAGCTCCCAGCATTTCCCACCACCCAGCCAGGCACGCAGAACAGCTGTCCCGTCAGGTGGGAGCAACACACTGCACGTAGCATCCAAACCGATTCACGGGTGGTCTGGTTTTGGAAGGGGACTATTCAGCCATTTGAGGAGCAGAAAGGTTCATTACTATGTCTCTTTAACTGTTCTGCTAAACGGGTTCTCCTGGGAGCCAACAGGAACTGCACTCCTGACACAAGTGAAGTGGTGGTCCCCAGATCAACCACAAGCACAAAACCAAACTATTGTTTCCAGAAGAGGCACACAGGGCATCCTGTGACTGACCTGGGCTCCTTTGGCCTGACCTAGAAAACAGGAAAACCAAAAGCTCCACCTTTGAAAGCTGTTTAAGTGTGAGCTGCTACCACGTTGCTCGTCTGAGCCAGTGCAGGTCAGGAACAGAGTCATCTGGAGCAACAAGCTTTTCTGTGCCACCAGCGCTCTTGTAGGTGTACCACAGCAAGATCTTGGTGATTTCTTTCAACTCTTTAAAGCAACACTATGATTTCTGGTACTACTTAACCCAGAGCTTACCAGAGTTGCTCTTCTCTCTGCACAGTATGTTTGTCACTGCATTACAGAAAGGTTACTCCACATATGCAGCCGCAGTGCCTCGCACCACAGAAATTCTTCCCCACCATTCTGTCTCTCCCCTCCCCAAGTCCCCAGCACACATCCATACGGAAAACACCCTGCTACACTTCAAACACCACCCTAGCCAAGCCTTTCTTTTTCAGCTGCCTGACTGCCAGCCCCAGCATAGCAGGGCTGCCCATTTGCAGAACTCAGCACTCCAATCCACTGACCTTTAACACAATGTATGGGATTGACTGTTTCTTAACACCATTGCCTATTTTAAGTAATTTTCTAGAAATTCAGTTCATTCTTCTGCTTGCCTAAGGAGATATAAAAATTTACACCTATTGTAAAAGCATGAATAAAAGCTGATTGCAGAAAGTAAAGACAATAATGTGCTCATAATACTAACTAGCTCACTTGCACTGCCTTTCTGTTTAAAGGAAGATTTGTCTTATCATCAACAGGGTGTTGATTTAGATTGCTGCTAAAATTACCATTGTAAAAGCAGAGCCACTTTTATTGCATTAGTATAGAGAACAGTTATGTACAGTCTTGACTTTTATGCCTGTTGCCAGTGGTGATCAGTCTGTTAATTATTAAGCCAAACAGGTTCTGCAGCGAGAGATGACATATTTAATGCACTTGGGATATTTTTTTGAAGAGGTTAACATTTACAAAATAAATAAGAAAAAAAATCAACAAAACCTTTTTAAAGTAGAAATGAGCTAAGCTGATAACAGAATCAGGTAGAGAAAGCGAAGTGTTTGAGACAGCAAAGCAAGGAGGGCAATGCTCCAGTACTTAAAAGACTCACATTTTGTTTCCAGCTCCGTACAGACTTCTGGTGTAACTGGAGCTAGTCCTTCAGGCTTGGCAACTGATTTCTGTACTGATATAGTGCAATTTGGCCAAATATAAAAGAGAGAAAGAACTACACTCCCTACTAAAATGCAGTCACCTTCAATGGTAGCCACATCCATTTTGATTTCTCTTTACACAGCTCTCTCATGACCTGATGATACTTGAGCTGCAGGTCAGTTTTCTTCAGTAGCCACGTTGCCCAACCCCTTGCTCACGTATTTCTAATCTCAGTTCTTTAATGGGTAATCACTAACAGCAAAGTAGCAGCTCGTGTGGATGCACAGGAGGAAGAAGTTTCTGTGTATTCTGCACATGGTTTGCTATGTAAACAGTACCAGAAAGGGGGCAGGAAGAAAACATTTGACGTTAATGAGCAAATACCTGCTTGGATTTCCCAGTATCCAGGTGTCATCACTTTTTGATAAGCAGAGAACATTAAGACTGGAAATGTATCTAGAGGCATTCCTCTTCTGGTTTCAGCATGCTCGGTGTCGATTCAACTTTTGCTCAGTGCTCAGACTGCTCAGCATGAGAGCAAACCCACACCAGCCATTAGTTTATGCTGTGAGTTTGGGACTGTTAATCTCTGATTCAGCTAAGACAAGAGTGGCTGGGCTACTGTTTTTTCAGCCCCATAAAACTCACAAGCAGCTCAGCTCCAGCTCCCTGCCAGCATTATACCATGTGGTCAGCAAGGGGGGTGTGTTGGCAGTGGGACTGCAGGGTAACCTGAGAAATACCAATTGGAATGGCTTTTCCGAATCCTTTACAGAAAGCACTTTTATCTGAAGAGCATTTCATCAGTTAGAAGTGAATGCGCTGGTGGGGAGAGCTTTGGAGAACACTCAGGATCCATTTCTTTTCATTACAGCTTTGTTATGAGATTTGCCTAGACTGCTCTCCAGTTGGGTGATGTACCCGTTTAGGAGCATTTGACTGACAGATACTGCTGCTGGTGCAGGCTGGGTGGGAAAGCCACGTGCTTCAAACAGGCATCACAAGCACTGCCCTTCAGACTGCTTTGAAGGACCAACTATGTCTGCTCTGAGAGAAACACACTTACTAGAACATTTAAAAAAAAAAAAAGTCGTGCAGATTTAATGACTGATCATACAGATGTCTAAGACAGCTTCTCCACCAAAGTAACAGAACCACCAACTGACAGACTATATGAAAGAGAGAAAATCCTGTAATTCAGCCTACTTCAGTGCATGAGAAATAGCATGCAACAGGAAAATTAGGTTAAGTATCAAAGCAGTACCTTGATTTCCATTCTCAGCTGTGTCTCATCATCCTTTCATGATCTTGGGTAAATTACTTGACCTCCCATAGCTTAAGTTCCTCAGCTTTGAAACAAAGAAGATTCTCCTGTCTTGATTACTTGGCTTTTAAACCAACTTCAGTAAGTATGTCTTTGTGGAGGTTTGTACAGCACCTAACATTTTCTCTCTGTGGCTGTTTTGGGGGAAGAAGCCACATCCTTTATTTGCTATTGTAAACACAATTAATAATCACCAGAAATTTTGCACTCCATCTATAGTTCAAGAGGGGTGTTCTCATTCCTCGGCCACAGACAGAAATGATCAGGACAGAATGAATTTCTTAAGCCTTCATCAGGAGGACTTCAGATGGGACATTGGCTGTGTGGGGTTAAAGGTTTTCAGCACTCCTTTGAAGGCACTGGCATTGCCTGTGGAGTCTTCAGTCCAAACAAAAGAGCAAAGACACTCCAGGTCTTTTGGGACCAAAAGCAAAAGAAATCTTCCTTTGAATTGGGAAAATCT
The DNA here is from genome assembly GCF_964211835.1 of Anser anser. Taxonomy (NCBI): domain Eukaryota; kingdom Metazoa; phylum Chordata; class Aves; order Anseriformes; family Anatidae; genus Anser; species Anser anser. The sequence goes on along the minus strand of NC_139726.1, from coordinate 14,811,465 downwards.
TTAGAGAAGGGACTTCAGACCTCCAGTAATAAAGGAAATAAAAAGCATCTGCACTGACAGCTCCAGTTAGGAGTAAAGAAGCACAAAGAGCTTTGAAAAACAACCAGCCTTTCATCTTCAATAGCAAGCTCAACAGCTCTGCACCAGCTGCTCTGTAAACAGCATAGCAAGGGAAAGCAAATCATTGGCACCAAATGCATTAAACATGGCAATGGCTTCAGATGACATATTTTGTAAACTTCCTCCTTACAAGTTATGCTATTTCTTAAATCTAAAGGATTACCTGCTGTATAGCAGTGGAGTCATTCTTCCAAGCACCTGGGCAGGTTCATTACCCATGTTTCTTACTGAGTTCCCCACAGGGCAGGCAGTTTGGTTAAGTGAGGATCAAATGGGTTGCCAGGTGACTTGGGTTCATCCTCTGTCTCTGCTTTACATTTTCTGAGGGCCAGCAAATCACTTAATCTTTGGGCCAAGTTTTCACCTGGAGAAGAACAATCTTTTGCAATTTTTTATTGACTCTATCCATACGAACTTTTCAGGAGACAGACAGACACTGCTTGGCAAACTCAAACCTCCTGACAACAGAGTAACTTTTCTTAGCTCTGGACCACATAGGAATTGACCCGGAGCACCCAAAAATATGTATATCACAGGCTGAATTAGCTCCAAAGTATAAGTCCTAAACAACAACTAAGTGAAACTACACCCTAGATTTGTTGAGGTTTAATTTAGTTGAATCCTCTCATGTGAGCAATGAAACACTACAAACAAGGGTTAAAAGACAGCACTGACAATCCCCCTACAGTATTCTGGGCACTGAAGCAGTTAAACACACTCAGCATCTATGTACATGAGTAGGGAGGGATTACATCCTCTGAGTGGCTTTGCTGTGATCTATTAACACTGAAGTGACATTTTCTTTAATTTCAAACTCTGTTTCCATTATGAAAACTATGTTAGAAATGAAGGACAAGTGGAGTAATGAACAACTGTCACTTCTTATGCCTCTGGCAAAGCATGACCAAACACCCACCTTTCCATTTTCTCCTCACGTAGAAATCTGTTGGGATTCTTGTCACTTAAACTTCCTAAACTTCATTTCACTAACAGGAGAATAAGAATGCCAGGTATTTCCAGAGTACCCCAACGTTTAACAATATCATGACATACATGCTATGTTTGTACCACTTAAAAAACACTACAGCCTCTTTGAATAGCTGCCTGCCTTCATGGGGAAGCAGTTGAAGAGTATTCCTGCAACCCAGTTCCTTGGGTTCACTCTGCTGAGGGTAACTCAGAGTAAAAACCACTGGTGGAACAGATCCTGCTGGACACTTGACACCCACTGCTGCTAAGCCCTAAAAAGCCCTGTTCCAAAAGTCACAGCCCCTTCTGACCTGGCACATGATAGTGCCATGAAGGCACTACTTAGTGGGGAGGTTTGGAGCTCACATCTGCCTAGTGGTCTCTGCCAAGCTGTCAGCCAAAGACTTCCTTAGCATTAGGCAGCCCATCCATTTCTGGGGTATCAGCTGCTGTTAGCCAGATGCTCTCCCCTCCATCAGGCACGGGTAGGTGACTTCTCAGGAGCTGCCCTGAGAAGAGCACAGATGTCTGACAGCACTAAAATAGGCACTTTAATTTGTTCTCCCCACTTTGACCCATGAAATAGCACGCGTGTCCCTGCTCTCCTCTTTCATCCACTGCAAAGCGGCCACAGGGTTTCAGGAGACATTTGGGGACTGCACTTGTAATAACCCTGAACACACATCCAGCTGGTATCTGCACTCACTAACCACTCCAGCATGGAGAACAGCAACACTACATCCCACTTGTCCTCAGGGCTGCAGCTCACGCCTTCAGAGCAGGTAGCACTGGTGGCTCAACCCCTTGTACTGCAGAGGGACTCTGCTCGCAAAGTCCTTCAGCAGCTCAGCTGCTCTTAATTGCCTGCTAGGCAGGAGCAGGCTTTGCTCCCACTCAGTACAGCCTTAAAAATCTTAACTTCTTCCCTCAAAGCTGGTTTGCAAAGCAAGTACAGCCAGTGAAAAGGCTGATGTTTTACATGTCTTGCTGTGGTGGACCCTTATGGCTCGATGAGATTCCTTTAACCAGAGGCATGACACCGTCATATGGGGACCACAGACTGGCTGGTACGAAGCTAAGCTTGTTGCTTCTTGGACCTGCCATTTTGTTTTAAGGAAATGGCACAAAGTGGTGTCATCATGTGGACAAGCAGAGTTTAATGCCAAAGGAATGGAACCTCGTGCTTTAGTCTCCAAACCAACTGCCTTCCACTCTCTGGAAACAGCAGCCTGCCAGGCAGAGACAGACATAATTACAGAGATATCATTCCTCACCTCACTCCTTCCCCTTTGTAGACCAGTGTTACTATAAAAAGGGGAAACTGAGGCACGGAGAAAAGTGGCAACTTGTCCAAGGCTCAGGGCATCACAGGCAGTCAGGAGGCTACATCAACCGCTGGTCCATGAGCAGCATCTGTTTCCCTACAGCAGCCTCAAAAAGCCAAGCTCTGTGGCTGGGAGGATGCTTCTCTGAACACCCACATGAGGCCTGAAGAAGACCAGGGTGACCAGACCCTGCTCTGCAGCAAGGTTGCAGCCTCCTGCCAGAGCCCAGTTTTCCAGAGATGACCAGTGGGAGCAGGATGGCCTTGGAGGCCCCTTCCCCCAGCCAGGCAGAGGCAGAGGTCCAGCCCGGCCCACTTCTCTCTATGGCACAACTGACCCCAATTCGAGCTGCCGACACTTTTTTTTGCTCAGGGTGTTTCAGAGCTTGGTTCTTTGTGAATGCCTTTTTGTGTCACGCCGCTGGCACCAGCACGGCCTGTTCCCAGCCTGTTCCAGCAGCTCCCCGACCGCTGAGGTGACCGACACAGAACAAGGCACAGGCTCCGAGCTGGTCCTCACCGGGGCCTCGGAGAGAAGGGAAGGATCCTGGTGGAGCTTCCTCCCTCTTCTAGGGAAAAAAACGTGCCAGGTGAATGGAGATCCTTTGAAAGAGCAACACTCTGTGCCACAAGCAATGACATCCATTCAGAGGAAAAGAGCTAGGACCCGAGCAACAGGCTGCAGTAGCCATCTCAGTATCTACAACATGAACAATGTAATACTCTTTTCTTAAAGACATTGCATGTTTGAAACGTGCTGAATGAAGCTCTTTGGCACGTTGTTCCATAATGCCTTAGGAAGAAGCAGCCTGGAGCATTTCACTGAAATCCCATATAATCTGGAGAACTTCCCCTCAACAACCAGGGCTGGGAATTACGGTTCACGAGCGTTTTGCACGGTACTGGCTTTCTGCAGGGTCTCATCCAGGGCAGTCGTTCTGGCAAGCACAGCCTGTGTTTTGATGGAGCTCTTGTGCTCCCTCACACCAACACGTACGTAACCCAGCTCTGCCGCGCTTTTGTCACACCCGCGCTATCTCTGCAGCCACGGAACTGCTCCTAGATCTCAATTTACAAATCACACCTTCATCACTGCCAGAAGGGCAATTACCTTTTTTCCACAACAACAGTAAGCACGGTTATCAATGCTGGCTAGCCCTGGCTGCTCAGGATCAAAGACAAGGAGCTTTCACACATGCATGCAGGAAATCCAGTCCTGGCTACGCTGTTGTAAGTGGGCAAAGCTCAAAAGCATCCTCAGAAACACCCACAATCAGCTGAGCTTGTTCTTGCTGTCAAAGGCTAAGTTTCCCTATTTATGATGCATAACATGAATGTCTCATTTTTCTGTAGAGTGCAACGTTTAAGTTTCTCTCTTGTAATTTTACCAGTAGCCTCCTGTCTCAGTCAACAGAAAAATATTAAAAAACAAGTGCTTCAGAAACAGGCCAAAATAATACAGGCCAAAGCTCAAACAAAACAGCCCATATCATTGCAACAATAAAAATCAGGCTCCTGTTTGCAAAGTACCCCGTGTGGATTTTTCTTTTTCCCTGCCAGCATTGACAAACCCACGCAGTTGTTCTGCTGGTGGCTATCTAGGAGAAATGTGGCTGAGCAGGCACTCACCCATCCTACTACCACGGGGCGTGGGTGCGGGGCCACACCAGTACCTGAAAGCAGAGTAAATCCAAACGAGAAACTGCTGCCTTCAATATCCTCAAACAATTGAGGGAGAAAACTGTTCAGGCTACTACAGGGGCTGCAAAGTTTAGGCTTGAATATCAGCCACAAAGCCTCCTGATCCCCTCCTGACACAGGCAGCCCCTCCAATGGGCACACATCCACTGCAGGGACAGGCTCCGGAGCGCAGATGAGGTCCAACATAAGCCCAGGGATGACCAGAGTCCTATGGCTGCCCTCCTTTTGCAAAGAAGCCACCAGGACTTGCTGTATAGAGAAACCAGGTCACCATCAGTGATGTGTGGTGAAAAGCAATCTCGCGGGCATCACCTCACACAAAGCAGGGGATGCTTTTTCCAGGTCCCAGACAAGCACCAAGGGACATTCAAAATCAAACCAGAGCAGAATAAGTGAATTTAGCCCCTTGACCAGTGCAGGACGGACAGATGGACTCCTGCTGCCTCAGCTGATGCCACTGATTCATGCAGTTCATGCAATGCCCTTTCCACCTCAGACCCCCTGGCTCAGCAGTTTTGTTACGGGCGGGTCACTTCCAACCCCTCAGTTTATTGCCTTCCTCAATTCATGCTACATGGTACTTCTCCATTTCCCCCTCTTTCTCCTCCCCGTGGCTATTACATGAAACCTAACCAATTCCCAGTTTAATTGCTTTCAAGACCTTTCTTTTCCCACTCTAACTCCCCAGCCACACATTCAGGAGTGCAAAAGGGAAAGCCATGAGGGACTGCGTTAGAGTCATGGTGCTATCATTGCTGTGCTGTCACTCTCCATTGGAAGACTTCACACATTAGAGGCATTGCTGAATTATAGCTAGAGTTTTAAGACCAAGGGAGTCCTGCACACTCTTTTTACAGATGGAAAAAACACGGCCCATAATGACGATGGCAAGAAATCTGTTTTTTGTTGTTGTTGTTGTTGTTTTTTTTTTTTCCCTCCCCAGGCCGGTATTTCCATGTTACCTCAGTTGCTTCTGTTTATTTTTCACTTTTTTTCTACCGCCAAGCTTGTCCACCCTGCACCTGCACTGGACTTGACCAGCCCCATCCCACAGTCCGTCACAGCAAGTCACTCAACCCAAAAGGTAAAGGGCTAAACCCAGATTAGAGGTCAAAGTAAATACTGATCTGAAGGGTTTTGTGTTTGGGAACAGGTAAGTGCTTGTCTTACTGGAAAGCTGGTTTAATTCATTGTTTTCAGCTAAATAAATGCAAGGGCACAAGAAAGCCACTGACACACTGAAGCACAGGAAATCTCCAGCACATAATAGAGTGGCCAGCACACAAAAGCACAGTAACTCATTCAAGTACTCTGAAATTCTCAGCTGAAAATTACTATGTCGTTACACTTGATTATTTAGAGGCCTTGAGTGCTCTGTCCAAGAAGACAACCCATTTAATCCAGTTACGTCTTATGTGTAAAACTCAATACCCAGGTTCTGGACCAAGAGAGCAGCCATCATGCCAAGGGGACAGAAACCTTGTATACCCTCCTTCACAAAACACTGTGTAGGGCACAGAGACAAACACCTTTCCCCATCATGACTTACAGTCTGCAGTGTTGATCAGCTCACGGAACAAGACAAGCAAATCACTCGCAGCCAAATCAGATCTCCTTGATCCAAAGGGCCACTGGCAGAGCCCAATCAAGAAACAACTAAAGACACCGCAAATCACCTTGCATTGGAAGCTCCCTCCCGCCTCTCCCTCTGGGGCTGATCATCTCAGCTTCCTGGTGGAGCTAAGTACCTGGTATGGTATTAGCATCACACACCAGGCACCTCTTCCAAGGATGAGGAGAAATCAGCCATACCACAGGGTGCACAGAGAACAGCAAACACGAGCGGCCCTCCGAGATAGCAGCAGGCATTGTTTCTCATCTCACACCAGAGCACTGACCAGCAAGAAATGCAACAGATTGGTCTTAATTGTAAAATTCTCCAGGCAGGCCAACCAGCAATGCAGTGGTATCAAACAGCTGGTAAGCATTATGGATGATTCCAGCTACTGGGCCCTTAATAGAAGAGGTACCTATAAAGGTTTTGCTCTGGCAATCAAGCCCTTGAGATGCTGATAGCCCTCGCAGGGTTTTTATATAAAACCTCACAGCTTTATAAGCAGGGAACTTGGAGCCTGTTGCAGGAGCAGGCTGAAATATGCAGTGAGATTACAGGTTTCAGCACCTGGAAACCAGACACGCATCCTGCTTTTAAAGCACTATTAGGAGCAGAGTGGACCACCATGATTTGAAGTAGGGGTTTATTTAAAAAATTTAGAAGTATTTCTGATGTGTTTTTCCCAGACATAAATAAATTGATGTAATCTCTTTTCAGAAAGTGGAAGGAAATGCTACCTTGTTGGGACTGCAGGAGCGGATTTATCGGCTTTGTCCCTGAAACCGAAGGGCATGTCTGAGATCACCCAGCCTCATCCAGGCATCAGCTGAATGAGTGGCTGCAGTCTCCCACACCACCAGTTCCATCAGGCTCTTGCTGGGTGACAGTTTGGGTTAATTGCAGGGGTCAACAGCTGAGCTCAGGGCAGTAAACACTGCACAGGGCAGCTTTCAGTAACACACTCCTGTGGCAGAGGAAATCTATTTCCTTTACCTGAACAGAGGAGATGGGTAAAATCCCACCGAGGCCAGCAGATTTCATAGTTCTGAATGCATGTGATGGGCTGGACTGAGAAGCGGGGAAGAACCAGCGTGGGCACTTGATTCCTGCGTCTTTTCCTAGCAATGCCAGACACCGGCTGTTACACCTCAGAGCTCTGCCAAAGGTCCTCATCCTTTTCCTGGTGGAGTGATGGGATAGAGTAAGCAGCGAGGTCCAGGTGTTGCAGGACTCTGCTGAGCCTTGGTAGTTTTTTTTCTGCACAGATCCATCACACCCTTCTGCACCCACAATGCGCCTTCTCAGTCTTCCTACCGGTACCGGACTGCTTGGGGATAGGAGCCGTGCACTCATACAGTAGCTAGAAAAATGGAGCCTTGCGCTCTGCTTATGCCTCTGCGCACCATGTGGGAGAAGTGTTCCTCCAGGACCAAGCTGGGTTTGGAAACAGGGAAAAGCCGGTGGCACACAGCAAGGCAGGGGGGAAGCACCCCGGTGCCAAGGTGGAATTGGTGCGGAGCAGATCTGGAGCGATGGCCTGGGACTGCAAAGCTTCAAGGTACGCCTCCTAACCAGCTGGCCAGGCATCGACTGCCCGGACACCCCTGAAAGCCTTGGGCCCTAGGGGGGCGAGGGGACAGGTACTTTGGGGGCAGTTTGCAGGAACAAAATCCTCTCTCGTAGCTGTAGCTCAGGTTGTCCCTGTTCCTCGGGGCCGCCCTCCTGTCCCCAGAGTCAGCCCAGCTCTCGCCTCCTGATGCCTGGAGGACCGGGCAGGGAGCCGAGGCCTCCAGGCCGAGGGTGCCCACAGCCGCGGGGACGGGCAGACTGAACCTCCCCAGGAGGAGGCAGCGGGACTGCGATCTTTCCACTGCGGATGAGTCACTTCCAACCGGGCTATTAAGTTATTACATTGTATTATTATATTAACGTCATTGCCATTTTCAGGAGAAGATAAACCTAATTTTAATCTGCTCTTAATTGAAAGCTTATCAAGAGACTGGCTCCATCCCTACGCAGTGAGAGGGCTTTTTTTTTTTCTCCTCCTTCCCTTCCCCCTCTCCATACGCTGCACTCTTTACGCTGATGAAAAGAAACATCTCTATTCATTAGAGAAAAAGCAGCTCGGAGTCAATCAGGCCTGTTAACCTACAGCCTGGGCTGTTATCGACGATCAGACCTTTCCCAACAACAAAAAACCTGCTGGGGGCTGCGGTTTGGCGGCCTGTTGCAGCAGTTCCCTTAGCTGTTCCTCTTTATGTTGGGGTACTTGACAGTTTCCATTAGGTGAAGTGAGAATATTAAAGATATTTGAGCAGCTCTGGGAGAAAGTTGACTATATAATACAAGGGGACTGTGCAGATTTTAATTACAGATTCTCCCAAAAATCCATAGAAAGTCTGATTAAACTCCTAATTACTTTTAAAGAAGTGAATAAGCAGTCAATAAGATGAACAGCAGTCTCTCTCCTCCTCTCTTTTTCTTCTGAGCAAGTTCCACGCTGATAGCACGCTGCAGATGTATTACCACAGGCAAGTTACCAGGAGACTAAAGGGGAAACATTTCTCTAAAGACTCCTTCGAAGGAACTTTTTGCGACATCCTCAGTACCAAGGCCGGCCCTGAAATCGTTCGGGTCGCGATGATTTGCACCAGCAGAGGAACTGCCCGTTGCCCCAGCAGTGACTTCATTTTGCAGGATTATACATCGGCTTTTCCAGCCGCGCTCAGCCTCCCCACACAAGCAGCGCCGGCCCTCGGGGGGGCTGTGGCGGGGTTTCTTCCCCCTGTCCAGCACGAGGAGGTGACGCTCACACGATGTACGCCTTGTCCCTGGGGGCTGCAGTTGGTTCTCCTGGCTGTGTTTTATTACTGGCAGCCTCCCCAGGCATGCCACATAACCACGCTGAGCAACGTCACTTACCCCGCTCTGTCAGACTGCGGGGCTGGCAGCAATGTCCACCCTGAGAGCCCTGGCCCGAGGTCACGGCTTGGTGTCTCCACAGCTGAAGACGTGGGCACCTCCGCGCTAAGCAGAGCTGAGAGAAATACGCTTATTCCAAGGGGAGCTCTCACTGGATGAGGAGAAACTTCTCGATCCCGGCCCCACGGGCCCTGTTCCAGCCCATTCATAGGTAATTTGTAGGCTGAAGGTGGGACCCATTCTGAGGTGGTGTACAGCGAGACATGCAGACCAAGCCAACGCTGTTCCCAGGGCACAGCCATGCTCCTGGCCTGTTTTTCAAGATGTTATTTATTTTGCTGTCTCCAATGCCAATATCCTTAACCCTGTAAATACCTTTCATTTTCCCATCTCAGAAAGCGGGAGTGTTTCTAAGGGGTCACCTGTTCCAGGGCTTTCATTCTTCATCTCCAAATATCACCACGCTCCGCCTCTCACCTATTTTTTATATTTTCCTCGCAGAGAAGACACACAGCTACCCAGAACCTCCTCCTACACCACCGTCAGTGATATTCTAGACAAAGCACAAGACTGGGAAGCAGCAAGCCCAGCTTAGGGGCAGTAACCACCAATCTCCCCCATCCCTATCCACGGTGCCAATGCAGTTTGTACTCTCTGGTGTGGCCAGAACCACAGTTTATCTGAAAACCCAAGTCCCATAACTTTCACAAACCTTTCAAGTGAGTCCCCAATCCTGGAGGGACCTTGATGAGAGCATGCAGGTGACCTCTAGTAAAACTGTTGATAATTTGAGGCTAAAGCCACCTTGTGCACTGGGTACAGCACCCAACAGAATGAGGCCCGTGCTGGCTGGCAGCTCTCAATGCTTTTGACATAAAAGCAACTTTTGCCAGAGAAAACACAGCTGAAGTAGCAAGGCTACTGGGCATGAACATTTGAAGCCTCTTTTTTTTCTCTTCTGGGAGAGGGCTGCAAAGTGGGGTCTTAAGGCGAAGAACAAAACTAGGAAGGGAAGGAGAAGATTTTGCTGTGCATTGGAGAGGTAGATTAATTCCTAAGCCTTAAGCCAAAGGGATGAGAGAAGAAAGAAAGGATCTTGGAAAGGGAAGGGGGGAAGGAGTTTGCTCCGCAACCAAGGCTGGGTAATAAGGCATATGTGGCTTCCAGTGACAGTGTGTGAATTTACAGTATAATAAAGATATATACGGCCATTTGGAACAAGCTATTTCTAACATAAAACGACTCTGTATATTGATTGCCCGAGGAATTTGTACAGAACCTTATTTCCAGACATATAACTGAGCATATTATTTACTCACCATAAAAGCTGGATAAATGGCCAGACTCCAGGAGGGTGTGAGGCAATGGTAGTCGTTCATTGACAGGATGAATGGAAGGAGGTTTCAGCATGACAGAGAACGCCAGGATGCTGGGACCTATCCCACCAAGCCAGCAGCTTCAGCGAGTCACTGCAAATGTATAGATCAGGTGTATCTGCTTGTTTTTTTTTGGTGGTGGTGGTGGTGGTGGTTTTGTTTGTTTGTTTGTTTCAAAAGATGAGGCCACTCCAAGACCCTTTTGAGGAGACAGGAGCCCAACACACAGAAAAATCATGATTTCTTCTCTCTTTTCTTCATGATTTCTTCTCTCAAGTAGCACTGAGAAACTGAGAAATGAGGAATCAGAGGCCAGCAAGTCCAGAAAGCAGAAGGGTCTGAAGCAGAGCAGACTCTTATAGGGCAGCATACGAGGCCCCAAACCATGGGAGCCCAGCTAGACCCCACATCAGTCACTTACTTAATGATAAAGGAGAGATGACAGCTGTGGATCGACCCTTGCCTTGCTTCCCATGAGCCCAAGGCCAGCCTGGTCTGAGACAGGTCTCCCTCAGCACTACTGAGAGCTACTGGCTCATTTCCATCTGGATAGAAGTGCCTGAACAGCACGCTGTGAAGCTTGGATGGCAAATGTTTCCAGATCCCCTTTCCCCTTCCCAAGAGACCCTTAGGCATACCAGTTTCCAAAGGCAAAGGGCTTTGTAGGTCTCTTTGTCTTTCGATAAGACCATAAGCTTCAAAGTATTTCCTAGGAAGTGTGATGGACACATCATCTGGGAAATGCAAACAAGACTTGAAGGAAGAAAGAGTCTGAAGATGAGAGAGGAATAGAGAAATACCCTTTGGTTTCACAGAAGATAAGCAAGCAGTAAGACCAGCTCAGAGACAGGGAATTCTGCAAAGTTTAGCAGCTCTACTGCAATTGTATTTAGACTATTAATAGTTTTGCTTTGACTTGTAAAACAGGTGAACAAGCAATGCTGTGATCTTGAGCATTCTCCTCCCCATCTCCTTGCCTTTCACACTCCATCGTAATGTTATGTGTAAGTGATACCAAGTCCAGACTGAGATCCCCTGGGCAGGGACTGCATCATTTCCATATTCCGTTAAGTGTCCAGATAGTCCCCGCATAGCAGTTACGCGTAGAGACCCAAAGGACTGGCCAGGCAGGTGATGGGGTCTTGATTCATGACTTCTGCTCATCAGCAAGGTGCTCTAATAATGAGGATGGAAAAAACAAGGTGTAAGAGGCTGTGAAAGGGTTGTAAAACTGCCTTTATGTTCAGCACACAGCCACTCCACCAGAGCAGCCCAGAGTATCAAAGAAAGAGGTTGAATATTCTTGTACTCCTGCTGCCACCTAAAGGAAATTTCTCAAAAATGTTCTGAAATGTGGAATAACCATATGTATGTTTCCATGCTGGGGCAGGCTTCTAGCTGGAGAAAAAGAAAAAAGAAAAAAAAAAAGATCCATTTGGAACACAAAATATTATGTTATGTTATACTTCTATCTTCCAGGAATCTGCTCCAGTGTCCTGGTAGATTTCAGCACGACCATGGTTGCCAAAGGATGGGGCCAGGGGACTTGTGCCAGCACTGCAAGGACTCCAGCACTGACGGTCTTGATGGCCATGGCCTAAGGATACAGATAAGGGAATGTCTGTAAAGAGCCACAATATCTTTTATTACACAAGCTGACATAAATGGTAAACAGCTTAAGGGTCAGAAATATATTTTCTTCATTTGGGGAACATAAGTTCTTGTTAAATGGATCCTTCTGAAATAGTTTTCCTTAAGGCACTCAATTCCTATGTTTGAGTTTTCCTCATTATTCAGGGGAGACATTGGGTCCTTTGCTGCCTTTGAAGAGATGAGAAGGTCAGGCCAGCTTTAGAAACCTGGCACCACGGCCTTTTCCCGATGTCGGCTTCCTTTAATGCAGCTCACTTGGTTGAATCCATTCTTATGGGATTATTTTTTTTCCAGAATTGGGCATATTCCAATGGTGCTGCTGGTAGCTGGGCAAAGCGAAGATTTCTAAAAGGAAATGTTGTTCCCATACTGTGCATAAAATAGCAATAACTTTGTTTAAGCTTCTATGCTGAATAAATGCCCAACACCAGAAGTTCTGTGCAGTCAGCACTAGTGAGCCCAGGGAAATATTAAATTGCCTCATAAACTGGAAGCCAAATGGAACTATTACTTAAATGCTCAAAAAGTATAATTTGCTGCTGCAGATCAACGAATTGCCTTATTAAATAGAGGGAACATTACTATATAAGTGAAATTGGCTTTACAACTTTAACTGTGGAGTTCACATTTTAATACCCTTACGTTTAAGGGGTAACGTAACATAGCCTATTTAGCTTTCCACCACATATGCACATGAGGGCATGCATGGACAAGTGCTCATATGACATTCAGAGTGGTCAGAAGTACAGAAAGTTCAGAGTGGCCGGAGTACAGAAATCTCACTGAAAAGTATCAGAGAGTAGGAGCGCTTCTCACGAATGGGACCACACCTCCAGTTCAGGACACTGGGGAAGCCAGTCCAGGATGAGTAAGTAGATGCTTCCTGATATCCCAGTATGAAATGGCATGTTTGTCAAGAACTGGTAGCTGTGCGTAAGCTTCAGTGCACAGCATGCCTTGATGTATCATTCCATGACGTGAATGTCTACCGAACTTATTACCTTCCTCACATATTTACTTTTCAGGACGACTGAACACCGTGTTGTCCTTATTTCACAGAGAGTTAAGCTGAAATGCATATGCATTAAGCAATTTGCCCCGAAGTGTCATATTGCGATGTGTCATTTGATGATAGCTGCTCTACCCTGGTGCTATTCAGGAAGCCATTTGACTCCCAGCCTGTGACTAATGTCTTGCCTGAGCAGTCTTGTCAGGAGATGTGATTTCTACATATGCTTTCCTTCTCCCTGTGTTCCACAGAAACTGCATTTACCCAATTTGGTCTAATACTTTCCCCATTTATCCTCACTAGGGAGTTTTAGCTTGTCTCGATACTGGAAACAGAAGCTATCTAGGTCACCAGCCACAGGTGAATATGACCTTTTAATTAACTGTTCTGAAACTGCTGAGGAATTGGGAATGGAAGACAATAAGGATGATTTTGCAAAAGAGAATGAAATAAAGAAAATAATGCTTCCAAACAGGATTGTCTCCCTGTGATGCCTGTCTTGCTTTCCCTCCCAGAGCACACCACGGGTACAGCCAATATCCCCACGAATCCTCAAAGCAGAGGCTGTACAGGTACGCTGATGTGCTGTGCTCTGCGGCACCGGGCAGCATTAACTCCCCAGCCAGCAGCTCTCGTGACTGACGTCAGAACATATTTCATATCAGAAGACGAAAACCAACAGGGAAATCAGAATGATTGGATTTTATCATACCATTTCATTCTCCAAATGATGGGATTTTATCATACCATTTGATTCTCCAAATGCCCGAACTGGAAAATATTTTTTTCTCCAGTACTAATGAGCATGTATTTTCAGCTCCTTGCTATGGATGGTATTCATACCTATCCCCAGTTGCCCTCAAGGTGTTGTCTACAGAATACAAGAATTCCCAGAGCCCGCAAGTATGGAAGCAAGCAGGTAACTTCCACTAAATATCTGTGCAAGCGTGATCACAGCCGTGCAACACCTCTGACTTCTCAACCATCCAGAAGGTGAAGTTTGCTCAGCATACGTTTAGGTGGCTTGCAGGCAGGGGAGACGACTCCTGCCCCAGCTGAATCAGGAGGCTGTGTGCCAAAGTCCTGCTGAAATACAGGCATGGGGACTACTCAGAACACTCCCCACCTCTGTTTTTGTCTCTTCCAGAAAGGCAAAATAAATAAATAAATACACAGATAAATAATTAAGCAAAGCAAATAACACCACACACACACACACCAAGACAGGAGTATGCATTTCATATTCTAGCAATCCAAAATGTGTCCCTGAGGCCCTGGGTAGCATTTACCTCCCAGCCAACCAAAATTAATTTTCCTTGCTTCTAACATCTCAAGAAACAGTGTCTCTAATGCTTTATTCCACCATGTGTTCTTACCTACATCTATTAATTTTTGTAATGGCACCCAGGAAAAAAGCAATCAGGTTTACTTGCCATGCTTTGGTTTTGAAATCAAAAGATCCCAAGGGTTCTCAGCGGGTTCTCCTCTCCAAAGCAAAAGCCCTCGCTCTCTCTTCTGTTATGCCAGAACTGTAACTACTGCAGTAGCACAGCTGTATGTCTTACTTGGTCTGAGTCCCCTCCACTTCAATGCAAGCTTTGGTGCTCCAAAATTCAAGCAACAAATCAGAGCAACACTAGGCACAAGATGCGCCACGTACACACCAGCACTTATAGGGCCTGAAAAACACATCTGTAACTTCTGAGCACCAGGAAGATGTAGTCACATTGGCACAGCTTTCTTGGCATTAAAAAAAGAAAAAGAAAAAAAAAAGAGAGAGAGAGCCATAATTGTTCCTCAAGATCTTTGCCCTTCTGAATAACCTTACAGTATTTCAGCTATCTGGCCTTTCTCGAGTCCTCAACAGAAAGTTATCCTGCTAGCATCATTATTGCCACAGACAGAAAAGCAAGACAGGAAGTTAAGTGACAGATCAGAGACACAAAAAGCACTTTATTTTGGCTCAGCAATGTGAAGGAGAAAGGCCTTTTATTTTCACTCAGTTAACAAGTTGCTTGTGGAGATGTTCCCTTCCTGTTCACAGTCCTGCGTCTGGATGAAGAATTTCTGCATTGCATGTAGAAATATTTACGTGGAGGTAAGCCAATGTATTGATCAGAGGACAAGTTCTCTGCCTGGGATTAGGGGAAAATTATCTGTGGTCCTCATTCTCTGTTTAGCACGGCTTGCTGTGAGGTGCCTGCAGACAGCAGCAGGAGTTATGCTGAACTGGATGAGGGTCTTTTTGGCATCCCCAAGCCACGTGGCACGGAGCAGGCCCCCAAGGCTGTGGGCCATCACAGCCGGGCTGTGGTTCACGGGGAGTGACTGCAGCAGATCTGACACAGGCACGGGCTGCAGACTGGGATGTGGGATGAAATCCTACTCCGATTTGTTCCTGGTACTGGAGGAAAATAAATTGTGCGCATACATTATCACACTTCACATGCTTATCCAACCGGGGATTAGTGACAGCTGTCTAACGCCAGCACATATAAGCAGTGACACCAGATACGAAGAGGTCCATGAAGCAGAACAGACCATCACGCGGATTCAGGCTTGCTTTGGAGAGGCTGATCTGCAGAACATCCTAGTATCCTCCGCTATCCACTTCCATCAGCAATAAATTTCCTTGCATTCTTCAAGTTGTTAGTGCAATACTGGCATAGCTTCTGTTTTGGTTTGGTTTTTTTTTTCTAATGCACACATTTAAGGTTGGAAAAGGGATAACATAGAGAGAACTGTGCTAATTTTCACGTGCTTTAGAGACCACAGACAAATCCATCGCTCTGCTTCCACTGAACTGGCATTGGACCCTCTGAAGTTATAAGCCCAGTAACGAGAGAGAACAGCCTTCTGGTACTTCCAGTGAGGCACCTTTCCTGTCTGCAGGTGGGAGACACCCACACGCCCAGCTTCACTACAGTAAATGCCAAACAAGCCTGATAAGAGACAAAGTTAGTGCCTGAAATAACAATAGGCCACAGAAAAGGAAAGCTTGTCTGGCATTGTGTAAGAGGAGCCTTTGGAGCATCAGTGGCAGAGACAGTTTGAGGAGCAGAGAAACCAGGTCTCTGCCCCTGGATGCCCTCTCACATGCACATGTCTATGGGCAACTCTGTAAAATTACTGTTTCACCTGCTGAGAGCTCAGTGTTAATTACAGGAGTCTAGACTGAGAGCAAAACCCAAGGCATTAGAGGCCAATGTGTTTAGGCCAGAAGGTAAAGAGGAGTACAAGCAATAAAAAGAATTGTATTAAAGATATGAACTACCTAGCAAGGGGACTAGAAGACCTATAAAAACAAGGAGAAGTGAGTTAGGAAGATTATTAAGGAACCAGAAAGAGATATTGAGTATCAGACTTACAGAGAGGTTCCCAGAAAGCACAGTGCACTGTGGACAAATCTGCAGCAGACAGAAAGTAAACAAGACAATTACTCCAGTAAAAATCATAGGGGGGAACTGGAGTCAGCAGGTGATGAAATGGGGGAATTTATGAAGCAATTTTTTTCCTCCCGCCTCTTTGCAGGGAAAGGAGAGGCCCAGTGCTGTGACAGGGGCTATATCTCTGGAAGGGAGAGGGCTAGATAATGCACAGACAGTAATAGAAATGGTTTGGGAAAATATAGGGCATTCACCACCTCCAGATACATGAAACACCTGCTTAAAGGAGAAAACATACCTAGCAGCTCCGCGGGAAATGAAGGTAACAGCCGGAGAGCATCAGGTCTGAGGAGGGAATCTGAGAACATCCAGCAGTACTAGCAAAGGAACACAATGGAAGACATATTTTGATTAGAGTTAGAAAACATTCCTACTGTGTTAGCACAGCACTGAGATACCCAAGCTGGATCAGGGAAGCAGCCGGGCAAGCAGGTGCCATGCCAGCTGCAGGGCTGTGAGCCTGGTGCCGTGACCCCACGAAGCCCCATTTCATCGGGCACTTCAGAGCTCCAAGGTATGGCTGATCCAAGCACAAACAGGAAGAAAGGCAGATCCAGAGCACGGAGGAACTGGCAATCTGCACGTACCATTACCTCGAGGTAGTCCTGGGCAAACAGGTAAAGTCTTTTCCCCTAATTCATAACATCCAAGCAGAAAAAAAGGATGTGTTTTGGATGTGTGCGGCAGCCTTACGGCAGGAGAGCGAGAAGGTCTGTGCCTTAGCCTCTGGTCATGACTCTGAGCAATCTGCCATTAGCTCTGCCCGTGGGCCACAGCAGACCCTGGGGATTCACCGTGCTTTCCGCTCAGAGCAGGAAACAAGGCTGTAAAGGTGGGAGAGGAGAAACTGAGGCACAAACCTGTTACAGAGGCTTGGCCTCTTCCTTTACACAGGAAGCCCGTGAACAACTGGCGATTCCTTCTTTAGATCCCTAAGAACTCCACTCAAGCCAGAGCAATTACAGGAGTTAAAAAAGAATCCAGTCCATTTGACTAGATCTCCTGGCTTCCACACCAGATCTCAAAAATCCATTTTCCAGTCTGACAGCAGATTTGCAGGGCAGTAAGACACAGTATAGAAAATGGCTGTGATTTCACCTCTTCCTTAAACTCAGCTTTCCGGGTTGTAAGCCACAGGTGCTGGGGAATGATGATGCTAAAATACCAGACTATTTTCAAAGGAAGAGTCCCTCGCCAGTCTCAGTTCTTACAAACGCATCTGGGTGGGGTGAGCCCTACTGAACAACTCAGCCCTCGTGAAGGTGTCCAGCAAGGAAGAAGTGCAGATATCCTGAGGCCTAGTTTCCCACTCACTTTGTGCCTTATCTCAGGTAATCTCCCACGTACACACAGGCAAGGCTTTTCCTTAGAAACAAGGCAGGGTTGTTTTCCAGATCAGCTCTAAAACGTCAGCAGTGCTGTGCTTACTAAAAGCTGGGGGGGCACTTTCAGGTCTGTACGACCAGCGAGGCAATGAATGCCCAGTGTCGTCATACCTATTTGGTAGCTGGTTCATTTTTCCTGACCCACAGTTAGCCTTTAATTAGTACTTAACTAGTCACGAGTGGCAGGGATTAATAGGATGAACTGCCACTCAGGAGATCTAATCTCCTTCCTGCTTCTTCTGCTGCCTCTATATGGACAGTACATTCGTTATAGTACAGACTGCCTAGAGTGTGTCCACCTATTTTCAGTTTTTGTGCCGATTTCCATGGCAATGCTGTTCAGGCTCAATTTTCCAGGACAAATGAATGTTTTAAATTACATTCCCCATAAGCATTAGCTCTGGGGACCGTATGTGGCAAATTTACAACTCTTTCAATTTGTCTACAGGAAGATGAGGAACATGACTGCTTGTAAATAACAGGTTCGAGGATATAAATCATCGCCCTGCTTCCATCCATCTGTCCCACAGACTCCGCAGCTAAAAATGCACAGTTCATTACCACATAGTTGTTAGCCAAGTTTCAAGCAGTGTTAATACACATCTTCATGCATCGGTGGCAGACGAGGTCGATCAGCTCAGCCCTGCTCCGAGCACGGCAGAAGCGGTAATGCTGCCTGGTGGAGAGGCTTTGCAGGTCCTGCGTGTGCTCAGGACAGCCTTTTTTACCCGTTCCCAAACGTGCTGAGGCTCAGAGCATTGATTTGTGTCGGGACGAGGGCAGAGCAGACGCTGCTCGAAGTGCAGAGCAGTGTCTAGCAGGCGCGGGTAAGCGGCTGAGTGATGGGTGCTAGAGGAAGGCTTGCAAGTAAATAATATATCTGTCTCTGCTCTGATGTATGTTGCAAAGCAACTAATTCCTTCCCCTCTGCATAGCTGCTGCTGAAGTATGGTGGCTGACTACACACTCGGCGATGGCCTGCCCCTGAACATGGGCTAGCAATGTGGAGCCCCGCCACGCTATCTTGACTTTGAAGAATATTACAGTAGCTTTAAAGCTCTCAGACATTAAGAGACCATTACTCACTGTCTCCTCGGAGCTGATGGAGTCCTTGCCCTATGTGTTCTCCATTTAACAAATGTCACCGACTGTTTTACAACACGCTCCGCCGAGGAACAGAGGGATCTTTCAATTCAAACAGAGCTGCGATAGATTTAAGCAGCAAGGAGCGCTTTGCGCTTGCCTGGGGGCAAAGCGGTTCTGCAGGCAAAGGTCAGGGTAAGAGGTCCCAAACGAGACTGTCCTGAACACAGGGGCTTTCTGTGGGCAGACCCCGTCTGTCCCTTGCAGCCAGCTACAGGTGCCTGTACCGCAGGCTCAGCAGCAAGGCTGAGAGACGCACCCAACGTCATGCAGCAAGTCTGCAGCAGAATTCGGGCTCGTGTGCTTCAGCCGTTGCCTAGCGGAGCGGTGCCAGACTTCACGAGTTCTGGATACAGCAGGCAGGCCTCCAAGGTGTCTGAAGCAAGAAGAGAGGACAACACGGAGCTGCCAGGTACTTCCCATGTGGGCAGCACCAGCTCAGCGGCGCTGTTGTTTCAACCTCCATGCAGTGGGAGATTGACACCAAATCTTCATCAACTCAGACAATAATTAACGCTTCCCCGTGTTAACCCAGGAGATAATGTAGAAGTCTATAAACGTAGTCAATGGTAATCATGAACCTACATCCCAGTAATGTTGTGAAGGAGAATTAATAATTGTACTCTTTTTAATACAGAGAAAATGTTATATTATAGCTAAGTATTTTTTTTCCAAATCTGAACTGGACAAAGATAAAATAGCACAGCCACTCCACACTATCATAATAACTTCCATTCCCTGGGCATAACGGATTTAATAACATTATCTAGAGATAGTATGTGTTCCCATTCTTCTGAAATCACCTACTCTTTGTCTATGGTTAATTACTTTGTATGAGAGCTGCTTAAAAATTATTTCCCCAAGTGGAAAATTTGGATGAAAATGAGAACATTCTGGTCTGGAATCAAAATTCTCAGCAGAAAACTGATGTGTTTTTTCTTTCTCCCCAACTGCGCAAAGCATTGTATTAAAAGTTTTAAGTTTGGGTTTTCTATTGAAAAGCATCTACTTTCTCCAGTGTTGTTTTTGTTTTTCAAAGAAAGAAGATGCCTTTCATGAGCCGCTTTTTGCTATGACAAAACTAATTATTTTTTTTTTGGCTTTAGATCTAACCATTGCATAGGTCTCACTGCTCCAGCAGCTAACAATTACCCCAAAGGACTCGGTATCTCTGACAGACACTTCTATTTTTTTAACGCTTTCACACCGTGCTTTGCACCAATACCCCGTGTTGTGCTCACTGGAACAAGCTCAGAGCAGGGGAAGTGGATTTCCAGAATCAAACCCAGGGACGGAGGCATGCGATATATTTTAACCTACCTCCTTGTTCCTTCAGGACTGTGCCAGAAGCAGTTTGGCAGTTATCAGCGCTCGCTTCTGGAGGCAGAGCGATTCTCTGCAACCACAGCTGGAACAGACTTTTTCACCTTCTACCCTAGGACCAAACAACCTTCCCCCGGGCCTCATCAGAGCCAGCCATTTGTGAAATGGCTGTGCAAGAGGGGTACGAAAGGCAGGAGGAACTTGGATGCTGTTCCAGCCTTAATGTAATAACAGAGGTGCTGCTGAGGAGTGATGTATTCTGTGTCCCTCAGTCCCTCCAAGATCCCAATTAATACGATTCCATTAACTTCAGAAGGTGTGCTAAGTAGTAATGCTCTGGGCCATTAATTCCAACAACGTCAGCATGCTCTTGCTACGACATTTGCCTTAATTAGTACCATAACCCACTACTTGACTGCAAGCCTTGCAGGTAATAATTCATACGCCAGTCCCCCATAAACAGAACTTTGGGTGCTCTCTGCTAGAAGCTGTAACCAACCTGTCCATGCTAAAAAGAGGCAGGCAACGGGGCACGGGGTTTACAATGCAGTAAGAGAAAAGAAGGGGGTTGAAAAGGATGCTGCTGAAGTTATTGTAACTCTTTGGGCCTTGGTTCCCCCCTAGGGGTCTGCAAGGCTTCAGAACTGACTGTGATGTTCTTCAGAGATCCACCAAAAAGCAATAGACTAGAGAAAGCATCCTTGGATGGCATTAGTTTGTAGTAAGCTCTAGGCAACTTTTAAAATCTTCAGATGGATTAGATTCAGCTGAGAAGGATTTGGTCCCTTGAAAATGAGAAGCGAGGTCCTTATCCACCCTGCAAATAGTCCCTGAACTAGTCAGACTCTCTGCTGCCAGAGATCAGTATGAGGCATGATGCTTTGTTTCTCCCTCGGTGATAACAAGGCTGTCCTTGGGGAGAGGTGGGGGGGGGGACAGGATTTGTAATTTAGAGTGGGGCAAGAACACTTACTGGCAGAGAGAAGCAGCTCTCAAGGAAACTGAAGTACATTGTGCCTCTTAGAAGTAATCTCTTTTCAGATGACAACGTATTTCCCAATTCCTAATGAAGCAGGCTGCAAAGCTCCTGTGAGATGTGTTTTTTGAACACGTTTTATCTCCAAGGAAAGCCAGATGTGCAGGGAAGGAAAGGAGCTTATCCAGACCACCTATTTTTCAGGGACAGAGCTCAGACTCGTGTTTTAAATAGGGGACAATTACCTGTTCCACATTATCTGTAGCTTTGCAGGTGGAAGGTATGACATACACCTTGGAGAAGAGGAACACACAGGGATCTTCTGTGGTCGCTAGTGCAGGAGCGATAGGCATGAGCCCCCCACCCAAAGGAAACCATCTTGGTCACTCTGCTGCCTGCCACAGCCAAAGGTCTTGGAAGGACAGAAAGCAGAATGCAGAGAGGACCACCAGAATTTTTTGCTTTCCAACACAGCCTCTAAAACTTAAGAAGTAATTAGCACTGACAACAGTCAGCAAAGCAAATGTCATTCTAGGCAGCCTTGTATGAACGAGCCAACCACAAGTAGCATGGGAAAGAACTGATGATGCCTCGAAATATCCATGCTCTTGAGGTTGGTACATTTTGGCCAGAAGTCTCCCAAGAACACACAGCCTTGTTACAGGGTCAGCTCTCAAGGCACACTGGGAAGGTATCAGCATGGGACAGCAGTGATGCTACTGGGTATGGACCAGTCATGCAGAAAAACACAGGTTGCTGGAAGGACACTGAATATCGAATAAAGAAAGGAAATGTAACCAAAGATGTCATCTCCTTCAAACCGGTCCTTTTGGGATCAGCCCTAAAAAGCAAGAGATTCTGATGCACAGAGTGTCTTCTAAATGTTATCTCATTCTCCACCTAGGCACAACAAACAGATGTTCCCAGTAACAACACCTCTTGTAGCTAAATGAGATAACACAGTTGGCTGAGAGATGCCAGAAATGTTGTTCCCAGCCCGTTCATTCCTTGTCTTTCCAGCTGAGACTGACAAGAAGAAAGGCGCTGACTGCCAGTTAGAGTTTCTGAAGGCAACGCTACTCCAGAAAGAATTCAGATGAGACGAAACCACTCATTTCCCCCAGGACTTCATTTTCATCAGCAGGGAAGAAAATGTAATACGTCCCTGCAGGCCCTTGACACTGAAGTCTGAGGGCCTCACTCTGATCTCTATTATACTCATGTAAATCAAGGCCCGCTTGTACCACAGAGCCGGTGACATTTCACCACTGCAATATTAACAAGGCCCCAGATACCGCCTTCCCTGTCATGCATTCTGAAAGGAGGCGGAAGATGCCTTGATTGCGATTCACTGCCCTTAACTTACACGTGTGAGCTGGCCAGTTGCTGAAAGAAAGGAGGGAAAGTGCTGAGGCCGAAGGGGAGGTCTGTGCTGGTGCAGCAGCTGGAGCAGGCCTTCTCTGTGCCAGAACAGTGCAGGCTTGCTGGGGGAAGATGTTAACCGAGGGGAGGAAGAGCACCAGTCCCTCCCCACAAGGGCAGCATCCACCCACCAGACCGACATCCCCCCATGCCCACACCTACCCTCTTCCCCCCGGACTCTCAGAGTCTCAGTGACCCTGGTCATTCTCCAGCTTCCTGCTAGGGGCAGACTGAGCACAGCCCAGAAGAAAAGTACCTGTTCGAACCAAGCTGCGTTGTGTTCTGATGGAGCACGATGGGTTTTGCTGCCACCAGGAAATCAGCCGTAAATATCCATTCCCACTTATGTAGCCACGAGCAGGGGCTCTCAGTAGATATGAAAAGCAATACAAGACAGCAGCCATCAGCAGGTTAAATGAAAAATATGAAAAAGACATGGGCACGACCCAAATTACTGCTCCAGTCCTGGTGTGTTCCGTGCTAGAAATAGCTCTGAGTGAGGTTTAAGCCAGAGGATTTCCAAACAGCTCCCTCACGCTTCAGGAAGGCTGAGACTGGCTTTTGTGGCTTGACTCCTACTGCCAAGGAGTTTTTCCTCAGAGGCTAGTCCAAGTCTGGGGACGGTGCAGCCTGCAGGATCGAAAAGCCCCGACAAACTGCCCCACCTCGCCCTCCAAGTGCAAGGCCCACGTCCTGGCAAGGCAGCTCACTGAGTGCTGCTCGTGTTTAAAGGGAAATGGTTGTGCTGTCTTTTTGAAGTTCTCCTTCTACTGTCTTCCTCTGGGGAGAGGAGAAAAGTGGAAGCATGAGAGGAGCTGCTGGGTGTCCTCACTTAGTGCTGGGCTGAAAGGCAGGCTGGTAACTCAGCGCCACCAGCGGGCCAGATGCCCGATGGCCAGTCAGAAGAACCTGCAGCAAACCCACATCGGTGCTCAGTAATTGTTGCTGGTCAAAACCATCCGTAGGAGTCAGGAAACTCTGCCTGGATTCTCAGGGGGGTGGCAATGGCCCAACTATACAAATCTGCACATCGCTCTGGAAACAGCCTATCTGCTAAGAAGAGAGTCGCTAAACAGAAGAGCCTCTTGTTTCAGACACGCGTTGCCGGCCCGGGAAGATGTCAGCTCACATAAATTAGTCACTATAAAATGGAGAACCCAACACTGGAAAAAAAATGGGAGGAAATAATATGAGAGGCTTTTCTTGGTTCATGACTGGAACAGCTACTGTCATTTAAATTTTATTAGGAAAGATTAAAAGGAGCCTTGGAGTGAAGCTGCTGTGATGAAGTGGTCCCAGGGTCTCTATAACTGTGATTGGCACCATACTGACGTGTCAGCCTGACAAAGTTATGATAGTTATTACGCTGGCCCTAGAACAGACCCTTCAACTTGAGGCGAAATAATAAAAAATGGGGAAGAAATCTCCAGAATGCAGGAAGACTCGATCCAATTGGGCAGAGAGATACACATTTACCTCAGCCTTATTTTTTTCAGAGGTGATACAGAGTAGACAATCAATACTGCCGGATCTGTACAGAGCTGCCTCTTCCTGCAGATGTGGTTGGAGCCTGCCCCGTAGGCTTGGTGTGAGCCCAGTCCATACCTGCCCTCCCCTACAGCCGTGGGGTTCCTGGGATGCAGGAGGGAGCAGGCTGAGAAGCCTCTGGTCAGCTCAAGGCAGTGGCTGCCCTGCTCATCCTGGCTGCTTCTGTGCCCCAAAAATGGCACTGCCCCAAGCTCTGCTGCTGGCTAAGCAGCGCCTCCGGTTTTACACCCACCTTTACCCTCAGCCCGAGGTAAGGGAGCTACAAAGGGTCCCTGGGCTGGTGCCACCGCTCTGAACCTCTCCGGAGAGAGCCATCACCTGCAAGTCACAAATGCCCACCCCTGTTTGACCAGCCCTGGCAGTGCAGCTGTAAAAATCCCAGCTTCTGCAAGCTGCTGCCTTTGAAAGCTCCGCCTGCCCTCGAGATATCTTTTAACGCATGCAACCTCCTCGCTGACCATATTACACCACACACCCGAGCCTTATCTCTGGCCCCAAGAGACATGGTCTGCATAAGCACAGCCAACAAACAGGAGCGTAATGAGCCCTTCTCACCACCCCAAAGTTGAAGGTGAGATGCCTTTTTAATAATAGGGTATTTGGAAGGATTTATAGGCGCTGGCTGTTTCAATACACAAATGACAGTATCAATCAGAGCCAGACAGCAGAGGAGGAAAGCAATATACCTGCTAGGTGAGGGGAATGCTGATGTAAGGCACAGGCAGCAGGGGCTGTGGACAGCGGGAGCTGAGGCTTGTGTCTGTCCCTTCCTGCCTGGCAAGAGAGGTTGTAGCTAGCAATAAATCCAAACGAAAAATTGCATTCTGCATCCTAAAAATGTTTGGGTTGTACCTGAGGACCAGCTAAGCCACTTTGGTTCTGTCCTTTCCTGTCCCAAGGACTCTCCGCTTGTTGCCTATGCAAACCAGAGGAGCTCACAGGCCAAGGAAGAAGCTTCTTCCAGGTCTGTTGGCACCCCACAGCCCCTCACTGCTGCAGAGGTGGTAGATGCAGAGGGATCATCGCACGCTGCAAAACGGACACACATCTGTACGACAGACCTGGCACTAAGTAAAAGCCCTACGATTCTTCTACCAGTTTAAAGGCCAAACACACCAGCCCAAATCCATCTATCTTCTTGTCCAGAGGCTGGAAGAGCAGAGGAAGTCTAGTTGCAACCGCTGCATTCTTTCTTTAACGACACCTCAATGAAAGAAGAGTGACTTGAAGCAACCGAAGATGTGTGAGCAGGTGATAATCCCACGTGGCTGCACACACACGTACAGTACTGCACACGAACTCAGGCAGTCTGGGGCAGTGCCTGAGCTGACAATTGAGCCAACTGGAATCCAATGGACATCTGCGCTGGTCCACCAGCCTTTGTGTCCCTGCACACGGGAGGGGAATAGCTGTGATACCAGCACAGGGCTGAGGTATGCTCTGAAAAGGGCCACAAGGTTAGAGACATTGTTTGTTTTCACAGTGCTTGATCTGCAAAGCCAAAACAGAACAGGAGCCTTCCTATCCAGCAGGATTATTTTAATTCAGATTCACCCAGAGAGAAATGTTTAATTTGAGCAGGTCAGGGGTTCAGCTCTACTCTATGCTTGCCTAGTTATTGAACAGATAATACCAAATACCAAATAATTTTGAAAGGGAAAGTTGCATTCATGTATTTTCAAAGATTTTCAGCAAGTCTTCTGGGCAATGCTCCCAGTTTAGAGCTTACCTGGAAACCAGAGAAAGCTATTAAGTTGAGGGTCTAATTGTCTTACTCCACTAGTTGTGAACACTCTGCACAGTAACCCACCCTTGCATTCCACTCCCGTGGCCGCTCTGCTGAAACAAGTGCTGGGTAGGGAGTGGGCTCCCAACACACCGACTTTGTTGTGACTTTGAAAAACCCCATTTAAGAATAAAACCCAGGCTCTCTCAACTCCTTTCTGGAAAGAAATGTATGGTATGTGTACCCTGGTGGCTAGGGGCTATCAGCTGAGAGACGAGAGACTCTTCGCCTGCTGGAGCCTCTTCACACTCCTTAAATATCACCACGTCAACCGAACAGTGACCTGAACCCAGCTCTCTCAGGGCTACCAAGTACGTCTTTTCTACAAAGTGGAACAGCTCCAGTAGACAAGCTGATAAAACCCGCCCCAAAATTGCTGTGAACCCGGTGCATGAAGTAAGGATACATTCATCCCAGCTCATGTTCAGCTATCTGCCACATTTCCTGATGCCCAGACGAGTGCTGTAACCCCCACGCTGTTCACTGTAACAGAGCACGCAATTGTTTCTCTGCATGTCTTTGATCCAAGCAGTTTAATCAAAACCACATCTCCTTTCTAGAAGTATTTTCTGAGCAAAACTATTTCATCAAAATATTTTCAGCCACTTCAAGTACAACAGCTCAAACCCATTTGCTGCATTGTGCATACTCTGCAATTTAGCAGATCAATAGGCAATCTCTGCCTTTGTCGCTAGCTACAGTAAGACCCTTTGCTGCTGCAGACTCCCTTCTTTCGGTGTCCTTTTAGCAACATTTCTGCCTCCAGCTTCTCTTTGCTTCCATGCACTTTGTAGATTCACTTACACTCATGAGCAAAGTCAGCATCTCATTCACAGGACTGATGAGGGAGAATAAAAAGAGGGCTCAAAACACCTCTCTTGCAGAAGGGAAAGCTGAAGTCTCTGTCATTCTGCCGGGCAAACAAAGAAAGCACCAAAGAAACTAACTTTCCTTTGGTAACAGCCCCAGCGAAATACAGCTCCCAGCTGGGACACGGGGAGCACACTGTGAGCAATCGGGTTACCAGAGCCAGCTCCCAAACGGCACAGGGCTGCACATGTCCCCTGGTGCTCTGTGCACCTGATGAATGCCTTCCACGGTTCCCCTCCTTTCTCCCTGCTAGGTGAGAGCACCTGTCCAGCAACCCCCGTGTAACCAGCACAAACCTTGCCAGAGCTCATCTCTGAGATTTAGCTGTGCTTTCAGTGCCACTGCATGGCCAGCCAGGGGACTGGCATTTGCTCCACTAACGTTGCATCCACTCGCTGCAAGATGTTACAGATGTGCAGCCCAGCTCGCAGAGCTCATCACGAGTCACTGCTGCGTCAGGGACACAGAGGAGCGCAGTCTAGCAGGCAGCAGAGACTCCTTCTCCATGGACGTCCGCAGTCTGCTGGATGAGCCAGGCTCTGAAGATGAGGTTATTCCTGTTTTCCAGACATTTGGTCACTCCTGGCCCTAAATAATTAAGTCCTTACAGAGAGATACCTCAGTTTCCCCATCAGCACAGTCAAACACAAATTACTGTAGTCACCACTCTCCCTCTGTTTCAAGAAAAAAAAAAAAGTACTATTTCCCGGCATAAAGACCTTACAGTCACCTCACAGATCTTGGGAAAGAGCTGCAGCAATTTCTCCCTCTTCCTCCAGGGCTTTAGGGCTCATTACCAAACTAACAGATAGACCGGGTTTGCACATTAGGAGCTTTTCCATAAGACAATCTATCTGCAATTCAAACAGTTTAGAGCACAGCATGAACAGAACACAATTTATCTTAATTGAAAATTGCTCCAATCTGGCACTGTTTGTCTTAGAAAGTGGGTCTCCCTCCCAGGGTTATTGAAGTTACACAAAGCTCTGTGTCACCACAGGTGTGTGGAGCCTGATGCTGAGCACTTTCTACTTGAGGGGAAAAGCAAGGCATGCAGCCCTTCTGAAGGGTCACTTGTAGGACACCACCAAGTCCGTTGTCCTGAGCAGCTGGAAGACAAAGGCACCAGCTTTGATCAGTTCTTTGGCTAGAACATGCTACTCCTCTGCGCTCCTAATGCCAAGGTGCAAGACAAATTCTTCCTCTTTGGTGAGAGCAGCAGCAAACTGTAACTCTGAGATAAGGAAAGCGTCAGAGACTCCTGTCATCAGCCCAGGTTTATCATGCTGAAGACCCAGAGGCTTTGGATGATGGCAGTACGAAAGATCATAACAAGCCATAAAACATTCTGACCCCACATAATTTGAGGATTTTTTTCAGGGTTTTTCTGTCAACTCCAAGACTTCTCCCCTGCCCAAGTCACATTAAATGCCTTGTTTCCCTCCCTATAATTTATAATGTTTTTAAATAAATATCACTTTCTAAAAAATGCGTCACATTTTATTCTGAGCTTGTCAAAGAAAAACATTTCCTGAAAAATTTCTCCCTCTTCATTTTTGGCCCAAACAATTCACTTTACTTAGGCAGGTTCCCAAATAATTTCTTTCCACTAAACTATTTTTCAGTGAATTAACTATTCCTCAGAAGGCATTTCCCCCTCTGCCGATGGAATCTACCATTTTCTTCTTTGATGTGGCAAATAATAAAAGACGATTAAGCAAGAACAAAACACTCCTTTACCACTACACAAGCAGTTCCACTCCCGACCACTTTTTCATGTTAGACACAGGCTCCTCTGGCTTTCAGAGACCCGAAGGTTCTCCAGAGAGAGGAAATTACTTGCCTACAGCCACCCGGAGTCAATGGCAAGGCAAGAGAGATCTCTTGCACTGCAACACTCTGCTTGAACCACAAGACACCCTTGAGAGGAAGAGATTTATTTCTACAGTTTCCTGATTTGCAGCAGAAGTACCACCACGGGGGTTAGCGAGGAACAATCATTAGCAGAAATACCAGAGCCTTGCCTAAAAGCACCAGTTACAACAAGCGCTCTGTGCAAGATGTCAGTCCTGCACCTGGTGAGAGACAGGCCTTCGTGCGGAGGGCTTGCAGTCTGCGAAGACGAGTGAAGGATGCAGGGAGGCATTAGCCCCTTTTGAATGCGGACAGAGGCACTAACTCTGGGGCTGCACAGCATCCACAGCATTCATTCCACATTCCCACAGCAGCAGACCAGCAGTTTATCTAGGACAGACTTTCTCCCCTAATATATATTAGCTGGGAAACTGCACTTCATTTGTGCAAATCTCCCACTTCTCCCTAGCTACCGCGGAGACTCCCGTTAATGCATCACTCCGTGCAAACTGCCTCCTTCCGTGCAGACTGGCAACGATCAGGGTGAGGTTGTGTGGAGGATATTTCTTTTCAACCCATCAAATAAAAAACAAAGAAAGCTCTATAGGCTAACCATGAGAGGACACAGTACATCATGTCTGTTTCTAACTCCTACAGCTCTGTGAAATCTCATCATAGTTGTTCAGCCTTGCTCCCCAGAAGCCCAACACCAGTCAATGCTCAGCAATGACTGAACATTATGCCCCCTTCCTCGGTGGGGACCTCAGTTCAGGCAGCTGTCAAGTGGAAATCTCACCAGACTCTGTGGGCACTACCTGCCCAGATGGACACACGGCCACCAAGCTCCAGCCAGCCTGGCACAAACCCATTCCCACCTGGAAACACGGCAGAGCTGGCACAGAGCTGCCCCTCTCTTGCTCATGCTCAAAGTACCTCTGTCTGGCTTTTTGCCACTGTGCTGCGCAGATATATAACTTACAGATGACCTTCCATGCTGTGTTAATGCTGATAGCTTTTGGCAGCAGTGTTAAACTGGGCACCCAGATGCCTAATAAGTTTGTTCCCTCATTGGGTTTCGTTGGTCCAATGCACAAGGACAAATAGAGCTTTTCCCCCTTCCCTTCTACCTTTCCTTAGCTGTAATGGATAACAACCTATTATCGTTATTTCTCTAGACTCCAATTAGAAACACAAATAAGATTTGTATGTTTTCTTAACTGCTTTTTTATAATTAACATTCTGCTGGACATACCAAGCCCAAGGAGTTCCAAGGACACAGGGACAACACAGCACCGCAGCTGCACAACATGAAACCTCACCACACAAGCGCAAGCACGTAGCCAGCAAGCACGGTGTATCACGTCGGCTCCTCTGCCCCTGAACTCTTTGAGAAACTCAAGTCTATAAAGGATAAAAGCCCGAATTATGGAGGTGTCAACGACACTTCCCCGTGGCTCCTCGGCCCCGCTTTCTGCCCCCTCCTCAGAGCCCAGAAGATGGCGCCGGCCCCTCAGCCATTGCCGCCCGCTGCGCAGAGGGAGCCACGGCGCGGGCACCTGCGAGGAGCTGAAATGAAAAACGACGGAGGAAACCTCCTTGTCCCCCGGGGCAGCGGTTAAAATAAAGCAGCCCCTTGCCATGCCCGCGGGGGAACAGGAGCCATCGCCCACGCTGCTTTCACTGCAGGTCCCCGGGTGAGATGCGCCTGTGAGCGCCAGCCGCCTGCATAAACGTGAACCCGCTGACACCCCGGGAGGGCCCGGTGGGGTAGGGGGAAGCAGCCTGCCCTGACAGGGTGATGCTTCTCATTTTAATTTTACATAAAAACGTGCTGGTTGGCACTTGAGGCACTGCTTCAGCCCCGAGGTGGCCGCCTCCAGCCTGGCCTTGGCTCAGCAGCACTCCCCCAGCCCCAGGCAGAGAGGCTCACCCAGGCCCCCATGCAGGAGGAGGTGAAACAGGAGCATACAGTCACCCCCTTGAGGAAAATGCCAGTTTTTCTGTTATGACAGCCTTCATCTGGCAGGGTTAAACCATGACCTAAAGAGATCAGGATGTTCGCCAGCTACGGAACAAGTTTTCTGGCACCACACGGAACAGTTCGGGGAACCAGCAGTGAGACTGCCTACAAACGCCTAGGTCTGGATCTGAGGCCGGGCAAATTTATCTTTGCTTTGGATCTGGCTGCAAATGAGTAACACACTTTCCATGGCACTGTCCTCAGTCATCACCACCTCGAAATTGCCACTGAGCAATTGCCAAACAGAAACACTGCAAATTTGAGTTGCCAAGTTAGCCAAAACCAGGCTGGTGCTTTCAGGCTGTGACAGGAACTATGTCAAGGAACACTTGATATGACAGCAGGGATTAGGTGCTTGCGACAGACCTCAGGAAACACAGGAGAAGACATCTACTTGCAAACAACACAAATGCAGCATAAAGGGTTTTTTTCTACATGACTGGTTTTTGGAAATGTTTTTCTTTCACAGCTGCTCTTGGGAAGGTGATCCTTGGGACTCATGGAGGTCTCTGGTGGAACTGAGGGAAGGAGATGGTTTCCTCCAGGAGCTATTATCTCATGTACACATAGATGTATACATACAAATCAACAGCAAAGACTGATTTTTCAACAGTGGCAAACAACATCACAAGTGCAACTGAAATACTGAAAGCACTTTTAAAAAGAGAATCAGAGATCTGAGATCCTAAACTGGCATTCTTCAAAGACAACAAAACTCTGGGCAACTGTCCCAAGTCTGGCACCTGGCCTAAGTGCAAGACCTTATCCCTGCTGGAGGAACAAAGCAGGGGAGATTCCTTGAGTAGGAGCTGAGGAGAAGAAGAGTAGTTTCTTCTCTCTCTTTTTTTTTTCCTCTTTTTTTCTTTTTCATCCCTACTTGTAATATACTTCAGCTTCTAGATGCCTAATACCCAGCATCCTGATTAGAGGATCTGACAGCACCTTCTTTCCCAGGCAAACATTAAGAAATCCATTAGTAAAAGGTCATGGTCTGGACTGCTCTGTGGAATAACCCTGTGAAACCCTCTGAGCGCTGTCAGTCCTAATCGATACCTAAATCAGCTCTCACGGTGCTGGTTCCTGTCCCAGGCCTTTCCACTCTCAGTCTGGGGTCATGGAAAAACTGCCTTCCTCGGCAATTATCAAACTGTGGTTGCACAAGCAAAAAAGCATGGAACATACTAAAATAACAGATGTAAGACTAGAACGTTGTGGGAATAGGCCCCAAACCAAATTGCTTCAGATTTCCTGGCAGAACAAGAGTCCTGGTAATCAAAACATTCCTGAATGCTGCACCGTCTTCAGTTGTGCACACAAATCCCTCAGTGCCATGTTATGCGCAAAAAGTTAGGTTCGCCAGCATTCAGATGTATCTCTCTGGAGAAGGACAAACTCTTGGGAAAAGGTGTGTAACTGCAGAAACTTGAACTTAAATAAATGCTTGCCCAGAGAGGGTACAAACTGTTCAATCTGGCCAAATTGGTTGAACTATGTGGGATGCCAAGTTTAGGCTTTTTGAAACCTGCAAGCACATGAAATGCAAATATTTTTACCAGATGAAGTGCCGTTTAATTTCAGTTTAAAAAACAAAACAAAACAAAAAAAAACACCTGCTTGTACTGAAGATTAGTGAGGGATGCCTGTTCCTCAGGGTACAGGGAGCTGAGAGCCAAGTGTGGTAACACAGCCGGTAGAGATGGCAGCCTTGTCAGGGAGGGACTGCCCTGCTGGTAATCATTAGAAGAGTGAAGTGCAGGAAGACCAACCAAACCACACCAGTCATTAGGAATAAGCTGCGAAAGGGGACTGCAGACGTCCTTGTGCGTGTGGAAATGACTTTTAAGTGCCCTGAAGAATGCCACTTGGATATTTGTAAATTCAAGTCATAATTTTGGTCACATTGAGGTGAGTTTGAATTTTGCAATTAATTTAAATGATGGTCAGAATTTACATTCCACATTATTACCTTGAGGCATTTAAAGCCATTGTAAATAAAAAATGAAAATTATCAGCCTACTTCTCTCTTACACTAACCAACTTCCCTTTGCTGAACAATTGCTGTGTAACAGTTGTGTTCATCCTGTTGAAGTTGAGACCAGAATCTACTGCACCAAATGTTCTTTCTTCAGAGCTATCTGTATCTCAGCACACATACACAAGAGAGAGAGTTAACAGCAGGCCTTGCAGGCACATGGTTTTATCTTAACAGAGCTAATGCATTATCAGCTAATTCTTGGAAATTCAAAGCAGCTGGGTCTCGGACCCTGCTCACACATGTTGCTTGTGATAAGAAACCACACTTCTGTATTTATGTATGTTTGTCAGTGTGACTGAACAGGTAAGCTGTTTTACTGCTAAATATGTCCTGACAGTCTAATTTCCTCCAGCCTTAAGGCTGCATCTCTGAAGAGTTATCTTGGCACTGCTGTTCACTAACAAACATCCACCGCACTCTAGTCTGGGGGAAGCTGAATTATGGTTGGAAATCAGTAAATCTTATGCTATCCATGCAGGGCCTCACAATTAAACGCTTAATTGTATCATATCCTGAAAGCCTCAAGAGAAGCCATTTGAGAAAGCAGTGCTCTGATTTCCAGTTGTTTTGTTGTTTAAGAATTAGAAATGCTGAAAGAGGGACCAAGATTCTAGTCAGAAAAATGTGTCTCTGCAAATCTCCAGAGATATGCAATTAATACTAAACTATCATTAACCCTATGTACTGCTCTACAAAGCGGACTGTAAAGTAATACAAAATTGTGCCCTTGCCAAATTCATCAGGACATGCCTTTTCAATACAAAGACACGGTTTTGAAACAGCTCCTAATGAGTCATTTTGGGACACAGATAAATTGTTTCTGCCTCAAGGGATTCAACTCATGTATGTCAGATTCAACAGTAGCAACAACATATTCCTGCCTGGCATTTCATGGTAGATGGGCTGATTTTGTGCTCACACCCTGCAAATCCAGCCAGGCGCAGGTCTGGGGAGCCATTTAGGCAGAGTGGCCCAGATCAGAGCTGAGACATTTCTGCTCCAGCAGCCCCTTCCACCACCGCCAGGTGCTTCAGCACAGCCAGGCTCGGTTCCTGCGGGACAAAATGGGAGCAATAATTGCCTGCTGCTGGGGTAGGTTAGTCAGCAGAGCCTCGCCTAATCCTGCTCACCCACCCTTTGTTTGTGACTCAAACGTTTGTATTTTATGCTTTTTCTTTCCTCATGGACGGGTAGTGCTGGAGGCTGGGAGACCACGCAGCTGGGTAGGTTATGCCCTGACAGGACTGAGAGCTTGGATGTGTGACTAACCCAGTCCCCGAGGGAAAAGGCCTGCCCAGCATGGCTCCCACGGCGTGGCTCCCTTCGGAGATGCTCCATCTTTGTGCTTTGAAAGTGGCATGTTTAGAAACACTGGGCCTTATTCCCTTTTGTCAGAAGGGGTACAGCAATGATGTAAAATACTGTTGCATCAACTGGACCAGAAGGCTCTGGGGAGACCTTACAGCGGCTTCCAGTACCTAAAGAGGGCCTAGAGGAAAGCTGGGGAGGGACTCTTTGTTGGGGAGTAGAGCAGAAGAACACAGCGTAATGGCTTTAAGCTAAAAGAGGGGAGATTCAGATTAGATATAGGGAAGAAACTCTTTACTAGGAGGGTGGTGAGGCCCTGGCACAGGCTGCCCAGAGGAGCTGTGGATGTCCCATCCCTGGAGGTGCCCAAGGCCAGGCTGGATGGGGCTTTGGGTAACCTGGGCTGGTGGGAGGTGTCCCTGCCCATGGCAGGGGGTGGAACGGGGTGGGCCTGGAGGTTCCACCTGACCCACAGCATTCTGTGCCTCTGGGATTCTGTGCTTCCATGATTCTGTGCTTCTCTGACCAGTACTGAGTAGTGGGACGAATCACAGAAACATAGAATCTGAGGACTTGCTGCCTGCCATGGCTGCAGGTCTGCAAGGAAGCAGTGCTACAGAGCTTCCCCGGGCTGAGTCAAGGAGATAGGGAGACCAGGGAGGGCACACAGGCACCCCATTTCTCTTGTCACCTCACTGGAGGCACCCCAACCACATACCACCATGCAAAGTAAGCCAGATGTTCCCTTGTGTCTCCAGCCTGACTTACAGAATAGTCATGCTTCAGCTTGCAGAGAAGGGACCCGATGTGGTCCTTGCCACTGAGGTTGAGGGGCAGGAGAGCCGTCTCCACCTCCACTAGTCAGAGGGAGAGGAGCAGCTGCATGCATGGCAAATGTGCTTTAATTTCCTCCCTGGATTCAACAGAAAGATGGATGGGAGGAACTTCAGCTCTTTACACCATGAGACCAGGCTAAGGAGGTCTCTGCAAAGCAGGAAGGAGTATATTATCACTTCCCTGTACCAGATTCAGTTAGCACCATCCTAAATACTCTCTCCCGTGAGAAGAGAGGAGCGAAGCCTGCACTACTTCTGCTGTCCATAGTGAGGAATCGTTGTTTCTTCAGGGCATCTCCTTGCTCTACCTGAAGCAGCTGCTTCCTTAGGTAGTTGGTGTTTCATGGCAGGAGCTGTTCAGGCTTTGCCTCACTGAGTTTGGAAACTGTATGTGTAGAAGCTCCAGAGCAACACACAGCTGAGGATGGAGCACAGGATGAAAGGTATTGAAAGAAACCATGGCCAAGGTCCGTGATTTGTGCAGCATTCACCTCTCTTAGGAGCTTGAGCTGGGGAGAAGCCTGTGAGATGGTGGCCTGATCTCACTGGAACAGTGTTGTATGCCAGTTTGGGAGGGCTGTAGTAGCACAGCAAGCTGGCAGGGTGCTAAATTGTGTGGTTTTGTCACCTGAGCAGGGTCCAGCAGCAAGAAGTCCTGCAGCTGAGCAGCTCTGCAGCCTTGAACATCCACATCACCTTACTGTGGGATGGCCAAAATATTTCCCTCCATGCCAAGCACCCTGCCACTATCCTTGCAAACTGGAAAGCCCTGAGAGGTGCCAAGGCAAGCACACTTGAAATTACAGTTTTCATTTAGCTTGGAAAACAAATTCACCATTTGTACAGCCCCTCCTCCTCATCAAAGAAGTACAAGTTGAAGAAAACCCAGCTGCGAGGCAGCCTTTTGCAGCTGAGCATCTATACCAGGCAGGAGGGCTCAGTGTGGTGTGAGCTGCTGATAAGACCCAGGAGGCTCACAAGCTACCGCAGCAGCAGCAGGGAGCCGTCTGCAGTCCCTGCACTTCCAACAACCAACACACCTGCCTGGGGTTGCTCTCAAGGTCCCAGGAAGCATCAGATCGATCCACCAGCACCAGCATACGCATCCGATGGACAGGTGCTGTTTGCCAACCTCTCGTTGCAGAGCTGATCCCAGCTGACAGCAGCTGAAGTTACCCGACCGTGATCGCTCCCCAGTGTAGCACAGACAACCTCACACATATTTGTGTTAGGTTTAGAGAGATTTGTGCAGCATAAGCACTTCTAGTTTCCAGAACAGAGGTCATTGGGATCGAAGGCTCTGATGTAACGTGGTGGCTTCTTTGGCTCGCTCGTCTCAGTCTCTCTACAGAATTATAAATATAGCCAGGACATTATTAAAATGTTAACAAGTTTCCCTCTTGGGGACCTCAATTATTCACCTGTGAGTAGCTGTTGTTTCATCACCAGGAGGGAGTCAAATGGAAAGTACACAAGCAGGGATGGGTTCTAAGCTTTTAGCAGTAGTTTTGTTTTACAAATTAACGGGGATAAAAAGTCCCCACTAAGCTCAGTACACTCCTTCCAGGTGGTACTTTCTAAAATACACTCATTGTGGCAAGAACTTCTTAAATAGCCTAACGGTCTTGCATCCTCAGCTAAACATAGCCACGACCACCGATCATCAGGATCCTTGACAAATACTGTGTCCGGGGGAAGGCAGCTAGGCAAAGTCTGGCTGTGTTCGTTAGGGGGAAAGTAGCTCAAGTATGGGAGCAACACAAGCGTGGCTGCTAATCTGCATGGAGCTTTCCCCACCTACATTCAGGTCACATTTGCCTAACATTATTTTTATGAACATTAGTTATATATATTTTAAAAATTATGAAATGTTAACTACGTGTTTCCGATGGTAACTTTTGCACAGGGCAAAAAGAAAAAAAAAAGAAGAAAAAAAAAGGTTATCATGCAGAACAGGAGTGGAAGTTGTTCTACACGGTGATGGGGGAGGATCATAAAGCCCACAAACCTTTCCAGAAGAGTTACGGAATTAGGACAGCTAATTCCAAACTATTTTTTCTGACCCTAATGCTCCGAGTGGCCCATTGCGTTGTGCTCCTTGGTGCGCCCATCCGTTGTTTGGATGAGAAACTACTTGGAGCAGACAGCTTTTTGCCATGGGGTTAGGTGTAGCCCTGTGCAGAGGTGTCAGTGTTGCTGTGAAGCAATTTGATATGCCGCCTGGCTGTGCCCATGTCGCAGTCTGCATTCCAGTGCTTGAACCTTCTGCCTCTACTCTCTCATTATTCCAGCAGAATCTGAAACTGGCACAAAACCTATTAATTTGAGGTGGGAAATCTCAATCAGACATTGGCCTTTAAATGTCCTTAGCTTTTATGAACTGCGGGGGATTTTTTAACACTCCTATAAATATTTGGATCAAAACCCTGGTAAAAGCATAGATCTTTTTCATTAGTTGCCAACGTACATCACGTTAGGTGTAAAAAAGAAATTGGTTAAGAGATGATTTGGCATTTCAGGCTGAACCATCTCGTATTTCTCTATGAAAACTGTATATGAGGACATCCGTGTGTATTTATTCCAAAGGTTGTGGCAATGAAAAGGTGCAGGAAAAAGTGGGGATTGCAGAGTTTACTGGAAACTCAATACATCGAGGATCTTAGAAAAGGTACAGCCAATTAGGTGAGCTCAAGTTGAATTCTGCTGGTTGCTACGAGGAAATCATTGTGCAAGTGTTTTGCAAGGGCATTGAAACTGGTAGAACAAGATACACAGCATGTGGAAGTGAAACTAAAGAGATTAAAGAACAGTTTGGGTTGTTGTTGGGTCTTCTTTAATTACCTTTTTAAGACACTCCACTTTTCTTTAAATAACAGCATGAAGAAGGCCTCATCTCTGAGAGGGAGCAAATAATCCTCTGTCATGCGTAAGCACGCTTATGAGAACAAGCCGGGTATGAATTTTCAGGAGACAAACCGAGCTGCACAGAAAAGACAGCATATGGGAGATGAGAGATGGAGAACAGGTTCTGTAACAAGCGCCCCTGTTTAAAGCGAGTCAGGAGAGGTCTCAGCAGCTAGCTCACCGGGTAGGTGTTGTACATCAACAAAGCCTTCTCTGTTGAATGAAAGGCTCCTTCATCTTTGCCTCTAACCTCCATTCCTTCCTCACCACAGCAGAGGGATTTGCTTTTCAGAGAAGGAAAAATCTGAGAACACACTCATTTCTTCTATGGATTCAGAAAACCACAGAAACAACTAGAGCCCAAGCCTTTGCTGTTCCCAGCAGGCCAGACCCTTCACTACAGCAAATGTAGCATGGTTTCTTACGAAACCCCTGTATGAAATTGGTGTCTCTACTTAGGAGCTGAATAAATCTTCCTGCTGACACAAGCTGAGCTCTGAGTCCTCCATTCAGGAGCTTTTCTCCAACACCAGAACCTGCAAGCTGTAAAGTAAAAGCCACAGTAACATCCTGTTAGAGCTTTCCACCAATTCGGCCCATTCCTGTGTGTAGTTAGCTGGTAAGCAGAGAGCTCCTCCCTGCAAATCCCCTAGCCATCATGAACTATTCTTATGCAGGGGGCACCATGATCATGTGGGACGGAACTGCTGGCCAGTTAACAAACAGTTGACGTTGTCACCATGAATTTATTTAACTGAGCAGAGTCATAGGTGAAAGATGTAGGTCTTTCAATCCTTCCCTCCACAATTCAGATTTCTCTTGGGTATGGATGACTGCCCCTATCTAGTTTTAGGTCTCGACTGTGAAATAATTCATCATTTCACACTTTTTCTCCTCATTTCAGTAAATTTCAGCCTTGTTATTTCATTTCCTTTACCTCCCCGCAAAACAGCAGGAATATATATTTTAAAAAACTGCAAATACTCTTATTCAAAACTTCTCTCTTCTTCATTCTTCTTTTTAAGTCTCTTCAAAAAGCTGGTCTGAACCTCATATCCTGCTAGACAGTCCCCAGCACTTTCCATGGTTAGCTGAATGACCTCAGAAAGTGGTGAGAGTAAGATTTCACATGTAGACAAGGATTCAGCCTAGGAACCATTGTAAGCCAAGTCATCTCTTTCCTCCTCTGGGCTTTCACTTTTGCCTGGCCTAGGCATCCTCGTCTCCGATGTTTAAGAAGGATCCAACAATCTCTTTAGCTGTTCTCAGAAAACTTTGTGTGAAAATTCTGAAGAAAATCAAAAGTGTTGGCCAGAAATGATACAACAATTTCTGAGCCCAAAATCTTGAGAACCAGAGCAAACTGTTATCTGAGTTGATCTGTTCATGTTTGGTTCCTCAGAAATCAGTCAAGAATGATCTAACGAATAATTCTTCTTCAAAATACTGTTGCTGTGTTCTCAAGATGATTCACTGTCTGTCAGCATAGAAGTGACTAACTGAAGTCCTTTAATCTGAAAAATTATCTCCCATTTACCTCAAAAAAAAAAAAAAGAATCAAAATACAAGCAAACAAACAAACAAGGTTCATGTAATAAAGCTGATCGTATCAGGTGCCTTGACAATAAACTCCACAATGAGCTCTGCTCTAGCTGATATTGATCTCAGGATTTTGATGGAGCAACTGCAGGAGTCCACGCTTAGATATCCAAATGATTTTCAGAGATTATGCAGGAAGTAAGATTATTGCTTACCAAACAGCTACATGGACATTATATTGAGACAGATGTTTATAAATTAGAACTTCCTAAAGGCACATTACAGCATTATGGGCAAGGATCTCAAGAGTGAATTACAGATAGACGTAAAACCACAAGTAAATGGCAATCCCAGTGTTAGTCGTGGAATACAGCAGAGCCAAGGCTGCCCTAAAGAGATCACCTTAGCTTGTCCCTCCGCCCCAAGGCAGGGTTCATGGAAAACAAAAGTAGGGCAAAGATCTTACAAAAACTGGAAGCTGTCAGGCCAGATAGTTACAACTGGCAAGCATACACTTTCACCATTTCAGGATTTAACCAGGGTTGAATACTGCAGCCGTGAAGAGGTAGTTACTAGAAGAGTTGTGCACGCATCAGGTGCTGTGCAGAGAGAAAGGCTCAGGTGAGCTGTTTCGGCAGTAGTCCTTAATGCCGCGGTAGTCACAAGACTGAACAATTTTGAAGTTTCCAGTAGCATTTGGAAGACATTTATTTATGAATGTAAATGATATGCAGATGTGTCCATAACCTGGGGGCAGTACCCTCTCACTCTACTCTCCATCCAGCAACTCTATACAGGTCATAGAATCGTAGAAACACAGGCTCACAGAATGGTTTCTGTTGGAAGGGACCTTACAGACCACCCAGTCCCAACCCCTCTGCCATGGGCAGGGTCACCTCCCACAGGATCAGGTTGCCCAAAGCCCCCTCCAGCCTGGCACTTCCAGGGATGGGGCACCCGCAGCTCCTCTGGGCAACCTGTTCCAGTGCCTCACTGCCCTCTGAGCGAAGAATTTCCTCCTAACTACTAATCTAGATCTCTCCTCATTCATTACTAGTTAAATTGACATGACAGAAATAAAAATGAGTTTAAAGGAAAGGAATAGGATTTTCAAATCAGAAAAAAAATCCAAAACAAACAAAACAAAACAAACAAAATGATCTGTTTTCCTGTTGCTAGAATACCTCCCTTATTCATGCTTTTAGTCTAGAAGCCAGCCCAACTACTTCCTTGCCTCTGCCCTTCGATAACCCACTCGAGAAATCGATACAGGTAGCTCAGCACTGCACGGACAGCTCACAGACTGAGCCATAGGGGAGCAAATACCCACAGCAGGTGACGAAGGAGAACCAAGCCAATCCCCTCCACAGTGACAGAACCAGACAACCTCTTCAGGCTACCTGACTGCCTGACACTTGAACAAAGGGAGTCAGATAACACACATTTGGGCTTGATCCAGCATACAGTACCTTTTTCTTCACACGTTTAAGGTCTGTTATCTTTTTTTCCCCTTATCTCTATAGGAACTCTGTTCCAGAATCTTATCTCCAGCCCTAATATTTGAAGGGAACCTTTCCTGAATTATTATCACAACCGTGCGTTTAACAGAATACACCCATTTAAGTCACATACTTATTTAGACTGGGTAGTGACTGACTGGCATCTAATCACTTAGTGCAAAGTGCTGTACAAAAGCTTAACTGAAGCTCTTCCCATCCTAGAAAGCCTCTAGCTCAAAGACCAAATCCTAAAGATAGCATAGGCTTATTTACAGTCCTGAGTCTCAAGAACTTGGAAAGCTGCTTTACCCCCAGAGCTATATTTAAGCACCTGTATACATGTGAGTTCAATTATGTATCAAGTACAGGTAGGTTGCACTTGCCATGGTTTTATTTTATTGTTGTAGGCATTTTGTTGGTTTTTTTTCTCCTCCTCTCTTCTGAGGGAGAGGTGATTATGATTAGATCCTAGCCTGGTTAGTGCTTCCACACACCTGCTTCTTCCCATGCACCCCAAATGCGTAACTGCTCAGAAAAATCAGCGGCATCCTGGCTAGCATTAGATTTTAGCATTGACCTAGCAGAAAGCTTTCATGCAAGCCATCGAGAACAGGGGGAAGCTGAAAAGAAGACATTTCACTTTAGGACACTGCTTTATCCTGAGTCTCTTTCTATTTAGTACTCAGGGCTGCTCCTAAGATCACTTGTAACACATCTCAGAGGTCCTCACATCACGGAGCAGACTTTATTAACAGCAGGTGCCAAGAACCAAGTAGTCTGGTAGAGTTGCCCTAGCAACAGTTATAACGCATCAGAGAACTCAATCTCAAAAAAGTTTGAGGAATCTTTATCTACATAGCATCCTGTCTTGAAGTCACCCATTAGCCCTTTTCTTCTCAAAGACCTGTTTATCCATGGTCATTAACTTGAGCTTTTTACTTTTAGTACAAGCAGAAAGACGTTTTGTTTCTTATGATCCCAACTTTAGGAAGCTGAAACACTACAAAGCTGTTACCTGGTGTAGGCCATGGCCAAGTGCCATAATTTGAGGGCAGAGAGCGCTAGGTGGGGAAGGACCAGGAAGCAGCATTTCCAATATCTCATTCCTGCCCTGTGGTAAGGGGCAGACATGATTTTGGCTTCAATCTGTCTAGAGTTAAGTATGGGCTGGTACTACCAGCAGTTGGGAGAATAAGCCAGTCTAGTACCATCTATTGTATACGTTGAACATGCATTTCATGTCTTCACATTCAGGCTTACATGTAGAATTCAATCCTCACAATTTAGACACAGCTGTGGTTCAGTCACTGCAATCTAGAAAGTGAGACTTCTGAGCAAGACTGAGCAGATTTATCTCATCAGAATTCATCCTACAGATATTTCCCATTGTTAGTTAGGAAACTGCTCAGTAGCAAACTTCAGTATTAAATTTTTACTCTTACCTGGGGTTCACAAATTCAAATATGGGGAAAAAAAATAAGCAAACACCTTCTCTTCTGTAGTACTGCATTTGGATATAATCCTCTATAAACATTCATTTACACACTGGTATCACTAAACTTTCAACAAGCTCTTACCTGGACTTGTCTCAATGTATGGAAAAGCAACAAACACCTAAGTCTTGCATACTGGGTGGGGAGTGCTTATTAGCTACCATTTTACTACTACTTTTTTTGCCTGACTCTTTCACTGGCACGATTACTCTAAGTAGAATGCAGAATTCTTAACCAGTAAAAAACAATCAGACAAAATGATAAATATTGCTTTATTAAATTATTTTTATACTTCTACAAAGAAAATTTCTGATTTCCGTTACAGAATTACATGAAGAAAAATCATTGCTGTCTCCACAGTTATCTAAATTTAGATACAAAAAGGTTGTAAAAAGACCGGCCTGTTCAAGTTACATTAAAAAAAGGCAGAGAATAGACAAGTTCCCTCAGGAATCTTGAGGCTCAGAAATATAAAGTCCTATAATACAATGAAATTAAGGATTCAGCAATGTGTTGAACAATTGTAAACTGTAACTGCACTAGTGGACCACATTATTCAGCAGTTTCCTTAAAGGTATGAACTGTGAACTGAACAAAAAGTATAGCTGACACAGCAGACCTCATTTAGTTGCTCTCCCTTTTACACCCTCCAAGTTAAAGCTGTAAGATCAGCATTCAACATTTAAATGATAGGAAGGAAACTTGCCTCCATAAATATCAGAAATTCCTCCATTTCGTAACTATTTATATAAAGTAACTAGCTGTTACAA
Source organism: Anser anser (assembly GCF_964211835.1). Lineage (NCBI taxonomy): Eukaryota > Metazoa > Chordata > Aves > Anseriformes > Anatidae > Anser > Anser anser. Next base: position 14,768,619 of record NC_139726.1, on the reverse strand, counting down.
ATCAGTTTCAAGTACAACAGGTGGCTGAGGCAAAATAATCAAAATCAGATCATACACAATTTTACTGTAAATACAGTAATTTGAAAGGTAAACACATAACCATAGCACTGACAACGTATCAATGCTGCTGTGTTATAGACGCGATGTGTCAGTAGAAAATTAGGATGTCTTTATTATCAAAATCGAGGACATTCATTCCAGTCTCTGGTAATCTAATCTTAGTGCAAAACAGATGCTAAGACATATTTAGCAAAAAAGGTGATACGTTTAAGGCCAAAACTTTGTTCAGTCATCACTATCACTTCCAGATTCACTCAGCTGCAAGTCATTTCCTAAAAAAAAAAAAAGTCGTCATATTAGTCATTTTCAAGGAAACACTTTTCTTCTTTCGAGATTTTTCCCCTTTACCAATTAAAGGCTTGCAAAAACTAATACCAGGCAGGCTGCAAGAGAATAAATAGGTGTAGAACCTAACTCCTCAGTGACAGAGTCTCAGAGAGACCACATTTCTACAATTTTCAAATCTTAGCAGGAAAGGCATTAACATATTTGTCACAAAAGCATTTAATATCACTGGATAACGACAGATGACACCTAGCTATCCTTGCTACCCATGTTTTCATGCTTCATAAATGGGAACACTGCTGGTGAATGCAGCCTTGCAAAAAAAAAAAATTTTTTTAACTTCTGAATGCACTCAGCTGTGCTTGAAAACAAAGTGATGTCTCAATCAAGAGCAGCAGTTCTTTGATGTACCTTTTAAAGATGTATCAGTGACCTACTATTTCAAACAGGTTTTGGAACAAGCGAACAAACAAAACATCAAACGCAATTTTACCCAGCACTTTAATTTGGAGGCTACGTATATATTTCAAAATGGGAAAGCAAGAAGAAAGACTACATTGTGCTTGCAATGGATACCCATAAGCTTAGTGGGGTGGGAGTGAAGGAATCTTTCCAGGATCATAGATAACTAACAACAACAAAAAATACAGCAGCATGCTATAGAGGATCTACATCGTATCAGCAGTTTCCCACATATTTTAAGAATTTCTTCCAGCTAGTATGCTTTTCTTCACCCCTCCCTTGCCAAACAGCCATGAATAAAAAAGAATGCATCTCTTTCATTGAACAGAAGTGGCCTAAAAACCAAATAGAATGACTGAAGCTGAGTAGGCACAGTATTTCTACATTTTTGCTACAGCACCCTTCACAGATCACTTTTGCAGATGGATAAAAGAACAACCTCAACAGGGTAAAACCAGCGAGACATTCAGATCATATCTTTTGTTATCAAGCATATCATTTCTGCCAGAACACTGAAGTCTTTAACATGGCTGCATTTAGCCTTCCTTTGTTTTCCACTATGTCATCACTAAAGCTTAGAAAGTGGTACATGAAGCTCTGCAACAAAGCCGAAAACACTGTTTATATGAGACAAGAATAGTGAAGATGGCTCTTTCCAGCAATCTATAAAGTACTACTATAGCCTTTTTTTTCCAATCCTAAAAGCCAAAACATTTACAGCCACATTATGTTAAATTTTTTTTTGAAAAAAAAAATATGTCAAGAACGATTCAGGACAATACATTATCCTGAGAAATAATATTTGAAGGCAGATAATGGCATTAGCAAGTTAAACTCACGCATTTATCATTCAAAGGAAAACAAGCAAAGAGTTCTTGGAACTCCCAACCCTATTATTCACTACCTGCTCCGGGAGATGGCTGGAGTAAGAACAAGAAGATAACCTTCCAAAGAGTGACTCTGCAGCCTTTTAAAGTTATTTCAACATAGTTAATAAAAATTACACAAACTGTGTAACACTAGCCAAAAATACCAGTGCTTGTGAAAACCAGCAGATGGGAAAGGCGAGTACTCCGAGTTCCAGAGTTAGAAGTGATGCATTAGGATATATTTCAGGGTTACGAAAATGGGCCAGAAAGTTTCCCTCTCTCTAAAAAACACCTTCAGGGAGATGGCAAAATAAAAGAGACTAGAGTTGGGAGTTTTCAGGTGGGTTTGTTGCAAGAATAGAAGTTTCATTTAACTAGGGCTCTGAAGAAGCATCTACGCTCAATTGTACTTTGCAGGCAGCAATAAAGCGGGGTAAAAATGTGAATTCAGTCTTCCACAGTGCCAACTGCTTATTAGTAATATCAGTTTATCACAGAATGGTTTGGGTTGGAAGGGACTTTATAGATTCATCCTATTCCAACCCCTCCGCCCTAATTTGATGAAATAGATTATACTGCAAACTATGATGTTTCCTAAACTTTTAGATCAATGGCTATAAAACATTTAATTGAATTCATGAGTTTCCCTGTCCCCAGTAACTTGCGTAAGAGTGATCGGTGTTTCACAGATCTCGTTACATCAACGCCACACAAATACAAAGCAAGTTTCACGACCAGCTGCTGTACCAGCACCAACTATCAAAAGAAGTGAAGTTGTACTGAATGCTGTGTACATAAGACACTTCCCCAGAAGAGTCTGTGTTGATTTTTCTTGGGAAATAAAGCTTTATTTAGCTTTTACTTAAACTAAAAGTAAACAAAGCAACGTATGATCAAATATCTACAAAGAGATTCATCAGTGCTACCGTTTGCAAACTGTTGCAAGGCAAGTCGTGAGCTTATACAATCAGCTTCTGACAGAAGGAGGGAAGAATCAAGATTTGGCGGAGGACCTTGCTGCCGAAGGTGTGGGGCAGCTTTGCGTCCTGGGTTCCTGAGGAGGTAGATGATGTATATCTGACAGAAGTATTTGGTTACCGTGCTCTAGGATACTACCTCCTGTGTCTTCCAAGTTCTACAAAAGCTCAGCTGTATGATTTCTACATGTGAGATGAAACTCTTCTCCCTAACCCTTCCCGCAGCCTTCCGCCTGCATGCGGCAAGCCAAAGGAGAACTTCACTAATTACCCAGCACAGCCCTGATTCTGCAGAGGTGCACAAAAGCAGTCACGCACAGAAGCGGACAAACCTCCAAACAGGATTAGACAAGCAAACTGCTTGTGCTGACATTTGTTGCTTCAATATTTTATTTTTGTAAAACATTATTTGAGATGGAAGAGATGACTGTACCAGACCCCAACAGAGAACTCCTGCCATTTCAGCTGGAACCATGTGCTATCCATTTAGTTTCCCCAGGTTTCGCTGTTGTTTTCCCTCTCCTGCCAAATCTCCTCAACAAGTGAGCTGGAGAAAACATTCTCCTTGGAAGTGACTTTTTTTGGTCTTTGTCTAGTCGAAGTACGTTTCAAATGTTAAAAGTACTCAAGTTAGGAACAGATTTTTTAAGCAGTAAATAGATCTGTAACCACGACAGACGTAAATGGAATTAAGCTAAATATCTGTGCGAGATAGACAAGCCCAAGGCTTGATGCTACAAAGGTTCCACCAGTCTACATGGCTCTCAAGCACCATCAAGTCACCATCTCCCCCTGTAACAGCTTTGATGTTGTCATGTTTTATGCAGCATTTTCTCACTATGACTGTTGAAACTAGAGGAGTTGGCCACCTGTACTTGTGAGTTTGTTTCTCAGTTGAAGTTTTGTCAGCTGGGATTTTGTCACTGGGGATAGAGCTTAATCTCGTTTTCATAACAGCTTTATTTAAAGCACGAAGAACGGGAAATCTCATTTGTGAGTAAGGGCTGAAATAAATGGCGTGCTGAAGTTATGCAAATTATGAACATGAAGACATTGTTCTTCACAGTGACAGTAAAATGAAGACAGTGTTTAGTACTTTACCCATGAAGTCACAAGACCTTTCCATCTGATCTTATCTGTTAATGCAGTACACAAATAACCAGCACAGATATTTGAGTATTTAAATACTAGCTACAAAAAACACCAAACCTGTTCATGCTATCATTAAGCGCTGAAGTGAAAGCAGACTTGCCAGAGTCTAGAATTTCAGTATAATCAGTTTACATATAAATGATAAACCCTAAAGTTCTTAGACAGCACACTAGGCTTTATGGGAATCTCTTCGTATTGTGACCCCGCAGCTAAGCACCTAATTAAAAATGTACTCGCTTTCAAAGCATCACCATAGCTGAATACTCACAGCTTCTACATATGAATACTCCTATTTAGGTAGCAAACTTAAGACCCCACCTACTGTTTTTCCCCCCCTTCCCTGTCCAAACTCTCCTTTTTGGACTACACTGAGCATTCAATTCCAAGCTGTGCAGCGACCACTTGAACAACATTGCAGCTCCTCTTCAAATTGCATTTTTAGTTGGTTTAATTGGTGGAGTAAGACAGTATCACCTGAAAGCAAACCATCTCCTCACTTATATGCGGAGGAGAGTTTTGCCCTGCTGTCTGGTGGAACAGTGCCATGAATAATAGTAACTAAAGTAGCTAAGAATATACTATCTCTTCTGTCATTCAAAGTTTTGCCAGTGTAGTATCTTTCCCGTAGTTTTAACCAAGAAATTATAAGCATATGTTTTGGGAGTGCCCTGTTAGCTCAAGTATTTTCATTACAAAATTACTGTTCTGCAGTCCCAATGTATATAACTGGGAGGAAGCCAAAAAGGTTTAGGAAATATTTTCAACTACCTCAGCTTTAATTTAGTATCTCTTGGGACCAAGAGCCTTCTAGTCCAGTGCCTAATTCAGACCTCTGCTGAACAATCAAACCCTAGCATCACTTCCCACAGTTTTAATTATAACAGAGACATACTTAAAAACAATATGGTTTCCTTTCAGCAACTCGATGTCTGGAATTGTGTACTAAGAAAAGAACAGCCTTTGTACTTACGTAGTGTATTCATCATATGACCACTGCTCTCTTGGGATCTGTTATGACTGGCATCTTTGTCAGGGGCAGCCTGTTGTGGTATGGCAGACACAGTAGGCTGTGGCTGCAAATACGGCATTGACATAGGAAGAGAGGGCTTCGCTTCCTCGTCTTCAGAATCACTGGAACTATTTTCACTACTGGATGAAGAGGATGAAGAACTTTTAGAGTCAGACGAACTGTCAGAGCTGCTCAGCTGGTCCATGATACTGGCTTCTGCTTTTAGCTCTGCAAACGATATGATTTGTTTCTCAGTTAGCAGACATCATAGTTGAAATATAAGAAAGACAAAAATAACAAAAAATCAACAACAAAAATCAGGTACGTTAGTCAACACATTACAGCAACTCAAAAAGAAAAACCCTGCAGAAAACTCCAGAACAAAGAAAAGGGTACAAGCAAACATCTAGCCTGTCATGTGGTTTTCTTCCCCCAGAGCTTGGGCATTTTCCCCCTTTCAAGCCAAGCATTAGAACAAGGGTAACTGTGCACCCAAATGCTATCCCCACATTAGCCTTTAATTTCTGCAGCTGGCAAGTCTTCTGCATTTTCCTCAGCACCCTAATGATGCCTTTCCCTGACTAAGCACTGCAGTTACAATCAGGCAGATAAGTTAGCAGCAAGATGTCTGGAGCTGCACCCAAAATGCCTCCCAGCAGTTCAGCAGAGCAACCAACGCGCATGGACACTATGACATTTTGCTGAAAATGCAACGCACACAGAATATCCAAGGGAACTACCTACAGTTTACTATTAGGAAAATTTCACCAAATCCTTATTCTCTTTATAGACTTGTGAGAAAAAGCTAGGACAACAGGAGAAAGACAAGAAATACTGGAAGTTAACACATCAGTCTGACTCAAATTGTATTCTTGGCAAAAAAACTCACCTGACTCTAATATTTAGGATGGCATGACTGGATAGGTTGTGTTGCACGGTATGCGTTTTTAATATATTATAGCTGAAGTCCCGCACACAGAGAGAGTTAAGTTTTGCAGAAACAGTGCACAATAATTACACAAAATATGGGTGCTGCTGAAGGGAGAAATCTGAAACAGACCACTGAACCCTGCTGGATTGAGATTTTATACAGCAACTTGAAGAGTTATCCAGAGCGCAGTTGTTCATCATCATACAGAATTGTAGCTACCCAGCCATTTGCTAAGACAGCCCTACAAGCACTCAGAATACTTCAGGAACAGCTTTGATATAGCAGACATGAAAAGCAAATAGGAGGGGACCTCATCTCACTTCAAATTTACTCAATACAGAAGAACAGGTTGAAGATGAAAGTGATCGAGAAGAAAGATTGTTCAGAACTTAATCAAGTGAAGAAGGGAGAACAAGAGAATAAGCCTCAAAACAAACTTCCATGAAGCCTCCTAATTCTGCGTTATCAAAGGCCAGTCTAAAGGAAAAAAGGCATTCAGGAAGACTGACAGTTCCTGAAATAGCATGGCTATAAGTACAAGGAAAAACTAACTTGATGCCAAGGAAGAGCAGAAAGTACAATAAAAGACCATATTGGCCAACTGACTCAAACATAAGGAAAAAAAGAGCTAAAAAGTTGGAAGCATCCTGCAGCTACTAAGGGCACGTAGAAGAGAACATAAGCAGATAAAACAAGCTAGAAAAGCTAAGGTGAAAATTAGGACACAGCTAGCACAAAGACCAAGAAGTCACTTCAAAATTAATTCTAGAGGACTGATCTACCACCCAGCTGGGGGCATAAGCTAATCAAAATGTAACCCAAATCCTATGCATTTAATGCCTCTTCCTCCCTGCTCTCACCTGTGACCAGTAATAAAAGAAAAAGCTTTAAGCAAAAGACTAGCAATTAATACCAAAAACTGAGGAATGGGATCTTTGCCTTGAATTTTGGAAGAACTTAATTCTCACAGAAAATTTAATATTTTCAGTAAGGGAAAGAAGGGCTATACACATACTGGAGGACAAATGCAGAATGACCTTCCCCCCGCCCCAGAAAATGAAGATAGTAACAAGTTCAAAGCAGTGTACTTAAACAGGAATAGTCAGTTACACAACCACAGGATGAAGCATGATTAAGCAGGCAACACTTCTGAAGAGCCTGCGAGTTACAGTGAGTCGCTAAGCACAGCCCTACTGTATCGTGCTGGTGCAGAAATGACAAGCATTAAACTGGGACGTGATCCTATTTGGTCTTTTCGTATGAAAATATATAGTGCCTGTCAAACATTCGTCTTACTCGACTCAGCACTGCTAAAACCCTAGATGAAACTAACTCATTTTAGGCACTACACTTGAAATTTTTGGACTAGTTGGAAGACAGGAGAGTGACAATGATTCAGGGATCTACAAAACTTAGCTTCTAAGGAAAGACTGAACCAGCTGGCATCGTTTTGCATAAACAATCAGAAAGACATAGGAGCTATTGAGTACCTGAAGCACTGCTTAAAAGCAGCAGAGCAATCTGGCCTATACCTGCATGATAAATATTAAAGTAGTAATGGGCTTACTGTCAGATTTTATTTATTAGGATAACCTGAACTGTAAGGAGAACAAAGCCTTGGAGTAGATGCCAGAGAGAACACATGATCTGTCACCAGAGAGCTCAAAGAACACATTAAAAAATGTTAGAAATCTGACTTTACGATAGAAGGATAGTCTAGATGACCTTAAAAGGTCCCTACCAGTCCTGTTTTTCAATTACTCTGCATTCTTTAGTAACCGTCAAAATCGGACTGGCAGTACAAAAGAGTTTGATGCGTTTTGGCAGCCACTTTGGTGCCTTGCAACATTCAACACTCCCACTACCCCCAAAACAACCAAACACCAAGAAAAAGTGTCATTTTATCCCAGGCGCTCAGGTTCTTTGTCTTTGCAACTTAGGATGTATTCTAGTACTCTTCTGTAGTATAAAAATTTCTGGCCAGAGTTTAAGCCCCAAATGAAAAAAAAAACCTTTATAATGACACATCTGAAAAACCTGCTTAAAGGAATTCAAAGCATCTTGGGAGATAGACATCAATTCCGATCAATGAAACTGCCACCTGGTCGTATTTCTCTAGCAAGTAATTACCACCTGCCATTTCCCTTGTCCTCCAAAGTAACAAGGCCTGCTCCTAAACAAAACACGAGTGTCTCACCAAACCAGTGTCTCAAGAATGCTGTACACAGCACTGTTCAAGGGTTGATTTATGCAGGCTTTTAGCTGTCTTTTCCACTTGAACATCATCTTTCACGAGTCCCATCCAGTAATTTACAGTTTGAGATGTAAAGCGCCGCAGCCTGTACGTTTGCTGAGTGCAGAGAACAGAACGAGGAGCGATGTCAGAACGGGAAGCGACTGGGTTGGTTTCTGGGCTGCAATACGACCAACTGCACGCTTGATTAAAGAAGCAGCGGAAGAAAGAATCTATAAGACAGCAGGGCGACCCACTGGGTTATTTAGCTGAACGGTTCACCTGAATTTTAACCTTACTAAGTCTCAAATACTCCTCAGTTATCATTTGAGCCAGAGCAGTCATTTCTGTACAGGGGTAAAGTGCTTATATAGTCAGCTTCTGGGACGAACCTCCTCTTAAAAACAAAGCTTGGCTCTTAAAAACTAATTGCTAGTTAAGAGCAAAGTTTCTAAAACTCTAAACGTGGCAGTGGAGCTTACCTCGTTCAATGTCATCCATAGGAGAAGACAGAAACATCTTTTCTTTTGGCGGAGAATTTTTAACGTTGTTTGGAGTCTTGGTTGCATTTCGCATTTGCTGCTGTTGCTGCTCGATACGAGACTGGACCTTGCTGCTTCCTTCAGCTCTGTGTGCAAAAATAAAATAAAGTTACTCTAGATGACAAGATGCAAGGAAAAAGGCAGGAATACTGCACCTCAAGTTATGGAATTATTTGTCTCATGCTTTTCTAAACAGCATCATTAGATTTCTAGGTACATTATCTTACTGGCATGTAATTAGGTATGGTTTTTTTTTATTTATTTTATTTTTAAATATGGTGCCAATAACTTGTAAACCCTTTCTTAGTTGATTTGTTATAATACCTGCCTACCCAGGAATACTTCATAGTAATTCTGCTGAAAGCAAGTTCTGTGGATTCAGCAGCAGAAAAAAAATAATGAACGTGTATGGGGAAAAAAACAAGCCACTACTATCACTGAAAACAGTCAATTAAAAAAAAATCATTGAGAAGTCAGGGAACAGTAGGCAAACTACTTTTCCAAAAAGATTTTTTTCTCCTCTATATTCATCAGGTAATTGTTACTATCTCTTAATAACAGGACATCTTTTAGTCAAAAAAAAACAATCCTATTTCTTCTGCTGGTCAGTACTCGAAAGCTGCAAAGTCAGTGTGTTGAGAAAAGAGGCCTTTTACCCTGCTGAACAAGGCTGGGGACCTTCTAAAAATGCTGTTTCAATAAAAACAGTCACGGGCTGAAGCATCTCTCAATTTAGACCCATGAACAAACTGATTTTCATAATGATTAAAGGATAGCTGCTTCTCCTGTAAATCACCCACCTCGTTTTTTTCACAGTGATGTTGCTACTGAGTTTCTCTAGGCGACATTCTCCAGTGTCATGATTGATAATTAAGATACATTCTTTTAGGTAAGGCTTCTTTGAGCCCTTGAACACAGTCACTGGTGGAGTTGAGCCCTGTTAAATCAGAAGAGTCCAGCAGGTGTTACTACTGCAGTCTTTTTTTTGTTATTATAAACAGAAAGCAATCCATTAGTGATGACAAGTTCATTATAAGTAGTCATTGCTAGCTTTTAAAAATGTTATCAGCAAATTCAAATTAGACTCATCCCAGCCAAAAGCAGCTGGTGACTGACTGGAGAGGGATTTCACCTGGCTTAGCTGAGCGTTTAATCAGTTTCACACTTATTTCCAAATGAGAGCACGCTCACTGTAGGACTCCTTTTACCAAAAGGGGTTTCAGTAATCACATCAGCAGAGCAGTAAAGCATGGCAGGTAGTAAATTTTCCCTTTCCAGTCTTTCCTGCTTTAGAACTGCACTACAGCAGTAAATACCAAGGGGAAACTTGCACTGCCAACATCCACACGAAGCTCTGCTATGTACGCAACACTTCAGGGTCATCCTACAGCATATTTCCAATGCAGCGAGTACACTTAAAGCTACAGCACAGCTGTCCAACCTGTAGGTCCTTTGCAACTTTACTCTTTTCAAACAATTATTTTTATACTCTAAACGTTACACCGTCAGCTGTGAAACGGCATTAAAGCTTCACATCCTTCTACACTCAGCATGTATTTGTAACAAAATCAGCCTTCCCCTTACGCCTGCCATGCCTCGGCCACCCCACTCACCTCAATATTTGGCAACGTTATCGTCACCTGTTCCCCCTTGCCAACCTCCAGGTCTCCTTCACAGGATGTATCGATAGACGCAGGCTTGAAGTCATCTAAACAGAAAAACCAACTTGGTTATTTGCAGGCTTTTCAGCAATCTTACAAACGTAGACACCTTCTGAGCAATACAGCAGTTGGAGGCTATTAAGCTAAAACCTTTTTTTGCTAGCGTGTCATCCACCATTCCCCTGAACAAATCACTCCACAAGTCAGCAGAACTCAAAGGCAAGCTGGTTTCTCCCCGTATTCAGCGTAAATGTTAACTACCGCCTTCCCGATAAACTTAGGAAAGCGCTTTTAGGTGTTAATGGACAGGAAAATGAACTAGCTCTGTTCTACTTCAGAAGATAAATCCTTCCTTCCTGTCAGAAACGCAGTAAGTAGTTCTTGAAAGTTCCTGGGAAGCAGCTCTCCCTCTCTGCTCTGCTCTTGTGGGACCCCCCCGGAGCCCCGCGCTCAGCTCGGGGCCCCCAGCACCAGAAGGACAGGGACCTGCTGGAGCAGGTCCAGAGGAGGCCACGAGGATGAGCAGAGGGCTGGAGCTCCTCTGCTGTGGGGACAGGCTGAGGGAGCTGGGGCTGCGCAGCCTGGAGAAGAGAAGGCTCCGGGGAGACCTTACAGCAGCCTGCCGGTACCTAGAGGGGGCCTAGAGGAAAGCTGGGGAGGGACTCTTTGTTGGGGAGTAGAGCAGAAGAACACAGCGTAATGGCTTTAAGCTAAAAGAGGGGAGATTCAGATTAGATATAGGGAAGAAACTCTTTACTAGGAGGGTGATGAGGCCCTGGCACAGGCTGCCCAGAGGAGCTGTGGATGCCCCATCCCTGGAGGTGCCCAAGGCCAGGCTGGATGGGGCTTTGGGTAACCTGGGCTGGTGGGAGGTGTCCCTGCCCATGGCAGGGGGTGGAACCGGGTGGGCCTGGAGGTTCCACCTGACCCACAGCATTCTGTGCTTATAGAAGCATCAATCCGAACCATGGAAGATGTATAAGAGTCACTGGAAACGCAAAGAACAACAGGAATCGCCAGCCCCCATTTCTGATTTCACTGTGACACACACGTCAGAAGCTGACCGACCAAAACTTGCGTGTCAGTATGTTCATTTTTGCCCTTTTCAACACCTGAAGTATCAACTAAAAGAAGTTTTAAACAAAATCAAGACACCAATCCTGGCCCTTTCCAGAAGCCTGAGCCACTGAAAACACACGTGCGCTCAGGCATCAGCACTGCAGCGACGTAAGGTGTCACTACCTACGAAGTACTTTTTCCACCCCAAAAGAATTAGGGAGGGCTAGAGCCAAGAGGCACGCACAGAGGTCGGACAGCATCAGGAGGCACGTTGTAACCCACGTGGGCTCGAGCTGGAGCCCACGGCTCCAGCGAGCTGGGCACGGGGCCCACCCAGCACGCCGCGGGTCCCACGGGGCGGCAGCTCGGCGCGCTGTCCCTGCCACGCAGCCCAGCACGCAGGGCACGCGCTGCTGGGCACAGCACCCTGCTGCCCGGGGAGCCGCTGGGTTCAGCGCCGCTGCCCGTGGCAGGAGGGCTCGGGGGAGCCGCGGGACGCAGCCCCCGCTGACCTCGCGGTCACAGCAGAGCCCCATAGGGAGAAGTATGAAATAGAGCCCCGAAGTCCCCAGCGGGAATCAGGTACGGTATGGGCTTTACGCCCCGGCAGGCGGGTGGTGAATGCTTCGGGAAGCTGAGGGGCTGCTCTCAGGATCCATAGGCTGAGCTCTGGGCTTCGCTGTCACCCCGCAGACGCCTTCGCCCTGTTTGCTGAGGAGCCCTTCGGGTGTCAGAGGGAAACCCCCGCCCGCGGCTGAGCTGCGGGACGCGCCAGCTTGTGCCCCGCTCGGCGGAAAAGGAGATCTCGGAACAGACCTCAGGATAAAGCCCCGAACTACAGAGGCAGCAGCGCGCCGGCAGGGTGGGAGGCACCAAACCCGGGCTTAGCCCACCCCAACATCGGGGCTACCCTGGCGGGGCAGCACCCACCGACCCCCGTCCCGCTCCCCGCGTCCAGCCCCAGCCTCCCCCCCCGTAACCCATCCCCGAGCCCCCCCCGGCAGCGGAGCACGGCGGCCGCGCCCCCCCCTCCCCGGTGCCCCCCGCAGGGCCGGGCCGGGCCGAGCCCCGCCGCGCTCACAGCGGACGGTGTGGAAGGCGCAGCGCGGCTGCTTCTCGAAGGTCTCGCCCAGCTTCAGCACCCGCTCCTTGGGGTCGAAGAGCGGCGGCGGGGCCGCGCCGTTCATGGCGGCGGCGGGCAGCGCTCACGCGGCGGGCACCGCCCGCACCATGCCCGGCACCGCCACCGGGACCGGCCCCGCGCCCGGGCCCGCCGCCGCCGCACATCCCCGGCGCCGCGGGGGCGGGGCCTCGCCGCCGCTCGGCCACGCCCCCTTCGCCCGAGGCCACGCCCCCTCCGGCCCGAGGCCACGCCCACACCTCCCCGCCCGGCCCCTCCCCTCGCGGCTCGCCCCGGGCCTATCCACCGCGCCGCCGGAGGGGCGAGCCGGCACGCGGATATGCAAATGAGGCCCCCTCCTCCTTCGGCGCGGCGCTCTGATTGGCGCGGGGCGGCCGCGACCACGCGGCGGGGAGGCGGGGGGAGGTGTGGGGGGTGCCGCGGGGTCACAGCGGGCGGGGCCGCGCTCCCGCCCCCCTCATCCCCCCCCCCCCACCGCCGCAGGTGGGGCGACCCCGCGCGGCGCGTTGGGCGGGAACGGGGCTCCCCTCAGAGCGCCGCCGCCATGTTGGGGGCTCCCCTCGGGGACCCCGCGGCTCCGCTCAGCAGCCCCCAGGCTCCGGGCCGCGGGCCGCCCCCCGCTGCCCATGGCCGCGGCGGACCCCCGGGTGCTGGCCGTAGCCGCCCGGGTCGCTGAGAGCAGGGAGCGGGACGTCCCGGCGCTGCTGCTGGCGTTGAAGGGTAACGGCGCCGCCGCTGAGGGGTGGCAGCGGGGCAGGCCCCCGCCGCCTCACCGGGCTTGTGAGGCCCGTGCTGGTGGGGCCAGGGCCTCGGGCAGACCTCACTGCTGCCGGGGGCAGCCTGCGTGGCCGGGCCTGAAGGCAGCAGCGCGATGCCCAGCTGCCGTGCGGCTCCCCCCGTCCTTCCTCCCCTTCGCCACCCAGCCGCTGCTCGCAGAAGTGGCAGGGACAAGTCAGGGCCTGTGCTAAATCGGGACGTAATTATAAGGGAGCCGTACGTTTCGCAGCGGTTGTGGTTTTCTCCGGCCTAGGAAATTCATACAGATGGGCTGTGTCCCAGATAATGCGTGTCTCACTGCTGGATGTGTAACGAGACGATGGAAAGCCAAATACAACTACCCTTCCCAGTTGTCACGGGATCTAACAAACAGATTGTAGCTGTAGGATTGAAAAACACTGAAATATTTTATGCCGTTGGCACTTTTAAAATTACCTCATATTTTGAAAAGGAAAAAATACCCAAATTGCACATCGCACTCTAATGCTTCCCTTTGCCACTCTCGTGCTTTCTTCCCACAGAAATTTTAAATAGTCCTTCTTTGGGACGTAAGGAATCTGAAAAAGTTAAGCAAGACATACACTATTATGATCTGACTCGCTACTGCGTGCTGGTCCTTAGACAAGACTACTCTCGGGTGCGTGGAGGCTGGGCTACTGCTGCCCAGCTAGCAGAGATACTGAGGTAAAAAAACTTGCCAATAAGTTTTCTTCTTGTTTTCTTTCTGGCCTTTTATCTTGCTCTTTTTCTTTTGAAGCTGTAATGCGTTGGCTTCCATCCAGAACAAGGCTTGTTGTTCAGGAAAGGCCAGGGTTAAAGTGCAGGGAGCAGTCAAGAGCAGAGGGGTCAGGCATAGCCTAATTGGAACTGTTTAATTCATTCTCATTGTGTTTCATTGAGCTGGGTAAACTGTTTGGTGGGAACAGTTTTTCTGTTGGGTTTACCTTTTCTGTGGTCAGTACTCACATAGGTCTCAGTTTTTGCCAAGCAATTGCTAATTTTGAATTGCAGTTACTTTAAAAAAATCTATTTAGATTTATTTCATCCTGCAAAAATGTGATTAACTCACAGCTTGGCTTGACTCCATTTAAATATCTATTTTTAAATATCTATTTACATTTTAAACATAATAGAGGGCACAATTCATACAGACTAGAGAGCTTGATGTGGTGATATTGTGAGAATGGCGTGATGAAGTTTAATTCATAGCTAGTAAGACAACTTTAAACTCCAATCCCCAATGATCCAAACTCAATTTTCAATGTCAGGAAAAATAGTAAGTTTTAAATTTTCTCCAAGTTGTACTTGATTTTGGCTTAACTAGGAAGCAAAATTCTAAGGCGTGAAGCAATTAGGCAACCATCTTTTATTTATGCCATATCTGCAATGTGAATTTTTAATGTGAGGAATTTCACCAAGAGATGCAAGATTTATCACAAGAGTTGCATGAGACTTAAATAATCTCTTATAAGCTACTTCAGTTTGCAGAAAAAAAACCCTGAAATTTATTTAGCTGTAAAAATGTCCTTTTGCAACTAGTTTAATCTCAACTTTGTGCTTAGAATGTGCTGTCGCAGGGCTTAGGTAAGCAGGGCTTTATGTGTACGCATTCACAAAAAGCTAACAAAGATTAGATAAGATGTCAGAAAGCAAAATTCATAAGAAGCTAGGAAAATACTTCTGTTGCACTTGTCTCAGCGTGGAGTACAGAACTGAAAATCTTTCCAGTTGTAAAACTTGCAGTTTCTTGTAAACAGCCTTCCAGAAATGACCAACGTGTCTGTGGTGAGTAAAATAAGAAAACTGAGATCTGAAAAACTGATTTCTAGCCCACATGTATTCCCCAGTTAGAGGGAAGTTGTAGACAGACTCACTCAGTTTTTTGTAGTGAGTGATATTTTTATATGTACTTTTGTTGCCTGATCTGGACTGCCTTCATCAGGTTTCCCTTATCACGTTTCTGTTTGCCTTTGCTTTTTTACCTTATGACCATCGGAGCCCTTCCCTAACGTGTGGAACAAGCCTGAACAGATCCTATGAAGCTAAAGGCAAAAGTGCCTTGGATATGTTTTAAACTGAGCCGTGCTCTAATAAGCAGTATTATACTTGCTGTCTCCAGCCTGCCGGTGATAACTCTTCCTTCGGAGGCAGCTACCTCGGAGCTAGTCACAGCAGTTAACTGTTGTTCAGTGCTGAATTGTCCCATTCCAGTGAAGCATTCCTTCTCTGATGACATGACGTTCATTCAAAACTGTTCAAACAGGCCCTTGACTATTCAGTTGTGTTTTTTTTTTTTTTTTCTATTTCAGTCATTGTTGTGTAGGACTAGAGGTGAAAGAAGATCCCGAGGAATTTTACACAAAATTTCTTCCTTCAGCTATAGACAACCTGCTGTTTTTGGGAAGACGCCTGCAAGCACGATTTATCCGGGCAGTCAAGGTATTTAAATTTCATAGTTAAGAGAGCAGAGAATCTCTGTAAGCTTTCCAAGCTCAAGTGTTGTATAAGCAGGATATTATTCTAGGGATGCTGTATTATGAAAATTTATTTTGCAGAAATTACTTTTTCTTTGTGCCTTGGAGCTTTGAAACTGAAATTTGTCATTGTGGAGCGTTCAGTCCGTTACATGTGCCAAAACTAGTTTGTTACCATAAGGTTTTTTTTAGAGAGTTTTGTTACTACGTGTCAGAATTTTTAAAGGGGTAGGGGCATTGCAATTATGTGTAGGACAGAAGAAATAGGACAGCCAGGTAGAGAATAAAATCCCAGATGTTTTTTCTTACAAAAGGCAGCATCTCAGTCATGGTGGTGTCTTCTTAACTTTGCATATAATTAGTTCAGTCTTTGTAACCGCTTTGTTCTCACTGCTTTACTCAGCTTTACAGAAAAAGAAAGTATGGTTTAGGAAGGCTTAAGACTTTAAGTCGGATATGTCGAAGTTTGTTTTGCAATAGAACCTCTTCAGTGGAATTGGCAAAAAATTCCAAAAATGCCTACTGCTTCTGAACCAGCATGTCGGGATCCCTAAAGGCAGGCTTTGTGATTTAGTGGATGTGAACACTTTCTCACATTACTCTCCATCTTTGCAGAGAAGAAGGATTTTGCCTTGCTATTTTCCCTCGTGTTTTTGAAACATTCTGAGTTCCAGAACAAGCCCCCCAAAATGAAAAAATGAATACCCAATTTCATGGATTCTGATAGTTTATTTTATTATGCCTGTTTCCCTTCGTATCTCATTTCCCGTCTCACTGACTTCTTGGACTTGTTCATAGTTTTCCTGCAGAGTCTTGTTCAGGACACCACATATACAATCACTTCTCAGAAAGTATCAGCAGAGTGACGTATTTTCTGTTTGTTCAATACTTTGTAAGTGCATTTAGTGCTTAAGAAGCAAGCTTCCTGAATGACATCCCAGGAGACTCGAGTCTTATCTGCAACATGTAATTTCCCCCACACTTTCTTATTATGTCTCAGCCTACATGCTACTTGAGTCATGCTTGTGGGCAAAGATTACTTTTGAATGCAAATGCAGTCCATATTATAGCTAGTATTTTGGCTTTTAAAACTTGTGGTCTCAAAGGTGACTGGGCAGCCAGACTTGATGCTTGCTCACTGGAACTTGGGAAACCCCACTCTGCCAGTGGAGATTTGCAGTTTATTCTGCCCTCGCTTGCTTTCTGTACAAGTCTTTGAAGTCAAGGGAAGTACTTAAATAGCTTTCAGAAACTGATGCGCTGCCAAAACACACAACAGATAATATTATGCCTTAACTTATTACTGTTATTTCGTATCTCTCGTTGTCAGTAAGTACCAAATACAGAGCTAAACCATGACTGATGGCTGGGACTTACAGCGTAGGTCTAGGAATAGACTTTCCAGAGTTTCCCTGGTGGAGGCTCCACAACATGGGAGTTACCACACCCAAGTGCTTTATAATAACATTTATCAGCAGTGTAGTACTGTCAAAAGATGCTTTGCTGTCCACACACCAAGATTTTAGATTTCCAGTGGGCTGTGGATCTTACCTGGAATACAGGCTCCAGACTCTGTGTGTGTGTATTCACATACTGAAACCTGGATTTCTCCTGGTCATTGTGTCCAGTGCGGTGTTAGCACAGCAAGCACAAATACATTCAGTTTGGTGTTTGCTGCTGTTTCTCCACCTGGGGGGTGCTTCTGAAACCTCTCCATGCTCGTTCACAAGAACCTTTTCCATTTTAACAATATTTTTGTCCACTTTGTACCTGTGGTTTCTGTGTTTTAGTCTTAAATACCGTATTTCCCATTTTGTGATTTAAATCTGTGATGCGTTTGTACTAACCTGTCACTTGTTGTCTTAGCCCTACTATGTTATCAAGTATTTTTAAGGACCAAACAAGCCTTTTCTAGTAAGGCTTGTTATCTAGTAAGTTTAGACTTTGTTGACAGATCTCTGGCCTTGAAGGACACGCAGGTTGTTTTTTTGACCGGTTCCTATGGTTTGACCAACCTCATTTGGGAAGTTGATGGAGCTGGCCTCCAAATAGCTGAAGTATACAAACCGCCCGCTGCATCAAGCTGAAGCCCTCAGTGAAGACGCATACATGTGCTTTTACCTGCTTCTCTTTTGTTTTGTTTAGGATGAAGAAAAACAAGATTTTTTACGCTGTTTCCAAACAGTAACCGATGCCATCTGCTGGCTGTTTGGTGGGCATATTCAACTAACAAAGCATGGTAAGGGAAAAGTAAACTCATAAAACACCTGAGTATTTGTCTAGAGCAACTACGGGTATCAAGAATCAGTCACAAGCCAGTCTGCATCGAGTTATCCAATTTGGAGTAGGTGTTAAAACAATCTCTTAAAATATTCCATTCAGCAGAAACAGCAATATTTAAATTGGAAAAGATCCAGTAAAGGGGAATATTAAAGAGTTCCTTTTCTAGTCTTTTGGAGACAAACATTAAAAGTCTTCTGTAATTTCCATTTATAATTATGTACCTTTAAAAAACAGATTTTTTTTCTGATAAAATACTGTTGCTCTTCCTACCTGTCAGTGGTTAATATATGCAGAAATTTGACCAACGTACATTGCAAGCCCTGATGGGTAGAACTGAAAATGGATTTCTCAATCCGTTGTCATGCCAGAAATTTCTACAAGTATCTGACAAATTTCTCTAGCGCTTTTGACCAAAATAAGCTTTCATTTAAACCAGCTTAGCATTGGCACATTGACTTTTAGTTCATAATGAAAAACAGAATTTGTTTTTAACAGAGAACCGCAACTTAAGGATCATAAGATACGTAGCTAACACACAAATGGCTAGAAAAATTACTAAGTATGTAGTCACTGATATTCTGGAATAAAAAAATTGGTGCTTAAATGACATCAGTGGACTTGCATTAAATGAAACTGGTTTAACCAACTGTCAAGGTTGAAGTGCTTATCTTTTCTCGATGTTGTTGCCCCAGTGATAATTCTGCTGCTGTAATAAGAAACTGGTGCTGGTATAACAGAGAAGGTTTTAAAGTTTTTATTACATTGCAACGCCAGTGCCTAAGGGATATCCAAAGGCAGAAAAACAGGACGCAACGTGTTTTTTGGATGTTAAAGTAGTTTACTTGTTCCAGTAAGCTTCGGTGTAAAAATTATAAAAGATGGCGTTTGTTACAGAAAATAGTATTTAGTTTTACTTGCTATGGCTTATGTTTCATAATAAAGTTTATTTGTTTAATGGTATTTTTAAGTCTGTGGTTCTGATTGCGTGACTTCTTGTTTGTTTTTGTTTTTTTGCAGTACTGCAAAACGATCACTTCCTGCAGTTGCTAGTAACAGACAATGTTGAAACAGCAGTTATAATGATGTCTGTTTTACACAGTATTTTGGGGGTCAATAGGTTAGTTGATTTTATTATTACTGATTTTCTGAAGTTTAAATATAAAACTCAGTTCGTTATTGCTTTGTAAAATAGAACATTTCATATACAAGAAGTGTGGCGTTTTTTTCTAGTCTTTGCTGTAGAAGTGGAAAAATTGGCTATTTTCTTTATCCTGTTGTTAAGCTGAGGGAATGGGAATCAGTTGAAACAGTAGGAATGCCTCTGCCACTGAGTCAGTAATACTTGTTTTTTCATTTTAACTGGAATAAATGTGGAAATACCAATTCATTGCAGGAAAAAAAGCAGCATAAAACAAACATAACTGTTCAATTCCTTTTCCTTCCACCGTGGCTCAGATTGCTGGTCCGGCTAGCTGGCTATGTTGACTTGCTGAATCTTGACCTGACATCTGTAATAGGAAGTCACTGTTAAAAAGCTCAGTTTATAACTAATATTTCAATTCTATCCTCCCCTTTCTCTCCAGTTCTGTCTTGCTTCAGGTTGATGAAGAGACCCTTCACTCTGTTTTGGATGAGCTCGTTTATAAGCTTTCATCTACCACCAATCCTGTCATAGGGAATGCTGCTACAAAACTGCTGTTGTTGATAGCGAAATTTTGCAAGCAGCTCCTGAAGTTACTCACAACTCGCTATAAAGGTTTGTAAACATGCGTGGAACCAAACACTCGGCCTTGCATTCACCTTAAAAATACAAAGGTGGCGGTTACCCAGTGCTCTCCTTGTTCATTAGCCATCTAATACAAGGAAAACTGCAGTGCTGTTTTATTTTCCTTCTCTGTTTGTTTTTGTTGTAATTTAAGGTGCTGCTCCTCTTTCTGTTCCCTAGATTTATTTTCTTCTATGTATTGAGGACTGTGCATGTGGAAACTTGTCTATTCTAGCGATAGTTTGGCACCTTCAGCCTGATGGGTTTTACTACTTTCTACACGATGTTCTGTGTCTTTTTTTTCTGCAAAGGCTGGATATCAAGAGACCCTCATAGCAGGGTGTCTGTACTGCCTTGGTAAGAGCCGTTTGTCAAACGTCTGCTGGTGTGCCAAGCCTCACTAGTCCAGAAGCATGGAATTTTTACTTCTGCCAACTTCTGATCCTGGCTGTTACGGGTCTGCTTATCTGATAGGTGCGGTTCTGTCACTAAGGAGCTGAGACTGTCTTTTGACATCCAAGTGGAATGAACTTTTTCCAGGAATTCATGAAATGAGTTTATTGTTTTGTATTGATGCTTCTAGATGAGGAGACTGAGTGTGCATGTAATTTAACTTACTCTATGTTCTTCATTATGTAATATAGTATCCCATTTAATGTTTCTGTCTCTAGCCTAGCAGAGAGCTCCAGGAAGCACGTTTATCTTCTGCTGTTGTGTCCATGGAGACTAGGGAAAAGGATTTGATGTTTGCCAAGTCTTTTATATCCTGGTTATTACTGATGGTCAAAACTACTTTTGTGCAGCCTCTGTTCTTTTGAGAAAAGGGTAATAAGAGGTGGTTATGCGAGACAAAAAGGCGCAATTCTCCTTTTCACAGTTGTGCCAACTACTTGTTAGGCAGCACCAGCTAGATCAATTCCTGGATCAGATGGGTAGCTTTGGCACTTCATTGCCTACAGAATTGAGACAGGGCTTCCTTGCGGCGTGAAACGAAGTATGACGTGCCTAAGGCTGGCAGCGTGTTGTGGATTCTTGTGAAGCTGCTGCGATGATCTGACCATCCCAGTTGTAGAACACTGGTTTGTCTAAAGAGGTGCAGGTCTCCATCAAAGAACTACGGTTTAGGGGTTAGGCTACTTTATTTTGCTTGGAATCGACAAAGTGCCCCATTCATTTAGAGGCTCTTGATCTTCTGTATATATTTCCTGTTTCCGCTAAGGAAAAAAAAAAGCCCTCTTTTTTTTTCTTTTTGTTAGAGTCCTTATGTTAGCTTTCTCTGAGGCTTTGAAATCTTGTAGATGGTTTGAAGAACAGCAGCTACAAAGAAAGCATTCCAGCATTTCCACCACCCAGCCATCTCGTTGAAATAGCTTGGCTTCACAGTGGTTCAGAGCTGTTGCTGGTATGAGGTGCTTCAGTGTAAGCTTTCTGTCAGTAATGGCAAAGTGCTAGAATGAGGAAATACCCTAAATCTCCCAACTCCAAGCCCAGCACGGTCTTTACATCAGGATTGCAGGAGGGCCTGGTCTTCTTATCTGCATGGGAGGACACATCTTAGAGGCATGCTTGTCAGTGGCTGGAAGGGACACATGGCTATGTAGCCCGTGCAGAAACTGGCAAATGGGTCGTGTCAGACCTACGGGACTTCTGTGAGGGAACTGCTTTGTGTAGTTATGTGGTTTTTCAGGGTTCAGGCAGGTTTAAGGCAGTGACTGACTCCATTTGTAGTTCCAACCATGTCTCTCCTCACATGTTTAACCCATCATCGTTGTTCCAAAATGGTGCATGCCTGCTAGAACAGAGGTGCGACTTCTGTTGGTATGAAGGACTTCATGGTCCATATGTGATCCTGTAAGTGCACACGATGGATTATTTCTTGGAGTTGCCCAGTATGTGAATATGCTTATAGACAGTGATTTGAAGATAGAACTTGTTTGAATCTGCAGTTCTTCAGGAGCCTTTCCAAATAAGTGACTACTTCCCGTCTTCCTTCCTGTCCCCTCCAACTCTGCAGAACTCTCAAGCTCTGGCATTTGTCTGATAGAGATCTAAAAAACCAAGTGTTACTGTCTGTTCTGTGTCCTGTGCACAGCACAGGGAGCGTGTGTGTTGTGAGGAGAGCACAAGTATGCTTTGTAGCTATTGTGCACCGAAAAAGCCATTTTGTGCCAGGGATTGGAAACTCATGTACCCACAGTGAGATTATGCTGTACAAATAAGACATCAAAGAATTCCGGTCATAAGTGAATAGATTTTATTATGAAAAATATGAAAGCAGTGCTCGTAAAACCTGGCACTTGTGTAATGCTTACCATCCTTTCAGGACCTCACAGTGACTTACGGATAAGACACTGAAGGTACATGGATAATTTAACTGCAGTTATGTAGACACAATAGGTAGTGACTTGGAGATACAAAGCTACAGTCACTGTAGAATACTTTTCTGTGATGATTGGAGCATCAGTTCTTCACTGATAATGTGTAAACTCAAAAATGAGAGATTGTGTTCATCTTCAACCTAGTCTTCCTTTACACATAGAATCAGATTTAATTTTTTAATTTGAAAATTGTTAGTTTGAAAGCCTCAAAAGAAAAATTTGCCTTAGCAGTATTGCATGCTTCTTCTCTCTTAGGATTGAAAGTGCTTTTAAGTAAACAGTGGACTGGCAAAGGATTTGACAGGGATCTCAGTCAACTTTTGGACTTGCTATACTTGGAACAATCCAGTGGAAAAAGGGAAATGCAGGTGCTGAATTTTAATGAGACTTTCCTATGTGAAATCCTAGTTATGTGTAATTTATATATGTCTAGAAAGCATTTACTATATTGCTTTGTCTAAGCTTTTCAAAATGTGCTATTTTTTTCATTGTATCAGTGGATTTTTAAAATTTCCTATATATTCTTTCGTTTGTCTTTCATTTTTTAAGACCTCAAGAAATTGTCCAGTTATTAAGGTATGGGATTGTTGGGACTGTGACTTGAGAGTTTGGCTTTTTTTTTTCCAGATTCACAAAGTAGTATGATTTCTTATAGGTGATTTAGTTTTGTTAACTATAAACTAAAAACAGTTGTGTCTGCTCATCTCACATCAGTGTTACAAATTTAGGTTTCTGAAGTCTTGGGAGCATTCAGATAGAATTGAAAGTCATGTAGTGAAAACGTTCGGTAAAAACACCTTCTGTGCTGTGTTCCCAATAAAAGAGTGGATGTATGTTTTAGGAACTTACCAAAAATTTACATGCAGGTTTTTCAGAGACAGTACTTCAAAGGAAATCAGAGTTATGTTTGTAGAGACCTGCTTTCACCTTAAACACAGCAGGGTGTTTGTTTTGTGTGTTGCTTTGTTTTCCCCTGAAAAAATAGCATTTAAGAATATAATTTCTTTTCGTGTTTGTTGTGACTGATGATCATATTGCAAAAGTAAAAATTTTCCTGCTATTAGTTCTCAAAACTTGTCCTTCTATCCTGTCTAGTGTAGGTATTTTGATCGAATCAGCACTTGAAATATCAAGTGCTTCAGACACTTTAAATTCAAATTTCTAACATTAAGTAATGTAGATAATATATATTTGTGCTGTGAATGCATTTGTTTATCAAAGAGAGCATTGATCCAGATGATCAGATTAGCTGCCTTTGGAGCTCATACAGGATTTGCGATTATAATTGTCTTTAGGACCTTAACTGCCCTGCACCATTACAAATATTGTGCATTTCAGTGTATTGGAAAACTGTTTTTTGGCCAAACATTGAGGTTGATCCAAATAGGCAAGCAGTAGTAGTGTGTTTTTATATGCAAAGAAAATATTGTACTAACTGTTTTTATAAATTTCAGAGAGAGCATCAAGCAGCTTGTATAATCCAGGCTGCGTGGAGGGGATTTCAGACAAGAAAAAGGCTGAAGAAACTACCCCAAGCAGTGACCATTTTACAGAGGAGCTTCAGGTAAACAGCATAGCTTTATAAAAAGCACTCAAGAGAATAGACTAATAAGGCTCGGTTTGGTTTTTCTCAGGTCAGAATTCTTCCATTAGAGCTCGTGGGAATATTCCTTGTTACGGCTCTTGACCACTGCCTCTTGTCCTTTTTATGTTTGCCTCTAAGAATCTGGCTCTACCTTCTTTGTAACCCTTCCCATAGTTAGTGAAAGACAAAAAATGGATTTCCCTTCCTTTGTGCTAAAAAAAGAAGCATCTCTCCACCTGGCCTTGTATACTGAACGCTTCGTATCCCTGTCTCCATCTGGACAGTCCCTGTCCCTCCAGTTTGTCAATATATCTGTCTTCTACTGGGTGGCCCAGTAAAGTATGGGCAGCATTCCAGGTGTGCCCTCCAGAGTGTTGAGCAAAGTGAAATAATTTTCTTTTGACCTGCTGCCTCTGCTTTTGCTAGTGCATCCCACAATGCAGCTAGCTTTTGTTACTGCAAGGGCACGCTACTGGCTCGTCTTCAACTTGCCATCTACCAGGACCCCAGGTTCTTTTCATGGGAGCTGCTGCCCAGGTAGTCAGTGCCCAACCTGCGTGATTCATGAGGCTATTTTGTCCCAAGTGTAGGACTTTCCACTTGAACTTCATGTGGTTTCTGTTGACCCATTTTCTATATCCGTGGAGTTTCCTTTGAGCGTCAGCCCTGCCCTGCAGCGTATGGAAGACTGATGACAGCCTTGCTAAAGTCAAGGTAAATGACACCCAGTGCTCTCCCCTCATCCACAGAGCCACTCAGCTCATCACAGGAGGCCATCAGGTTGGTCAAACGTGATTTGCCTGTGATAAATCTGTGCTGGCTGTTCCTGTTTGCTTCCTGTCCTTCTTGTGCCTGGGAAGAGCTTCCCTGCGGATTTGTTCCTGTATCCCAGAGAATGTTTGGGTTGGCCAAGAAGTCCTCCATCTTGAAGATGCCTTTTTCCAGTCAGCTGTATTTTCTGAAACATCAAAGTAATGTAATGCCAATATGAACTATTTCACTGCAGATTCTTTTAGCAAAAACATCCAAACAATGTGCTTTTCCAGCAGTACCAAGCTGCCACTTCTGGTGCCAAAAGCTCCAACTGTCCCTTTCCCAGCTGCCAACCTTTTTCTCCATGAGAAAAACTCATACTTCTGTGATGTTTTTGTATGTTTTCTGTGTAAAAATATATGGCATGTGGAAAACTGCAAGTGTGGGACAGTGCAGCACTGGATTGCAGTAAATAGCCCTAGTAGATGATGTACTGTTGGCAGAACAATTAACTGGTTTGCAGCTAACTTACAAAATTCCATCATAAATTAAATGTGGAGCTGTCCTGGAGTTTAATGTCATGCCAGAGTGCTGCAGAAACCATGGACTAAAGTGCTTGCTCCGTATGCCACTTGTAAGGCCTTCTTCTCAATTAATATTTGAAATCTTTGACTCTCAGAAGTGGGGTCAATTCAGTGACCTAGAAATAGCATCTTCTGACTTTGGAGTAGCACAGAAGAATGAAGCTACATAAAAAATGCGTATGTTACTTGAAGTATGATTTCAGTAACTTCAGCACATGTTAGGCAAACTCTTTTCAGAAGTCTAGTGTGAATTTTAACATAGGTTAAGGGATCTAAATCAAGACAGACTCCACAGCAGGTTTAATTCAATCTTTTTTATTGTACATGGTAAGCACTACCTTGTCAAGACTAGATCTTACAAATCAGATAGTCAAATCACTTTGTATTATCACCAAGGTGTTAGAAAGCAGACAGCTGTGGTTTGTCTAGACTGGCATTAAGAAGATACTGGGCTCTCTGGGGTGTAATCTTCAAGTTCAGGAAGATTTGCAGGGGGATGCAAGTTATCCACTGAGGACCACTAACCACTTCAGCTTCTGTGCTGTGTACTAAGAATGCCATCCTTGTGACTGCTTTCTACTGCACCATACACACACTTTGAGCCAGTATTTCTGCCTCCATCAGGCACCTTGCAAGCCTGCAAGCCAAAATTTGCAGCCCAGAAAAATTGCGTGACGGGATAAGGCGTGACATGCTAACGCAGAAGGGAGAGGGTGGTGAGGCTACCAGCAGCCAACTAGCTGCTTAACATTCTTGTGTCATGTTCTCACTATTGCAAGCATTAGTGCGTGCCTCTTAAATAAGTAGATCTTGAATCATTTAAATGCGCTCTTGAATGTGTTTGTTTAACATTGAAAAGAATGGAAATGTATTAATATTTTTACAGTTGTGTGTTCGTGGCCCAGTCAGTCCCATTGTACTGAGTACAATGTAGTAACTGTACAGCTCCAGTGGTTTTTTTTCTTTCTAGGCCAAAGCTGCAGGTAGCATTATGATGAAAAATAAAAATGGTGTTTGGAGTGCTGTGAGCATGACTTTAGAAAACCTTTCAAGGGGCCTTTGGAATTTTTAACAGTCAGTGTTTGGTTGTATACATGGATTTGTTTTAGGATAAGTACATTTAAATACTGCTGAAGCTCCAGACTTGGCTTACCTGCAGCTGCAGTAGAAGATCTTAAACTCTACAAGTTACATACCTCTGAAATGCTGTGGTTTCAGAAATGTCTCCTCAGTGACTATTAAAGCTTGCATTCTCTCCTTGAAGTTAGTTCCCTTTTATGTAACTAATTGTAGAACTGTTAAAATGGCAATAATTGTTATTAATCATGCCTCATAAATCAAACAATTGCATGTATGTGTATATATATTTATATATATATGCATATATACACATAGATGATCAGAGGGAGGCTAATTTGTGCTATGAACTGCTGAAGGAAGCTTGGGTCTTAGTCTCTGTTTACTTCTGTTCAGAGGCATTTCCCTGTCAATGTGATCTTGTGGAAACAAATTATTTATTATTTTTATTTATTTATTATTGGGAGAAGCAGAGAATGAAGAACGTGTATTTTACAGACTACATGGGAAATTTAAATACCTGACAAACATTGTTCGTAGTTTCACAGGTGCACATCTGAGAAGTTCATAAAACATGCTTGTTGTTTCCTGCCTAGGGGAGCTGAGAAGTTTCTGAGGAAAATTATTAATAGTTTTATCAAGAAAATGGCATCAAAAGGCCTGTTTGATCCTGTGGCATCGTTCAGCTTAGAAGCATAGTATTGCCTTCTAGGATTAAAAATGCAAAGGTTTACAATTCTAGTTTACAGAAATACGTGGGCTGAAAACCTTGAGACCATTCTGATGTAGTCACACGCATCGCGATCTGTCTCTGTAGGTAGATGTGTGGGCACACTTCAAGTCTGCATTACTGTCATAAAAGGATTATGGTCTTTTAGATCGTGGTAGAGGCTGTTTATCAGTTTGGGCCAGATCTTTAGATCCAGAGCATTTCTTTTACAAAACAGCTTCCATCCTGTTTTCCACCACCTAGTTACAGAGACTAGGGAGAAACTGTAGTTGGCGGAAAAATTACCAATAAATTTATATTAGTGCTGGGAAGCGCGCAGACACCTGAATAGTAAGTACTGTGAGTCTAAAGGTACGTGACATGCAGCCGTACCAGAATTACTGGGCACTAATGGTGGTTACTGCCTTTTTTAACCCTTCCTGTCCCTCCTTATGCCTGTGCTCTACATATTCCCTGTTCCTAGTGCTTAAGACCTCTTTCATTGTACCCACAAAAGTACTAGAGATGAGCAGAACTCTCAGCTGTTGGCCCAGTGGGGGTGCCGGGGTCCTGATCAGGCAACTGATGTTGCTGCGACAGAAGAGGAGTCGCGTCATTACCTCATCATGGGGTGAACTTGTAAAGTCTCGAGCGTTATGCTGCTGACGAGGTCAGGTCCACTGGGACAACAAAGGGTCGTGAAGAAGGAAGAGCCCTAGCTTACAGCGCCTCCAGCTTCACTGAGACCATGTCCACGTGGTCTCAGTGATTATTAGTATAGACACATGAGCATATTTAGCGTTAATATATTAGTCTGTGTACTAATGTTAGTATACCTGTTACTGGCTTGAACGCTTAAGCGCCAGTTACAGACTTTTCAGTTGTCTCATCTGGGAAACAGTTGCTCGGGCTTTTCCAATGCCAAGCACAGTAGGGCAACATCCTAACATCAGATTACAACAACTGGTACAGACCAAGAAGAATTTGCAAGAAAATTCTTTCTTAAGAGTTCTGTTAATAAAGTTGATGGAGAAAATGTGTCAATGTGTATTTCCTGGAGGAAAAAAAGAGAAGAAAGTAATAATTAAAAAAGTGAAACTCAACAACCAACATTCTGATCTACTTTAGCAGCCTGTACAAAAACAGTAATACGTATTACAGAAAGCAGGTGCCATGCATGCTGATGGGTGCACTGGAAAAGATGCATGCTGGAGCAGATGCTTAATGTTGCTTTACTTCTTCCCCATGTGATGGAAACAAAGCAGTTGTTCTAGTTCATGTTAGCTGTGGATGTCCCACCTGAAGCATTGCTCTTTCAGCGTCCTTAGAGCTGTACCCTAAGTAAAAATACATCTTTTGATTTGACAAAAAATTGGGTGTCTGGCTCAGAATTTTCCTGCTTATAGATAGCGTGATAATTTTTTAGCTTGCAGGTAAGGTAACATCTCGTTGCTTGGGTTGGTCCTGCAGCCAGCAGCTGGCATGGCAGCTGCTGGACCATTCAACATAAAGAGGGATTTTTAAGAAATGTACAACTTAAGGTAATTGTCAATATTTTTGTGTATTGCAGAGCTAAACGAGAACAGGAGCGGCAGCATTTAGAAAAACAGAAGGAAGATGAGGCCCTAAAGCTGCAAATGCAACTTCAGAGACAGAGGGCCATGAGACTCTTCCATGAAAGACAGCTGGCCTTACTGGAAATAATCCATGCAAGTATGATGTCTATTAAAGTATATCAAAAGATTAAACTGTCTGGGTCTCCTTAAGAACATTTTCCCCAAATGTATTTCCTAATCTTGCATGTCTGTTTGCAGTGTAGATTTACCATCTCTTCTCCTGACCTGATTATCTGACAGAGAAGGTGTTAATTCTTCAAGGGCTCAGTAGCTACTGATTGACATCTGCTACCTTCAAAATGTTACAGCAGAAAAGGAGACCCTATATATAAAAAGCTCCATTGCAGCTACAAGTCTTCTTTGAGTAGTCTACAGCTACTGGGCCTTTGATAAGGAGGGATTTTTAACTGATAAAAAAGCTGGCGTTTTGATATTATCAAGTTTAAGGATTAAAAATGTAAATTACTGAGAGATCACAAGCCATGACCTTATAACTGTGTTTTTCTCACATTTGTAGGTCAGGTAAATAAGCACATGAAAGAAATGGAGGTAAAGTCAGCATTAACTATCCAGAGATTCTGGAGAGGGTATAGAGCGAGAAGAAGTTTTCATCAGCAGAGACAATCTCTTAAGGAGTATAAAGCAGCTGTCATCATTCAGAGAGCAGTAAGTATATAAACTTTGTTCTAACGTTAGGTAGGACAGCACCTTATAGCGATGCCTCAAAAAGATCCTTTTATTTACTTTTCTTAATGTTGATTTAGCCATAATTTATTCAAAAATTAGTCAGAGGATGATAGATTCTATAGCCACAAATTGCGTAGAGGGCTTGAATCCTGCCTAAGATAAAAGCTACAACTTTCTAACTCAAATACAAGAGCTGCCACTTTGAAACCAAGAGTTGGGATTTCACCACACCACAGGTAAGTCAGTAATTTATTATGAGCATTTTAACATTATTTAGCATCCATGCTGACCATTGTATGTTGCCTTTTCAGTATTGTAGCTAAAGTTACGCTTTAACAGATACAGTGCTGAGACTTTTTTTTCCACTGACTGATTACAAAGTGAGATAAACTTATTGTCTGTGATTCCTGTATTTTTATATGTTCTTTACAAAGGCTTGCAAATTCTTGGAAAAACAAAGAAGTAAAAGACCTCTGTCTCCTTGGAAAGATCCCAAAGGACTGACTGATGAGCAGAGACTGGCTTTACAGCAGAAGGTGGATGACTACATCAAATTGCATCCGGTCTGTTTCTTAGTCATTTCATAATTTCCATTAATGATGCAACGTAAAATACTGTTGGGATGAAGTATATTCAACTTCATAAACTCTGATCAAGATAATCCTTGTGAGGTATGCATATATTAACCCTGCTTGTTTGAGAGCAAGGTACTAGGATATTGGGGTTTTATCTGCTAATCGAATAAAAAGAGTCACAGCAAAACTGTAACTGGAAAGTCACATATACGTCACATATAGCTTTGGAGGGAACTTCAGAGGAA
Organism: Anser anser; assembly: GCF_964211835.1. Lineage (NCBI taxonomy): Eukaryota > Metazoa > Chordata > Aves > Anseriformes > Anatidae > Anser > Anser anser. The sequence continues at coordinate 14,738,730 of NC_139726.1, read as the reverse complement.
GCAAAATGATTAAGTTAACAATTAACAGCATTTGCATTCCTTTGGACACTAATCTGTCCCCAGAAGATTTAAAATAACCAGCTCTTAATGGTAACAAACTGTTATTTTCCTCCAGGCTTCCCAAATGTCAGAAGAAATGAGTAAAGAATTACATATGCAGGCCCTGGAAAAGCTGGCACAGTTCATGTTGAGGAGCAAATTGGATCAGAGAGCAGCGCAGCGGAGAGAGACGTTACTGGCTCAGGTCAACACTGATGTGGAGCTGCTAATGAGTACGTGACTGCTCTGGTCATAGTTTTAATTACCATTTGGATTAAACTAATTTAAAGAGAAAATTAAAGGGAACACTGGTAGAGTCTTATTTCAAAACTGAAATATCTTTCTTCCTTTGCCATATGCTTTATCTTGAGATTTTTCAGGCTTTGCTAAAATTCATACAGGTACTGCTGTAGGTTAAGTATTATATACCTGCTTTTCAGGGAGCATCTTATTTTAGTGCAGAATTTTTTTTCTGGTATGTTCACGAGAAAAGCAATGGCCTTGTAAAAGGCATTACAGTTTCTAAAGGGATCTTGCACAACTTCTTCCTCCACATTTTTGTTTTATTCTGTTTTCTTGTTTTCCCCAGATGAAGAGGGAATCCTTTGAGCTATGAATTTTGAGTCAGGTCTTTATTTTGACTAGCCTGGCTTTATTTGAAATAGAATTCAGTGTGGTGCTAGCTAAATTCCAGACAAATAGTTTGGAGTGAAAGAGGGAGAATAGCAAACTGCAGCCACCAGAGAGCACCCAAGCAGGACAAAATTCAGCAAGTTACTGAATTCCATGACTTAGCCTGTCACATGGTGTGTCACTGCAGCTCATTGCTCCCTGAACGGGCAAATCAGCAGCACACTCCCACGTTTTGCCGGGGCCCCCAGGCAGGGAATACGCAGTGCTGCTGCTGCGCCAGAGCTGTGGAAATGCTACACTGATGTCACCCTGCGCCAGGAGCGCTGATCCAGCAGTAGCAGCCAGGAGCTCTGCTTTCTCCTAGGTCACAGTTTCACAAGAAGTCGACTTGGTGTACAGCACTACTGCCCTGAACGAAGTAGTCCTGCTTTCCACCCTTACTTTCTCTCCCCTTGTTCTGCATTTATTTTTTCAAGTTAGCCTTAATTTGGATTGCTTCTCCAGTCTTGGTTTATCACGCAGCCATGAAGTTGTAATGCCAGCAAGGGGAAAGGAGTGGCTAGGACAGTAGGAGGTGGGGGAGTAGCGATCCTTCTTTTTTGTTTAAAATCCTCGTAAAACTGCAGCATAAGAAACAAAACAGAAAACTTTTCTCCTTGTTCCTACAGATGCTCCACGGTTAGCAGAGACCACAGAAAAAGATCTTGCTGTCTTTATGAGTCGGTCAGTCCCTGTAGCTACCAAGGCCAAACAGTCCCACAACGCTATGCTGAAGTATGCTCGCTGGCCGTGGTGGAAGAAGCTTGGAGATGAGTTTGTGGAGGATGATGTCATTCCTGATGATGCCCTGAATGCAGAACTTGGAAGTCTGTTTATTGGTGGAAGGAAATCCTATTAGCTATTGGTGGAAGCTAATCCATTTACAGGCAGAAGTATCTGTTACTCATCCAGACGCATACCTTGCACTGTGTGTTCACTTGCATGTGTTTTTAAGGAAGGAAAATACTTGAATTCGGAGACAAAGCACTGAAAGAGACCAAGGCCATATTTTAGTGGATTTTACTAACGTGATTGAGAATCTTTTCCAGTGAACTTGCAATAAAATCCTATTGATTGTGCTGTTACAAAGAGGATTTAGATACTGTAGTTGTAAATTAGGATATTTTATAACTTACATTGCTTTGAAAGTAAGTGTGTAACTTTTGGCTTTCCGCTTATTATTTGAATTGCTCCATTGTGAAAGCCAGGGCTTTTATAGCAAAATGTTTTATCAGGTGATGTGCTTCAAGATAAAGATGGGTTTGGAACAAACCAAGACGTCAGTAAGAAGCCAAGCAAGCACTTAGGCAGGCTGGGTGCTTCCGGCAGGGTGGAACAGCTAACTCCAGTCAGCACAAGCAAAGCTTTGTCTGAGGAACCTCCACCTCTTGCTTGGGAACAAGTGAAAAAGCAAGGGGATGAAAAAAAAAAAATCTTAGATCATAAGCATTTTCCTTTAAAAACATGCAGTTACTTCCACAGCCAGTATGCTGCGTTGTAACGTGGTTGCAGTCCAGACAGTTGCACGGGCTCCTAGCCTCAGCACGGCCATTCGCACCATCAGCTTCATCTCAAACCATGAAGACAGTGTTAAATCCAGAAAGGTCTCCAGCACAGTCACTGTGGCCTGGTCCACAGTAAAAACCTCCAGCCAGAGGCTGCTGCTTATCGATCTGCGTAGAAAGAAAGGAGAACACGAGGCTGCGGTAGTGCCTGCGCTATTAATAAAGGTATCTATTAGGTGAGAGACGCAGGGAGTCTTAGGAGTTAGATGTACCAAACTGCAGAGGAAGAAAAGCACAGTGATGTCTGCCGGTTGTATGTGGGCAGCAGTACTACTTCAGCATGTTTGATTTCCATCTTCTCTAGAAGATTTTGAGTTTTAATTTTAGTGATGAATGGAAAACAAATAAATAGAAATATTGGGCAGAAGCCCAAGGCCATTCAGAGGCAGCCAATACATCAGAATTAATAACTGGGCAGCTGCCAAGAGGAAGAGCTGTGCTCTGGGTTAAATTTTCTAACAGGCTGTGAGTTGGAAGGCACCGACTTGGCTCTGAGCTCCTTTCTTGGAGAGTTAACTGGTGGAAAAATCCATTATTTACTGGTGCACTTGCATGTGGCTGTTGAATTACATGTTCTGCGCAGCCCTGCTGTTAGACCATGCCTATCATAAACCAGGTGCCCTACGAGTAGCAGGGTGGAGGGGCTGGGGGAGTCCCAGGGGATAAAGGCTTCCCCCAGCAGCTGCCAAGCTCTAGTGCTGGAAAACGCCCGGCTCCTCCGGGCAAACTGCAGCAGGCCAGCTGTTCCCCTGCAAGTCCACCAGGCCTCTGTGCTCGTCATTGTCCCCTCTGCCGTGCAGCCACTGACCCAAGCTATTTCGAGACAGCAGCGTCAGCTGTTATGTTTATTCCTAATCACCCTCATTATAACAGCTCTTCAGCACGGGGTGACGTTCACAGAGGTGCTTTGCTTAATGTATTTTGTGTAAAGAGATGAGGCCCCCTGGCCAGTGTTAAATACCGAGTGAATTATAGAGCATCTCACCAAAAAGCCACTTATTGTAATGTTAATGGCCTCTGCCACTCACTGCCATTGGAGTGGATAATGAACTCCCCCTTTGCAATATGCAAGTTGCTGGATAATGTTTTTTTTTTTTTAAGTGAACGGAGAGCTTGGTGGAAGGTGCAGCCTTGCTGGAGGAATTCAAGTTGTGGGGTCGTTTGTTACCAGCCCAGCAGTGCAAATTCCTCCGCCCCACCGCTGCCCCGATAAATAAAAATGCCTCTCCTTACTTTGTGCTTATCACCAGGAGATCTCAATTATCTCCGTTTTACAGACCTGGGGAACCCAGGCGGCAGGCAGTGAGGGAACGTGCCTGTGGCCACGTACAACCCGCAGCCCCCTCTGCAGTGCTCTTTCTGCCCGGGTGCTGCCTCCCACCCCTGTTCAGCCTTCGCCCTCCTTGCCCTGTCTCCCAGCACTGCCTGCCCTTGCTCCCACTGCTGTTGAAGGCAGAGCGAGCCAGAAGCAAGCTGCTGCTGTGTACTGGGGTTCAGCCCCTGTCCCCTACCTGCCTGACGTGACTCCGAGCCGTGCGGAGGGGGCAGATCTCTTCTGGCCTGCCACCACCTAGTCAGAGACCATCGAGTTCCACGTGGCCTCCCTTCGCTCACGGGCTGGAGGGATGTGACCGGGCTCGGGTAATCCTCTTTTCAGGTGCAGGCCACCTGCCTTGCTGGTGATTTATTTTACCGTGGATTTATTTCACCGTGGTTCCCTCTGGGATAAAATACTCCTGCCTGAGTAACAGGAACGGACAGACAAGAGAACAGAATTCACCTCCAGCCTGCTGCCAGGTGAACTCTGGCTTCCGTGATCACCTCTCTGGGTTAACACGGTCACCCCAAACCAGACCGAGCTGAGACCAGCCCTGCTCCCACTTGCCTTGCCACAGCCCACAGGCATGCCCAGAAAGCTCAGCTGAAGTTGCTCAAGCATTACATCTGCAGCACAGGTGGTCCGGCCAAGCAGGGAACGGGGCTGAATTTGGCTGTGATCAGCCAGCTGGGGCTGTGTCCCTTTGGGTACGAAGCACGTTGCCCAGGCAGCCTGGAGACGGAGCCCAGTTTTGGCAGAAGAAGCACAGGGGGGCCCTGCCCGGCTGGTGGGGTGACAGACGTGGTGAGGAGCGCAGGGGCAGAGGGGAAGCTGGAGCTGCGAGAGCAGCGGCACTCAGGGCATTAAATATTGATGCAGTCTAAGCTGGCCTGTGGGGGCGATTGAGCTGAATTGCAGGTTTCTGTTGCTGTGATAAATCGGGCCCGTTTGTCATGTGGTTTTGTTTCTTCCCTCTCCTAAGTAAAGCTACACAGGAGCCGTATTGCTACAGCAGCAACAAACAACCTGGAAAACAAACTTCTCTGACGGATGTGGATAAAATAGAACGGGCAGCAACTGTTCTCCTGCCAAAGGTGCCACCAGAAGGTCATGGAGCAGCAAGATGGTGGCAAAAGGAACAAAAACCACACAGCCCTTTCAGAGCAGGAGGCAAAGCAGTGTCCTCTGCTGGCTCCTGCAGCTGAGGAAAATTCCTATTTACGCAGACAGTTGGTTCTGTGTTTGTTTTTTTTTTTTCCCCCCAGCTTTAGCTGTAATTGGACTCGCAAGCAACAGGATGCTCATCTCCAGCAGGGACACGGGCATGAGCTTCAGCGCTACGCTGCTAAGTCCACGGGCATCTCCTGGCCTTTCAGAGCGGCTGTAACTGGAGCACGGAGCCGGGGACAGGAGATCGCCCAGATGCTATTCCACCTCTCGCCTCTCGGTCTTCCACTGCCCATTTCCACAGGAGCCAAACCAGGTACAGAGACCTGCTCTCCGCTGCGGAACATCACGTACACCAAGCGCAAGGAGAAATGGAAGCGTTCTCCAAGCTGCGGGGTCAGGGCTATCTATAAACGAGCACGCGCAAGAAAAGGAGGCAGCCCTTAGCAGCAGGAGCTGTAAAGATCATTGATGGCAATAGGTCTCCAGGTTCTCCTCACCATCCTTCTTTATAGCACAGCAACGCTGAGACATCCTCCGGGTGTCCTTGTGTACAGTGAAAAGCTCTTCGGTGAAGAGGTTATAGGGAACACCTCTGGGACCCTGGGCAAGTTCTGTCTCTTCCTCTCCGAGGTGAGGCTTACTGCAGGCTTTGTGTGTGGTGTTTGTGATTTGAGAGCCCTTGGTGGAGGACGCTCTGTGAGCATGATGCTACTGAAAGCCCCCTCTGCGAAGGTGACATGGGAGTCTGACAGGCCTCAAAGGGGAAAAAAAACACTTGTGTAAATCAGATGTCGGACACAGGCAGAGCTCGGGGCTGTCGTTCTATGTACTTCTCTCCAAAATCAGCTTCTCTCTGCAGAGTTAATTACATCCTTAAACCAAGCAAGATCACTTAAAAAAAATAAAATAGACCCAAGCAATTCCGATCTGGGAAGCTTCGTCTCACCCATGCTGTCAGCAGCCCGGAGCCCTGCAGCTCCACGAGCCGAAACCCGGCGGGCTCAGAGCGGCGTTACGCGGCCGGGCAGCGCTGCGGCGCCGGATCCTAGCGGCAACCGAGGGCACCGCGAAGCTCGCCACATCCCTGCGGCCTGCGAGGGGCTCGAGTGGCACCCGTCACGCTCACGGTGAGGCACCGGGGAGCAGGGAGGGCAGCGCACAGCCCGCCTCGGGGGGCACGGAGCGGGAAGCACGGGGAGGGCGTTTCTGTGCTGGCGCAGCCCCGAGCCCCCGCCGCAGGGCGAGGGACGAGGCCAGCAGCCCCCCGGGCTGGCTCTCAGACAAAAGGCCGGCGCTCGGTCACACCCAGCACCCCGCAGCCGTGCCTAGGGGCACGCACCGAGCCCGAAGGGACCCCAAAGAGGGGCTTTTCCCCCCCGACCCCCCCCTCGCCGCTCCCCTCCCGGCGGCCCCGCCCCTCCCGCCGTTGCCATGGCGGCGGCTGAGCCTGAGCCGGGCCCGGCCCCGCGGGCGCACGGGGGGCGGGCGGCGGCTGCGGGCCGGGGCTCGGCGCTGCCGGGCGGGCGCGGGACGAGCGGCGGGGCCGGGAGCCGCAGGTGGGTACGGGCACGGCGACGGGGACGGCAGACGGCCCTTGTACCGGGGCCGGAGCGCGGCGAGGAGCGGCCTCGCCTCTCTCCGTAGCGGGGGGCTCGGGGTGGGGTGGAGGGGGGCTCCGTGCCGCTGCGGTTTGCCCGCGTTCGCCCTCCGCCGCGGTGCCGGGCCGTGCCGTGCCGCTCGGCTGCCGGGAGCCCCGGGCTGCCTCCGCCAGCCTCCCCGTGCCGCTCGTACCGCGCTGCAGCCGGGCGAGGCGATGCTCCGGGCGGCTGCACCCCTGCCTTCCCCCAGCCCTCGCCTTTGTGGCGCTGCGAGGCGGGGTGGGTGTGTGTGGGGGGGCACGGGTCTGCCGGCGGCAAGGGAAGGGAAGGGAAGGCCTGGGGGCGGTGAGGGCATCTTCGTGCACCGCTCCCAAAACGCTTCGCAGCCGTCCTTTGAGGCTCAGAGCCCCCCGCTGCAAGCTGCAGACGCCTTACTGAGCCCTTGGGCAGGTGGGGGAGCGGGGAGCTGAGAGATCGAAGTCACGTCCCTAACCTGAACTGGGTGTCACAGATCCTAGGGCTGCTGATGGAGGTATTCATCCCCACGTCCTCTATGAAATCGTCTCTTATTTCTATCGGCTGCCCCACGAGCTGTTCTGGGCGCTGCAGGCCACGTGTGCTCCGGGGTTTTGAGATACTGCTGTTGCGTATGCCAAAATTTCAGTGCCTGTAAGCGTGAGAAGAGTGGTTTCTGCTTAAAACAGGTCCGTGGTGGCTGCTTGGTCTGTACTGGGGCAGAACCCAGGAGCTCCGTGGTGGGTGAGGTTGCTTTAGGCAAGGCAGTGGGCAGCCAGACAGCAGGGCATGCACGGGGCTGACGAGGTAAATGCAGAAAGCCTGGCCACCGACCGTGATGCGTGTGACAGCCTGCCTCACGAAAGAGAAGCCTGGACAGGAGGTGGGCTGTGTGCGAGGTCTGGTTCCCATCCGGTGCTTCTATCGATCTCCTTTAAGGTTTTTAACCGAAGAACCCCGGCTGCAGTCTCAGGTTTAAGTCTCGCTGCCCTGTCTGTAGGGCACAGCACAGGACAATGATTGCCCCAAAGTGTTCACAAAGCCTAAAGCTACCCCAGTGTAAGAAACGCCTACTGCCGACCGGGTGACATTGTATAGCTCCCAGTAGCCACAGGGGAAAGGGAAAGGAGCAGGCTGAGTGCTCTTATGCCTTTTCTGGGTCTTAATACCCAGCTGGTGTTTGCAGATTTCTGGGCAGGCTGATCCGGCCTTATGAGATATGCTGGCAACCCTTATTTCTTACTGTGTGACTTTGTAGGAGTTAAAAGTTCCTCTCTAACGAACACCCCCCAAGAAACAAGAGGCCAGGCATCTCAGGGCAATGCAGTTGCAAGAGGCATCACTTACTGCTGGCAGGCGAGCTGCGGTTTCGCAGTTTGGTTCCTTTCCAGCGTTTCGGAGGGACAGTTCCTGTAGAGAAGAGGGAGCAAGCATAGCTCCAGGGCCTCCACTGCTGGGCACCAGCCAATTACTGTCATATCAGATTAGCTCTATGGCACATTAGCACTCATTTATGTTAATACAAATGCAGCATGACTGCTCCATGCTATTGATGGAACTACCGTATTTACAGCCCTGTAATATGACTAATTGGAAGGGAGGTTCTGGTTACAAAACCATGGACTTCCAAGGTGATTCCTGCTGCTGCTTCCATGTAGCCAGTTGTGAAGCATGAAGATGGAGCCTCTAGAAGACGTAATCCACTTTTTAGTTAGCGTCAGTGCAGATACGCTTTTGGCAAACTCCAGGAAAAAAAATCCCGTATCACAAAAGGAACGGGAAGAGCTTGTGATTCTTTCCACCTTGCCACAATCCGGACTCAGTAACCTGCGCCCCCGTTAGCTGTGTCTTGGCCGCTGAGAAGGGCTCTGCTGCCTGTGCTCCCCGGCAGCCTGGCCCTTAAGATTCCCCAGCTGCTGCTGCAGTGTGAGCGCGTTCTGCTTGTCCAGGGCAGCTCGGCAGCAGCAGTCATGGGTGTTTGTGAGCCGAGGAGGCGTAACGTGCCCGTTCTTTGCCCAGGTCTGTAGAGCTGTCCGCGGCTTGGTGGCTGCCCGGCTCAGCCGTCACCTGCTGACATGCCGAGGATGCACCCGCTTGTCCCCGGGAACAAACGAGGCTCCTCCGGCCAGAGCCTGCACGAGTTTCGCAGTCCCTGCTTCGTAATTAGCTCAGCCTCGGCTTCCATCTGCTTTGCAGCTCGCAGCAGCCCTCGCAGCTGGTTCCTGGCAGCCATTAGCACCTTGCAGCAGAGGAACAGCTTCAGCTGTGAGTCTTGGGAAGATGGACAGGGCTGGCAGCACCAGTGAGCTTGGGAGAAGTGACGAGGGAGGAGAAGATGGATGCGTGGACGCGGGGAAGGAAGGTGGACTGCGAACATACGTGATGGGGGGGAAATGAAGCGACAGGTGGGAAGCGCTGCAAGCCCCTGCTCCGTGGGGATGAAGGGTGGGAGCTGCAGGGGGGAAGGAGGCGGGGAGCTCAGAGGCTTTTGGGAGCAGAGCAAGGGGTTCTCTGCTGCCACGGGGTTGTGTTTTACTGCTGCCAGCCCACTGCCCAGCCGTCAGGGCTGCTAGGCCGGTCCTGAGCCACTGCAGTGAGCTGCGCAGCGCTGGTTGGTTTCAAAACACCCTGCTGTGAGTTACATCGCCAAAGGATGGGCAGCTCTGGGAAGTGCACAGGAGAGCTGGGATCAGGCTCCTCGTCCCCAGAGCCCTCCCTGCTCCCCGTTACCGCAGCAGGCACCAGCAGCGTTGTGTGAGGAGCTGCCGTTTGCTGCTCAAGGACAGCAAGGACAGTGGGAAGTCTGTGATTTCAGGAATTAGTTATGGAAAGCTGGGACCCTCAGGCTGAGGTAATGAGAATAGCTGGAGAATTAGGCAATTCCCATATTCATGAGATGACAGACTGCGGTTCCTTTGCCAAGGCTGCATTAAATACACTGAGGGGCAGAGGAGTTTTCTGGCTTCGCTAACAGCTGCTTCAAGGTGAAGCACAAGGGGAGAAAGGAAAAAAAAATCCACCGTCTTTTGTTATTTGTTCAGCTATGGAACAGCTTGGGGCCTGGAATAACTCAGGGTCCTCTGTAGACCTTTTAGAACCTGGGTTTGAGACAGTCCCCTCATCTCCTAGAAATAACCTAATGGGGAATTAAACAGCACCTGTCCTAAAGGCTCCTTTCCAGGAATGAACTAACGATGCTTCTGAAATCCTTCTCCATCTCCTGTCCTAGGCAGGAAGTCAAAGTGCAGCAGTGCTTTCTTATGAATTGGTCACGGATTTGTATTTTGCGAGTGTTTTTAGCTAGTGAGAGTGTCTACGCCCTTGCCTCCCCTGCTGCTGAAATGCTTAAAGATACGTGTAAGAAAAAAAAATATTTTTCCTTGGGGAGATGAAGCTTCAGCAGATGCTAGTGGGAGTTTACACTCTTGCTTCTCTGTCGGTGCTTGCAGAAGCAGCCAGACACTGCACTGTAGGTATGGGGCTAGAGCTGCTCCAGTCAGGCACTGCACGGCCCCTCCTGGGCCTTCCCTGGCATCCGGGAGCGGAGCTGGCAGTGCCCTGTCAAAACTCATTTGTTTGTGACGGGGCAGCCCCCCTCTGCCTGAAGGCACTTGGTGACTGAAAGGTGGCAGTGGCTTCGACCTCGAGTGGGTGATTCACAAGGCTGTCAGCGCACGGCTGAGCCTCTCGTGGAAGGCTTTTCCCCCCTAGGAGGAAGGGAATTAAGGACCCTCGGACGCTGAGGAGAGACAGCTCCGCTCAGACCTAGCGCAGCAGTGATACACGTTAGCTCCCGGTGTCACAGCCGGGCAGAGCTGCTGTGACAGATTTATCTGCTGACTTTGTAGCTTGCCTCAAGGACAACTCGCCTGCCAGTGCTGTGATCAAGTCTGCTCTCATCTTGGGGACCTTGCTCGGAAAGCCCACCCTGCAGAGATCTAGAGGTAAAGCAGCAGCTCGGAGTGTGAGTGGAGCAGAAATAGCTCCAGCCGTGGTCGGTGCTGAATGGCAGCTGCGTCCTCAGGACTAACAGGGCGTCAGTGACAGTGATCAGCTCGGTGCTGAGGTGTTCCCGTCACTCAGGGCGCCGTGGCCAGCCCTTCCAGCCTGCTCCTAAGAGCAGGGGCTTTCGGTTCCCCCAGTCTGCGGTCGGAGCACAAAGCCGCCTGCAGGCAGCGACTGCGAGATGTTGGCACAAAGGACAAGCTGCTCCCTTTCCTGCATCATTCGCAGCTCCAATCCCAAGCTGCAGAGGACGTAGCTTTGGGGCAAAGATGCGCTAATCAGTGCTGAGTGGGCAGTCTGCTGAGAGCCTTCTGGCTCTTGGTGTTTCTCCTCCCTAAATCCACGTGGACAAAGAGCTGGAGTGCTCAGAGCTCACTTCTGAATAAGGCAGCAGGAAGACTCCTTGGACAGGAGATGCAAGGTCATCTCTTACAGGATATTTCCCTTCCCAAAATGTGAACACCGTAAACTTTTTCCTCTCTTCTGGTCATACCAGGCCTGAGAACCCAAGCTGTGTGCTGAATTCAAGCCAGTTGCCTGACAGCACTAGAGACAAGAGATTTCCCATGACTTGAGACCCATTTGTAATTAACCAAGTTCTTGTTTTAGCCTGTGTTACAGACAGTAACTTACCGCAGTCACGCTCGGATCATATTCATCTTTGCCTTAGGATGTGGTTCCACTGCTTCTTGTGAGGATCGATACGGTTTCGTTGCTGATCCTCGCTGTGGTAGTTTAACCTGGGCAAACCTCAGGCCTGAGCTGAGCGGAGACCTCTCAATTACACGGAGCTCTTTCAGCGCTCCCTCAGGAGGCCTGGTTTGCGGTACTTAACTGTTTTGCACTGATGTGCCCCATTTTTTACCGCAGCTGTTGCAACAGCTCTGTTGCCTGTGGGCAGTCAGGTTTGTGCAACGCAAGATAACCTGCCTGCGAGCCGCGATGTGGCAGTCCTCTTCCTGCTCCGAGGGCACGGCGTGGCTTTGGAAGGCAGAGCCTTGTGCTTGGAGAAGCTGTGCCCGCAGCGGGAAGACCTCACAAGTCGTTAGCTCGGCTGCTGTGGAAGCTCGGTGTTGTTGAGGGCAGACAGCAGCCAGAGTTACAGGTGGGGGGAAAAAAAGAAAAGCAAATCTGGTTTTGGAAGAGGAAGCAGTAGGCTGCGGAAGCCTTCCTTGCTGATAAGCAGCCCCCGTGCTGATCAGCTCTTGAAGATTAAGATGTACAGCGTCTTTGGTAGAGTCCCAGGACACGGGGAGGATGAGCTCCAGGCTCTGCGAGCCAGCTCTGCTGGTAGCCTTGTGCTGCCACAGCCGGTCACATCTTTCTGGGAAGATTTTCTGTCCTTTACCCCAGGGTCTCTCTCACCTGTTTGCTGTACGGCCGTGTCCCAGCGGACACAGTCAGTGCTCCTCTACACCACTGTGCTACTTCTGTTATTTCTCCCCAGTCAGACGGGGGAGCGATAACTGCAGCGCTTCCTACCCTGGCTGTCAGAACACACCTCAGGCTTCGCTGTAGCCGCAGCGTGAAGCAAATCCATAAGACAGGCAGCCCAGCCCAGAAACAGCCACAGGCACGTCAGCCGACCCCTCCGTGCTTACGGCAGCGCCGCGTGCATCGGTGCGTAACCCGGTTTTGTGCCGGGTGGCTTTGGGTCGCCATGGGAAGAAGCTCCCTGCTGCCTCTGCTCCATCCGGAGGGATGAGAGTCAGCAGCATGCCGTGAGGTGCTCGTGGTGCGGTGGGGAGACCTAAACCACAATCCTTTTTGGGTTAAGTGACGTTCAGGACACCTCTCCGGGTACCTGCATGGTGGCTCTGCGCTCACCTCGTGCTGCGGTGGCTGCTGAGGCAGGCGGAGCGCGGTGACAGAGGACGTGCTGTCTGTGTCACGCGTCCCTCTTCCACTTGTGGGAGGCAGCCACGGAGCTGAGCTGATGCAGGGCCTCACGGAGGAGCAGGTACCGAGGTGTGAGCAGGGGAAGCTGCTCCAAGCGTGGCTCCGGCTGGTAATTCACACTGCTGCATCAAAGCTATTGTGGGAGCGAAGTGGGGATTGCTCGGGGGGCGGGTGGTAGGTAGTCCTTTGGGATGCGGGGAGGCCAGAGGGAGAGGAGTTCACAGCAAGGCGTGCAAAGATGGGTTAAGAGCCTGGGCTGGTAGCGGAGGGTGCTCGGTGGTGGGGAAAAGGAATTTCTCTAGCGAGGAAGAGAGGGAGTAGCGAGGGTGGCTGTGCTGGGAGCGGGATGAGAGGGGAGCGTGCAGCTTGGTGGGAGCAGGGAAAAGGCAGAGCAGGGCGGGGGTGAGCCAGGGCTGGTGGAAGCTGGCTGTGCGTTGGCTTGGGGGGGCCTTGTAAGCAGGGCAGGAACCCTGCACCTGAGTGCCAGGAGCCAGGGAGATTCAGCCCCGAGGCAGTGGGTGGGCGACATGACTCCTCTGAGGAGGAGCGAGGAGCAGGATGCCTAGGATGCCTCGCCTCTGAAGGGCTTCCCTGCTTACCCTGCCCTGTCTGCTGCCTGCTCCTGCTGCTGTTTGCAACACACAGCATTTGGAAAAAGCAGTGCCCTTGTACAGCGCCCCCGGCTTCAGAAGAGTTCTTCCAGCATTGAGTTTGGCCCATGGATTTTAATTACTCTTCACTGTGCCGGTAATGAGAGCCAGCGGAGTTGTACTGATTTTATTTCCTTTTAATTTGTTATGATGCTCTGGATGCAGATTAACTTTCCCAGCTCGATACGTATTATTGATTCATCTTGCCTCGTGATGTGGTGGAGGGCCCAAAGAGGTTGCCAATTTCACTGCAGCTTCCCATAGTAGCTCTGTACCCCATGTCGCGTCTCCTCGCCCTGGCGGTAGCCAAAATCGGGTACCTCTGCTTGCTTCTGGTTGGGTTCTTTACATCAGTAACGAAGGATAAAATCAGGCCTGTGGCAGTGTTTCTTTACAGTTCCCTTTTCTGCTCCATTCGCTGACCAAAATTGCTTGGGGGAGAGCAGTGCTGGGAGCAGAGCGGCCTTCCCTCAGGTCAGGGTCTGAACAGTAACTTCACCTGTAGAGTATCACTGCTTCCTTCTCTTGCCAAAGAACCCATCAGCTTCGTGGCCAGTTCAGTACAGGAACACGTGTGCTGATCGTGTAGCACCGGGCAAGCCAAGATTAAGGAGATAAGAGGTACATACTGCTTTGTCTTTTCACGCAGCTTACTGCGGGGCTCAGAAGCCCATATCCAATTAAAGCAGCCGGGCAATTAACATGGAAACAGTTGAGCCTGGTCTTCGTTTAGTGCATGTAAATGTGGCTGCTCCAGCTGCAAGGAAGCCTCAGACTTGTCTGAGTGGGTCTGGTTCTGTCCCCCTTATCTCCATCTTATCACTGAGGAACTGCTGTCACCAGCTTCCTGAGAGACACCGGGCAACAGGCTGGGGAAATGCTTTTTGGAAGGCTGTAAAGTAGCAGTGGGCAGAAAAACTGAGGTAAATTGGGTGATAAGTCAGGTACTGGGTTCTTGATGCCAAACATCATCAGCCTAGGGAGGCTGGGGCAGTATCCCACAGACCCTCAGCCACGCGTCCTGCGTTAGCCCAGCAGTGTCACATCGTCCTTGCACCCGGCAGCATTTCCCCAAAACACCTGGAGTAGCTCAGGAAGAGCAAAAGCTTTGGGGACGTAGTGATTCACCAGAGAAGGTGCTCACACCGCCCTAGGCGAAGCTGTACGAATACATCCTTGTGGCTTGGTTCCAGCATGCCCTTAGGGAGAATAAAAAAGCATCTCACTTTTGGCTTTGCCTAGGCAGGAAGAAGAAGTTTATCTCTTGGCTGGGCTCCCCCTCAGCAACACCGAGCGCGTGGTGAGCACGGCACCGCTGAGGGCCCGCTTGGGAGAAGGGCCCTTCTGTTCCCTCACTTGCACCCAGGAAACAAATGTGTCTCTGCAAGCCCCTTGCGGGCTGTTTGGTGACCCCAGCTGCAGCAGCCTCCCCAGAGACCCAGCCAGCTCAGCCGCATCCATTTTATTTCCTTAAGGTGGAAAAATGTAACTGAAGCATCCAGATTATCAAGCGTCTTGATTTACACCAAGTCTGCCTTCCTTTCTGCCTGGAGTAAGTACTGGGCTTGTTCCCTTCTCTGACTTTTTTCATTGCTTAGGCTGAGAAAGGAGAAGCCAGGTGGATGTTTGAACAGGCTCCAGGCTCTACCCTTCGCCAAAATTGTTTTCATTGAAATGTGCTTTTAATATCTTCCTGAAAAAAGTGGGATTGTATCAGAACAGGTAAAACCCTTGCTTCTCTACTTCCCTGACAGTCCCTACCTCACGGGATCACTTGGAAGCAAACAGCATCTCTCCAGGATTTCTTTGGCGTTTTGTGGTGTTTTTTTTTTTTTTTAATGATTTACTCTTGCCTCCCTGCTGGAGCTCCCTGGAGCGCTGATCGCGTCTCAGGGATGATGCCTTGCTTAGAGAAAATGCTGTAAAACCTACTGGTCTCCTCAAGGAACAAAGCAAAGGACGCCACACAGCAGCTGGTGTTGTCTGGCAAGTCAGAGAGGTGCTGTGCCTCTTAAACAGAGTACACCATCACCATCGTCACTAGTCAGGTGCCATTTCAGGAACAGAACAGGAAGAAAAGAAAGGAAAGGAGAAGAAAACAATGGCGAAAGGCAGGAAAACTTTCTGTCCCGAAGCATCTGCACAGACCCAACCGCACACCCTCACGTGCTACCCTAGTGGTGTGTTGAGAGGCAGGCGTGCTTCATGGACGGGCCCTTTGATACCACGGTCCGGTCCCTGCCCGCCTCCCTGTTCCCTTACAGCTCGGGATGGGAAGGCACCCGTGCCCTTTGAGGCAGGGAGAGCCGTGGCAGCTTTTGCTGGAGCTTTTTTGGAGCTGTTACGCTCGAACAGAGGTCCCAGAGTTCAGTTAATTCAAGTAATTGCCGTTCCGTTTTAGAAAACCTTTCTCTGTTTTCCTTGGTGCTCACGAACCGCAAGGAGAGGAAGGATCCGGTTCCTGCAGGTGCCGGCGGTTGTTTTATCACCGCCCTTTCACAGGCAGCAGAGCTGAAGCACAGGGAGTGGAGCGTCTCACCTGGGAGGACCCCAGGAGATCAGGGACCCCCCAGTGTGTTACCGGGTCACAACCTGCTGGCTGCAGCTCTAAGAGTTACAGCAATCGCTTCATTCACGCACCAGGGTGAGAAGACGCAACATCAGCTCGTGGCTTCTCCAAATTGTCTCAACCCGTGTCAACGAAGAGCTCAGGGCTGAAAATCGACGCTCTGTGACCTTCCGCAGAGAGGAGACAGCGAGAGGAGAGAGTGCTGCCCCCGCTTCAGGGCAAGGGGAGTGCACCCGAATTATTAAAATGCTCTCGCAAGTGATTGATGAAGCAGCATTTCTGGGGAGGAGTGGAAAGAGAGGAAATTGGGGGTCTCTTCCCATGGGGCTAGGTCAAATGTCTCGTGAAGTCGATTGCCGACATTGGAGTACTTCTACCAAAATCTTTCAGCCTCTGAGGCCCGGGCAAAATCATGCCCAAAATCATGTGCTTCAGCTGAAGCAAGAACGGCAGCCAGAAATAAAATCTGACTTGAGGCGATTGACAGGCGTAAGGATCTCTCCTTATTCCCCAGGATCTCGAGTCAAAGGCCTTCTTGTCTGCCTTAACGTGCCTTGCTGTGCCAGCAGGGCTTCACAGCTTCCCGGGTGCCCGGCGGCGGGCAGAGGGAGGCCGTGCTAGGTGGAGCTGGAGCTGAGAAGGGTGCCATCGCGGGACGGCTGCAAGGAGAGGAGGTGCGGGGCTCCTGGAGGCTCTGCGGCTGTGTGGCTCTCGGGGAGTTTCACGATTGCATTAGGAGACCCTGTACCAGCAGCTGGGAGGAAGGAGGGTGTTCACTGCATTTACCTGTTTTTCTTCTTGCTTTATTAACTGCAGTTCCTCTGACCTCCGCAGAAGGAGGAAATAAGGGAAGAGAAATGTGCAATTTTCCTTTTCTCGACAGCCATCTAATTACAGTGCCTGATTTTCCTGCTGCTTTTGCACATTTACTATTGGCCAGCAGAGTTGAGAAAGAGCCCTTGTTTCACCCAGTGGCACGAGATTAAGTTAACAGGACTCTGTTCCGGGGCTACTGACATGCTTCCAAAATGCAGCTCTGACACTGCCCAGGCTGTGGGTAATCTGATTCTCGTGCTGACGAAAGCCCTGAGCAGCAGCAAAGCTTGCACCGTAAGAACTGCATGCTCAAGGTGGTAGTGCCTACATCTTTGCATGTTCAGCTAGCGTATTTTCAAACATAATGACCATAAAAGCAAGTCAGTATCTTCGGACATCCTTAGTTTATAGTAAATATCAAAATCTGAACTTGATTTCGCTAAGAGTCGTGAGATATGGAGCCATTACCTTCTGCAAAATGTGCTGGCTGAGGCAGAATGCTTCATGCCCTGGTAAAAATCCGTGGTGATAGCTGGGTGACTTCCGTGTGAGAGACCTTGGCTGTTCTCACAGATGGCAGCTGGATGACCTCAGCAACCGGAATAAGGGCCTCTCGCTTCACATGGAGAAAGTCCTTCGATCTTTAACTAGCTAATCTTTGATTTTATTTTTTTTATTTAAAGATTTTTGGGCACTGTGCAGTGCTAAGGAGGATCTTGCTGAGCTCCTGTTACCTCAGCAGCAGCTGATACGTAATGAATTATTCAAGAATAGCCAGTTCCTTCATTAATTTTAATAACTCAAAATTTCCACCATGTTCTAGGCAGCGCTGCCAGCTGGGATGTGATAAGGTAAGCCCATTATTTCCTGGCGTCTTTTTCATTGTCTCCGGGTTTACACACCTGAGGGCTTTTAAAGCGAACAAGAGATTAGTATCAGACAGTGCTAATTCGGGGCAGATCTACAGCAGGCAGAAGAGGCGACAGAACTCCCCCGTCTCTCGTGGGGTCCCAAAGCCCTGTCCTTACGCAGGGAAGATGGCTTTGCATGTACAGAAATGGCCTCAGCTGCTGAGTGCTGGCCTCTGGGACGGAGGGTAACCCTTCGGCCAGATGGCCTGGCCTCCGCAGCAGCTGAGAGGCACTTCAGAGGCACTTCCCTTCTTCCATACAGACTGACTCTCCTGAAATTGGTACCGGGTCTCTAATATTTCCCCAGAGCAGGCAGACTGTGGTATTTGTGAGCCAGTCCCATTCAGTAAGCAGCTACATAGATCTGTCTCACATGTAGCACATGCGGGCACTGCTGTTGGCACGCTGCGTGCATCCCGTCCAGGGTGCTGCCGAACCCCCATGCAGCACGAAAGCTGCCACAGTAAACTGAAAGTTCATCTGTTGACTTTTGTAACTTACCTTTCCCTGAGGTTCTGCTCAAATCCAACAACAGGGAACACTTTGTGACGCAGAAGCACTATTAGCAGTTTCTTCAGAGAGAATAAGTCGTCGTGAGGACGTGACCAGATGTAGCATAGCTGCGCTTTGCAGCACATGCAAGGAAGGCAGAAATCTCTGCAGCTGCTTTTGTTGTCACGAATATTAGAGGAGGGAAGACGAACTGCTGGGGCGAGGAGAGGCTGGACACCAGCGGTGCTGAACACGAATTGTTTACAGCCACGGTGATGAATCAGCCCACAGATGAGCCCACGAGTAACTGACCTGCCAGCAGCTATGCGGCGCGTGCTCATGAATATGCTGCTAATAACGCAGCCAAGTGCAGCAGCTCATCCCCGGATCCGGCACCGGGCCTCCGGGAGATGAAAGGCAGACCTTGCTAGAGGAAGGTCACAGCTCTGGGAGATTTAACGATTTGATCTTTGGGGCTGGAACATGAAGGAATAGCACCTGATAATGAGAAATATACGCGAGGCTCCTCACAGTCTATTAAATAGCAATATCCATGTGTCTGCGTTTCAAGAGGTGGAGGGACGTTGGCAGGTCTCTGCAACCGTTGTACCTGCTGGCTCTTCTAGTCACCTCCCACAGGCACAGGGCTCTGTCACCTGTGTCTTACCCAGTCCCACTACTAATCACAGCCCCCCAAGAGATTGTTCTGGGGGTTACAGATCTTCACTAGGAAATCACGCAACTTTCCCTAGTCTGCTGTGGTCCAGCTCCTGTTCCCAGTCAACAGGAACGTGCTGCTCTGATCTGTCTTCCAACCTGACCCAAATCTACGGCCAGTCTTATATCTTGGTATTAAAACACACCAAAAAAGTGAATGGTCTCAGGTTGATGTTGTAGAGCTCCCCAGAGAGTTAGTGCTGAGCAGCTGACAGAGGCAGCTTGCTACTTACTCTGCCTTCATGGCACTGCAACCGACGGTTGTTCCCCTTCTGGAATGAGACTATGCTTTTAGGACCCAACATACTTCAGCTACTTCATGCCATCACTAATCCTGCAGCTCTTTATTCCCCCTTTTGTCTTTTTTTTCCCTCATCAGTGTTCTGCAATTCTTAGCCTGTCATTTGTATTTATCGCTCTCCATATCCCCAGTGTTTATACACATACCACGCTTGCTTTCACTTTCCCAATAAACAGGAATCCGATTTTTTCCCAAGCCAATGTATTTATTTTCTTCCGTTGCAGGACTGTGGCTGTTTGAACATCTAGCCAAAAAAAACAAACAACCCAAAATAACCAACTCTCAATTATCGTTTGTATTTTTCTATTTGAGGATTCGAGGTTCCCTGTTTACCTGGCTCATGGTTGTTCTCAGCTCTCAGAAGCTCCGTTTTTAGAGTCCTAATGACGGATAATTGGCTGGCGCTGGGCTGTTTGCACACAGCGAGTCTGGCTGTGTACCGATCAGCGGTAGCTAAGCAACCGGCTGTGGTTTTAGTTCTGTGATCAATGCCTTGCTATCTGTCAAGACGGAGTCTAACCCAGTACGTACCCACAAGGGATGGAACAATTTGGGGATTTCAGGAGCCATCGTGGGTAGGACCGGCAGATTTAGGCAGTGACGGCAAACGCTTTTGCACTTTATCCATAAAAGCAAATAACTGTGCCCACATGGGAAGAGCGGAGAAGGCCCTGTGGCTGTGTCTGGATTCAGCCAGCAATCCCACCACCACCAGAGAAAACCCTAATCCCATACCCAGCAAGCCAGGTTGGCCAGGCCAGGGTCAGCGTGCATACAGCCTAGCTCAGGCAAGGGCCGAGGCAAGGATTTAAATGCAGCTTCCAGGCCAGGGGAGGGTAGGAGCGAGGGTGGAAAGCTCAGGTGAGGCTGGTCAAGGTAACGAGAGGCTGTTTCACTGAGGGCTGTGATACCCCTCACCCTAGGCCTGGAGCTGCTTTGCTCCCCAACTTCTGTTCCAGAGGAATTGCTCTTAGATGCTTCATCTAAAAGAAATCCAATTTAGCTTCATGCAAAAACAGAAAATGTGGTCTGTGTGGGGCTTCCGCACTCTTCTATCACTGCCCACCTGCAAAGAGCATTTTCTGGTGCTCAGAAAGAGATCTTTGCAAGCTTTATCTCCAGACTCTCTGCACTTCCCCCTTTTTGCTGTTCCTGCTTGCTGAAAGGAGCCATATGGATTTTGTACTGAATGTCACATAAATGCTAATACGTAAGTATATTTAGAGGTGGCATATGGGCAATAGTCAATGGGAACGAGCGCTTTTTTGGTTCAGCTTATACAGGCGAGTTCAGTGAAGCCAGCTGCTGTAGTGGGTTAGGCAGGAAGCTTCGTCCACCTGGGGTCCCGGGTCCAAATCTCTGCTGGGGCTGTTTCTGCACGTGGCATCTCTGCCTGACTTTATCACCAGCACCAATGTTTGCTGGCAGGTGTAGAAAATCCTGAAGACTTCAGCCCTTGAAAAAAAAAATCCCACAACGTGTATTCTGATCTGGGAGGTGCTGTATGGCAGACAGAGATCTGCCTGCCCTTTGGAGTGTTACAGGCACAAGCATCCTTGTTTTGTAGAAAGCACAGAAGAGTTGTGCTGCAGAACAGTCTGTTACAGTAAGTAGCTGAAGGAAATTCTTTGAGCTTCGAATCTTCCTTGAGCCTCAGAAAGCGTTGGGATATGTTGGAGGCTGTGAGTTTCAGTGTCCTTTCCTTGGGGGTTGTAATACAGCTCCCGGTGGTTCCGTGCTCCTGCTGGTGCGCCTGCCTCGGCCAGGGAGCGGGAGCCTTGCCTGCGTGAAGAAATTTCCTGCAAACTAGACTTCACACTCTTTATTTTTCAGTGATTGGGGGATTTAATCTTGGAACCTCGAACAACAAAAAATTCCAAGCTGAGCAGAGATGGAAACTTTTCATGAGACTGTAGCTAGTATCCCCTTTGATGATAGGATGATTTTATCTGCTCTGATTAAAAGGTTAACTGGATTTGGAGCATTTATGCACAAAGGAAAGCTGACAAGATCCTGATGGATTTTTACAACTTGCTCAGGGGTTGGCTTATAGCAAATCCACTGTGGTCATTACGTTCCCCACTTCTGTCACAGCCTGATGTCTCTTGTTTATAGCCTCGCCTGCAACATTAAATAGCAGTCATAAAGCATTTTGCTACTGGTCCTGCCAGCTGATGAGCCCATTTTAAGCCCTGCTCATCGCATCGCATGCATGCCTCTTTGCATGGGGAAGCAGCTAGTTTTGAATGTCACCCAGCCCTACAGAGGCAAGTGGGAAGATGGATTATGCTGGCAGCCATCCATCCATCTGCTCGTCTGCCAACACTAATGTTTAGCTTTTCAGGCTCCCAGTTGTCTTAAATAAGGCTGACCTACAGGATCTGGGGTGGGAAAGGTCACATAGCTCGTTTTGTCTTCTCCTTCTTAAGTGGTAATTAAGCTTTCTGAGGTGTTATAGCTACGTGTAGGAATTCTTGACGGGCAGTATTTTTAAAGCTGAGGTTAAATCCCTTGCTGAGGTGCTGTGGTGTATGAGGTGCTAACCATCAGATTGGCTGCCCCTTCTGCACCCTGTCTTCTCAAGGTACTCCTTAAAAAACGTTTACAAAGGTTTCATATTTGTTTATCAGGAGTGACTGGGTGTCTGCACAGACAGTATTTCCCCTCTTTGGATTGATATCACCCAGTTGTATCTACAGAGTGGTTCTGTCCCTCCTTCGGGCAGCTGTGGGTACTTTGAGACAACCACAAAGCTGCAGACTTTGAGTGCTGTGACACAGGAGCAGGAGCCACAATAGTTATTAGAAGAAAGCTGGTTGTTTGCCTGCAGCTCAGCCGTGATGCTTCTGGTTCAGCTCCTAGTAGTGTCTCCATAATTTCAATTTGCATGCAATGGCTTTCGTCCGCAACTATGCTCTGTGCTTTATTTTTTTTCACAGTTTAAAAAAAAAAAAAAAAAGAGGTTAACAAGAATATAGCAACCTTCATGAGAGACATATGGAAGGAACATTTTGCAGAATGGAATGGAAGTCATGATATGTAACTCATATTGCCGGGGAAATAGAGAGCCCAGGGCTGGCTGGGAGCAGCCAGCTTCAGAGCCTGCAGCAAGCCAGTGGCCTGGGAAGGGGCGTGGGGGTCCTTGTGGCTCTGGGTCCGGTGTGGGTCTGTGTCTCCTTCACACTGGGCCTCAGGAGGACTGTGTGACATAGCCAGTATCTGAGTCCCCAGCACAGGGTGAGGGGCTCTGGGTGACTGGCCTTACCTTCTCCCTTACTTGCTTAGAAAGAGCTGCAGAACTGCTGCATCCATTCTTACTTTTTTCAGCATCTTGCATACTTAGTGGCTAGCCTGCGCCGCAGGAAGATGCAGCTTACTCAAAGCATCTCATGCATTTGAGCAAACAAAACCATTCTCTTGCAGCTGGTTCTAAACAGAGGGCATGTCCTGCCTCTTCCCGCATCACCTGTCGCTGCGGAGCACCAAAAAGACGACAGAGTTGCCTAGCAGTGTTGGTATGTTAAAACATACAGATGTGGTTAGGAGCATCCTTAGAGCATATTTGTTGATATTATTCTTTCACAGAATTTGTTTCTTAATGGTGACGTTAAAACATTGCCAGTGAGCTACTTATGACATGATGCTCATTTTACTGACAATATTTTTGAAGGGTGAGGTGAGGCCAGGTGTGGGTGTGGTGAGAAATCCCATGGATCCGTATCGCCTCCAGCCCAAACTCACCAAATCCTGTTCCTGTGGGGTCACTTGGGACTTAATGTCCAGCTGGGATTAAAGACATCCCAGAGAGATTCTCCCATCTGGAATCTATCTGATATCATTTAAGTCAAATATCTGGACAGAAGGGATCTGCTCTCAGAAACCGTTGGTGACCAGCTGTGTAGGGCGGACACCGCCTGGCAAGTTGCCCTCTGGAATACGCGCTTTTTCTGAAGGCATTTTCCCTGGTGTTGCTGAGCGGAGGAGCCCAGAGCTGCTGCCCAGCCCAAACTGGCCGCTTGTACTCAGCCCTGAGCTGCTCTGGGCGGTTCACCACCTGCCGTGTCTCTGCAGTCCCAAAGTGGCTAACAGAAATAATAGCTGCACGCACAGGAGAAGTAGCAGCAGCTCCCCACAGACGGAGATCCTGTTTAAAGGAGGGGGTGTGTTCCTACAGCCTCCCCCACTTCCCAGAGGGATAATCCAGCTCTCATCCCTGTCCAGCCACACCTGGTTGTGGTGAAACCTCCTTTCTTCCACCCGTGGTGCTCACAGCCCCCCTCTCTTTGTGCCCAGCCAGAAGGACGGGGCGCTGCAGCTGGTTCTGTGCTCTCCACCCCGGCCAGCAGCAGGTCAAGCAGAGCAATTGGGCTCGCTAATTGCTAGCCACGGCCTTCCCTATAGGGAAGGCACCAGCCGGGGTCTTCTCCAGGCATTGGTGTTCCTAAAGCTTCCAGTACAGGCAGGCTGTGAAATGGGGCTAAGGGAAAAAATCACTTCCATAGCTAATTGAAGTGGAGGTGAAGGGAAGAGGTGCAAATGCAAGTTGAAAGAGCAGCCTTTGTCTCTGATAGTCAACTGGGAGAAATAATTTACTGGAGCGTTCAAGAATATGCAACACAAGCAAATAAATGATGCTGACAGTGTGATCAAAGGGTTGCTATACGAGAGAAAGCCTCTGTCAGTGCTGGCCAGGCCTCCGTGTGCCTAGGATCTTTGCCTAATAAATGTGATGAACAGCCACATGTGATGTCGGAGAAACTCGCTGAATTTTGCTCTTGGGATCGGTTCCTGACATAAAGTGCTTTCAGACTCCATAGTCCATTAAAGTCATGTTTATCAAAGGATGCAAAAGAGAGGTGCAGCATACTTTTGTCTCCAGGTCCTGAGTTCACGTGGAAGCGAAGGACCTGAACACATCAGTGATGGAAAAGACACATTGATCGGATCTGATCTGCCTGGGGCAGTTACTGGCAAAACTGACAGCGTAATGATACTGCTGCAGATGCCGCTCCCTTGTGGATACCCCTATTCCATAATACCAGATCCAGTCCAGTAACAACTTGCCGGAATAAGAGGGCCCACCAGGCAATTGCGTACCCAGAGAGGTACCCCTGTGTGAAGTAAAAAGCTCTGCAGTGGGTCCGCGTGTGTGCAGCTCCTAGACAAAGCACAGCAGAAAAGGCAGAGTCTTTGCTAGGAGGAAAAGCGTACTCTAAGATTTACTAGCTGTGCTGAAATCTGCCCCACAAAACGAGTGTCTTGCAGTTTGTCCACCCCTTGGTGGGCTTAGATAAAAAGCACGTGCAGAGGGGAGGCCCGCTGGGACTTCATCGCTTCTTTATTACCATGTCAGCAGCCTGGATTGGAAATGTTTTTCCCAGAGAGAGCAAGGCCGAAGAGAGAATTGACTTTTTAGAAAACCGGTTCCTGTCCCCCAAATCCCCGGAGGCCTTGTGCAAGGTGAGAGGCCCAGCTGCGGGCGCAGCACGGCCTGTCCTTGCCAGCGGCCATTACCTGACCGGGATGAAGGGCAAGGGATGGCGCCAGGCTGCGTCTTGTGGAGAAGGAAGCTGTGAGAGAGGCTGGGCCGCCTTCACGGGGTGAAACCTCAGGAAAACGGAGCAAAGAGCAGTGTGTGACAGCGGCTTTTCCACACTCGAAGCAGCTCTGCAAAGGCAGGGGGCTCCCAGGGGCTATGGCGGCAGCTGAATGAAACTGTCGCTTGTGATAAGGCGCTCTGAGAGCTGGGGGGAAATCCTGGCTCTGTGCCCGCTGGCAGAGCTCCAAGGGATTTCGCCAGAGCCACGCTTTTCTGACTCTGCACGTGAAAGAAATTGCCGGGGTGAAGCTGCAAAAATAACGCCTGGTAACGCAAGGCCTGCAGAAATCCTCGCGCGGCGCCGTGCCGGAGCACCAGAGGCCTGCTGCGGGCAGGAGCCTTGGCTCAGAAGAGCCCCGTGATGTCCCCCTGGGAGGGAGGATGAGCTGGGAAGGGCAAGGTGCTGCTGCACCCCCCTAGGTTGTCACCTAACTGCCCGTTGGTACTCAAACTCGCACTTCGGTGCCGAATTTTTTGAGCCACTTCTTTCTTTTCCCTAGCTTCCCCAGCAGCCCCAGGGACTACCCATCGATATCACCACAGCAACAAGAGGTCGTTAATGGTGTCCTGCCTGGCGAGGGGCGCTCAGCCGCCTGGTGGGCTGTCACCGGCTGCTCCAGGGAGAACGGAGAGAGCTTAGGGCCTCTGTGGGGTCAGACCTCTGGTTCTCCCTCCCCTGCCTTCCCCCGGCCAGGCCCTGCTTTGGTGCTGACAGTAAGGGGCGCAGCTCTTCCCTTAGCGCAGGGAACCGCTGCCAGGAAAAGAAGGGCTGGATTTGCTGCACAAGTAAGGATAAACGTGCCTCTTCGGGTTTGTTTGCGAGGGGCTGGGGCACCGGGAGGCGCTTTACATTGCAAATAAGCGACTTACCCAGCACGCCTCCAGGGAGCTCGGAGCAAAGCGGGGGCCAGGGAAGGGGAATGGCAAGCTAAACTGCGAGGACGGATAAAAGACATGTCATATAATTCTGCTAAATGGAGAAGGAAGGGAAATTCTCAGAGGGTGTAAATTAGCGTTGACAAGCTATACTGATTTACACCCAACTCGCGGCCTGGCCCACGGGCTAATTAGCTGAAAAGGATCAGCATCTGAAAGGGAGGGGGTTGTTTAGGGAGGCCCATGTGGAGAGTTGGGGATTGAGGAGTTGAAAATGCGCAAACAAGAAGAAAAGAAAGTCGCCTGGGTAGGAAGGATGATGTTCTAGGTAGGAAGGCTTGAGGTGTTCCTCAGAGGCTGATGCAGAACCTGCCCACCTGCACCAGCTCTCTGTCAGGACTCAGTGCCTGCTCAAACAGGCAACGTGCAGTGCTGGACCTTCTGAGGACAAATCCCTGGACTGAGACAGTTGACCAGAGCAGTCCTCCCAGGTTTCCTTCCGAAGCGTTGCTGAGGACCTCCACGCTCAGCGGAGCGGGCAGAGTGGCTGCCTGTGGCCGTCCACGCCCGGCAGGACTGCTGACACTGCCGCGGGCCGGATGTCCTCGCGCCGAAGCTGCTGCCACAAGCAGTATGCCACAGTGCCCGACGGCTTTGAGATGTGACCACACGCGGCGTGGGATGAGATCATCTCCCTCACCCTGCTGAACGGCTCCCTCCTCCCTTGGACGTGGCTCCGAGCTCAGCACGTTGTTGGCTTGGAGGGACGCTGCTCGTCCGCCTCCCGTCAGCTTTGGGGGTGCTGGACTAGGTCCCAGCGCAAAGTTAATGAACTGAGATCAATAGACGTAGGTTGGGGGATTTTTTCTGCCAGGATTCATATCGCTTTATTGGAAATACCAACGCAGTAAGCCATTAATGCATTCTAAATTTAAGGTTTATGGCTGTGCTGCAGAATACGTCTTCCTGGGGAAAGGAAGGAAGCAGAAACTGTTGACATACATCTTATTCATAGAATTAGAGTGTGACTTCCTTCCTCTGCCCAATGCATGTTAAATAGTAGGCTGGGACTCTTGGGGCAGTGTCAGAATAAGGAATTAGGAATCCCTTCAGCAACCCTGGTGGATCCACCAGTATGGGACTGGGTTTCTGTTGCCTTCCTGGGGCTGGGAGGCGCTGTACCAGGACGTGGGAAGAGCTGTGGTTCTGTGGTCAGGAACCTGCTGGGCATGTACTGCAGAGGAGCCAGGCTGTCTGCGGGGCTCCCCTCTGGCCTCGTGCTTCCCAGACCTCACACGGGGCTGGATGGGTTTTCCTCACCCGGGTTTGCCTGCAAGACCTGTGTGCATCCGGGCTGGGGAGCGTGGAGCCAGGCACAGAGCAGGGTTGGGGCCTGTTCCTCTCTAGGCTCGTGGTGCTTGCTGTGTGCCTGTGCCAGCACCAAGGTGGGCAGTGGGGAAGTTCTGCTCCATGTGACCCAAAGGCAGGGGAGCGCTTGGGTCGTTGTGGGGAAACCGCGTGTGTCCCAGGTGCCAGCCGAGCCCAGCCAAGCATCGGCTCTGCCTGGTTATAGACCCCCTGGGCAATTCCTCACGCTGAGGAGGGGAGCGGAGGGGCTGATGGTGTCACAGTGCAGGACTGTGGATCAGATGCACCCTGCAGGTTTGTTTGTAGGTGTTGGGGGCGGTCTGTCCCAGGAGCGGACTTTACCGCAAATAGGACTTTCTTCCTTCTGAGGAGCCATCCGAAGGAGCTTTGTGGCCAAATAGGGTGGGGACCTGCTGAAAACTGGATGATGATGGGTGATGCCATCTCCTGGAGCATGTGGAACCGGTGCCAGCAGGTGAATGTTAATCCTTGCAATCCTTCTGCTGCATTGCCACGAGGGCTGTGGGAGCAGTATTGTCCAAGAGACAGAGCGGTGCACTGGTGAAATAAAAGGGGGTACCCGTTCCCAAAGTAAGGAAGGGATTAGGAGCTCAGGTCACCTTGAAAGTCCCCTGCCTGAAATCAGTGTGCTGGAACGCCTGCCCTTAGAGGCGGTTTGGAAATAGCGTGTCATCACAGCCTTTCTGAAGGAGGGTCAC
Organism: Anser anser; assembly: GCF_964211835.1. Lineage (NCBI taxonomy): Eukaryota > Metazoa > Chordata > Aves > Anseriformes > Anatidae > Anser > Anser anser. The sequence continues at coordinate 14,711,431 of NC_139726.1, read as the reverse complement.
AAGGAGAAGACCATGCTGTTTCACTAAAAGAAGCTGCTCAGGCTTAGAGAGCAGCTAGAAAAGTTCATCAAGGGCAGTGCTGCCAAGCGCGCAGCTGTGTGGAGCGGTGGGGTTCCTCAGGTGGAGCCTGTCCAGTCAGGAAAGAACTTTCCCAAAGACCTTAAAAACAACACAGAAAGGGAGCCAAGAATGCTTAAGACCTTCAAGTGATTCCATAAATGTTTTAGATTAGGTTTTCCGCTGCTTTGAGATGATTTAGGAGCTAATCCGACCAAAATAGGAGTTTGCGTGAAGCGATTCCTACATTGTCCCTGGTGGAAGTGTGTGTACCATAGCTGGGTGTTCCCGTGATGGACAACAGATAACGTAGAGAAATTCTCCTCAGGAACATGTGGATACCAAACGTATACTCTGATCAGCCAGCCCTGACCGCGGCCAAGACACGTTCTTTTTCTGGAAACAAAGGCGGTGGTGGAGATGCTTTGGAAGTGGCCACAGATGAGCTGGGTAAGCTTGTGCTGAATGCAGCGGTATGGAGGGAACGCTGGGGAGTAGTTCAGGATGGTGCCTTTGGGAGAATCTGGAGGTACCGCTGACGTGCACGTTCTCATGGGAGCTTTCTGCACCGCCTGGGGTCCCCTCCCCTTCTATAAATATTATCGGTAAAAGGTATGGTATTTACAGCATGGCAACTCTGGAAATCCTTCAGTGCACTGTGATGCAGGGTGCATTCTCGGATTAAGGCCATGCAAAAGCCTGGCTGACTTCATTTGTGGCTGGGGTGCGTAAAGCAGAGGTCTCTGTCTGCTGTCTGTTGGTAGCCATTGGGGTCGTTTGACTCCAGGACCTTCAGAGATTCAGGAGAGACTCTGTTCCCCATGCCAAGCTGTCCCTGAGATGACGTGGTCCATGCTTAGGACGAAGCTGAGAACACCAGGACCATGAACACAGACTGCAGAGGTTATGGTTTTCTCTATATTCTCTAGCTTTGAACCCAAGCTGGCGGCTGTGCCTCCTGTTGGCAGTCCTGACTCGTGCCGCGGAGCAAGCAGCGAAAGCAGTGGTGAAACTGTGAGCTCAAGGAAAGCTACGCTCAGCTGCTCACCCTAGGAAAGAAAAGAAACCCGGGAGATGGTGCTGTTTTAGGTAACTGCCGTGGTCGTACCCCTGCAATTACCAGGCACGCTCTAAGCCCTGTTGCTGTTCCAGCTGCTAGAACCGACCGAAAAAGAAACGGAGCTGGAGGAGTCACCTAATTGTCCTGCTGCGTCAATGGCTCCCTGCCGCATGGCTCTGCTTAAGTGAGCAGCTAAGAAAGCAAATACAGCCAAGGCACCTTGATTTTTCTTGTTAACCTTTGGCTTGAAAAAATAGATGTGTCTGGCAGCCTCTCCTGTGAGATTGCTGGTGTTTTCTGCTAAGCAGCCGAAGTGGAGCGATGTGCCTGACATGGCAGCAGAGAGAGCATGCTGTGTCCACGGGGTTTGCTGTATCAGATAGCACAAACCCACACCAGCATTACTGCCTGCTAAAATCCTGCGTACAGCTCTTGGAAGTGGGCCTTTTGCATCCCTCCAGCTGGCTGGATGTCTGAAATAAAAGGGAGACTGTGCTTCAGATTAAACTAACCTCTGTTCAGTGGTGCGTTTTGCAAAACCCGTATCAGAGAAATTAGAGTAAGACCTGAAGGTTTGTTTAGTCGCAGACTTTTAGCTTGAGGAAGGCGGCTTCGGTTACTCCCCTCCCCTGGACACAGGAGCTTGGCGAGATGGGCACGACTCAGAAGTTAATCTGTTTGCGATGAGGTGTTGCACATGTGGAGTGTGAAAAATGTCCCTGGCTCACTTGATCCCTGATCAAGGCAGGAGAGACCAGGCAATAGCAAGCTGCTCTCCGCCGTCTCATGGACAAGCTTCCCAGTTTGGCAGGTCTGTGGGGCAAACCTCGCTGCCGCGGGCCCTGGGAGGCAGCACTGGCAGACCTGCTCAGCCTTGATTTTCACCAGCACTGAGCAGCTTGTCCTCGTCCCTGCCTGCCTCGTCCTCCTGACGTTCTGCCTGGCGCTCGGCTGGGGCGGTCAGCCAGGCAGAACGGTCTGCGTGTGTGTGGGTGGGAAGGAGTGATTTATCCTTCGAGCTTTAAGAAATAGGAAAATGAAGGTGAGTGGCAAGTCTCCAAGCAGGCACTTAGAGCAGTGGAGGAGAAGTTAATTAAACAGAACCACATGGCAGAAAAATAAGCCGAGCACACGATGCCTTTAGTCTTGCGCTCGCTTCAGGCATGAGGCTCATGGCAGCCAGGAGCTTTGCAGCCCCTGAACCAGGGGAGAGGCGAGTGCTGCACAGACAGCGTGGTCAGAGAGCACTGGCAGCCAACACTGAGCTCCTTCCTGCTGTTTGGCCTGGCCTAAACCAGCACGGTGTCTTGGAGGACTGCGGGACGAGAAGAAGGCCCTGGCTTTGGGGCAGCGTGGACAGGGCAGCCAGGAAGCAGCCAGCTGGGTAAATGAAGGAGTGCAGCACCAAGCCGCAGTGCTCGGGTACACCGGGGAGCAGCAAAGGACTGGGAGTCGCAGCTTGGTTTAGGTGGGAGAGGTGGAGAGGGTGCCTTGGGACTGCTGTGTACCTTTAGGAGAGGGTGAGTTAGGACCCAGGACGGGAACAGCATGTGAAGGATCAGCGTTTACGTGTCTCCTTGCCTACGCTCCTGTGAAATTTGCTGGTTTCCATCCTGGGGATCACCTGCAGGGTGCATCTATGGCTCGGAGGCGGTGGGAGGACAAGCTCTTTTATTGCGCCGCAGTTGCCAGTGTTTTTTTGATGGTAACCGTGTCGGGCTGAGCTGACTGTTCTGTGTGTATGTCCGTACAGCCAGCCTGCAAGGGTGTGCTGAAAGACCACCTGTCGCTTCCCAGGCATAAGCATATACACTCAGATGGTTTCTTCTGTCTCCATCTCCCTCCCCCTTTCAACAGTGCCTAGAGCGCGCTTGTGCTAACCTTACTTCAGAGCTGAGTGTGTCACGGTGCTGTTGCTGGCCTGACAAACTCCCCCGTGTGAGCTGAAACCGCCATGCTCTGTGCCACCCGGAAGGGAGCACAGGAGAAGAAAGGGCTCGGTGTTTTGTGTTGCTGTCCTGCCCAGAGTTATCCTGGTTGCCCCTGGTGTTTCCCAGAGAGGAGTGCTGTCGTCTTGCCCACGCTCCCCTGGGCAGCAGAGGCAGCAGGCACGTCCCAGGCACGTCCCCAGCACATCCGTGCCCCTTGGCAGGTCGCAGCCCGGCAGCAGCTGACCGTGTGCTCAGACTGAACACAGCTACCTGACACGGCGCGCACAGCCGTCAGGGTGCTGACACGGGGGGACGGGCAGATCGGAAGAGTTCAGGAGGAAGAAGGTGGCTCTTTCGGGGATGGAGCAGGAGGACAGGCCGGTGCTCCTGCCCGAGCTGGCTGTGTGAGGGCTCCACAGCTGTCTGCCAGGCGTGAGGCCAGGGCTCGTCTGTCTCTGAGGCTCCTGCTGTGTGCTGAGCCACGAGCTGCAGCCACGTGAACCTGTTCTTCTGAGCTCTCCTGAGAGTATCAAAGGGACTTTTTGTGCTTGGAGTGTTTTATTAGGGCAAAAAGTCACATTTTTAGAGAAAGAAAACTCATCTGGGTGACAAAGATTAAAATAAATGGTTTGGAAACAAAATTCCCCTCTTCCTCCACTTAATCCTGTCATTTCTGGTGCCTGCCTGTGTGTCAGCAAGCTCGGCGCAGCCTCCTCTGGACGGTCTCTATCTCCTGCCATCTCTCACATGCATCTCTGTATGTCCTCTGTCTTCTCTGGTCCTCTGCTCTGCAAACCTGCCCCCGGCTCCCCTCTGCTGGCAGCAGGCCTCTCCCAGCTGCTCCTTCCCCAAAAGCAACTTCTGTCACCCCCTCCGGAAAATCCTGCCCCGATGAAGCAGCAGCGGGCTCGCTGGTGTGGGAAATGGGCCTCTGCTCTCCTCCAGGGCGAAGGGGGGCCCTCCCCTGAGTGACAGAGGCCGGCTCCCGGCGAGGTCTGTGCCGCCCGAGCGGTGTCCTGCAGCCCGGAGGGGTCAGAGCCTTGCTGCTTCGCTCTTCCCGTGGCTGCTCCTCCTCCGGCCTGTGCTCTTTCTTCCTTCCCTGGCTCACCTTTTTACACACGCGCGCACACACAGTACGGGCCCTGCACGTGCAGCCCTGGCACCTGCCTCACGCAAGCTGTAGTTTCTCTTCAGACTTAGCTGTAAGGAGCTCGCTGCCTCAGGCAAGGACCGTTTTATTTTCAGCTCATGCTACGGCAAGGGTAGCTTTCTCTTTCTGCTCAGTCTGAGAGCAGAGTGCAGGCAGCCCCTCGCGGCTCTGAGTCCTGCGGCTGTGACCTGATCACAGACCTGCCTGACGGGCCGTGGCGTCTCTGTCATTAGCAGCACTGACTCAGGGGAGCCCTGTTCCCTGCGCCATGCCTGGCTCTCACGTCATCTCATTCTCTCTTTCTTGACAGATCATGTTATAACCTATGATCACAGAAAGTCCTGATCCTCACGTTTCTCTGCTGTCACCTGTGGGCTCCTCCAGAGCCGCGAAGAAAGGGGAACTGCAGCCCCACCATGAGAAGACTGGGTGAGAAGTGCCTTTGACACCTTGGGGAACAGCCACACCTTAAAAGCTACTTTTAATTTTATTTGTAGAAGTTACGAAGGACTGTAATAATGTTCTTCATTCAGTGGTGATCCACTGGAGCAACTCTGCCTCCCCTCTCTGGGATTAGGTTAGACTTAGTTTCATTAATGTGGAGAAAGTGTGTCAGCCTGAACCACTGCAAGCAAGGGGTGAATCAAGCTGCCGCTGCCTGGGTGACGTAGCCTTCAGGGAGGAGCAAGTCTCTTTATTCCCCACCTGGTCAAGGTGGCAGTGTACCTCCGTGGCTGGCAGCGTGCAGAGGACCCAGCCACACTACGCAGCGAAGTCTGGGCTGTAACTTATGTGGTCCTGCTTTGTTTTTCCTAAAGATCTCTTCCTGGGTGTTCAAGCTTGTTGGTTCTTGCTCGGCTTGGTATTAGATACCATTGCTCCACCATCCCAGCTCTCTGTTGCCCTTAGGAATCTCAGGCTACCCCCATATCCCTTGCCTAATCTTGTTCTCCTTTACATACGGCCCTTAATCCTTCTCTTTGCCTCTGGTTGCCAAAGGAAGGGAGTGGATGGGTCTCTAGCGAACACCGATGTCTTGTGTGACTGCTGGCAAGTCCATGAGGCCTAAATCCTTAAGGGAAATGTGGACTGCCTCCATTCAGTGTAAGGTGGCACGACGGGTTAAGAGGGCTCCTTCAACTTCCAAGGATGACTTAGACACTTAGGCCACATCCTGCTGGCTTTAACTTAAGTTTGGGGTTTTAATTCTTCACACAGCTCTGACCATGTGATTTAGTCAGGTTTCCTGGGCCTTACAATGCTGAGCAGGGGATGTAGGAACAGCCCTGGAAACCCCACTTTTTTTTTCTGGGCCTCCACCCAGCTGTAATGTGGGGTGATCATTCAGGCCTGTTTCCGGCGGGTCTGAGTGGTTTATTTACAGTCTGTGAGGTTGTAATGGTTTTATCACAGTCTGTGAGGTACCTCTGTCTCTGCGCTGGAAAGGCCTTGGGAACGCTTAGCCAGCAGTCACTCCATCGCATGCATCTTCCTGTGAAGGGCAAATCAGATCATGGCAGGGCTGCAGCGTTACTCTCAGGGACAAAATCACCACCAGTCAGCCTTCTTCTTCTTCCTTGCTACTTGAGCCTCCCAGGAGACCATGCTGTCATATCATCCCCTTGCAACCTCTTCCTCAGCCCCCACGTTCTTGTCTGCAACCCATTTGAGTTCTCTCTTGTAAACCACGCGCCTCCTTCGTGCTGCTGTGGGAATAAGCTGGGCCTGCAGCAAGCAAGCCAAGTATTCATCAGAAAAGCAGTGTTATTGTGAGGGAATTGTTGAGGGTAATATAAACTTCTCCCATGTTAAAACAGGTAGTATAAGGCCCCTGCTGGCTTGGCTAGAGGTAGAAAGGGTTCCTTGCCCCGTGCCCTGTGGCTCATCTACTAGCTATGCTGCTCCGTTTCTACCCAAGCTGTTGGTGTTTGGCTTCTGCATTCTGTGAGCAGATCTGCTGTTGCATCCTGCGAGCCATCACCAGCCCGCTTCAGTAACTCATCTTTCCTTCCATTCACAGGTCTTCTGCGCGTGGCGACTCAACCCGTGTGGGAGCTCTCTTGTGTGAGTACCCAGCAGCACACTTTGCTGTCTGGGGTCTGTGGACATTGACTGGCATCTAAGCGACACCCAGCTCCCTCCTCTCCCCCTAGAAGCCACTGTCTTAGAGCCTCCATGTGCATTTGCTATGACATACATCAGTGTTGATGAGAGACAGGAACACTGCCGTGTCTTGAGCTGCCAAAATAATCAGCTCTGTGCACAACATGGCTTAAAGGATTTTCCGGTTAGCAGCATGCATCCACTAAAGAACTTAGACACTCACATTTTTTCCGGGGACTTCCACACTCTAGACTCCTGCCACACAGGCAAGGCACCTTTGGCCAGTCCTGTGGAAAACCGGATGTATCGGAGCGTGGAGAACCTTCACTGGGCAGCAGTAGCTGACTCGGGGCTGTATTCTCACTGCCGGAGCCTGGATAACGAGATCATCTTTCGCTACAGAGGCAGCAGTCAGTGGGCAGAAGGCTGCGTGGATGTGGCCCCGGTGCGGAGCACATCGGACTCTGTGAGAAACCTTTCCCTCCGCCCTAAGCAGACATCACGATCAGCGCAGAATGTGCTGCTCCCCCCCTTTGCCAAAGTGCCTCAGTGGCTCTTCCCTTCCGCAGAGGAAAGAGCCCTACCCGGGGATGCCAAAAAAGAGCTGAAGGAGAAGCTGAGGCTGCACAGCAGTAAGGTGGCAGAGCCCAGCAAGCCACTGCGCCCGCAGGCAGCCCTGACTGAGCTGGTAGCCCTGGAGTTTTCTGAATGCCAGCTGTGCCGGCAGCACAGGAACGGTTGTGCTGTCAGCTGCTGCACGGTTTTGGTGGAACACACGGCTCTCAGGCACGGCCTCGCGGGGAGGCAGAGGTTCTGTGCTGCACACAGGACCATCAGTCCAGAAGACATCAAGCAGGAGGCTCAGAGGAGGCTGCAGCTCCGAAGGCAGAACAGCTCCCCCAACTTGCCCTTTCAGCACGCTGGGGAAAGCCCGGAGATGGCAAAATCCAGAACAGCAGAATTCCTGCAACAACGCAGTGGGGAAATAGCGACGCTGGGGCAGAGCAAGAAAGGCCGCTGCAGAGGAAGGCTCTACATCCCCACCTTCGAGGAATTCAAGCAAATGAGAAGTAAGGAGGCAAATTCATCTGCTGCAAGCAGTGAGCCAACAAAGTGCTTGAATAAGGGTCTGATGGCAAACCAGACGCTGGACGAGGAGAGCAGTAAGAACACCTGTCCAGAAGCTTTGGGGACCAAAGCAGTGAATGAAGCTGCCATAGCAGAGGATGATGATGATGTGTTCCATGAAAACAACACCGCCGCTGGCTTTGCCCAATATCCAGCCACATGGGATGGTTTCAGGACGAGCAGCCCTGAGGTGAAGGAGAGAACCTTCCAGATCTCCAGCCCGGATAGATCCCCGATCCCCATTTGCTCTAGCCCTATTCCGCGATCACCTTTGCAGGCAGTAGCCATACACAAAGCTGGGCAGGAAATCTTCAGTGATGAGCAGCAGAAAGGAGAGACAAGCCAATTAAATGACGTCCTCCACCTTGCAGGGCAGTCGCTGGCTTCTGAAGCCCAGTCCTCTTGCTGTTCATCGCTGCTGTTAGAAGCCACAGACTTGTCAAGCTATGGAGCTAAACTACAAAAAATGAAGGATGAATTCATAGGTTCAGCACTGGAACTTATTAAGAAAAGGTAACACGCTCCGTGGGGTCACCTGAAAGTAGTTCCTTTGTTAAAGATCTGGTCTCTTCCCCGATATGTACGTTAACTCCTGTAGCATAAATGTGCTGTTGGCAGAGCCTTGCATCTTAGGGCCTCTGTAGCCACATAGACATGTTTTTAAGCCATCGAGCTTAAACTACATCTTTGTGTGAGATTAAACGTCAAAAAGCATTTTCATTTTGTGCACCTCAGTCCTGTCCAGACAGCAGCCATTGGTAGTCCTGATAATTTCCCACCTGTTATTTTATTTTATTTTATTTTATTTTATTTTATTTTATTTTATTTTATTTTATTTTATTTTATTTTATTTTATTTTATTTTATTTTATTTCTGAAACATTTGATAAAAGTAGAGGACAGCAGAGAGATACAAAATATGGATATGCTCCCTTAGAAGAAAACATGTGGAGTCTGCCCCAGCACTGCAGGACATGAATTCAGGTAGTGTGCATGCAGCAAAAAGCACTTTCCCTTGCTGCCTTTGTGCAGCGAACTGGCAAACTGAGGGCAGGATGGCTGCTGCGAGTCTTCCATCATGCACTGGAGACCAGCACAGGCAGCAAGTGGAATTACCTGCAAATACTGTCCCTCTGCCAGCTTAGCCAGTGGTAAGCAGTAACAGCAAATAATCGCATTAAACCTTCCTCCCTCTTCTCCAGATGGGGCTTTTCCTTCCTTTGGGTAAGATGTTTACTAGTTGTTCTTTGTCCTGGTTTTGGACACCGCAACATTTGAACGTTGAAACATTTCCTGCTACAAAGACATGGGGATCTTTTTCCATGCAGACAGGTGGCCTGACAGGAATCAGCACCATTTGGGAAGCTAGGGATTTGGGGCAGCTCTCACTGTTTTATGGGATAGGAGTGATGGGAAAAGGAGGAGTAAGTGTTGGTGAAGTGGTTTGTTTTCACAATCTTGGCTTTCAGGACTGGCTTTACCAAGAATTCAATTTACTTGGTTCCTGGCTGCTTCCAGCATCCCCAGGTGCGGGGTGTGAAATGCCAGGGTGTCAACCTTGAGCACCGGCGTGGGATTTCTGGAATGCAGGAGCTCTGTTGCTGGACTCTGGTTTTAGAGGAGATGTTAGGGACTTCTGCATGGCAATGAGAGTCGTCTGAAGGAGCTGCTATGGAGTTGTAGCTGCCCATGTAAGCAGAGCCAGAGTGACAAGCAGAAATACTTCGGCACCTCTGTAATCCAAAGGGAAGTGAGTAGTGTCAGAGCCATAAATACTTCCTTCAGCTGTCCAGCCCAGCCTTTGAGCTAGAGCATGAAAACCTGATGAAGAAATAGATAAAAAAGTTTTGGTATGCAACCATTTTCATTGAGTAGGCTATTTTTATCACCGATGTGAAACAAAATACACAGAATAGCACAAGCTGTGAGTAAGAACATAAGAACAGCTGTCTGGGCAGATCAAAGGTTTGGCTGGTATCTAGAGCCTGAGGTGCATGCGTGGCAAGGGAAACAGGAACTGGGGAGCGCATAGAATATTTCCTCCTACTGCCTTCTCAACTTCCAAGTACTTTCTGGTCAGGGCTTTTCGGGTTTCAGTGCGGTTTCTGTGCTTTTGATATCCTCAGTAGCTCTTGTCTCTGTAAATGTGTTCGGTCTGCCTAGTTGGATTTATTGAAATAGAATTTGATGTAAATAAAATAATTCCCACCAGAATGGGAATTCATCTAAAAATGTGAATGACAGTATTAGGAAGATTGTTTCATGTCAAAGAAACACTCAGACCTATTTATTTTAGATAGTAACAACAATTATTGATAAAGGCTGTCATTTGTTAAGGATAGCAAGAGGAAAACTAATCTGTTGGCATTGCCAAAGTGGTGAGTAGTGGGAAACTCTGGTTTCCTTGCCTGGAAATTTCTCCATTTTCCATCATTTTCACCTGAGACTGTAGAGTGCTGAATATTCATTTATAACTCAAGCTGATTCTCACTGCTCGGGTAGGAGACTTCTGGTCTGGATGTTTTGGGTCCTAAATTGTGATCACTGGGGTCCAGGCTACATTTTTCCTAAGTCGTACATAAAATGAGCTGAAAGCTGGGGATTTGGTCCCATTTCCACGGGTATGGAGCTCAGCAAGAGCAAGCCTTTGATAGAGATGGTGTGATGGAGCATCACAAAACATGACAGCTGAATTTGTCTCCTTTTTCTGATGGTTTTGTGTAAGTGTTACAGTTTTACAAATCGCTTTGGTCTGGTAAGTTAATTGCCTCCCTAGTAATTTGTAGTTACTTATTGAAGACTCGTTTAAGTGGCTTACTATTTTCGCAATGAACATTTGATTTTCAGCTTTGGAATTATGGCAGCTTTCATCCCCTCCTAGGTCACTGGGTACCTTTAACTTAGGTTGTAGTCCTGGGCAAGAGGGGATGTAAGCAGCAAAGAGCGCAGGATAAGGATCTGCAAGGACTGGGAGTTCCTGTCTGTGAAATGGGGGGGGCAAAGCAACAACAAAAACCTGCACAAGGAAGCAAAGGACATGACTAAGAAAGGAGCTTCTTGAAAAGAGGGATGAGGGTGTATTTGGGATGACCCGGGGATGGTGAGTACGGTAACAGCTTCCCGTAGCGCAGGACTCCGAGTCGGGAAGGCAGGCACCAGTGGAGAAAGAGTGGACAAAAATGTTTCTGTTAGTCAGAAAGAGTAAGGAACGTGTGGAAGAAGCTGAGGACTACGGGCCTGGATAACGAGGCAACCATAACGAGTCGCATAGAGACTGGGAGGCTTCCAGTTGGACAGCACAGGCACAGTGCCTCTGCTCCCACGAGATTCAGAGGTGATGGCCCTGAGGTGTCAAAGGACATTCAGAAAGACCCCGTCCTCCCTGTGCTGGCCCAAGCACATCCCTTTTGGAGAGAACAGGGAAAATTGACAGCATCTGCAGCCAGGTAACTCCAGTAAGTGGTTTGTTCACACGAAAGGAAACATGCCAGAGAGTCCAGTGGTTTCAGCACAGACATATATCTCGTTGTCCTTACATCACTGCTAGGGGCAGGAGGCAGCAAATCCTGGAGTGGCATTAGGTGTGACAATTCAGCACCCAAGCAGCAGGGATCCTCACAAGCAGGTAACTGGCTGGCTGAGAGGGGCGCTGGCCTTGGGGAGGAGCAGAGCAAACGTTAGGAAGTACACAGGGAGCACAGCAAGTTGCTGGGTGAACACGGTGAAAGGAGGGAGAAATGAGAAGACGAAGATTCCTGGAGATGTAAAAGAAACGGTGCTCTAAAACTGGGGGTAAACTCAGTTTACCCCCCCGTCTAGGTGATGTAAGGGGTATGAAAAAGCAGCGTGTTTAGCTCAGCCTTGAGGTTTGAATCAGGAGAGACTGTTGCAGACTGGAAGGAGGAAAGCTGGCACCAACAAGGGTCTGGCTGGGGAGGGACAGCCATGGGGAGAAATGCACAGAGGAGGGAAAAGAAGTCTGAGGGAGCAAGGCCAGGAAAGGGGCAACATCTATCTTGGCCGGCCAGCCGGTCACTGAAGGACGGTAACAATGACAAAGGGAAGCTCAGCGTCTCCCTGAGAGCATGGTGTGTGTGCTGAGGGCGGTGTGATCAAGAGGAGAAGATAATATTCCAGTTCTGAGCATTGCTACTGGGCTTGGATACACCCCATTGCCTCTCGGTGCCTCGGCGCGTTCCTTGCCTTTTGCCTGTTTCATCCAGAAGCCGTTTGAGCAGAGCAGGTTTGGGGCTCTGCCTTCCCTCCTTCTGTTGGGCCCTGCTGCACTCCTCGTACTTTACCCAGATCAGGGAAACCGTCACTGGCTGGGGGTTAGCTCAGCAAGAGCTAAAAGCCCTCAGCCTGCTGCTAGCACCGTGCTTCATCTTCTGAAGCTGGTAAATCTTCCCGTGGTGTCAGCTGGGACCTGGAAGGGAGAGGTGGAGGGAGCTGAAAAAGCATCAGCTGCAAAGTTGCAAACCAACTTTGTTGGCCTGACAACAGAGCCAGCTTGTGTTCTGGGAGATTTGTTCCCTCTTCGGTGGTTTCAGCGCTGGCGGATGGCTTGTTGTCAGAGCCAGCTGCCATTCGCTGTAAGGAAGCGCCCATCTGTCTCGTGTGTGTGCCTGTAGCTGGCGGGGTTGGAATTGCACATTAGCAGTGTGACCTACCAGCATCAGTTCACAAGTGACACCTTTTAAACGAACCAGATTTTATCACAGGATAAATTTATCACTCGTAAGCATAAAATACATGCGTGACCTGAAATACGTCTCAGACACTGGCTTCTTCCATGTACAAGCATCCCCATCCAGTCCTGACAACCTTCCTTTGTAAAGGAAGCCAAGCCCATAAAAATTAAGTAAGCCCGCAATGAAAAAAGAAAAATCTTTCGACCATTTTCATTATGCATGGAAGAAAGGTGTCTCTGGGAGACTCAGAAAAAAAAAAAGAGTCGCAAGTTGCGTCACAAACTGCACCCTGTCAACTGCTCTGTCAAGTCAGTGGTTTTGCACCAGACTGTGTCTGTCTGGAGAGGTGTTATCTGCAGGGAGGGGAACGTGGGGCTGGAGCGGGCTGCCTGGAGCAGCCAGGCCAGGCCCTTGTTACCAGCAGGCAGCTGTGACTAAGAGCACCCCGGGACTGCCAAGTCAGGCTGCCAGCCTGCCAGTCATTTCGGGACTCTTAAACGCACCAAAAGTCCTGATCAGTGAAAGCACAGGGAATCTTCCCGGTGGTTTCAGCAGGCTTGGGATCATATGAGATGAAGAACAGAGGGAAAGCTCCTTTAATCCCCTAATCCTTTCAAGGCATTGTGGTTTCCAGCAGGTGATTTTCTTCCACATGAGCAGGATGGTTTCTGTGTTGACAACATCTCTTTAAATAGCAGGAAACACAGATACAGCCTACTTAAAATGCTTTTTTGCTGGCCCCTTTGGGAGAAGTTCATCTTTTATGGGCATAAAAATGTCGTGCGAACACCTGAGACTTGATATTCCAGACGGATGCTGACACGAGTGCCATTACCCATTTGCTGTGCTATAACAGGGCTGTGTTCAGAGCCCCTGAAATGCAGGCACAGACATCCATGCCAGCCAGCCTAGGCTCCTGCCTGAACTTCCCCTGAACTGCTGTGGCTGGCTGGTCAGACCTGGGCTTTCTGCTCAGTCTCATCTAGGTCAGGAGCGGCAGGTGAACCGCGTACGTGACGTTCATCAGCTTGCTTCTTCCCCTGCAGCTGCAATGCTGAGACTGCTGCCAAATCCCCCTCCAAGGGACAGTGTGATCTGAAGAAAGACGATCTCCCACCTGCGGAGGACAGCCAGCAACCCACAGCGATGTCCATGGCAACAGAGGCCTGGGAGGAGAAGCCAAGCAGTGAGACATCCAGCGACGCTCCACCTGCAGGGAATGTAAGGGAGAGAAAATCACCTCTCACCTTGTGCGTTTGTTTAGGATTTTTTCTTGTCAGAAGCTCTGGAGGATCCCTTTGCTATAGGAACTGGGCAGCCTGGGATCTGAAACCACACCAACTCCCACAAGCAGTTAAAGTCTGTTAGCAGGATTTCTAATGCCTTTTTTATTACAGTTAATGAGACAGGAGTCAGTTGTGTGCCCCTGCTGATCTGCCACTGCATCTCTTGCAGGCAGTTCAGCAATAACCCCTTGGTGGCTTTCACTGTGCCACCAGCCCCCACTGCTGCAGTGCCCAGAGGACCAGCCAGGCTCCTTCTTTAGTCCCCGCTTCATCCAGTCACTAATGTAGGTGAGGCTTGAAAGGCTGGAGTTCGTGAACCAGCAGCTCTGAGACGTTCCCAGAACAGAAGCAACCTAGGTCAGATCCCTGGGGGACAGGCTCCGTCACTCCTTTAGGGCCTTAGCCAGGGCAGTGCTGTTCACCTCCTCACGCTTATCTGACAGCTGTGATGCAGCCACCCCTGAGCCACTGCACCCACAGCTCCACCACTGCAGAGAGAGAGGGGTCCTTGCTGCTGGGACTGAGCAAGATGGAGGGACCTCAGGGGACAGATTTCTTTCTGATCATGTAGCAGAGCTGCATTTACAACCCCCCCGCAAATAATTGCCTTTTTCCTCCTTTGGAAACCAAAATCCAGTAGCTGCAAAGCAGACGTTGCTCTGACCACTGCGTTGCTCCCAACCCACTTGCCTTTCTTGCAGACCTCCAGTCCCGGCTGCCGCCGATCCAGCTCCGACATCGTCCATGAGAGCACGAGCGGCGCCAAGGCCCAGCGGGAGTGCCGGCTGCGGCCGCACTTCAGTGACCCCATGCCGACAGACTCGGTGAAGAGGAAGCAGCTGGAGCTGAAGATCGCAGCAGCAGCGCGGCAGCATGCGCAGAAGCGCCGGCAGGAGCGAGACTACGGTACCCACATTGTGCACTCTCAGGGGGATGGATGATGGGCCAGGTGCTGAGCCCTGCTGTGCTGGTGTAAATATGAAGTAACTCTGCTGACCTGTGGCAGGGAAGCAATATGGATTTAACCCCGGTGTGCAAGAAATCAGGATCTGCTCTGCTGTGTCTCTGTCCCTGCCTGACAGATGGCAGGGGGAGAGAGCCCAAATGAGGTCTCAGGTACGGGCACTGCAGGGATGACGGGCCCCGGGCTTCACCTGGGTGCCTTTACTTCTGCTTCCCACCCCCTAACTTTCCAGCAGCAAACAAGGAGCGGAGGCAGCCAGCAGCCCTGCTTTCATCAGGTCTCCCTGCCAGGGTTCGTGCTGCTCGTGGCTGTGCCACACTGGGCTCCCCGGGTGCAGCTGGCGGTGCCTGTAATGGTTTCTGTCTCTCCTCAGGTCCCGTGGTAGCAAAAGCCAACCTCGGCCACGGCGGCAGCTTCGACGAGACTCGCCGCGCCCCGCGTGGCTCCCTCCGCTCCCGGCACCACTGGAGCAACATCAGCAGCCTGAGCACGGACAGCGGGATCGTTGGCGTGAACGACGTCCGCGACGACCTGGATCCCGGCGAGGCCGCCCGGACCAAGTCAGCAGAGGTGGAGCGGGCAGACAGCGGCATTGGGCAGACGTCGGCCAGGAAGTGGAGGAGCAGGGCATCCGAAACGCTGAGCTCCCTGCAGGCCTGGGAAGCCCACCGGCCCTGTACCGACTGTGGAGAAAGGGACCTCCCGGTGGAGACGGACGTGCAGAACTGCAATCAGCGGCGGGCCGACCTCTGCGAGAAGTGCCGCAAGCGCAGGACGGAGCGCAAGGAGTCTGTGCTGGAGTTTGTCAACACGGAGGCCAGTTACGGAGAGGACCTGCGCATCATCAAAGAGGAATTCTACCTCCCCATGCAAGCGGCTGGGCTGCTGAGTCAAGAGCAGCTCCTCGGCATCTTCAGCAACATTCAGGAGCTCATCGACCTCAACGAGAACTTCCTGGAGATCCTTCAGGAAGAGATCGATCAGGCCTTTGACCAGGTATGGCGCCTGCGTGCTCTGCAAGCAGACCGGGCAGACAGGAATAGGTTTTGTATTAGGAAGGCAGCGCAGCTGGAGCAGGGGAACTGGGAGGTAGGACTCCTGGGTTCTGGTCACCTGCCCAGTCTCTCGCTCCCTCAGCTGTTGTAAACCAGTGATTTCAGTGGGTCTGTGCCAGGTCGTAGCTGCTGGCCTCACCCCTCCGCTGTGGTAACGCCACCGACTTCAGCAGGCCATCAGCCCTTTATCCCACCAGCAGGACCTGTCTGTCCCATTCCCAGAGTTAGCTTTAAGCCACCCAGCTTGGACACTTGTAAGCGTGACCATGGGGGCATAGAGCTCAGCTTGGTCTGGCTACCAGAGGGGTGGGGGGGGGACCAAGCTTGCAGGCCACGCTCTTACCCAACCGTGAGCTGGCTTGGGGTTGCAGGTCGTTGCAGCTCGCCTCTGGGCTGGCTGCAGGGCCAGGCAGCACAGGCTGCTCCCTGCTCCGGAGGCAGTCTGCACTTACAGCTCTGCGTGCCAGTTGCTTCTACTGATGCACTCTGCCTTGCACTTAAGACTCTCCTATCACAACAGCGTAGTGGGCAGAGAAATGTAAGTAAGTTTTTAGAACAGCAGACAGTTGCTGCAAAGGACACACAAACAGCTCCACGCCCTCCTTTCTTTGAGAAACCAAAACCCACTCGTTGCTTTATCAGTTTCACCAGGATGTTTGTTTGCTAGGAAACACATCCCTCCTCCCCTGTGAAACCCCGCATGTCAGACTGAGCAACGCATCTCAGAAGCTGACAACCTCTCGTGCACCTGGCACAATGAAGGGAGATGTGCACTGCGGTTGTGATGTCCCCCATGAATAATTTCTTGAGACAGTGGCTTTTACAACAGCTGTAGGTTTCCCTGCCTCCTCCTCCATGTTACCCTTTGCAGTCAAAGCCCAGGACTGCATCAAAAAAACAGAGAAGTGCTCCCTCTCTTGCTGCCGAAACGAGTAGTAATTGCTGAGCATGTCAGCATGCACCTCGACAAAGCTAAGAGCGTTGTGTGCCACCAGGTTCTTGTATTTCCAATTAGTCTGGAAGTTGAAGAGCAATTTACCATGAAATTTATTTTTCACTTAGGCACCGAAGTAGCCAGTAAGAGCACATCTAAAGGAGATCCTGCTTCCCAGCCAGCCCAGTTGCTCAGAACAAGTGCAGAAGTTACTAAGTGCCACGTCTGCTGCCTGAGTTACATGCCTCCCCTGCCCGTTTGAACCTAAACCCTCTCTGTTAATCTGTGCACTGCTGCATTACCCTTGTGGCAGACCTGCTGGCCAGAAGGGCCCCAGAAAACCCTCCTGCCTAGCAGGCTCACTCCAGCCTTCGAGCCCCTGCTCTGGTGAGCTGTCCGAGCCCGCAGAAGCGGAGAAGACATCTCTTTATGTGTAGAAGGGCAGGCGTTAGAGCAGCTTTCCTTCCCCTCCTCACAGACTCACCCCCAGACCTGCAGGGACTGCCTTTCCACCAGAAGGGGGGAGCCCAGCCGGTGTCCCGTTGGTCTGGCGCCCAGCAGACCCTGCGGTACGGCGGTGCTGGTAGGGCTGAACGCAGGCTGTGCGCTTGTGCCTCTCCCGAGCTAACCCAGCAGGGGCTGTGTTGCGTGCTTGCAGGGGGATGACGACCTGATGACCGTGTGCATCGGTGAAATATTTCTGGAGTTCGTCAACATGCTGCCAGCCTTCCAGACCTACTGTCTTCAGCAGTCCTCCTCCGTGAACATGCTCAATGCACTGGAGAAGGAGAAAGAGCTGCTCAGGTGAGAGGAGGGCCGAGTGAGTGTTCTTCGGGGCTCTGAGGACAGAAGAGCACCAGGCTGAGGGCAAAGCCTTTGTCAGCTCAGCTAGATCCCAGTTTTGCTGCTAATGTTCTTCAGTGATGAGCTGCTCTGTCTTAGGGTGGGGAGTGTGCTTCAGGCTCCCAAATATGTTCAGCCCTTGGTATCTTCGCTGAGGCGGTCTCTGTAGTTGGTCTCCAGCTGTAGCCTGTATTTTGTGGTCCCAGGGTTTGCCCACTGACCACGGGGCTGAACTTTCACTAAATAACGTCAAGCTGAGAGCAGCTCTCACCTGAGCGGGGTTTGGATTCCCGCTGCGGAAAGCCACTGCGTGAAGCGTGCATGAATCTTGAATCGTGTCCCATTCCTAGCCCCAGCCTGTTGGGCCAAGTTGGGCGAGTCACTTCTCCGTTTCCACTGCAACAGCTATAAAATGATGACGGTGCCAAATTCCTGTTTAGAGAGCTTTGTAATCGAGTGATGAAAGGACCTACAAATGTATCTAACCTGATAAAAGCTGATGTGCCTGCCTCGGGCCTACCTCAGTGTGCACCACGGAAAGATCACACCCTCACTGCTCTACAGTGATTGCTTAGGAGACTGGTAGGATGTTACGTGATAGTGTTCCAGGCCCCTTTTTTTCTGAACACAGCTGCAGAAATGGTTAATTTTTGACAGGACAGAATTCACAAGGCTATTAAAACCGGAGGGGGGCAGGCGGGGGCTGCAGTGCTCAGCAGCTGTCAGCACCCCCCTGTTCATTTGCATGTAGGATTGCAGCAAATGCTGGCAAAACAGCCGCCGTTTCATTCCCTCTCCTTAAATCCCTGCAGGATATTCCTCAACGTGTCCCAGAACGATAACACGGCACTGCGACGGATGAACCTGCGCTCCTTTCTGATGGCCCCGCTGCAGAGGGTCACCAAGTACCCGCTGCTGCTCAGCAGAATCATCAAGGCCACCACCGAGTACCACCCGGACCACGGCAGCCTGCGGGAGGCCAAGAGCCGCATCGAGTCCCACCTGGAGCACATCAACATGAAAACCAAGCAGGAGGGGAACACGTGGACCCTCCGCTCCTTTCGCCAGGACAGCAAGAAGAAGAGGGAGGTCATCAACATCGAAATGAGAGAAACTGCCCTCAAAACTGTGGGATGGCTGCGGGAGGAAACACGCTTTGTGATGGAGGGGGCTCTGCAGCTGGCCCAGCCCCCCGACGGCCAGTGGGTGAAGAAAGGCAGCAAGACCCTCAAGTTCCAAAACATGCAGGTCCTCCTGCTGGTCAACATGAAGCGCGTGTCCGAGTCCAGCCTGGAGCTAGCTGAGCCAGGGCCCGTGAAGGACGCCGTGCTGGTGCTCATCAGGGACAAAAACAATGGCAAGTTCCATTTGCTCAGGGAGCCCTTGAGGCTGAGTAATTGCATCGTCTCCACCGATCCCGACTGTGACGACACTTTTGAACTCATTGAGATCAGGCGGGAGGCGTTTGTGTTCCGGGACAGCGACCGGGCACGGACTCACCACTGGTTCAGGCAGATCAGGCGCTACTCGAGGGAGCTGGGCTCCTGGAAGAAGCGGCGCAACGCGCTGCCCAATATCATGATCAGCACCCCTCACACCCGGCCCTGAGTCCTGCGCGGGCAGCACGCGGGGAGGCTCGGCCTGGGAGCCTCGGCGGCTTCAACTTGCTCCGCTCCGTGGATGACACAGAAAGGAGCCTGACCCAGGAAGACTTGTAGCTCCTGCCCAGCAGCACTGGAACCGAGTGTTACGGCCTAATCCTCGTCTCCAGCCTCAGGACTCCCGTCCTGCTCGTGGCTGATGGACCTGCACGGAGGGGCTTCTCTCGAGGAGCAGGCCCCTGGAAGAAAATACTGAGTTTTACTTGTTAATATTGCACTGCGGGAGAATGATGTGTGATGCTTGCATTTGCATGGATTCTGTTGAAAGCCAGTCTCGACAACATGAGAGAGGTTTCCACCATTGACTATATTTCATCAGCATTAGGTAAAGTCAGGGTTAAAATTAGGTGCAGTATTATGCAGCAGAGGGGAAAAGTTGGAGAAAATGTTTTCCACCACTGCTCCCCTAAGGACTATATTTCATTTTTCACCTTTGTATGTTCAGTCAAAATACTTGTTAAAAAAGAAAGGTCTTTCATCTTTAATCCAAATCAAGTATGTATCAGTTTGCTCAGATTCAGCTGCATGCACACAGCAAACAAAAAAAAATCAGACAAGAATAAAAGGAATTCTTGCTTTCTCACACATGCACCCCAAATATGTCTAGAACCTGTGGATGAGCAGTATGCCCCCACTGGAAGTCTGTTATTTAACCGACTTAGAGACTGGAACGTAGCACTGCATCTGAAATGTCTCAGAAATGTATGTAAATATCTCTCTGCTACCACTAATAGTGAGCTTAAGATGCAATTATTTAAATGATGTAATCTAGTGTATTTCAAAATTTAATTGAAAGGAACAATTTACATTGTACTGTAGAGTAACATAAAAGGTTTTAATAATTATGTTTCAATGACTTTAGGTGGGTATTTTTTTTTTAAATATTTGGGTTAATTTGTTTTCTGGAGTAGATATTTCATTTAGTGCGAGTGGCATTCAGGGGAACAATGTGCCTATGTCTGTTCTTTGGATCCCCTGAACAGAATTCAGGGGGTAGTCCTAATGAAACTGGGAGAATGGTGCAGCCCTGCTACCCTTAATTGTCACCGGACAACAATCGGCTGGCACAAAACGTTACGTCCTGGCTGCAGTCCCGCCAGGGCAGGGCAGGCCCCAGCGCAGGAGAAGCCAGAGCTGAAACTGAGACCACAAAGCGCTCCCCTGTAAGGCCCGGCCTCTCTCAGCTCCTCAGCAGCAAAATTACTTGAAGCTGAACAATGGTAAAAAGGCAGAAAGGTTCTAACCTTTTCAGCCTGACATTCCCACTGCCTGTGGCCTTGTGATTACGAGTTCAGCAAAATGTCATGCCGTGACTTACGCAGCAAAGGCCAGATTACAGGCCGAGAGGCTAAATTAAAGGAGCCTGAATTTTGGTTGGCGGATCTCAGAGAACAGTCATCTGTAAACGTTCACTGAGATCATCCCTGGGGTAAAGACAAAACCAGTCAGTACTAATCACTATCAACAAAACATTTCTGTTACAGGAGGATTCACGCTGGGAACGTATTGGTGTATTTCTCCAGAGATCAGCTAGCACCAGCGAGCCCACAGGCGAAGGCAGACAGAGGCAGACCCTTGTGGAGGTAGCCCTAGTCCTGTAAGGTCACCGCCAACCCAACACCAAACCGTATCCCCGTTCTTTGTCCCTCCGCCATAGCAGCTGGGGCTTGTTATATGCTGCTCCAGACCCCGAGTCAGACACGGTCAGTGCAACGTGCTTACTGGCTGCATTTCCTCGTCATCTTCAGTGCTTCCTTTTGTCCTTGAGGAAACAGGAGTTTCCGCATCATCCGGAGGCTTTGCAAGCACGTACCCAAGACGAGGGTGGCAGCACACAGCTGAGCGCCGTAGCGAGTGGCAGCTGGCAAAACGCCTGCCAGGGCAGCCGCCTGGCTCCCTCGAGTGACTTGGAGCCCCCCCAGCTATTTCTAGTTGTTAGACAACAAATTGTTTGTTCCCCAAAATACGCACTGAACGGCCAGAGAATAGCACAGATAGCTTTTATCATTTGTTGTTTTTCAAATGAATTGTCACATAAGCAGAGAAGCTGCTGGAGGAAGATTTCGCTGAGGCTCTCCTGACAGCTCCGCATCTAGCAGCCTTCCAGCTCCTCTCCCACGCCAGGCACAAAGCAACAACTTGTTGCACCTTCCTTTTCTCTCCCAGATCAAAAGGGCGCAGCTGCCTTCTCTTCATTCCCTCCAATGGCAGTCGTGTTAAGAGAAGACATAAGCACAGTAACTAATAATTTATCCAAACAGCAAGTGGCTTTCATAGCCACAGAAAGCTGCTCCTTTCTGGGAAGTTTTCAATTACTTTCCAGCACCATGGTTTTCTCCACTCCAATTCACAATCAAAACCAGCCGTGAACTGTTTGCACGGTCGTACCTTTATATCGAGATATCTCCAGTCACCCAGGCTGTTCCAAAAGGTTAGAGAACAATAAGTAGATGTAAGAGGTCTGCTTTTTAGCATCAATCTTGCATTTGGATGATTGTTCAGTTTTTCAGATGCTGGGTTCTTCTAGGTATCACAGGAAACACCTGCCAGCCAGGCTGGTAGCAAACAGGCCCTATTTCCTCTGAACCAGGTAAACTCCCCCAAAGAAGGTCCGTAAATAATTGCCCTCTGTTGAGTTACAAACAGGACGTGTACTCGGTGCTGTAGCCCTGTCCTAAAAAAACCTGCGGCCGGGGAACAGTACAAGCACTTTGATCTGGGACAGCCTGCTATGGCAAGCGACAGACTGATTGTGGAACCTGTCAGACTAGGCAGAGGCTGTGTTTTGAATGTTATTTATCTTTTACGTATCCAGTGTGTACTCAGCTGCTTGCCTGCTTTGAAATTACAGGTGTTGAAAGGGAGCACAAGCACAGAACGATCCCTCTGGCTCTGCGAGCACTCGTGCCGTGGGGTGAGCCTGCACAGGAAGGGGGAGCGGTGTCAGCACACTAACGAGGCAGTAAGTTTCCATAATCCTCAGGCACCTTTCTGAACCTGGATGATCCCTCTCCTGGGAAGTTCCAGGTCCTTCAGTATCACATGTACACGTCTTACTTGGCAGCCCTAGAGATTAGCTTCATTGTATTTTTCCATTTCTGATTAACCTGACAAAATGCTGTTGTAACCCATGGCACTTGGGAACAGGTTTGTCTACAAGCCCAGGAAGTAATTATTTGTTCCAAACCGGCCTTCCTAGGGCTCTACAGTATTTTTATACCTCTTAGAATTCATGAATGACAATACCAAAAAATTAATGACTGACAATACTAAGGTTACTTTTCAAGACTCCTTCCAACTGCACTTACCTTGCTAGTATGTGCAGGCCAGAAGGAAGACGCCCTCTCTGAAGTACTGCGTTAGGGGAAAAAAATAAGAAAGTCAACTGGTCACTTACCAGGAAGGGAAAAAAAAAAGCGGCAGTCTTTCTCATAGAGTTTCTGCAGTTTTTAGCTCAAAAGGCTAAAAAAAAAGGACACCACCAGTGAGAACAGGTACCAAAGGAAGGAAAATCCACTTTAAGAGTCAGCATGGTGGGTGGGACAGCCTGAGAAAACGTGGGGAGATGAAGAGCAAATGCTTTAGAAAGCAGAGATATCTGCTTTAGGGAACAAATAGCGATCTTCCCTTCTATAGTGAAAGAAAACATGCAGTGGTACTGACAGACGACCCTAGCAGAGACAGAGGCTTGCTGTTATCCCTCGGAGCACTGAGCCACAGAAGTGAATCTGATGGGACCCTCCCCACAGTTGACAGGGGACACACATTCAGGGTGGAGGTCATCCAACAGGTGCTGGAGGAATGCTATTTTGGCTGGGAAATTCAGGTCCAGTTCTGGAACACAGGTACGGGATCAGCAGCTACAGGCCGTGGCTGCGATAGGGCAGGGCCTGCAGCCAGATTTGGTTCGGTCAGATTTGTGCTGTCAAAGCTACCGGGGCTAAATCCTCTGGTACAGTCGTGGCTGTCCTTAAGAGAAGTGAGGTTTGTCACGGATCTCCGCGATGTGATCTGGAATGCATCTGAAAGGGAACACCAGCTTTGGTCTGGCAGCAAGCAGCTATTGTAGCTGTCACTGGAGACAGAGACTGACCTCAGCACATCCTAAATCCTGTGAAAAAAAAGCTCTGAGATGATCTCATGTTTCCTGCCTGCGGGGAACTTCAGTCATTTGATGCACATGAAAATATTACGAAGCTAAAGTCCCAGGAAGCCAGATCTCCAGAAGGTGAGTCTGGGAATCTTGCATTGTCTCTTGCACTCATCCCCAGCATCCTCAAAAGGAAGAGAATTCAAATCTTCTAGCACCACGTCCAAGATAGCCCTTCAGGGCTCATGTATCAGGCAGCTGTAACAACTGTCTTTTGGGGATGTCAGCCTTGGCTCCTCATAAAAGTATGCTGGAAATCAGCTGAGATTCATCTGCAATCAGGCTGAATTCTTCCAACTTGCAATTAGAAAAGCTGGGAACCAAAAGCAATAGCCTGGCAGAGATCAGATACACATTCAAAAATCTCAGTATCACTGTTGAGTCCCCTTCTGTCACTACTGGGAATGTGACAGAGCAAAAAGTCATACCAAAGTCAGGCAGGCAAAGGAATTGCCTTGTTTCGCACAGAGGCTGCTGCAGAATATCAATTTGACTGGAGATGTACAGGCAATAAAAAAATAAAGTTTTGAGAATACCACTGCACAGTTTGGGGATTCCAGGTCATTCCTAAGACACTCAGAAGAAGAAGAAAAAAAAAAACACAGCACATCTCCTTCAGGAAGCTGAAGGCGGTCCTCTGAGGAAAACCCTTCTCCACCATGGATGGAAAACTTGAGCGACAGGGACACGGAGGGTCCTCGTCAACAGGGAGTGAAGAATCCTGACGAGGAATCAGAAGACAGGCAGAGAACATCCTCCAGCGCTGATCTCTGCTCAGGCCTGATTTGGAGCAGTTATATAGTTAGTTAGTATTAGGCTCTAGGTGCATTGGCGGTGATGAATGTAACGATAATTAGCACCCCTTCAGCCCAAACTTTGCTCTAGCACTACCTCTACCAGTGCAGGCTTCGTATGCCTGGAAGAAATTTCCAGCTGCCTGGGAGAAGACCCAGGCTGCAAGCCAGCCTTCCAGGGAAGGTGCCCCGCATAGGAGCAGACAAGGGAACCTTGTTCCAGCGGTGGTGGAGCCCCAGGCGCTGGGTTCGAATCCTTCCTCCCAGCACAGGAACCTCCCTTGTGGTGCCAGTCACGTCCTGGGGGGACCAGCACGAGGTGTCTCTCTGGGTGCTGCAGGAGGGCTGGCAGATGAGGGTGGGGAGCCCGGAGGTCACAAGGCAGTCACACATACCTCAGATCCCACGGTCTGGAGTAGCCAAAACACGTGAAGAGCACGAGGCCTTTATAGCCCGAGGTCCTTCCACCGGGGCTGAAGGATCAAATTTTTTCTCCCCCTTATTGCTTTCTGCAGCACCTTTACAGCTGCCAGCAGCCTGACGTGGTCAGCAGATTGCACGGCAGCGGGCAGGAGCTGCACAGGGCCCTGGTGCAGACGCGGAGAAGGGCAGACAGCTCTCCCTGCCAGGGCAGGAGCCAGCAGGCTTCCCGGAGGGCAGGCAGCATGCTTACAGGCTTCGGGGTCTTACATTTTCCCCAACAGAAGCAGTTCAGACATTTGTACACCCACAGTGTGAAGGTGCAGGTGAACAAGCGGTGTGACAAACAGCGTGCTCCCCCTTCTCTCAAGAAAGGGCTGGTTTTAGGACAGTCATGTTCCCCTCAGGCAGGGCAGTCCTCCGGCAGTGGCTGCCCAGAGAACGCCACAAGTGACGCAGTTTGAAGTGACAACAAACACAGGCAGAAAAACCTGCGAGGGCAAAAACATCTTTGGATAATTTGTGCCTGACCCACGTGCACAGGAGGTGCTGTGCTGTACAGGACAGCTCCTTGCAGACTCAAACCCTCGCTTAATGATGCTCCATGGATTCAGCAGGCTCTGAACAGCCCCCACACTTCAGCACAGGGGCACCACATCCCCCAGCAGCAGACAGTGCTTTAATGAGGGGAGATGGACTGCTGGCGGGTAGCGGAGGTCAGGATCCACAGGCAGACCCCAGGAGTCGTCCATCCATGTTTACTTTCTGCTCTTGTTAATTTCCTTGGCATGTAGCGACCTTACCGGCTGAAAAACGGGAGCGAGGCTCTACAGCACCGGAGTCATCGCTCTGCAGTAAAAGGCAGGTACATTATTTGCCCAGAGAGAAAATCCTCGGCAATCCTAACAGAACTGGAAGCAGTTCAGTTACTGCAAGAAGAAACGCGGACAGTTTACCAGGTAGTGTTACGGCTCAGTGAACGTGCAGCTGGCACCGCAGGTGGAGAGGAAGGAGCCTCCCTCCGCGTGCTGGCACAGCGTGTGCAGCACTGCGTGGTGAACCAGGCTGGGAGCAAGCGCCGCTGAAAAACAGGGATTGTTTCAGCTAGATCAGCTCCTTAATCCAGTTCACTGCACAACGACGACGTGCGCTGGCACCAGCAAATGGCAGTCTGGAGGTGATAACGTCCCTTAACAATCGCCAGCTTAAAGAGGTTGCTGGACTTGGGCTGCGGTTTGTCAATCCCAGCGGCACAGCCAGTTAAACAACCACCCCGCGGTCTGCGTGGCGTCCTGCGCCACCGCGCTGCTCGCCCCTGTTTCCTGGCTGGTTTCAGGTCAGCACTCGCATTGATCTGCAGGGATGGAACAGGCAGTGCTATAAATAAAGAACAGTTAATCAACTATTTGAGTGCCCTTTTTACTGAGGCAAAGAAGACACAGAGAAATGATGTCAAGATGGGGGAAAAAAAGCTGCGCGTGAATACAAAGGCGATCCAAAAGAGCACTCCCTGGAACACACTTGGGGCTGAAGTGCTTCGCAGAAGAGCTGTGCGGGCTGTTGAGTCAGACTCTCCAGTGCTCCTGCGCTGACTCACCCCCTCCCCGCTGCCAGCAGTGTTCAATACCAAACAGGAGTTACTTGTTTAGAGTTCAAACATCTGATCCATTATGAGCCACCGAGCTTCTGCAGCCTTCAGAGCTCTCTCCTTGCCGCTTCCCACCGGCTACCTGCTCTGACACCCCTGGGAAAGGGAAGGGTCAGAGAAGAGCCCTAATTAAATCTTTCTCATTCTTCCCTTCTTTCCTCTGCTCCCGCCTGTGAGACAGAAAGACAACTTATTTAGGACCAGGGCGATGTGCAGATTCACCATCAAGGCCAGGAGGCCCTACAGGCTCTCTGTCCAGAGGAAGCTGCAGAAAGATGCGTGCTCCCAGCTCTCCCTGACGCAGCTTAGGCAGAAAGCTTGCCGGTTCCTTTTCCCTTCCCCAGACTTGGGAACACACTATACAGCCTGCCCCTTGCAAATAACGCTTCTCCAGAGGCGGACACCGGGCTCTCCCCAACCTTAGAAACAGGGAGGAACAAGAGGTTTCCTAGACACCCCAGAGGAACACAACGCTCGGGTGTCCCCTTCTCAGGCACTTGCACTTCACGGTGCCTTGGCCAGGAAGATGCCACAACTTGCACGTTTCGTAAGCCCTAAGAGACTTGCTCTTCCAGTCATCCCTCCCCCAGTATCGTATCTGCATGCCCGCACCCGTGGCACAGCACTGCCGCCTCTCACCAGCTACAAGAAGCCACATCAGATACAAGAGCTGGCAGCCCCAGGATCTGCTGAGAAGCTTCGTTAAGCACACGGGATCCCACACCAGGAAGCAGACCTGTTGCATGACCAAATGCATCCAGAGCCCCCTGGACGCGAGCCAGCACACAGCCGTAACACACACGTGTCCTGCAACCAGAAACCTGCCCTGCCACACGGCCTCACGCCCCAGCCCCGCGTGGCAGGAGTCCTCCAACCTGAGAGACACCGGACCGATGCTCAGGAAACCTCTCCAATTTCCCTGCTCCCACGCGTTTCCTGTGTGACCTTGGTCTGCAAAGCCCCGTCTCGGAGCCTCAGGGCGTTGTTTCACGAGCATTTGGTTTTGGCAGTAAACTGGCTCAAGTTCCTTCCTTCCTCCCACCTCCACAGGGGTTAAGTGAGAAAGAAGCAAACAGTGGCAGAGGGTAAGAACAAAGAGCTACTTTAAAACCTGGCCTCCGTGCCAAGGGGCTCAGGAAGCTACACCCTCATTTTCTTCAGCTGTGATGGAGGGATAATATTGTCTGCCTCTGCTACGTGACAGACGCCACAATGGATGAGGGCAAACATTAAATGTAAGATGCTCTGAAGATGAACCTTGCCGCATCTTGGATGCGGTATTAATAAATTCCTTCATAGCTCTCCCATTTTGTTATACAAGTAAAACAAAACAAAAAACAAAACAAAAACAAACTAACAAACAAAACACAAAACTATCCAATCTATTTGCAGCTTGACTCATGCTCCACGTGATGCTGGGAGAGCGCTCCATTTAGCAGCGTACCACCAATGCTGGCAATTACATTATTTTCTAGGTGCGGTTGAAGGCTGAGTTAGGGTATTTCAGATGAAGCTCCCAGGAAGGGAAGCGAATAACATCAATCAGACAACACGCAGAGTTACCAAACGGCCAAAATCAAAAAACATCTTTTATTGGCCAAAGTAACCAAGAAACCATTTTCTTCCAATAAACAAAATAAAAACTTAACTGAAACAATGGGAAATATTTATCAACAAAATGGAACACTAATAAGCCCCACGTAAGCTTGATTGTTCACGTTCATCCTCTGGAAATATTCCTCCTCCTAAACAAGTGAGCTTTTCCTCCTTTACCCGAGTGTACCACCTGAAGCAGTAAGGAAACGGAAAGACTCCAAGTCATTTAGGACAAGAGAACAAACGCACGGGGAGGTATGAACCTGTCCATTTACATGAACAGAAGAGGCTGTGGGTATCTGCAAATATCTTACATGCAAAGTATTTGAAACTAACAATTTCCCCTCTTTTGGGGGATACAAAGATTTTACTACATGAACTATCATTTCTCTTTTTAATCCCAGGAAACAGGTACAGTTGTGGCCTATATAGGTTGTTAAAACTCAAATGCTACCTGCGGTTTGTCAGTTAACACTTCTCTAGCCATAAACTTTGCTAGTTCAAAAGAAAAAAAAATCTTACACAGAGTTCTTAAGGTGATTGTGTTAAAACTCAACATTTACTCGTGTTGGGAAATCAAACACCAGTCAGTGAAAGCAGGTATTTAAGAAAACCTTGCACTCACTGATAGCAGGTATCTTGGAGGGAAAAAAAAAATAAAAGAGAAAGATGTGCCCAGGTGCAGTACACCGGTTCCAAAGGGGGACACGTTAACTGAAACCATTTAAAAAGAGCTGGTTAATAAACAATTATGCAGATCTGTTCAACTTAATTAAGTAGGTGAGCATGTAATAAACAAAAAAAAAGAAAAACTGTGTTTAAAAAAACCATAGATATTTACAGGTTTTTTTAAACGTGGTATGTATCTGCACCAAGCTGCACGCCGTGCACACACCTTCACAGGCGTGTGAGCAGCAGCAGCAGGAGCATGGAACTGCCAGGGCAGTGAAACACCACCACGGAACCCGGGGGAATTTCAGCTCGGGGAGGTGCTGCCTCTACTGCTGCTGTGCACGGAACAGCAACGTGTTTTGACAGAGGAATTTCAGCGGAAACAGAGAGCCTGCTGCACTAACCTAGCCATGATTTTACAAAACATTTTGAGATCTAACACCCGTACTACACCTTTTGTAAGAAAATAGAGAGCAGCTTTCAGCTGCGGTTCTTCTAAACTACTGGAGGAAGGCTTTGCTAGCACGCCTCCTAGCTTGGCAACCATCTGAGGTAATCGATGATGCTGTTAAAACGAGCACCCTTCATTTCTCTCCAGCCACGCCGCCTGTCGCCTCCTTATTGAGTCCTCTGATTGACAGGTCATAAACCACTTCCTCAATTTTCTTGACGTCGTATTTCAGGCCATCGTAACGCTTCCTCAGGGAGTCGTTCTTCAGGTTGAGGAGGCGGAAGCCAGAATCCAGCTCGTTGATAAACGTTGAGATACGGAGAGGGCGAGAATAGTCACCGGCCGTGACGCTGTTTACTGCCAGCCTGGCCTGCGAGAGGAAGGAGAACATCAGAGGGATCTACCCAGGTCACTTCACTCTTCCCATCAGTTACTTCACCAAACGAAGCAGGGTTGTTACAGCTTGTTGTAAGCTAAATGTTGTCAGCTAAATTATATTCACATCTACCTTTCTGCTGACCGGAGCCCTGAATTTTCAATCCAGTGACTACTTTAAAACTTAAAATATCAGGGAGGAACAACTCTGGCATACAGACAAGCCTTTTGCTAGAAGTTCAGACTAAGGTGTTCCAAACCGTAACTTATGCAAACAGCTTAAGAATGGAGAATGTGTTTTTTTTTAATTTTTTTAAGGTCACTTTCAACCCAAATATATGCATGAATATCTTCCTTACCAGCTCACTGGCAAGAGTTAACACACCAGAAAGGTAGTCTTCAATGTCCAGGTGAAAGCCCCTCTCTCGATCAGCTTCAACTAAGATAAAAAACAGGGTGGCAATCGGGTGATACTGAACATGAGCGAAACCAGCAGGTTGAACTTGCATTTGTTTATTTGAGCTAATTTGAAATATCAAATTTATGAAATACTACTGCAAAATAAAAGTCACCCTTCTCCTGTATATGATACAACTACTGCTTCTTCGCAGCATTTTGATTTAGCATCTTATACATCCTCAGCTGCACACGCAAAAAGCTATCTAACAGAATAACTGAATTTACGTTCATATACAGGAATGATGTCTGGAGTCCTTTTTTTTTTTTTAAAAAAAATAAATACTTTCCTGATTTTTTTCAAATCCTTTGCTCTGGGAGGCAACAATTCTCTTGCAGTATAAAAACCCGTTTTCCCCTCTTGTTAAATACCAAAGACAAAAGGTGAGAAAAGTAAGCTGTCATCTTTTTATTACTCTTTTGGTAGACTAGGCAATTTGCATGAATACCTTTCATTAACGAAGAACTAATTAATGCATAAATATTTTTGTCACATTAATTTTTCTGATTCCCACCTTCTAAAAGGAGCTGTTGTTTATGTAATAAAATCCAATACCGGGTAAGTTTTGGAACCCATTTCTTGGGAAGAAATTAAGTTCTGCTGTTCCCCTGTACGCCTCTGCAAGCTAGAACATCTGAACATTTCACAAGCACTTTCTCCCCAGTTACAACATTAACTTACTCCCCAGTATTTCTGCAACAGCTTCCCGGGTCACTAATGTTTCTGACTCCAAGTAGACTACAAACGCTGCCAGAAACACCAACCGCTGAAGCACAAACCTCCAGTGCTCATGGAATCTGTTGGAAAAAACACCAAGTCAAGGATAACAAAAAAAAAAAAAAGAAAATAACATTTATTACTGGACAGCTGGGCAACAAGCATTTCAGATGTCTGCGGTAGATATCAATTATGTTTTTCACCTTTACACATAGCACTTTGCAATACTTTTGGCTCATCAAAACTACGCCAGCTTAAAATCAGCTCCTCAGCAGCCCAGCACGTCAGATTTGAGCTGACAAGATTCTTGCTCCTTGGTTTGTTCTTGCTAGACACTGTCCCCTTCTGGTGGCAAATAAAATATACGGGTGACGACTTCACTTGGAATCTGCAGTATCAAACAGCCATTTCATGACAGGCTTAGAGCTGGTTTCAGAAATACCCCCAACCTAACGACTTAAATTAACAGAGCAAATGCTCTGCTTTCAGAAATACGGGCTGTTCCTATAGAACACCAATTTCTTATGTTTTCCCTTCAGTGAAAAAGGAAAAAATAAAGGGAGAAGAGCTTGAGCAAAAGCATGTTTAAATGGTGCTGATAAAAATCCACACTTCTCTACTGCTGGTTACTTTTCAAACAGAAAGAAATATCGGGCTCGTAAACCTTTAAATTACTCTTCCAAAGCAACGGTGCCAAACACGCCCAGGCAGTGCTCACATCCGTGCCTGGCTGTGTGGGCTGCACACCTGTAATACTGATCAGCGGGAAACTTCGTCTTCAGAGATTCCATCTGCGTTCGTACTGTACCGAAGTGTTCTCGAGCCTTCTGACATTTCTTTGGTACTGGAAGAGAAACAGCGCAACATTCAGCGCTTGACAAGGAGCAAGGATCTGTAAACAGAAAGCTCTCTAAAATAGGCAGCATCGCTTACGCTCCTTTAAACACGCTGCTCCCTTTCGGCCGCGGCAGTCTACAGGCATTCAGGTTGATCTGAGAAGAATTCGTAGTTCCACCTCGAGTCACAGGCAGGTAACACTCCTGGGTTTTGGGCTGCCTGACGTACGCCATTCCCAGTTTTGAACCCGAGACAAGACACCCCAGCGTTATCACTGCTAACCGTGACTAATCGCTGCTGCTATACAACTTAAACCATGGACGAAGGCTCCGTTTTGTAGTGGGTTCTGACAGGAGAAAACACCGGGAGGATCACTGGGAGGATCACACAAGCTGGAGATACCAACAGGCAGCCCAGCTCAGGAAGGGCAGGGGCTGCGCGGGCCCTACTGGGGCTGCCAAGGGGGGCGAGACAACCCAGAGGGTTAGCCCCAAAAGCAGCAGCCAGGCCCCAAGCGGGCAGGAGACTTGCCATCAGCAACCCAAGGAAAAGGAACTGCTCCCTCTCCATTTTAAAATCTTGCAGTGCTCTTTTATTGTATTTGAACGAACTGGGCTTCAGCCTGCCCAGCGTACGTCGGATCTCCGCACGGACGCGGTCTCCCGGCCTCGTACCACACGCTGCCACCTCCCGCTTCCTGGCCCCAACTACAGGCACGCCACATCAGCGGGAACAGACCCCTCGGGTCCCTGCTCCTTCGCTGCAGCTGCTCAAAAACGGAAGCGAAAGAAAGAGCTGACCCCAGAGCTGCACGCTGAGCATCCCTGCCCGGCACAGGCAGGGCCCCCGAGGAGCAGCCAGCATGGAAAGGCGCTGCCTGCGGGGAGGGCGCTGCCCCCCCCCCCGTCACAGAGGTCAGGTGTAAAGCTCAGGGAGAGCAAGTTCGGCCGAGAGGTATCTCAAGTCCCTGGAGGACAGGGAAAAGCAACTGTGTGCTACAAGGTATTTAATGCCAACGAACTGTACAGGAAATTGACCTCTCTCAAGCCTCCAACTATCACAAAGTTGTACGGACGCTGAGGAGCGCTACGCTACCAGAATTCAACCGTCATCAAATCAAGGTGTAGTCAAAGCAGACGACACCTGACAAGTGCTATTTTCTCCGCAGCGATCTTTGTTACTTGCCATTCCATCACTTGCTACAAAGCTTTACCAAAGCCATTACTGACTTAGTGAGTGAAATACCTGACAAGCTGACAGCTCCTTACCGCGAGTTAACTCCTAGCCTACTGAGCCTGCATTCGTTATCTGTGGTAGTGCAACAACGGGAAGCTGAGCGCTCTCCTTTCTGGCAGTTTAACTGTCTCGCATCCTTGCTCAGAGCCTGCAAATTCCAGGACCAGCTCTCTCCCTGACTTAAAAAAAAGTAAAATAGGAAAACACACCGAGCCAGGCACCGGTCTCTGCTACTAAACGTTGCAAAACCATGCCTAAAGTCGACACCCACGCAAAACAACTGTCACGGTCCCTACGATTTCAGTGACTCCAAAAAAATCAGTGCAGGCCTGATGAAGCGGGCCAAGCAGCAGCTGGGGTTTTTAGCACCGCCAGCCTCCCCGAGCGGCCGCAGGCCGTGCCTGCCGGCGGAGGCCAGCCCCGTGCCGCTGCCCGCGGCTGGCGGAACCCCAGGCCTCCGGCGGGAGGTCAGGCCGGCGAGCAACCGCCCGCCCCGCGGGGGGGCGAAGCGGCGGGCGAGGGGCTTCTGCTTGTACTCACCTCCGGCTGCGGGCCTCCCGCGTCTCGCCCCTTCCCCAGCTGCTCTCGAGAGCCCCCAGGGAGCTCAGGGCGGCGAGGCCCGGGTGTGCGCTGGGACTGGGGCGGGGAGCTCGGCGCGGGGGGGGGGGAGCCGAGGGGGCTGAGGGCAGGGGGGGGGCAGGGCGGGGGGCTGAGGGGAGGGCAGGGCAGGGCAGGGCCCCCCTCCCCGCACTCACTGTGCTGGAAGCCGGCCCCCTGGTGCACGCCCTGCAGCAGCGTCAGGATCTCGCGGGCCGTCTGCTCCAGCGCCTGCACGACCTTGCGGATCTCCTGCGGGCACAGCGCGGCGTCAGCCTGCTCCCCTCCCCGTGCCCCGGCCCCCGTCCCGGCCCCCGTCCCGGCCCCGGTCCCGGTGCCCGGCGCCCACCTCCCGCACGTCCTGGTCGGCCGTCAGCACGCCCTGCAGCGCCACGAACATGGCGCTCACCGACATGGCGCCCACCGCCGCCGCCTCGGGGGGGGCCTTCCGCCCGCCGCCTCGGGGGCCTCGCCGCCGCCGGGCTGCCCCGCGCGCTGCCTGAGCGCCGCCGCCGCCGGGCTGCCCCGCGCGCCGCCTGAGCGCCGGGGAGATGGGGGGGGGGGGGGGGGGGGGGCAGGGCCCCGCCCGCTCCGCTGCGTTGCTAGGCGACGCCGCGCGCTGTTGCTAAGCGATAGCGCCCCCGCCGTTCTGCGCATGCGCGCAGGCTGGAGGCGGGGGGGGTGGTGGAGTGGTTCCGGCGGCTGTGGTGAGGCGGGCAAGATGGCGGCGGCGGTGTCGGCGGCCTCGTTCCTGTCCCTGGAGCCGCAGGCGCGGCGCCGTGCCCCGCAGAAGGCGCGGCGGGACCGCAAGCGGCGGGCGGAGGAGGTGAGGGGGCTCTGCAGTCGGGTGGGGTGGGGCGAGGCGGGGGGCGGCCGGGCATGGCCTGGCCTGGCCTGGCCTAGCCTAGCCTGGCGTGGTCCGGCCGGGCCCGGCCCGCGGTGCTGGGCCCTGCCCTGAGGCCGGCTGTGCCCGCAGGAGCCGCTGCAGCCGGGCGTGGTGTACGTGGGGCACCTGCCGCGAGGGATCTGCGAGCCGCAGCTCCGCGAGTACTTCGGGCAGTTCGGCACCGTCACGCGGCTCCGCCTGTCCCGCAGCAAGAAGGTGAGCCCCGCCGCGCCCCCCTCCTTCTCCTCCCCTCCGTCCGCCTGTCTGTCTGTCTGTCTGTCTGTCCGTCCGTCCGTCCTGCAGCGCCTTCGGCAGCCCCGCGGGGCCCTGCCCGCTCCCCGTGCTCTACGCGCACCGCGTGGAGCCTCGGTGCGGTTCCGGGAGCGGGCGGAGGGGGGCTCCGCGCTTCGTGCCCTGAAAATGAAACTCGGAAATTGCGTCCGAGGCTGATCGGTAGCGCGTGAGTCTCCGGGCCGCAAGTGGGCGGTTTTTAACGGCGCGTTAGGTTTAGCGACCCTTCGTCCGTAAGTAAATATCCGAAGGTGAGAAGTGCCGGAATGCGCTAATCCAAGGTAGGTCACAAATTGTCACGGAGGAGGCTCC
This sequence comes from Anser anser, assembly GCF_964211835.1. NCBI lineage: Eukaryota > Metazoa > Chordata > Aves > Anseriformes > Anatidae > Anser > Anser anser. The sequence goes on along the minus strand of NC_139726.1, from coordinate 14,677,130 downwards.
GTGTTAGCTTCCTTGTTGGTTTGTGCTCCACAAACTTAACTTCTCCTCACGTCTGGGTGTACCATCGTGTTCTAATATTGCTGTATGAACCTAGTAGTGACAACAGCAATGCGTGGCTTTTTTTTAATGTATAGATGTCGATGAACAGACAGTTTCGTACATGGGTGTATGTTAAGGAACCCTATCTGACCAGCTTAGGACTACATCTGGTGCTTTTCCTGGCCTCACAGAATTCTGTGCCAGCACTTGCCGTTAGCGTACAGAAGCAGCATTTCAGCTCTCTCTCTGCCCTTGCTTGCAGACAGGAGGCAGTAAAGGCTATGGATTTATAGAGTTTGAATCTGACGATGTGGCTAAGATTGTTGCGGACACGATGAACAACTACCTGTTTTCAGAAAGACTGCTGAAGTGTAAGTATAAACTGAGCTGTCCGCTATCTAATGCAAAAGTAAATTCATGCATATTAATATTACCTTTTTGAACTACGGGAGGAATCTCGTCTCTTTATGAAGTTTTGGCCCAACATGATTCTCTGTGGGACTGAGCTGTTCTTGCCTTTCTTTATGTGTAGAGAATATCCTCAGCAGTCTTTTTTTCCTGCTGCTTTTTATTTTATATTGCTTGTGTTCATTGTGTAGCACAAAGTCTCGGTTAGGGGTGGGGTTTGCTGTAGAGCCGTTTTCTTTCATGTGGGAATTTTTTCACTTATAACCGTTGCAGCTGCTGTCCGTGTAGTTAGACATAAGGCTTTTTTTTTGCTAAAGATGCAGGAAACAAGCAAGTTTCTAAGGCATTGCTTTGTAAAGGAACATGAGTTGGTATAACTGCTCCTATTCCTTTGCATCGGTTTTTGCACATCAGGTTTCTCTGACTGTTTTCTAGCTGTAAGTGAAAAAGTATTCTGTTCTTCCTTTGTCTCACCACGGCGCATTTAGTTACTTTCCATCTCCTGTGTTTGTGAAATGCTGTGGTAGCGTTCTGCTGTAGCAGTGGGTGATGTTACAGCGGGCCCGAAGGGCGTTATGTGGGCGGGTTTGGTGACAGGAGCAGCTGTGCTATATAACCTGGTGTCCTGTGCTGCCCATACAGGTCACTTCATGCCTCCTGAGAAGGTCCATGAGGATCTGTTCAAAAACAGTGAGAGGATGTTTCGGAAGCCTTCTCAGCCAGCAGTCAGGCGGTACAACAAGGTCCGTTCCCTCGCCGAGAAGGCCAAGATGGCAAAGCGACTGCTGCAGAAGGAGAACCGCCTGCGGAAGCGGCTGGCTGAGAGGGGGATCAAATACAGCTTCCCGGGATTTGTAAGTTTGGGATCGTTCTGATCAGTGTTTTATGAAAAGTGGTTTCTAAGGATGTGCTAAATAGAAGAAAATTGTCTCACGTGGAACTGGTCTGAGACCTGGAATAACACAGAGGCCTAAGCATGTCAAGACTATGTAGAAGCTCCTCGATATTACAATGTAGCGCTCTGTACGTGTGGGTTTACCTTTAGAGGAGGAAACCAGGAACAGCAAAAGGGAGAAGTTCCTTTTTCCTGTTGCTATCAACAGTCGGAGGGTATCCCATGTTTTTAATATTTGCCTGTAGGTCACGGAAGGGCTTTTCCCAAGCCCTGTGCTGTGTGTGGGGGGGTGATTGCTGTGGGAACACTTCAGTGGTTACAAAGCAGAGAAGTCTGTGTGCTGCTAGGTGACTCTTTACATCTTCACCTGGGAAGTCTGTAGTGATTCGCCTGACCTGTCTCGCTTCCTAGGCTGCGCAGGGGCCTCCTGTGAAGAAAAGGAAAGTTAAAAAGTCCAAGTCAGAACTGAGCGTTTCCTTGAGCAGCCAGGTAAGACCAAACGGACCTGGCAGTGCCCAGCACCGCGACCACTCACCCTGGGGCAGGTGTCTCGGGTCTGCAGCTGTTTCTTCCTAGCCACTTCAGTGCCACAAACTTGGGTATTGTTTTCTTTGAGAGATTTTTGTGACAGAAGTACCTCTTTTGAGGTGGATGAACGCATTCGAAAGGAAGAAGGTGGTTGGATCCACTCCCTTCCTTATCCTCTTGTGGTATTCAGCAGCAAAGGCTTCTGCACAGTGTGCTGTTACCTAACTAGTGGAGCTTGCCTCGAGGTGGCCCAGGCAACAGCCTGCTGGCAGCCTCTGCTGCTCGGCGCTAGCCTAATGCCAGGCTCTGTTGCCAAAATGAAATTGAGCAGTGAATATGATCTAATGTTGTGTACCCCCGCTTACATACTCCGGTGTCCCTCCTGTCTTGTGCTCTCTTGTCGTGGTTTTCCAGTCTTTGAAAGTTAATGCCAACGAAAACTGGCAGTAGGATGAAGGGAAAGATCAGGTCATTGGGACTGAGATTTGGGATGCTGACAGTCTAAAAGGTCTGTAAGGCATTAACGTGTTTATTTCGTCACTTTTTTGTTTAATAATTGATTTAATATGTTTTGATCCCCTTTTTGGGGACAGGGCTGGTTGTGAGGGGGACAGGGCAACTTGCACATTTGGTCAACCGAGTTCTGAGAAATGAGTGAGGTGTTGAAACTGGAATATTTCAGCTCGGCTGTGGGCTCAGGTATGGCGTTTTTGTATGCCATTCTCAAATACACTGAGTTTTTTTTCCTGACTGTTTCAGTCTTGGATTTTTGAGCACTTTGAGTCAGGAAATAAGTTCAGAAAACCAATCGGTGTAATGATATGTTAGAAAACATTTATTTTTCACATCTGCTCTTTTGGAGATGGCACTTTTAGTTTGAAGAAATCCTGTCCAAAGATAATTATGAAAGCAAAACAATTTTCCCTAATACGTGGAAGTTCTGCAGGAGAGCTGAACCGCGGAGCCTTGTGGTACCACAGAGGCCCCAACAACTTTTTCTGGCAGATGCTTTGCTTTGCAGTGAACCGTGTTTTTCTGATCTCTTCAGGATCCTACTCCAGTCTGTACTCCTACAGTGCTTGAGCGCCGGAAAGCTCGCCAAGCGGATGATGACGCAGAGGACAATGAAATAACTGTCAAGCTGCCCCCTGCAAGCGTTAAAAAACCTGTGCAGAGACCAAAGAAACGGCAAAGAAAAGAACCGAACCTGAAGAAGCAGAAATAGACTTAAAACATGGCTACAGCCGCCAGAATTTTTCTTCTCCCTCAACTCAAACACTGGTGAGGTGGAACTCGTGCCCTGGCTCAGTTTGTCTCACTAGGCTGTTTCAGCCTCCCACGGGCAGGGAACGCATTCACAAACGGTTCCCCTCCTGTTTAGCCACCGCGGAGCTACGGTCTTCTCTGCCTCTGAAGATTTTCTTGATTTGTGCACTCGTGAGTGCTAGTGCTCCGACATGCCTACAGTTGTGCCGGAACCTTCGGCTAGCTCTGTGCCGTGTCTGCAGCACCCCCTGTTTTGAAAGAACTTGTGAGGCTGTCCGTTCTGATCCTGCTGATGGGGTCTGTATTTTATACTTATTGCTGACGGCTTATAAAATACAGTTTTTAACCATTACTGGTTGTACTGGCTCTTGGTAGCGCCTCTCTTTAACTGAATGTCTGTGCTCTACGTGAGTTTTCACGTAATTACACAACTAGAAGGGGGGAGGCGGTTGGTTTTAGATCCTTGTTCCCCAGTTAGAAGGGGGGAAGGTGGTGCGAAGGGATAGAGGAAGATGGCTGTCTCAAGGTTCTTGTTCCTATCCCCGTACAGGCAAAAGTTTTTTGTTTGAGAGTGTACCCTGCTGTTGAGAATGTCACTGTTCTGGTGGCGTAGCCGGAGTCACAGCTGTGCTTTCATTCCTCTCACTCCTGTAAAGGGCCGCTCGCTCTGCAGCAGCTTCAGGCTTGCACTTGCTGACGTACTGCTTTACCTCTGGGCTGACTGGGCAGAGGGAACTCGCTAATTCTCTGGGGTTTTAATTGCTATAAATGTGCTCTTGTCTGGGTCAGAAAATGTTCAAGTACCCGCAAAGCCTAGCTGTCTTTAGAGGGACTTCTTGCTTAACCTTGGGGAGGAGTAAATGGCGATGGCTATCTACGTACAGCTGCTCTCAGCTTGAGGAAGGCCCTTTGAGAAGGTGCATCCTTAATCAGAGCAGCCTGGGCTGTCCTTTGGGCCCCACAGCATCTCCTCCTTGTATGGAAGTTTCACTGCCTGAGTAAAACAAGGATATCTTTCGCTGCAGGGGGCGGCAAGCTCACCGCAGTACCGTAACGAGCCTCTGGGGGGGTGAGCCAGGAACAGAAGGCAGGTTTTTGTCACTTGTATCAGGTCAGAAAGCAGCAGAGCTTGTCGTTGCGCAGTGAGATGTGTTCCTGTCCCACCTTAGTCCGCCGTGGCTGACTGGAAGCTCCTAAGGCTGACGTGGTGACCCCAGGGATGACCTGCCTGCCTACAGCCAGCCCCTTGCCCAGCTGGCCTTCGCTTACTGGAGTAGGTGTAGAAGCTGGAGATGCGTTTAAAAACTTTATACAACAGGCATTTTTCTCAAGCTTTTGTTGTGGGAAGATGCTACAGAACCCCCACTGAGGGCTTTCCTCTTAGAGAAGGTGTTAGCTTACTGCTCCAGAAACAGGATCCTGCGTTTGGGGGTTGGTGAGGTGTGAATAGACGTGGGAGGCGTGCTCACACCCTGTGTGTGACTGCTGGACGTAACCTGTCCGGTCTGAAGGTGCGGTTGGACTTTGAATTGTGTTTCAAATCTGAGCAACGCAGAAATTCTAATTTGAGTTTTGTAGCGTGTACCTGGCCTTGATCTTTTACTGCCTGGGATTAAATGCTCTGCTGCTGCACTGCTGGCTCTAGGTCACGCCTGGCAGAAGGCTTCGGAGGACAGCCCAGGTGATAACAACTGCCTGCGCAGGTGGGTGGCTGGTGCTGGCTCCTTGGCTGTTCTGAGGTGGGCGCCTGGCAGAGGAGGAGGAACCTGAGCCATCGGCTGGCTAATTCCATCCTGTCCGGCCTGATCGCTTGAATAATCGTGTGCTCACAGGGACTCACATCAGACAGTCTTCCTTTCGCACTCTGAAGTGTGGGGAAGCCACTTCGGAGAGTTTGTCCTGACACCAAGCACTTGTCAGCTTGGGCATGCACAGGGCTTGGCAGAAATACCAGCACGCGCTGCCGAACTGGTACAAACACCTGCAGCTCTGGAAAGAACTGATAATGCTATGGGACTTCGTGCAGCAGAGAGCAACAGAAGAGGAGCAGAATGCGTCTGCCCGGAATGGACAGTTTCCTTTTTTTTAAAAAAATACATCTTTTTTTAGCAAGTAAAGAGGGCTGGTAGGTCAAGATGAGCTGGAAATGTGGCTGTGTTTTTCCGTGTCCGGAGCTGAGTGCCTGGCGTGCCGTCCGACACAGGGGGGCAGCACACACCAGCTGCGTGGGGACGCTGCTCTGACAAACACAGCATGAGGTTCCCTGGGAAATGACCTCCTGAACGATGACGAAACCTAGTCCAAGCAGTTTGGAGTGACCTGGCTGCGCCTCTGAGCTGGCTGCTTTCTTCCACATTGCGCTGAGGCTTCATTCATTGTGCCTGTCGTGCCTGGGCTGTCCTGTCCCGTTGTGAGAGCTCCCAGGGGCTTGTTTGCGTGCTTCTGCAGATCTCTTGAGAAGGTTTGTGCCTTTACGCAGCACCCTGGCTGCTGCTTTCTCTCCCGATTTATGTGCCAGTGTGAGTCTTGATGGGAAGAAGGCACCTGTGAAAACTGTACCTGCCGTAAGATCCTCTTCCTGCTGTAATTTTCCTTTCCCTTCATCTTGTTTATTGGTCATCTGTGATTTGCTTAGATGGCAGATCTCATGGAAGGAAAATTCAGAGCCGTTAGAGTAACGGTCAGTAAGCAAGAAACTCAGCTGAGGGGTAAGTTTTCTTGGAGATAGTTTCTGTTTTTAGGCTGCCGTGTTATTAATACGCTGCTGTCCTGGGAGATGCACGTAAGCAGAAATTCAGACACCTGATACTCGCCAAACATAGTTTCCGTAGCAAATGGACAGCCGTGCTGTGTCAGGAGTTATGCTCCACTCCTTGCGCTGAGTCTCATTTCCCAGCTCTCCAGTCGTCCGTGCGTTCAGCTTGGACAAACGTGAAGCTCCCGGCCGCTGGCTGTAGGGCTGTGAGCTGTTTTTACAGGGATAAAAGGTGCGCTGGGGATTTTGTCTTCAAGGCATAAGTTGCAAGCTCTCTGCCTTTCTGTACCGAGTGGCTTTGTGGAGGTGCTTTGTTGAACACCCGTGTACGTAGTGCTGTTCTCCAGCTTCAGAAGCACCTGCACGTTCAGCAAAGTCTGCTCGCTTACTCAGATTCGTCTGCTGTGCAGGAAGGGGACGGAGCTGAGGAGCACGCAGTATTTCCCAGTGCATGAAGTACGGGAAGTAAAAAGGGAAAGAGGGGCAGAACTGGCTGAAAAAACAGAGGGGAGAAAGGAATGATGAAGCCAACCTAGAGAAAAAGGTGTCGGTGAGCTTGGCAGTGTTAGGCTGCTGGAAATGAAAGACTGGGTCTGAGGTTTTCCGTATTTGTTTGGCCTGTTAGATGCCGCGTGGGGTGCCCGGGCCGTGGGGCGCACTGGGAGTGTGCTGGAAGCCGTGGTCCAGGTGCCTGCTCGTGGGTCCCAGGTGGAGGAGGAGAGCAGGCTGGGCAAGCGACGCTTGCTCTTGCCAGTAACGAGCCTGTTTGTTTGCATGCCTGGCTTTTAAAATGTCTGCAGCCCCAGGGAGCAAGGCTAAAAGCAGTCTGCAAGTAGTGTGTGGCGCAAGGGAGGAACTGCGGCTCTGAGGGGTGGTTCCTTCAAGGGAAGCACCAGCAGAGGCAGGGGGAGCTCTGGCAAACTCCTTCTCTTCCAGCTTCCCCTTGACAGCACTGGGATGTTTGGTCCTCGCTTTGCACGTCCTCCCCTTGCCCCAGACTCCCTCGTTGTTCAGGAAGCTGTTCAAACACGTCCCTTTTGCCAGAGTTTGCGATCAAACCCTCAGGGTCTCGTAACATCCAGCTCCAGGCCTGCACCCTCGTGGCCAAGGGGACCACCCCGGCTGCTGCGGGGTCGGAGGTGTTGGGGAGAGCCTCGTGCGCCTGCCTGACCCCCCAGATCCAGGCGTAGCCCTCCCTGCCCGAGGCCAGCAGCTCTCAGAGCCAGGGGGGAAATGATTAACTGCGTGAGTGAGAACTGCTGAAGTGAAACGTTTTGTGCCGTGCAGGGGGCAGCCAGGCCTCGCATCGCTTCTCCCACCCAGCCTTAATTAAGCATATGGCAGGGACAGAGGTGCTGGCTGTCCTGGGGGGCCGGATTAGTTACACACCCGAGTCTCTGTGGCCAGTAATTACGTGGATCTCTTGTGCTGGGAGAGGATATGCTACGGGGAGGCTCCTGCACAAGCCTTGGCTCTGATCAGGGGAGAAAATGCTGGTTTGAGACTTTCTTGAAACGTTGGGCTGCTTTATTGCAAACCGTTCGTTGCGTGTGGCTTCCCAGTAAAGCTCAGCGTGCTGAATAATGCAGAGGGGAAAATGGGATGCGCAGCACTGAAGAGCTCTGTGAGGGATGGGAGAAAGAAGAAAACAAAAGAAGCGTTTCTGCCTGGGGTTTAAGGGAGGCAATGAATTAATCAGAGAGCGGGAGCTGCAGCGAAGACAAGCGGAGCGCTAGGGGAGGATTTGTTACCTCTTCACTCGGTCAGTGCGGTAGGTTATTCAGCTGCTGCATGGTATGTGGGCATGCTTGCGGGCACGGTACAGAGCTGGCTCTCCAGTGAAACAGCAGCGTGGGTATTTTTGGCTGTCCCTTCGCACAATGACCGTCCCTGCAGGCTGATTCCAGCCCCCGCAGCAGGCGGGTCTCGCTGTGCACCTGGCTCGGGTGCTGCCCGGCTGCGGGTGCCGGGGAGGTGCTGTGGTTTTGCTGCGATGAGGGAGATGTGGAGCACGTCCCTGAGCCCTGGGAGCCCAGCCCGTGGATGTGGACGCACGGGAAAGGCAGAGGAGAGAAGCAAACAGCTACCTGAAGGCTGTGATTCTGCAGTGCCGAAGGGACCCGCTGTGACTTCCAGGTGCCAGGCCGAGCTTGCACGAGCTTCCTGGCTGCCTGCTGGGAAGGCTGGGCCGTTGAGCTGCCCCGAAGTGATGAGGAAACGTCAGACAAATCCGTAAAGCTGCTTCCTCAGCTTTCCTATGCAAATACACGATCTCATAGTTTATTAATGGGGTGATGCTTAAGGGGAATTCTGAACTAAATCCTGAAAAACAAACTACCCGGGTTTGCAGCCGCCGAAGCTGCTGGAGCTTTATGGCTGGGCAGGACAGAGCTGTGTGAGTGCCAAACGCTCACCTTAGAGGCCGTATGGGCTCTCCTAAGGTGAGCCTTATCCTCGGGTGTAATGTCAGGTTTGGTCCTGAGAACAACCGCCTCAGCTGTTCTCCCCACCGGCTCGTAATTTTCCAAGGTGAAATCCTGCTGTATTAGGACACGACGCAGATTCAAGCAGTTGGTTTTTAACAGCCATTTGGACAGTCGGTTCAGAGTGGGCTGCTGGCGTACATTTACCGTGTTGTTCAATGTCAGCCCTCCTGTTGAATTCGTAAGAGCTTCCATTAATTTCAGTAGAAATCTGCATTTGGGGTGAAGGGTGACCTAATCTTTGAAAAGGATCTTAATCCACTTACTTAGCCTCTCTTGCAGGGCTCAGCACTTTTCCCTTGTCAAGAGCAGACTGCATTCCTAACCTTGATGTGTCACTTTCCAGTTGACTTAATCTTTGGGTGAGGATGAAAAGGAAGCCTTTTTCAAAGATTAAAAGAATCCGTGCTGCTAAGGTATGTGTGTGTGACGTGCATGTATTAAACAGGAGATGTGAGCATAATTGTAAGGGTTTGGGTGGTGGAAAAAAGATGAAATCAGGAGAAGACTAAACAGAACAAGAACGGGAAGGGATAAATCCATCTGAAAGAGTGTAAATGGAATATTATGAGGGAAGGGGAAATGGGGCTGAAATGTGTTTTTAATATAAGCTTAAACGTAAGACAAAAATAGGATTCCTCTTAGTTTGGCCTGTAAATGCCTCTTCCCAGAGGCCTGAGGGCAGCCAGGAAAAATGGGGGCACGTACAGCTGCGAGACCTGGTGTCTGTTTCTAGCTAAGACAAGAAACCGTTTGCCTTCTAGGCCACTGCATTAAATCTGTCTCAGGTCAGAAAGGGTGGGAAGCAACAGCTTTCTGGTAGCTGGTGTTCAGTTTCGGGGGGGTTCAGCTAGGACTCCAGCGTCACAAAAACAAAAAAAAAGCCCCAATTAATGCCTCCTCGATGTTCTGGCCAAGGAGGACGAGCCATCCCCTGCCTCCCTGGAGGCAGTCGCTTCAGGTCAGTGCAGGGGGTCTGAGGGACGTCGCATGGCTCACAGGACCTCGATGCCAGAGGGGAACCCTGAATCAAACTCAGTTCGTACTGCCTGAGGGCTGCCTGCTTCATACGTGATGCTTCTCCCTGGGTGGCCACGTTACTGCGAGTGAGCGGACACACGCAGACGTGCCCACGTGCACGCTGTTAGCCCCGAAGCCTTTTGCTCCCTTCCCTTTAATCAAAACGTTGGGCTATCGGATTTTCTTTTCTGTTTGGTGACCGAAGCGAGGCTTCGTGTGCCTTCACGGGGGAGATAAGTGGGTCAGCGGGCTGCTTTGTTTGCGGCGGCTCTCACGTGGAAAGAGCTAAGTGCAGAACGCTGAGGCTTGGCAGGAAAGCGCCAATTAAAGATAGCAGTGCGAGGGCACGTTTATTGTCTGAGCTGAAATCTAGGGCTGCAGCAACTGTCCTGTGCGAGGGGAAGAATGAGGAATTATTAAATTTCGTGTTGATCCAGACTAGAGCTCTGTCTGTTTCACGTGTTTGCTCCCTTCTGGTGTTGGCAAGGAGCTTGTTCCCTGTCTCACGGGTAAGCGAGGGGTAGAGGAGGTGAGTCGCATGGGGAGCCCGTGCTCGAGCAGGATCCCTCAGAAGCTCAGTCAGCAGCTTGTGCTAATCCGTGCGATTTATCTTTGTGGCGGGAGCAGCCCAGCTTTTTCCTTAGCACAGCAGAAGTGTGCTCAGGTGATCTGGGCATGAGATGTTAGTGCCAGGAGGGGTAAAGGCGGAGATTCAGCGTTACGGAGACCCAGCTGAAGTTGTGCCACCCGTCCTCCCTGCGGGCAGCGGAGCTGTGACAGCCCGCGAAGGAAACATGGCTTTCCAATGCCCAGCTCTAGGAAAGCAACCCAGGGCCAGCCGGGCTTTGGCTCCAGTCCTGTGCTATCGAGGGCAGCTCCGTATCATCATGTCATTTGTAAATGAACACGTTTCACCTTGGAGCACTCAGCCTCACATTCCTGAGCAGACGTGTTGCAAAAGGGCCCTGGGGGTAAGGGAAGGAGCAGGTTGCTCAGGTAGAGTGAGTTGTTTCTACTGAAACAAGAGAACCTCTCTCCCTCTCAACCCTTCCATTTGCTTCCCACTAGTCCTGTTTCACTGATGTGTTTGTCTGAAAGAGTAGTGTTTTAAAGGAAAGCTCGTATATCATTATATTCCTTTATATTAAGAAAGCTTTCTGACTTTGCCCTGCCTTCCGGCATTCTGGACCCTAACTGCAGATGTCCGTAAGCTGATCTTCCGTTTTGCAAACAGACTGTATTTTTTTCACGTGTATAGGCGCGCACCTCCTACTCAAGATACTCTAGACCTCTTCACAACAAGCAGAAAACAGTGTATTTTGCAGGCGGATGAGGGACATCTGTGCTGTTTCACTGGGAACAGTATAATCTTAGGAGACAGCTGTTCCTGCTGTGCTAGTCCTGCCTGTGCCGGAGATCCACACATGAGGTAGGTGAGTAAAATCCCATCTTTCAGAAATGAGAGCATAGTGGCCAAGGACTGGTAGGGGAATAACACGCTGTCACCTAATGTTAACTTTAGGGAAATGTTGAGCTATCCATTTAGACTTGATTATATCAGGAAGCGTAGATCTGGTTCCTCTCAGGGTATCCCACTGTGCCTTCATGATAGGTTTCCATTTTGGATTGTCAAAGGCAGTGGACATATGGGTCTTTCCTAGATGGTGGTGGAACAAATGCAGTGTGATGTCCCTCGGAAAGCCAACGGACTGCACGGTATAATCAAGAAAAGCCATCTCTGAGCAGACTTGAGAAATACTGAGATGTTGTGAGACTCTAAAGGAAAGCTAAACTCTAAAGGAAAGCTAAAACAAGTCCATCAAGGGACAGTGTGTTTGTTAGAGAAAGCAGGATGAAGCATTTGCAATACTGTATGACGCAGTGATTTAGTTTTAAGAACTCTGAAGGGTTCTAAATCAGAATAGTGTTCTCTAAAGGTTCTCTAAATCAGAATAGTGCCTGCGCTGCCTGCTTTTCTAAAGTTTGAAGAAAATCTGCAAGTTATAAAGCATTACTTCAGACTTCTTTTCCTAATGAAAGTGAAGCTTCTGTGTGCAGTCTGTCTGCTTCTACTCAGCTGTCAGGCTCGTCCCCTCCTTTTCCCTTTTGAGGAAAGAATCTCAAGTTTCACGAGAACTGGAGGGGAGAGATCACTGCCAGCCTCGAGGGAAGAAAGGCAGGAGGGAACTCAGGCATGGTGTGATTCCTTTGGCAGCAGCGCCAGGCGAGCCACACGATCCGCACACGTGCGTGGCTCTGGAGTAACCGCACCTTGTGTGGTGTCCCCTCCTTGCAGGGGAGTGTCACAGGGCGCACAAAGGAAGGTAGGGCTGCCGAGGTAGCCCTGGGGATCAGAGGGACAAAGAACCCCAATCTGTAGGAAATCAGGCCTCGTTAGTCCTGCTGCTCAAGGAACAATGCGATTATCTCAAAAACACTGGCATCAGCTATTCCCTAAGTCCCTGCAAGGAACCGGGGAAATGGTGATGTAGTAACAAAAACATCAAAACACTAAAGCTGATTAAATGACAGAGGAGTTTATGTGCAGAATCTGCCTGTTTTACGCTGAAGATGTGAAGAAAATGCATGGAGAAAGGCTGTGTCAGTGGTGTGTTTGTTATTTCACTGCTGGGAAGCCTCCGAGTTTCGTGTGTTGGTACCTGGAGTCTTGTGACAAAAGGGAAGGACAAAGAATTACATTTCCTGAGCAATTTTTATTTAGGAGGAAAGAGAAGTAGGTCCTTAAAAGCCGTGTACTTCTTTAGGGAGCGTTAGGTTGTGAAACTCTGACCCTCCGGTCACCACTGGGAGGAATATAAAGAAGCGAGGAACGCCCCCAGACACGCGGTTATAGGGTAGGGCAGGGTGCTACGGAAGGCCGTGGGGGCTGTGGGGGCTGTGCGGGGCTCTGTATTAACACGAGTGGCCGGGCTCTGGGCCCGAGAGGCGAGGCCGCGGCTGGGGCCTGGGCCTGGGCCTGGGCCTGGGCCTGGGCCTGGGGCCGCGCACCGCCCGCGCGGCTCCCGCGGCCGTTTCCATGGCAACGGCCCCGGGCGGCCACCCGGAAGCGGAAGCGGAGCCGCAGCGAGGCCCCCGCTGCCTCCCTACCCGCCCCGCGGCTGCCGCCCTGACGCATGCGCACGGCGCGCGCTGACCTCACGGCCCCCCCCCCCCCATCTTACCATAGAGAGGAGCGGGCAGTGCCGCCCCCCCCCACCCCCCGCGCTCTATGGTACGGGCGGGGCGGGCAGCAGGGCGCGGACCCTCTCCCCCCCTCCCTTTACCCCCCCCGTCCCCGCCAAGCGCATGCGCGCCGCGGGCCGGGCGAGCCTTCTAGAGGCGCGAGGCGGCGCCGCGCACGCGCAGTGCGCGCGGGGCTGGCGCAGGCGCGGCGGGTCCCCATTCTTCCCGGGGCGGCGGGGCGGGCGCAGCCATGCAGCGCTGCGGGCACTGAGCCCGCCGGGCCCGCCCCGCCTCGCGCCGCCGAAAGGTACCGGGGGGGCGGGGGGGGCCGGGCCCCGGGGGGTGCGGCCCTCAGGGGTGGCGGGAGGCGGCGGGGGGGGGCCCGGCCGCTGCCCGCGCGGCCTCTGGGGGGGCTGTGGGGGGGGGCTCGGGGCGCTGCACGCACCCGCCCGCCCGCGGTGTGAGGGCGGGGGGCGGCCGCTCTCCGGGCCTCCCCGTAAAGGAGGCGAGGGCGGTGCAGGTGCCCGCCGGTGAGGCGGGGGGGGAGGTCTCGGCCCCGGCAGCGCCCCGTAGCTACGCGGCGGCGGAGTCCATCTTGTGGCCCGGGCCGCCCGCCCGCGCCTCCCGGGCGGCTGGATGCGGCGCTGGGCTGGTGGCACCCGGGGGGGGGCCGCTGGGAGAGGAGCCAAAGCCCCAGCGCTTGGTGCCCGAGGGTGCAAGCCCGTCGCCTGAAGCTGCTCCCGGGTCAGGCCTCGAGAAAGGCAGCAGGAAGGGGGCTGCTCGCTTCGCTGCGGGGTTCCGAGCCGGGTTTGCTCTCTGCAGTGGGAGCTTCGGGCGGCGGCGTGCTCCTGCTGGAGCAGAGAGCCACAGCGGGCGCGGGCTGCGGCTGCGGCACCGTCGCGTCCAGGGCTCTGCTTATCGGGGCAGCGCTGCTCGCCGTGTGGAACCAGCCTTTGTGCGGCAGGCCCGGGCTTGGCAGAGCCTGGCTTCTGCTTGTGCTCTCTGCTGAGCCCCGCTAATTAGTGGGACCGAAGCCTGGAAGTTGCCAGAGGGACAGAGCAGTGATTGACTGTGTCACCATGGGCGAGCCTCTGTTGCGTTGTCGCACTTCTCCTGCTGTATTTTTGTGTTGTTTTGTTGCCTTTTTTTTTTTTAACAAAAACGACCACCAGCACAAATGGGATCTGTTTTCTACTCATGCCTGCAACATTCTCTTGAAGTGTTTGGAGCTGGTCAGACAGCTTCAAAAACTTGTGTTCCAAGAAGAAAAACGCCATGGGGGCATTCTGGCCTTGCCTCACTTGGTGATAACGTACAGTGCTAGAAGTGAGACAGCGGCGTGCTCGGGAGATAGAAATAAGTTTCTCCCATTCATGTGACGTTCCCTAGAGGGACATTTGGAGAGGACGCCTGCAAAGAATGAGTTGGTCCTCTAGATACCTCATTCCTCCAGATACTTCATCTTTGAAGTCCTGTAGGAATCTTAAACCTGAGCTGCAATTGCAGGGTTATGGACGCCAGATACTTAAACACCGAAAGTCAAACCGAAATGATTTATGCTCTTCTCCCACGTGTTCGTCAGCCCTCCCCTGTCCGTGGGGCCGGTCAGTCAGGGCTGTTAGCTGCTGGAGGATGGGAGCTGGCAGCAAGTCCGGCTGCCCCGGGGTGGGTTACGGCACGAGGAGGTCAGTCCTGCCTCAGCAGCCTTGGTGGTGGGGCCGGGTGTGCTGTATCACGAGAAAAAGCCTGGGTCGGGCTGGGCGTAAATCGTTGGGATGGGCAAAGGAACGACAGCCCCGCAGCTCCCGGCTCCTTGTGCAGGCAGCGATGGAGCGCGGCGTGCCTTCGGAGACCGAGCTGCCATTTCGGGCACCCGGCTGGCCTCGGGTGACTTGGCTCAGGCTCCCGTGTCACACCGAGCCTCTCGTTAGCTCCCAGCGTGTCCAGGCCAGGGTTTGAGATCTGGCTGCTGTGCCTCGGCGTCGGGCTTGCTGCTGCTAACGCCTCCTCCTCGGCTGGGGCTTGTGGCCGAAGCTTCCTCTGCGTCCTGACAGGGCCAGGGCGCCTCCCGGCATAACTGCCCATGCATTAAACATGCTGGCGAGTGTAAAAGGGTTTTGCAGCTGAGTTAATGCACAAAACCCATTTATCTTATTAATTTCTTCAGACTGTGACGTGAGGAAGTTGTAAACAAGCAGTCTGAGGGAAGGGGTTCGGCCCTGCCGTGACGAAGGGCTGCTGTTCGTGGCAGCCTCGTGCAGAGCAGCTGCAGCTCGTCCCCAGGGTTTCATCTTGTTCCGTGCTCGCAGTCTTCGTTTCCATCAACCCGCCGGGTGCTGAAGGTTGCCGCGCCTTGCGTTCCAGCCCTTGCAGTGGTTCGGGTATCGTCCATCGGGCCGACCTGCTGGTTGTCTCCAGAGCTACCTGGAGCCCCGGTGCGAGGCAGCGGAGTCCTTGTGCAGCCGGGTGCTGAGGAGCCCGGCAGCCACGCAGGGTCCCTGGCGTTCTGCGCTCAGCGTCCGGCTCTGTCGTAAGCACGGCAGCTCGCTTTCACCCCTTTTTGGCAGGATTTGCACCAAGAATCCCCAGACGCATCGCATGAGTGCTGACCCTTCAAGGTGTAGAAGGGCAGCAGATGCGTTCTGGGGTGAGAGGCCGAAGGTGATTGCCGGGAGCTTTGATCTCAGTTCGTGTTTGGGTTTGGCTCTGTCACTTCTATCTCCGCACAGCTGGCTCCCCGAGGAGGGAGGCGTCCGTTCCGCATCTAGAAGCGGTGTGCCGAGTCCGGCAGCTAAAGGAATTGTTAGGCAAGCAGCAGCATCGTTAGTTGGTGGGAAGCCAGCGGGTTTTAAAGCCTGTACCTGGCTCCTCCCCGGCTTTGTGGGGGCGTGCAGAGCAGCGGGGAGGGTTGGCGAGGCGTCCCCATGCCTGGGTGGCCGCGGGCGGCTCCCGAGCCCCGCAGTCCCTCAGCTGCCGCTAGAGTTCAGCCCGACTCACGGCATCACCAAGCGTCGTTTCTGCTCCCTCCTGTCCCCGCTCGCTCTGCCTGACGCGTTATTACGGATCACGGGAGTGCCGGCGCCTTTCCGTGCTGCCTGCGCTGGGGGGGTTTCTTCGGCTGCCCCCTGCCGTGCGGCTACAGATGCCGGAGGGTGAGCTCTGCTGCGGGGCAGCCCGTGCCCCGAGGGAGGGCTGGCGGGCGGCCAGGAGCCCCGCTGCGTCCCCGGAGGAGCGAGGGACCTCAGGTAGGAGGCTGGCTGTTTGCCCAGGTACACGCGTGAGTGGTTGTCTTGGGATTGGAGGTGCTTTAGCCTGGTATCTGCTTGCTGTGAGGAGTTTCCTCTGTGTGTGACTGTGGTGGTTGTGGTGTAGGCTGCATCATCTGCTTTTTTTTCTTCTTTACTACCCCATCCTGCATTCTGAGATTGCCTACAATTCATTTGTATCTCTTGAGGAAACAAATGCGGGCTACAGAAAGAAGGCAGCGAGGAAGGTGCTTAGCTGGGGAGCGTGCCGTGAGGGTTTGTGCCCAGGATGTGATCCTGTGTGTTACTGTTCCGCTGATGTGTCACTTTGCTACTAGCATGTGCCTCAAATGCTTCCAGGGTGGTTCTGGCTTGGGCTCGTACACAAAACCTTCCCTTCCTGCGCTGTGCAGCTAGCCAGTTAGGCGTTCCTGGGGGTAGCGAGCTCCTGGAGGCTTTGTGGGGTATGGCATTTATATCGCAAACCCGCTGAGCTCTTTGGGACTGGATTATCCGGATCCTGTACCCAGTGTGTGGTGGTAGGGTTTTCCTTTCCCCAAGGTGTTGTCTTGCCCTTGGTTCCCACTGCCGCTGGGGGCTTCCTTTGCCGTGACTCTGGGAGAGGCAGTGCCCAGCTCCTGCCTGTAAGATGCCTGCTGTTCTCCCACCTTTTTGTCCTCTCGTTTCCATTGGGATGCTTCCCGTCCCCAGGATCAGGTGCGATAGCAGGCTGGGGCTGAGGCGCTGACGTTGCGGTACAGGTGCAGGTTGCAGGCTTGCGGTGTGTGCCGGGAAGCCGCTCGTCCTAGCGGGCTGCCAGGTGGTGGGACACCGTGCTCTGATGTCAGTCGCGTTTCGCTTCAGGCCGTGCTGTGCCGCTCAGCCTTTGGGCCCGGGTGAGCGCTCTCCTCTCGCCGCGCTCTCCGGGCAGGCCCAGCCGCTGCCTTGGGGAACCTCGCGGAGTAGGGGCGTCGCTGCCTGGGATTGAGGTCGCCGCTGTTGCCCCCATCGTGCCCTCCCTGGGTGCTGCAGAGAGCCGGGGCCGTCCTGTCGGCTGGGCAGGGCCGGCAGCTGTCAGAGCCGGAGTCTGCAGGCTGCGGGGTGTGCTTGCATCTCCAGAGCAGCAGGGAGAGAGTAGTTCTGGACACACAAGCCCAGCGTGCTGCCCGCCACTGAGTTCGGTGAGGATAGGGCGCTCTTCCCTGTGGGGTAGCAGGCCCTCAGCAACTTGCTTCAGCGCCGTGCCTTGGGACTGGGACGCCCACGGGAGGGACTTGCCCAGAGCAGCTCCTGACCTCACGGGATTCCCATCTGCGTCCCGGCACTCGGACCCTTCGAAAGGAAGGAGGCCTTGTAAGCTCGCTCTGGACTGTCCTTGGCCTCAGATGAAATTAAAACCAGGCTAATCTGAGAGAGGGGTTGTATCAGCAAAACAAAGGATGCTGAAACTCTGGTTTTCCCCCCGCTCTGGAAGAGTGGTGCCATTGCTGCGGGCGTTGGGGTCACTCCGAGGCCTTCAGCCTGCAAAGTGCTCCTTGGCTGCTGCAGCACTGTTTGTGCGAGGCTTCTGCGGGCGGGTGCCTTGCTGGGAGGAGCGCGAGCCTTCGGTGGGGGCGTACGGGAGTTCCTGCTGCCTGAAGCTTATCTCTCGTCTTAGCAGGGCAGGGTAAGGCAACTTTCGTGGCTGGCATCTGTCGTGGAAGGATTGTAGGGGGGCTGCAAGGTCTTAGCGTAAGCCCTGGAAATCTTTCAGACGTCTTCATTCTGGAAATCTGCCTCCTCGGTTTTCCTCACGGCGGTGGAATCGCGTGCTGCTGTGGATCAGTTACCGTCTGCACTTCAGACGTGGAGCCCCTTCACGGCCCCCCAGCAGGCCCGAAGAAGAGCCGCTGGTCAGCAGGGGCCGTGCAGCCCTTTGGCTGGAGGTGCTTCTGTGCCGGGCAGGGCCTCACAGGAGCCTCCTTAGCGCGGCCGGTGCTGTGGAGGAGGGAGAGGTGCTCGGCTGAAGACCCAGGAAAGCTTCCAGCAGCAGCGATTGTGAAATACCCCTGGGCGCTGAAGAAAGATCATCTCCCACTTGTGGAGGCAGGTGAACAAACGGGGGGCCCCCCTGCCAGCGCTGGGAGGTGTCTCCTGCGAGGTAGCACGCCTGATGGTTTGCTTGCCGCCTCCTTCGCTGGGAGTCTGAACAACAACGAGTGCCTAAGGCTTGGAGGCCGTCAAAGCAGATGCTTCGCCCGCTGCTGTTTGCACGTCTAGGGAAGAGTAGGTGTAATTGGGTGCTCGGTCATACGGGGACAGGGCGAGCATCGTGCTGTGGTGGAGCCTGAAACCGAGCCCCCCCGGGCAGGGCAGAGCCACGCCAGCTGACCCAAAAATGTAGAGGAGGTGGAGGGCTGCGAGTCTCCACCCGTTGTGCAGAGCCTCGGATCTCCGTGGTGGCAGGGCCGGCTCTTGGTGCCCTGTGGTTCGCTGAGCATCTCGCTGCTGGAGAGCTGCTGCGTTCCTCTGGGTGGAGATCTCCAGAGGAGTCGTTCCTTCTTGTGGAAAGTCCAGGCTCAAGGAAACGCGCGTGTGATGTGCCTTGAGGTACCTTCGGGCTGCAGTTTGCGCGCAGCCCAGTCCCGGTGCCCGGGAAGCGGTCGGTTCGCTGCCCTGTGCCGTGTTACGGCTGCAGCACCGCAGCTGGCCGCCTGCGGAGCGCGGTGCGCCGAAGAGGGGGGGTCGTGTTTGGAGGTGGTTTACCCCTGCAGCTCGCTGGCTGGCAGGAGGTTCGGAGGCACCCTCAGGAAGGTGACCACAGCGGCCTGGCACAGCAGGACGTGCTGGCAGCGGCGTGGTGGCAGCCCCGGCTGGCGTGCGTGCGGGTGGTGATGGAGAGTGGGGAGGAAAACTCACCGTGATGGCTGGAGCAGGGGGGTGTGAGTTTTGGAGCAGAACAAAGGAGCTGTTGGATGGGCTCCTCAGTACAGACCAGCCCCCAGCAGAGCAGTGCTGCATTTTTTCATATGCTTCAGGTTTTCTTCCTCATTGCAAGCACAAGAAGATGCAAAGTTTCTCGTGAAGTTAGGCTAAGATCAAGCCTTACTTGAGCGTTACGAATAACGCAGTTTGGGTCTGGGTGAGCGGGGCTCTCCTAGGCGCAGCAAGAAGTTCACCGACTGACGTACCCCGGTTAATGTTGCCACGTCTCAGGTAGCGAGTGCTTCCTTATTGCTGCTTGACCTGACCGATTGCCCGTGCTGAGCCAGTCGCGTTGCTGTGGATGGCACCAGCTTTTATGGTGTTAGGGTGACAGTATCAAGGCTGAGCAACGCTGGGCTGTGCAGCCTGTGTCAGCTTTCTCCTTTACGCTCCCCGTTTTGAGCTCCAAGCCCGCATTAAACTTAAGCCTCTCTAATGGCTTTGTGCTGGATAGCTCTTGATGGAAAATGTAGGTGTTGCTGGCGCGGGCTTTGACTAAGCACCTAGCTGTCATGGCTTAACGGGGAGAGAGGGACCTGTATTTGTGCCGGGGTGGTGGGGGAAGCAGTTTTTTCTCCTGGATGATCTTGTCTTCACGTTGGCTTTGCCAGACATAGCCTAACCTGTCTCCCTGAGTACAGACTGCAAGCCTTAGTTGGAGGGCTGGGAGAACGTCCTTGCCTCAGAGCCTGCATTCACAACTCTTCCCAAAGCTTGGAGGAGCTCAGAGGCAGGATGTGAGCCACGGAGCTGCTGGTTTCGAAGCCTGTGTGACTGCTTCTGGGGGAGGAGGAGGTGCTCCAAATCCTAGTCCTGAATTGCTCGTGTCCTGTAACGTTGGCTCCCCGAAGCCCAAGGTGTTTAAATTCCGCAGGGAAAGAAGTCGACCCCTGGCTTTGGAGGTTGTGGACTCGAGTTGCCCAAAGCTTGTATGTGCGGAGCCTGGGTGATTCCAAACGTGCGATCCAGCAGCCCTGTGCTTCCCTGCCTGAAAAGTGCACTTCTTGGTAGCTGGGGCCTGGCTTTCTCAGGGGCTGTTTTTTCCACTTCCTCCTGTGAGGAAGAGGGGGAGTCCACAGACTTCCCAACATGTGTGGAAAAACTTTTTTTTAAAAAAAAAAAAAAAAAAAAGGGTTGCAACTTAAACACCTGTTGGCTGGTAGATGCTAGCCAGCCTTGAGCCTTTCCTCTTGACTTACTGCTAGCATTTTCCCTGGGATTCAAAGGTATTTGTGGCTCTTCTCCCCTGGAGGTGTTTGAAGGTGGTGCCACAATGCAGTGGATCTTTTTTAGAGCTCAGTCCTCACGTCCAGGTTACACGCCCGTTCTTCTGTAGCGCACGGTGATTTTGATCCCGCCTTCCTTCACGTGTTTTAAAAAATGAGGAACTCTTGGAGAAATTTGTTTAAATTAGTTTGCTGAAAAGGTTGCTTTGTGCTTGTAGGCAGAGACTTAGGCACTCGTACATGAAAACCACCAAGAAGAAAGGCTTGAAACTCAGGGTGTTCCTTTCTCACGGCACTATGGCCCGCTCCTACAGATGTTGGATCTGCTGGGACTTGCCTGTGTGTGAAGTTAATCAAAAATGGCTATTCTGTGGTAACGAACAGTCACTCACACCCTGCTGCAACCTGAATTAATTTTCAAGTTTAAGCAAGTTCCCCATTTCCGTGTTGAGAGCAGGTAGGGGGGGACTTCTTCCCCATGCTCAAGGAGGGCAGGGCATGGGCCAGCAGTCCGAGGCGCGGGCAGGAGGCTCCTTGGGAGGCTTGCTGAGCACTGCCGTGGGTAGCTGGAGCCGTGCAGAGAACACTGTGGGGAATGGATTGCTTTTCTAGGCAGGGTCAGGTTAAAACTGGCTGTTTTTGGTTTGTTGCCATTCACAGTCTACAAGTCTGCTGCAATCCTTAAGGATGGGGAAGCTCAGCACTGCTTTCGCTTGGTGCTAGGCTGGGGCAGGTGGGAAACTGCAGCTCCAGGAGTTTAAAAAAAAAAAAAAAAGGCACGGCTTTCCTGGCCTTCCCCTGGTTTGGGTCCAGCATCTCTTTCGGAAAGAAGAAATAAGAGTTGCTCTAACTGGGTTGGGGTGTTGCTGATGACTGTGGGGTTGGAACTCGAATCCCTCGTGAAGCTGAGCTCCTGCCGACGGTCTGAAAGAGAAGCCACGATAGAAATCACGATCGCGTTTCCCGCTTGGTAGGTAGGTGAACGGCTCTGGCAAATGCGGGAGAGTTCGGTGTGCCGTGCAGACAGCCCTGGGCCGGGGCAGCACTCGCAGGCGAGCGGCGAGCTCGCGGCAGTGACCTACAGCCCTGCCTGCCTGCAGCTGAAGCTCCCTGGCTGCTCTGGAAGGTCAGGTTCTGCCGGGATCTCAGTCTCGGGGCACGGAGCGGCCTCCTGGCTGGTGGCAGGGCTCGCCGGGCGGCTCCCTGGGCACACAGAACCAGTTTGCATCGGGCCCGCGGGATCCGGGGGCTGCTCCCGCGGGCGCTTGGGCCGGCTCCGGCTGCAGGCTGGGCCCGGGCAGCTCCGAGCTGTGCTGGGGCTGGCGCCTCTCAGGTGCGGCCGCGGAGGATGGAGGTGAGCTGCTCCGGCACTGCCAGGCCGGGGATCTCGTGCGGCTCGTCCGCCGTCGGGTCCGCCTGGCGCTTCGTTACCTGAGCCGCTGGTGCAGGCTTCATTTGCTCAAACAGGCGGCGTTTGGGTTTGCTGCCCCGGCGCTTCCCGTTAGTGAACGCGCGCCTCTGGCTTCCCTCCGGTTGTTTACTGGGCCAGGTGTGTGCTCCGCAGCCCCTTCCCTTGCGCTGGGCTTGACCCGCTTTCCTTGTGCGCACAAAGAAAGTAGGGCAGCTTTGGGCTTTGGGTATTATTAGACAGGAAACAAAAAGACACGCTGTGTTTTTATCTCCCCCCCTCCCTCAAGAGCTAACCTGGGGAGGGGAAGTGCTTCAGGAAGCAGCGTGGTGCTGGTGGGAGCCCTGGGCGTCCGGGGAGCAGCTGGGAGGTCTGTGTGGCTGCAGAAAGGGAGGGACCCTGACCTCTCCCCCCCAAAAAAAAAGCATCAGCTGGGTCCCTAATGCGGTCCCAGGACAGGAGAGGCTTCTGAGGTTGGGGAACATAACCAAACTCCAGGCGTACAGCCACTCCTGCTTTAACAAAAGCAAAAAAACTTCACAGATGATGCTGTGCCTCTGAGTGGCAGCAAAATTCAGCCTGGCCCTTCTTGTCTGTGGTTCTCAGGACGCCGCAGGCACTGCTTTGGGCTGCAACAGGGCAGGGCTCAGCCCGGGAACAGCTCGAGCCCCTCGTGTTTGAAACCTGCTCGTTTTGCAGGCCAGCGAGGGCATCGATGGCTGAAGGCCAGCAGTCCAAGCAGCACCCAGGCGGCTCCCTGCTTTCACTCTTTAAGGCTCGCGTGTCTTCCCAGTGACCTGCCCGAGGGCTTTGTCCTCACCTCCGTGGGCGGGCGCTGCTGGTGGTAGCGGCACGAATATTGATTACTAATCAGCTCTTAGTTAAGCCCCAGATTTGCTGCCTGTCACTAAAGCTCCTTGTAGGGAACTGCTGGGTAACTGCTGGTGTGAAGAACAACCAGAGGTTTTTGTCCTGACCTACCTTGTCTGATTCCCTAAAATAGAACAACGCTGCTCGTATCCAGCTTATCGCAGCCTCGCAGCTGTATACGAGTAACCTATTTTGTGACACGCTTTCAGTCTTTTTTTTTTTTTGCTCCGTTCTTAATTTAACTTGTAATACTGTTCTTTTTATTTCTTTCAGAATGGACTGCTGAATTGGGAATTATTGCAGACCCGACAGGACAGCACTGCTCGTTGCTTCATCTACTGCTAGTTATTTAAATTGGACTTTTAATATCCTGCCAGCTGCTGTTCACACACACATGGTGCATTGTTGCCATTCTCAGAATTGCATCTTTGAAACCCAGACCCTCAGTAACCTTCATCGAACAAAGAGGCGACCTCCTGCGTCCGTTCGTGGAGGGATTTGTCGGACCGTCTGCCCTCTAGCTTTCTTGCTGGTGCTGTGTTTCTAAGACACCATGGAGCCCAGTATGGAGTACTGCCTAGCGCAGGTGCTGCAGAAGGATGTTGGGAAGAGGCTTCAGGTTGGCCAGGAACTGATAGATTACTTCTCAGATAAGCAGAAGTCAGCTGATCTCGAACACGATCAGACTATGCTGGATAAAATGGTTGATGGACTGGCCACCTCTTGGGTCAATTCCAGCAATTACAAGGTAAGGCTTGTCAGACGGAATTTAATTACAGTCAGACGTTTCATTGGCAAGCGATGCTTGATCTAAGTGGAAGCTGGATAGCATACTTTCTGATACGCTGCTCTGGGAGCTGGTAATTACGCTGAGTCAACTGTCCGTGTCCCACTTCCTGGTAGTTAGTAACTGGTGTGGTAGCAAGGATTCGTAACAGTGACACTTCAGCCAGTTGGCTTTATTCTTGGTGTTCATAATTTGTGCTGTCCCGATTTCTTTGTCTACCTCGTTTCACCTGTGGGACGCTTTGCTCATCCCACTACCTGGCAGCGTTGATGATTTCCTGCCATATAAAAAGCGGTATGTAAAACTGAAAAAAGTACGCATATGCAGCCAATATGTTTTCATACTGTCCTTAATTCTTGCTAGATGCTTTTTCTACTGTCCAGGGATAATGTAAGTACAATTGATCTACTGCAGCTTGCTCAGGAAAGGTAACGAGCAAGTGCTTGTTCTCTTGAATTTAACCGTCTTGCATCCACAGGAATGAGCCATGGGATGTGGAACCCAGCTGCCCTGTTACCCCTGTCACCTTGCTGTGTTCCCCCACAGCCCTTAGTAACGAAGTCCTGCTGCTGCCATGGGGCTTCCTCACTGGGAGGGGTTTGCAGCTGTGGTTTGGGAAAGTCCTGTCCTGGTCCTTTCCCAAGACTAGTAGGGTACTTCCCCCTGTTGTTGCAGGGAGGGCTGGGAGGTTTTGTTATTTCATGGCAAGTCCAGAAAAATTTGAGAGTAAAGCCTCGTACAGACCTGGTGGCGAAGCTCGTTACTGGGAGTTGTGCTGGGGTTCCCTCACGCAGAAGTGAAGGAGAGGCTGACTGTACAGGTTGCACGTCCTTTGGAGCAGAACATCCTCAGATTAATTTAAACTGTTTTAAATGGAAATTTTGATGGTAAGGATGCTGTATCTTGGTCAATATGTTCTGCACGGCTGCGCTTTTGCTTTTCATAATTGTCAACAAGCAACTGCAGTGGAAGCTGCTTGGCATACAGGAAACAAAAAACCCAAAGCCATTGGAGGGCAACCTGATCAGCTCATGGATGAGTGTAACAGCCCTAAGGTGGGAGGCCCGGCATCAGTGCCTTAAAACAGCCCTCTGGGGCGTCAAGCTACACTTCTTTGGTCAAGGTTTAAGCCATTACGTTGGCAGTCTGCTTCTCTGTTCACCTCTCTCCCTTCATCTGAGAAGGTATTGGCTTAAAACAAATATCGAGACCATCTGCGTGACGGGGAATTTCCTAACAGTTAGTGTGCTCTCAGGCTTACGCTTGAGAGCTTACGGTTTGGGGTTCCGGGCCCAGTAGCTGGGAGAACATCCGGATGGTGCGTGGCTGCTGCCCACCGGGGGCTGGGCTCACTCAGCTTGTACGTTATCGGTGGGGAAACATCAGTGAACCGAAGAGAAGGGACATCTCGAGGGACATCAGTTTGCACTGCTGCTCTGCTTCTACAGGGAGGGCTTCAAGTTGCCTTCATCATCGATTTGCGCTATGTAAGGCATGGCTATGATTGACATTTTTAGGCTTTGGTGTTTTGTTTTTTTTATACACTGCTCTTATACACCCAGGACTGTGGTCCACTACTTGAACAAAGTTTCTCTTCGACCCTTTCTCATATCGAAAAATGGTAGGAGAGGCTAGTTTGAAGTGAAAACAGGCAGGGGTCCCAGTAAAGAACGGGGTGAAATGCATTGCTTTTGGGGGATCTGGGGTCCTCACTGCACAAGGTGTGCTGGCCAAGGGGAAGGTCTCACCCTTGCATGGGACGATCCCTTTGCCCCAGGGCTGCGTCCCGGTGTTGATTTTTGCTGCTCTGTGCAGGACTGCTGATTTGATTCTTTTAGCTCCTAATGGGTTTTGTTACTTACCGAGAGATCACGCTCTTAAAAATGAAATACATAGTGAAGAGTTGCAGGGAAATGTTATTTCCCCTGACAGAGCTCGTAATGGTGTTAGAGAAGGCAGCCTTCCACTCTTACCTCTGTCTGCATATCAGGCATTACAAGAGCATGCTTGACTGAGCTGAGGAGAAGTAAAACTTACATAAATTAGCTGGCTTCCTTAAACCCTGTATTGAATTTTTTTTTGGTTTCTCTAATTGAGGGGTAGAACAGATGGTGCAGGCTTAGTTTCAAGTGGAATCCATTAGAGTTACTTAAGCTGATGAGTGGTTGTTCGCTGTAAGCATCCCTTTGTTCTCTGTACCATGTTTGTTTTGGTTGAGATTCGGTGGAAGAAGTCCTCATTTAAGAAGCAGATGTGCATGGGTTTGGGTTGGTGCATTGATTGGGTGGGTGCATGCTTTGTTGAACATTTAGTGCGCGCACAGAAAGGCTTCACCATGTTGGGAAGAAGGAAAGAGTAAAGGGTTTCCAGACAGCTGTTAGCTGGTGAATTTGGGGGCGAGGGTTATGGGAAGATCAATAATGCGTGCCTTTTCCTTGTGGGGGCCTGTGCTGCAAAAGCTAACTTAGCAAAAACGGCCTCTGATTGCTGTCGTGTGGGGAGACGTGCTGCCTTAGGAAGGGCTAAAGGTTTGCTGGGCTTGAACTGCGTGTGCAGGATGTGCCCCATCCTTGAGTTTTAGACTCCGGTATTGGCGGGCTCCTACTAGGTGGGTTTTCCTGCCGTAACCTTAGGAAAGAGCAGGGGTTTGGCTCCAGGATGTCCAGTTTCCTGCAGGCATTGAAGCTGTGATTTCCCAGCAGCTTGATGGGCTGTTTTCCCTCTGGGTCAGGCCGGTCTGCAGTAGCTGTGCCTGCCCTTCCAGCCCTTGCCTCTGCGTGGCAGCTCGATGGGATCGTGGTGCAGCTCGTACCTGTGCGGTAGCAGCAGAGCGGGCTGGGCGCTGATCCAGCTGGGAGAGATCGAACTCAATGGCAGCTTCTGTCCTTTGTGCACAGGACAGGAAAAAAATCAGCTGCTGTGGCAAATGAGCACCGAGGTTTCCCTGTGGATGTACCTCGCCTCCTCCCAGGTAGCAGTGACTGTGGGAGGGCAGGTTCCCCTCTCCAGCTGGCTGGGAGGACCTGGGGGGGGGCTGCCTTCTGGCTGTGGTGTATGGCGTGGGTACACTGTGGTGTTGTGCAAAGCAACGGCAAGAAACTTGGAGTCGAAGTGGACTAGAGCACGCTCTCCGTTGTTTACCAAGGTGTTACAAAATCAGCAGTAAATAGTCAGAGTCCCCAGACTCCTGAGGGGATGTGAGGAGCCCCCGTGCTGAGCTAAACAGGATGGACGTTTGTTTCCTTGGTGGCACACGAGCCGCCTGCGTCAGGCCGGAGGTCTGTCCAGCTCGGTGTCCGTGGTCAGAGGTGAGCAGAAAGACTGCGTACACAGGGCATGTCTCCTTGGCATACCCCTCTGCCTTGCGGACTGCAACCCCTGCTGCTGCTTTTTGCCCACATCTGAATTCCCGGGGGGGTTTAGTGCTGGGGTGGGCCCCGGGCAAGAGCGGTGGCCGTGGCGTGTGCGGGCAGCGTGGCGGCCAGCCCTCTGCTCCGTGTGGGACAGCGCCAGCCAGCCCGAGGCCTCGCCGCCCTCCTGCTTGCTAAATTGAGAGGACAAAGCTATTCCCCTAATGCCGGTGTAGCGTTTCAGCTGCAGCGCCGGAGTGCTGCCCACCGGGCTTTGCTCGGAGCCCTGGCACAGCTCCCCGTGCCTTGGGAAACCTGGGCCGGGCGCGTTGGCTGCGGCGGATGCCCCTGAGGAAGAAGCAGGTCACGGCGGGGGGGGGGGTTCAGCCCCTGGTGATGGGGGCACGCCGATGCTGCTGTGCCGGGCCTCTGGGGGCCCTGCTGGGGAACGTGCCGTGCGGCGCTGCTTGCCCGCGGCCAAGGAAGGAATTCGGGCCGGAACAGGTGCAGGGAAGGGCGAGCCTGGTGTGCAGGGGCTGGGGGAGCCCGGCCGACCAGAGGAGCCTGGGAGCTTGGCTTGCTCAGCTTGCGGGACGAAGGCTGAGAGGCAGCGTGACTGCTGGCTATAAATACATCAGAGGGGGACTGCTGGAGCTAAAGGGCAAGGTTAGCGCAAGAGCTGGGGGGGTAGAGACTGGCCACGAGTAAATTTAGGCTGGCCAGGAGATGAAAGCTTCCTGCAGCAAGAACGCCGACAGACTAGAAGAAGACTTGAAGAGGAACAGATATGAGCAAGACATCTATTTGGTTTTAGGATTGGTCTTATAATCATTTTGAGTAGTTTATTGTTATTCTATATTACATTCTCTATAGAATAACAGGATTATCCATGGTTATAGTGACAGTCCATTTCAGTCCTTTGTCTCTTTGGAGTGCCTGAAACTGCTCTAACGTTTTGAGGAAACGTGAATGTATTAAAATGCATGCTGGCTTTGGTCCTTAGAAAGCCCACAGGGATTTGCAGAGCCTGTGCACGCTGTGCCTGAGGGCCCCGTGCCTGTTAGAGCAATGCATTTACCTCTGGAGAAGTCAGTGTGCGCGATCCAGCTCCCCTTGGGCTTTGTAGGGAGCGGGCTGAATGTCAGGGAGTCCTCGTTTCCCTGACGCTGGGATTCCTGGCTGAGGACCATTACCTGAAAGCTGTTCTTGTCTCACCCTCTGAACTTCAGCCTGAAAAATCACCACCTAGGAATCCCCCTGGCAGTGGGATCTGGTTGCCTCCGTCTATTTTAAATTATTTTGTAAGCAGAGTTGTTTGTGTTGAACCTCATTTCCTTTGGCTCTCTCTGTGCAGAGTTGTTGGTATCTAACGCTGTGGTTTTCCTCGTGTTTGTTGGAATTGGTCAAAGAATTCAGAAGTTACAGGGAGAGGGGAGAGCTTCTGAATAATGTATGCATAATACAATTACATAAGCATCTTTTCCTTAAAAATCAGACTGAAAAATCCCTGATGTACAGGAAGTAACACTCATTTCTCTAATCCTGGCTCGTTTTTTGAGCTTCTGCTCTGTCCTTAGCTTTAAGCGCAGCTGCGTTCGCTCTTGGAGGAGCAGCCCGCTGGATGAGGCGGTCTGGTGCAGGGCTGCTTCCAGGTTGGTGACTCTGGCTCCGGCAGCCTTCCTGCGGCAGCAGTTGCCTTTTGAGACGGAGCAGTAAGATCCCCTGCGTGTTGGAGGGTCGGTTCATGAGCACACAGGATAATTGGGTTCGTAAGGGCCCTCAGGGGCCACCTAGCCCCATCTACCCTATCGGAGTTTACAGTCCAGGCCTTAAAGCTTAGTGCTTGGTTTCCTATTAAAACCGATTGCCACATACGTGGTAAATGTCCCTGTGTCAGCAGTGCCCACATGGATCAGCTGTCCCGTAAATGCTTTTAAGATGCCTGTGATGACAGGATAGCAGCTTAGGTTCGTCGCAGATTTGTGAGCATGGCTCCGAGATGTGCTGCCCAAGGTAACGCTGCGGAGCCCCGCTGGGGCCTGTGCCGTCCTGCTGACGGGGTGCTCGGAGCTCCAGGCTCTGAGGGCCGTGCTACGTGTCCCGCTGCGTGTCCCTTAGCGCTGTCCCACGCTCGTGTCCTGCACGTCGGCTGCTGTGCCTCCCACCCAGGAGGGAGCGGGTGGGTCACGGTGGAGACGAGCAGTCTCTGATTTTCTCCGAGTGAATGCCGCCTCCCACAAACTGCTCATTACTTTCTTCCTAGATCAGATCTCGTTTTTAACTAGACGAGACCTGCTATGTTCCTCATCTGGTACTGCGCTTGTGCCAAATACGAAGCTTTAAAACAAAGCAGCATTTGACTATTCAAGAACCAGAGCGAAGAGTCCCGGTTACCAGAGCGCGGAGAGCAAGACAGCGTATTGCCAGCGGTGTGGCTGGGACTGCAGCTACGGGAGGATCAGTGGGAGCGGGCCCAGAGCTTTAACTGCGTGTGACTGAGTTCTGCTGAAGGGCTGGGTTTGGCCTTGGGTTCGCACGACTGACAGCAGGTGACACAGTCACCTTAGGTCTCGTGGGAAGAGGTACAGCGAGTGCATCGCAGTTCGTGCAGTGATGCTAACACCTGCTTTCAGCAGAACTCTGTGTCTTCAGTGCTTGAATGAAGGGATGCCACCCGTGTGTCCTGCTGCGCCTTACTGCTTCCCTCTCTGCCCCTCAACAGGCAACAGAGCTGGGCATGTTCTTATGTTTCATCAGGCTGCTGTGGCCAGAATGGTCCTTGGGCAGATGCTGGCGTGTACTTCTGGCTTTTAGTGAAGGCCCCGGAGAAGCTAGCTGTGCACCTTGCGTAGGTGAGGAGGTCCAGGGAGCGCCGCAGCGTTGCACCCTGCGGGACGAGGGGTGCCGCCGGTGTGCTGCCATCATGTGCGTGCCTGAGCTGCTTGGCCCCCAGAAGGAATTTCTCCTGCAGGAACTTGGTGCTGTGTGGGAAGCTACGAGCGCACGTGGCTTTTAGAAGGTACCTGCTCTTACAGACTGAAATGTTTCATCTGCTGGCTGGCTAAAGCTTCTCACCCAGGCCTGAGTCGGTGGCCTTCCTGGAAGTCTGCCGTCCACCTTAGCTGTGCCTTCAGAAAGCTGTCACCGTGTAGTACGGCCAGACTGTGAATAAGACACTGTGCTCTCCTTCTGGAAGCCTCCACTGGCTCTGGTCCCCATCAAAATCCAGGCTTTCTCGTTGATCTTAGAGGCCTGCTGCCTTAATGTTGTGTAGGTCCCGTTCTCTCCATGTGATTTCATCCGTCTGTCATCTGGAGTTTCCTATTCTAGTGAGCTTAACAAAACCGAGTGAGGAGCTTTTCTCACGCAGAAGGGCACGTGTGGTGAAAACTTGTCTGAAAACCTCCACGTGAAGGTGAGGGTGAGGGGAGCTGGTGGCACAGATGAGTGGGAAAGCAAGGGCAGACATCTCGGGCCAAGTGACAGCGCTGTGGAGGTGCGGAGATGAAAACCTCAGTGCGTGGAAATGCTGGAGAAGCATGGGGGCATGAAGAGAAGGATCACCCTAGGCAAGATAAAGGGGTAAGAAAATTCCCCCTGCAGCAGCAGTGATACAAACGGGGCAGCACCACAGCTGGCAAAGCTGGAAGGGATTGGATATGCCATAGCAGAACGGGCTGCTGAGAGCTGCCTGGGCATTGTCAGCGGGTTAGGGCAGGTGGGAAAGGCAGGATCTCGGGTGCTGTGGGGAGCGCTGCAGGGCTGGGGACTTGGTGAACTCAGGAGTTCCTTGGGGTTCCTCGGCAGGGAGAAGTCCCGCTCCTCCTGCGGCGTGCCTCTGTCCCAGGCAGGAGCTCACATAGCCTGTAAGGTGACATAGTCTGCTCCTGAGGTGTTAATTCTCGAGTTTGTCATTGTTGCTTTTTAATGACTGTGAAAGTGGAGACGGATGTGGTCCATGAGGGTGAGGTGGCTGAAAGGAGAACGGAGAGGGAGATTCGGTCTAAAAATGCATCGGAACGTGGAAGACTTGGGGGAGAGAGACCTGGAGGGGCGGTGGGAGGAAAGGTCTGGGGAAGGAGACTGGCGGAGCTACGGCTGGGAAGCAGGCAGGGCTCAGCAGGGCTGCAGGAGAGAGGTGCTGGACTGCTTTGGCAGGTTTTATCCCCTGATACGGTCGAAGGGCAGAAGCTGGGGGCTGTTCCAGGGCTTTGGCGAAAGGGGCAGTTGGCTGTGTGTGTGTGCAGAGACCACAGGCAGGGGGGCACGGCGAGGGAACGGGCTATTTCGGGTACCTGCTGGGGTGTGGGTTGCGCTGCTTTGCAGGGCTCCGCGTGCCTGAGGTTGGAGGCTGCTGTCCTGGGGTGCCTCCGGGGACAGCCCCGGCGTCTCCTCGTGCCTTTGCCCGTGCCAGCAGCGGGCAGAGCTAGCGGGCACTTTGCTTCTGCTTCCTGTGCTGTGAGCTGAAACGGGCAAGCGTGCCTTCTTCTCTGTGCCGCTGCCTTTTAATGTAATTGTGTGTAAATAGTTGTGCAATGGCTTCTGTTCTTCTTGAGGAAAATAATAGAAGAATCTTTCTTGTACAGAGTAATTCCTATAGTTATTTCTGTGACCTGGAAACTTGTTGGCATTGCTTTGCTCACTGTGGTAAGCAGAAGTGCCAAGGATTTACGGAACGTGTGCTTGTAGAGGCCATAATGCCTCTGAACAGTCCGTGTACCGGCAGACAGTGTGCCTGGTCGGAAAGTCCACCAGCCAGGTGTGTCACTTCTAGTTTTTCTCCCGAAGTCCTCAGTGGTACCAGAATGAAAACATTTCTGGGTAAGAGTGTGCCTTTTTTAGGCTTCACTGGACTTCAGACATGAGAAGGAAGAGGTACTGATCTCCTTCCAGAGTCTCCAGTCCCTAACACGAGTTTCCTGGGACAGGATTGCGGTAGCTGACGGCCTGCAGAGGTTCGTGGTGCGTCCCTGCTGGTTGCATGCTCTCGGCCTGTGGGGCTCGTTCAGTGCTGCCACGGCTCTAGGACGGTGCTGAGCAAAGGCTGGGCGAGGTGAGCACAGGCAAAGGGCAGCGGCTGAGGGCAGGGTGCTGATGAGACGGTCGGTGTTCATCGGGGCGGGAGGCGAGCCAAGAAAAACCTCGGGGAGGGCAGGGAGGCGGCTCGAGCCTGTTCCTTCTGCTTACTTCAAAGCCATCAGCAGACGTAGGGCACTGGCGTCTTCAGGCTGGGAGGAGGGAAAAGAAAGGTGGTGCTGGGGCGGCTTCTGGGGCATCAGGCGGGTGCTTGTGGCAAGTGAGAGCAGCAGTTTGGGTAAGGGAACGTATGCCAGGAAACAGCTCTACAGCCAGACTTGGCTGAGCAGCAACAAAAATGCTCCAAAAGCTGCCTCCTTTAATCAGGAAAGGTGTGGTGGGGCTGGGACAGTGGGGAGTCTGCTGCTTCATTAGCAGCTCCTGCTGCCTTAAAGTCAGACAAAACTCAGACTGACCCCACCTGCTTAACACACCCCCAGATGCAGGCTCCTTGGAGGTGGGGCATGATTTGGGGCAAATAACAATAGCACAGCTAGCTTCTGAAAGACCCCTCCTATTTTTCTTAGGTTTAACTCTTGGAGTGCTTGCAATAAGTAAGTGGGGGTAACTAATCCTATTTCCTCTTTTGTTACACAAGTCAGAGTGTGATTGAAATTTATGATTTTCCCATTCTCCTTATTGGAAGCTCGTGAATATGTAGTTCCTTGTGATACTTTAAGTGATTTTGAAGTGAAAACACATCGCTTTTCTTAAAGCAGCTTTTTTTATAGCCAATTAAATGCAGCTTCGGATCAGCACTTGTCTTCCATGCCCATTATCGGGCATTGTGTGAATATGGCATCTTTGTGAAGGACGCTGTGTTTTGTGTACAGATCGTTATGAAACAGAAGATGGGGAAAAACCGTATCTATTGTGTCTGGTCTGTGGTGGTTGTGGTGTTTTTTGGGCTGCCACAGAACTGCCACAAGGACAACGTGAGCCCTCTCTGCGTGTTTGCACCCGGTGGAGTGTACCAGCTTCCACCTGTGATCTGGCCCCGTGGAACTCGGATTATCACTCGGGGAGCTATAAAAGAAGCGAGGCTCTTGCCTGTAGGCTCGCGTTTGCGCTGTAATAACCCACATCCTCACCAGCAAGGGGTACAGGTAACATAACTTCTGAGATTCGAAAACCACTGCACATAAGTCTTGGGGGGGAGGCGGGAGGGATCCTTCTGCAGGTGAGAAAACCGCTTACATCTGCGTTTGGTACGGTGCATGCAATGCTTATATTGTTAATGAAAAATAAACCAGTGTTCAGAATTCTGAGCTCTCATCTTCTTCCTTTATTTGAGTTGAAGATCTTAAACCAGGTTAAGCCCCGATGCTGCTCCAGAACTGCGTTGTTCACAGCACAGAACTGGACTCAGTGCAGGAGGGGACTGGCTGGGACTGCGTGAGCTGTACGGGGCAGGATGTCAGTAACGGACCTCATGAGCTCCTGCTGCCTCTAAAAATCTGTTCTTGGTTGTTTTGGAGAAAATTCAGGATCTCGCTGGACTTGAACAGAATCGTTATAGGTGTAAATGTCCGTGAGGAAAGCAGCTGACTGACCAGAATTGCCAAGGGAATTGTGCTTTGGAGCTGAGGCTTCGATCACGGAGGGGTATTGTGTCCTTGTACAGGATGCTGCTTGCTTTGGTTGGTGCTGGTGATCACCTGGGTGCCTGAGTTGTGCTCCAGATCACATCCGAATGGGATCTTGCTCTGTAACAAGTACAGGGGCTCAGAATGAGGTGTGTGGAAGAGCTCCCAGCAGAACTGAGATGCCCCAGGACCTGCGTCGTGGACTGGAGGTGCACTGTGCTCCTCTGAATGGGGGCTGAGGCTCGGCAGGGAGGGAGATGGGAACGGACCCCAGGTAAGGCCGAGGGGAGCCCTTAGCCACAAGATCGTCCCCTGCCTCGCTGGCAGGCTCAGTGTGTTTGCGGCTGACACACTTAAGCTCCCTGTGGATACTGTTTTCATCTTTGTGTCTGTGTTTTGAGCCTCTGCTGTTCCGTGCTCAATTTAGGAACACTTGCATACCTGTGAGATGGATCCTCTCTCTTTTATCTGGCATCAAAAGATGAAAAGGCAACTTGAAAAGAAGCATACGTTGTTCATTTGACTTGCACAGCTAATCTTCCTCTCAGTGCAGCGAGCTTTTGCTGAGAGCAAGTTGGTGGTGTCTGGGCACAGGAGTCTGCCGGGGGAGAGGCAAGGAGCAAAGCGTGCCTGTCCCAGAGGGGCTGCAGGGCTCCCTCTTGTTGACGCTCTTTTATTGGGAGTGAATGACAAGTGATCAGTCTGCACTGAGGATGTTTGAGCCTCACATGTTAGTCTTCAGGTGGTTTTCCAGGCCTGCTGGGTCTCGGACTGTGGGGATGGGCCTCGGCTGCTATAGTGCTCCCACGCAGCACAGACCGAGTCCGTCTCAAACACTTGTGCTGGAGCCTTTTGGGGGCTCCTTCAGTGCAGATCGTGCTCTTGGGTGTCTTTAAAACAAGAGAAAACAACAAGAAAAAACAACCCTTTCTCCTAACAAGTCCTGCCTGCTAGGAGGAACCCCTGCTTCTCCCCAGTCTTGCAAGACCTGATGTAGAAATCCTTAATGCACATTCTTTTCCCCTACATATCCTGGAAATGGTTGGGTTGGAGATGCACTGAGCTTCTGACTGGCACAGTTAATGCTATGCACATCCTGAAAGTCTTTGAAGCTAGATCAAAAGAAAGAAAATAAAATGGTTTCGGAAGGATGAGACTAATATATTTTTTTTAACTCTGCTTTTCATCCAGAAGGATCTGGAAGTACTTTTCAAACCAGCAAAATGGCTAAACCCGTCACTTTAGCATGCTGCTCTTCACCTGCTTTAATGGTGAGGTTGGCACAAACGTGGCTTGCTGTGAAGGGGACTGCTGTAAACACTGATGCTGTGCTCTGTAGTCACCAGGCAGTCGTGCAGAGGGTGTATGTAGTCTGCATTTCACCCAGTGGCACGGCGATCCGACAGAAAACCACTTGGAGGCAGGCCAGTGGATTTGCTCTCTCTTGTTGGCCCTGTCCTGCCCTTGGGGAGGTCGGTGAAGCGCATCGTGCTCAGGGGGTGAGTGCCCTGCCTCACGTCCTGCGCCCCCTTTGCAGGCAGGAGCCTCTCTTCTGCTTCCCTTGGCTTTACTTCACGAGCAGCTTTCTCTTTCCCACCCTTTCTTTATGGATCTGCAGACTTAAGGCCTCGTGGGACCCGACTAGAAAGTGGTGCAGGATACTTGCAGTGGGCCCTGCTCCCGATCTGCCCTCTTAATGGGAAAGAAACTGCCCCGAAGAAGTACAACTGGTTGTGGAGCGGCGTGCAGGTTCTTTCTCACAGCCTCCTGCTTCCTGTGGAGAAACTCTTCCTCCTGTCACTTCCTTTGCCAGCAGCTCCTTCACGTTGTGCGGCTCCCAGGGCCCATCGCTGCCTCTCTGCCTACGGTCTCTGCCCACCGCAGCTCCGGCGGACTGGGTGCCCAAAGCTGTCACGTACCAGGTGATTTTGGAGCCTCCTCGGCCCGCTGGACGTGGCCGAGAGCAAGTGGCCGGTGTGCGGTACCATCACGGCCGCTTGGAGGGAGAGGCGCAGCACCGGCGTCAGGAGAACACCCGCCAGCAGACGTGGGGGGAGAGCCCTCCTCTGTCTGCCTCGAGCAGGCTGGCAGGCAAGGAGGTGCTGTGCTGGGGAGGAAATCCTGGGCCATTCCTCACACTCTTCTTCTTCCGCCTTCTGTGCGCACCTCTGAAGATTCCAATTACAAGCCAGAGACCATCTGTCTGGGTTGCTGGACCGTGAGGAGCCGAGTGGGAAGCGCCTTTCTCCTGATGCAAAGGCTTGCTGGGGAAGCAGGTGCCCCCGCAGGGGTTAGCTCCGGGGGAAAAGGTGTTTTCTCTCCTGCTTGCATGTATGTGCAGGTGTTCGAGCTAAAGCCACATGCAGATGCTTCTCATTCCAAGTTAATGATGCTTTGTTCCCCCAGGTCTAGAGGAGGATGCTTCAAGAGGGGAGAAGTGAGCTGGCAGGATCCAGTTGCTGGGCCTGCTCTGTTTGCCCAGTTCCTGAAACAACCGGAGTGAATTTGCTCAGGAGCCACGGGAGGGGCTGAGCCGGTGGCCTCAGCAGCGGTTGGTTGTGCCCCCGGCGTGCTGGGCTCCTGGGAGGTGGGCGGCAGGAGGGCAGAGCCCTGCCGTTCCCCCGTCCTCCCCTCGGTGTGTGGCATTTTCTAGGTTTGCACGAATCAAACTGGTGTTACAGC
This sequence comes from Anser anser, assembly GCF_964211835.1. NCBI lineage: Eukaryota > Metazoa > Chordata > Aves > Anseriformes > Anatidae > Anser > Anser anser. The sequence continues at coordinate 14,641,359 of NC_139726.1, read as the reverse complement.
TCCCGGGTAGCCACTGAGCCTGACCTGGGAAGGAGCTGCGTGGATTTTCTGTAATGCCAGAGGGGAGCGATAGCAAAGAGCAGTTGACGCTGAGGAGCCTGCTTCTGGCTCTCAGCTTGCAGCAGCGTGATGACCCGATCCAGGTTAGCAAGCCGCAGGTCTGCACCGCAGCCGGGCTGCTCCGAGTGCCCGGGAGCCGGGTTGGCACGGGCTCGGTGCAGCTGGCAGCTCCGCCACGTACAGCACGGGCTGCCCAAACGCAGAACGTCCTCCTCGTGAGCCTCTTCGCTGACGTTCTGGGAAAACGTGCTTGTCAAACCGGAGGTCTGGTTGTGCAGGCTTCTGGTGATGAGTTGAAATCGGGGCTGAGGCCAAGCCCCCTGCGGTTATTGGGGTGTTTGTGTGCTGGTGACTCAGGGGTGCCCTCTGGGTCCCTGTGAGCCGTGGCCTCCTGCCCCCCGAAGCCAGCACAGGGCAGGGGGGTGTGCTTCTCAGCAGGGGCCTCGCTCGGGGCCTCTGATCTGCACGGAGGGAAGGTGCTGCCTGCAGCATCGCGCTTGGGAAGCTGCCAATTCCTGTGTTGGGGCACCGCTTCGTGCAGTTCGACTGAAACGCGTCCCTCATGAACTGAAGCGAGTTTTACGTTGCTTTGCATGGCCTGGGGGCTTTCTGCGTGGATCAGCTCGCGTGTAGTGCTGCAGAAAGGGGTTCAGGTAACTGGGCAGGGGCCGCTCTGGGTTGGTCTGGCCCTAGGAGCGGGCGTTGCTGCGGCAAAGCAGCACAGCTGGGTTGTACTGAGAGGGAAACAGAGATGGGACTTGCTGAATGCGCCAACATCGATTCCTTTCATGCAGTGCCTGGCACGTGTGGTCTGTAAATTAGACGTAGTGGTGATCAAAAAGCTCTTCTGAATAGCCAGAAGTTTCAGAGCTGTTGTTTGCCGTTAAATAACAAAAAGAACAAATGTCCCAAGCACGAGGAGTTTCACTGGGTCTCGGAGCAGCTCAGCATGAGGGAATCCAAATGCCTGCTTGCCTCTTGAAAGCAAGAAAGTGCAAGAAAGAAGCACTTCTCTGAGAGCGAGCCTCCCTTGTCTGGTCTTCCAGGAAATCTCATGTCGTGCACGCTTCCAGCTTCTGAGTTGGGCCCAAAATAGTTAGGTAAAGAAAGTCCTGTTCTTGCTTCTGTTTCAGTTAGGGTCACTGGTGTAGGGGTAAGGGTCCTGCAGGGAAGGAAAGGATGGATGTGGTTTGGGTGTCAGGCACGGCAGAAGGACTCTGCGTCTCACCTCAACCCATCCCCGCTCTGTGGCTGTCCATTACTCTTGAGCTAAGCCAATGTTACCGAGTTTTGCTAACCAGGGCGTCAGCTTTGCCCTGGGGTAACTGTGATTTGCCAGTGTAATTTGTATCTGCAGTGGGTTGTTAAGAAGAGTCTATTGCCAATTTGCCTTCTGGTGTTTGTGCAGAATGTTTACCAGCTAGTAAATGAACTTTTTTGCTGCTATTTGTATTTCTAGTGGCACGGAAGAAACCTGGAGGCTCTGTGGGTGTTGTAATGTAGGGGACCTTGGGAAACGGTCTCATCCAGTTCCTTGTTCAGAGATGACAACCCAGTGTGCCTGGATGTCTTGTCAGACCTACGCTTAAAATAGGTCCTTTGAAGATTTCCAAGCCTCCTGAATTTCCCCGTTTCAGTGCCCTTCTGCTCCATATGCTGATTTCCTTTCCAGCTAATCTAAGAGGATTGCTCTTCATCCTTCTCCTGGATGATCAGGGAGGAGTTGATCACCACCCTTCTTGTTGAAGTCCATGCTAGGGAAATGTCTCTGGTGGTTGTGCTGTGGCTTTTTGCTGGCTGAGACTTGTCATGTGTGCTTGCAGTGCATGGGCAGTGCTTTGGCTGTGCGAAGGCATCCTCCTACTGCTGCGTTTGGTGGGATTCTGGGATTAGGGCGGTTTTTTTTTTCCATTCCTGAAAGGTGAAAATAATTGAGGGGTGTACGAGAACCTCACCTGCCTGCAGGTAGAGCTGTGCAAGAGGCGGGGGGGCTCTGTAAGTACCCCTTGGGGGTGTAACGTCCTCATTAGTTAAAGATCATCAGAAAACAATCACCTGCTTTACACTAGCTGCTGTGCCGCAAGCAAACGTGGTAGGATGAATTAAAGGCACTTCTGGGGAGGGGGGATCTGCCTTTGAAATAAAAAGCTTATGCTCTTGGATTATTTACTGAGTCTCTTCATCCAAGAATCAGCAAGGCACCTGTGAGGTCAGGGCGAAGCGGGGGGACTCCTTCAAGAGCATTCAGGCTGCCTGGTAGGCTCCGAGAGCTCAGTGTCTGAAGTCTGTTGCTGCAATTGTTCTTTTTCCCTCCTAATACACTTCAGGTAGCCTTAAAGGGCTGAAATAAGTCGTCAAAAGGTACGAGACGTGCAGCGACTGATCCTCCTGCCGTTCAGCTCCTGGGGAGAAGGATGTGGGTGCAGACAACTGGCATCGGGTTCGGTGTTCCTGCGGGTCTGACGGGTCCTGCAGCAAGCAGCAGGTCGCCGTAACGGCATCGCAGTGCCACGTCCAGCTCCAGCCCTTCGGTTTGGCTGATGAGAAGTCAAAATGTGTCGAAAGAGCGCAGGGGCTGTGTTCTCTTGCGGTTCTTTCCTATAGAGAAAGAGTTAAAGAAGAATCTGTGCTCTGCTTCCCTTTTTCTGTGTTTGTGGCACCTTTGATGTATGAATGGGAAGACGAGGCACAGAATGTGCATGCATGCTCACAAAATATTTTCAGTCCTTTGAAGGAGGGAGGAGAAATCTCTTTAAATGGCGATGTGAGCGTACGGAGTAGCTCAGCGTGGACGCTTTTCCTGCACGTATGGGTCTTTGGCCCCGCTGTGTAACTGGGCTGCGTGCTGGCACGGCCCCAGCGCTGCAGGCAGGCCTCTTGGGGGTGGCCAGATCAGACTTTTTCCAACATACAGACCGTACTGCTAGATCTCACCGTGACAAGTTTATGATAGTAATAATGCTCCGTAGTTCCAGATGAGGATGTGAAAGCTCTTGAAAACCACCGGTTTATATTTTCCCCCCAACTTGCGAGGGTGCAGGGAAGTGCTGTCAGCCCCTATTTAACCGGAGGAAATAAATGAAGGGCACAAAAGAGGTATAACTGTAGTTGGATTCCCTTTGCCATCACTTGGTGCTGTTCATTTTGTGGAGAGTCAGCAAGTGAGCTGTTAGACTTTTCTTACAACGTCTGCGCTGAAGCAAAAGCGGTCACTGGATCTCTCTAATCAGTACCAGGAGCGGTGTTATCAGGAAAGGATATTTTATTTCTCGGTGTTGTCCCTGGGCATCGCCACATCTTAACTGCTCTTTGTCTAAGCGCTGTTTGCTGGCCTGATGTGTGAAACTCCATCTCTGTTCCTCTGAAACAGGCGCCGTGCCACGGGCTGCGGGAGGCTCGCAGGCAGCAGCTCTTCCTTCTCCCCGAGCGAAGTTGCTGTTGACACAGACTGATAGAGAGGAAGAGCAATTGGAGCCTATCGCTGTGTACGGCTTTGAACTTTTTACTTTTATCACATGTTGTCAGGTTAAACAAAACCTCCTAGATAAATAAACCAAAAGCCCGGTGCTCTTTCATTACTGAGAAGAGTGTAGCGATTCCTGCTCTGCCTGGAACTCGACACACACACACACGTGCTGCCTGATCCGTGTCGTAGCTCCTTTTCACCTGCGTGAAACTGGTGAAATGCGGGATGGGCATGGGTCGGATCACGTAGCTGGAGCCTTCAGGGACCTCAAAGACTCGTCTGTATTGTGCTTCTGTGCCTGGAGAAGGATCCAAAAAAAAAAAAAAATCTGTTGCTATTTCGCTTCCTGCCAGCAAGGTCTTGGTGGTGACACAGAAGCTCATTAAACCCATTCATAAATTAACAGGACTGCTTCTAACTAGAATACATCAAGCTACTGGGAGTTTTAATGAACGCTTGAAATTAGTGGCAGCTGAAGGCCTGGATGTTGAGACTCAAACAGACCAAAGTGCTTTGTATAAGCGTGACCAACCTGATCTAATTTGGAGCAGTGGGGTGGGGAACGTGCTGAACTGCTGGCCTCGGGAGCCCCCTTGCAACCTGATTTTACTGGTGAGCCCTCTTCTGGCTCTGAAGCTTGCAGAGCTTTTGTCTTGTGCCTCTGTGCGGAATGTGCAGCAGGGCTGGGAGGAGACAAACCGGCGAGCTCTTCAGGTCAGCTCAGCGGCGTCACGGTGCTGTGTCCGGCATCCTGGCTGCCCTGTTTGAGAATCTGCCATGACATCACCTCTTGGTTCTTGGAGCTTTTATGCTTTCACCTACGCATAAAACACATTCCTTCATCCTTTGTTTCCATCTCAAATAATGAGGCACTTTTTGTTTGGAATAGTTGCTTCAAAGCCGAGGAACTACCCTCAGTTTTGGGAACAGCAGGGCTTGCGTAACGTCCAGCCGGTACGGGTAAAAGGGATGAGGCAGCAGGGAAGGGAAAAGCTTCGAAGATGTGAAGGGTGCTTGTTGGAGGCATTGGTGCCTGTGGTGCTGCTGATTTCAGCTGAAGCTGGCACCTAATTTGCACGTTAGAAAATTTCACCAGGCCTCTGCTAGAATCCCTTAGTGGCCAAACAAACAAACAAACAGCAAAAATCCTTTGAACCTGCCTGTGATGGCTGGTTCAATTGAGTTGACTGCTTTGCAAACTACAAATATTTTTACACTGCGTTAGTGGAACCAGGTGATTTTTAACTGGAGTAATTCGGAAGATTATCGTTCCCTTTCCTCTTCTTAGGGGAAATGTAGCTGGGATCCAGCAGGTTGTAGTTATTTTTCAGCGTTGCTTTTTCAGTCTTCAAATTTGTGCTGTGTGTGTAACAGCTTCCCCCCCGTAGTGTGACACCATCTTTTTACTCAGCTTTAAGCAACTATTCGGTTGCTTAATTTCTTGCACTTTTAATAAAAGCATGCCATGCTGTTCACTTTGCTGTTAACTGCTTGTATAAAAACCTAGTAAAATAATGTGCATCCTGTTCAGTACAACGCTTCTAGTTGACACATGTCCAGTGAGAGTAAACCTCTCTGAGAAATGACTGAATGGCAAACCAAGACAGCTGATCTTTTAAGCTCACAATTAAAATAATCAGTAAAACCCGTTGTCATGTTGAAAATAACGCTGGAGCTGTGAAGGAGAGCAGAAGGTGGTGAAGGCGGCGGGAGGTGAGTGGAGCCTGCGCAGGAGTAGACCCGCCGTGTCGGCGTCGGTACAGGCTGCGCTGAGCTGCGCGGGTTCGTGTGGCACACGGAAGCGTCTAATCCTCTGATGTATTTCTGTCTCTTAAGAGAACCGTTTGAAATAATTAATCCAAGAGCTGATGGCTCAGTTAAACACTGAATTCGTTCCCTTCTAGTATTAACCCGCAAGAAGTGAGGGATGCTTCCTGTGGATTCCCAGCCTAAGAGTGCTCTTCCAGTGCAGCTGAGACACTGCAGTGTTGATGGGAGCTATTTGCCTCACCTGCTTAAATGTGTTTCTAGAAGTACTTAGAGAAGCCCAAATGTGTGTGGTTTGTCCCTATAATTTTTCCACTTGTGCTACCAGCCGCTCTCTGAGCTCGTTCTTTCCCCTTCAGAAAATGCTGGCTCCGTCACACAGCGCAGGATGAAGAATTCCCTCCCCTTCCCTTGAGGCATTTGCACACAGTTTTATTTCCTTCTGCAGGAATTCAGCGACTCCTGCAAAGCCTCTGAACAGATCAACGCCCCTGGGGTGATGACCCCAACCATTTCAGACCCGAAACGTCAGGTGCCTCAGCCCCTAGGTCTGTGTGGGTAGGTGGCCTGCTCGAGATGGCAAAACCTTTTTGGGTTTCCGACCGCACGCCGCGCGCAGGGTGGCCTGAGGGTGTGCCCGAACTCAGGTGCGTTGTGCTGCACTCTTGTCCTGTAGCTGAGCCTCTGCTGGGGAGGACTGAGGCCGTCTGTGTGCAGCTGAGGGAGGAGCAGATGTGGGGGGCTCGTGGGGGAGCTCGGCAGAGCCGCGCTTCAGCTGTGGCTCCACATCTCGGCAGTGACAGCCAACGAGGCAGAGGGACGGATGCGTGGGTCGGGGGGAGTTGAAGAGGGGGGTGCGCTTAGGAAGGAGAACGCTCGTTTCCTGCGCGTTTGGGGCACGTGGTGTCCGGTTCTGGAGCGTGTGGAAAGCATTGCCGTCAGCTAGCCCTTTGTTGTGAGCAGGCACAGACCCTTTGCACTCGGGCGAGCAGCTCAGCGGTGGGAGTGCAGCTCGGAAGTGCCCCGTCTCCTGTCCGCCTACGTGTACCCTGGGGCATCCCTCGAGGGCACTGCTTCTGCCTGGGCTGCTGCACCTTCACTGGCCCCAGGGGGCTGGGAGCAGGAGGCGCAGAGAGGCGGCACGTGGTGAGATCCTCCACGCTCACAAGTGATGCTGCTTCGTCCCGGAGGCTGGCTTCTTTGTGCTTCTCCACACGTCTGTTTTTTTCCCTGACATGTCAGGGTCCCACTTGGTTCTCTGGGATCCCCAGCTTCCAGTTTTGTCACACCAGCGTTTCAAATCCTCCTCTCTTGTGATGCTGAGCACTGGAAGAGCTGTCCCGGAGCTACTGGACACGCGTTCAGCACGTGCTTGACCTGTTGTAGGTAAAACTTGCGCGAAGCTCTGCTGAGCGTGCCGGAAGAACACATTCTGTGCGAAAACGTTGCTTGGGTGCCCCTGTGTGCCAGCTGCTGTGCCAGTGGCTGGGAGAGCCAGCTCAGCCCTCGCTCTGCCCTGAGGGTGGTTGTACAGAGCCGTGGCTGAAAGTGGCATTCCTTTATGGCTGCAGGTGAGGAGCACGTGGGAAGCCTCTTTGTGTTGCTTTTTGTGGCTGTTAAATGTAGCCTGGCTTTCACCTTTTCCTCCAGCTCCACTGCCCACTAAATGCTTTGTGCTGTTCTTTCTAAATAATTGAACCTCCAAGGCTCTCTGGGAGCTATAAAATCAGTTGCTTATTTACTTGTCCGCTAGCAGCACTTCTCAGCACTTCCCAGCCCTCTTTAGCAACAGAAAGTGAAGAAAGGCCTTTTCTGGCAGAAACCAAGGGGGAATTCCAGGCAGGGATTTTGTGCTTACCCTAGCTGGAATTTGGGCAGAATTCAGGCCAGTGCCCTTGCGTTAAAGGTTGTTACAGGCTTTCCGTGTGGCCAGCTGACCGGAGTTTCAGCTCTTCTCGAAGACTTGGGACCTGCTAGCGCTGACTCTGTCGTGCAGCAGTGTTTGCTGAGGGCTTGGCCAGCAGCCTGCTCCACTTGGGCAGAAGCAGCCAACCTGTGGGCCAAAGCAGCGTCTGTGCAGGAAGACAGTCCTGCTGAAGCGACGTCTTCCTCTGTGGGGGAGGCATTCCCTCACCGGCTGGGCTCCTTTCTGCACCTGGCATCCCTCTCCTCGCCTACGTGGGCAGCTATCTCGGTGTGCTTTTTCTTTTTGCAGCTAGCAGAGGTGTCTCGGATGGTTCTTCTTTTCTCCGTGGAGTTTGTTGTTGTACCGTCAGGGTGTTGGGGATTACGGCAGCGTTTCCAGGTGCTGTCGGGCCCCTCAGAGGCATTTCTGCTTCCATCTGTGATGTGCTGAGCGTTTTCTGTTCTCGGAGGTGTTGCTGCTGGAGTTGGGGTCAGCACCTCTGTGCTAGGAGCTTTGAGACGCCCCAGCTAATAGGGCTGTGCCTGCAGGCAGATTGCCAGCGTGGTTTCTGGCTTTCTCTGAGCACTGGAGCAGGCTTTCTCTCCCTTCCAGTGGGGTGGGAAACACCTTGATTAGGAAAACCAACCCGGGCTGTTAACAAGGCCCATTGCTACACCCAGCAATTTACTGGCTGCCATGACAAGGGCTTTCGGGTTTCCCATGGAAAACAAAGCAGAGCATCACGACGCGTTTTCTCCTTTCCCTGCCGTACTGTTGTTGCATCTCCCTAAGAGACGGCCCCGCACCCAGTGCGTGATGCTTCGCTTTGCCTTGAGCTCCCGAGGTGCTGCTCGTCAGCAGGGGGGCTGGGGCTGGCCCCCGGCTCCTTCACCGCGACGCCCTCGGCAGCTCTCCTGGAAGTGGTGTCCACACGCCGCCGGTCACGCTCCTTTAGGCCTCCCCCCGTTTTCCTTGCTGGGTTTTCTGTAGCAGTGACTTCGTGCTCTGTGGTGCCGTGCCTTAAGCTGCTTTGAATTTCTGATGCGTTCTGCCCAGGCTGTAGCCCTGACAGCAGGTCAGGGCTGTTTCTCTGTTGGCTTTTTTTTTTACTGGACCCAGAAAAACCGTTCCTAGGATTTTCTGCTGTTGAGCAAGAAAGGTCCCCTCGTGTCCTAACGGTAGCTGTACAAACCGTCCCTGTGGTGATCGCTCCTGACGAATTTTTCCTTAATGCTCCCAGCAATAGACTTGAGGCCCCCTGGGATTTGCTCCACTCTAGAGCCATGCATTATTTACTGAGTTGCTCCTCTCTTCCCAGATCCGTAAACGAAGGAGGGCGTTCATTGACCGTTTCTTGTGCTCGTTTTATGGTTTCATTGCCGCTAGCTCGGCCGTTTGTCAGGCAGCCGCTCTGCTCGGGGGCGTTGCTGCCCGTTGTCGCTGGCCCAGGCGCTGCGGGCTTCAGATGGGCTGGTTGGCTGAAGCGGGGGCTGCACGGTGCTCCTTAGGTGGTGCTGCTTGGTGCGTTTTCACAAACAAGAGTTTGAGGGGATGAGAAATGCTCCGAGCTCTGCGTTAGAGCAGCGGGGGGGCTCAGGGCACGGGGGTGCTCCCTGCTCTTCTCATCCCCGAAGACCTGTGGGAAGCTGCTCTGCTCCTCGGTGTATGGGTGAGGTGTGCGTGAGAGCCTCGTGGCTGGCACTGCAGCATGTGCAGAGGGGTTGGGGAATGGCTGTGTTGGAGGGCAGAAAAACCCGCTGAAAGGGTTCTGTAGGGGTTTTTCCCTGTTCTCTGAAATCCAAAACAGATGTCTGGCCTCTCGTCGGTATCTTAAAACAGAAGAAAAGTCACTGTAGGACCGCTCTGTTTGGAAACTTAAATTCCCACATTAATTAATTATATTTTCTAAATCCTGCGTATTTAGAAATCTGTCTGTGCATGATGAGAAGCAAGAGGCGGGTTTTTCCACTGGGAAGCCGTTCCAGGAGATTGTGGTCCGCGTTCCAGTGGAAAAACTTAGATCCCAGCCAGGCAGCTGCTCCTGGAGGTACTGCTGTATTGAATGACAAATCCGTGGCCCAGCATCCAGAATTGTTTGTGACTTCTGGAAGCGGTGTCTGACGGGCTGGATGGCAGCTCGTGGCTCCGGAGAGAGACTCGGAATCGATAGTCCAGGGTTCTTCCCCCTGCTCAGCTCTTTTGCCACGTCCTGGGGTCGTGCCAGTGAAACCGACTGTGCTGCTGCTGCGCTTCTGTTGCTTGATGCTCGCCGTGCAAAGCGTGCCGGGCAGGGTAGCGCACGTGGCCGGGGGCCGTGCTGGGGCTGTCGGGCTGGGGTCTCGTGTCCGTCCGTCTGCCGGGGGTTGTGTTACTGCCTCCTGACCCCACACACGTGCTTGGCTTCAGGACTAAATTTGCACACGCAGGGAACATCTCTCGCTAGATCTTGGGTGCACCGCCCTGGATGTTTCATGTGCTGAGGGCGGTGAGGGGCTGTGCCATGGCTCCCGCGCTTGTGGCTTGTATCGTCTGGGAAGAGTTCTTTTCCATCCATACGTTGTGTTTGTTTGGAGTACATAAGTGCTCCTCCAGGCCTCTGCGTGTGAATCCAAGGTTATCTAAGAAATATTTAAAAATATTAATTGTGCGGCTGAATCCTCTTACGGTTTCGTTTTTGCACTCTGAGACTCCAAGTCTGCACTCGGATACGTGGGGCTGCCCGCAGGCCCTTCAGTGCCACCCAGGTGTCATGGACAGGTGCTTTGAGTTCTCGGAAGTGACTTCTGATGAATTCTTATTACTTTAAGGCAGCTTTTCAGTATCAACACAGGGTGTGTTTCGCAGGAGCCCTGGTCGCTGGGAGCGATGGTTCCCGGGGAGCCAGCAGGAGAGATTGCGGGGGCCATCTCCGCTAAATACCCCCCCCCCAGCTGGGAATAGCCCTCCCGCGCTGATACTGACGGGCAGGGGGAGCGGGCCGGCCGGGCGGCGCGCTGCGTCCCCCTGCGGGGACGGGGCTGACGTGCGGGTGTTGCGGGCGCCCCGCAGCGGCCGGGATCCGGCAGTACCGGAGGTTCAAGCAGCACGCACCCCTTCGACGGGCGTTACAGCGGCCGGGGCCGCGTGGTGCAGAGCTCCCAGCGCCGGGCAGGCCGTGCCGTGCCGCAGCGCGGTTCCAAAAATTGCGCCCCGCACGCAGCGGGCGCGGCGCGTGTTGCCTGGCGTTAGCAGTGCCGCCCTCACCACGCGTTCATCGGGCGGCCGCGCAACCCCAAGATAAGGACGGTTGGGGCCGCTTCCCGCCCGCCCGCGCTGAGGGACGGCCGAGCGCCGCCCGGGTCACGGCGACGGGGCGCGCGCCGCCGGCGCCCCCCGCACGTCCCCGCGGCTCGGGGGCGCGCTCCGCGTGCCCGCCGCCCCCCTCCCAGCCCGCGTCCTGCCCCTCCCCGGCGCCGGTTGGAGCCGCGGCGGCGGCTGGCGGGGCGTTACCCAGCGTGCCCCGCGCCGGCAGGGGGCTGATTTGCATAGGGGGCGGGGCCAGCGCCCGAGGGGGGCGGGGCCGGCGGCAGAGCGCGCCCCCTGCCGGGCGCGGGGTGCGGCGGGGCGCCCCCAGCCCGCAGCGCTTCCCAGCGAAGCGCAATTAGGGGGGGGGCGCTCATCAGCGCTGCCTGGCGGTCACCCGGCCGGGCTCCTGGCAGCGAGCACCCCGGGAAGCGAAGGGTCAAGGGGCTCCCCCCGTGCTGAAGCGCTGCCTGTGCTCTGCTTGCAGGTGGTGCTCCTGGGCATCGACATCCTCTCCGCCCTGGTGTCGCGCCTGCAGGACCGCTTCAAGGCCCAGATCGGCACAGGTAAGGGCTGCGCGTAGGGGGAACTTGGAAAGAGGCTGAGCCTTTGTAACGGGGCGAAAAATAAAATAATAAACCGGGGGAAATAATGCACTGGGGAGCCAAGGGGCATCGAGGCAGTTTCCTTCTGAGAGTTGGGGGTGTCACTGTTCTCTTCCCACAGTGCTGCCAAGTTTGCTCGACAGGCTGGGAGACTCCAAAGACTCGGTGAGGGAGCAGGATCAGACCTTGCTGCTGAAAATCATGGATCAAGCTGCTAACCCGCAGGTACGCCTGACGAGCCTTCGCAGCACGCGAGTGAGCGACTGGCTGCTGAGCAAGGAGCTGCTCGAGACCGTATGGCTTCGATGCTCTGGTGCTCTGCAGGGTTGTTAATTCTTCCTAGCTTTTTCTTCTACCAGAAGGCTTCTTCCTGTGTGCCCCTGTCTGAAACTCATCTCCTTTGGCTTCTGTTCTGAGTTTTCATTTGAGTATGCTGTTGCATGCCTGGAAGTCAGGATGTGTATGGGAGGGTGTGAGTGTTAGCTGCCTTTCCCCGGGAAGGGGTAGGTAGGTGTCACGGTAATCGCTCTGGGTGCTGGAAGACGCTTGCTTTGTTTAAGTAAAAGTAATCTAGCTAGCGGTGAGTTAGGGCAAATTCAGCAAAGAATAAAGAATTGGTCACACCTAAAAATGGTTTTCTACCTGTCCTGTTCTGCCTCGATTGATGTAAAGCTTATGTACAAGCTCCAGAGATGTGATGCGTGTCTGCTGGGAGAAATAATCTCTCTTTCTCTGTTTCCTTTTTCCCTGTCTGACTTTCTTTGTCTTTCACAGTACGTGTGGGATAGGATGCTAGGAGGATTCAAACACAAGAATTTCCGGACAAGAGAAGGGATCTGCCTTTGCCTTATTGCAACTCTCAATGCGTAAGTCGAACCTCCCGCAGACCGAAGCTGTGCACGCAGGCTTGCCCTGGGATTCACGCTGGTGCCCTTTTGTTCTTTATTGCCAGATCTGGAGCTCAGAGCTTAACGCTGAGTAAGATAGTGCCACACATCTGTAACTTACTTGGAGATCCCAACAGCCAGGTAAGCGTTTGGTGCGAGTTGCTTCTTAAAGTTGTGCTGGTTGTCCTTGTCAGTGAGCGGGGCTCTGGGTTCTGGCTGACAAGGTAGCTAACTGTGCTGCTCTCGGTGAGCGCTGACTGGGAAATCCTTTGGTTAGTTTTGAACGGGTAAGATTTGAAATACGTCTACAACAACATCTAAATCGCATCAACACTTCAACAGAACAACGTCGGTCTGCAGGTGATGCGAACAGAACAAAAAACCTGAATGCAAGGGAAGCTGGGGGATCCCTCTGGGCTCAGTGCAGCATCTGAGCACCTTCAGATAAGAACCCCTCTGGGCAGGGAGGGCAAAATGGGACCAGTCTGACAGCCTAGCCATGTGCTGCCACAAGTTGTGTGAGGAGATTGTGACTAAGGGCTAGAAGCAAGCTAAGCTGGATGGGAGCCTTAAATCCACAGTACAAGTCAAAAATACATACTGGGAAAAAAAAAAAAGCCTGTCACTTCCATGTGCTTCCTGTTCCCTTTTCCATATCTTACTGTTTCCTAGCTCTGTTATTATATATACCTTACTAAATACGGCCAGCCCCCAGTACTGTGCAAAGAGACCTCTCTTGCTAAGGAGAGCTTGTAGCATAACCTGAAATTAGATGTAAACAAGCGAGGTCAGTGAGAAGAGAGGGGGTGAGGAGGCAAGGTTCCCCTTAATGCCATGGAGCACAGGCACCTGCAGGCTTTGAGTATCCCCGTTGTCCTCCCAGCGTGGGTGACACTTGTGATCCAGGTCTGGAGCGGGTATTTAGCTGGGAGGAAGCCTGGGGCGGGCACCTGGGGAAAGGGTTTGTGTTGGCCGTATTTCCATGGCTGTCAGGGCCTCCCCTTGCTAAATCATCTCATGCCTGAGCTGGTCAGATAGAAATCTCTTGTCTGCGAGGGTGCCTTCTCCTGAGCCGTGGGACGTCTGAGCCTGCTGATGCTCAGTCAATGCCGCCCTCTCTTGGTGAAACGTGGTGCAGAGCGAGATCCATGGCAAGCGCAGCATTTTTCCCTGTTGTTGGGGATGTGGGAGGCTTCTTATTGCCCTTTTCATAAGGAGTGGGTTTTTTTTTTTTTGGTTTGTTTGTTTTTATTTTTAGCTATTTAAGAGCTTCTGTAACATGGTGAGCATCAGTTAGTTATCATTCGAATATTGTTGTGCTTCCGGAGAAATAAAATTGAGCTGTAAAGTTTTGCTGTTGCTGTGGCAGCTTAAAGCCAGCGTGGCGGTAGGGGCAGCCTGCCTCACCCTTGTGGGGTTCACCCAGTCCCGCAAACAGAACAGACCTCTGCGTAGCTTGGTGCAGGCCTGCAACCCTTCGGGGCTGCCCTGGGAGGGCACTGGGGGCACTGAGCCGCAGGCGTGTGTCCTGCCCTGCTGGGGCTGGTGGGCAGGGAGGAGAGAGGCCGGGCCGCTGGTGAAGGGCTGAGGTGAACGAAGAAAACGGCTGGATGGAAATGGGGCAGAGCAGCACAGCGGGGTGAGAGGAGCGTGAGTTGAGTGCGAGTCATGTTTTGTGGGAAGCAGGGTGTGCGTGTCTGCCCTGGATTGCTTTGGGAACCCCCTTTTTTGGGGAGGGGAGGGTTAGCGTTAGAAGCAAGCAGAAGTGCATGGCTCTCGCAGTATTTGTGCAGGCGGAACCTTCTCTGCCCACCACATCTGATGGAGGAAGGGGGTTTTAGTAGGCACAGGTGACACTTTATTCAGGTTTCCAGCTCTTCTGGTGGGAGGCAGAGGGAAAGATATGCCCAGCAGTCAGTTTTGCAAATGAGCGTGGAAAACATGCAAAACTATTCAGCAGAGAATCTAGGCCGAGTGCTCCTTCCTGGCGCTGCTGAGATACCTCGGACAGCAGGTAGAGCACGGGGTGCGCAGCTCTTAATGGCTTCATGCTGCTGCTTTGCTCTGGTGTTAAGGTAAATTTCATTTACGATCGGGTAAAGATTGGCCAGGGAGTTGGAAGTTTTTAGTACTTTGACCCTTGTGGTATTTTTGCTTCCTCTGCTGGCCTTGCCTTGTGTCTGGGCTTTTGCTGTTGAGTGGAAGCGTGTGACTCAGGGCTGGAGGTGTTAGCGCTGCCACGAAGCCTGCAGCAGGACTACAGGGGTTGTCGCACCCTTATTCTTCTGCCGTGTGTTTTTCTGTATGAATGCCGTTTCCTTGCGCTGGGCAATATCCAGCCCAGAACAAGCTTTGTGCAGGAGCAGTGGGTCTGGGGGTTCTGACTGGGAAACTGCTCCATTTGCAGCTCACTCAGCTTTTCACGTGGTGACGCAGGTGGCTGATGATCCCTCCCTCCATATTTTATCATCGGCATGTAAAGTTAGGTAAAATTAGACCTCCTAATGACTGCTAATGGAATACACTGATACCGCTAGGAGCGGAGGCTTTTGTGATCATGTGTATGGGGCAGCTGTTGTTGCTGGGAAATATGCAAATCTCTTTCTCCAAAGTAGGGCAGGGATTTATTTATTTAAATTATAAAGATGACTGATTTCTCTCATATCCGATGTTCAGGTTCGAGATGCAGCAATAAACAGCCTTGTGGAGATCTACAGACACGTCGGTGAACGTGTGAGGGCTGATCTCAGTAAAAAAGGATTACCCCAGTCTCGGTAAGTTGAGAAGATCCTTATGTTTTAACTATTTTTGTGTGCTTTTTTAATCCCCTCCTTTCCTTTTTGCAAGGCTTCAGGTGCTGCATGACTGAACCATTTCCTGGGATCAGAGTTTTTCTTTCATTCCATATGCACCTACCTAGGTTTCTTGTTTAATGTGGATGCTGTACCTTGGTCTAAGTATTTCAAAATTACAGCCACAGCATCTTTTGAAAGCTAATTAGTTATCTGAGTTAAGATGTAACACGGTGTTTCTCCTATGTGTCTAGAGAGGGCATTTAGAGTAGCCTGGGTGTCTGTGACTTACAAGGTTGTCATCTGGAGAACCCTGTAGTCGGTATCATCAGTTACAAGGTTTTATTAAAACAAACAAGCCAAACGCAAACAGTCTGTCTGCTTCTGCCACTAAATCATACTAAACATTTTAGTCAGTGCTAGTTGGCTTCTTGGAACAGATGCTTAGGGTAGGGTTTGTGATCTTTGACAACGTGAAATCCAGGAACTCGCTGTGTTTTGTTTTTTAGCTTTTTAAGCCTGTGCTTATCTGAGACCTGATGTGTGAGGTGGTTACATCAGAGCCTTCATTCACCTTGCAGTTTGTTGTGGTGTTTTCTGAGTTTGGGAGGGAGTCAGGCTCGGGAGTCAGGCTCTAGGGATTTGGCTATTAAACCATCTCGGCACTTCACGACAGATATATGTACCGTATAGAAGCTCCGAGAGTTTTAAGTTGATGCTCCTCCATCGAGGAGTACGTAGAGGTTACAGGAGTGTTGTGCCTTGCCCTGCTGTACGCTACGTGCTCTGCAGGCTTCCTGCACAGCCTCAGTGCTTCAACAGGAGGCGAGGGCAGCTGGAGCCAAGCTTTATCCCGTCTCCACAGTGCCAGTGTTACAGAAGGTCTGTTGCATTTGCGAGCCTGGCAGGAGTTAGAGAGGCCTGAGGGGCATGGTGAGTAGAAATGAAGCAGAGGTTAAGGGGATCTTGTGGCTGGTGGAGAAGGGTTTCCATTATTATCTTGTGTTTTAGCGTTACGCTTGAGTTAAGTGTCACGTAGGCATGGCCAGCCTCACCACCTCCACTTCCCCAGCTGCATCCTGGGCTATCCGCGCAGCTGCCTGCGTGGTGATTTGTTTCTATGCTTCTAGTCTTGCTGCAGTTTCCAGCGTGCAGGATCGAACACGGTTAGATCAGAGGATGGAGGAGATGGCAGTGTCCCAATGCACAGAAAGGGAGCATGGGAAGAGGTGGTTTCAGAGGTGGGGTGTGATACTGTTGCCTCTTGTTCCCTAGCGAAAGCATCTGCTGTGCCATGGCCTAAAGGGGTATGCTCTCTAGGGAGGAATAATGAGGTGGGGTAAAGATCTGCTCTGCTGGGCCCATGACGTGATTAGGAAAGAAATGTCACGGGCAAACAGCAATATTATGCAAAGTTTGCATTTTTTTCCTATTGTATTTCTGCAAACGGTTAAAAATAGGCAAAGCAGTAATGAACTGGAAATGCATTTACAAGGAGATCTGCCACACGTTCAATAATGTAGTATTTCCAATCATATTTCTTTTGTCTGTATAGTATCACTGTTTTTTTTTCTTTATCAGCCATTGGACATTGTGATTTTTTAATAATTTTAAAACAACTGCCTTCCATATTGACATTTCTGACAGCATTTCCAATAATGTGAGTCAAGCAAAATCTGTCCTGTAATGTCTTAAATAGGAAGGTTCCTAAAAGTTAAATTCAACTACTGATTGTAGATTTTTCTTTAACTTTCAAACAGGTTGAATGTAATTTTTACAAAATTCGACGAGGTCCAAAAATCTGGAAACATGATCCAGAGTTCAGGGGGTGAGTAGAAGTGCCTGCGTTCTTTTTGGTGCCTTTAGTAATTTTCAGTTGGTGAGACAATGGATGGAAAATAGTATTCTGCTGGGAAAAACAAATATGGGGGATCATTCAGAAATATACACACAGCTTGAGTTGATGTTTAGTTAGTCTGCTCTGTGTTCCTGGTAGTACTAAGGAGAATTTCAAGAACAGAAGGTATTGCTAACTTTGTTTTCCTCTTGACTTCCATTAGGAAAATCCAACTTCTGTTTTCAAGTCCATGGGCATCTTTCTTTAAATTGATGGTAAAATAAATAGTAAATTAAGAGGAAAAGCCTTTTCAGTTTTAATGCCCTACAAAGTACAATGTGTACATATTAACATAGTGTCCTATTTAATGTTCATATTGTTTAGGAATCGTGTTTTGTAATTTCTAAGTTTGTATGCGTTGTATGAGTATGACTGGTAACTAGAGTGAAACCTCTTATAAGAGTTTTCTTTTTGCACTTGTCCAAGCGTAGGATTTTGCTTGCTTTAAAAACAAGTGTCTTATTGCTGCTTTTCATATATAATTCATTTTCAGAAATATTTTTGAGATGCTTTCTGATTCAAAGGAGAGAATTCATCTTTCTGCCAAGAGCTGAGTAGAGCAGAGGTAGAAAAAATGCGGGTTCAGTGCTGCAGGTTCATTTTATTCATCAGGAATGAATAAAATGGACTTATTTGAAAATTAAGTTGTATTTTGGGTTATTCCAAAATGTCGTATGATATTCCCTTCTACATCTGGAAATGATGAAAACCTGTAACGGGTTCATCTGTGTTGGAATGGGTTAAAACTCCTCCATGCTTTTCCACAATGTAGGAAAATGTGGTCTGTACACGTAGATGATGCGTAGAGTGGCCTCATCTGCTTATGAGTGCAGTTGAGGAGCAAATCTCCTTGTACTTTTTTTTAAAGGAGAAAGTAAATATTTAATCCCTTAGCAAACACCTTAAGGTTTACAACCTCTAGATGTTTATTCTGAAATCCTAGCTCAACCTGAGACAAGCATGCTCTTGATCCAACTTCCCTGCTTTCCACTGGCTAGGCTATGGTAGGATTTTTGTTTTGCTAGCAGTGGAATGGACTGGATTTTCAAAACAGGAAAAGTTAACTTAGTGTATCATACTGTGTAGCTTGCTGTTCCCTGTTCCCTGTGAGATGTGTTGCTACTTTGTCATTTTAAACAAATGATGTGCTGGGATGATGTCTGTGGGTGGGATTCCTGCGGGGTTTTTCCTCTATGAGGAGGGGAAAAGTTTCAGGTGGTTATTGTGCCACTAGCTAAATCCAAGCTAAATTTACTCAGGGTTTTTCTAAGCCAAATAAAAGTGATTTTTGTAGAAAATCAGGTATGTCACAACTGATTAGTAGAGTATTAATATGAAAGAGGTGAGATAACGTGTAAGAATTGAACTTCTGTGAAGAGTGAAAAGCTAGAGTAAATTTGGATTTGCAATGCAAGTTTCAGCTCTGCAATTATTTTAGGATATGCTGGATCCTGAACAGTACCAGAACCACCACTTGCTAATGGTTGGCTTTCGAGAGGTGGTTCTGGTCTCCGGACTGAATGTCCCAGCATATGTCATGACGTGATTCATAGCTGCTGGCGATCTTGAAAACATCAAAAGAAGCAAGATGGGACAATAGGGATGACCTTTTGTAGGCAGATGATTCTTGGTGTGCCATCTCTTTCCAAGAAAGCAGACCACATGTTTTAAAACTCAGTCAAGGAAGGATTCCTTAAGAACATGACCTTTTTTTTTTTTCAAAAAAAAAAAAAAAAGAAAGTAAAGCATCTATCTGTATCAGATTTATTACTTTTAGGCTTCACTGAAAATTATTTATTTATTTATTTATTTTTAATGCACCTTCCTCTGCCACCGTTCTGATGAAAATGACGTTTAAATCCCGTGCATATACACTGCTGAGGACCTTACACACCCTGTCTCGTGCCCTTGACTCCACCAACAGTCTTTTTGTGCTTCCTGACACAAATATGTCCGTCTTCCTCACTCTGCTTAACCCAATCTGATGTCTCACTGTCCTTGCTTGTGCAGTCCCTGGCGTGTTAGCATTTCTTCTCTGTTGATACTCCTGAGTGGGCGTTGAGACCAAAGAGTAGCACGGGGGAAGAAGAGTTGGGGAGTGTGGAGAAGCGCTGCGGGGTCAGAGCGAGCAAGATGCAGGAAGGGTAGGCTCTCCTGTTGGTCTACCAGGATACTCTTCATCTTTTGCCAAGAATGAAAAAATTGGTAGTTTATCTTTTTGAAGTTGTGTAAGCCTCAAAAACCCTAAGTGATGAGGCTCATCTTCACCCATGGTCACAAGTCTGTTATGACCGAAAGGCAAGTCCTGTAGGGTTTCCTGTGTCCCTGATGCCTCCTGCAGCTTTTGAACAAAGGTGACATTTTCAGCATCTGTCACCAGGAAGAATGATAAATATTGCATGACCAAAAGATTAGCTTTTCTCAGGAAACAGCTGTCTCAGCCTCGTTAGTCCTGTGCTTCTGGCAGAGTACGATATCGATTATGAGGACGCCTACCTGTTAGCGTTGGTAGCACTGCCTTTGGTTTGTAACTCCCAGGCCTTGCCTACAGCAGCAGCAAACTCAGGTTGGTGCCTCTCTGTACCTACCTTGTTCTATTTCCAGCTCTACACAGGCTGCGTTTGTGTCCCAGAGGTTTTGGGAAGCAGACAGGCAGATGTTTGCGCAGCCTGCAGCTCTGTAAGCACTCGTCAGCATTAAGCAGCGCTGCAGAAGAAGCAGCAGCACCTGCTCACGCTGGATTTTCTGCCCCGGATGCTCCCTGTGTTGGTGGGATGGGTGCTAGTGCTGCTGGCAGAGGGCAGAGGCCGCAGGATAGACCTGGCTGAAAACAAACACGTTGCCTCTTGAATTCACCCCCTTGGGTAAGGGCTCTGTGTTGTGCAGGGGTAAGGCATGCCTCTGAAATGGCAAGATGCAAGTGGTATCACGACTTCCAAAAACACTAGCAAAGATCATGTCTAACTTTTTCATTTGGTCTTATGGGTGAGTATGTGGAATCTGTACTTCTCAGCTGGGTAACCCGGAGCAGGCTGAGTAAAAGCGTGATTTGTCACTGAGCCCTGGCCCAGGACAACTGGAGCGTGCCAGTTACAACAGGGTTTGAAATGGTTGGCAGAGCTGCCTTCTCGCACAACGTAGTGTTACTGGGCAGGTGGGAGGGCGAGAATTGTTTCTGAAATGGTAAAGCGTGCCAAAACATCTGGTCAAAGAAGAATTGGGGTTAAGATTGATCCTTCAGAGTTCAGCTTACTGCTTGGGATGAGTTTTGTGGACTGCTCCCTCTGGTGAGTGGGATAGACTCTAGTGTTGCTGGCCACTGAAGATTCAAATTAAAAAAAAAAAGCAACTGCAACAGCTTTTTTTGTATATCAGGAGTAATTTGGAGACAAGTGAGGTTTCTATAAGTTGCCAAAGATTTCTTGTAACTAATGCTTCGTATGACACACATACACAGGTGAACAAAATTTTATTGAGCTTACTAGTAAAAGTCCTTTAAAGAACAGGATATATTCTGATCCCATGTGTGAAACAAATGAATCGGCTCTAATCAGACTGTGAGCATTGTAAAGAATCAAAAATACGAATTATTTCCTTATATTTACTTTTCTGTACTGTGGTCCATTGCTGTTGCTTTGGATTTATCTTGATGGCTATTTTTTTTTGGCTAGGTTTTGTTTTCACTGTTTGATAATAGAAGAATCAAGCGAGTGGTGGGGTGGGGGAGGTTTGCATTGTGCGAGGTGTTTCGTGAAGAGGGAGGGAGGTTTTGGTATGCTGAAGTATGCTGCTTGTTGCTAGGCTACCACAAGACCTTATGGCTGGAATATGAAGTTAAAATCCACTGTGGGTTTCTCGATGATTCGTGGTGCATCTCTGTTTTGTTACCAGGCCTATAATTAGTCAGCCTCTTGAAGCAAAAATTATAGTTTTTCCCCCTTCAGGCTTTCAGCAAGCTAATTATTTTTTGTATAACTGCTTTTGCTAATTATGCAGATGCCATATTCCCCTGGGACAAATACGTTTTCAGCATGAAAGAGCCAATAATTGCCAGCTAGTCAGCTGCTGTCTTCGCATGGCGTTGCGTGATGATCTTTAATTGGATGTGATACGGGGAGAGGCTATTGGACATAAACAGGCTTTCATTTACTCCAAGAAATTCATGCTGCACAGGCTTTCTCGGCCTCATGTCTGGAAGGACCTGAGCATAAAGCATGCAATTTTTTTTCCGTGGGTTTGAATTGTCTTGAATCTACCAGGAGCCTGGAAGACTTTATATTCAGGATGAGGAACGTGCTAAGTGATCTGCTGAGAGATACAGATGGATAGGAGATGATCCAAACCAGAGCTGTTAGTAACCAAACTGTTTTGATGCATTTTTCATGCTCTTGATCGTTATGGTATCATAATACAATGTGTTAACGTGAAACATTTGTATGTATGTTTATTTTACATATGTGATGTGATTTCAGTGAGACCCTTCTACACAGGTGTGTGCAGGGATACTGCAGTGGTGTGCCGGGAACGTAGTACCTGTTCGTAGGAAGGGGACCAAACTTCCTTTTCTACATGGAATTTTGCATTTGCTCAGGAGAGCAAGACTTACGAATAGTGGAGGTGTTATTGGTCTTGGGCTGCAAGGAAACGAAAGCAGGAGAGGTAACGCCAGCAGTCTGGGGCTGAGCTCTCTCCCCCACATATGCTTACACAGCGTAAGGTGAGAGGAGGATGCAGTTTTAGTAGTTGCCTGGTTTTGTTAGTTCTAGGAGTAATCAGATTAAAACAATGTTTAAATAGCACAAGTGATGATTCCAGTTGCTGAAAGCCTGAGAAGAAGGAACAGTGTTATTCCTGAACAGAACCACTTCTGTATTTGAGGTATTGTTTAATCTAAGCTAAGTAATGCTAGTTGTTGGCTTGATTCTCTTTTGGTTTAAGAGGAAGTTGACAGCTCAGAGGCAATTAGCCGAAAATTACCTATTCTAGATTCCCATGTTATGCTAGTAATAAAGCTAGTCACTGGATGTCACTTCGCTATTTATTATAAGGAGAAAAATAACCAAGTGTTGCCATGTGCCTGTGGGTGGGATATTGTTTGTTTGTCAACACACGTCCGAGCACCAGAATTAGACTGGAAGGAGGGGTGAGTTTTTGTGATACCACAGAGAGGTTTAGAACTGACAAACACCGTGCTGTGCTTTTCTGCATTCATGCCTCATTGTGCAATTTGATTTTCCATTATGTCTTGTTCTCTATTTTGTTTTCAAGCTGAAATAGAAAATGAAATAGGAAACTAATTTAATTGACTCAGCATTCCCTTGCTATAAAAAAGCAAGGAAAGACCCCTTTATCCCCACAGGGGTTGAGAAAGTAATAATGTCTATGATTCAAAAATCAGTACTGCCAGCTGACTGTACGTCCTTGTGGAAGATATAAATGGGCAAGACCAGCTCTGCTTCCTTTCTATTACACAAATTTGTAAACAAGCATATTACTGCACTCTGGATTTAAAATCCTTAGATTTAAAAGGGAGTGATGGGAGCAAACAGGCAGAGGAGGACAAATGGTGCTCAGCTGCATGCTGAACAGGCTTTTATTTTGGAGGAGAGGTGGCAATCATCTGCTAGGTCACACAGAGAAGTCATTTAGGAGGGTGGAGAGTTTGCTGGTGGTTAAGTTACTGAGAGACATGTACTGTAGGGCTGCTTTCGGAGCACAGTGCTCTTCCTCAGCATCTCAGGAGCACTGCAGATAATGACTACAGGGAAAGGTAGGTGCTAATGAACATGCTACAGGGCTGGGTGGTTTTATTTGTTAGCATCTGAATATTTGCCTGTTAAATTTCTTTTTAATATTGTGAAGAGACTGAAGCAATCTTGCAGTAGAAGTGAAACTAACAGCCTGTAAGCATCTGTGGCATGGTGACATCGAGTTCAGCTTAAGCTTCTATAAAATATGATAAATGACCTGTTTGACAGGGGTAAAGGAAGAGTATGTATATGTAAGGACGCAGAACATGCCATGAGAGGGGTGAAGGGCAGGTATTTTCAGATGTTCTCGCTGGTTTGTGATGTTTGGTCACTAAAGATTTATTTCTGAAGTGGTTCTTTTTGCAGTATCAGTTGGGAAGTTTATTTAAATTGGATGTAACTCCTTTTGAGGTAACATTGAATTGTAGTTCCAAGAATGTGCTGAATGGGGATACCACCAGCTTTTTTGTAGTTTTGTGTTTTAACTACATTTTTGTAACAGAAGAGGATACCTGTGGAAGTCAGAGAGGCGGGGGGCGGGGGAACTAGGTGAGTGGAAATTGAAAGGCAGAGGAGCTCTGTATCTATTCACCTGTGAAGAATTAATTTATGGGATGGAATTATGTTTTGAGTTTATTTCTGGTACATTGTAAGCCTGTGCCTTTCATCTTAGCTGTTAGAGGAATTGATTTCTGTTAGCCATCTTTGCAAAAGCTGTCTTTTTTTTTCCATTTTCCCCATTCAATGTACGTGTTGTCCTGCTGAAATACCTATTATGTTGTGGATATAGCAGGTGAAATTGAGCAAGTTTGAGATTGTCAGTATCTGAGTTGCATGGATGTTGGGTTTGTGGTGTTTACCCTCTCAAGATGAGGTAATTGGCAGCTCATCTTGTACAGGGTTTAGAAGGTGGAAATCACCTGAGTAAATTGAATACCATGGGACTGATACTGCGTGACCGTACTTGCTGTTTTTACACTCAGCTCTTTAGACTTTAGATCCTGTCGTAATATTGTGATTTGCCAACACTATTGCAAGGCAATCTGTACACAGATTTTTCAGAGGAGGCAGGGGGATGCATTTACGTGGTGTTAACTGTGAACAGTCAATTAATGCCTCCCAGCTCTGGGAACCAAAACACTAAAACCTGTATTGGTCATTTCTTAATCTCATCAGTGAACTACACTGCCTGTCACTGGGCCACGTTACCATCTGTAGCTGAGATACCTCCTTCATTCTGTCTCCTCCTGTGCAGGTGACAAGAGAGGAATTCAGAATATCTTTTTTTCTAAAATTGGAATTGTATGTTGAAGAATTAAGGTACATACCAGAATTTTTTTAAAGAAACTAAGCATGTATTTGTTAATGAAGCACAATGATTTCGTCATGCTGGAAACTTCTCAGCTTTGAAGGATTAGCTGTTGTAATGAAGAGCCTGGGGTCACAGTCCGGCTGGTTTTATCTGGGAGGGGAAGCATCTGGTTGGGAAGTTTCTGATCTCCAGGTTGCCATTGGTTGTTGAAGCTGTGATAATAGTT
The DNA here is from genome assembly GCF_964211835.1 of Anser anser. Taxonomy (NCBI): domain Eukaryota; kingdom Metazoa; phylum Chordata; class Aves; order Anseriformes; family Anatidae; genus Anser; species Anser anser. Next base: position 14,617,409 of record NC_139726.1, on the reverse strand, counting down.
GATAATGTCAGAGGAAAAGTAAGTATAGAAGTTGTTAGGGCTATTATTGTCGCCTGGATTGAATCCAGGGTGCTTTTTGTGTTGACCTACCTCGCAAATTGGGAATAAGCTACTGGCTTTTCCATCGAAATGTGTATTATTCTGTGGATGCAATGTGTTTTTAGGTAAAGGTTGAGTGTGAGTAATCTCAGTGGAGCTCTCACCTTGAGGATGGCACCTTCTTCAGACCATAGGATTCCTTTGCAAGGAAGCAGTGGACCAGAGTTACTTTGGTTGTATGTCTACCAGTGTCATTGCTTTCTTAACCCTTGGCGATTTTGTATGAATACAGAAGCCCTCTTTTGCCAAAACGTTGGTGTAACCAAACAGAACCACTTCACTGTTGCATTTCGTGGTATTTCCAACAGACCTGCAAGAAGCACAGGCTAAAGGAGTAGCCAGCTAAATGATGAGATTCTGCTGTTTAGTGTGGAACTCATGAACAAAAGATTAGCATGCACAATTCCATTAATGCTAATGCAAGTTAAAAGCATAAATAACCTGCATGTCTGGAGATGAACTTCTTTATGCAGGGCCTAGTCTCTTTCCCATTGGTATAAGTACCATGTGGATCTGACAGACCTCAGCAGTTGTCTTAAAGGACACACAAAATTTGGAACGCATTGCAAGGACAGATCTCCAGTCCAGTGTCTGTAACAAAACTTAGAATGAATTACAGATAATACCATACCCTTCCCATGGAAACTGTAGTAACATCTGGTAGAGCTATGCGGATGATCACATTGCTGCTTTCTCTACCGTGTGCTTTTATCTCCAGCTTTTCATATCTTTCTGTGTCATGTTGGTTTAATCTTTAAAACAAAACCTCAAATCTGCAGCTATTGCCTTTAACATTCTGGACCAGTCTCCTAGGATCTGTTACGCCACTTTGCCCAGCTAGCACTCCCTAGCACTTCTGCCAGAGAGAGCTAGGGGTCAAGGCTGGATCAATATCAACTCCAGTGACATTTTCAGATAAAAGGGCTAACTCTAAATCTCATGTTTCTGATCTGTTAGTTTTCACATGTATTTTACAGAAGCATATTTGTCAATAGGATTGTTCATACACGTGTGTACACCTTGATCATTTTGAGTGTAGCTATGATGTAAGTCAGTCTTTCAATTCTCAAAGAGAGTCAGGAGTATAAATTGCTCAAATATATATAAAGGTTGATGTGCTAGGGGCAAGCTGTTATGAATGAGAAGTATCCCATGGTCACATGCTCTGGATTTGTGAAGCTTCTTGGGCTTGTGTTTATGTATTTTATACACTTTGGCTTCAGCACTTGCTGGGGAAGCACAGTAAAGTACTTCACTGAGCAGAAGTGGCGGTATCACATTTTCCTCTGCTAGGGCAAGAATTACAGAACTGTTCTTGAGGTAGGAAGCTTTGCCTGAGGCTTACAAATAGCTTAGAATCATAGAATATCCGGAGCTGGAAAAGGCCCGCAAGGATCTTCAAGTCTGTCTCCTGGTTCCGTACAGGACCACCCAAACATCAAACCATGTGTCTGAGAGCATTGTCCAAATGCTTCTTGCACTTGGTGCTGTGATCGCTTCCCTGGGGGGCCTGTCCCAGTGCCCGAACACCCTCTGGGTGCAGACCCTTTCCCTAACCCCCAGCCTGACCCTCCCCTGTCCCAGCTCCATGCCGTTCCCTCGGGTCCTGTCGCTGTCCCCAGAGAGCAGAGCTCAGCGCCTGCCCCTCCGCTCCCCTCGTGAGGGAGCTGCAGGCCGCCATGAGGCCTCCCCTCGGCCTGCTCTGCTCTGGGCTGAACAGACCAAGGGACCTCAGTTGCTGCTCATGTGTCTTTCCCTCCAGACCCTTCACCATCTTTGTAGCCCTCCTTCGGACACTCTCTAGTAGCTTTATATCATTCTTATATTGTGGCGCTTGAAACTGTGCACAGTCCTTGAGGTGAGGCCGCAGGACCAGGCAGAGCAGGACAATCCCTTCCCTTGACCTGCTAGCTGTGCTGTGCCTGAGGCACCCCAGGGTACGGCTGACCCTTTTGGCTGCCAGGGCACGCTGATGACTTGTGTTCAACTTTCTGTCAACCAGAACCCCCCAGATCCCTTTCTGTGGGGCTGCTCTCCAACCTTTCTTCCCCCAGCCTACACGTTTCCATGATGGCCCTGTCCCAGGTGCAGAATCTGGTGCTTGCTCTTGTTAAACGTCATGTGGTTGGTGATAATCCAGCCCTTTGATTTGTCCAGATCTCTCTGCAAGGCCTCTCCACCCTTGAGTGAGTCAACAGGTCCTCCCAATTTAGTGTCATCTGCAAGCTTACTTAGCATACCTTAGGTCCTGCATCAAAGTCATTTATGAAAACATTGAAGAGAACTGGCCTTAAAATGGAGTACTGTGGGAACCTCACTAGTGACTGGCTGCCAGGCTGATGTAACCCCATTTACTGTAACCCTTTGAGCCTGACCAGTCAGCCAAGTGTTCACCCATTGTATTATGTTTTTGTCTATCTGTTTGCTGGACATTTTGTCCAGAATGATATTGTAAGAACAGTATCAAAAGCTTTGCTGAAATGCAAAAAGGTTACAACTACTGGCTTCCCTTGGTCAACAAGTCTCCACAAATGCAGCTAATCATGCAGGTTGTCCTGCCCATCTCCTTTTTATGTGCTGGTTCTGTGGCCAAGCCTGGGAACTGGGTGCTTGAAAGTAGTCTCCTGATACTTCTTGTAAGCTGTTTTTTATATAGGATCCCTGTCCCAGTTAGAGCTAAATTGCCGTCCTTAATCAGCAGTCTTAGCAATGACCAAAGACTGCTTGGGGGAGATGAAATTTCTCACACCTCTTGTGTGGCTTTGAATTCCTGTGCTGCTGCTCTCATTTATTTGATGAGATTTGTTTTCAGGCTAAGCATGACATAAGCTTAACAAGTGAACTGAGTTTGGCTGCTGTAATCGTCAGCTTCTGAAGGGGAAAGCATCCATCCCTAGGTAACTGGTGAACCTACAGGATAGGCTTTTAGCAGCAATAAGAGCATGAGACACGCAACCCTGCAGGACAAAAAGCATCCCTGCCCTTGCAGAACAGTGTTTGTGTAGTGTACCCACAGTAGCTACAGTTTCCATAACCATGAGATCTTATTCGACTGTGTTCCAGTGTCTAGACTAAAGAGCACATAATTGTTTTTAAAGAACCTAGGAGTTAATGCTTTTGCAGACTTAAAGGTAGCCTTACGTTGAGTCTCATTTTCCGTATTCAAGCAATTGATCTTATCCTGGACTAGACTGATTATACTATCAAGTTCATTTCTGAGAGAAAGACATACTGATACAGATGGTGTACCCAGTTTTAACATACAGCTGTAGAACAAGTAACTGCAGTTGCAGCCCTGTAAGTCAGGGGCATAAAGAGGACCTTTCTTCTAAACACAGGAGCAGACAAGTGCTGATTTGTTACTCCAGTATGAAGTACAGTTAATGCGTTGTGTGTACTTGGCTCTGGTCTAGCATTATGTTGCCCTCCTCCTTCATTATGTTTGGCTGGAGTATTTTGTTTGCTGCTCAGATACAGTGATGTGAAATAGAGCAAAACCAAACTGTAAAAAGTGTCCTATTTTTTGTAGTATTAAGGCAGCAAATGCTGTATAATGACTGGGTTTCTTTTGCTTGCTGAAGGAATTAATTCTGCCCTGCTTGCTCTGTCAAAGGAATCCTTTTGTTGCATTGTGAGAAGCAGTTTGAATCTTTTATTTGTTTATTCCCCCGAAGCCCAAGACTACAGACAGCCCTGGATAATCCTTGCTTGGTTTACAGTGTACGTGTAGCCTGCAGGGAGCTCGCTGCAGCCAAAGCTTTGAGGAAAAAATGCTGATGGCATTTTCATTGCAGTTGGCCTTCTGAGAGAAGCCAGGTGAATCTTAGTGCACACAATGCACTGTAGAGTAAGAGATAAACATCTTCATTCACTGTACAGCATCACTTGAAGTGCTTTTCTTAAGAATGGCAAAATAGCAGCTGGATTTCCAGACCAGCTCCTTTTTCTTCAGAGCTCTAACAAATGCTGTTAGATGCTTGCCATGGAAGTGTCTGGTATAGTTGCAGATATTAATGCTCGTGTCTAATGAATATGAAATGTTCCAGGATTTCTCTGGAATAGCAATTTGTTAGTGCTGGACACTTACGTGCAGACATGGGAAAGACAAATTCACGCTTTTTCTTGACTCCAAATCTGCTCCCTTTGACATTAACAGATTATCTAGTGATTTCAGTGAACAGGGTGCTCTGTAAAGGGCTGGCCGACTATGTGTTGTAATAGCCTTGTGTGGATGTTTTACTGAAGATCACTCTAAGTCTTTCAGAGGAGTAGCACTTTTATGTATGAAATGATGTCAACACCATTTCTCCTGATGTCTCCTTTCTGCAACTGGCCGTGGCTCTTGCAGAGTTGTTGCTGCCCCCTCTGCCCCGCACATAGTGGGACCATTCCTCATGGATGCGGTGTGGGTAGGGGAAAGGTGCATCCATCTTTCCAAGAAATGACACGTGTCTTCTATATACATCTCTCCTGAGTAACGGCTCTCCAATCTAGTGGAGCTCTGGCTCATAATGAGACCTGACACTTCTAATTAGGTCTGCTTTATGAAGAAGGGGTCTAACTTTGTTCTTGATGATTTGATTTCTCCCACTGCACCCCCACCCTAATTATTACTTGTGAACGTGAGAGAGCAGGGGCGGTCCTGGAGCCAGCGCTGGAGAGGCAGGGGCTGGGCATGCTTCTCTCCCTCTGTAGCTCTGCCAGTGCATTTCAGCTCTGATTTACACTCCTGCTGTTTGAGCTTTGCGCTGGGCAGGAGCTGAATCTGCAGAGATTTCTTATCACACGAGCTTTTATGATGCAGAGAGACAATCACGCTCCTTTTCACTTGAGACTTAAATAGGATCTGATCCTGAGCTTCCACAGGCAAAATGTTTATGCACCAGCTCCCTGAAACTTATTCTCTAGCCCCCCACCCCCTTGAGCTTCATACTTGTCTCTAGTGCTTTCCTCAAATGTGTGGTTTTTGTGACGTGCTGGCCCTCGTCTCGCTATGCTAGGCATTCTGCAAGAATCTGGGACTGGGCTGGTTCTTGTTTATGCATATACAGTGTGCTCCTTGCTTACTGCTCCCTTCCATCCTGCTCCCTGAAGCCTATTTATTAGTATATGTTCAAAGCAGTTTTGTCCCTGTTTCTGTCCAAGCTATTTCTGGTTTCTGGGAGCGTCATATAAGCAGCCCTGTGCATGCTGTTGACGGAGCACGGGGGAGATCTGGTAGGATACTGGGGTACGGGGAAATTTTGTGGCACAGCTGTGCTGAATCCTGCAGAAGAGTTCAAGGTGAACATGGAGCCTTTATTTTATCCATCTGGTCCTCATTAAAAACAGGGTTCAAAACTGAGGAATTTGTTTGAAACTCTTGGTGGGGGGAAAGTGATTGACGGCCAAAGGGAACATAACCAGGCAAGGTGCTCCGTCAGCTACAGTGGGAAATTCCCCCGTGGGCCTCCGGCATGTGTGGGAGGAAAACAGTTCAGTCCTTTCTGCTTGCTTCCCCCCTGAAAGGCTGGACCACAGACCCGTCTAAACCAGCACGTTACATTCTCTAGAAAATGCTATATACTGCCAGTTTGAGGTGAGAACTTGCCTGAGCAGTATTTGATGGTGCTCTGCGCCCTTGGCCACTGATGATCCCACCAGCCATTTCAGAAAGCTCCCTTACGGCACAGAAGTGAGTTCTAGAAGATGGCACGCACTGCAAGTAGTGACGAAAGGAAACCAGTGTCTCGTCTCTTAATTTGTGGGCCAGAATCTTCATTTTCTGTACCTATAATGCTTATACCACTAGCTCCAGAAAAACCTGAACTGAAAACAAGGCCTTACCTAGCAAGAGATTTTCTTTTGGCTTTATGCAAGTTCCAGTCGCTTGTGTACTGCAGGGACTGGGAGGGGACAGCCTTATGCTTGCTTTTTCCATGATCTGATAGGGTTTTTTGGTATTGTGGATGGTGAAACGCTGGAGCAGATTGCCTAGAGAATCTCAGCCCTTGGAGATTTTGAAAGCTTGGCTGGATGAGGCCCTGAGCAACCTGGTGTAGAGCTCTTTGAGCAGGAGGTTGGACCACTCGACCTCCAGAGGCCCCTTTCAACCTAAATTATTCTATGATTTTGTTTTTCATTCAGTAGGAGACAGTAGTTATCTAAGATCCCCAAGTTAATCAGATGTTTTTGACTCGGCGCTTTTATGGCCGTGTGTGTTAGTAAGCTAAAGACAAAGATTGCTGGTGTCATTTGATACCGCGCGTTCGCCTCTTACTGAGCACTGCAGTTTAGCCAAGTGATAACGGTGCTAAAGGCAGAAGAAGAAAATGTGACCTCTGCTAACAGCACAACTCGGTGTCAGCATAAAACACCTGCAAGCCATGACAGAGGCACCTCTGAAAATGGCAACGCGTATCTTTTTTTGCCGATTAGCCCCTGCTGATTTGATGTTACACGAGAGCTGATGAGAATACTTCATTCTGGTCTTATTGATCTGCCATCAGTGTGGCTGTCAAGTTGCGCATGGGAGTATTTCAAGAAAGAATTAAGCTGCAGATTATGCTTTGATTTTAATATGAAAAACCTAAAGCTTGATATTTAAGCGTTGGATATATTCTAATTATTTATCAGCGGATCTGCTTACTACATATTAATGGCTGAATCTGCATTTCGTTCCATTTAATCTTCTTGCCATACTTCAAAATACCCTTTTTAAGTCTTCTGAACCTTTATTTTTAATTGTAAGCTTCTCTGGGTTGCTGAGCTCTGTGTTCCAGTTTCCCATGTAGGAAAGCTACACATTTTTGGACTCATTTTTTGACCCTTTTCTGTCGTGTTTACGAAAGGAAACTAAGTAAACCTGGTTTAAATATACTCCTTGTGCCCAATGCAGGGGGGAACCTCCCCAGACAAACCCACCCATGTTCCAGGCAGTAATTATCGGTGGCTCTTTGTGTGAATGGGAGGGGGCTTCCCGGGGCTGGCAGGGATTAGTAGGATCCTGGGTTTTAATGTTAAGAAACAAAAATAAAACAAAAACTGCTAGAAAACAGAAAGGAATGGAGGTTCTTTGGGAAATACCCTACGTTCTATGTTCTGCCTTCGCGGGGTCTGTCTGACAGTGAAAACTTCAATTTAGTCTCCTATGTAAATGGAGGGTGTGTGGTAGTAGGGTCCCACGAATCTTTGCATGGGAAAGAAGGCATGGCAAACAGTTATAAAAATGAGGCTAATTTCTTGGACTATTGATTTTATTTTTTTTTATTAATGCTGGTATGTGAAGGTGGAGTTGAAATTCATGCTTGCCAATTAAAACACCTGAACTTACTTGTTTTCAAACTCTGGAGCGAAGGGAGTCTAAATATAGTTGTGCGTCACGTGCAGTGCTTCACATGTGCTCGCTCCTCTGTTTGCTCGTCCGTCTGTAGGGAAAGGCAAGCACAGATGGCTGCTAAAAAGAACCAGATGATTTGCCAGTATGGTGGTGTGCTTGCAGGAGTCAGACTTGGATGGGCTCGAGACTGCTTTTATGTCACTGCTTTTAGTTCTCCGTTTAAATTCCTCATTTATGTTCCTTATTTTTTTAAAAAAATTTTGTGGAGGGACTTATTTATGGGTTTTTCCATTCTAGCAGTGTGCTGCTTGACCTTTTGGTCATCCTTGTTAAACAGCCGTTCTCGTTTGCAGAGCCTAAATGAGAACAGGACATGCACGGAGAAGTTCAAATGTGGGACTTGCCTAACTTTGTGAGAGACAATTACGGATTCCTCCTGCTGCAGTGCCAGAAGGGAAAGATCTCTGCATCCATTAACAGCCCCTTTCCTTCAAAGTAAATAATGCCATGAAGAGACCCTCACCAAAGGGGCAGCGCGAGCATGGTTTCATATTTTTAGCTTGGTTACCTTACCTTAGCAGGACAGGAGTTCCCCTCGGGGCAGGTGGTTATGCAGGCTGACGGTTCAGTGCTCTCTTCCCTGTCTGGGTTGTGGCTCCCCATCGTGGATTCTGATCTGACAACGTCTGGGGAACCGGGGGGCTGTGCCAAGCTTTGTCCTCCCATTGCCCCTTGCTCTACTCCATTGATCTGTTGTGTACAGAAGCCCTAAGCCCTTTTATTAGCAGTGAGTAGTCCTATGGGAACTGCGTGCTGTGCTTAAGGTGCTTCAGGTCCTTGAAGTGTTTCAGGTAGGCTGGAAGCTTCTGGGCTGGGTCCATCTCCTTGCTCCTTCTCAGCTTCAGTCTGGGCAAAATAACAGTTCCTGCTGCTTGGAAATAAAGCGCCGTGGAATTGAGGTGAGTCATTCAGGTGGCTCAAGTGACCCAAGTGATTTACTTATGAGCCACAGATGAACCAGGCTCATCCTGCTCTCATGTTCTGAGGGAGCCCCCAGACCTCTTCTCTGTGAAGAGACCGATAGCTGGTAAAGCAGTGGGCCATGGACGAGTCATTATCCCCAGACAAAATCTCATGCTTCTGGGGTACCTGCAAGCTCTCAGGGCTTTCATGCTCGTGCTTCCCAAAGGAGCAAAGTGATCCAGTGGGGCCCCCAAACTGTAACTGGCACTTTGGTTCATCCAGAGATGCCAAAGGTCTGTTGGAGTGTAGAATTTGACTTGGGGGGTTGGAAATGACATTCTCCCACAACTTTTATTCCTTTTCCTTCTAGTTTTGGCTGCTTCTGGAAGCAATGTACTGTTAGCTGCTGGCCTGTCCCGTGTTTGGTTTCGGTAAGAGCTGCTGACAGAAGGCAGTGCCCCGTGAGCATCCCCATGTTTGCAGTTAAGGCAGCAGCCGCCCATGCTACATGCTAAAAATTACTGAATTGGTTGGAGAAGGGTTTATGGGGCTTTCTTCTGCAACCCAGCCTGCTGACATTTTCTGAGCTGCTACTAGCGATATGCTTTTCTGTTTTCCTCCAGTCCATGTCTTTACAGACTGCAGTCAATTGTTTATGCAAATTTATTTTAATGTTAGTTCTTCATACTGAGCCTTCAGATAGTCTAAGCAATGCCTGGAAACAGCTGCTAATAATAAAAACTTGCTAATTTGGTACTCGGCTCTGCCTCCACTTTCACACCTCCTCCGTGCTATTACCAGTTCCATACCTGATAGTGTTTGAGCCATGGAGGTTGAGTGTTACTTACCGTGCCAACCGATAGTAAGCCTGCCTGTCAGAGGGATTATTAACACTTGGCTGCCTGCAGCATAACACTGACATGGGCGCTCCTTCCGCTCTGATCCGTGGAAATGGAAAGCAAATGCAAAACAGTCTGGAATCCCCACTGCTGATCCTAAGCAATATTATAACTTATAATAATAATAAAAATGCCTATTGTGAAATGAACGATATACAAGGACTGTTACTTTCCTCATTAGATTTATGCTGTCTAAAACATATTTCATTTTAAACAACTTATTCTCCCAACTTCATATACTCCTTATTGACACGTGTAAAAGGAGCAGTCATGTTCCAAAAGGTTTTTCATATGAGCTTTGAAATATTTACGCTAGAAAGAAGACCCAAGCCAGTTTAGTCTCAGTGCATCAGCTCTGTAACGTTTGTTCCTCTGCCACAGGCTTGATGCTATATCTGAAATTAAATGTGTTTAAAATCAAATATTTTTAGTTCTCTGACATCTCTCATCCTCTTTTGCTCTTTACTCTCTAGAATGTAAATTCTAGGTACATCTGGAGGCCTTGCGGTGCATGTGATGCAGAGCGCTTTTAATAATACTGAACTCAGGCTTTTTTGTTGTACAGCTCACTGGTGTTTTACAGAGCATTGTGTAGTTGGGTGAGAACCTGCAGGAGTTCACTTGATGAGAAGAAAATAATCAGTTTATCTTCCTGCAAAGCAGAAAGGATACTCTTCTGTACCTCTTCTGCTTCAAGTCATGCGTTTTTCTCCTGGGTAAGAATGCAGAGTGAGGAGGAGGTGACAAAAAATCATCTAAAAATAGGGATTCAGTAGAAATGGGGCTATAGGAAATGAAGCAAACCTGAGGAAGCAGCCTCCTCCTGTCTTTGTTTTCAGTAGGTGCTTGAAGGAGCTTTTCTTCCCTCAGCTCTCCCCTGTCCTGTGGCCTGATAGCTGCAGATATTTAGCTCAGGGTGACGGTCTTTATAGTGAACAGCTCCATCCTGGAACCCAGTATGGAGTTGCCAAGGTAGAAGCGCCTCAGAGTTCAGCCCGGCTTATTTATTTTAATTTGATGAATAACTTTAAAGAACACTGTGCAAGATTAAAGCGATCTATTAATTTTTATTGACAGTCCTAATTAATTAGGATTTATGCTCAAATGCTTTGCTGCTTGGTTATGCAGTTGGTTGCTTATGTGCTCTGTTCTGTTCCTCACTGTTAGGTTATTACAGTATTATGAATCCACTTTGTCTTGATTTCTCAGTCCATCTACACCTGAACCAATACCAGCTGCCTCATAACCTTGCAAGTCCCAGGGAGTAGATGGACCTGAAGTTTTGTGCCCTAGCCAGACAGTCTTCGTGCATTAAATGACACACTGTAATGTATCCGGACAAAAAAGGAGGTTTAAATTGGTCATCCTTGATTCATCCTAGATAGTTATCCTGGGATTTGAACCCGTGTGTCTAGCAGCTCAGAAAATATTCACCAAAAAGGCATTCTTGGTGGGATGATTGGATATTTGAATTATCACTTGGATAAGACAATAGAGAGAATGTCACTTTTGACATCAAACTCTCTGAAGGGATGTTATAACAATAGAGGTTAGGGGTTCATGACTTCATTTGCTAGGAAGTATTTAATTGAATTACTGGACTGAAAGTGATGCTTGCATCTTCCTTGCTGAGCATAAGAGTCTATCTGACATAAGGAGACATTTATTCATCAGTTCTCAAGATATCTCATAAAACACAGCTAATGAAATCTGACGTAGGATTTTTTTTGCAGTCATTTCCATGTCTTCCCTTCTCCACCCAGCATCCCAACTGCCCTTTGTGTTTTAGAAACTTGATCTTTGTCTCTCCTTGGTACTTTCCAGTGCCCATTTCCATAGGCACCCCACTCTGAGTTAGCCAGTGGGTTAAAAAGATGGACGGATGGATGGTGCCTGATGGCCAAATGGGCAGGATGACCTCCCTGGTTTAACTTCCTGACCCCTCATAGTTGGCAGGGAAAGTTGTCAGTGTGCGGGGTCTGTGTGGGTGATGCTGCAACAACTTGGTGCTTGTAGGGAAAGATGCCACGGTGTTGGCTTGTCTGTGTCTCAGGCTCAGTGGTAAAATGCCCTGTAATTTTTAAGCTTTACAAGTATAACCTTTAGGGTAGACTGTGCATCCTAAAACTGAAATGAAATTAGGAACTGTTTATCTTCCAGCATGTGTATTTATGACGTTATTTACTACTTGAGGCCGTATTTCACAAAGCAGAAACACAGGGGTGTAATGGAGGCTGCAGCAGCCTGGATGACTTCAGCTTACAGCATAAACAGCTTGCTGAAAAGGGCAAAGTTTGTTTCTGGGAGCTGAGTCTTATTATGGACTACACTTCACAGTTTGCAATTTAGGAATAAAATGGAGATGTTGTATGTGAAGGGAAGTAGCTCTCTACAGGACAGATGTATCAGTGCAAGAGGGAAGGGGTTGCTATCTGATGTGCCTGTTTGATTTAGCAATGCAGTGATCGTTCAGGGTCATGGAGGTACAAAATGGCTGTGCAAGCCAGACTTGCTGAAGGGAGAGGAGATAGCTAAAGCTGTTTAGAAAGTGATTCCTTATTATGTTAACGAAGTGATGTTTTCTTTCATTTCTGACTTGATTCCTTTTCATTCTTGCATGGAGGCAAGCATGCCACTGTGAAACCAGAAATCCGTACAGATAGAAGTTGGTTGTGTTTAATTTGAGAAAATCCCCATCCCTGTAAGACTGGGCAGGAGATTTTCTCTGCATTGGCATAGATTTGAGATTCCTCACAGTTTTTCAGAACTGTGACGTTTAGTTTCCTAAATGCAAATGGTGGTTATTGACATTGCCCCACCTAATGATCTCAGTAGTTTTTCTGAGTAAGTGAGGGGGGTAGGACGTCATCCAGCAGTGCTCACCACCTTTTTAAGTCCCATTCTCCCAACAGCTACTGCAGGTTGGCAGAGTAGTCTATGAAAAAGTGTCACTGCTAAGGAGAGATAAGTGATATGTATATATATATATATATATATATATATGTATTTCCAGCAGCTGTGCAAACAGCTAAGGCAGGTTCTGCAGTCAGCGTTCCTAGCTTTTGCATGGAAACCTCTTCATATTTTACCATCTCCAATTCCATTTACGTCTGTTTTTGCTTTGTGAAGTCTGTAATGGCTATATGCAGGGTAAGATGTTTAGCTGGGTTGTAATTCTTGCTGGTATTTTTTGTCTCTGGTAAATGTGAATGATCCGGCTTGGCTTAACCTTCTTTCTTTAGGGCTAAGTTAAATTATATTACCTTGCATTTGCTGCAGCTTAAGAGCAGCACAAGGGCTGTTTCTGTGGCTCAGACGGTGTCTTATAACTTGTTAAGCTGAAATAATTTGATTGTGAGTCTGAGTCCTGAGGCAAATTCATCCTTCGTTTTACACGACAGACTTTGTCCTTGTACCAGAGAAGATCTTTTGCCTGCTCATAATCGTGCTTATTCAGAGCTTCCACCACCTCTTACAAGCTCTGAACTCCAATCTAAAACAGGTGATTTATGTCAGAATTAGCCTGCCCACGGTCCTACCTAGTCCCTTTGTTTCACGTGTTTTGTGAGAAAGGTGGTCGCGGGGTCAGTCAAGCGGTAGAGGGACCACAGAGGAGCTGGTAGGATTCGGATCAGGTTCATAGAATTCAGGTCAGGTGAATCACCGCTATGATGGTCTGTCATAACACATTTTTCCAATTCTGATTTCCTAACTTCGTCTGACTCGTGACGCAGTAAGTAGCCTCATATGAGGGAAACTGCCAATACACACAAAACACATGGGAGGCTACCAAAGAACTGAAATGCCCACTGGTGGCATCAAATTATTAAGTCCTGTTTGGGATCAACTTTCAGTTTGGGGTAGTTGCGCAACAGACTTAGGTTTTACTTAAAGCACAGGGACCTGAGAGTGATTGTATAAGGGCACTGAGCCACGGGGAGAAGGCGAATAGCGCCATAGATGGGGGCCAAATACAAATGAGTGATGCAGGATTATGTTAATTGGACTGATTAGGACACAAGGACTTGCATTTCTTAACTGCTCTTTTTCTTTTAAAAGAAAGGGAGGAGGATTTTCGTGCTTATCTTTTCTATAAATCAAGTCAGAATAATGGTAATTCTTTTCAACTATATTTTGCATTATTTATATTGTAAGCTCTTTGGGAAAGATGCTTTTTTCTTCTTTGTAGCATACGAGTCTCCTGCTTGCTCGGGGTTTCACAGTGCCTCTGAAATATGAATATCAATTTAGTAATCTAAAGTCATTAATGACAAAGGGAAAGAAGTTTCAACTACGTCTCGACTCCCCCCTTTGTATTTCCCAACCCCCCTGAGTATGATGTACCTACCTAATGATGATGATTTTGTCTGAGGGAGGAACGTAGAGGGAAGGTGCTTAGATCTATCTTAGGTTTTAAAGGAATTAGGGGGAGCAAACAAGCTTAGGGAAAACAGAAGCCGTGCATACTGTTAATATTTTATAAGCTCTGGCATATTTTTGGCTTTGGAGCCCTTTTCCCAATGCCTTCTTTCCTTAAGGCAATGGTTTACTTAAGATGCAGCTTTGAAGGGGTGGGTGAAGAAGGCCCAAGAAATTGGTGTCTAGATTTGGAGCTTTACAACTTTTGATCAGGAATTCAAACTATGCTAATATTGGAAGCCATACTAAATGCATATTTTCTCTTTCAGGCTCTGTTATCAAACTAAATGGAAACCATATACTTTGTTGAAGCGTGCATCAGATAAACCACCCTTTTGCTAAAACCTCTCCATGCTTATTTGAAATCATAGAAGGAAATCTGACGTGTCGGTGTCTAAAAAACAGCCAGGTCATGTTCCGTGTTCACGTGCATTCTTCTGCCATTTGGTCAGGTTGTGATCTTTTTGGATGACCTGGAGTCATGTGGTTCTGGGTGTTTTGTTTTTTTTTGCCTGTTTCAAGTATGTGTTAAAAAATTGAGATAATCCCATCCATATGATACAGAAAGAAAATTGTGCAAAGTGTTATTAGAAATAAAAAACTAAAAGAAGGTAGATTTAGATTAGGTATTAGGAAGAAATTATTTTCTACGGTGAGACACCGGACCCGGTTGCCCAGAGGAGCTGTGGCTGCCCCATCCCTGGAGGTGCCCAAGGCCAGGCTGGATGGGGCTTTGGGCAGCCTGGGCTGGTGGGAGGTGTCCCTGCCCGTGGCAGGGGGTTGGAACCAGGTGGGCTTTAAATGTCCCTTCCAACCCAAAAAAAAAAACTTTTAAAAGAAGAACATTTTTCCAGGTTACTGTTGAATTCACTGATCATCTTGAGTCTGGCTTCTCTATAATACTCCTGGGAAATGTAAAATGCTAATTATTAAGTTGCTATATTTTTTTTTTAATTCAGTGTATCAAAAGAGAGGATACAAAGGTGGCTTGATTCGTGGCAAACCTTTCTCCTCAGCAGAATCCCCAGGTTCCCCATCCCTTTCCCTTGCCAACAGTTGCAGTGTGATGCTGCAGAGAGCATACAGCCAGCTCTTTAACTTCAATGGCAGTTGTCCAGGAGCTCCTAATGCCATTGCCAGTCACACTTTCCATCAGCAGAAGTGTCTCAAACCTCTGGTAACTGCTTGTAGATCTAGAGTATGCTTGGTAATAAAATCCAACTTTTGAGTTATCTTTAAATAAAACAAAATTCATCTGTACACTTTAGTGTTTGCATATATGCCTTCTCAGGCTGTAGTAATATCTTCCTTTAAAAAGATGAAACATTTCTTTATGATAAAATTCCTGGTCATCGTTCTCATCATACCTGCTGTAGTTGATAATCTTTCTCAAGATGCATGTAGGGTGTGGAATCGCTGCCCATTGCTCCCTATTATTCCTTCCATGGCAACCACCTGTGGTTTCAGACAGTCTAATCTCGTGGTTATTGGCCCACTGAGCATTTTTACAGTATTTTAAATGGTTAACTAATTAAAGTCTATTAATTATGCATCAGGCCAAGCATTCTGGGTGGAAATCAGTGATGTGTAATGTGCATAACACCATATAATTTCTGCAGCTGTAGTATCTGTGTTCTTGCATTAGCCTTTAACCAGGCAGATGAATGCCTTGAGGCAGAAGCCTTGGCTCTTGTTTTCTGTGGCTCCATGAGGCTAGACTGATGGCCTTGCTTTTCTCCTTTTTCATCCGTAACTGCACACGTTGCATTTATTTGCTTGGGGGGATCTGCTTGGGAAGGTTTGGATGCCTCCAGCTTCTTGTAGGATGAAAGAAAGGTCTTGGGCTAGGCCGGACCTACATCCTCCCCACGGCTCTCCAGCGCACCGTACTGGCTTAACTTCACAGACCCAGCTATCCTGAGACCTGTTGCAAAAGGAAACAAGGCTGCGGCTCGTCATTTTTATCTCTTTGGAGGTATTTTTAGGAAGCTTACGGCTGCAGCATTTCTGCCTTTCTCCTACCCCAATGTGCTCTGGGAAACTTGAGGCAGTAAGATGCTTACAGCCTTTTTGTAACAGTGCTTTGTCCTGAAAATGTCAGGATGCTTTTCCCTTCCTAATACAGCTCTGTGTATTAGTTGTCACCACTTCACAACTCGATGTGGCGCGTTACAGAAAATGAACAGCCCTTCAGGAAGCAATATGCGAGAGCAAGATAAAATGCAATTTCCTTTTGTTGACAGTGTTGCGTGGTACAGCGCAGCCAGCGCCTAGGTGAGCTACGCTTAGTGATAATTACTGGGGAGGGTGAGGGATTTACACAGGAGATGCCATTTGGGGCGTGCAGGCTGGAGAAGAAGATGCCTTTTGGGATGATGTCATGGCAGCAGATGGTGCCGATCGCTGGAAACCCGACCCACGCTCTGCTCTGTGGGGCTGGCGGCACCTGAGCAGTCTGCGCAGCGCTCCTGGCCTGCCTGGGTGAAAAGCAGCCGTCCGTTTAAAGGCTTCAGATTCCCGGTGTGCCTCTTAATTCACTTCATTCGAAGAAGACATAGACAGTTGAGGTAAAACAAAACCACCTATTGATTCCCCAGGTATCAGCTTTTTCACTTGGGTTTTGGCAAATAAAGCCGAGCCCTGGCCAGCAGATGTCTCCCTGGGAGCTCAGTTCAGCGTGGGCTTCAGTAGCTGCTCCTGCGTAGCACTGCTGGGTCCCAACCCAGGGAAACACAGAAAACTCAGTTCCAAGCGGGGCTTAGCTTCCAGCAACCTGTCAACAACTAAATTAAAACTTTAGTGTCTTACGATGTGATTTCCACTTTTCACTGAGCCACTCGCAAATATCCTGCCTGAATATGCATAAACCAGTTTTAAAGATTATATTGGGAAAACAATCAAATAACACTGCTCTCAGACTTAGCAGGAGGGAGAAAAAGTGGTTTAGGAAAAAAGATATGTTTCGGGATGGAGCTTAATCCAGACTCTGGCAATGCCCTGAGGTTTTCAACCCCTTTCGACCTTGCTCTTCAACCTGAGCTGCGCTGCCACGCGTGCCTGCGGAGGTGCTGCCTGAAGGAGCTCCTGTGCTTCTGCGGAATAGAATTATGCTGCCTAGTGAACAAAAGGCAGAATAACTCGATTCCTCTTTTAGAATTATTTGCCTAAATAATGAAACTTTGCTAAGGATGAGGAGAAACCTTACCACTGGCACTGTGCAGCACAGAGGATTAATGCTAGTTAAATGGAAAGCTTTGTGCTTTACCTGCTGTTCAAAAATCAAGCAACATTTTCCTGCAGCTGTCCTAGACCTGCAGTAAGGCAATTAATTCTTACGCTTCTGGAAAAAGGTATTTCCTGACTCTAAAAGATCCCGTTGGTCCATCCTGTAGATAGCTTTTCTCATTGATTGGTATCTCTGGGGCTCAGGTTATGTGACCCATTTTATGTTTTTATCTGTGAAGATTATGCCAGCAAGACCGCTGTGAGGAGATGTGGGGTCTTTGCTTGCAGCTACCGCTGCCAAATTTTTTGCTGTGCACAATTTAAAGGGTGTTTTCCAGGGTCTAGAACAAAAAAAGGGCAGAACCCTCAGGTAAAGGCAACAGGGAGACCTGCAGCAGCGAAACAAGTGACACCATGTTGCTGAGCGTGTGATGGACTGAAATAATTGGTGTGAGCGTGGAAAGCTGCGGTCAGAGATAATCCTATCTTTGCACAGGCAGCCGGGCTATGAACTGCAGGCTTGTGCTCCGAGAGGTCGAACAGCAAGCCTTGGGTGGCAGGGAGGCTAGGCGTGGTGTAGGAAAAGCCTGCTTTTGCCCTTTAAGCCCAAACTGTATGCGAACACGTGGGCTTTTGGGGTGGGAGTTTTTTTTTTTGCAAGGTGTGTGTTGTGGATTTCCTGATGTAATTGAGGTCTGGTGGAAAGCTGTGTGTGGCTGGTTGGAAAGGGCACTGTGAGAGTATTGTATTTCCAAGGATGACTTCGGGGAAAACAAATCTTTTTCTCTTTTGCTTTTTTGCCTTGTGTGCATGTCTGTGACTGTCTCGATTTTTTTAAATTTTTTTTTTCCCAATCCATATGGAGCAAAGTCTGTCTCTGTGCAGCCCTAATGCATGCGCTTGTGATTCTTGTTTCGTTGTTTGTATGAACGGTACTAAAATAATCAGTAGAACTGATGGACAGAAGTTTCTGAGAAGTGCTTTGGCTGCTGTATTCTTAGTTGTGTTAATACACATGCCATTAAAAAGTGCATGGTATGGGTTGTTAGCATGAAGACAATAATATTGTGAACTTATGGCTTTAAAAATCATGTTTTGAAGCAAAACAATTCATAAATGTTAAATCCTTTTTATTTGTCTCTGGTTTTCAAGTCTTTAAGGCTCTTGTTTTCAATCTACTGTTATCATGGATAAAACTTGCATTGGAACCATCTGATTCCAGGATTGGAAATCATAAAATCCCTCAGAAAAGTGATTTGAATCATTCATGAGTAGCATGATTTCGGATGGGTCTTCTACCAGAAGATTTTGTCTGATTTGTCAGGCTAGTACTTGAGAACAGATTTCCATTTTGCAGGGGCTATTTCTTATCCTCTTTGCTGTAAGTTAGTATTCGCTTTCTATATGTAGACTGTCTGCCTAGTCTGTTGTTGGGTGCTGTTGTGTCAGGGTCTGTGCACATTCACTTAACTTTATTATACTGGAATTGGTTTAAAAAATGTGGGATTCCTGTCTACCAAAAATGTGACTTGTTTATTATTGCTGCTACTGCCAGATTGCTTTTCTGCTTAGAGGGATGGCAGAAAACAATATGCTGCGAGATTGCAGTGGCTGTGTGCCGATAGACTGAGCAGGAGGAGGTATATCAAAACAATTGCCTGCCTATAAATATGATCTATTTGGAGCAGAAAACAATTGAAAGTGTTACTGCTTTCAGGAATATTATTACCCTTTGTGGTGGCAGTTGAAGACCCGTTAGGTTACGAGCATGATCATTAGCTCATAATTAGACAGAACAAGGCAGCAGTTCAAACGATGAATCTCATTTCCTAGCTAAGAAAGGAAAACTGAAACCCTTGGATTAAAGCCAAGGATTATTAAAATAAAAAGCAAGTATTCATCCACTTACCTGGCATGCTGTGACTCCGTGCTAGTGTTCTTGGGTTGGCTGAGCACCGCCTTATCTCCGATTAATCATGGTCTCTGTGTTAATATATTTATTATGGTCATAAAATATTGTCTTGATTTCCACTGTAGGAACCTTCATTAAGAAGAACAACTCTCCCACACAATTCTATTCTAGTTTGCAAAGGGCAGCACATAAGAAATAAGCGAAGAAAGCCAAAGTGATGGTGATACACAGGCGTCTGAGGGTGTCTGTCTGAAAAACATGGACTAAGTGCAGGTGGGGTCACATCTGCCAAAACGAGGGGAAAGGAGGGGCTGGAGAAGCATACTGCATGGCCTTTGGCATCGGTGGCTTTTCATGCTGCGTGTCCTGTGCATCTAAAGAGGCTCCGTGGGTCTCCAGGGAGCTGGGCTTTGCCTGCCAAGAGGGGCTGAGCACGGGACTGTGGTGTGCTGAAACCTCTTTCAGCTTCAGCGTTGGGCTGTGTGCTCCTGGTGTCAGACCTGGGCAGGGGCTTCCCCTGGTACTGCCCAGCCTCACCTGCCCCTGGGGGGAGGACTGGTGAGGGACGTGCAGGCGGTTTGCTCGTACGTGAGCAAAAATCAGCTAATGGGTTTCACTGCAGGTGCCAGGGAGCCAAGCGGTTTTGCACAGCCGACTCGCAGCTGTCTCGGAGCGAGGGATTTACAGGAGAAAATGTCTGGATTTATTTCTGTAGCTATTTACATTTTTGAATATGGTTTTATAATATTTTCTACTAGAGATCGCTGATTTCCTTTGGGATGGCATAAATAGGTTGTTTGCTGTAAGGAACTGAAAGCCGGGTGGAAAAACTAGAGAGTAAGCAGTGCTGCTGCACATTCTGCTTCTGTCTTCTCGGTGCTTCACTCCACTTAGATATCAAGCTAGAGATTCTGAGTGCTTAAATTTAAATGAGTAGTTGAAGGGGTGGAGGGAGGCTGTGTGCTGGAAAGGGAGGTTTGTACAAGTTGCCTGCTGCCTTCAACTCCACCAGCTTGGACGTGGGGTACGTGATAAATGGGCACAGTGGGGCTAGAGCAGACCGAGTAAGACCAAGTACCTTGCAGAGACGGGCCCCAAGGCCATAGCAGGGCGTCTGCGATGGGAGCAGACATAATTGTCAGCTGTTTTCCCCGTCTCTAGTCAGCACAGTTAGTGCTCTTCTCTAAAGCTACAGGTAAATAACTAGATTTCAGTCTGGCATCGTAACGTTTTTAAAAGCCAGAAATCATCTCACTTCATCAGAGAGGAAATCTGAGCCCCAATTACTTTGCTTTAAAAGGTCCCAGGCTGATAGTTCAGGCAGGAAAAATGCCGGCCCTTATTTGCTGTGGTCCCTGAGCAGCCAGCACAGCCTCCTCTCCCTCTTTTACACCTTGGCCAGACGTGAAGGGGTTACATTTTGAGATGAATAATGACTAAATTTATTCGTCATGGACAAACGATGACAGCTGTTGAGATGCTCCTGTTAGCGCTTCCCAGGGGATAAAGTCAGGCTGGCTCCCAGCGCCAGCCAGCCCAGCCAGGCAGAGGCAGCTCCTCTGCAGCCGGATTGTTTGTCCCGGCTTCCCCTCGCGAGCAGAGAATTTCCTTCCTAGAAGTGCCCTGAAGTTTCCTGGGCTGAGATGGGTGTTCCCGCGAATCCTGCGGAGCTGCTGGAGAGGACTGAAGCCATAGCTGTTTGAATCCATGTGCGAAGACAGCATGCCTAATGAATCCGAGGGGCAATGATTGATTATGCTCTGGGCTGAAAGCCGCGGCTCTCTGAGAAGCACCGTTACATCTGGGCACGCTATGGAAAATATGAAGGAATGTTGAGGAAGCTTATTTGCAGAAGGATATGTACTTGTAAGCTATTCTTTCCTTATTAAATAATGTAAAGGGATTGAAAATTTTAAAGCAAACTGTGTTCTCTGCTTCCCTAAGACAGCAGAGTGGTGAGCAGACAAAGGCCTCTTTTATAGGGGCATGTCTCGGATGGAGAGCACTATGTCCCTTATAAATGAGCACGGGGGGGCGTGTATGGGAGAGTATCTGTGGTTATTTAATGGTACAATGTCGTACCGATTCTGCTTTGGTGCATCTCCGCTGGAGTGATGAGTTACACCCATGCTGAATTTGGCACCTCGTGATTTGTAGACGGGCTCCAAAAAAATATCATCCTGGTTCAACTGATTGTTGTGATCACGGGTCAGTGGATGGGGGGGGGAAGGCTTTTTGAAGATAATGGGCAGTAGCTTATTTTTCTCTTATTTTCTGAACTCCCATGTTCAGGTTTCTTTCTGTTCTTTGTTTCTCTTTCTGTCCTGCACACGTGCTGCTGAACGACTTGGTGTGCAGTTCTGCATGTCTCTGCTATTCTACACTGCTCAGATCAGAAAATGCTGTTTGGTTATTGAAGGAATATTAGATAACTGTTTTTTATTTATTTTTTATAGACTTAATGAAGATGTGATTGTAACCTAAACATCCCCAAACCTGTGGGCTAGTTGGTTGCTGTTTTTTTTTTTGAGTGTTGTTGTTTTAGTTAATACTCAGAAGCCTGTTTTATACTGATTTAATTGCTAAAATGCTACTGAAGTGCAATCATTTTAATATGTTTTTCTGAATTTGTATGTGTTACATAAAAGAGCAAACCACACCCTCTTTTCCTTTTGGAGGGATGAGGTTTCAAAAATGCAGATGCAAGAGGGAGGGAGTTAAATAAGAGTGTCTAGGTAGGCTGCAATGTAACTGACGGAGGATTCTGTTACCAGATGCAAGTGATTTTGAAGTAATAAACTACATTTTGAGTATGACTGACATACTCTTGGCTGGTAATATATATGATAAATAGTCATTTGTTTAGTATCTAAATACAGACATTTTAAATAAATGTAACTGGGGCAAATTTTGTCTGGAAGATTTTGTATTCAAGGTCTGTACAAGTTTATCTGCATCATTAAACCCCTTCCTAGAGGCTTCAGAGCTTACACATTTTAAAATCTTATTTTGATCTGCTATACCCTTCTCTGCAATTCTGAGCAAATGTTTTTGAAATTATTACCTGTTTGAACTAGACTGTATCTTTCAGGGGGAAAAAAATTGTTTTCAATAACTTCTTGTAGTAGAATATGATGGGTAAGACACCTCGTAACCTGTGGGTGGTAATTCCTGTGATGACTGCACAAAATGACAAAAACAAAATACCACACAAATGTTTGATTTGTTTTTAAATTCCATCCGGTCACCTTGTTGGATATTTTCTATTGGAGAAACATTATTAATAAATCACACTGGAAAAGTACATTACTGAGTCTGCAGTTACCACCCATACAATCAAGCGACTTGTTAAGCATCAGATCAGGCTAAACCGTTCCCTGCAGTGAACTTTCGCTTAATTTAATTAAAACACATTTTCCAATCCTTTAATCGTTCTCATAGCTCTTCCCTGAGCTCTTGTCAAGCCATATATCTTGGTTTTGACTCACATACGTCAGAACAGAAGGTTATCAGTGTTGATAGGGAGGTAGCACGTTCTGCATGGCTGCTTTAGGGTACTGTGATAGATCCCCCATCCTAAACGTGGCTGTTCTTCGCCTTAGCTGTATGACCTGACACTTCCTGATAAAGTTCGTGTGTTTACTTTTGCCTGAATAGTTGAAGTACTTGTTATTACCCCTGCTTTCCTTTAGAAGTTACTTTTTTTGCTAGCCCTTTCCCATACTGCCAGACTGTTTGAACGTGAACAGTAATGGAACAAGTCCTGGGGCACCGTTCTGGCCACGTTGGGTGCTGTCCACCTGCTACCTCAGTGCTGTGACTGGAGTATGGCATCACGTGCGTGTGCAGCTCACAAATGGGGGTTTTAGGTTTTTAGATGATCCCCTTACAGGTCTTCTGTGTCCAGCTGTTAGTGAGCCATTTGGGGCAGGGAAAGCTAAGGCGAAGGTCAATACAAGCCGTTCCATGATTCTTTCTTTTTGCCTTCCCTAGAATGTCTTACTGTTATTAATTTATTTTCTTACTTTCAGAGCTCTCAGTGTGTATTGAATTTCACTCGTTAGTGTCTAACTAGGAGCCAGTATTTGTTACTTGATACTCCCAGGTGCTTTCCTGAACAGGGATGGATTAAAGAACCTGCTTGTGCCATTTGCTAAGTGATATTTCACTCAGGAAATATTCCTGAAACAGTGGAGAGTGGGGGCATACCTTGGATTATTGGGTAGAGATGGGCATGCACCAGGTCTCAAGTCTTGAATGAAGCGTTAGTGTGGAGAAGCGAAGTGGTGGGGAGTGTGTGCGTGTGTGTCTAGCCTCAATAAAATATACACACCATCTACATCAGCTGTCCAAATGTTTTGTCACCCTTCAACCTAAGGCCAGTTTTCAAAGTGGATTAGCTAATCTGTGTAAAACTGCTGTATAAGCACTCTTTTGGAATTGAAGTGACCTTCACCAAGAATCAAAGTGGCTGTAACTCATTTCAAGTTGATATATGTTTGTGCCTGGAAGTAGGGCCTGCAGTTCTCTTTAGATGTATACAAAGGATTCACTAAGCTTCAATTAACCCAATACATTTTTTTTTTTTGATTTAAGGTAACTTTTGCTGTTAATGTGGGGTTGTAGCTCTGGGTTGGGTTTGTGATTAATGGTCCCAAAGAGAAAAATCTGTAGCTTAACAACAGCATAGGTGTTGCCATGTGATCTTTCCTGGGTTAGTCTGTTTATTCTTCATCTCGTGCTATGGTTGGGATAGTTAGGATGGTGTGAAGGGGCAGCCAGCTCTTCCTGGTCCTTTCTATACTTGGGTTTGCTCGTGTTCTTGGTTTTACTGCAGCCTATGGGGAAATAGCTCTTGGAAGCAAAAACATCAGATATAGACTGTAGACACCTCAAGTATTAGCTGTGGCTAATCTTTTAGTTGTAGATCTGTGGCTTATTCTTTCTATCTGGACACATGCATTAAAGCATTATAATGCAGTGGCTGCAGTAGCGTAAGAGAGGGTTCAGTGGCTGGCAGTCATTCCTGAGTAACCAGGGCTCTAGCATGAAGAAGCTGCCAAGTTGGGAACTGGCAGAACAGACCTGACTCAGGTGTCAGTAGACCATGTAATGTGTTTGCCATCACGTGGGCATGCTCCTTGTGAAGTCTCTTTGCTTCATCAGACTACGGTTGACTATGCTTTTTTTTTTTTTTGGCAGATAAAAATTTTGATGATGAAGACTCTGTGGATGGGAACAGACCTTCCTCTGCTAGCTCCTCTACATCTTCAAAAGCCCCTGCAAACTCACGTAGGGTTGGGATGGGGACTACCCGCAGACTTGGGTCTGCGCCTCTGGGATCCAAGTCCTCAAGTAAGCTGATCGGACATATGAATTTACCCTTATGCAAAGTATATGTAGTCTTCAGGTTTCAACTTATTTCATGGACTTTCGGGCTGTGTAATTCTCAGATTGGCCCTGAGGATCCAGTAACAGATTATCCCCATGTGAGACCGTTACATGTGTGTTTGTTGAAATGCCACAATCATCGAGGGTCAAACAGCCCCCACATCTCTATAATGCGTGTTGTTGCATTTGTGAAAGGTTGGAACTGTGCAGTTGTGCACTGAGGGCTTTGAGTAAATCGTGCCAGTTGCAGAGTGTGAATTTTTGTTTTTATAGCTGCAACTCTGCAGCTGGACTGAGGCAGGCTGCTAACAGCTACGTGCTAAACTTTGGCCTGTGCAACCTACAACTGATATGTTGGCTTCTTCTAAGACCGTTGGGCATTGCTCATAGTGAATGTGAGAAAGAAAAGGGAGCAATAATTCTGAATGTGAGCAATAATTCTAAATGTCATTACAAAACATCCAGAGAAACAGAGGAAGTTCCCTGTGCCCCAGTCTCTAATATGATTAATATTCCAGTGTCTATTTATCTTCGTTATCATTTGTCTATCTGTGTACCTGT
Source organism: Anser anser (assembly GCF_964211835.1). Taxonomy (NCBI): domain Eukaryota; kingdom Metazoa; phylum Chordata; class Aves; order Anseriformes; family Anatidae; genus Anser; species Anser anser. The sequence goes on along the minus strand of NC_139726.1, from coordinate 14,592,622 downwards.
CAGGAGATCTGCACCTTCATCTATTATAGATAGGAGTAAATCCTTTAAAATAAAATCTCCTGTGTAATTAAAGCAAATATTCCCTTTCATCTTTCAGGATGTCCCCTCTAACTGTTGAGTGACTACTGTAATGACTTCCCTAATGTGCCCTCTGTGCCTAGGAACTGAAGGATGCTGTGCATATGCAGTCTGTAACTGGCATTGAATTTCCCTGCCTCTGTTTTCATTACATTTGCAGCACTGGGAGACTGTGTGGGTAGTGAACTTTCTCCTGATTAGGTGCCTTGATAGATAGCTAGTGGTTTCTTAATTGATTCTCTTGTTGATAAGAAGATTGAAAAGGCTTTTTCATATGCATGTCAGCAGCCAAAGAGGGAGCAGGTGCTGTGGATGAAGAAGACTTCATTAAGGCATTTGAAGATGTCCCAACAGTTCAGGTAAGTAGAACTGTCTGCTAAAGTACATAACACAAAACAGCAGAAGATGGATGTAGGATCTAATCACTGACAAATTGAGCTTCACTTGAATGCTGGCAAATCTTAAGGGGAAGGTAAGTTGAAAGTTGTGGAGGCAACTTTGAAGTGGTAGTAGCTGCCAGTAGTTTGTGTGAAACGCTTAGAAGTGGAGGGAAAGGGGGTAGGAGGATTGTGGTGAGGATGCTGAGCTGGAACTGGATGTGCATGTTGAATAGCGCTGTCTGGATGAACAAAAACTTAAGTCAGCAAAAGCCTCCCTACATTTCGTCTGTGCCGTATGCAAACTGAAAAGAGTAAAGGTGATTTGTTCTTCCAGAATCACTGTTGAGTGCTCTGACAAGATAGCACATTTTTGCTGGTAGATTTACCTGGGTAGCTGAAATGTGTATCCCCTCTCCTTCACCGGAGTTTACCTGTTGGGACAACTGAGCACAGCTTGAGTTATGCATTAGACTTTAACTTTTCTTACTGACTTTTGTTCTTTTGCTAGACACTACAGGAATTCCGCTTAAAATTGCAAAACTGTAGTAAAATCCTTTGATCATTATGCGGTCACACAATAATTTTTGATTGCAGGAAGTATGTAAATTCTTTTCATTATGCAAAACTAGCTAGCATGTCCAAGACTAGCATGTGACAGTTGAGCATTGAGGGGTAGAGGACAAAAGAATGTAGATGGGAAATGATCTTATTTTCTGGAGTAAATCTAACGTTATGTTGCTACTCTGTATTTAAATTTACAGATTTATTCTAGCCGGGATCTTGAGGAATCCATAAACAAAATAAGAGAGATACTATCAGATGACAAGCATGACTGGGAACAAAGAGTATCTGCTGTGAGTAGTGGTTTTTGATATGAACTCTATTAATACAAGGTTTTCCTGCACTGAACTTATCCCATGAAGAGGATACTGGGAAAATCTCAGAGCAAGGCTAAAATGCATTTTAAGTGGTGAACATCTGTTACGTTTCCCCAAGCTTGGGGGAAATGTTTCCTTATGAGACTGAATTTAAACCACATCTGTGGAGGAAATTGCTATTTTTGATATAAAAAGAATCTGGAGAGACAACATCAGGTTGGACTGGAAGTCATGCAGGAATTCCAGATGTAAAGCTAGAAATTTGCTAGCAGATGCTGAAATCAAAATGTCAGAAGTGGGATTCAGAATCTCTTAAAACTTCTTGACAAGGCAGAATGTCATTTTGCCTAGAGAGAGCTTATTTATACTTTTGCAAAAAGGAAATACAAAACAATTCAGAAAATTACACACTTAAAAAATTCGAATAAATGACTATGACTGTGGGAAATGTAGTAGTGTGAAATCAGGCATTATAAGCATGGCAAGATTCAGTCTTATGTTCTGACATGAGCTGTGTTCCATAGTATAAATATTATACACAGTAGACTTTCATCACTGGTATAGCAACTTTGACATGTCTGTCAAATCATATATCACAGATCTGAGTGTTCAGTTGTGCTGATTCAGTGTACTTCGTTTTTCTTTGCTCTAGTGAGAGCAGTGAGCTTAAGTTGAGGCAATGTGCATATGCATCAGTATTCATGGGGACCTATGGAGTTATCTGAAAGAATGTCTCTATGATGAAATTTGTGGTCTCAGTATTAACAGCAAATATGCTATTTGGGTGAGGTCAGGGTTGCAATTCCAGTAGAGCCAGATAATTAATGAAGTCAATGGACATGTTCTAGATATGTCAGTGTAACTCACATCTGAGTATGAACCAAGTCTTTTAAGTTATTAAGGGGGAAGAGAAGAGAATTTTTGGTCTAAAAAGTATTGTTTGGGTTATTAATGATAAGTAGGGTTATTAATGATAAGCAGGAGTGGCTGTATGCAGCGCTTCTGGATTCCTGTAACAGTTAGCTAGTTAGCAGTTGTGCAGGGATCCGGGGAACCAAGTATTAGCCCTGAACGTAACTGTCCTTGTGTATATTGCTCATTAACGGTCATTGCTTTGTTTTATGGTGCTAACAGTTGAAAAAGATCCGCTCCTTACTCTTGGCTGGAGCTGCAGAATATGATAACTTCTTCCAACACTTGCGACTCTTGGATGGAGCATTTAAATTATCTGCTAAAGACCTGCGGTCTCAGGTAGTGCGAGAGGCTTGTATCACCTTGGGGTAAGTTTACTTTCTAAACACACTTAAAATGTGTTGTAGAAACAGGAACAAATGCTGATTAAAACACATTCAGGATGTGACTGGCGCTGTTAGTACTACATACTAATAGGCAGGACATTTTGCTATAGCCATTTAAAACTGTGTAGGCTACTAACTGAAGGTGTGCAAACCTGTATTCTTGAGTTTTAAATGATGTTAATTAAGATATGCTGAATGAATGAACAAGCTTTGTGTTCATGTTCTGAGAAAAGAATCATTGAACAAGAAGTAGGGTGCTGCAGTATTTCTAGCAGACTGGGGGGGGATTCATACATACGAAGGCAAAAACGATGACTTCAGAGAAACTGCAATACAAACTAACAATTTCAGAGAAATACTTGTACTCAGCATCGTACCTCTTGTTTGTTAACAAATTTTTAGCTGCACAGGTTACTTTATTTCATGACAAACCTACTGTTTCTCAAAGTTCAGGTGAACGTAGAACATAAGTTTGAAATGAAAGTCAAGGAACTATTTCTGAAAGTGTTCTCTGGAGTTGGAGAGGAGGTGCCAGTTGTGAAGAGTGAGATGTCAAATATGCTAATGTCAGATGTTCTGTACAATCTGACACTCTTAATCCTCAGCACACTTACCAGCATGACTTCATTCTGTTTTTCAGACATTTGTCATCAGTTCTGGGAAACAAGTTTGACCATGGGGCAGAAGCCATTATGCCAACAATTTTTAATCTAATTCCAAATAGTGCCAAAGTCATGGCCACTTCTGGTGTTGTAGCAGTTAGGTTAATCATTCGAGTAAGTATAAGTCAAAAGAGAACAAAATATTATCAATTTCAAATGCTGTGGTGTTTCTGAGAAAATATGAATGTCACTGCAAGGAAAATTAGATCAAATGCCCAATCTGCTTTTCTGATTATGCTAAGCTTGTCTGCCTTAGATGTCGTGAAGCCTTGTGTAGATAAATGATGATAGATCAGTCCTTACGAAATAGTCGGAAAGAGTAGTAGAAATGGTAGGAGAAATGCTTTTTTTACAGAGTAAGATGTTTATATCCCTCAGAGATGAGCAAACTTTTTTTCTTTAAATTGGTTTTAAACCTGACTTGCAGCACAGACTTACGCTCTTAATTGTGCTATAAAACTCCTCTTGGGCAGCACCTGCTGCCAAAAACCATTAGGTAGCAGAGATGACTGTGCCTAATGATGCAGTGAGTAAGCTGTAGATAGCTTGACACCTCTTAAGTTGTAACCACTGACAGTTTAGATCCTCCTCAGGTGACTTCAGCTCTTTGACTCATTGGAGCCTGTCATTATAGAAGAAAATAAAATTTGTTAAAGATATTGTTAGAGATATGTTTTTAATAATAAAAATCTGTCCATATTTGTTAGCGTTCCTTTATTTGGCAGTTCTATTTTTAGGAATTGAACAAAAATATTTCTGTACAGGTCTCAGGTGGCTAGAGGAAATGGCTTTTCATTCCATGGAACTGCAGTGTAAAGCTTTCTTCCTGTTTTTGTTCTTCCTTTTGTTCTAGCATACGCACATCCCTCGACTAATACCCATCATAACTAGTAATTGTACCTCCAAGTCTGTCGCAGTTAGAAGGTGAGCATTTAGTTTGAGTTTCTTCTATTGTTTAACAGTAAATAGGTTCACATGTACTTTTTGATAACGTTCATGTATCTGTTTTTATTTATGAAGAGGGCTATTATAGACATTTTTGCAGAGAATGTACCTCATTCTGCCCTCATGAGTTGGGATCAAATTCAAAGTCAGCTGTTCTGTATAAGACACAGCACTACAGATAAGAAAAGATGCTTTTCCTCAAAGAAATGCTCTTTAAATTAATCTTTGTGCTTGCTTATAATGTCATATTAGTTTTTTTTACAGATGTGTTTCTCTTCCCCACTACTTAGCTTTCTAGTGACATGTTTTCTTTGAGCCAGTCAGCAGAAGTCATGTTCAGTGATAATTGTCATCTAGAAGTTGAGCTGTATGTGCTAATGATCCTCCCTGTGTTGAAAATCTAAGTGTACACCAGTACAGCTGCCTCAATTGGAGATTCTTGCCTGTGCCATACAGATTAATTTTCTTCTAGTTAAATGAAAAGAAGGTCTTTGTAGCTGATGAATTCAGTAACAAACCTTGAAAAAAGTCATGGCGCACGAATGCCTTCATTTCTTGAAATGAGGAAGGGAGACTGAAATTGTAGAGAAGCTAAACATGAAGTTTCCATATGAAGTTTGAACTAAGGGGTACTGAGTAGGATTAACTTGGATCTTCTACATCTGTGTCCTGTATAATGAAGAAGCAGGATTTGGGGATTTTTGTAACTTTATCTAAAGCCCTCTCATCAGAACTCTCTGTGGAGAGGTGACTCCAGTTACATTGTTTATTGATGGCATTTATAGAGATGTTGCTATTTTTATTGGGGTCTTTACTGAAATCTCATGTCCCAAGCAGTGTCATAACAAACGACTGCTGCTGTGCAGAGGCAGGTATGGTGAATTCAGAGTGCTTCTTAACTTAAAAGAACTCAGCATTTCTCCTTTTTCTTCTCAGGCGCTGTTTTGAATTTTTAGACCTGCTGCTGCAGGAGTGGCAAACTCACTCCCTAGAAAGGTAAGCTCTGAAAACAGGTAAGTGGGTTAATTCTCTCTTACTAATGTCTGGGGAGGTTAGGCCTGTAGAAAGGACAGTCTTGGAGTTGAGATTGTCATGTAGCAGAGATTTTTGTGGTAAGAAAAGTACCGACGTGTACACGCATGCTATTCATCCCTGTAGTTCTGGCAGGCAGAGTTCAGTGAATCTCTTTATGCCAGCCCTGGAACACTTGTCTGAATAAATCTATGAATTTAATAGATTTGTACCCTAGAGTGAGATGATGAGGTCAAGGCTGCTACACATCTAGCAGGAGCATCTCAGGCTTGTACAACAGTTCACACTAATGAACAGTGGAAGGAATTGTTGGGGATACAATTGGGAACGGTCCAGTTTCCTTAGCCCCTGGATTGCCCAAGACTATTTAAGGGTTAAGAGAGTGTTTTTACACCCAAGTAGTTTAAACTAGCCAACTAAAGACTGACCTATGAAGAATGCTGCTTGCCTTTTCCTACTCAGCAATGTGAGTGAAATAAAACTGGGTTAGAGTAAATAAATCAAGGCTCCAAATGTTCTTGCATGGAAACAGGAGGATGTGATGAACTCTGTTCATTGAGACCAAGGCAAAATCAGATTATTGGTTTGTTTGTAAGTGTAGCATGTCTTTCTGTATTGCTGGATAATGCTTCCTTCTTATTTCAGACACATATCAGTGTTAGCTGAAACGATAAAGAAGGGAATTCATGATGCAGACTCTGAAGCCAGGATAGAGGCAAGAAAGTAAGTAGAAGCTATTGGTGTCTTTTCTTCCCCTTCTGTACCCTTATATTGTGAGTTTAAGGTGTTGCATGTTGGAAACTGAAGTCCAGACAAGCAATGTTCTACTGGCAGGTGAAGCTAACACTCCGTTAAAGCTGAGGGAGTGTGCTCTTAGCAGGAGATGTCATGTGAAGTGATCACATAGGGCTCAGTTATGTATTTATTTCCTGGTTTCTAATGGTGCTTAGTTTGCTTTGTTCTCTAGTTGTTTATTGTCTTTTTACCTGTCTGAGCAGGTAAAATATGTACCTGAGCTTAACATACAAGATTTTAGTGTCGACAACTAGTAGCTTTGTCATTTGACATTTGAGGTGATTGGGTTTAACTGAGATTTCTTCTACTTAACACAACAATGCTGTTATGTGTTTTCTTTTTGGCCTGTGTGCAAGACTGGGTTATCTGCTACTCCTGAAACAAAAGCCCATGTGCTAGTACATTGCTAAATGGTATTCTAAACTAAGGAAATATTTTGACACAGAAATAATATCTTTGTGCATATCTATAGGAAACTTACACGTTTGCATTTTTCTTTTGTTGATCTCTTGCATTGCCAGTAATGTGTTTGCACTTAAAGTACTGTGCTGCTATACTACCATCATGTTTTTGTGAACAGAAGATGACAGGAACATTTTTCAGAAAGAGGGTGCTGTTAAATCACTAAATGAATTTTGTTAATCTAAATGCTGTGTTAAAAGCAGAGCTATTTCATGGTAGGACTGTTTAAATCCTTTTGAAAGGGAAAATGTGCATCACTGAAAAACACAGTACGCACTGAGACTTCACAACAGGTGACTAGTTAAGGTGAATAGAGAGCAAGGAGAACGGCATGAGACTATAAAAAACAAGCTTAATTCTCTTTTCACATGGTTCTTGATTAGGTGTTGCTGATTGTGAGACAAATTTGTTTCCTTCTAGTGATGCGAGAACGCATGTGACTTCTCTGAGGACTGACTGGCACATACAAACAATTCTTGATTCATTTCAGCTAACAGTCTCGCTCTTAAACTGCCCATTAGTTGCCTCCTGAAAAGCGCTGAGAGCCTTCATCTCCTTTGTGATGAGAGTGAATGGTGTTTTAGCATCAGCCAGGAGATTTGTTCCAGAGAGGAATTCCTTCCCTCATCTTGCAATGCTCTTTTACTTTCAGCATGGCACTGACTGGAAGTCTGTAGGAGCATCTCATTCTTTTTCTTCCCGAAAGACAATCAGAAGCTTCAGCTCACTACAGAAGATCTGTCTCTGCAGCTTGTATAAGAGCTGCTTGTTAAACTTAAGAAACACCTGCCGGTGCTTTTCCTGAGTCAGGCCCATGCATGTGTGTTCTGCTTTTGGCTAGTTTTAGAAGTAGCTTTGAGGATCTAGTCTCAAACTAGCATCAGTCTAGTTATGGGTCTAGTCTGGGTCTATCTCCTATGTACATTAGACAGACAGAGATACAACAATTTCTCTACTATTAAAGCTTTTTTGATTACTTGTGTTTTCACAAAGTCACAAATGGTGTGCCTCTTCTTATTTCTGTTTGCTATGTCTTCTCTGGGGTTGTTCCTCCAGTCCATCGTGCTACTCAGCGACATGTCTGAAGTGCATCATGGAGGCAGTAGATGATTGAAATGAATAAGCTAATGAGCCCGCTAGTGCCATTAGCGGAAAAGGCTCTGACTGTTCCTGTGCTCCACTGTCCGTTAAAATATGTCAAGGAAATATTACTAGCGTTGTGCCTTGTTTCCAGGTGTTACTGGGGTTTCCACAGTCACTTCAGCCGAGAGGCAGAGCATTTGTACCACACTCTGGAGTCCTCCTACCAGAAGGCCCTGCAGTCGCATTTGAAGAACTCTGACAGCATTGTGTCCTTGCCACAATCAGATCGCTCCTCCTCCAGCTCACAGGAGAGTCTCAAGTAAGTCTTTCAGTATCACTACCTCTCTTGGTGTGAAGAACTGCAGAGATAACGATGGCTTCCTCAAATTCAGAGGAGCTACTTTGGGTACTCTGAGCTACGCTTGTCTCACCTGGTCTTCATTTGGCCTCAACACTTGGTTCTGTCAATTTTTTTTTCAGTTAACAGTATATTAAAATACAGGAAAACTCCATTACTGGCTTAAAAAAAATAATAATCTTGACACCATAAATAACTTTTGGGTGCTTTTTGTGCTCAGAAGACACTGCTAGCCATTCCTTCCAGATGGGCTGAAAACAATGCTTGGATTGAAATTCTTTGTTCAGCGTTCATCTTAGAGGTGTGAGATGGCCTCTTACTGTAAAAGAGGAAAAAATGTCTAAACTAACTTAGAGTTGTAATTGCAAAATCAGTATGTAACTTTTCTGAAACATTCATGTTTCTAGCTTCTCTTGCAGAGATAGTCAATTAAGCTGCAAATGTCTGCAGCTGAAGTGTTAGACACATATGAAAAATACCCATAATATACTAACACAACTCTTTATATCCACAAAAAGTGTTCTTAAAGATGTCTTCTTGCTCAAGTAGTATACGTAATAATTTTTTCCTAGTGCATTTGTAAAGAATTTTATGGTGGTGCTATATTTATTTTTACACAATAAGCTTTGTCAGTCTATTCCTGAATGTGAATAACTTCCCATTAACTCAATTATGTATTGAGGGAACAGAGTAGTACTATTACTGATGATTGTGAAATACCAGTTTTGTTTTAATAAATATTTTTATTTACTTCTAGCCGTCCACTGTCCGCCAAAAGAAGTCCTACTGGAAGTACTACATCTAGAGGTGAGAGTAGTAGCTGAAAATACAGTGAGGTGTTGCTGAGGAAATGCGACGAAGTAGAATGAGAATTTTTGATACTGCATTGTGCAAAGGACAACTTTGCTGTTTACTGCTCCTTAAAAATGGAACCTTATGTAATTTTTTTTAATTGTTCTGGGTTGTACACCCCTTTTTGTACAACAACCTCTGATGTAATAATGCCTTTGAAAGCTGGTAAACCTGTTATGGTCTGTACCTGAAGGGAAGGCTGAAAAGCCTTCAAAGTTGTAGTCAACATATGTTTAGCTGTGAAATAGCTGGGATTAACTTCTGCTGATGCTAGTACATAGAGCTGCATAGCCTACTGGTGCATTCAGCTTTTCTCTCATTTATTTTCTGTGGTTTCAGCACTTATTGGAGGCATAGTCTGCACAACGTCCTACAGTGCTAAATTATATCTTTTTGCTAGTCTGTTTTTAACATTAGATGGAATATTCAGGTGCAGCCAAGAGTGGCTGATGTTACTTCATAGAAGACTTACGTGCAATGACAAAGGAATATGTAAGAATGAATGCTTGCTTATTTAATAGGCATCTTTATTCTCTTGATTCATATACCCAAGCCTATATACCTGACGAGTACAGGCAGCTGTACTATCCTAAGTAAATGCATATAATAATCTAAATAGTAAATTTTAATATAGAACATTACAGACAAAGCTTTGTTAGTAGATGGTAAGCCACCTTCTAGCCCTATCAGTATACTCTGCTGATGATACCTTTATGTATACCTTTTAGTATGCCTACTTTATTGTGCCTGCAAATGCATGTCTGCTTGCAGCTGAATAGACAAGTATTATGCTTAAGAGGCTAAACATTAGAAAGTGAGGGGAACAGTGGTCCTCATGAGAAGATGAGGTGTTGGGAAGGCAGGTAGGAAAACTTGCAGGAAAGTGTAGAACCTGGGCTAAAGCAACTCACAAGCAGGTGATGGGTACCGTAGCTGAGTTTTTCTGTATTGCTGGCCTGGCAACCAGCAGTGATCTCAGCATTTAAGTTAGTGTCTAATAAAGTTCGTGGAGCTGGCGTCAGGTCAGCATTGAAATATCTTTGCAGGCACTGTGGGGAAGCCCATGTTGTCCTGATAAAGCATTCTTAGTTGAAATATTCCAGTGCAAAGTAAAGAGTGTTAAAAATAGTACGTTAAACTGCTTGACACACAGAGCTTCTTCTCTGAAGAACACAGCTCAAAAAATTAATCTTCCTTATTCTGGGTCTCCCACTCCCATCTGCAGCATCTACAGTAAGTACAAAATCTGTGTCAACACCAGGATCTCTGCAGCGGTCCCGCAGTGACGTTGATGTGAATGCAGCAGCTAGTGCCAAGTCGAAAGTGACATCTTCTGGAGCATCTACCCCCTTCAGTTCTGCTGCAGCCTTGCCCCCAGGCTCATATGCATCACTAGGTAAATCTATACGTTCTACTGTTGCAGTTAGCTTTCTTTACTACCAGGCAGTGCCTAGGTAATTTGATTGGAATATAAAACTCTGGAACTGGAAGGACGTATCTCTGATATGGCTAACAGCATCAACGTGCTGTCTATTGTCTTTTGGGATTAAGCAAAAAATTTGCAAAGGAACTGACTTGCAGCAACATCTTATTTTTTCAGTTGCTTTGATAGTCGCTGTCTCTTCTTTCTGGGGAAAAGCAGATGCTGTTGAGGAAATTTCTTACTGCTCCATTACTTTTGACATGTCTCAGTCTCTTTCTCCTTTCTCTTCCCTCCTTCATTGAAACTGGTTTTCCATGCATTATTTTATGCTTTGAATAGTACATCTTAGCTGAGCTTGATTACTTTGTTTTACAAAAGAGAAAGAGATGTAGAAGCAGAGAGACAAGCAGGCCTTCCCATTTCACCACGCGCTTAGGATATAAGTATCTGTTCTTCTGCTGACTCTCTGGATTACTGCCATTGTTTTCTCAGACCATTGTATATCACTGTCAGATACCTTCCCAGTGTTTCTTACAACACAGTTTGCATTTTCTCTCCTGGAGATGACGCTGCTAACTTGCTGAAGGAGGAAATGCAAGGCAGTGACTGACACAGTGTAATTTCTCATTCTGCTGGTTTCATGCTAATCTAATTCCAGAGTTTTCATTGATTTACTTTTACAAGAGGGAGAAAAATCAGATGCCTAGTAGACGTCAAAATCAGTGGTCTTGATTTGATCTGTGCCGAAATCTTCACTGAGTCAGCTGAAAAGTAGTTTCTCCTTAGTGTTCAGCATTTGGTCTTCAGTCAGATTAAGTGCCTGGTGAATTACATAGGGATGCTTTCTATAGATTCCCTTTGTAAATATGTTGTTTTTATATCTGAAGTCTTTTACCATGTCTTAAATGTATTGGTTGTATTTGCACAAGTTCATGTTTTATTCTGTTTTACATTGCATGTTGATATTTGGTTCAAGATTTAGATGCATTGCAGTGAACTCTTAATACAGATGATGGAGTTGATCTCTTAATGGTGTGCATTCAAAACTTAAATAAGCAGCTGTGTTTAGTTGTGCTGTGACGTTGCTTCAGTGGCGAAAGTGATTTTGTACCATCTTATGTTGCGAGGAAGAAAGGAAAGGGGGAAAGAAAATACTAAAGATGGCTTTGTCCTTGAAGCCGGGTGACCGTGTACAGTGTTAGTCTTGCTCTTAACATACTGAAGGAGAAAAGCAGGAAATGCACTGCATTCCGTTAAGTAATGCAAGGCTGCTCCTAAAGGAGTCTGTTTCCTTTTGAGCTAGCAGGGAAATTGGTCACCTGTGTGTCTCCTTGAGAGAAATGGCGAGGCAAATGAAGGAAATGGGGTCTGGCAAAGGTTAGTTATGTCATGGAAGGAAAAACTTGCAGCCTTGTTCTTCAGATGCATCAAGCTTTGATTTGCTACTCAAATTTTTTCATTTCTTTAATTACGTTAATTCTTTTGCAAACTTCTGTAGCTAATTTATAGTGCCCACTTCTGCTGATGTTACTAATTCATCCCTATTAACCCTTTCCTTATTTTTTTTAATTTGCCTAAAGATGGTACTACCACTAAAACTGAGGGTAAGCAGTCTCTCTGTGTAACTGAGGTGTGTCTGCAGTCGTACCACCCTACCTGTTCTCAAAGTGTTACCCGATTCTCATCCATGTTCACTGGTGACGTGCATGAAGTGTTGCATGGTTGTCCTGCTCATTTTGATGCCATGGGGTAATCTTCACTTTCTCTTCAGGCTCCTCCCTACTAATGGCACTATTTTGTTTTTATGACTGATTTCTGATCACAAAGTTGTACGTGGGTCTCCCTACTTAAAGCAGTACTTTTGGTTGAAGGTGACCTGTGCACAGATTAAAAAAACAGGGCTTGTGTTTTCTTGCTCCACGATGTGTAAAGGTTTGCTGTGTTTTTCCATCCAAAGCTCAGGTCTCAACTGCCAAATGCTTTCAGGAAGAGCCTGGGCAGCAAGAGAATTGAATGAGATGATCACATGGCAGAAAAATGAGGACAGTAAACAATGATCTCTAGGGAAGGAATATTTAGTCAACCTCTTTAAACCTGAGCTCACTCTTTTTTTTATTGTTAACTGTCTGAGTGTGATGGTTTATAACGAAGACAGTTGGAGGAAAGTCTTTTTTTGAGAACACTGAGCCTGCTAGTTTGGGAGGCCTCCCAGTCTGGTTATCTGGCTTTTTGTCAAAGCTTGTTCTTTATTTCTTACTTCTCAAGCAAAAAAGATCACTGGAAAATGGCTTTTTCTGAGGTAGACAGGGACTGAAAACAAGAAGGCCTTCTAAGCATAATGAAGACAACTCCCCCCAAACAAACCTATTTTTTTTCCCGTTGCAAGTCTCTTTTCAAGGGATCTATTACTGTTTTGTGGGACTGTGTTCGTATCCTTGATGGCTGCTTGTATTTGGATGTGGTGTTCTGAGAAGTGCCACTGTGCTGTTGTGACGTGTTTTTGTTTTTTCCTTCCTATTACTGATGCATTGACTTAGTATTTGGAGGGAAAGGTGTCTGCCATCTTCAAAACTGGTACTTAGTCTTAGTGTTTAAAGATGAACTGGCTCAGAATCATGCACAAGTGTTTATGGTTTGTGATCTGTCAGTGATAAGGAACACGGAGTTGGTCTTAACACTTGCATTTCTAAATCATCAAATTAGGTGAAAGTTCCAAGTTGTTGCAATCCTTAGCTTTTTATTATTCACTGCTAACCCCTCTTTTTCACTTCTTTCCTTCCCCACAGTCTTCAGTTTTCTGGTTTTGGCCTAACATAGAAATGTTGAATGTTTAACACTATCTTCTGAACTAGCCCACACAAATCCTCTTACAAAACTTACAAATCCTTTCCTAGACTAACAGTGTTTATGGAAGCCTGTTCCAGTAGCTGTCCTCTGGCATACCTTTATTTTTAGTTCATTGGTTCGTTTAGTTCATTAAATGTTCTATTGTTGTCATGGAAAAGGGTTTTTTTTTAGTAACTTTCTTTCAATTCATCTACATTGGAAGCAGATTGGATTTGTAAAAGTCTGTAATAGAAACCAGCAAGTCAGCTGTGGGGGGAAAGCTGCGAGATGAACTTTCAGAAACTGTTCTCCACTCTCTCCGTGTTAAATACCACATCTCATCTCTTCTTTTGCTGTAGGATTCTCTTGTGGTGGGGAGGAGTGGAGGATTATAATAACAGGGCACGTAGCAGCCACGGAGCACTTGAAGAATGAGTTTAATCCCTGTTTGAAACTCTTCATCATCTTTGTTTCTGTCTGTTGAGACAGTTGAGGGAAAAGCAGCCCTTTGTTCAAGATTCAGTGCCTCCTTCAGATGAGGGCTGAGAATGCTCTTTGCCAACTCTGATCTTGCAGAGTTTGTAGGTAACTGTAGGGAAGGCACAACTTTTATATTCTCAACATGAACATAAAAATCAATGAAGCAGGGGATGGCAGGGCAGGAGAGAAGTATCACTGAGCTCCGCAAATACCTGTGTGTGCAAGAGGTGGCCTTCGAACAGAAAGCAAAAATTCAGTTTGCAGGAGGGAGTCATCCCTGTGTTTTTGCAGGTCACCATTAGCTACTTAAAGAATAAATCCTTGCTGATGGTGTGTGTGTGTGTGATTCAGCTTGACATTTAATCTGCAGTCTGTTTCCCATCACGGCTCTCCCTAGCAGCAGTGTAAAAGTTCTGCACCTTCCCCTCAGCTGGGAGCCAGCATTGTGCGAACTTGGCAGTTCCCATCCGCTTTGCCCTCGGTTCTCCTCAGTGCTTTGTTTTTGAGCCAGGCGGCTCAGAAGAGGAGCAAGATAGAAGTGGGTTATGCCAGTGGCAAGCTAAGAGCGGAGTACTGGGTCTTTGGTTTTAACCAGTGTCAACCCAACTGTCAAATGCTGCTGAAATGCACTTCTTGTAGGAAGGTAGCGTGAACCTGTGTACAGCTTTGATCTGCGTAGGTCTTCTGCCTCCGTGCTGTGAGGCTGTGTCTTCACGCAGTGCACAGTTAGGTCTGGATTGCCCAGACCCTTCGTGCATGAGTGTCTCAAGAACTTGTTTGTTATACCCGATTAAAAGGAAACCTCAGAAAAGTTTCTGCTTGTTTTATCATGAAACAGTTTGTCAAGGAATAGTTAAATATGTGTGTAATGCTGACTTTCAGTACATGTTAATGGTTCAGAGCATTTCTGTTACCTGTGCAACTTTTTTCAAAGTGAGCATAAAAACGCTTTTCAGGTGAGCCTCCCCCCCCCCCGCCCCCCCCCCCCCCCCAAAAAAAGAAGCATAAATGCTGTTCTGTCCCAGAACTCTTAAGTTTAAAACAAATCAGCGATTTCCAGAAGCAGTGGAACAATACTCAGTATTTTTTTATTATGCACCAGAAAGGAAATAAAATCTTTCTGATTTATCATAGTTTTCAGATAACTTAGGCTTAAAGAGCTTATCTGTGTGATTGAACATCTAAAGCCTTAACAAAGGCTTCAGGAATAACACAGTTTTAAGAAGTCACCAGTCCTGTTTTTTCCTTTGCTTTAAAGCCCTTTGTCATCAACAGCAAGGCTTGACTCAAAGGTTTGACTGAACAACTTAGCTTAAACTGAAATGCTAGCGTAGTGTGTTTCTTCTCTTGGTCTTTGGAAGTGCTGGCTTGGTTGCCTGTGCTTATTGGTGTAGAGCAGCGTGGTGCCACTGTTGTTCCTTCAACTCTGCTTTGGCAGACATTTTTTTTTTTTTTTTTAAAGGCAGCATATACTGATGGTTTATGGTAAGGGTAGAGTGCATCTCAGGAAACTGTAGTGCAAAGTCTGGTTTTGTACAAGTAACATTGGATTTGTGCTAAGTACAAATGCAATCCATACCATTGCAAAAGGGGTTCTTTACAGATCTTACGTACAATTAATATTTTTAATTGTGTGTATTTGCAAATGTATCACCAACAATTGACATGTACAGCTGGTGGGCCCTAGAGACCCAGGATTTTTTTTCTCTTTTTCCAAGTAGGGAAAAAACCTTGTGCTGAGAACTTGCATATGTTAACTGGTTCATGGAGATACCATTGCCATCCCAGTGCTTCTACATGCAACTTCCGTGGCTGTAGGCATCGTTGTTCAGAGCATGGAACTGATTAAACTCAGTACACTCAGTCATGGAGCTGTTATATACCATTTATAGAGTATTTGAAAGCCATTTTCTTCACAGTGTAGTATACATGTTGGATCTCACAAAGCCTGTTTTAGTTCTGAGAGCTGGGGTAGAGGTGCTGTGCTATCTACCTGGAGGAGCTTAAAACAGCACTGCCCAAAGAAGCCTCCTGTAATGCAAAAAAAAAATATAAATAAATAAAAATCACAGTTTATTTGCTTGTCCCTTTGTTGTTGCTGTCTTCTTTTTAAAAAGAAGACTTCCCTAAATTTAAGCGTATGTTAGACATCTCAAAGTTGATTCTGATCCATTGATTGCTGTAAAAATGACAATAACTTTAAAAGGAAAAAAAAAAGCTCTACAAAACAAACAAAGCAAAACACGAATGATTTCTTAAAACTAAGCATTTATATGGGGTCTTTCAAAATGCTTTTTGTACCAGCAAAGTGTCACACGTCAAATTTAGATAAAAGGCTTTTTAAAATGTCAATACTTCAGTGCTTTTGGAAGCTAGTTGGGGCAGTCTTCATCTGTTCCTCTGCTGTGCTGCTGCTCTCAGGATAAAGGAATCTTTTTAAGAGGAGCAGAAAAATTACAGTTAGGAAATAACGAATTCTTCCATCTGTGGCTTGAGCTAGATGTGGAAACAAACCCCACTGAAAGCAAAGAAGTGTACGGGAGGGGAGGTGTTTGTTTGCATTTAACAACAAAATGCCCATGTAACCTCTATGCTATATTACTTCCAGTCTTGCCTGAAATTATTTTTCTGTTTGTGGTAGAATGATAGGAATAGAGATGCACATATTCCTGTGTGCAAATAACTTCTGGATATGAATGCAGACTCTTGTTTGCAGATGAAATGCTTAAGGGAACGTAATAAAGACATTTGTATTGTGTAGATGAACTACTATATATTCATGTTATACGTGGAATAATATATATTAAAAACCTTGAGATTTTTGAGCCAGCTAGCTATTGATTCATCTTACGTTACTATAAAGCGAGTATGTTTTGGATGTCATAAGACTAACTTAAGGGTGGTGCATGCACATGTGAGCGTAAGTTAATGTATGAAACATCCCAGGTCCCCCTCCGTGTTTCTGTCTCATACAGATTTGCCTAAAGCAATTATGAGTTCCGTTTGGTCTTTTTTTTTTTTTTTTTTTTTTTACAGATAATGTTGTATTTGGATAGGGAAAAAAGTAGAAACTTATTTAAAAATAGGTATCTTTGAATGACTCATTTTGAACCACTCGTATGCTGCAAGTAAGATTAAACAGCTGTATTAAAAACAGTTGGAAACTAACAGTACAGAATGTATATTAGCAATTTGTGTCTCAAGGAATACATGAGGGATATCGGGTGACATTCTTTCCTTGTAACTGTGTGAAGAATTTGAACCTGAGTTTGAGATTTTTTCCTTGTCTTTCGCTTTACGCCATAGACTCCAAAAATTGAATTACTCCTAGGGTGACCGTGTACCGTGTTGTCACACTCTCTGTACCATTACAGCGCTTCTGTGTGTGAAGCCGCAGTGCTGCTGTGTGTTGCTGTGAATGCTGGAATGAATTTAGGCCTCTGTTTTAGCTTTCTGCTTTTTCCCCATGCGTGCCTTTGAGGCCTGTGGTGGGATTTGGGGTGTGCGCCTCATGGCAAGGCACACTGACTGCTCGTCTGCGTGTAACTGCCCACGTGTGAAACCTGGGAAGGACGGGAATGGGCCAGGAAAGGGCTGTATATGGGGCTGCCCATGTGTAAGGGGCAGCTAATGTCCTGGAGCAGAGGAGAGCTGCCGCCCTGCTCTGCTGGTAGGAGCGCCTTAGCAGCCAGTCTCCTCATCCCGGGACCCCCGTGGATGTGCTCAGAACTGGACTGAGCCAGTGGTTAAACAGTGATTTGTTGGTGTCTTCCCGGTTTTGTACTAATCGTTTCTTCTGTTGTGTCTACAAACAGTGGTGTGAATGCGGATATCTGTCTTGGCTCACTGCACCTTAGCTCGCTGTAACATAGCTCTGTAAGCCTGCTGGTATTTTTTAAAACTAGATGCTGGTGGTGCAGCATGAAGTACTTTCGGCCTTTTCCCTGCAAACGAGTCTAGGCTTCCTTCTCAAAGCTAAACGTTTCCTTGTCGCTGTGTCTGTCAGAAACTTGGAGGCGGTGTTACGAATATTTTGAGAGCTCGGACCAAGGAACAGAGCTCCCAACCTGTTCAGCCTGGGCTGCTTGCCATTGTCTCGTTCTGCATGTGTACCTTACGTGGAGTGGTTTTGGGTGGGAAGTTACATCTCCCTGTTTTTGTTTCTCTGTTTGCTTTTGGTGGAGACAAAGGGTGGGAGATACATATCTGTAACTGGTGGATGCAGTTGTCAAGACTATTCTCTTACCTGTTGTGTGGTTTTTTTTTTTTTTTCCTTTTATTCTTTTTCCTGAAACTTGAAATCATCCTCTGAATGCAGGGTAGCACTGGCATTAGTCCTGAGAAACAGCTTCAGATTTGGCTGAGAACAGAGTTGTTGCAAAGTGCTGGTGGAGGCTTTCTTTGTGTTACTCTTAATTATCATTTCTTTCCCATTAGCTAGAGACAGATAATTGAACCTTAGCACTGGAAAGAACATTCTGTAGGAAAGAGCCCTGCCCCAGGAAGGGGATGAACTGATGACCTCGTAAGCTGGGCGAGCTCGAATTTCTGTAGCTTTTTCATAAGGAAAGGACAGAAAAAGGACCAAGAACACTTTGAGACTTTATGTCCATTCTCTGCTTAAAGAAAGGGCAGGCGCATGGAATCATTTTTTCCACGATGTTGTGTTAAATGAGACTCACCGTTACAAGTCACACTGATCTAGGTATAAATATAAGAGATCTGTAAACAGCGGGGAAAATTGAGCCTGAAATAAAAGTGTAGTCAGGCTGTGTTGGCAGACTCTCGGTGGTACATGCTGGCGTGCACATGGAGAGCAGGCTGTAAAGTGCTGAGCTGCTATTTGGAAATCCCAGCGATGGAGTTTGTGGCTGCATCTGCTGTGCCCATCTCCGAAAGGGTGATCGCCTTCTCAGAAAGTAATAGTTTTAATATAGGAAGTGGCATTTAGGCTACTGAAATTTTTGTGGTTGATCTTTTTTAAAGAAGCTACTACAGAACAGAAGCAAACGCTTAAGAGAGGTAATATGTTCTTTTTATTAAACTGGCTGATAGCATAACAGAAATCTAAAAAGTTTTTGGACTTGTAGACTTTTGGACTTGTGTTTTCACTCACATCTTCAGCCAGTTTAATGAAAGTTGCCTCTCCTTTTAAAATTTATCTTCTGTACCCTGGTTAGTTTTGTGGATAGCAACACTGCAAGCATAGAACAGAACAGATGGTGCTTTAGAAGCTGATGCTGTCTTTGGAAGAAACCTATTAACAGTTTTGTTGTCTTTGCATTCCTCTAGGTCGGATTCGTACAAGGAGACAGAGCTCTGGCAGTGCCACAAGTGTCACCTCAACGCCTGCTGATACCCGAGGCCGCAGCCGGGCTAAAGTGGTTTCCCAGTCCCAACGTAAGTAGTGTTTTGTTTCCGGGAGAGGAGAACAATTTCTTTTGAATTGTGGTAGCATCAGCTGAGAATTGGGCTCACTTCTGCTGAATAATATTTGGTGATGTAACAAAATGAATCTCCACTCAGCCAGCTTTCAGTGTAGCTCTTGCTGATAAATAGGGCCCCGAATCTGAGTGCTTAGTTGCTGCCTTTTTTAACCTGTTGTGCAGCAGAACTGCAGGTCATTGCAACATACAAGACTAAATTACTTGTACTGGGTTCCACTGAGATGCCCTTCGTGTCTGTAGCTGATTGCTGTCCTGGGTTCTTGCCCTGCTGAGCTTCTCCTGCTTATGTTACTGTATTTCTGTATATGTAACGTGAGCTGTCTGAAGTTAATGTGTTAGCATCAGTTTAAAATAGGGCATTGCCTACTTTGTGCAGATACAGGGGAGATGTTTCTGCTCTGATTCACATGGCACATATGTGCTCTCTGGCTTCCTTGCAAGGCATGATTTCCCCCTAGGAAACATGCATACAGTGCTGCTACATGTTTGTCATGTGTGTCTAAGGAGAATTTTGTCACTCAAACTTCAAGAGGAAATGGGGGAGGGAGAAACCATGCAAATTCGGAGGACCTTCAAGCTTGGGGAGTAAGAGGAGGTGGGGGTTTGTTCTGAGGACTTGTCTTGCTTTGCACCCTTATTTAATAGCTCTCCTCTGTTCATGCTGTCACTGCTTTGCTCTGTCTTGCTGGAGGTATGGGGAAGCAGTTTAGAGCATTATGGTAGGCTGAGTGAGCTGAAGATGTATTTAGGATGGGGCTGAGAATGGAAATCTTTACATTGAGGCCATGAAGGAACTGGGGCTTTGGTGTTCTGATTTGAATGAATTCCTGTAGTTTTGAACCCAAAACTGATCCAAAGCCAGAAATGGCCTTTTTCCTTGTGGTGTGATCAGATCAGATGAGACAAGTCTCAGACATATTTAAAGAATAGTTGAGTAGTTCAAACATTGTGGGCTTAATATTTTTCATGGAATGTCTTACGAGGCTTTAGGACGGTCACATCTGAACCTGCTGTCTTGGCCTAGATTGTGGAATACTGATTCCAGCCTAGACCAACTAGATGTGATCTTTAATCTACCAAGCCAAACGTTACATGAAGTAATTAATGAATTCAAATGTAATATGGCCGCAGGACCAAAGTTTGCATGCTCACACACTGGTAGCCCATTTCAGTTTTACAGACTGGGCTTGGGGTCTAGTTTACAGCAGAACTCGGGTCCCTGTGTTGGTTGATACGTAGCTGAGAAGCTGACCAACCTTGGGAAATGAAGTCAGTTGCATCTGCATGTTAACTCACTGCATTCTGCAGAGGCTTAAGGAGTGACATGTTTGTGAATAAATCTGTCTGTATTGTGTATAGCATAAACCGCATGCTGAACGCTGTATTGTCTTGCTGTCTTTTAATCCACTTTTTGCCTGTCCTTTCGTCTGCCCTCATAATCAAGGATCCAGATCAGCTAATCCTGCTGGTGGTAAGAAACATTTTCCCTTTCTTGCTTTCTCACGTTATTTCCTTCAGTTTTTTTAACTGCTAAGCTTTTAGCTTCCCTCACTCTTTCCTGGCTATCAATTAAAAAGCATTTTCTTAAAGTTAAAAAAACAAATGTATGGTAAATGCCCTAGCTTTCTCATAGTAAGCAAACATGGTAAGCATACATTGTGTATTAAAGCTGGTTCATTGCAGTGAAGTTCCTGCAGCTTAAACCCCGGGTGCTAAATTCCTTTTCCATTTACTTCGATGCAACTCCAACAGCATCAGTGAGATTGCAGCAGTGTGACTGAGGGGAGTGTTGGCTTTCGGGGTGTGAATGCTGTGATAGAGACTGGCATTTTTCACAAGTGTTCTCACTTTTTGGGGACCCAGCACAACATATAGTATTGGAGTGCATGATTCAATCAATTCAGAATGGCTTTGGCCAAGAAATTGAAGGAACTAAATAAGTTAAAATAATACATGCTTTTTTATGGTATTGTCCATCAGGTTAGTAAAAATCCATACCTTTAAATTAAGACAGAACAGCCTTTAACTCTTACTAGTTGTATAAGTATCTGGGACTGAAATATGTGAGATTTGTTGATGCTTTTTAGAAATAAACCAACTGGAATATTTGTTCAAAACATGACCTTGCCTGAGTATATTTTAGCAACCTTTTTCAGGTATGCTTTTTGTAGTTGTTTTAATTAAGAAATTGAATGCCAGGAATGGTAATAGCAGCAAATTTTCAGTGTCTTATTTTATATACCTAAAGAAGCAAAGAAGGGTCTTTAATCCCCTGCTTTCACAGTTCTTTGGTTACCTTTTAAGCTTAACATTGCTTAACATGTTTCTTCTCATTTAATTACCAAAATGAGATACACCGAAAAAAATAATGATATTGTTCAACTCATTGAGTTTGACAGCGGGAGTATTTCAGAGAAATATTTACATTCCAGCTGCAGGAGACATTGTAAATAAATCTCGGTCAGCAGACTGTCTTGCAGACAGCATGGCTTAAAAAAAAATGTAAACTTGCCACGGACTATTCAAACAGACAAGGAAAAATAAACCAGGCCAACTATTCAGCTTTCTAAAAAAAAATTTCTCCAGCTGAAAAATAACTAAATAATTTATCCTTAGCAAGTCAGACCCAAGTAAACGAGCATCTCTACGAATGTGGCAGGGTTACTTGGTTTACCCTTTAACATGGCAATCTGCTGCTGTTGAGACAGTATTGAGACAGTATTCTTTTTTTAATTGCTCTTCATTGGATTGTTGTAGGAATGCAATGTCACTACTGCACTGCAGCATGGCGTGAAGATGCCCGAGCTACCTTGCAGCAGCTTACCTGTGCCAGAAGTTGCCTTTCTGCAGCACAGTGCTCCATGTGGGCTACTTTTTGTTGCTGCTCGATGAGGCAAAGCAGCCTGTGTATTCCATGCTGCTGCAACAAGGCTGCTCCTGGCATCTTCACAAGTTCAGAGGGAGCCAGATGGGGTATTCCTGCACTGCAGTGTCTGTGTTGGTCTTGATCCTGACTGGGCAGCACTGTTCATATAAGCAGAGTTGCTGATGTCAGTGTTTATTTTCCATAGGCTTTCCTCAGTATTCCTCCGAAAGCCCCCGGGGAACTCTCCCATTAGTTTTCGTTGTGCTTTGGGTCAGATTATTAGAGCTGATTGTGTTCTGTTTTTGCTGTCAGAATAAGATCTTTTTAAAAATTCTTTAACTGTTTTTTTCCTTATCTCTGGTTCTTTCCTAGCTGGTAGCCGGTCTAGTTCTCCGGGTAAGCTGTTAGGAAGCGCCTATGGTGGCTTGAGTGGTGGAACATCCAGAGTTCAGCCAGTGCCATCATCTTCAGAGAAGCGCAGCAAGATCCCTCGGAGCCAGGGATGCAGTCGAGAGACAAGTCCCAACAGAATAGGACTAGGTAAGAATAGTCACTGCAGTGACAAATTGGCCAGTGTGCTCAAAGGAGGAGGGGCTTTCCTGTTTATTAGGAAACATGTATATGTATTGTTGTCATTATTCTGAGTTCTGGCAAGTTAAGGTTCTATTTCAAGAAATGTTCTGGTTTTGGTTGTGCTTTCTTGGAGGGTAATTCTAGTTTTCCAGGTTGAGCCATAGTTTCAAAGTAGGCCTAAAGCTGTTATGTTGATTTTCAAACACAAGACATACCATGAGCAATGTTATTAGATCACGCAACAAGAACAGTTGCCATGAATAAACATCACAACAAAAATTCCTCATTTGGCACCAGTAGCTTAGTCCTAAAATGAGTTGAGCAGTTTTTACAATGAGCTGGAATCAAGGGCGATGAGCACATTCTGGGATTATTTTAGAAATTTTAGAAATTTTGCAGCTCAAGTGGTTTGCCTCTCTTGTCCTGAATATCCTGGAGCCACTTTCTTAGGTGAAATTTTAGACTTTAATTATTCTGCTTCCAATATTTTTGTCCTAGTGACAGTTACGTAAATATTCTGTAATAGTTCTTATTTTCTAATTTATCAGCAGAGTAATTTATTTCAAACAGGTGAGTAAACATCATTATATAGGAACTTTTTTGTCTGAATTGAAGTAAAAAGGTATTCAGTGTGCTTTGTATCTTCAAAGAATTTACTAGTAGAATGAAATTGATTGAAATCGTAGCCTTACTGTTGTCAATTAATTTTTGACTATTGCCTTAGCAATTGTATTTCAAATCTAAGCTACCTTTCTATTTAGAGCATTTTGTTAAGAGAAGTGTCTTATTAGTGCATTGAAATGCATTTAAAGCACCGAGTGTACATGCTGTTATGATTCATAAAAATATTGCATGTTTATTGTGATTATTTTTCCAAATTCAATATTCTTATGTCTGACCCATTTTATGACTTCTGTCTTAATGCATTGTGCTTTTCTGTTCATTACTTTTAAAACTTAGTGTTTCCCAAATATTAGAAGCAGTTTTTCTGCAAAAGAACACTTTTGAAAGTGAACGAGGAATGTTGGATAGTACCATCACATGTGCTTAAGCTTATAATCACGTTATGTGGTCTGACTTGAAACAGTGTTTAGCATCTAAAGGGAAATTGCGTTGTGTAAAATCCTCACTCTTGGGTTGCCTGCTTTCAGGTATATTATGAGAGCCTTGCATTCTTTTGAAAGTGTAATTTATATCTGATTGCTCTGACGTGCTCCCTGTGAACACAGCCAGTGCTTGTTCCTTGGGAGTGAGAGAGCGCTCTGACATCTATCAGATGTGACTTCCAGCTGCCCCCCAGGCTGATGACTGACCGAAGCCTGTTCTTTCAGACTCTCGTGGGAGCCACAGTCTGACGCTTCTGTTGGCTTTAGCACTCAGTTGCAGAAATTGTCTCTTTATTGAATCTTGAAAATGGTAATATTGGCTTAGATGAAGATAATTTTTGAGCTGTCATCTTTATACCATTATCCCATTGTATTTATGACTTCATAACTTAGTAGCTATAGTATTTTGTTTTCTATTTTATTGCTTCAGTCCCCATCTTTTCTTGGCATTTTTTTCTCATTCGTTTCATTTTGTAGACTCCCATTCACCTTGGTTCTAAGTATATCAATCGACTTTTTATCCTCTGATTCAAGGAAGTGTTTGAGTGCACATACGGCATGAAATGTATGTGCATTTTTGACTTTGTGGGACTATTGATGTATTTTGCATGCACATGCATAACCCACGGCCTGAAGCATCCCTTAACTATGTGCTCATGTTGTCGTGCAGTGGGATTGAACAATCTGGCAGACCAGGCTGTTAGAAATGGGTAATTCCTGGCTTCTGTTCAGAACTCACCTGTTGATGTGTTGCGTAGTATTTTGTAGGGGTGACTAGGAGTTTGCAGCTGTGTGTGCAAGAGTAAGCACACCGAGGATAAGTCTGCGTGCGCAGCCAGGCTTTATACAAGCCCCCTACTGGACATTTTTCTTGGCCCCTTGGAAGGCAATGGCAGTGATAAGCTGATAGAGCCGCTGCACGTGGATGCCCGTAAGCATCAGTAGATTGCTGTCAGGTTAATTTCCGTGCTGACCTCAGGTATCCATGCAGTATGTGTCTTCTGTTTGCTGGAAGCCTTGGAGCTGGGTGCTGTTGGATGCTCAGTCAGCTGTGTGTCCTGTCTGGTATCGCAGTGTGGGTGTGTGCTGAGGGTCAGCTACCTGCTCCTCTCCTCGGGCCCGGTGTCAGAGTGGGAATGTAGCTCCAGTAACGCCTCCCAGATTTGGAATCTAGAAGGTGAGGAGCCAGATCCCTGATCAATCAGTTGGATTTGAAAGAAGTGATTGATTTGAGATAACGTCATTCTCCAAGAAGTGAAGCAGGCAGGTACAGTTAGTTAGTTATCCAGGTCATGCAGCACTTTATTTATCAAGTAGTTATGCTGCGTGTGTTTATTAGAAAGCAAGAAGGCAGTCCTTGCCTTGGCTCTGCTGGGTGTACCCTGCTCCAGAGCTTTGTATTAGCTGCTTTGGCAGTGTTACTGACTTTTTTTTTTTTTTTTAAGGGTAATGAAGTGGAAGGTTCTTCCAAGTGGTGGGCTGCTAAACAGGGGAATGATCAAGTTTTGCTGGTAGTATTTGCATTTGTTGGTTTTCACAGGTGTAAGACAGCCTGTGTGATTTAATAATGGTGTGAACCACATCCATCTCCTCTGCCTGTCTGCATAAAATGGGTAAAACCCAGATGTACATCACACACCTGGAGAGCTGGGATTTTACTGAAAATAACCCACCTTTGTTCCTGTTCTAGGCTTTCAGGCCAGAGCTGGTTGTTGGCTTGTTGTTGGCTTCTGTCTTGCCTACTCCTTTTAATTAACTTTGCTACTCATTTACCTAATTTCTGTTCAGCTTTTGAAGTTTGGGAATTCTGAAATTGAGATTTATGTCTGTCTTGTCTTCCTTTGCTGCCTGTTCAGCAAACACAGGCTCTAAGAGTATGAGAAACTTGTCTAAATGACAACACTGCTGGCCCTTAATTCTGACAGTGCCCAAAGGAAATGCTCTGAATAGCTGATAGCTCAACTTCTCTGCACCACACAGCAAGCAAAACATGGGGCAGGTGCCTGGGAGTCCACAACAGACTCATCATTCTGTTTTTTTTTTTTTTAAATCCATTCTTTTTTTCTTTTATATCTCTGTCCAGTAACATGCAAATCTTTTGTTTGACCATTGCTCATGAAGTACACGTTGCTGAGTTTTGTATTCCCTCTGTTTGTGCAGTCAATATTGTTTCATCTGTGCCATTGTCCTATTAGACTGTTTTAATGCAGTTAAAGTGCATTTAATTCATACTTCTATTATCGTCAGTAATGGAAGGAGGATGCACTGTGTACATTAATTAAATTTTTTAATCATTTACATCTTCCCCTCTCTAGAGAGCCTTTGCTAGATTTAGTAGGGTTGTGTTACAGAAAGAATGACAAATCTTCTCCATTGAGAGAAATGACTGTGCAAATGTGATGCGAAGGCTACCATTATCTACATAGAAGCATGAGACCCAAGAATGAGAAGTTGGCTTCTAAAGAGCCCTCAATTTCAAGCAAATATTTGTGTGGAAGACTTCAAAGTATTGCTTTCACCTGTAGTTCACCTGACAGCTGTTTTTCCTTGTAAACCTGAGGTGGGATTATTGTACTTGTGGACCCTAATTTCATCCACTTCATTATCTAGTCTGTCTTATTACAAGGCCATGTAATTCACCCCGAAGTTTTAGACATGGTGATCTAACCAACTTGGTCAGTATCTCATCTTGTATTGTCTGACATCAAAGTTCAGCCATCAGAACCATTAATTCATCTAAGATATTAGTTGGGACTTACAAATTTGGGAGGGATTTGACAAAGAATCTGGCAGTAGTTTATATTTGAATTTTAAAGCCTAAATATGAAGGTTTCTATTTTGTTCTGTACTGTTTTGCTTGAAAGGATACTAACACACCTAGGGTATAACAGACCATTCAAAATTAGGCATTATATTTTGGTGTGGTTCTTCTCAAGTATATAAATGTCCTTATCAAAAAGAGGAGCTACATGAATAAGCGTGATCCCCTTTCTTGGTGAGCCCACAGAAGCACTTAAGTTCTTTAAGATAAACTCCTGACAATTAAGTGCCATTTTTACATACAAAAGTGTTGCAGAGGAATAAACAAGTTTTAGATACCTGAATTACTCCCTTTATAAAACTGTAAAATTCAAATCCTTGATGTTAAGTAACCTTCTTGAGGGTCTAGTTCTGTTTTTCCTCCTTGGACAAAACTTCATCTAGAGCCAACGGCATTGCTTTTCACTATGAAAGCAGCTTAATACTCTGTCTTCTACCACGCATTTGGCCAAACGAAGACTGCATATGATGAGTTTGTGACACAGCTGACAGGCAGGAGCCCATTAGGTTGTGGGAAATTGAACATTTGGTAGCTGCCAGACCACAGATAAGCCCTGCTGATGCAGGGTTTTGTCAAAGTAAAGAATATAAAGGCTCTCCTTAAGTATGCATGTGTCTCAATATGCTTGCATATAAAACCATAATTATAAGGCTTTAGAAATGTTTGAGGATCAGAAGTTAGCGTTCATTTAAAAAAAAAAAAAAGGAAAAGAAAAAGAAACTGTCTTAAAATTCAAACCACTTTTTACCTTTCAGGTACTTAGGGTCTTGATGATTTTTCCCACTGTCTTTCGCTGGGGAAAAATCTCTCTCCAAGTCTGTACGATACTTTTTTCTTAGGATATTTGTTCATGACAAATCTATCCTTGCAAAAGCCAAATCTATGCAAGATATTATACTGGTACTGTGACTTATAAATTTTTTAATCTGGTTAAGAATGCTTCTTTTTTGTTCCAGAAGGTTGTTTGTCTTATCTTATAATTAAGGAAAAAATCTTCCATAAGGGTTTCTTTTATCTTCATCTGTTTTGCATGCTTTGTAATTGTAGAGCTTCCCTAAATGATTGAAGATCTTCTGCTCTACTTGAATGACAGAACTCAGGTTGTTTAAGAAAAAAGGATACCGCCAACCAGACATTTAATACTGCTGAAATTTCACCTTACAAACACAGCTCGGCGTGTAACGTAGTTGGTTTGTAAGGGCCTGAGCTGGCTGCTGCAAGTGATAATTACTAATGTAATAATTACCATAACTAACAGAAATGTGACTTGACTTTGAGCTTTTCTGTCCTCATTAAACTTGTTCACCTTCTCTGAAACTCTCCATGCTGCATGCTAGCACGGAGCAGTCGTATCCCCCGACCCAGCATGAGTCAGGGGTGCAGCCGCGATACCAGCCGTGAGAGCAGTCGAGATACAAGCCCTGCTCGGGGCTTTCCTCCACTTGGTGAGTACACGTAGGCATTGGAGCTCTAAGGGTCAATTTTTTTTTCCTTTTTTTTTTCTCCTTGTTCTTATTGCCCTTTCAAGACACTGCCAGGTGGAATGAGCTTGTTTTCTGTCCTCTGTTGGATTCCTGACACAATCCCTATTTCCAACCCTGTTTCCTTTCTGTTTTCTTCTGCATGCTTCAGTTCTGATTCGCAGTAATTTATGATTAGAATGAAAATAGTTTAGCCTGAATTGTATTTTTCAATTTCATTAAATCAGCTTGTGTGGGGCTGCTTTGCTTCACTTCACAGCACTGATGGTAATCTGTGGGAGAGCAAGCCTCTATTTTCTAGGTCACAGTGAAGTAGTCAGTAGCATCGTAGTCTGTTGTTGGGTAAATTTATTCATGATCTGGTTTTGTTAAAGCTAGGTACAGCAAAAGTTCCGTTTCTATTATTAGGTTTTAGTAATCCTACAATAAAGAGGTGGAAGCTCTTTTTTTGTAGAGGTTTTTTACAACGTCAGTCATGAATTTAACAAGTTGCATGTGCAGGAGACTTTCAAGCAACTAAAATTGTGGAAAGGATGAAGTTTTAAAGGATCATCATCATGCAGCTTAAGTGTACAGTACAAATAGAAAATCTCATTACACTTAACATATGCAGAAGTTTTATTCTGCACAGGGCTAAAAACAGAATAGTTAATGTTTCTGATCAAATATCATATCATATATATTCAACCAAATACATTGCTTGTTGTATGAAATATTTGTCATCTCAGACGTAATGAAATGTAGTTTATCTCCAGGTCCTTTTCCTTTACGTAGTAATTTCATAGATATATTATATCTATGAATATATCTATATCTATAGATAGAATATATCTATATCTATAAATTATATATAGTGATATTAAAAGTGAGAAAAAGGCTCTTAGAGATGTGGTCAAGATTGAAGAATTTATTACAAGATTTATTTTGCACATAGTGACAAAATACAGCTATAAGAAGTACTAAGTAGCATTTTGGGCCTAATTCTCCAACAAATCAAATAGTAAGAAAAAGTTATTAAAAATATGGATAGATGGACAAAAATTTCTGATTTGGTTCTCATAGTAAGTATTCTGTACTTTGCATAATCGTTTAAATCTACATAGCTATTGTCATTCATTTATTCATCTCAACTTCAAATGCTATCAGTGGAGAGGCTCATTGTCTTCATCCATATGAAATCATTGGCAAAATTCCCATTGACTTCAGTGACGTAGAGTGGAATCTTCAAGAGGCTTTTGGGTTCAAAACTTCATTCAATCTATTGAGCTATGAGATCTATTTGCTTTATCTGCAAGTATCACAATTTTTGTTGAGAAATGAGTGGAGTTCAGCTTAGTACTCAGAAGTTCATTCATAGCTCCTTTTGATAGATTAATGAATTTCTATTGACTAAACGAAGCTGATTTGATACCAGAGCCATGAAGGTGTGGTAAATATGCTTGTTTTTATAGTTACCTGTCTTGTTTCAATTTTGGATGAGGCTGTTTTCTTCACCCAGTGTGTGTAGGCATGTGGATTTCAGGGTGAACTTGTTAGTATTCTATTATTGTACTGTCTTCTATTTTAGTGAAAATACATTAATTGAGATACAGTCTTCTGAGCCCTTGCTCTGAAAAATAAATGCAGTGTGCCAGAATCACAGTTGGTGTGAATTTGGTGCACCACAGAGTCTGACTTGTACACTGAATATGAAATTTCAGTTACAGATGTCTATTACAGTGGTTGAAACAAATTTCATTGTGGGGAGGAGGAGCATTTCATTTTTAACTAATGATATTTAATTATCTGAAGATGATTGCATTTCTAGAAATGTAGTTGTTAGAGAAGTAATTAATGGAAGGGAAGATTGAAAGTGGGGAGAAAGTATCAATATAATAATACGCCAGTATTGTTGCTATCCTGCTGTCTTTTTTCTTGTGTTTCCATTGAAATGTTGTAGGCTTAAATGTGTATGTCAGCTTAATTCTGTAACTTGTAATTCATCTCAAAGAAATTTGTGTGTATATATAGCAATTTAAGCTAAAACAGGATGATTCCACTACAGTATTTTTAGAATCCAGTTCATCTTACATTAATGCTGAAATAACTTAATATAAGATTAATTTTATATTAGTGAATTATACTTAAGCTAGTTATATATAAATGACAGTATTCTTGCATTTAGCGCTATTATGATCAGTGTCAACACTGACGTCCTGGCCTTGCAAATTGCTTATTTTCAAGGCTGCTGTGCAAATAGGCATGTCTAAGCACCGAACATGCTGCTTTTGAAGTTAGGAAACACCAGTGAAGAGTCACTGTACGCTGAGTCTCCTTGCAGAAATGTGATTTTTTAATTTTTGTTTGATTATGGCTCTTCCTTCTTGGGCCTTGATCTTGCAGTGACATCCACAGAGGCACAGCTGGATGGCGCAGAAGAAAGCAATCGCAAGCTCAGAATTCTGATTGTGAGGTTCAGTCTGTAATCCGGCACTGATCCTAAGTTACTTTCGGTGTCAGCGGGATTGTTCTCTTGAATAAACGCATGTGTTCTACATATTTAAAGACCATATTGCATATTGTGTAGAGTTCTTAGCCAAGCTGTCACAGCTGGGAGAGAACTTGAATTTTCTCATTTTGCTAATTTCTCCTTTATATTATATTAGTATTTGTTTACAAATGCTTTGTATTAAACAGAAGCCTTACACATTTTCTATTGCACTTGTATATGCACTACTGACAAATCTTATTTGTATTACATGGTGATTTGGGTTCATTTTTTCAGTTTCTTGACAGTATTAGTCATGATGTTAAAGCAACAAGGCCTCCAGTGAGTCTGACAAACTGCTCACACGGGCAGTTTCTTGGGTCAGTTGCTTTGAGTTAAGTGAGCATATCATTGCTAGACACAGGCAAGAACTTTTTTGAGAAGCTAAATTGCTGTAATTTGGAAATGGCTGGGCTTTCCATTTGCCTTCATAAGTATCTCACCTTTATGCTGAATCCAAGAACTGAAAGTCTCTCCAAAGGCATTTTGTGATTCATTGCTGCTGACAGTTGGGAATTGAAGTGGGAGCTATATTTGGCTTCAGCTTTTCTGCTACTGCCTGTTCTGTTGCTGTTAACAATTTGTTTACAAACGGTGTGATCCTTGATGCACGTATGTGCATATTCAGATCAATATCTGTGTAGGCACATAGGTGTATAATTAGATTAAAAAAAAAATGTATGCAAGATTTGTTAAAGCAAGAGACCATCGGTAGTAGCAACAGCTACAATATGGATGTTTACTTGAAGAAAAAAAAAGCCCAAACCAAAACACCTATAGGCAGTGGTTGAGTGGCCTCCCTGTATGACTCCTTGCACTCTTCCTACTTCTGTGGTTATTCATTCTCTTTGTAAACGTTGTTTTCTTGTGCGTAGGCTCCAGTGTTTTGGAAAAATGCTGCAAGCACAATTTCTAATCATTGATCATGGCTTCACTGTGGGGTTTAGATCAGACAAATCTAAATCCTGCTCTGTGGGTATATGCTCCACGTCCTCATGGTGTCATCTTCCAGACCTGTGCTTCTGGAACGGGACTGATGCACACTGGTTTTCTTTGCTGAACTGCACCGGGTTTGGGACCGTTACAAACGAGTTTTGTCATGCATCGTGTTTATGGTCATGGGGGAGAGGGAGGAGAAGCTACAGACGGAGGTATCACTGTGGGGCTTGCACTATATCTGTTATGCATTCATATACAGCGTCATTTCCCTGTCGCTACGAGACACGTTTACTGGTAGTGGTCACTTGCATCCCCCTTGGATTGTGGCATTTTCTGTCTCGGGTTAAATGTATGTTAATCCTGTGGGTGTTGCCATTCCTTCTACTTGCAGCTTCTCGACGTCATTCCAGGTCCACTAGTGCTCTCTCCACTGCTGATTCTGTTGGGCAGTCAGGTGAACAAGCGCTAACTGCATGACTCTGCTTCTTATATGTAGTCTTGTTTTACACCATTTTAACATTTGCTGTCATGTGCATCAGCCAGCACTTGGCATGTGCTTCTCACCGCTGTGAGGCTTTTTGTTCTGTTCTGTTCAACGTGACTTTTTCTTTTGAATTTCATTTATTGAATGTTTTTTTAATTTTGTGTATTTTAGGAACATTGTGAGCAGTGTTTAAACAAAGGGTGATCCAGGGCTTTCTCAATTCTCCTGAAAATTGGATAAGTTGTACAGCTTGGGCTAAATCCTGAATGACGCAGAGTCCTTGCAATTTATGTTTATAGTTCCTCTTTAGCAGTGTAGCAGTTGCCAATGTTTCAGACTGGATCCCAGTGGGTCTTATCCCATTTATTACTAAATTTTTCAGACTCCTGTCTCTGTTAATGGAAGTGCTTTGCAGGATCCTGTCCAAAATTCACAAAAGCAGCAAGAATTAAGCACCTGATGAGCTTTCAAAATGAACTTTGGAGCATAATACATGATCCATCCTCCATATAATACTGAAGACCTTATCCAAAGAGCATGGAAGCTGTGGGGAAAAATGAATCCATTAATTTCATGGGGCACTGCATCAGGAGATTAATGCATAGATATAATGAGAAAAATCTGCAGATTCCAGTTGCCTTCTTCCCCATACCAGTGCTGGATTTGCAGTTTTGCAGTTCCTGAAGCTCCCTTGAAATCAGGGTATTTCACTAGAAGTCTTAAAAGTAGATTAATGAGGGCTGCTAGTTTGGGGTCAATAGAAACTTAATTGTGGGGACAAAGATGGTGTAGAAGATGAATGAGGGCTTCAGTGTTTGCTCAGATGCTAAAATTGCATAAGGAATTAGTGACACTAAAAGTTATTTAATTAACCCCCCTCAGGTAGGGAGTGAAAAATGTTCTGTTTCTCTTAAGTGCAGTTAAATTGCTGTCAATTAACTAAAACTTTCAAAACATTTCCCTTATCAGGTAACTGCAGAAATGATGCAAGCAGATTTGACTCTTG
Organism: Anser anser; assembly: GCF_964211835.1. Taxonomy (NCBI): domain Eukaryota; kingdom Metazoa; phylum Chordata; class Aves; order Anseriformes; family Anatidae; genus Anser; species Anser anser. Next base: position 14,559,820 of record NC_139726.1, on the reverse strand, counting down.
CGTTTTTCAAAGCGGCAATTAGAATTTGTATTTAATAAAATAGCACTGAAGATTAAAAAAGACCCTCAATTCTAATACAGATCTAAGCTTAAGCTTTTTTACATTCAACTTCCTATGATAATCACTTCATGCTTGGCTCCTGTGGTTTGACATAAGGCATGATAAAATTATATACAGTCATCTTTGTCCTAAAGTAGGCCCAAATCTCCCTAAAAGTGGCAAAATCAGGGGAAAAAAAAAGTTTGGGATTTTTCATCAAGTAACAAGCATAATTAATCTAGCTAGGGAGACAAGCAAATGTGGTCAGAGCTCACACTGCCCAGCTTATTTCTTGACATTAAGATTGGGCTTGCCTATACTGGTATTCCTGGAGTCAAATGTGTCCCCATCCCTACGTTAGAGATATGCAGAGGTCCCTCCTAAGATCTAATTCCTGCGTTCAGGTGTGGCAGCAGTGTGGGAGAACCCCAGGGTGACTTGGGTGTTATGAATTTAAAGATCACTGAAAGAATTATTTAAAAATAAAAAAATAAAAAATCCTGATAGCTATGGGGTCAGATAAAAGTCAGCATGCCATATTATACTTACTCAATTTGATTAAACAGCTCCATTTTATTTTGTGCTGGGTATTTAAACTGATCTACAATTGAATTACTTTGTCATTCTGTTCTTCATTTAAAAAACAAACAACAAAAAAACAAACTATCTACCCTTTTCTAATGTAATACTAAATTAACGTGAAAACAAGTAACAATGGTATTATATGATGCTATGTTATTTCTAAGCTATAAAGCCAAATTCTGATCTCAGGAAGACTTAAGTAACGTCATCTAGTTGGGTTCAAACATAAAACCGAGTCCACAACTTTGCAGCCCTCGTACTATACCAGGTGTAATTTGCACTTAGGAAAATACTTGTCTTCTCTACGTCGTTGCAGTATTTATCTCTGTAGCAGTGACTTTAGCTTCAATCTGACTTAATGCATTGCCATGTTCTCTGTGCTTCCATTAAGAGCATACGGATCTTTCCATGTTAGGGATGAAGTACCGTTTCAACTAAATATTGGAAATAATCTTCAACCCAAGTGCATTAAAAAAGGGGATAGTAATAACACACACAACTTTTATTTCTTTGTGAAATGTCATGATTTGATTACTTTTTGGCAGTAGTTTTAAGATGTTTGTTTTTGTTTTTGTTTTCCTCTTGTAATGTGTTTTGTAGAAAATGTGCTTTTGTTGTAAATCAGAAATGTCTTGTTTGGTTGCATAACTGGGAAACAGTAAGTTTTGCTAACGTTTCTGAAATACATGCTAATCTACATTTTTTTTTCTCAGTAAAATATTTTAGGTTTATCAAATCTTCCTTATTTTCCCCTCAGTAGCTTAATCCTTGCTCTGACATACTCAGGTACAGCTTTAAAGTTAGGATGGGAGACTGGCAAGCTTCAGTCTCAGATTTACCTTACGCAGGTCAGTGTGAGCTGATTTCCTTAAAAGAGATCTCAGTGCAGTAGGCTTCTAAAGAGAAAAGCATGCAGCTTTGTGATAAGTTTTTGAAAATAAATACAGTAAGCTGCTGAATATAACGTTCATTCTTGTGGAAACCCACAACGTAGTTACATATTTTAAGAAACAGTTGTTCTCCTTCATAAAATTAAATATAGATGAACTAATAAAAGTCCTACGTGACGATCTCTCTCTCTCTGGCTGCTTGATGACTGCATTCAGTGTGGGTCAGATGAAGGTCTATTAAATGGGTTCAGGCAGCTTGATTTGTGCACCTCTGCAATTGCTGGCAAAACTCTTATTGGCAGGGGACTGGTGTTAGGTATGTCCCAGAAGGAGTGAGCAAAGACAGCCCCTGGTGGAAGCAAAAACTCTGCTAAAAACCATCTCTTTCTGGTTATAGACGAGCCAGGAGTCCAGAAATAGTGCATCTCATCTCCTGTGATTTGGAAGTGCCGCGCTGCCAGAGCCCGGCCTGTGATCCTCAAGTCGCTCCTTCTGCCATGTCCCTGCTAGTGATGGCTTTCTGAATTCGGCTTTTGCTCAAAGATACTCATTTCAGTAACATTTTTCTCAGACTCTGGGCAAATGATAAAGTAAGCTAATTAGTACTGGGAATGTAAATGGCACTTTGGACCCAATCCTGTTGCTTTGGATGCCGTTGAGAGCTTTGCCATCAAATTCAAGGGGAGAAAGATGGTATTGTTTGATTAGAAAAAAAAAATCAGTTTTGGTTTGTCACAAAACTTTAAAATTGTATTTCAGTCCAATGTACATTTAAGCTGCTTCTCCAGAACAGAAATAAAACAAAAATTGGAGTCACCTCACAAACAAATAATAAACCTTTTATTTTTATTCTGGGGGGCATAGGGTGATATTCTACCGGTTAATCAAGCCTTACAACATAGGCTAATCTGCTGCTGCTAATCTCACGTCCTTGCCTGAGAAAAAGCTGCAGGATGGATGGATGAGTGCTCTGGTATTAACATGTCCTGACACCGGGCACGATTCTGTTTCTCTGAAGTTAATGAGAAGTTTTCTGTTCGTTTCTGAGAGAGCCAGGCTGGGGCCTGCATGTCTGCCTCCGACATTAAAATAAAACTGAAACAACTTCTGTTAAAAGGAAACACAAAATAGATACCCTTCTTCCCAGCTTAAAAAAAAAAGAAAAAGAAAAAGACATGCCCTGAGGATCTGGAATTGTCTCTGTGAGCCACCAAACAATAGTTTATTTCTTACTGTCATGGCAAACTCTGTAGAGTTGTGGATAAAAGAGTCTTTAATGAAAAAGCACTGAGAGTTCCCAGAGCCTTTGGGGAGTGCTGCTCAGACACCTGATTAGGATTCCAAGTGAATGTGAATTCATTTAACAATCCCTTTCAATGTTGTCTTTTGTGCAGACCGGTTTGGACTCGGACAGCCAGGCAGGATGCCTGCTTCTGTGAATGCCATGCGAGTCCTGAGCACAAGCACAGATCTGGAGGCTGCTGTGGCTGATGCACTGGTAAGAGGAAAAATACAAAATGCTTCCGACACCGGAAAGTGGCTTAAAGTTACCTGTACGTACGTTCTCATCTTTCTAAGTAGCTTTGTTCTGAATGTGCCAGTGTCTGATGCTGTAGAGTTAGTTACCTTGTGTTGTGTTGTGTTTGGGTACATTGGCAGCAGCATTCGTTTCCTCGTTCCACCTCAGTTCTCCGCAGTTAACAAACAGACTGAGGAGGCTCAATGCTGAGCTGCGGGATGGGTTGAGTCAGCTGTTTGGCTTTAACTTTGCTGTCAGAAGACATACGCAGCGACATAGGAGTGCTCAGCGCCTGCGGTGAAGGGATTTGCATTAATTCCATTAACTGCATGAGGATTTTGTCTGGAAAACGCAGTTTTCTCTTCTAGTGTCGATTCTGGATTCGGTTTCAAGAAGAGTTGAGAGCTCTGCCACTTCCTGCTCTGTTACTTGCACCTGGCTCATAGCTTGGCTTGTCTGTAACTGGTACCATCTCATGCAGTTAAACTGAAGTGTGTTTGTGTAGTGTGCTACCAGTGGTTTCTAAACATTTGGTGATTTATTACCATTTTTTAACTTTTATTGTCCTGTATAATCTTATTGTAGTATAAAATCTCTTGGGCAGAACCCAGAAAATGTCTTCTGCTCTTCCGAAGATGGGTGTTATCACAAGCCTTTGCATTTGTCTCAGGGGAAAGAGAGTGTGTAGAGGCAGGCGCAATTATTCTACAGCATTATCTGGGTACCAGTGTACCTTGGGTCTTCCTCAGCTCTAGACCTGAGCTGAGGGTAGGATTTCCTGATGTATCCAAGGCAGATATCTCAGATCTTCCCTCAAGAAAAAAACATTACCCCATAGTTTGTGAAAGATGCTCTTTTTTCTCCATTTCCTAGTTTACTTTCTCTAATGATGGCTAACATCATTTTCCTTTTTGTATTTGATTGTCAACCAGCTCACGTCGCTTCCTTTTCTAGAGTATTATTAGAGTACTCAGAGAAGTGTCTTTAAAAATAAATAAATCTCTTTTCATAAAAATAAAAAAGTGCTTCTGAATTATGCAGAGTTAGGACAGCATATCATAGATGGTACTGTTAGATTCAGGGGGCTAAATTGTTAGCCGGGTATTTTTGTTACCAAATTCAGCAGCTTGTGAGCCGGTTTCTGCTCTCAGCACCTCAAATTTGCCACTGTAGTTTTTCACAGCATAATTAAAGGTGATGGTTTGCCTGTGTAAATGAAATGAGACCTTATCCCAGAATGTGAACTGTTGGTGAATACTGGTTTCTTGTGGGAGAAGAGGGTCACGGTGGTGTTCCAATTCACTGCTGGTCACCAAGATCTCTCGGTGTGACTTAATCTGCAGCTATACTTACAGAGTTTTCTTTTAAATATTGTACTCTTTTAAACTAGGTAACGTTATACTGGAATGTTAAAATCTTATTTAAAGAGTTAAATGCTTAAAAGGGAAAGCCTTGAGTCTAGCTGGAGAGTAAGTAGTTCTGCTACCTTGGCTGATCAGTCTGAATTGGTATGATCTTAGGGGATGCTATACGATCTTATTTACCCCTTCTTTCCCACCACCCCAATTTGTTCTTTCTTAGTTGTCTTCTCTCAACAGGCAATTTACAGACAGCGTTTGGGCTCCTTTTGAGAGAGTAGCGTGATGCCAGCTTTTACCCAGCAGCCTTGTTCTCAGACAAGTATTCTTTTTCCTCCAGTAGGAAGTGAAAAGAACTCCAGAGATGGCCTTTGCCAAATACTCAAGTTTAAACAAAACACACAGTGGGTCATTCTATGACCTCTGCTCCATGCGTTACAGTTCTCATTGGATCCACTGCTTCTGTTCAGGAGCTGGACTTGGCCTAAAAGCACACTGTCTGTACTGTGAATCAGTGCTCGGATCTGTCAGAAAAGCTCAAAGGGTGATGGAAACTTTGGCGTTAAGGCCTTTAAGTCAGTGGTGCCAGCCAGGTTGTCTTTAAAGGAGCTAAGCTTCAAAAAAAAGTGCAGTGTAAGAACTGTGGGTTGAAAGAGAATCTGGTTAAGTGAAGTTGATTAAATGTGCTGTATTGTAGATAGTGGTTCCTTGACATCAGAATTTCTTTAAGATTCTAAAATCTAAAGCTAGCGATAACGTGTAGGGAAATAAATCACTCCCAAAAACCGGTATCTTCCAGAAGCAATGTTTCTGAAAAGCAGGCAGAGAGATGCTGCGTTTAGATCTGCCATCTGAAACTTATTAACAGATAATTTCACTTCCAAGCTCTCTAATAGAAATTGTAGGATATACGTGTTAGTGCAGCAGACAGGAAATAATGCCAGGCGTTATTATACCCACTTTTATTTTGCGTAAACTGTGTTTTTTTTAATTTGCTAAGACACATTTGCTATACATTTTTGTTGCAAAAACAAAAACCCTACATAAGCTTCTGACATAATTCTCTATGCTTTTTCCCACCCTTCAATATTTTCCTGCCTCTACAGCTGTTAGGAGACTCCAGGAGCAAGGTACTAGTGCTTTCTTGACTTTTTATTTCTACTTTCAAACTCTCCCCAGCCTGTTGCTAACACCCATGATACTGCACTTGAGTTAATTTCTACGCTTCATTCCTGCAGTCCTAGTGGAAGCAAAACTCTGCTGGCTTCACAAGTCTGAGAACTGCAGGACTGGACACTGGAAGGAATTCTGTAGCAAACACTGTAGAATATAGGCAATCTTCTCTGATACATTGTTGTATCAATCCTGTTCTGTTTAGGTTCATTTAAGAGTTTACGTTGTAGTATACAATTTGTTTTGCTATCAAAATTATTGTAACACCCATTCTGTAAGTACTGAGGTTGTTCAAGATGTTACCTAAGGGAATTAGGTCCCCTTATGCCATGCTATGGAAATGAGTGGGATTTGATTACTCAACTCCCTTAGGAACTTCTGTTTAAAATAAATAAATAAAAATCTTGCCCAAACTAACAGAGAAATTGTGATGGCCTGTATCCCAGTGCATTTCTAGAGTCACTTCATTATCAATATCAAAGTGACTGTGCATGCCGGCACAGATTCCTTCAGCTTTTTCTTCCTTATCTTTTTTCTTGAAATAGAGATTATATCATCACAATCTGTAACAATGAAACTGACCTTTATTTACAATAAAACAACATGTGTTTTCATTATTTGTAGCTAATTCCACTGGGCATAAGTATCTAGTTCTTGTGCTGGGGAAGGCAGTCCTTGCTCCCCCATTCATTTTAATGTTCTCCCTGAAATCACTGGGATCTGTCTTGCTCTACTGAGAGAGGTAAGCAGGCAGTGCTCGGTGACATCTATCTATATACATGTATGTCACTATAACAATAGCATTAATCTTCCTTTGTTAGTGGTTATAGATAGAACACTTTTCTTTGGGAATTGATGTAATTATATATAATTTACTTACACTGAATTTCCCCTCTTCCAGAAAAAGCCCGTGAGAAGAAGATATGAACCCTATGGGATGTACTCAGATGATGACGCTAACAGTGATGCATCAAGTGCTTGCTCCGAGCGCTCCTATGGTTCCAGGAATGGGGGCATTCCACACTACCTGCGGCAGACTGAAGATGTGGCTGAGGTCCTGAACCACTGTGCCAGCTCCAACTGGTCTGAAAGGAAGGAGGGGCTCATAGGTCTTCAGAACTTACTGAAAAGCCAGCGGACGCTGAGGTGACGTTCGTAGCTTTGTACTGTCTGTCATTCAAGGGAGATGGCTATAGCCAGAAGTCAGTATATGTACTTGCCTCGTGTAGACAGATAGTACCTTTAACAGCTGTGAAAGCTGTCTCCACAGTGTGGGAGTTAATTGCCTTCAGAAAAAAATGTAGCTGTCATCACTACTGTTTGTGTGAAATTTGTAGTAGTAATGTAGATGGGACTCAGGCATATGGTTTTCTATGCTCTGCCTTCTGCCTCCTGTTTGTTGCAGCACAGTGAGATTTCCCACAATGATGGTAATGTAAATTTACTCCAAGGGTGGTACTATTTTTACATTAGACCGTTTGAATCTTCAGTACTTTTTTTTCCCAGCAGCTTAGTTGGTGAAGCAAACACTTCATTATTCTAAAAACCACTCAGGGTGTGTGTATTTCAAAGATGAGATCAAATGATGTTCTCAGTGTGTTGGGTGTTCTTTGGCTCTTTATGAGGTCTGAGTTAGGCATAATTATTTGTGACTCTTTGTGAGCACATCAGGTTTAATTATTTGTAACTCTTGAAAAATCTTATATCAGAAACTTGAGTCTCCTGTAAATGGTGTAATTTACAATGTAGAGGGAAATTTCTTAAGGCAATGAAGTAGGTGTACCGACTCTGAAACTATAGTAGGAGAGAGACATTTTCACCTTGTAGAAAGCCAAATAAACCCTTCAAACGCCTTTGGCATGTCACCCATTAAAACAGATCTTAGAATTACGCAGTAGTCACAGGGAGACTTAATACAGCCATGTCATGCTAGCTATAGACAGCAAATCCCATTAACTAACTGGCTTTCATGCTACAGGCTTTTTACTCTTAAGTTTATGGTGAAAGAATTTGGAAACAAGTTGCTTCTTTTGGCTCCCTTGAAGATAGCATTCACAAATAGCTCTGATGTTTTAATTTTTGTTATGAATATTATAAACTTAATATAAATTAATATAAGTTTTATATAAAACTTAAATTATGACCAAGTTTATAAATGATTGTTGAATAGCTTACTGCCTACCTTCTTGGATTTGTGCAGTTGTTTCATTTTTAAAAGGTCTTCACACTAGCTGAAAATATTTGACAGCCCTTGATAACAGGCTGAATAAAAATGCACTGAGAGCTAGTCTGGAAAGGTTATTCTCCTGCCATAGTAAGTATATTCTAGCACTTCACATGATGTGATGCAGTCTGTAAGTGGGAAGTGCTTCAGGTTTTTAATATGGTAGTTACAGTTCCTAGGTCAGAGATGCCTTTTGATGTGGTCTATTTATGAGTATTTTAAAAATACTTCCTACATGAATGCTGTCTTTTTTCTTTTACTTTGTTTTAACAAGCTGTCTGAAAAAACTGTGGCACCTCATATACTTGCATGAAAAAGTTGGGTGAGACTCTGGCTGGGCCACAAAAGTGCAAGAGAGTAACCAAGGTTTTGTATATGTTGGGTGATAATTCCAAGGCAGGAAATGCTGAGAAGATCGGGCGATGGACTGTTTATCCACATTAGTAATTCTTAGCAGAAATGCCAATAGAACTAAACTGTTGTTTTCATTTCTGCTGGTTGCAGTGTTTGAATTGTGCTGCTGTCACTAGTCCCTTAAGCTAGCAAGTTTTCTTGGCACTGATCCTGAATAGTTTATAAACCTTTCCCAGAAACTACACCCTGCAGAGTTATTTTTTAAAAAAATTGATACTGTTTTTAGTTCTTTATATTTCCTTTCAGTTTGCTTTTGTTCTGCTTACACCTTGGTTCAGGGTTGTTTTGGTGTCTGTACTAATGATCAGATTGCTTCACCGTGTTCTCACGGCATCATGGAGAACATCACCAAGGTCATTAGTCCAAGTGGCAAGTCTGTCTGTCTTTAATTAAACCTGGTATCTTCTGTTGTGGTATAACACGTTTAACATAAAGCAGTGATGTGGCTAGGTTTTCTTTAGTACTCGGATCTGAAAGATCCTATGTAAGCAGTGAATTATATATCCAGAAAGATGAGCTTGCAAAGCACACACCTATCCTCATTGCTTCATCTAGCTTCGTGTGGCCTAGTTCTCTGAGGGTTCCCCAGTCAGGCCTTCCGAACAACACAAGGCCAGCAAATCCCTTAAGGAAATGTTCTTCCACTGCTTGTTTTTCAGTTTAGCGCTTGCTTTGTCACCTCAGCAAGATTTTGGAAAACAGATGCTTACGCATGCTGTCTTCGTATAACAGTTGTCCCCAAAGAAATTAATATTAAAGTAATAAATAGTTCATTCGGAGAGCAGCAGTCTGTATGAAGAGAGCATGGCAGGGCAGTTTAGAGACAGCGCAGTCTCAACCTGAATGAAGCTGACAGCTTGCTTCGGCATCGTTACAAGGACCTTTTCTTTACATCAAGCTCTTGGGCAGACCGTTGTCTTTGTGCCATTTTAAAATCTGATTACAAATCTGTTTGAAAAAATGTATTACTATGCTATAAACTACTATAATAGTTTACAGTAACTACTTATTACTATAAACAAGCTAACGTGAAACAGTTATAGACTACTCATATTCTGGCTATATATATCTGAAAATATATAGGTGAAATGTAAATTAACATCTTTCTGGAAAGAAGGTATATGTAATCACGATCTAAACAGCTCTTCTCTGAGCAATCAATGTGCATTTCAGTAGTTACTCTGGTTTCACAGTAGTTGTGAAAAATACCTAATCACATCCATAGTATGCAGGAAATATTACCTAATTGCTCTGTTTTCATTTGGACAGTGAACAAGCAAAATTTTGACATTCTTTGGCAGTTTGCATTGCAGCAGGAGTAGGACTTGTGTTTTTCAATACATTGCTAATAAGAGCTTTGGCACGAGTTTTGCATTTGACTCAAGCTTGGTATCTTACGAATAGACCACTCTTTACTAATTGTATAAAAAGAGTATTACTGAGCACCTAATCTCTTACTAATAGGAAAGTAAGTTTAATTATCTTCTGATTTAGTAGGTTGCCTACTTGATAGATTGTCATCAATTTCTATATGTTTGTCTACTCTCAGCCTCTGGAGTCTGTTCTGCTATATGTTAATACAATGCAATTCTAGACTGATTTCATTGAAGCTACTGAGAGCTACCAAAATATGTATGATTAGTATATACCCAAACAGCATGGAAGTTCTGGTTTCACTTGAAAAATTGAAATACCTGACAGAAAGGAAGCCTGAGGAACCTATTCCTAAGCTGCAAAAGCACAGTTTTTCTGTGAATCAGCAACCTTGATATATGCAGAAAGGAAATGTCTCCCAAGTACTCTCTTTTCAAGTTGTCTTCTGCAATCTATAGAAGAAAATGGAAGCAACAGAAAATAAAGTGGCTTCATGATTTTAAAGCATGTTTAAAGCATGTTTATTGGATTTCTTGTCATAACCCTGGTGATCACAGCAGCTGCAATGCCAGTTAAGGCTTCACCTAGAAAAAGGGTTTTTAGAAGTGTGACTTAAGTAATGTTTAAACAAACAAAATTAGATATTTCAGCTGTTACTATTTATCAGCTCTTTTTTGGCAACTGGAGCTTTAGCATTAATATTATTGTCTTATTATGTATTTTAGCCGAGTCGAGTTAAAAAGGCTTTGTGAAATATTTACTCGCATGTTTGCTGACCCTCACAGCAAGGTAAGATCACGATGACTGGCTCATTCTCTTGAATTAGCATGTGTGTATGTTTTACGTTGTTCCAAGATGAATATTCTTTATTTCTACCCCTGCCATCTGCTGGGGAAAACTGGCATTTATCAATTTCAGTTTTTATCTGTTTTACTCTGTAGGCAAGTGTCTCAATCTGTCTCCTGTTGCTAAGAACATATTACTCCATGCTTTCCAAAACCTTAATGCCTTTCGGGTGTCAGCTCCTTAAGTAAGAGGTTCAGTTTTATCTGTACTTCTCTAGGGATTTTCTTGGTGATATGCAATAGAGCGAGGTCTAAAGGGTAATAAACCATAGTTAAGCGTCTTGTCCTCTGGGGTTTGTATATACCTGCAAGCAGTATGGATTCTCATCAAGATGTTGTTTTGGATCTGTTTTATTTATTTTAAAACAACAACAATATACACACTTTGCCTTCTTTCTAACATTGTCCTTTGAAGTTGAAGGCTGTTCCCAGAATTTACAGGCATTTCTTAGAAAGAAGCAGGTTAGAGAATGGTGAAGGTGGGCCCATAAGCTTGTTCAGACCCAGAGTTATTTGTTTGCAAAATATTTCCCATTTATAGATAAGTTGATGGTTTATTACGCACTTGACCAATGTATGTTCTATGTGACAGTGGCCATCTCTCATCTTCACTGCCTTTAGAGAATTACTGCTGCAAATTCATTAGTTTTAAGTGTGAATATCAGCCACTAAATTGCTTCAATATAACTGAAGTCAAAGTTTGGTCCTTTGCTGTAAATTCAGGGTTCATTTCTGCCCACTGTCCTTTCTGAACTCTGTATTTGGGATGACATGTGGGACTGGAGTCTTGGAAGTCAGAATAAACTGGGAAGTGGGAAAGGACTTGGTAAAGTTTGGAGAAGGGTATACCAATCTTGGTAAAGATTGGAGAAGTTCTCCTGACTTGTTGACTTTAAAAGCATTGCTTTTCATGAGAGGAAACTGGATCTGATCCAAGGTATATAATGTTTTAAATAACTCTGAGAAGGTATTTTGTGTTAAGAAAATGTGAACTCTTAGTGAATGCATCTTTTATGTTGACAAATTGCATCTGAACAGTTGTGTTTGATCACTGCGTGCTAACGAGTGGTTTGTTTTGTTGCATGGCCTGCTTTGCCGTGGAATTCACAACAGAGAGTAAGTGTATTCTACCCTCTTCCTTCATTTGTTTCATGTGGTATTTTAATACAGCACATTCTAGATGTGTATTGTCTCTTTTTTCCGAAAAAATGTAGTCACTAAAATCATTCATTCATGAAACTGTCTATAACAATCATTCTGCAACTCGTATTTTAAATCCCTCTCCTTTGATTATTTTCAATTTAAAGCACAGCCTTCCTTTTTGTGACAGTTGTTTTGTTTATAGGTCTTCAGCATGTTTCTGGAAACCCTGGTTGATTTCATCATCATTCATAAAGATGACTTGCAGGATTGGCTTTTTGTTCTCCTGACACAGTTGCTAAAGAAAATGGGAGCAGATTTGCTGGGGTCTGTGCAAGCAAAAGTTCAAAAAGCTCTGGATGTTACCAGGTAGAGTACTCAGGTGGCAAATACTTTGTAGCTTTTTACAGGGTTACAGAAGGGCATCTGATGAACGTTGTAGAAAGCCAGCAGTGCCGTACATTTTGAGGTCTCAATCCTAAGGAACACCAGTATAAATGAGAACAAAACTATGTCACAATATTTAAAGCATAGAATTAAAAAGGTCTTCGTTTTTGATAGATAACTTTAAAGCATAACGATTAAAGTGTGTAACTGATCACATTTGTTTTTTTGGTGTGCATGTGTTTGGATATCAGTTTTCTTTTTGACTGATTGAAAATAATTGTTTGCAGTGTTGACAATATGAACAGTGCTTTAACACAAAGTACAGAGCATCTTACATGTGTTCAAACAATAATGCTAACGTCAGAATAAGACCTTGAAAGCTACTTCTTTTTGCACACCAGTTAGTTCTGTAGTCCATGCCCTCTTCTAAGGATGACTGGCACAGGACATAGTTACAATTAAGTTCAGCTTGTCCTGGAAAAGAGATAATAAATGAATAAGTAGTAGTAGGAGGAGATCATACTAGTAGGAATAGTTAGTTATCCAGGAGGAAACAAGACAGAGAAGAAAAAAGGAAGAAGAGAGAAATCAAAAACAGGCAGGAGCTCTGAGGGAAAGAGAAACCAGTCTGCTACTAGAGATAAGGGAAGAAATGAAGAGGGGATGGGCAGGTGTGCCAAAAACAGGATTAAGTGTACAGAAGTCAGTTAGAGTAACAGCATATAAAGGTATTGATTTAGCAGTGTTTTGTCAGTATTAAAAGAGTAATCAGGTGACCCTTAAACTTGAGTTTCTCTGAATGGTTGATGGTAAACTTAGGAAGAAAAGCATGATAGGTGCTGAACTCTGTTATGTAAGTTTTTATGTATTGAGTTAATTTAGCCCTGGAAGTGTGTGCAGCATTACATTTTTGCCTTTGTTTTCTTTGGACAGGGATTCTTTTCCATTTGATCAACAGTTTAACATTTTGATGAGGTTTATTGTGGATCAGACCCAAACACCAAACCTCAAGGTCAGTATCAGGCCTTTTCGCTGAAGCATAAACGTGGTTATTTTAGTTTGCCATGGCAGGTATAATTAAAGTGGAAGAAACCTGTCTGTGCAGGACAGCAGGGACCAGGCTCAGTCTGGACAGCTAGAGAGCTGAGACCCTAAGCAAACCTTAACAAGTGTTTGTTGCACAGAACATACATAATGCATGTAGGGTTTGGGGAAGAAACAGAGCTTTCTGTTACTGAATCTTCTTAATGGCGTACTGTTGTGCAGATTGTTTTTCAGGAGGCTGCCGTTCCAAGGCTATAGGTACACAGTAAACTCTGGAAATGATACATAATTGTTTCAGAGACAGGAATGTACAGGATGCCAAATGACTAGTGCTCTTTCTCCCATGTCCCAAAGTTTAAATCTTTTGAGGCTCCAGCCTCATGAGAGGCACCTGGAACAGTAACCATGGGCATGAAGCACCCCGCAGAACTTTAAAATATTCAACATGGGTGGAAACAGTGTGGTGATTTGCTTGCACAAGTGGACATATTTTAAGCCAGTTCTGATATGCCATTCCAGACTCACTACACAAAACTTTTCCTGGGTAGAAAGTTGCTTTTGGTTTTGAAATGTGACATGGAGACACGGCACAGGGATATTTTTTCCCAAGTAAGGCATAAGTCTTGTCAATCTGCAGCAATGTCTGTTTATTACGGGATAATTCTATTTTTGCCAGCTCATGGGATTAACAAATACGTCTTCACTTCTCAGGTGAAAGTTGCTATCCTGAAGTATATTGAGTCCTTGGCAAGACAGATGGATCCAACAGACTTTGTGAACTCCAGTGAGACAAGACTTGCTGTATCTAGAATTATAACTTGGACAACAGAACCAAAGAGCTCAGATGTGAGAAAGGTAAGGCAGAATGATGAAGTATTGGCAGTAGTTATTCTTTCTAAAAAGAGAAAAAGATTAAAAAAAAAAAAGTCGTAAAGGTAATTAAAAATTCAGTGGTTTGAGTCATACATACCTTGCCTTCCAAACCAAATTGCCTATTCAGTAAAGACACATTTCTGAAGCATCTCTTCATAGATATTTTTATCTAGTTAGGTACTTAGCTGTCTGACTTTAACTACTATTACCACACAAAGGGGCTCACAGTTTAAAAATGTGCTTTTTATTGAGCAGTCTGGAAATATCTATAGATTTTTGTTTATTTAGATGCTTTGTAGACTGAAATGAAATCTAGCACAGCTTCTGCATTGTGATATTGTTAAAAGAAACTAAACAAATCAGTAAGCTGCCAAGGGTTCTCAACTCTTTTCTTTTTTCCAGATTGAGATAAACAGTTTTTAAAATTGACACATTTAGGTCAGTCCTAGATAATACAGTTAACTTGTTCTTTTTTTTCGTTGCTGTAGATGCAAGTGCCAGGTAAGCTAAAATGGAGCACGTAGTGATACTCATCTCTCCCAAGAGAAAAATGAGACTTTGTTTGATGTACTTGGCATCTGTAACAACTAAAATTACCTCCAATTCCCCCCAAAATAATAATAAATAAATAGAAGAGAAAAAGTCATATCAGAATATACAAATTGTGTGAAATTTTTATGCTCTACATACACTTAGATTAGTATTTTATAACTTTAGAAATAAAATTATTTTTGATTATTTGATTCTGATGAATTGATCATTGGGTATCAAAGGTACCGCACCTCATTATTCAATATATGTGAATATATATGAATTCAATATATAGGATATTCAATATTCATTATCTGATAGCTGGCAAGACTTCAAAGAAGCTTTTTGTGTGCACGCTTTTTGCTTTCTTGCATACATTTGATTGGATGTAGAGAAAAATGTCTCATCTATTTTTTAGAAGACTTTCTCCAGGGGTTATTTGCTCTAGCATGACTGCAATTTGTACAAAGTAGTCTCAGAGAGTCCTAAAAGAGTGACTTAACTCCTAGAATTAAATCTGGAATGTGCATTTTCCTTTTGATATTTTCGTATACAAAGACAGAAAGAATTAACAAAAGAGCAGTTTCTTCCCTTTTACAGTTCAAGTAAACTCCTAGCAGTTGACTCTGCTAGTGGCAGGCAAGAGGGAGTTATAAATTAATTTAACTAGAATAATACGTTGAAAAGCAAATAGCAAAAGTTTTGCATGTTGCTCAGCAGAAGAAATATTCCACCATTAGAGGTCATCATTGCTGCATGCAAAGTTGAGTGAACGGTATCTCTGCAGCAGCTGAAAATTTGGCTGTTAGCTGTGAAGTCATGATGTGGGAAGTGTGTGTTCACAGTGCAGTGTCTGTCTCAAAGACTTGCAGAGCTCTGGTAAAAACTTGCAACAAGCTCCACCTGAGCAGTACCTGGGCTTTGGGGGCTGATAAGAGATTACTGAATCCAAATTCTCTTTATTAAATCTGCACGGGACTTGGATTTGCCTCTGATGCCTGTAGCTTTCAAATTATTGCGCAGTTAGGCTAATTTGGGATACTAAAAATGAATGCCCAGGTGATCTCTATTTCATCATACAGTTGCTGTACTATGATTTTATTAAGAGCATAGTACAAACCAAAGGCTTTAGAAGAAACACTGCTAGAAAGGATTTATAAGCAATCGTTGGCCATAATCTCTGTCAGGACTATAGTTAACAGACTAATAAATTCATTATGCAGTAACGAACAGGATTACAAGGGCTAACCCAGACAGGTGAAATGTTCTGAAGAACACAATTAAAATTGTCCTCCATTTTTTGGAGGCTACAACCTGGAAAAAAGTACCGCTTTTTATATCAGGAAGATTCATTGTCGTGGAAGGGATTACTGCAGATAACCTTCAAGGTCTGAGGTTCTCTAAGTGCAGAGCAGACCATGCGATTGAAAACATCGTCATAGTCTAAACATGGGTAGAAAGAGAACCAACTAAGACTACAGAGTTTCAGGTACTACAGGAGGCCTGTAACAACTATAAAATAAGATACTTTTCCAATAGAATCTGGATTTGAGATAATCTGTGCAATTGACTCAGCTCCTGTAAAGACAGGCGCCAACTTTATTTTTGGTACTGAGGAGTCTTGGCTGTCGTAGTCTAGTCCTTGTATACCACTGCAACTGATGATAGAACAGCAATGCCAGTGCTCAACTGCTTGTGAAGGCAACAGCTCTTCCTACAAGAAACTTAGTCACACAGGCACTGTGATTCTTACCTAGATTTAAATTACTGAATGCTATCTTAATGCAAGTAGCATTTGGGTGTGTGGTGGCCATACTATCCTGTCTGGATTTTACCTTACTAGAGATGGTAAAACAAAGTTGCTCATGCTAGTAGCAAAATATATAAAAGATTGCTGTCAGTTAATATGTAAAGCATGTGGCTATTATGTGCACATGGCAATTTGTCATGCAGATTTTATCCTATGGTAGCAATCAAGGAATCTGTTCAAGAAATGGCTTATATTATCAGCCAGTAGTAGGATTATCCTTCTACTAGTGATATCAGTGTCCATCACTGTTTTGTATGTGATGGTCATGGAGATCCCAGCCCGCCGTAGTGTTATGATACTGGAGAAAAATAGAACAAAAAGTGGCATCTAGTCCAAAGACCTTTTTCAAACTGAACAATATGTCTTTATTAATAAACTTTGCATATTCTTATGATGACAGCTTAAGCACACTTAATGGGCACGATTAACCTGTCTGACGTCTGACTTGGACTATGGTTCATGTTTTATAGCTAGTCAAAATGAGAAAGAAACTTAGTCAAAGGAAATGCTGTCGTGCATAAAGTGCTTTATGTTCTCATATTAAATAATATCTATCTAGCTAAACATGAACTCTGTTACCAAAAGAAAAAAAAGTACTCTGATGAACATAGAGTTGGTACTGACAAAATGGCATGATTCCCTCTCAGGGTAGAAACCATTTAAGCTGTTGAAAATAGCAATGAATTATGTATGGTCAAAATTATTGTCAGGCGTTAAGTTGTAAATAAGGTGATCTGCAATGTGTTGGGGGTAAATATTTGTCTTGTTTTAAAGATGGTTAATACTTCTGGGTGTTTACCATGCATTTAAGTTAAGGGTCACTTCCTGCAAACAGTAGAAGAAAGGTGAAAGACATTTGTCCTTTATGCTGAACAAAAGCTATTAGGTGGAAACAGATTGTGCTACATTGCAGAGCAAACTAAGATGGGGTTCAAATGTTGCCCTCGGATGCAGTGAGAGCACCTGTTGGTAATTTCTGCACATGCAGCTGAATCCTGGTTCTTCCCTAAGCAGAACATGTCATTGGGCAGGGCATAGATCTACGTGACACTAAATACTAGTGTCTAAACGTGTCTGCATTTTGTTTTCCTCTCTATTAACAGGGTGTTAATTATGTTGAATTTTTGTAAAAAGTAAATAAATAATATATATATATATATATAGGATTTGGTAAAATCATTCTACAAAAGGCAGTTAATTACCACACAGAAAAATAGCACAAAATGGTAACCCAGTTAATGACCGGTCTGAGGACATGGTCAGTGACTGCACCGTGCTATCACTAATACTGCTAGCAAAGTTATTTTGCAATCCTTATAAACGTAAAATTCGTACTGAATTTGGATTGCAGGATTGGGCTCTGCGTGAGAAAATACTTTGATTTTGGAAAGGAGGCATCAATTTAGGAGTGGAAATCCGAATGAGGGCTTCTAATTTGACTCAGGCCAAAGCCTAAGGAAGCCTTGTGTCCAAGGCTCGGGTGAATGGAAGTTTTTATTAAACATGAGCACTCAGTGTCGCAGAGGGGTGGGGTGTCTGTGAGGGCATGCAGGATCTTGGTATTTGGACTTGGCACAGGTTGAAGGGGAACAAGGCCTCCCAAGGTGAAGGGCCAGTGCCACTGCCTGCTGTCCTGGCAATCAGCCTGCTCGTAACAGTAAATGAAAAGATCTGTTTTGCATGATTATGATTTGGGCTACAAATCTCAGGGAAGAAGAAATTGTCCTTTGTGCCAGGTATCCTGCCTCGCTTCTCTGTTGATGAAACATTCATATGGTAGTTTTATTTTACAAGCCTGATTTTATTTTTACACATTATGGGCAACCTTGTGTCATGTGCACATCGTGTTCTGCCTTCCACTTACGTAACTGGGGAAACTTTTTTTTTCCCCAACTGTCACCCTTATAACTGGGTTTGGCTGGGCTGCCCTTGAGTACAGACAGTGCATGGGACTAGGTAAGAAACTAGACGTGTTGTAGTGAATCAAAAAGCTCAGTAGAGTGCTTGTATTACTTGGATTTTCATGAAGATCAAGTCCCCCTCAGACCAAGGGGTAGTAGGGCGGTCCTTGGGTTGTCACTTAGCTTGCAGATGAAGTCTAGAGATGTCCAAAGAAAACGTGTTTGGGACCAATTCTTTTAATAACTGGTTAGTCAGGAAACTGAGTTAGTCTGGAAGATTTCAAAGAAAGCCGCAGCAATATGCTCAAACAAGCAACAGATATTTCTTCAACTAGTAGTCCCAGATGTTGTTTCTCAAGAAATATTGAATATTGTCACTTTGAAAGGGAAACGATACCTAAAACCTGAAGAAACTTTGGGCAAAATAATGCTTCAGTGTCTATAACAGACAGAACAGACAGAAGAGCAAACACTACTAAGGAAATGAAATTGGACTCCTTTGCAGCTTGATGTCACGAAACCTCTAAAATCTCTGCTGGAGCTCGAATTTTCTATTTAGTGTCAGGCTGAGTCGAGCAATTCTGTGACAGAAATTTCACTGCAAAAGCACGCCCAAAGACTCCTGGTGAGCTGACACGGCATCATTCATCCTTAAGCGTTGGGCAATGAATACTGCTGACCAAGGCCTGTTACAGTAGCAGTGGCGGAGAGGGCATTTACACCAATGCTTTTGAATGGCAAATCGTTTTAATATTCCCCAGTAGGCAGGGCCTCGCCTCTCTGGCTTGGAGGGCTCTCCAGCATTTTTGCAATATGCCTACAACTTGCGTGTCTCGTTGACTCTGTTAAGGATCAAGTTACCAGAGAACCAGGCCTTAGGGTTTGATCTCAGGCTTACGGACTGTGTCCGTACTTCTGAGACCAGCCTTTTAGTCAAAGGAGATTTCTAAAGAAGTCAGACAAGGTCTAAATGCAAAGAACTACTCATTTCAGGCATTTTAACTTAGTTGGTGTTAGGGGAAAAATAGTGTAATGTATCAAAACTGACACTTGGTGGACTTGGGTATTTACTTGGTTTAATGCTATTAGAACAAAAAAGATCTTGGTGTTCTAACTATGTTTCCAAAACAGTAGCCCTTGTTTTCTGTTTGTTTTGAAATTGATGCTAGAGAGCTATGAGAGCCCAAATATTTTTAGTGTACGCAGTGTAAGGTAAATCGCTTTTCCCAGCATTAGTTGCAAGAAAATCATCGCATGCTTGTTGGAAACACAGTCTCAGAGCTAGATTTCCTTAAAGTGAATCTCTTGGATTTGTACAGCCTTATAGGATCCTCTAATGCTCAGCTTTTAATAGAAGCAGTTACCTTTTCTCAGTTTGCTTCAAACTGGAAGTGCCTGATGTTATGAGATAAGAAATTGCTTCATAAAATGTGAATACTCATGCTTATATTGTGTGCATGGGCATAATATTTTTGTGTACGTGCCATGTATAGAAAAACATATGCACACCTTATGTAGGTATAAGTGACAGGTCTATTTTGAAAATCAGGATTTGAAACTCCTTGCAGTTTAAAGGGCATGTTTTTGTTACAAACTATCTTCAGAAAATTTTCTTCCTCCTTTTACAAGCTTCCTCCTTTCTTCCTCCATTTTACAAGTTTACATGTGGGAATCACCCCCTCAGAATTCAGACCTACATCATGCCAGGCGTACCATAGGAGCTCCTTCAACCCATTTCTACTTCACATGCCATTTCACAACAAGCAGTTATTCACAGTAGCCTTCATCAGCTTTACTTCTGGGATAACATCTGGCTCTCCTGAAGTAATCTGAACACAAGTCTTTGCTGTGACCAGGTGACAAAAGAACAACATGCATAAGGAGTCGTAATCCATCCTAGAGCTGTAATGAGAATGTGGTGATTCAGTGCTGCATAGGTCTAGTTGGCACTTGTTTGAGATGCCTTTGACACATGTAATGCAACCATCTGGGACTTGTAAAAACCTTTCATGATATATTGTGTGCTGTATAAAACAGTGTGGATTTAATCTGTATATTAATTCTATATGTAAATCTGTTTAAAAACAATTTCTTCCTTTTCAGGATATGGATGTAAACAGCATATTCTAATACAAATCTTTTGGGAATATGTGTATTTAAAAACTGGAAATCAAGCTAACGTGCTTGAGTTATGTATGAACTGATGAAGATGTTTCATATTACCATATCAGTAATGTGGATGTCTCTTCTCATCTGATTATAGACCCAAAAAGGGAACAAAGAGGCGGTCTTGTTTGGCAGCCATTTTTTTTTTTAGCTTAGTGCCCAATCACAGTTAATTTTCTACTGGAAAATACACCTCAATAATGCTTGTTTAAAGCCCCTAAACACTCTCAGTGAAAGTGAATTAACTCACTTAACATCAGCTGCGCTCATCAGAGGATTGAAGCATTGCCATATGCCAATGTGTGCTAATACAATCTGCCTAATGTGTCTCCGTTGCCTCCTGATCTTTGTGGATCTATATTTGATCTGCATTTTAGTGTAAGTCCAAGGGACATGAGAGAGTGTGTGTCTCTGTTCCAGTATGCCTTACATTACCAAAACCACATTTACCCTAGGCTGGATGGTGAAATGAATAAAGCATACAGAGTATATTTTTCAACAGTGAGTAGACGTGCACCTTCTTCAGACTAATCACATTATAGAAGGTGTCTGTAGACAGCGTTGGTCTATTAGACTGACGTCCAGGCTGGAGTCAGGAGTTTGCAAGTTCTCAAATGTATCTTCCTCTGAACTCTCTGAGGCCCGTCTGCAAGGATGGGCACGGGCAGATGCAGGCTCCTCTTCCTGGGATGTCCTGGTGCCATCTCAGAGCAGCATGCCACCGAGGCTCTGCACCTCAGCAGGGCTTCTCAAGCAGTTATGGAGATTGTCAGGAAGCTGCCAAAATAACACTTTGTAGGAGCTCTAAGGGATGGATGATCAGTAAACATGAGAGTTGTGGCTGAATTTAACTTTCAGTCACTGCTGCCCTCTGCTGAAAGGAATGCTCCTGTAGGTAAATCAAATATTAATGCTTTTTGTTTCTTGAGATTAAGCAAGCAACTGATTAAAACGCTTCTGCAAAAAGATAGCATGTGTACTGTTTAGATGATTTAGTTGAAATGCCTTCTTTAAATAATATCAACTTTCCTGTTTGTTAAACCCAGACCATGCATAGTTGGGTAGGTGAGGATTTGCCAGCTAGGACAACTGCAGCTTCCTCAGGGCCCGGTGAAGGAAACTTGGAAGAGAAATGTAAACAGGTAGACTAAAAGCTATGTGTACTAATCACACTAATCTAGTTTGCAGTCTCAATGGTCTAGCTGTGTAAAGAGACCTTGACTAGGTGCCTGAAGAAAGTGTGTCTGTGTGTCAAGTAATTTTTGGCTTTGTGCTTTTCTGTTACTTTTTGTTTTTGTGTCTCAACAGTTTGGGGTCCTCCCCTTTTATGGGGCTGATAATGTGGTGAGCCCATCACTGATACAGATTTGAGTAACTTGAAAACTGTTTTCAAATAGTTCAGGCAAGTAGCTGCTCATTCCGCTTGGTTGTTATCGGACCAGCTGCAGTAGCAACCATAAGGTGCTTGTATTCAGCTTAGGCCACTGACAGCATTACCCCTTAACATTTTTCCAGTTAGCCTGATCATTCTGCATAATGAGCCCAAGCTGCTTCAAAAAGTCTTTAATATATTTCAACTAATTTGCAGAGGTTACTGGATTCTAATAAAATAATAATTTTTAAAAAAGGCGAAACAACTACAGCAACAAAACCTTCCAAGTTGCAAAAGCACTTGTGTCCCTTTAGCAGCTGGCAGTTAGACAGCATGACTTTTGCATTGGCATAAATATGAAACTTTGGGAGCTGTTGCCAGCTTGTGGAACCTGATCTCTTGCTGCATTGTTATAAGGAAAATAATGAAGTTGCATAAGCAATCCTTTGCAAATGATTCAACAACCTGACATGGAGCCAGACCCCCTCACTAGCACAGGCAGGCTATTTACTGGGGTTTCTCTAGCTCGAGCCAGCAGAGAACTGCCTCGTTAAGATTAGATAATCTATAGGGTCTACATTATTTCTTGCTGAAAGGAGATGGATTGGTGTTCCGTGGTAATAGTACAGGAACGCAAGGGCAAAGGGAAATTCAGGTATTGCTCTCTTCAAATTATATGTCATCAAGCATGAGTGTTGCATGGAGAATGTTGGTATGTTATGTACAGAAGTAAGATTTTTGTTACAGGTTTGTTTTAATTTCCTTCAGTAATCTAGTGAAACAAGGACCAAGATTTTCAGAAATGACCAGTGATTATGAAAATGCTCTCTAATCAGTCACAGGCTGAGAATTCACAGATTTTAAAGCTCAAAGGGCTATTTGAAGGAGAAAAAAAGCCCTTCTACTAGGTAATGTATACTAAATGAGGACTATTTAAAAACAACACAGCCAAGATTAAACTGCATAGCTCCGCCGTTGCTTTTGAGAGCTTTACTGGAGCACCACTCACAGGCTGTAGTAGTCCTTGGCTTTATTTCAAACAATATAGACCATAGGTCTGCTTGCTTTGAGGCTGCGTAAGAGTATACGCGTTGTGAGCCACTGTGCAGCCCCCCATTCAAAGCCCAGTGACCTACTTGCAGGCAGTAACAAAGCTACTGGAGAGCACAGTGTACACAAAATACTGGCAGCCTGGCAGAGAGTGCTAAAAACAAGCTGTGGTCTGTGCAAAGAGGGAGGGTGGACACAGTTCTGTTTTCATTACAGCCAAGACAAAGAAGTGAAACAAAACTGAGTTGATTTATGGGAGCTGAAAGTTTTCAGCGATTCCTGTAGTGCAGCATCAGTGCTGTCGGTGTCTGTGTGTCAGGGTTAACCTGTACCAGTTAGGTAACCCTCTGCTTCAATGGGAAGCCACAGGATCAGAGTCCCTGGAGGAGCTTTGGTGAAATTCTTGCTCAGAGATCTGTGAGATGCTTTTTGGCCCCTCTGGCACACCACAAGAAAGATACTTCCAGAATACCGCGTTATAGACAGCGCATGGTCTTGTGCCTTTTTGGCTGTTTTTACACAGGAGTTTTCCAAGGTTGATCTTATTTTTAACCCATTGATGACACGTGGTACAACGGTATCTTAAATCTTTTCCTGCCTCGCTGTGCCCTGGGCAGCACCTGGCTGCTAGAATATCTCCAGGTGTTCTAGTCTTTGAGCAATCTTTAAACCTGGGAACCTTCTTGATCAATTTTCCTTTTTTTTTTTTTTATCCTCACGTCCATGAGGTCTGCTTGTTCTGACACAAGATCTGCATGTCCATTTCCTAACAGTTCAGGATGTGCATGGTGTTCACAAATGTGACTGTATGTTGGCATGACTTGTCACTTTGCATTCAGTTCAACATGCTGATCTTGAGGTCTTGTTCACAGTAATATTTTTATTACAGAAAATAGTGTGCTGGTGAAACCTTTAAAGTTCTTTGATCACGGCTGACAGAAATACACGTGCCTGTTGGATACCATGCAAGCTTCCTGACAGAGCTGCCCAAAACTCAGGCCAGATGATGGTAGAGCCTGCAGTTAAGAAAGCCACAGGAAAAAATTATCTCCCTGCTTCTCATCTGTAGATCTTAGTGCAAAGTGATTGATGACGTGCTGTGTTTCTGTTCAAGTCAGTGGGAGTTCTGGCAGGAGGCAGCATGATCTATCTGAAATGAAGAGTCTGAAGACCTGTTTGTTGCAGTCCGTGGAAGCCAATCGAGTGTTGTGTGCCTCAGTTTCTTTGTTGGCTATATGGAAAGGATGTTACTTGTTAAACTTTGAGATCTACAGACGGAAAATGTTTTTATACACAAAGCTGTGTTGCTGCACATTGACCAGATGAGCAGAAGGATCAGCGTAGCTTGAACTGCAATTTGTATACTGAAACAATGAGGTGCTTTGATGCTCCTCCACTATGAAAGGGTTTCTGTGTACCCAAGTTCATCATCTGCTAACAGATTCCTCTTCACAGGGAACTGCAGATACACTTAATTATCACAACTTTACAAACGCGTTATTTACTAAAAGTTCCTTCTCCTTTGAGTTGATGAGAATAATGAATGTACAGTTATCCCCACAATAGTGAACTATATTTTTGCTCTCTTTAAAGTTATTTTTCATTTTTAGGAAATTTTGGAAAGTTCCCAAAGGGTAAGACACAAGTGTCTCCTCTTCCTAAGCCTGTTTGTGTGCTGTTCCAAAATAAAAGCACAAGTAGTCTCACTTCTTACCCTGTTAGCTTAAGGCACTGCTTTGTATCCAGATATATATTCTGGACTTTGGTGTGTCAATGGATAGACCACAGTTGGAGAAGGTGGTACTGCAGATGTCCTCCACCATGGCTTTATTTTTACTGTTCTTATAATCACTTTTTTGTATTGTATCTTAATATATTCTCAAGGCAGGGGCAGAAGGAAGCAGGATTGGTGCAATCCACATGGGTTATATGTTGCTGGGGAAATCTAGTTAGGAACATGTGATATTAATTACTCCTGTAGATCTGCATTCGGTGATTTATTCTGCTTTCATTCCCATTTTATCCCATTGTCTTAGTTCAGGACGTGCAGAGCTTTATGTTTACTTACGGAGTTAGTGGAGATCCTGTTCTGCCAGCAGCTCTTCAGACAGATACGGCAAAACCCTTTACAGTGAAAGTAATGGTGAAATTGCCAGTTGTTTTGGTGGTATGCTGGTTACACTCTCTAAATTTAGGGAGTCTGGTGGGGTTTTTAGCCTGTCTAGGGAAGAGGGAAAGGTTTTTCTCCCCCTCTTGGTAGATCTTCCACTTAAGCCAGACTTCTGTTGCTGAAACAGCCTCAATGGTGAGGCAAGGAAAGGTGGGAAAACAGGAGCAGGGATTGTCTGATACAACAAAGTTGTTGGATCCTTAGG
Organism: Anser anser; assembly: GCF_964211835.1. Lineage (NCBI taxonomy): Eukaryota > Metazoa > Chordata > Aves > Anseriformes > Anatidae > Anser > Anser anser. The sequence continues at coordinate 14,534,753 of NC_139726.1, read as the reverse complement.
AAGAGAAGTGGGGTGGGAAGAGAACTCTAGTCCCTTTTGCACTTAGAATAAATAATATGGGAATGACAAATTGTAGTTCTAGATTCTTCATACTTATCTGAACGTTTTTGCAGTGACTTTTCAATGAAAATATGTGCTGGACAAGAGAATAAGATTTTTCTCACTAGCTGTGAGCTAGTACACACCTGAGTACACCGTACACATCTGAGGAATTACTGATATAATTAACGATATAAACGGCAAAGTGTATTGTAAGCTCAAAGAACTGAAAAGGTAACGGTAGCAGTTAGTAATTCCTTGCGACGCATGACGAGGAATATGTCAGAAGTTTAATATGGAGTTTAAATGAAACAAGTATTTACCATAATGATTGTTGCCAACAGAACGCATGCTCAGACTAAAAACCGGTGATCTTTTCTTCTTTTCAGGCAGCGCAAATAGTCCTGATTTCCCTCTTCGAACTGAACACTCCTGAGTTTACCATGTTACTTGGTGCCTTGCCAAAAACATTCCAGGACGGTGCTACCAAGCTCCTGCACAACCACCTCAAGAACTCCAGTAACACCAGTGTGGTGAGAGCCTGTGTTATTGCAAACAGCAGAGCACTAAGGCGGCAGCTCCCTGATAAGCTGTTGCAGATGTTCAGTAGTATAAACTGTCTGTAGCTGTTGTCTTGAAGCAATAGGACAGCAAAGGCTTCTGTTTGGTGTTGCTTTAATAGGGACTGTTAAAACTAATAATTCAGTTATTTTTAAGTTTAATACAGCCATTACAAGTGTAGATTTCAAAAAAAAAAATGCTGAGAAGAACATTCATTGGGTTCATTGGGTTTATGCTTTCAAGTCAGTGGTGCTTTTGAAAATTCTGCCAGTAATGAACTTTTGGCTAAAGCAGAGATCCTGATCCCTCAGATTTACTGGGTGTACTGCTACTATTAAAATCAGTTTAATTGATGATATATTGTCCATACAAAAGCTTGCAACATCTTTAATTTGACCTACCAGGTCTCCTCAGTTGACAATTGTTACCTTCTGTTTTGATTTTATGTAGAGCGCTTGCATATTTTAATTTCTCTGAAAATACATTAATAGAAAATTAAATTGTGCTTCTAAACCTTTTTTCCCCTCACAGCAGGAAGGATTAGGATATTTTTTGTCTTTTTCATGTGAAATCTTGTGAAATTTACTGGAATTTGAACCCTCCCATCTTTGCCCTTCCATAAAGACAAATAGACCTTTGTGTAAGCTAGAATTACAGTGTTAGGCTTCCAGGAGAAAGGACTGGAGTCTCTAGTCCCTTCTACCTCGTTTAACTTCCTCTTGTGTGAATTGAGTCAGAATCGGGAACGGTTTCTACTCATTTTGCTGCAATATAAATGATTACGCAGGCCAGTGGAAAAATGATAAGTTAGATTGCTTGCTTATGCTCATAACAAGCACAATCCGAATGCGTTAGGCAATGCGTAAAATAGCTGCATAATTAAATTGTTAAATTGCCAGGGTAATGGTCTGCATACTTTGGAGCCTGGAAAATAGTGTCTGAGAACCTGGGTAGCTTGGTGGATTGCTAAACCATTCTTCTGGCTATGTTGGCATACATGCTGCAGAGTTAAAATTACAGTTTCTTTGGATTGTAGAAAAGTGTGTATGTGCTTCTCGATCCTCTAGCAGTATGTTCAAGAATGTATTTCTGACTACATGAGCCATGGTTGCAGATTTTTAGGTTAGGAGCAAGAACCAAAACTCCTCTAAGCTTGTCTAGCGCAAACAAAGGCAATATTTGGACCTGTTGCTGTTGCTGTGTACGACTCTGTGTCTTGCAACACACTGCTAATCCCTGTCTTCCTGCTTCTGTGCCAGGGTTCTCCCAGCAATACCCTTGGTCGGACTCCTTCCCGGCACTCCAGCAGCAGAACCAGCCCCTTAACTTCACCCACCAACTGTTCCCATGGTGGGCTGTCTCCAAGGTAATGTGGCAGGTTAATTAAACCACTTACAAAATATTAAAGGGTTTCAACACTGAGCGTGCATTTTCAAAATGTGACTCACTTTGAAAACAAAGGAGACACCAAAGGTTTACAGTAAATTGCTCCAACGGAACAGGCTTTGAACACGGTAATATGTCGTTGGTGATTGCCTTCAGTGTTTGAGTCCTCGTGTTGATCTGTGTAACCTTAAAGTCTGTTCTTATATTAATTTTCTTTCATAGCTAGGCCTTCTCCAGAATCACATTTGTGGATTTAATAAAGGTAATATTGAATGGCAGCATTAGAAATGAGGTCTTGTTTAGGTTTCAGATATCACAAAGTACATGAAAACTTCCAGGTCAAGGGTTTTGGGAGTTTGTTTTTTAGGTGTACCCTTGTGATCAGTAATTCATCTCACTAGTGCAGTTCTTGTGCTGCTGAGAGAAATGCTAAGTCTCCCCTCTTCCCCTCTTGTGCTTTTTGAGGATGCAGAACAAGCAGAGATGGTATTTTATTGCTGCACAACTTGCAAATCACCCTCCTGGTTGCTCACTAGCAGAGTAGTGTCCTGATCCTTTGGGCAGCGTGTCTGTTGTAATTAGGTGTCTTGCTGAAGCTGCAGATGCTGTGCTAGAATATATTAATCCACTCCAAAACTTTGTGCTGAGTAAACACAGACTCTTGAATGTTGGGAATGTACATTTTGGGGTTACAGAAAAAATCAGAGCGGAGGAGATAATGGATTTAAACAGTGTGCTCTGGGGCCATAGAAATATTGGAGGACACTTCAAAGCTGCTGCTGTTGCCTGCCTGCCCTGCATCATCACTTCACTAAGTCATAACGAGAGACAGAAGGAAACATGCTGGGCAAGGACTGCAGTTCATAGTCCTGTATAGTAATTGGTGCTGAAATCTCTTGATCAGCCCTGTCGTGACTTGCTAAACCTTATCTGGAGGGATGCCTAGGCATTTGAGTTCCACATGTCAGTTAAAACACAGGTTGTTAGCATTTAATGCATCAGTTAAGACTAATTCCAGCAGCATATGAGGAAGGCACAGTTTCCTGAGGAAATTTTGGATATCTAAATACATCTTTGTGACCCTAGATCTGCTGTAATCCAAAACTAGACTGACAGGTTGCAAGCCAAGGTCGAGTTGCCTATTATGAGGCTTTTCAACAAAGGTTTCATTAAAAAATTAAGTGGTAGAGCTTCAGGGGAATGGTTCCAACAATGTTGCTTTCTCTTCTGCTAGCTTGAGTATTGTTGCTGTGCTGATTGATGTTTGTCATGGGAATTACGAACTGAGATATGTGTCTCCCAGTGATTGAGTCTTTGGCCATGTTTGCACGTGGCACGTTTTATAAATTCACAACCTTTTACAGTACATTTTGAGTTTTGCCATTGTGACACAACTCGTTTTTGCCACTTCACTCACTGCTCTTCAGTTTGTCTTTACATTCTTATCACCTGCTGATGTCAGAATATATGTATCAAAATGCTGATAGCTTTCATCATTCACTCAATAGTTTGGTGTTGCTGTTTTTAGCATTTGGAGTTTAGGAACAGAAGGATTTTTCCCACGTAATATGTTCTCGAGGAATAGTTAGAGAGGGCATGTAAACCTAGAGCATTCTGTCATTAAGTTGCAAAGACCAAAATTGTCACTGGTGTAGTGGTCCAGGAATTTCCTTTCAAAAGCAATCATTCCTTCAATTTTTGGGTGGGATAGGGAGTTCTTAGAGATGTTGATCCAAAATTTTACATATCTTTTCTATTAGTGTGTCCTGCTTCCTTGCTGGATTTAGTTAATCAAAACTGACATGTAAAAATTACTGTTCAATGATAGGTGAAGCTATAAGCTGCTTTAAAAGCTTAAAAGCCATTTAAAATATTGAGGGGAGGATTCCTACCATTTTTGTGGGTATCATATAAGCAGTAACAGTAGCTGCAGATTTTCACCACTTGCAGAAAAAGCGGTGTTGCAAATCAGGGGCAGTCGTTTCTGATATTCTGCAGGATTGCATCCCTCCTGAAGGTGTGTTGTGTAGTGCGGTTTGAGCATGGTCCTCACTTAAAGAACAAAGGAGAACTTGGTTGTTTTGAAGACTATGTGCAGTCCTTTAAGAAAAAAGGCTTTGGAAGATGTGTTAATAGACTTTGGGAAGCAGAGTATACTGCAGTACTGCAGATGATGGTGGTATAGATGCTTGTATGTCATCTTCCCATTGTAAATGCTTGTGGTTTGCAATTCGTCTTGTGATGCAGAACATGAGTTTTTTCTCTACAAACCCGAAAAATGAGCTGTTCCAGGTCATTCTGGTAGCAGTGTAAAAGGATAAATGTTACTGCTGTTTCTCTGCAGGGCCATTCTTTGAAACCAGGTTTGCCATACCTCTTTTGGGGCCCATTCCCAAAGGGTTGTAGGAAGGTTGTCTGAGTATCTTACTATTGCCTATTAGGATATTCCGTGTGCAGGCTCTGCTTACCTTGTCTATGCCTATGGCTTGTCTGGGCAGCTCAAGAGCAGCTGATTGAAAAGATTATCTTCAGTTCTTAATGCCAGCATTGATTTTGAGGATTACATTTTCCTTTGAACTTTATTGTGATACACAGATTGGAGGAGTCATGTATAAAGATGACTATGTTTTGGGGGCTGGGGTGTCTAGCCTTCCATGTAGAAAGGATAGTTTGGGTTTTGTAGGGTTATTTAAAAAAAAAAAAAAAAAAGCTGCTGAGCATAGCTGCTGTCCCATATAATTAATGGTTTGTGGGCCATGTTCTAGGTATGAATCAGCAAAGCTTTACTGATACTATCTATAGCAAGTATGTCTGCCCCTGCCCTCAGGTCACATTACTTCTCATGTATTATTGCCATCCCAAATGAATTCCTAGCGACTTAGCTTTGTGCATACATTACATGTATTTGAACTGCCTGGATAGTGAATGTTCTGGTTGAAGTGGACTTTGCTGATGCTACCAGCTAAACTGCTGACCAAGATGATCATGTGTGCCCCACACATTGTGTAGTCCCTGCTGTTAGTGTCTTCGGAAGGATTACTTGCTCTCACGGCCTTGGACAAAGCCCTTCTTTCTGCTTGCATTTGCTCCATACTGTTCTGCTTTCATGGTCACTAGGACATACGCACTGCATCTGTGAGTTGCTTCTGCATTTGTACCTGCTTTTGTTGCCCTGATAGTCCTGGGGGAGGGGAGTCAGAAGAAGAAAAATCAGGGGAGGGCACTTGGGAAGACTGAAGACAATAGGGGGGGGGAAAAAAACATTCTTGACTAAGAAGACAGACTGTTTCCTGGGCAATGTCAGATGAACGGATATGAGTTTGTGTTGGATGGAGAGAATCTTCTTAGATTTAGTAAGTGGCACAATATGACAAAAAGGAAAATACTAGGCTGTGAATTGCTCCAGTGTATGAATGCCATTCTGACTAGCAAATGATCTTCTGAGCCAAGATGTCACACGCAGGTTGTGAATTTTCACTTAGAATTCATTAGGAATATTTGAAGTAATAACAATAAATAAGTTTGCCTTCAATAGTAGCTCAGAAATCTGTGCATAGTTCCAATTACTAAAAGAACAAATTTCATTCTTCCAAGAGGAAATATATCAAAATAAAAGGATGAAAACTTGGTTATATATGTTTGTGCTTATTTTTTTCATAGAAACTACATAATTTTATTTAGCTTTAAAAGTTTACATGCTTGTTTTTTAATTGAAAATACCATTAAAAGTAAACTTTAATAGTTTCTGTATTAAGTTGAGCAAGGCAGGGTGTGGAAAAAGAACTAAAATAAGCCACCCACCTTACACAATAAGGACAAGCCTGCATTGTTCAGTGGCCTGTTTGCAGGTAGGTGAGATCTGAGCTGTGGGAGCAGTCTGGTTGTCGTGTGTGTTTCTGGAATAGTTGATTGTAATAGCTGGTTTTATATTTCTGGTTAACAACTGCATTTCTTGACACCACGCTTCACGCTGGGTTTTCAGTTGGCATTGCTGCTATTTGTTCTGGAGCAATTCTTGGCTTGTTTGCCACTTCTACTCTCCTCGAGTCTTCCACTTGTGTGTACACAAATGTGACTTTCTGAGATAAGTGTACTTAACAGAAACAAAGTGGTATCCTGAATATTCCACCATCTCTAGCATCTATATTGTTGCTTAGATGATGATTTTGAAAATCCATGTGATGTAAAGGGAGCAGGACAAAAGCAAAGGTTAAATTCACACAGATGCCTTGACCCAGAGGCACAGTATCGTTTGCTAACCCAAAGGTCCACACAGAAGTTTGAAAAGAAATTTGAACTGACTTGGAGGCTGGGTTTAACTCAGTCTTCCCAGGTTTGTCTGCGAAGACCAGGGCCAAGCCTCCAGTTTACATGATGCATTAACACCCTATAGACTGATTTTCATTTACTCGTTAAGTCCAGCTCCGGGTTTCCTTTCTTCCAGGAAATTCTGTTGATTGCAAATGTCTGTGTAGCATTTGGGTACAGATGCATGGTCAGGGATTGTTCACTTAGAGCATTTTAAATGTTGTTCATAGTGACTATAACCATTTATGCAATTTACCAGGGACTATTTTTGTGTGAGCCGTATCCTTGTGTTAGAGGAAGAAAAAAAAAGTGGAACTGAGAAATAAAGGCCAAAGCAATGACTTAAGGGGCTCAATGGAGTATTCTTGTTTAATTTTGTTTCTATTAATTTTTTTCTCTCTCCAAGGCAGCATGACAGCACTAAGCCACTCAGATTATAGTTTCTTTTTTTTCTCCCTCTCCTTTCTCTGTTTTTTCTCTTTCGTTTCTCCTCTGATCACTGCAGTCGGTTCTGGGGTTGGAGTGCAGACGGGCTGTCGAAGCACCCCCCTCCCCTTTCTCAGCCTAACTCCATCCCCACCGCTCCTTCCCACAAGACTTTCAGGCGCTCTTATTCTCCCAGGTAACAAGCTACCTGTTAAACCAACTTGTCTGAGATGTCACAGCATTATTTACCTTTCATACCACAGGATTTGTTCAAACATGGGAAACGATTTTCAGAGGATTTGGTCAAAAAAGCAAATGGGCTGATGTTAGCTCTCAGAGCGGGGAGAGGGCAGTCAGCCGCTTCTTCACTCAGTTGGGAAGACGCGGCACACGAGTGGAAAAACCCCAAGTGACTTTTTCCAGATGACTTCTCCCTGCTGGATTTCCTGAATGGGTGTAGGTTTCACAGTTAGACTCCAACGCAGAACACAGTTCTTGAGCACTTTCTGCAGGCGCTTGTTGCGTTGTGATAGTGCAGGCAACATCCTCCAATTCACTGTGCAAGTGGCACACCAGCACGTTCAAACTGCAGTAGTGAACATTTAGGACAGTGAGGGGACGTGTATGGGATTTCACCAGCTGCTTGCACAGTGATTGTGGAACATCTTGGAAATGGGTAGTATTGGAATTAGAATTGTAATCCTGTGTCCTTGCCACGAGGTTTGGAGGTTATTGACAGCTAATTTTAACAGCTATTCCTCTTGTGCAGAGGAGACAGGTATTTAATCAGTATACTAGACCAAAGCTATATACTGTTTTAATCAAAAAACAGTCTGAATCCAAATTTAATTTCAGACCTCTTGGATTTTATCTTTTAAGTTTATACCCTAGCAGCAGTCTCTCTGTTCCTATATGAAAACTATTGAAACAAAACCAAACAAACAGCTCTTGGAGGACTGAAAATCTGGGCGTCTGTGACGACTGAGAAGGAATATGGAGATACAGAATATGGGATTCTATGAATACCAGCAGATTTAAAACATCAAATCCATGTTACGACTCTGTTCTAGAATACTGAAAAATCTGTGGAAGAGATCCATGTTGATTTTTCGGGTTAAACTAGTCCAGAATAATTTTTTCCTCATTTCATTAGCTGACAGGTTTTGGAATAATTTGATACATATTGCAGCGCAGAGCCTGAAAGTGCAAGGAAGTGGGTTACTGTGTACTGCTTCAGGATCCTAAACTGTTGATTACTTACACGTTGTTTGGACTGGGAGCTGAATAATAGTTTATGGAAGTAAAACGTTTCATGTCAGACTGGAAAACTTCAAAACTGTATCTTGATAAACTTGTAGAGCGCTTACTGTTTTAGTGCAGCACAACGTGGAAAATAATGTTGTGACATCCCTAAACACTACTCATCTCTACTCACTTCTTACTCATCCTGTGACTTTCTTCTAGTTTTCTGCATCACTCTTTCGTTTTTGTGCCTTTTTCACCCCTGGCAGGTGGGTGTAGATCCATTTTTTATTTTTTTATTCCCCCATCATGTTGTCTGTGAAGTATTCCAGCACTCATGCTGTCAGTAGACATGTGTTTACATGTAGAATTTTATTTTGTATAAAGCACAGCCATAATGTGATCTCTCACACAGGCTTATTCTTGACATATGAAATCACTGGGTTCTTCAGATTTTATTAAGAGGTGGTTTGGGGTGGTTTTGGAAAACTCATTAGATCCGGTGGTTTTTCATTCAGAAATTTCTGTAGTTATTTAGCACTGCAGAATATGTACTTTGATCTATTCTTTAGGAGCAGTATAGGGCAAAATTCATTCCTGAGGAAAGAAGCAGTGACTTTAGCAGAAGATTTAATATCAGTACATCTGTGATTATTTCTGTATTTTTCTCCATGGATTTAATTGTGTGGCTTTTGGTAAGTCATTCCATCTCTTGGTGTGGATACACAGTTACAATCATATATATGTACCTTCAATAATGGCCGTTCCATTGCTCACTTAAGTATTGTGTGAAGAACCCTTTAAGATCTATGAATTAAACATGTTTGAGTGCAAAATTAATATTTTCAAGGTGGTATGAAGCAAATGTTGTCCTAGCCCTGACTGATACTTACAAAGAATCAAAAATTTGCATCCACTGTTTTTTGTTCTTTTTGACTGGAAAGCAATCACAGTGCATTAGTTTCATTCAGCTATCTGAAAGGCCCTAAATACTCTGACTTTTGTAGGTTTATAAACAGCTTTTGTTTCCTGGTCTTGATTTGTTGTTCAAGTGGCTTCTCTTTCTTCCTAGCCAGGCCTGGCCTGACAGGCACTATTTAAAGTCAGGGAGTTTGTTCTTTGGTTTCTCTGCCAGAATACATCGTGCTGGGGTTTGAGTGGTTGTAGAGCGAGCGCATTGCTTGGGAGCCAGGGATTATGGCTATTTTCAGTGTGTTAATCCCAAAGGAATTAGGCAACACCAGTTTTATCCTTTGTCTAAAGTTCTCGAGTTTTTTCCAGAAAAAATAGTAGTAGTTCTAGATAATTAACATCCTACTTTCAGTTCTATAGAAAATAATGGCTGTGTACTCAGGATTCAAGAGAGATTTTTTATTTTTGATACTTTTTCCCCACCACCTCACAGGGAATCTTTCTTTAGTCAGAAAGGAGCACAGCTCTTTGTTCAGCCATCCTTCTCCAAGCCCATCCTGTAATTCTTCCCAAAATGCTAAGAAATAGTAATTCACCCCTGTAGGGAGCCACTTCTTGCCACTTACTGACAAACAACTTGATGTAAATGTCTTAAATTCTTTTGGTTTCTTTGCTTCTGGCTCTATTATGATCCGAGACTCCCCCAGAGAAATTGTTCTCAGTTACTGGGTCTCTTCGTAAAGGCTCTCTTGGAAAACTGATTGTCATGCAAACTCGACTTCTCCCTGAATAGAGCAAAACCGTGCCAATATTGCTTTGTAATTTCCTCCAAACATGTAGGAGCTGCTCTTCCTAGTCATGTCTTTTTTTGTATCATCTGCCCTTGCATGCTAGGCATTTTTTTTCATGGTACTTAATTTTGGGTAACTCTTTAAGGAATCCCAAAACTTATGTGGCTTTACGCTGATGAGGAATTTCTGAGAAACTGTCTGCAAGGAGGTATTCTATTTGAATGAGAGAATTCTCAAATTTAGGCTCAATATTTCAGAAGTTCTTATCAAGGCATCTTGCAAGTAGTTTTGTTTGTTCTACTCTAGAAGTGAAAACTGGAATATGTTAGATTAAGCTTTTATGTCAAGGTACATTTCTGTTTCCATTTAAATCTATTGCATTTGAATCCATTGCCAGAATATATTTGTTATATTATGAAACTTAATTTGTTGATTTATTTTCCACCAGCTGTCACAACCCTTTGAGTTCTCATAGTGGTTATTTTTCTTTTTAAATAACACCGTTACCATGATGGCGCTAGGTTTTTGGTTTATAGAAGCTAGCACACTCACTACTGTGGGTAACTAACAAACGGTGGACCTGATTACCCCTCAATCACAGCAATGTAATACCACTGATTTCAGTCGAGCCTCTCCTAGATTTAGCTCAATTTGAGGGGAGACTCAGACCTGAAGTCAGCTTTGATTCCATTCATGTTTTGTTACAAGTCACTGTTAGAAATGGTACACCAAATCATCTGTCTCCAACTCAGCATTTCTTGATTGAGTGAAAAGTTGTTTCCAGTTTCATATGTAACATTTCATATACGTTTGGTCTTTAGTATGCTGGATTATGACACGGAGAACCTAAATTCTGATGAAATCTACAGCTCTCTTCGTGGAGTCACAGAAGCGATTGAAAAATTTAGTTTCCGTAGTCAAGAGGATCTGAATGAGCCAATCAAACGTGATGGAAAGAAAGACTGTGACATTGTAAGTATTTGTTTTGATTAACATCTGGAGATAGGTAAAGTTTCACAACTTTACGTTGTTTTCAAACCTGGCTTTGGATTGTTAGCTAGTGTACAAAATCCAGTTATTCTTGGTCTGTTTTTTCCTTCAAGTGTTAGTCTCCCTGGTTACTAACTTCCTATCCCTAAATTTTGGGGTACCAGTAACGTAATCCCTTGCTCCCTTAGAACTCTGTTTAACCTCCTGTGAAATATGCTTACTGGATTACTGTGGATGTCTCATGTGTGAAGAAATCGCTCTGAGTACCCAACTCATGTGGTGCCTTATGCTGCATCACTAGTTACAGAATTACCTACTACATGAGATACCATTTGTTTTAATAAAATATACTGAATTCAAAATTTGTGTCAATTTTAAATGGTATTTTTGCTTCCTCTCCGGGCGAACAAGCTTAGGCTAGTAGATTGTTAGCCTTCAAAGCAAAAAATTCTTGGTGGTCTGATTTTTTTTCTTTGGGACTCTTGTATTGTCCGTTTCACATTAGCTTGCTAAGCATCATAGGATTGGAAAAGACCTCTAAGATCATCTAGTCCAACCTTTAATCTCCCTTGGCAATCATCTAATCTCCTCTATGGCTACCATGGGGAAAAAAATGGCAATCATCTAACGTCCTCTATCAGTCGGTCATGAGGTTTCATAAGCAAGATACTGATTTTCTTAATTTTCTTTTCCTTAGCAAGTTAGTCCTGTCCCAGAGCTTGTCTGATTTTTGCTAGCTTGTAGTTTTATAAATATTGATTCATATTCAGGACTGTTAGCATAGCGTTTTGCCCTGTGATCATGAGATACTTCTGTTACATAAGCTAGGGAAAGAGGTGATAATCTAAGTTTTATTCAAGAATTATGTGCACGTAAAGGATTCTATACAAAATAATTGATGCATGATCCTATGATGAGTGGATTCAAAAAGTCTTACAGCTTCTACAGAATTTGAGGAGTCTCATGACTTTTTTGTGTTGGATCCCCAGGTGTCTCGAGATGGTGGCCTTGCGGTACCTACCAGTGATGTCCGTGGAAGTAGTGACATTGTAGAAGGAGGAAGGATGGCTCTAGATAACAAAACCTCCTTACTGAACACCCAGCCTCCACGCGCCTTTTCAGGGCCACGTGCTCGAGAGTATAACCCCTATCCTTATTCCGACACAATTAACACTTATGACAAGACTGCCCTCAAGGAAGCAGTGTTTGATGATGACATGGATCAGCTTCGGGATGGTTTGTATTAGCTTATCTTGTAAAACTGCAGGCAGCTTGTTCTGTTCCTGGTATTTGTATGCATGCGGTGCTCTCAGGTACATGCCTGTCAATGTATATGTTGAGTATTATTTTGTACCTGAGTCAAGGCTTGGCATGAAGTATTCTGTGTTCTCATGTAACAGCAGAACCTGATTTGTGGCAATTAAGAAAATGTTAAACTGCAGTTTGAACGTGGGTTTTGTTTTTTCTCCTCCTCCTGGAGTTTGTCTCAAACTAGTCCCTTAAGAGTCTAAATTAAGTGTATCTGTAAGGGACGCTACTCTGGGGACCTCCTACTCTAAAACTGAAATGACTCATTAGCTCGCTGTTATTGAGTGTTCCACTTCATTTAAAGGATGCTGCACCTTCGCTTTATCCCTTTGCAGTGTACTGATGACTCACTGTACTTTGATCTAAATGTCATACATGTGATCACCGGTTTTGGGTGTGAGTGTCTAGGACAAACTCTGGCGGTTCTCGTCTTGTAGAAGTAATTATTGGAACTGGATGAAATCCAGTCGTCATCTCTTCTTCGTTTGTTAGAAACTGTGTGCAGACTCATGAGCAGCATTATGAACTTAAGTAAAATTTTGGGCTAGTCAGGTCCTCTTCCCTGCTTGACTGAGGCCACCTGGGATTTGATGGCAGGGGGCTGGAGGGGTGGGGGGTGGGGGGACTTGTTATGTGCACTTTGTTCTGTAGAGGATTAATAATACGGGCATCTTTTGATCTTTTCCCCATTCCCCAAATGATTTGCTGCCCTTTGTCCTAGAAGTACCCATTGACCATTCGGATTTGGTGGCTGACCTTCTGAAAGAGCTCTCTAACCACAATGAACGGGTGGAGGAGCGAAAAGGAGCTCTCCTGGAGCTTCTAAAGATCACAAGGGAAGATAACCTCGGAGTTTGGGAGGAACATTTCAAAACCATTTTGCTCCTGCTGCTGGAAACACTTGGAGACAAAGATGTGAGATGTAGATTTTTGTCTCAACTCTTCTCAACTCTTTTGCCTTTATCTAGGGTGATAGGTTCTGCAAATTAGATTAAATCAAATTTGTAGCATTTGTATTGCAACTCTTCAGTGATGCTGCACCGCTCATTTTTTTCCTTTGAAGGCTGTTGACTCTGCTTTCATTGTCAGTGTGCTCAGTGATGAATTTCAAGCTACTCTGAAGTGTCCCAGTTTTCCCCCTTCCCTTCTGAGTGTTTAGTAGCAAATAACTAGGAAATTGAACTAGAATTGGAAAGGAAGTTATTTTCTAATTTTGTAAGAATTAAGATTTAAAATGTTGTTCACTTCCAAATTAGGATGAAATTACATAATATCATTACATAATACATATTATGTAGCACATAATACATATTATAATAATGAATACTGTTACCTAATACATATACAAAGTAATGCATACACATTATTGCATAATAATAGCTCTTAGCCATATTGCACCCATTCCCCAAGAAGGGAGAGTGAAGGCAGCCTAGATGAATATTTAAATTTTTTCTCTGTGTAGGTTAAAGATCCAGGCTATTAGATCTTAGAGGATGGATTTCATCAAGAGCAAACTGCTTTTACAGGGGATCTTGTTCTAAAGTATTAAAAGAAGCTACAGATGTGGACAGGAGGAACTCATGCTGCATTACTATCACAGCTTTATCTTTGGTAGTTGATCAAAGTGGTGTTTTACAGGCGAGGCTTTTACTTTTTCTAGATGGGGCTGTTTGTTCAGCTTGCAGCACTGTGACATTTTGATAAAGGCTCAGCACCCTGGCTGTGCCTTCAAATCAGAGCCGTGCTCCATCTAAATGTTACAGCATGTAGGCGCAAAAGCACTCCCAGTTCTTTTCTGTTTAATCTGATTCAAAATCAATTGTATTTTGTATACTGCTTATAAAGTATATGGTGCTCTTGTAGAAATACAATCTTGATTCTAAGGCAGTGTAAATGGTTGGTGCATTCTCACAATTGTTCTTAGTATTAGCATGAACTGCTGTAGTCCTACATGTTTAATCATAGCAGCATCATACATGTATGAAGATATGGTGACTTTAAGTACAAATAAATTGTGCTAATCTGAGTTTTGCAGATGAATAGCAGAGGGTATGCTTTAAAGGTTATGTTAGAGTAAAGTATTCCTCTGCTGAAATGATAGAATCTATTTGGAATGGCTGCAGGCCAAAAACTTAATGTAACAGTTGTGAAAGTGAAGCAGGTGTTATAAATCCCTTCTGCTAATGGTCTTTTGATATAAAGGATTAACACATAGGTCAGTAGTGACTACAATGACTGACTGTTCTTGAAAGTAATTTCCATAGTAGTTACAGGAACAGCATTGATTTACTGCATCAGTACATGAGAAACAGCGTTGTTGCATGGATGGAGCCCAGTTTGACATTCACAAAGCTAAGCAGAAGAGGAAGAGCAAAACAGGAAATGTGCTTCTTTGGGTACAAATTTGTACTTCATTGCCAAGACAGTATGGAATTTTAAAAAAAAAAAAAAAAAAAGGTTCTGTTTCTGTCAGTGAGAACAGTCGTGTGAATTTTTGTGCAAAAGCAAGCAAGGAGACCAATTTTGGTTTTAGTTACTGAGCACACTGCTTGTTCTACTGGAGCTGGTAGAGCTATATAAGACTTCTGATGGCATAGGGAGCTTTGAGAATTTACTTCAAAATACAATTTGGATGAGAAATGACTTTTTCTAACGTTTATTTCTCTTGACACAGCATTCAATAAGAGCCCTGGCACTGCGAGTCCTTAGAGAGATCTTACGGAATCAGCCAGCAAGGTTTAAAAACTACGCGGAGTTGACCATCATGAAAACACTGGAAGCCCATAAGGATTCCCACAAGGAGGTGAGCAAGCCTTTCAGTGTTACTACTAAGAAAGCAATATTGAAGAAATGGGAGATTTAACTAGCAAGCATGTTGACTCATTTTGACAGTAGAACAATTTGATAGTAAGTCTCACAAGTACTAAGGGGGTGGGTTTATACTTGCTGAAGGAGGAAGAAGAAATGTGGGACTGACAGAGCTGGTTAAGTGTGTTTGGAGCTATCCAGAGTTGTAGGCCATTGTTTATCCGTTTTCCACGACTTGGTTGTTCGTTCTGGGGCAGACTGAAGCCCTGTGGCAGAAAAATGCATCTTTCAGAAGTTTGTGGAGCACAGTTACAGGCACTGTGGTCCCTCCATCTGTGCAGGGAAGGGTAGGAAATGTACTGATGAACACAAAGGCTGTGTTCAAACAGAGCTGCATGTGAAAACGATGATGAAATTGGGCCGTGATGAAGTACTCAGAACTGGTGAATAACAGCAGAAAGCAGACAAAGAGGGCGTGCTGCTGAAAAGAAGCTTGGGGAATAGAGGAGGAAGCCGAGGGAAAGGTGAATTGCATTTCCCTAACGTGGGAGAACTCATATGCAAAACTGAAATGAAATTATTCTTCTAGACTAAAAAATATGGGGACATGATAGTTATATACAAAGTAGATCAAATTACATTAAAGGTCAGTCTTTGCAGATTGACTTCCAAGCTGGATCTTCTTTTCCACCTTGTGCATGTTGCAAGTTTGAACTGAACCATGGTAAACACCGCGTGAATTTCTGTACGTTTCTGTGATAGCTTTGGTAATAAATTCCTTCCTTTGAAATCTAAAACTCTTAGTCTTCTCTGCAAAAGGCTTGTCTTAAACTCACAGTTTTAGGTGTCTCTTTCTGGAGAGCTTTTTCGGCCATGAAAAAGATCGTTGTATAGATCAGGCTGCTCCAGGGCATTGCATAACTGACGCAAGGTTACTTTACCTGTGCATAGCAAAACTGTACTGTTTAAAAATCAAAACAAAACAAAAACATCCCCAGGGAAGAAAGAACCTAACAGGCTGGATATATCTCCACAATGCAAAAGTAGAAAATGTTTAATCCTTTAGTGAATGAAGACTGCTGTAAGCTGCCTATCCTCCTCTCCTCGATTTAGAGCCTTTGCACTACTGTCATTTTCAGTTCAGAGTAATAAGCAGTTGTAAATTCATTTCCTGATAAAGCAGTCAGACAAAACATTGTGTTCTGAAGGAGTGCCTTTTATTGGCAGGTTTTCCTGGTTACATACTTCTCAGCTCACCTTGACTCAGTGCCCTCTGTTTTTTTTTTTTCTGAAAGTCCTCCAAAGCTGCAGCACCTTTCCAGATGGTCTCTGACATAGTTTTTAATGCCCTTTCAAAGCTCGCTTGTGTGACTGGCACATTTTTTCAGAAAGTAGGTGTAATGTTGAAAACATGACATTTTATGCTTCTGTACTCCCCACACCATGTTCTTCATGCTTGTAGTATGGAAAGGTTCTTCAGGGTTTGCATGTGAGATGCCTCCTGAGGAAAACCAGAGAAGAATAAGTCTTTGTAACAGAAAGCAAAGCTCAGGCCAGGAACGAAGAGATGAGAGCTCTGGCACTTCTTTACAGAAGAGTAAGCCAGAGCTGTAATGCTCTCAGCAAGTAGCTGCTGTGCTACACGTGGCGTTCCTTTGATTTGTCAATGGTTCTGCATAGCATCTTTGTCATTAAAAAAGATGAGATTTACTGCTGCAATGAGACCTTTGGGTGACAGCTGTCGTAGCAGGATGCTGCAGGTGTAGTCCCGTTTTGCTGTCTGTTGCTTTTAAAAAGAAGTTGTTTGCACAGCTGTATTAAGTAGTGACACTGGTGCCACAATAGGAGCGAACAACCTGCAGCCATGGGCGTTTGGTCTTCCCCAGTGTATGCTTAAGGAAGCGTGTACTACGTTTCCTGTGTTAATCTTTAAAAAATAATAAAATAATTCTTAAAAAAATCACGATATTTGTGCCTCTGCTCACTTTATCTGCAGAGCTTTTTCAAGGTGTTGCCGTGGGACATGGGATTTTTCATTCTTTGTATGTGTTTTCTGATACCTGTGTAAATGGGACTCTCAGAACCATAATGCAACCCGTGAAAGTTGTGTCTGTCTGTCAGTAATTTGAGAATATCAGCATTCCTGAAGTTAAGAAAAGCTTCCCAGTCTGCACTTGGGTCTCTACATGAGCTAGGCTAAAGATATACCTGGGAAAACGCTTCAGGTATTTTTACCTTTAGCTGGGGCTTGCTGGTTCTGTTAAGTCTGTGAAAAATTAATTGAGTCCGTTTGGGTATGGCTCAGTTGGTCAAACTCATATAGCCCTGGGCCAGGAGGTCACAAATTCCGGTCCGTTGGTGGCCCTCCAGCTCCCAGTCGGTGCTGACTTGCGGCACTGCTCTCCCCAGGGGCTCGGAGGAGCTGCCCTTTGACCGCATCCCACGCCGCGAGAGCTGCAGTGGAGATTCACAGGTCTGTGAGTGAAGGGTGTGTTAAAAGAATAGCTGGAGGGGGAAATGGGAAGATGGCAGTGGTCTTACAGTGTCCTCCTTCGCTAAAACTGAGTAATATTAAAGGCAGTGGTTATACTGTCTAGAGTAAATAAAATCTTCCTTTATACTATAAAAACTATTTTGAGGAAAGCTGCTATATAATAGGGTTAGAAAAGTGTTAATCCTTGTGCCAGTAATGCCCTGGTAGGATGTCACGTCAGGGTTTGTTTCAGGTCTGCTTTTGCCTTGTGGTAAGACAGGAGTGACCCCGGTTTGTAGTTTGAGATCCTTTGAAACGGGCTGCATAAATCAGTAGAAAATGATTGTTTTGAGCGATCTGTATCTGCTTCACTCTTACCTACCTGAGTTTCCCCTATAGCACAGGGACTGCTAATTGCCCTTAAGTTATTGCTCCCATTTTCTGTTGTGTTTGAGCCCGTGGACAATCAGTGTACAGTGACCAAGCAAAGAAAGAGGAGTTTGAAAATAAGCACAGTACAGAAGAACTGTTAACCTCAGGCACTGTCTTCAAGAAGTCATTGTATCGAGACAGTTCTTCGGAAGTCAACTGGAAGGTTGATTTGTCTTCCCAGATTCCAATATTGCTTCTGTTCAGCATGGCCCGGAATGGTCAAGTAACAAATCGTAATCGACATATTCATGGCCTGACGAATACCGTCCCTTCCTCCATTTCAGTGCCAATATGTAGTTAAAAGGTTTAGTCTGAAACAAAAAGGAATGCAGCTTTACTCTCTTCCTGCTCCCAGATGATACAATTGGAAGCATCAAAGCGTAGTGTTAGCATAGTTTGATATCCTGGGATGCCTGGATAATTGGGTATTTTTCCAAGTCCAAGCTGAAGCCTTCTGATGGTTGGATCTTTGCTACAGCTAGAACTCCTCTGCCTTCCGTTGCTGAAGGTAAGGTGTAGGATCAGCGAAGCAGCACAGCTGAGAGCCCCGTTCCTTCACAGGGATGCCAGGGAGGAAAACTCAGTTGAATGCTGAGTGTCGTGTCCTGTGGGTGCAAACACAGGCGATTGGCAAAGCTCTGACCTCAAAGGGGGTTCAAAATTCCTGTAACCCTGGGCTTACAGACAAGACTCTGGGTTGGGATCCATGTTCAGTTTGCACTTTTTAACTGTAGCTTGTTTTTATGCTACTTGTACTATAACAGTCTAGTCAATGCTGTCGTTTGAATGGGGTGATGTGAAGAGTCAAGCTTGCCTCAGTAATAACTGTAAATATTTAGGGGGGTTGACATGTAAATGCCTTTCACTTACTTTGGGGTTATTAGAACATAATTGGAGTTGTGGACGATATTAAATCTTGTTGATTTTTATCACTCTTTGTTTGGAGTTTTTTTGGAAGAGAACCATCTTTCTGTTGCCAGTCAGTTAATATTAACTCATTTGTTCCAGTGTAGTTACTCACCCGTAACTAAGGAGAGATGCTGTCTGCTGACCCAGTGCCATTGATAAGGCATTGCTTCAGATTCATACCAGCAAAATGAATTTGTTCTTACTGAGTGCAGTAAAACAGAAATAGTTATCTTGGGAAATTGGTACAGAACATCTTTACCCGTGAAAATCATTGGATAGCAAATTCCTTGCTTTTTCTCTGCAGCTCTGTTTTTCTCTGCAACTAAGCCTATAGGCCTAACCGATCAGTGCTTTGCGTGAGCAAAGAATATTGTCCCATGTCTTAAATTCCTAATTTTGGTCTTTCACTATCCAGGAAGCCCGTAAGCGTAATTGGGATGTAACATTCCCTATTGTAACCCTCTAAGAGAGGGTGAAGAAGAACAAATCACAGCTATCCATTAACTTTAAATACTTGTTACTGTCTTGCTGGGGTGTTTTTAGATTGACGCTGACATTTATAAGATGATTTGCAACCGTCCTCCGATGATTATGGTACACTCTGTATCTGTTTCTGCAAAATGCAGTTTCCTAAAGAAAAGCACCAAACGATCAGTTTTTAAGGTTAATTGATGCATAGTCTGTGCTGGAAGCTGTCAGGTGCTGCAGCTTGGCAGTTGTTGATGTTTTATAGTATGCATTTGTGCTTTCTCTAATTCCCAACACATTTGAAATATTTAGTACACAGGAGAAGCAACCTAATCTACTTCATCTTCTCTGAATCCCTTAAAAAAAAAATCATTGTTTTTTTCATCTGCTTAGCACTCCCTATTGCTGAGTCCACTTCCTGCTTTGAAACGTAGTGCTTAATTCTTTGTTCCTGTCTGGATCAGACTGTATACCCTTCAGGGATGGGAGTTTGCCTGGCTAGGTATTGGTAAGCCTCCATTCCCTCCAGCCTAAATTATGCAGGCTTTAAGTAACTACCTCTAAATAGCAAAGCTTGCTTCAAAAACATAGCTGTGTGCCTTGTAAGCCCCAAAGCAAAAACCTTGTTTTCTGCTTAGTAAACTTCTGGGGCTCTGCATATTTCACACTGGAATAAAAAAGCCTCCAAGTTTTTTGTGGTTTTTGTTGCTGTTTGTTGGTCGGGTTTTTTGCAATAATTAATTCCCTACAACTTTCTGCAGAGACCGTGCAGCTAGCATTTGTGGTGAAGTACTCCAGCTTGTGGTCTCACACACAGTCCCGTACAACTCTCGTCTAGGTTTGCAAGCACTGCTCTGCTCAGATCCCAGCATGCTGCACTCATTCCCTGCACAGCCTATGCAGCTGGCGTGTTCTTCCTTAGGGGAATCAGGGCATATATTTTTCTTTCCTTATTTGCCTAGTATGTGTCATTTAAAAGCAGAAATGAAAGCATCAAAACCCTTTAGAAAGCTGCTGTGTATTGACCAAAGCGTATTACCAGAGGCAAGCTGCTTGTTGCAGCAGTGGGCAGCGAGCAACATCTGTAATGCACTGAGGGTAATAGCTGAGCAGAAGAAATGGTGCTGAAGGGATGCAGTCCTGGTTTCTTGGTTTTGTCTGTCTTGAGTGAACAGCATCCAAAGGCCGCGGTGCATTGTGAGCCAGGTAAGCCGGTGGGAATTGTTTGAATTTTGTCCAGCAACTTTTGTAGTGTCAGCTTTTCTACTAGAAGAAAGGGATCTGTGACAGGTGGCTGTTCCTAACGCTGCACTTTAGCATGTCCCCTCCCATTGAAATCAGAAAGCATTTCATGCACATGTTATATTCCCGGGACTGTCTGACCTGTTACTTCAAAGGGTACTCCTTTGTATATAGCATTAAGGCAGACATTGCTACACAGGTGGGCTCTTTACCTCCACTACATCTGCGTGGCTTGATGCACCCAGTTGGTTCGAGCAAACTGGGTGGAATTATAACTATTTCTCTTTCATGGGAGAGCTCACTAGAAAGGCCTTAACATGCTGCAGTTGTCTTTCAAGGAGCCAGCTCACCAGAAAGCGCAGCGTATGTTATGCCGGCAGAAGTCAGGCTGAATCTAGTCTGCAGCGTGTAGAGCATAAAGTAAGCCTCTGGAAAGGAGAAAAACCTGCTTCTGCAAGGCAGAGTGCTATCTTTTAGATCTGCATTCCTGGGCTACCTGCCTTGTGTTCGATGGCATCAAACTCTCCAGTTCCAGCCGTGGTTTGCTCTAAGCTTTCACTAGGAGGTAAAATTGTGTTTGTGACATACCTTACACACAGCTTGGTGTCAGTACTTTTAAAGCACTGCAGGCTCTCCAGTCTTGCAGATCTTGCTTTAGAGGCACCCTTTTGAACTTGCTTCTTCCAGCTGGTATCATTGTTTGAAGACTGCTAGTTTTCTTTCACGTTTCTGAGATAATTGAGCATAACTGTACTAGGTTAAATAAAAACTTTGCTTCACTTCATACCCTGCTTCAGACAGCAACTAGGAAGCATGCAGTGATGCTTCACTGAGGGCATCCTCCCTCCTTACTGCTGTCTGAAGCTTACCGTCTTCCCATACTAAAGGTTCTGTCTGCCTTCGTGTTTACTGGCCTTTTTTTTCTTCAGTAAACTTGTCTGTTTTTTGATCTGTTTAGTATCTGCATCCTTTTGTGACAACAAGCTCCTCAGTCTGAGCTTGTAGTGAACAGCACTCTTTTTCTCAAATTTAAAGGATGCATTTCACAGCCACCACTTCTTGTGGTGTCTGCTGTTAGTCCGAGCCTAATGGAGCCGTTCCTATTGCTTCCCAGTGCGTATCTGCCAGTCCTCCCTCCAAAGGTGGGCAGAAGAGCTGTTGCTGGATGTTTGCTTGTTTCTCCCACTCCTTTTAAGGTTGTTTCACTCTGTTGGTCAGGTTAAAGCCCTGATTTAAAAAAAGATTTTTGATTTTTTGATATTGTACGGTATGTATAATTTGCAAGACATGGTTGTTGTGCCTCAAGGCAAAATATCTTCACTAAACTCAGCTATAATTGTGTACCCTCGTTGCCAAATGACCTGGCAGCTCATATCTTTCGATAATACACTTCCCTCTCTGCAGGAATGCTGCTGATTTCCTCGGGTGGTACCAGGTGAATGTGACTGACAGTGCTGTGCAAGTATTCAGAGACAAGTTTTCCCTCGTGGGATGCAGGTCTGGGTGCTGAAATGCTTTATTCTGTCAAAGGCAGAAGGAAAGACCTTTTGGGCAAGGCTGTTACTTGCATTGCAGAGTGGTGGCATTTTGGCTTTCTGTGCCAGCAGACACAAATGAGGGAAGAGCTTGTCCTTCTGGCTCGCTCCCAGCTGGTACTACCCTGCCTGCCCCTTTGTCTGCAGCCTGTCCCCTGCTGCTCCTTTCCAAGGCAGCGAGTTACCTGCCGAGGCTCTGATTCAAGCAAGCATGTAAGCACATGTGTGAATCCCATTGACGTCAGTGGGACTTAAGCATGTTATTAAAGCTAAACATACGCTTAAGGGGTTGCTGGAGTGTGGCTTGGATGCAGATGCTGTCTGCCAGATGTGCTCTTGGAAGACATGGAAATCTCCCTGGTGTTGTCACATTTACTAGCTAGGATCAGCAGGAACCCTACTGGACATGTGTAATGTGCCCCTCTGAATTCAGAGGAGGTGCAGCGATGTGAAATACCCAACTGCTGCGCAAATGCTGCCAGATCCTAGCTAGAAATGGGCAGCTCTGCTGGAAGAGAAGGACTTGCACAGGCATAAATAATCTTGTACCTTTACAGCTTTTCTTGCTGACCTTACGATGTGCAAAATGTATTATGACCTTTGTTGCGATTTCAATCCTGGATCATTTTGTGAAGAATTACAGCTGTGTTTTAATCCCTGGTGCTCGGAAATGGTAATAGGCTTTTAAAATAAAGGTTTTGTCTCATGTGCTGGCCTCATATCTGCAACTTAATGTGCATGGTAAACTATGCGAACAGTACGTGGAGTTCAAATGCAAAAGGAGTTGTTGAAATTTTTGCCTACTCCCAAATTTACAGTAGTATTTTTAAGATCAGTCTGTCTGCAGGTGCATACTAAAATATTACTGCCTTTTTATTATAAGTAAGATACCGTGGGGGTTAAAAATAAATACTTCTTTTTAGGAAGTTGTGATACATGTCCAAGCTTTTCTTTCTCATATGTCTGATAACATTTACTAAACATATTTGGAGTTGCCAAAAAAGCAAAATCCTCAAATGGCCTGTGTCCAAACAGTTATGAGGCTTTTTAAAATATGCATATTAATATATATAAAGTGACTTGCATGCAAACATTAAGTTGATTACAAGATAACCTGCACCCTCTGTTATCCACCGCATTGTTTGCGGAGAGCTTGATGCTAGCAGTGTTTCAGCACTAGTAACAACGACGTCAGAAGCTGCAGTGCCAAGCAGTGAATTCCTTTGCAGGAAACCTCCTCGGATTCAATGGAGATCTCCTGGGAGCTCCTGACTTCATCCCGTCCAGCAATTCAGTGCCATGGTTCCAAACCATGGCATTAGGTTTCCTTAAATACTTGGATGTTTCTCTCCTTTTCCCAAAAAGTCGCATAGTACGTCCTCCTAAGGTGGCTGACGTGGAAACCTTCATGCTTCTCACGTGTGAAATTGAGAAGGAATTAGCCAAGAAATGGCTGGAAGACCTAAACAAGCACTCTGTTCTGCTTCGTTACTCATTCACAGAGCTTTCAGGATGAAATCTTTTGAACACTGACCACACTGTGGATTGCCATTCCTTTTTGGAATATGCTTTAACGCTATATCTAATTGCTGAGAAAGGCCCGAGGTAGATGGAGCAGTTGGACAACTTCGGTAAATAGGGTACCAATACAGAAGCTATCAAGGTCTCAGGTCAGCTACAGAGCCTTGCCTGTGCCTTGACTGAGCTTAGTGTTTGTTCTGCTGAAGCATCTGAGATCCCTTTCGTTGCTTTGCTGAGGGGGATGCCCAGAACAAGTGCATGGGTTTTGTTACTTCAGGGCTGTACAAGCAGCCTTTGGCCATACCTGTTTGAGGGAGGCAGCTGTCAGCATGAGCAGAAGGTTAGTGCCGGTGTCGTAGCCGTGATGAGCTGATAGACCGTGGGTGAAGAAGGCTGTGTAGGCAGGGGTGATCTCTTCTGTTACATCAGTAGTCTGCATGAGCTGCTCACTCTTCACGGCTGCTGCCTTGAAATCAAGTAGTCTTTTCTGGAAAATAATTTGTAGCCAAGGCAGGGAGATATCCTTGTCCTAGTAAGGACTGGGTTAAACCTCCAAGTTGTCCTGGTACACGTGTTGTCCACATTAGTTCCTTACAGATAGAGCTGGCCATGGGTTGCTTTAGTCAAACAGAAATCCCTGAGTTTGATACCACGATAGTGTGTGGAAGAGGGGAATGAAGAGAATCCAGCAACCGTGGCTTGAGTCTAAGTGATGGGAGACTTGTGGATCGATTTATTTATTTGTTGTGGGAGGTTTTGTTTGTTTGTGCACATTGTCTGGGACAGATTTTCCTTTGCTGGTTTCAAAATATTGACTTCAGACAACCCTGAGGAGTCTGGCTTAGGATGAGTTAGAGAACTGCTGCTAGATATGAGCTTCCCACACAATCGCGAAACAGGGAGGTGTCTTCCAAGGCTGCTCCTTGGCTCGGAGTTAAGGACTGCCTGGGGACAGCTGGAGATGCTCTAAGTTCAAGGATTTGTGAATGCTTCTCTCTCAGAGCTGAGGTCTGTGATTTAAGTCTATCCACTAGGGCATCTCTGTCCGCACAGGATTTACCCTCCCTTGAAGGTAAACAGTGAAAAGAGAAGAGAGGGGATGTGGTGGGCAAAGGCATCCTCCGTCTCGTGTACTGAAACAGAACATGGGGAGTATGGAGCGTGTGGTTTGAGGCCAGGAAGAGTGCAGGCAAGGGAGAACCTCAGTTGTTGCCTGGCAATTAGCGCAGACACATGAAAAAAGAAAACCTGCTTCCCATCCTGTTTTTTTTTTATCCAATTACTGTGGAGTATGAAATGAATAAACTCTCATGGGAGGAGAGAATCAGGTCTTTCCTCTTCAGCTTGCTGTCCTGCCTGCTGGGGAGAAGTGTGAAAGATGTGGATTTGCTTTCCCTTACGTGAAGAGTAGAACTGGGTTTAGGATCCTTCATCCTGCGTGACTGCCTTACAGTGTGGGCTAGTTAGAAAAACAAAAGGTGGATGCTACCCCAGTTTCCACTTGTTCTTCCTCCCGTGTTTTGTAGTGTTCCAGTGCTGCCTTAATGTGTTAGATGTGCTCAGAGCACTCCTGCCTGGTCATGGATTATCCTGAAGCTTTCTTGGCTCCACAGCCTGGGTTTGAATGCAGCAGGGCTTAGCTGGGACGTGGCAGGACACATCTGTGCAGGCACGGTTGTCTCAGCTTGGGCACCCAAGCACTCAGCAGGGTAGATGCATATTAAAAAGTATGACAGTGTCTATGCAGTGTGTGGCAGTATAATGTTTAAGGAGCTACATTTAGCATTGAAGTCTAAGCTGGTGGATTTAGGTTCCCTGACAGTGGCTAGAGAGGTACCTTCCTCTTGGTTTTCCTAGGATAGCAATGCCTGTCTTTACTGGGTGACAAAGATACTCTTTCTTTTTTTTTCCTTAATCAATTCTTTCAAACTAGCCACATCTTTGACACAGTTCCGTCAGGCAGGACGAACTGCGTACCGCTGTCTGGTTGGAACAAATGTCACAGGAGGTGAAGAACACGAATTCTCGGAGTCGGTTGCCTCTCAGAAGAGCCTCCTGCAGATCTGTTAATAAACATCCCCAAGTATTTCCTGGCGTTCATTCCTAGTACACACAGGTGGTTTTGTCCGTGAAGTGCGACCTCGTTAATGTAAGGTTTTGCTCTGCTTTCATTGCAGGTCGTCAGAGCTGCTGAGGAAGCTGCTTCCACCCTGGCAAGCTCCATCCACCCTGAGCAGTGCATCAAGGTGCTTTGCCCCATCATTCAGACTGCAGATTATCCAATCAATTTAGCTGCCATCAAAATGCAGACGAAAGTTATTGAGAGGATTTCCAAGGAATCGTTGCATCAACTCCTTCCTGATATCATTCCTGGATTGTTACAGGTACAGAATCCCCTATCACAAATGCTCCTGAGTGCAAACCGTCACTGAACTGTTGTGCACTTTGGGTGTACTTTAATTTGAAGCCCAGCAGGCAGGATGGTCCTTCTTATTTTCTCTCTGAAATCAGGACCGAACTGCTCAGTGACTTCATTCAGCCTCTTTCATAACCCTCTCAAGCTGGGTGGGGAGCTGTGTTTTTGCCAGTGCTAAGACTTGGTCTTACATAGTGAATTTCTCTCTCAGTGCTGGCTGTAGCGGGGCTGTATTCAGTTCCCTTGTACAAGCAGCTGGCAGTGCTAGCAACTGGGATGAGACTGAAAGCACGACGGAAATAAGGGGAGGTAGCAGCAATGGAGGAGAGAGAATGTGGGTGTGTACTGGGGAGGGGTTGTGACAGGAGCAAATCAGTCAGTGTGAAAGGGTGGATGTGGTCGGACTGAAGTAGAGAACTGGGATAAAGAAGCTGCCTCATTGTGAAGCATGAAGAGTGGACGGATAAGAGCAAAGTCAGAAATTTCCCTTGTGCATCCTAGCATTTGTCAAAACTTTGTCATGTCAGTTCTTGCAATTGTTTTCTTATATTTCAACCTCTGGGAATCGGGCAGTTCTGTATTGATGTAAACTTTTGTTGTGAAAAGTTCTTAGCCCTCATTGCTGGTGACAACAATCTGGACAGTGTAGCTTCACACCAGAAAAGTTTGGGAGCAGCACGCCTTTAAAAACACAGTTATATTCGTTTTATTAGATTGCTTTAATGTCTTAAAACAAATCTAATTTTGGATCCTAGTTTGCGACTTTTTTATCTTGGAGCAGCCAGTGATATTTCTTCATCTTAGGAAGTCACAGTGATCAACAGAATCCACTCGTGTTTGGAAAGCATTTGGGGATCCTTCTGGCTGAAGGGCTTTGTGCAGAGAGCACCACAGCTTAATATTTCTCTGAGCTCACCTAGGTCTCCTGCTCTTTGGGATTTTAAACAGTCCTTTCAGACTGTATTTTGGGTCTTGCAGCCAGAACATCAGCCCTGCTGGCAGGCAGCCTGGCAGCCCCAACCATGTGCTGGAAATCAGCACACCCACAGGGGTCTCTCAACATGTTCTTTTCCATGGTATTTCCTACCTAATAGGTAATAAAAATTAATAATAATAAAAGCTCCTGGTTACAGAAGGCAGTTCATTTAATGGACTAGCACGGGTGTAGCACTGCTCTGTACAACGTTTAAGCCCAGTGCTTTTAAAGGGTTGGAAAATAATCCATGACAATGATTTTTGCAGCTTCTAGTGCCTAGATAGAGCTGTTCTATGCAAATACCTATTTGGGTAGAACATCTATTCACTAAACATTCTGAATTTCATATTCTGAGTGATATAAATATTAGGCCACTTTTCTAAAAAAATAAAATAAAATAAAAATCATTTCAATCTGTAACTTTGCTCAGGTGTAGAACTGATTTACTTTCTGTTAGATTTGGCTTGGGAAGGATGTATCTGCAGGCAAGCTGGGAATGCTGGTGTTCCACTCCAAGAAGTCGTCCCATACAGCACGTGGTCATCCGAACTGGACATGGGAATGTGTACATCTGATAGAATCCTAAGCTGAGAATCTGTGCTCCTGCTTAATGACATAAAACCCCAAGATGTTAATAACTTACAGTAATGACATAATTTAAGAAACAAATAGGATGGGCTGGATGTTTGTATTTTCTTGCCCTTTGAGCACTCATATTGCAAACTGTTACATTCAGCAAGGCCTTTCTATTGATTTGTTAGGTTGGTAGCCACTCTTGCAAAAAGTTAATCAGCTTTTTAGTATATTGATCTGTAAGGATGTTAGTAAGTTCTGTTTGATTTGTGACCATTTTTTCTTGTTTTCTAGGGTTATGATAACACAGAGAGCAGCGTCCGTAAAGCTAGTGTATTTTGCCTAGTGGCAATTTACTCAGTAATTGGAGAAGAACTGAAACCTCATCTCGCACAACTCACAGGAAGCAAGGTATGTGAGTAATGCCTCTGGTATTTTGGTAACAGCCAGCTACTAATAGGAGTAAGAGCAATGGCAGCTCTGGATCAAGTTCCCTGTACTCTGTTAAATCCGAATGGGTTAGAGTATCTGACCATGCCAAGCACCACTAGAACAAGGCAACACCTGCTCAGCAGTGTGAGCATTTCATACCCTGCAGAGCAAATTTTGAATGGGGTTCAGGGTTTGATATCATGCTGCATTTGATGCTGTGTAACCGCGAGCTGCTTCTGAGCGGGTCCTTCCCACTACACCATGGTTACTTTGGTCCTTCTGCGTTGCATCGAGGGGGTGACAATGCAGTGAACTGGATCAGCTGGCTTCTCTGGCTGAAAAACAAATCTGAAATACAAATTATTTGTTTTTCAGTCTGCTCTTTGGCTGAGACGTTAACGTGATGCAGAGTGATGGGAATGCATGGTTAGGATGGGTAGGAGAGCAGCAGCAGGTCATGATGAGGGCTGGTAGAAATGCAGGTAGAGCTTCACTCTTGCTAGCATGGCAGATGTGTCCCTTTCCTCCTGGGACACCAGCAAGTCTGAGCGATCTTTCAGAAGCCTTTGTGCCCTGGGCTCATGTGAGAAGCAAAACCCAAGTTATGACCTGATGCTGCAAATGAATTCAAGTCTTTAATTCAGCCTTGTCCTTCAGACAAGAACTGGCATTCAGGAAGCTGTTACAAGACTTCTCTTCTTTGAAGTCGTAACACCTGAGATTTCTTTGCAATTTTAAGATGAATTCTGCATTGTTGTCTCTGAAATATGTCTCTGAATGTGAATAGCTACATAGTTCAGAGAGCTTCATCTGGTTGTTTTGAAGCAATGGTTTCCTCCATGGGTAGGAAGTGTTGTGTAGGCTGAAACA
Source organism: Anser anser (assembly GCF_964211835.1). Lineage (NCBI taxonomy): Eukaryota > Metazoa > Chordata > Aves > Anseriformes > Anatidae > Anser > Anser anser. The sequence goes on along the minus strand of NC_139726.1, from coordinate 14,506,135 downwards.
GAATCTGAGACTGAGGACACCTGGATTTTATTTCTGAATTGAGTTGATTTGTCCTTAAATTACTTGCACCTCCCATTTGCTCTGGAAAAAAAGAGCTACGGGTGCTGAGATTTACCTCATTTATATTCAGGCAGTTGGGAAATTCCCCTATAAAATGTCGTAGAGACTTTATTATCCCAGTATCCTAGGTGCCGTGGACTTACTCCACCACATAACTAACTATAAACATGTGAGTAATTCTTCCGAGTTTACGCAGACTGCCTGCATGTTTAAAGTTAAGTGTGTGCGTGAGTCACTGCAGGATCTGGAGCTAAGGTGGTAAGGCAGAATAAGAAAACAAACCCATGCAGAGGAAGTGTATAATCATAACAGCTGCAGTTTCACTAGATGGCCTAAGTTAATGAAGATAGTTAAATGTCATTTGAAATGAATGTTTTGGAAAGAACAAAACCCTTCCTGCTTTTACTCCCTAAGCATGGGGACCATGGCTCTTGGATTACTGGGGTGTGAGTGAATTCGGGACCTACCTGCGGCCCCACTGACCTCTGTTGGAATCCTGCTTACCTAGAGCAGGCTGTGGGACTGAGGTCTGAACTGACAGCTGCTGAAGTGAAACAAATGGTTTTTTAAAATCCCATTAAATCTGGCTGTAACTTCAGTGGGACCAGGCCTCCCCTCCTGTTTCTGCATGTTCTGAAATGTGCTCGGCTTTGCTTCTGCTTTTCCTCCAGAGAGCCTGGTGCCAGCTTGCCCAAAACAGAGTTCACTGCAGAGTCTGTATTTGAGGCTTGCAGCCCATCTGTTTTTCCTGGCATCTTCCAATATTTGTTGTCTCTTTCAGATGAAACTACTAAACTTGTACATAAAGAGGGCCCAGACCACCAACAGCAACAGCAGTTCCTCTTCAGATGTTTCAACGCACAGTTAATGGAGATGTGTGGACATATGTGTAGACTTAGAAGCAATCAACGGTGCCTCTCAGAGACCTTTCTGCTACTCTTCACCGGCGCGCTCCATCAGCTAAAGGAGGCCATGCAGATATTTATTGCAATCAGTATTTTAGTCCCTTAAAGCTTTTATGTAGAATCTTACTGGTATTGAATGTAAAGGAAGCAAGGTCTGTGTTGCAGTCTTCATTAAAAGTGAACAACAGAAAGCCATACTTAAACATATTTGTATAGCCTGCTGAAATCTCGGAAATATGTTTAGGTTAGCGTTCCAAAACAGAGTCCGAAAACCTGGACGTGCGTAAAGGTCAAACAAATCTTGTTTTAGTTCATGCCCAGTTTTGCTTTCTGTGCTCTAGTTACCCGCTGTCTCCCTGCAGCCGCAGCCCTTCTGGCTAGGCTCTCCTCTTAAAAGTCTCATCGTCCTGTTTTGTACTTCCCATCGCAGCTTGCCTAACATGCAGGGCTCTCCAGGAGGAGATCTTTGCCAGTGTGGCTGTGGTTCCAGCCTTTGATGCTTTAATAAGGAGATATCAAGTGAGTAATGAAAAAGTAGGTTCTTTTTAAATATCTGAGTTTTTGTATATAGTTCCTTTGACAGATCTCCGATGGGCTGATTTCTCTGTAACTGCTCTCCAGCCAGCTGTGCTGTGTGGAGCAGCTGGGCTGTCGCTCCTTTCATTGACCGTGTAAATATTTCCCCTCTCCCAAACCCATTTGGCTCTTTCATGCGCTAAAAAAGACTCTTCAGGTTACTTGTTACTCCCCAAAGGGAACCTGAGTCACAGTTCTGGGACTGATGCCCGTGTTCAGGCACTGGAGCTCGGTGGGTGTCGGATCAGACTCGAGCGTGTCCCCGGGTGGGCACTCGGAGCTGGCAGGGCGGTGTCGCAGCGCTGCCCTGCGAGGCTGGACGTATTTTTACCCAGGTCCGTAGCGCCAAAGGGCTGACCTGCCGCTCTGACCGGGCCCGCCGATGTTGGTTAAAAATGGCTTGCTTTCTCCCTACAAATCCTGTGCGCTTTGGGCAAACTGTTCATCCCAGAGGACAGAAAGGGAATCTGAAACTGGACAAAATGACCCCGTGGAAGCTGAGGGCTGGCTGGGGTAGTGCTGGGCACCTGCTGCAGTTCCCCTCCTGTGCCTGAAGAGCCTGCAGTGCTGTTTGCTGCCTTCAGAAACCTCCTCCTCCTCCTTCCCAGCCAGCCCCAGGCACAGCCCTGCTGGGTGCTTTGCATTTTGGGGGGTGCTTGGGGTGCTGTGCTGGCTGAGGGCGCCGCGGGGCAAATCCTTTTGCAACCTGATGACACAGGCAGAGGCAGAGCCACGCCAGCAGCAGTCAGATACCCGATGGCACCGTCCTGCACCGAAGGGAGACCCCTCTGGGCACAGAGGGCGAGCTCCCCGTCCTGTTGCCTCTGCCTGTGACCGGGGGAAGCAGCAGGATGCCAGTGCTGTGTTCGGCCTGAAGCCGGATCCTGGCTGGTGGGCAGGCCTGCCCCACACCTGCCGCGGATCAGAGCTGGGATTTTGCCCCCAGCGATGCAGGAGGACGGTGGCCTGCAGCTGTGTCGATAGATGTGTGCTCCCTGGCTTCTCCCAGTGCCTCAGTCTCTCTCCAGCCTCCTTCGTTTCCCCTTGGAGGAGCTGAAGGGACACCCCGGCAGCACACTGGGAACATGAGAGGTGCCAGAACTGCAGCGGGGAGGGTGAGGCCTTGTTGTCCTCCCTTTCCATCAGTCCTTGCTCGTGTGGCCCAGCCCCAGGGAGCCGTGTTGGGAGCCGGCTCTGCTCCAAGTCCCCAGCTCAGGAGGGGCTGAGGTGTGTGAGGGCTGTGCGGGACTGGGCTCAGAGCTTCCTGGCCCCTTTCCCGGCTGGTGTGGGAGCAGAGGAGGTGACCTGCTCCCGAGGATGTGTCCAGGCTTTTGCTGGCTGCAGGGCTGGTTTCCCTCGTGCTCCCCGGTGGATAATGCCGTGGCAGGAGGAGCCCTGTGATCCTGGCGGTGGGATTCCTGCGGGCTCTCTCCTCGCTAGAGGGAGGATTGGCTGCTCCATGGTTGGTGTCTCCCTTTCCGTGGACCATTCCTTTTCAACATCTTTCAGTACACTTGTTACAATATTCTTTTTTTTAATTTTTTTGAATGATTCAAATTATTTTAGTTTAACATGAATTTATTTTCCCTTTTGAGGAAATATTCAGCCGACTTGTTGGCAGCAGTTAGCTGTCTTGTTCGAATTTTTAGTAGTTGTTTTTTTTTAATTTTTATTTTTATTCTGCTTAGTATTTATGCCTCTTTTTCTCCCCATCTCAGTTCAGCATCTTCTGTTCCAGTTCTGGGGTTCAGAGGTCAGCATAGCTGACCGGGTGGCATTTAGTCCCTCCCAGCTGTGATGGAGCTTGGTCCATCACTCTTTGCTTTCTTTTTTCTTGTTTGTTTTTTTTTTCTTTTTGAATGGCACACTGTAGCAAACCTCCAGGAATCGAATTCCTTCTCAAATGATTTTATATATTTTATAAAATCCTGTTAGTATGCACTGAGAGTGAACGCACTGTAACGTCCCCGAACTGACCCCAGCGCGTGCGCTGACACTACGGTAGGAGTTACCAGCTCGTCCCTGGGCAGTAGGTGTGAGATCCGCTGCTGATCTGAGGCTACAGAGATGAGCACGTATTTTTCAGATACAATTGGCACACTTGGGGCTGCAAAATGGTAGGACCAGGCCTTACTTTCTTAATCAGATTCTGTTCCTGTTTTTCAACAGATGCTCATTAAGGTGTTCCTTCCTTTCGTTACGTGAGTCGGTCGCGGACTGTTCATCCTTTGAGTACTCTAGACGTATGTTAGACCTGTATGCAGTAGGGAGCATTCTGCGTAGGTATTTATAAAACATTGCGTATAATGTACATAGTGAGGTTGTTTAGTATGTTGAACATGACCTGATCCCTTTTTTTTTTTCTCCTTTGAAGTACTCAAAGGGCTAGCTCTGAATGTCACCTCTCTGATCTCCAGCGTTCTGACTTCAAAAAGCTGTACAATCATTTTGTTTTCAGCAAGCATAAAGGTCTCTCTGGCTACAAATCACAGTGTCCACGCACGTTTGCAGAGAAAGATCTGCATGCTGGCAGTGCCTCACCGCACCGGTGAAGCTTGTGTTCACGTTCTCCCAGCAGTAGCCATCTACTGCAGCTGCCTTTTTTTTTGTTTTTTTCTCCTTGCAGCCCGTTATGCAGGGCTTCAATTTTTTCATACCTTTGAAAAAAAAAAAAAGAAAAAAAAAAGAAAAAAGAAAAAAAAGTGTTTTTGGTTTTTTTTTTTTGCCCACCATGCTTTAAAAGTCTGAATGGGAGAAATCTCTCAGCAGACAGCGGCTCCTGGCTGTAAGGTTGCCGAAAACCTCAGATGTGGATGTGTTTTTCTGCCATTGGCTGCACCAGTGCTCCATGGGCATGGGCGAGTACCGGATCCATCTGCCCCCCAGGTCTACGTACTGTAGTTCTCATGTAGTGCAGAATTATCGAGGCATGTGGCTTTCTTAAGGTACACTATGTGTGCTTGCCTGGATTACAATACAATACGAGACTGTCTTTTTTTATTGCTTACTACTAGCTTACTGATAACCTATATAAGTAACATAACTCACATCTTTGTCATCGAAACCTTTTTCTCCCCACCCCTTTATTTATCAAGCATAATATTGCATATTAAGGGACAGAAAAATAGACCTTTGTAGAACACAGCAGGACGTTGCTAACAATGTTTTAAATGGGAAGTGAAAAAAATGCTCTGAAAAATGCCAGCCATGAGAAATGACTTTGTTGGCACCGTGTTCATGCGCATGGATTTTTTTCTATTTTTTCCGCTTTTGTCATGTTACATCCATATCTGTATTTATATCTTTTGTTTCACTTTTGAGTGTATCATGGCAATTGTACAGATGTTTTTTGTTAACATTTACGTGATAGAATTTGCTAAAAAAAAAAATTAAAATAAAACCTTTTGAGTTTGCCCTAGAAAAAGTGGAAGTTGTTGTTGTTGGTTTTTTTGTTTTTTTTTTTTCAGGGGAGAAATACGAAAATGGATGCATTATCTAACGTGTCAGTCCAGCAGCCTTTGCTGGTAATGGGTTTGCTCTTTGCTGAGGACACGGCGAGCCTTTTGGCGCGAGGACAGTCTGGTTTTGGCAGTGGCTGCTGCTGCCTTGCTAACATGGAAATGCCCCTGCCCATGGTGTGCAGAGGAACGAGGGAAAAACTCACGGAGGAGCGGATCTCTCGGGGGGACTGGACACAAGGCTGTGAAAGCGGGGGCTCGGCACATTTTGGAGAAGCAGCTCTGTCCTGATGAAGCATCTTGTTGTCTCCCCATCACGTTTCCTGCTGTCCTTCAGCTCCAGACAGCTGCCCTGCCCTACGTGCCCTGAAGCTCAGCTCGCCGTCGGCGCTGGGCAGGACCCGCTGCTGGGACCAGAGCCGCTCACCTGCCTGACGTGCTGCCTCTGCAGGAGCCGGGCCACGAGCCAGCTCTGGCGTCGCGCCTTCTTTCCTCCCAAGGAGGGCTTTGGGCCTGACCCAGGGAGGAGCCGCAGGGCTTTGCCACGTGGGATGCCACCCATGAAGAATTTGGGGCCTGGGCCCACCTGGGATGAGGAGCAGAGGCTGGTCTCCCTGCTGCAGATGGACCATCTCCCCCCTGTGGTGGCAGGGGCTTTTTTTGACTCTGCTACATACCAGAGCAGTGCGAGGGAAGGTCCAGCCATGCCCTGTGACCCCAGCTTCTTCCCAGAGCACCTCCCACATTGTTTTTCTCAAGCAGTGCTAGGTACCTGTGGTTATTAGAAAGGGAAGAGAGAATGAATAGAGTGCTATCTTCTCTGTGCCTTGTAAAACTCCAGATGCTGGCTTAAATTAGCCTTAGAGCCCTGGGGACTTGGGAAAAGCTCTGAAGTCTGAGGCATTGCAAATGCATTATTAGACAAGCCAAGGCAGGGAGCTGGATTTCACCGACACGTGCTTCAAATGGTCAGTCCTTGCAAAACCCTTTCTGGGGGCTGAGGAGAGGGACATCCTGCACATGCAGAAATAGATCCTTCTGGCAGTTTGTGCAAGACCCGCGCAGGGGGCTGCTTGCAAGGCTGGAGGTCTCCTTTTCCTTCAGAGCACCAGGCAGCAAGGGTTGGACTGGAGGAGGCCGGGCGTTTGCCTGCTCCATCGCCAGAGAGCATCCCTCCGTACTCTGCAACTGGCTTTTACCCACTCCTTGCTCTGTTGCACGTGACGCAGAACAAATGCTAAGGTGGCGCTGCAGCTGCGGGCTCATCCCCAACCACGGCAGAGCACAGAGCTCCTCTCCCAGACGCTGTCTTCCCCCAGCGATGGCTTGGGCCTGCAGGCTCTCGCTGCCCTAGCCTGGCCCTCTGCTGATCTCCTTGGCAGAAACAGAGACGGACTTTAGTGCAGAGACTTTCATTTCCAGGGGTACCAGCACAGGCCTCCCCTCAGTGCTACAGGAAGCAGCGTGGCAGAGGCAATGGTTTTGGGTGTTGCAACTCCAGCAAGTGAAAGGTCCGACAGGAGCATCCTGGAGCAGTTTCTCCAAATGAAATACAGGAGCAGAAGAAAATAATCTCGCTCGGTCTTTGGCTCCCGTCCTCAATTCCTGCACGTGCTGCAGCACGTCCTTCAGGAGGAGGCTGCACGCTGACAAGGGGGCGTTTGTTCGCTGAACCACCTCCAAGCGTCTCTTCTTGCAGCTCTTTTTGTCGTGAAGTCCCCTGCAGTCGCAAACTACTCCATTGCTTCAGAGATGGAAAGTGAGGAATGGATGTCATTGCTGGCTTGGACACTTTCGCTGGGCTCTCCCCCGCGGTGGAGGAAGGGAGTTGATGCCAGCAATTAAAGGTAGTTAGCACTTTGCTGGCACTTTCCTTGCTCTGAGCACTTGCAGCCCAGTTTTTAGTTTTTCTCTGTCCCGGAGGGTCCCAACTGCTGCCGACTTCTCGGTAGCCCGGCACTTTGCAACCAGTTCCCTCCCGCTGAGGGATGCACCAAGGGGCGGCTTAGCACAAGCCCAGAGTCGCACTTCTGGGCCAGTTACCTTATCTTAATTTCCTCCAGTTAAAGAATAAGACTTTTCAGCTTAAACCCCCTGGGAAAGTGCAACTCAGCTGATCGGTGGTAACTTCAGTTAAAGTCATTCCGCTGCTTTTGATTGTGCAACCCAATGACTCGCTTGTGCAACCCTCCTCGTTCAGCCTCCCCAGGCAAACACCACACCCCCCTCTCTCCCCTTTACCAGCCCAACGCATTTTTCCTGCTTTGCCTTTTCGTGTGCATCAATGAAGCCTGGAAAGGGCCCTGCCCGGCATGCCCCCTTGCGTGGAGGAGGCTCAGCGTGGAAATAAACGCGCGTTGCGCTCACCTCGGGGGCTGTAAATCTCCACCTCCCTGCTGCAAAGGGAAAAAATGTCCTGTGAGGCTTTTGGGGAGCTGCTGGGGCAACGCAGGCATGGAAGCCAGCCTGATGGCAGGTTCTCCTGGGGGTCTGACCGCAGCCAAAGGCTTGGTAAATATCAGCCCAATAAACCCAGGACCCTACCCGAGGGTGAGTGCCAAGCCCCTGGCCAGGAGCAGGCACCTCTCCTAGGGCTGGGAGCTCCAGGAGCCCAGCAGGACGCGGCCACTCGGGCGCAGTCGAAAGGAAAAGCCTCGCCGGGGAGCGGAGGAGACGGGGAGCAGGCGAGGGAAAGCGAAGGCAGCGGAAACCAGAACGAGCTAACGCGGGGCCGGGGGGATTACAGGGTGCCGGGGAGGCTGCTCGCGAGCACATCGGGGACAAAGCAGCCTGCCAGCGTGAGGGGTAATGAGTAATTAATGAGCAGAGGGATGGAATTAATAATGACTCAAAAATGGCTGAGATAATGAGCTCCTCTTTAAATCCACCTTTAACAAGAAAGCCAAGGGAAAGGATTTAGATCAATTAAGAAAAGAAATCTTGTAAAAAAAATAGCTATTGACACGAGCTAGTGAGAGAATAGCTGGAAAATCTTGTTGGGAAGGAGGCAGCAACTGGTTGAGACCTATAGCTGGGGGGGGCAGGGGGGCGTGCTGGTTCTTACAGGACGGGGCGTTGTGGTGCTGCCTGCCCGAGCCCCTGCTGTCTGCATGCTGGGGGCACGTGGCAGCTTCGAGCAGCTCAGATGCCTTTTTGATGCTTTTTTGCAGCCCTTTGTCTTCTCATGCAGACAAACCGGGCTGTGCTGAGGTCTAACAGAGTATGGCAGAGCTGAGCAGCTCTTCTTTCGTTCTGTTTGGGGTGCCCCAGGGGCCAACGCTGGGGCTTTTGCACGATGAGACTAGCCTGGGGGAGCGTCTCCCTCCCCAGACGTGCCTCTGCTTGCCACAGCATCTAGAGAAATCCAGGCCTGGGAAAGCAGAGCGCTGAGCAAGCTGGCAATGCTCAATCTGTATATTTAATGATGATTTATGGCGTGAAGGCACACACAAATGACAGCAGGTAGCGTAGCAGTGAAAGCAGAGCTTTGGGAGGACGGTACCGGTGTGCTCCTCAGACCTACAGATGTGCTGACCACTTCTTGCTGGGACTCACCCTTTGCTCCGCTCAGCTCCCGGTCCCAGCCTTCGGGCGTGCAGGGCACTTGTGATCTGAATTCTGAGGGTTTTGGCGTTGGTGTGACCTCTCCTTGGCAACATTAATAGATTTGACCAAAACCAAACCAAAAAAATAAAAAAATTCACTCCATGTTCTGCAAGAAGAGAAGCTTGGAGGGGGCTCCTGTGTGAAAAGCGGAGATGCCTGGTTTCAGAAAGCCCTCTGGCACCGTGAATTCGGCAAGGAGCTGGTGACAACTTCTGGCTCTTGGCTCGTCCGTAAGCTCTGGGGTGACAGCGCCGAGCGGCAGTGCGGGGTCAGGGCTGCAGCAGCTCCCCTGAGGTGAAGCCTTGGTGGCCACTTGCAGGCGGTGCAAATGTGGTGGCCCTCAAAGCCTTGGCACCCGTTACCTTCAACACTGCTAGAGCTCAGGGGTCGCAAACGAGGCTGGAAGAGTTGGCATTCCTCCCAAAATCCTCATTGCCTCTTCCTTAGAGGAAACATTTTTGGCTTGCTCTGGCCACCTTGTAGCAAGACACTTGGATGGTCCTTCCCAGGAGCTGCCCTGTGTCCCACCTCTGTCCCTGGAGAAACGCAGCCCTCGGCCATCATGGTCTTGCCTTGGAGGACCCCCATAAAGTGCAGCCTCCAGCCCCAGCATTGTGTGGGGTCTCTCCTGCTTCCCCCAGCCCCAACGTGGCACCAGCGGGGCTCGCTTGGGGCTGGTGCTCGGGGCTGGAAGGGTTACAGCCGTGGCCCCGCCGCCGGGGCAGTTTCTCGCTGCCGGTCTATAAATAGGAGCTGGCTTTCTAATCTGCTTGCCACTGCTTTCCACTCCCTGCCAGTTTTTTCCTGCTTTTTCCTGCAGGGAGGTGCCTGCAGCCCCGGGCAGCTGTCGGCCCCGCCGCTCCCCTAACGCTGTGGGAGAGGCCCCTGCACAGGACTCGGCCTCCCCATAACCGATCCTCATTAAAAAAAAGATATCCAAAAATAGGGGAGGGAGACCAAACACAGCGCTGGCGGGGTGCCTGAGAGGAAAACTTGCTGGTGGAGTAATAAAGTGCTGGGACAAACTGTGTGGAAGGGGGAAAACTCCATTCCTGCAGGGCTTTGGGCTGAGGTAAGGGCAAAACCCTCCTAGGGGTGATGAAAGTTTTGTTGCCTCATCTCCAGGGCTGATTTTGACAAACCTACGATGTGACTGAGCATGCTGAAAGGGAGGTAGTTCTTACAGGGTGACTTAGCCCGTGAGTGCCTCCTTAAGCCATCAGCACACCTGAGGCACCTTGTTCACCTAGTCTGAAACCAGCCTGGAGGAGCTCTGCCGGGCTGCCCCCTGTGAAGGCGCGGGGCTGAGGGACGAGGAACAGAGACGAGGGCGGCGAGCTGGGGCTCGGGGCAGGCAGCTCGCTGCGAGGCTCCCCCCGAGCGCCGTGCGCCGGGTCAGGTGCGTGTCCCGGCGGCGTTCCCCCACGCGCCTGGCTCGAGCTCCGCTGCAGCCGACAGCGGCTTTCCAAGGCTGCTGACTCACCCCAAGGGAAATGTTCTGCCAAAAAGCGTCGAGTTTGATAAAAATTGCTAATGGGACCCTGCCGGCTTCTCTGACGGCTTGGCGCCGTGCCCTGCGTTTGGAGGAGCAGCGCCGAAGTAGCTGGGAAGGAGGTCGGCCTCGGCAGCCAAGGAGCGCGATGCTCACGGCTCTGGATGGGCTGTGTACCCTGGTGGCATCTGCAGTGCTGGCTGTGCCACGGGTCAGCTTCCAGGGAACACAGCTTGTTTCAGACGCTGATCTAACCTTTTTTTCCTCAAAGTCTTGATTTTTTTTTTTTTTGAGTGAAAATTCAGTCTCCTGGCCTGCTTCAGCTCTGCCCTGTGGGACTGGCCCGAGCTGAGCACGTTGTGCTGGAGGCCTCCGGCTGTGCTCCAGCTCCTCCTGCCCTGGAAGGAGAGGGAGCACTGAGCCTGGACTGATGGCAGCAGCCACAGTGAAGCTGCCTCCTCATCTCTGAGATGCCTAATTAGGCATCTAATTGTCCTCCAACGTCCCTGAGAAAGCTTCAAACCACGGCACCTGGGTTCTTCAGAGAGGAAAAATCCTGTGGCTGCTAATGCCTGCTTGGGCCAGGCATCTCGTCACAGCACATGCGGTACACACAAGCTCATTTTCTTCACCAGTGCTCTCCAGAGCTGTTGTAGCTTCAGCTCCCTGATAGAGCTGGGAGATGCCCTGGAGAGCATTCTCCAAAAGCCTTTCTGATATCTTCAGTTTCTGATATGATGTGGTTCACCTTGCTCTCTGGGGGTATCTTTCCACTCAGATGGGTGCTGCTGCTGCTGCACCATGGCAAGTCTATGAGCCTCTGCTCCCAGCTTTAGCTTCAGGGAAGACCATCTCCTCCCAGTATTTTGGCAAGTTCTTCAATCGATCAGTCTTGCCAACACGTGTTGATAGGCTTGCCCAGCCATAAGCATGCAGCCTAGGTGAATACCAGTTTCACGCTTTAGGGACATTTGCAAGACCTTTGCTGTTACGCAGAGCTCCCTGGTGACCTGTTCTGACCACTTTTTGTTGCAGGTCCCTGTTTTATATCTGGCTGTGGAGGTTCCCCACAAAAGGACCCCCCTGGCCTCTGTTTCTGGAAGTTCAGTGTAGCTTAAGATGTCCCTGTAGGTTTTTCTTTCCCCTGAGCTTTTTCTCAGTGTTGGTGAGCCAAAGTTGCTCCATCACCTCAGGGCTGGAGGCAAGAGGTGGCATCCCTTCCTTTCCCTCTCCTCTCCTCTCCTCTCCTCTCCTCTCCTCTCCTCTCCTCTCCTCTCCTCTCCTCTCCTCTCCTCTCCTCTCCTCTCCTCTCCTCTCCTCTCCTCTCCTCTCCTCTCCTCTCCTCTCCTCTCCTCTCCTCTCCTCTCCTCTCCTCTCCTCTCCTCTCCTCTCCTCTCCTCTCCTCCCCTCCCCTCCCCTCCCCTCCCCTCCCCTCCCCTCCCCTCCCCTCCCCTCCCCTCCCCTCCCCTCCCCTCCCCTCCCCTCCCCTCCCCTCCCCTCCCCTCCCCTCTCCCCTTTACTTTTTCCCTTTCTCTTTTCCTTTTTCCCCTCTCTTTTCCTTCTGCTGATAGCAGCCTGCCTCTCTCTCCTGGGTAATCTGGGATATTCAGCAATAGGTGACAGGTCCAGGGCTTCCTTTGGGTCAAACCCATGCTGGCAAAAGGAGGAGACAGAGCAGCCCCTTTCTTTCCAAGTGGGTGGCTGAAATCCAGCCCATGGTACGGGTCAGCCAATGCTGGGAGCAGGTGGGAGCACTGGGAGGCATCCCTGGGGGCAGCTCAGCTCCCTTCCTGCTGGGGGAGAGGGGCTTGGACCCCAACAACCCTCCCAGAGTAGTTGGTGTCATTGCAGGGTATGGGTGGATGCTGTGCAAGATGGGCTTAGAAAATCAAAATCCCTGTTACTCACTTTCCTCTCGTCATGCAGCTTGGGAGCCAGATTCCCCATCATTACCTTGGAACATTGCTGCAGATTGGAGACATGCTGGTTGCTGGGATGTCATTTCTGTAGGATTTTCCCCAGTGATTGCATGTGTTTTTTCACTTCATTTTCTTTGGAATTCGTAATCTGCATGTTTTCTGTGAATGCTAAATATTAACTGAGATTTGCACTTAATAACTTGACATTGTGTCTGAAGCCCAGCACACAGGCAGGGGACGCACTCAGCCTGCATCCCCCAGCCCTGCTAAGGGTTTAGGGTTGCTGAAGTACAGGCAACACAGTCCCACAGTCATCCAGCGTTCCCAGATCCTGCCTGCAGGCGGCTGAGACATACCCAGGTATCTGCTGAGCATTGTTTTAAGCCACCAAAAAAACTTGATTTCCTTGATTAGCGTAATCAGTAGGAGCCTGCTGATTTGAACACAGGGTGAAAAAACTTCTCAGCAGATATCAAAGCCCTGGAGGGGACCGGTATGTACAGGAATGTCATTAACATCTAATCCCCTCTAATCCAAGATGACATCCTTATCACATGAGGGCACAAAATGTAATTAGATTTATATAGTGCTATCTCCAAAGCACTAAGCAAATATTAACCAATCCATCTTCCCGGCGCTCCTGTGGGGACAGCCCAGCTCCCTGGCTGTGCAGATGGGGAAACAGAGGCAAAGGACAGGGCCTGGCCAGGTGCTTCCCTGGAGAAGGCCACACGTGCCTTGCCCACGGGTGCAAGCAAGCTGCACCCAAAATGACAAAGTTAGCAAGGGCAAAACAATTCACTGCCACAAAAACGTTTGATTGAAAGATCTGAAATTTTTGAACTGCCCACAGGTGAGAGAGGTGACAGCACAGCTCTGACACTGCAGCACAGGGAGCAGAGGCAGCAGGCAGAGCACCCGTGGGGGACATGGTGTCACCCCAGCCATCCCTGTGGCGTGCTCCACTCCCCATGGCCGTGGCAGCGTGCTCAGTGCAGGCACCTGCATGGCCATGTGGAGCCCCACCATGGTGCCCAGAGCTATTTGGGGACATGACACGTGTCCTCCTTCGAGGCCACCCCATCACCAAGAGGGTGGCAAGGCCCTCTTGTTTCCTTGTGCTCTCAGGGCCCGCCGCAGCGATGCCGTATCTGCAGGGGGATAGAGCACACATTCAGACGTGGCCTTCTCCTGCTGCTAAGGCACATTTAAATGATTTTCTGCCTTCCCTTCAGCTCTGTTTGTCATAGGGGTTATTTTCTAACAACGCTCAGGCCCGTGTGTGATGCCTTCCCCGCGCTGAGGTGGCTCCCATGTAACGGCACAGAGGCCTGGTCCCACCCCACCGGCAGGCCCACCACAGCCAGGGGACGTGGCACGGAGCCCGTCTGGGGATGGGGAGCTGGGAGGCCAGGGCTCTGTTGGCAAACTCTAATTTGAAAACTAAAAATCCTCTCACCAATATGTGCCCCACTGATGGCTGTGTCCCCACCAGACTGCCTGCCATCAGTCAGGCCCGTGTGCCCTCGAGCTGCTCTGGGCAGAGGAAGGCACGTGCAGAGCAGCTGTCAACAAAACACCTCCCCTCTGAATGTCCATGGCTTATCTCCTCCATGTTGTGTCTCTCAGGCTGGCACTGCCCTCTGCTTTGACAATAATCCTGTATTTTTGAGTGCAAACTCTAAATATCTGGGCTAGTGAGTCTCTAAAGTGAAAGGCCCCCACCAAAAGGCTGCTGGCATTTGAGGGGCAGAAAGCTGGCCAAACACACGTTACAGGGAACGGTTTTGCCCTTTCAGGCAGCTCACCTGGCGCTGCATTTCCAGCCGTACAACGCTGCCAGTGAGATGTTGTAACGTGTGATTTGGCCTATGCCTCCACCAAATGCCACTGAACTGCTCCCTTTCCCAGCCCCAGGGCCTGGCTGCTGCTGGCTCCTGGGCTCCTTCCCTCTGCTTCTGGAGCTGAGGCTGTGGAGATTAAATTATGCATTGAAAAATTCCATAGCAGTTTCCGACCTCAATGAATAGCACATTCAGGGCCACTGGAAGGCTCTTGCATTATCTAGTTCTATGGTTTTCAAAATTTATTATTAATTTTTTTTTTTATTTCCAGTAGAGATGGGGATCCCCAAAAAGTCAGATATAGCCAGCTGGGTGGCTCAGTGCAGTCACTTTCCAGAGACACCTGTGGAGCAGCCTGGGCCCTTGCAGGTCTCTGGGTCCTCTGCTGCGGTTTGAGCAGCCATCCAGGAGAAGCCAGGGGATCGCAGCTGTAATTGCTGCGCCTAAATCACCATAGGTGATCTGGTAACAGCTCTGGTCACATTTATCCAGTCAGACCTGGGCTGGAGCTGGCAATGGCACCTGTGACAGAGGCAGGAGGACATGAGGAAAGGCTCACAGCTCCATTTGGGCCATGCACATTAGGGGGGGTTGTTCCTGGTAACTCCCATTTGGCTGAGATCTGCAACAGGAGGGTCACCACTGGTTTGGATGGGAGTGGCTGGTTGTGAAGCACCAGGGGCAGAAGAAAGGGTACAAGGCAGGCACGGCTTAATGGCACCCTCATCAGCATGTTGTCTCGATCACTCTGTTGGCCTACAGAGGTGGGGCAGGATGGAGAGAAGAAAGGGGGCAGTTGTTAGCTGCAGCATTCACAAAGCACGTCCCAAGGCAGCAAATGACCACCACCCACAGAAGCAGCCGGGATGAGGACCTCGTGCTGTGTCATTGCAAGAGATTCTGAGCAGACCCTGAACTCACATGTCATGGTGCCTGGATAATGGACGCCTTTACTGGTTGTGAGTATGTGGGTACAAGAGGGTGAATGAAAGCAGGCTTGTTTTTAAAATAAAATCCCCTTCTCATCCTCCAAAGTCTCATCTTGAGATTTACTGTATCATCATTACCAAACGTTTCCCATGACCTCCTCTGCAGATAGCCCCCTGAGTGTGGCTGATGCTCTCTGCCCCTATGCATCTCCTGTGACCCTGCTTGGCAGTATTAGAACACACTTTTTTTTTCTTCCCACCAGTGTTACAGACTGATCATCAATGCAGTCAATGCTAGGATTCGCTGGATTAAAAAGGTGTTACTGTACTCTCTGCTAGTGTTAGAAAAGCCCAAACAGGAAACTTACAGCCAAAACTTTTTTTTTTTTTTTTTTTAAGGAAAAAAGCACCGGTTATATATATAAAGACAAAATCAAAATGTGAGGCACTCCAAATAAATGGAGAACATTGAAATGCAGCTATGAAAATTAGATATAAATCTGACTCCTTGACACTGCCAAATATATACTGTCACTTTAGGTTTATTCTATTTATTCGTATGAAAGATGATGGTGTTATCTCACGTAATACTCTCTGTGATTGCTACTGCTCGCACCAGATGTTACGAACTGGACCCTCTGTGGGCTGGGGTCAGCTCCCAGTTCAGTTTGTGTTATGGTAAGTCCCTTCCCCAAGAGATGTTTATAAACTGTGATCAAGTTTCTTAACCTTGTTTTGATAAATGAAAGCAGATGTTTGGCAGGATTCACCTGATTAATCTCTAATGTTTATAGGCAGTGGGATCTCACTAGCACAGTCCAGGGAGTCTAGGATGCTGCATCCTAGCCTAAACAGATTTTTACATTAGGTCAAGTAAGAAAGGCAGACCTACACACTGTAAATGTCTAAAACTAAGTGAGAAAAGTTTATCCTCCTATTCACACTAGTATTCATATTTTTCACATCTTTGATTATTTAGTCCATCTATAATAGTCTGTCTTCAGGATTGCACATTTCTTTTACAATGGGCAACCTGAACCTATAGCACACTTGATTGAACTTTATTGTGGTAAAACAGATATTTAGCTGATGCCATATGAACAGCCACCTAAGAAGTGTCTTATTCTGTTCCTTGGTTAGAGACAGCCTGGAACAAGTCTGTGGTGTATTTTAGTGTCAGAGGAACCCATGTCCTGGGATGAACCACTAAAATTGGTTTATGGAAAAAGTAATATTGTATTTATATGAACATACACAGAGGAGGCTGGGTAGTAATTTTGTTGTCTGTGCTGTAGAGGTGGTAGTACAGAATGTTGTAAAGAAGATGGTCTATGTGTTAGATGTTTCTCTCTTTAATCTCAGTTAATTGATTGCCAGTTTATCTGAGGTGATTAATAGGATCTGGAGAAGCTGGTGGGATGTCTGTCTCAGGACACAATTATTACTTCCTTGAGCTGAAACTAAATGTTGATTAATTGATACTGATTAACGTAGGACAAAGGAAAACTTCCTCTGAAAGTCTGAGGCTTGCCGTTACTATGAAGTAAGGGAGCACGTCAAGCCTGAGATGAAGTCCTACCAAAGACAACAGTTTCTGCTTGGCACACCGTGCCTTGGCTACACCCTCAGTGTGCAGCGTGTCACCAGTCCATCAGCTGTTCTGCAACAAGGAAACAGGACAAAGAGGAGACAAGAAGCAGGTAGCTTTTGCCACGATAGGGTTACCAGTACTGAATACTGTGCATCTGAACTGCCGCTGACCCTGCCTAACTACATCATGTGAAAAGCTAGAGCACTGGTGCCCAGGAGGATTTTGCAGTGAGGTTAGTTTTTTCACTATCAAAACAAACCAGCAAGCCTTGGTTTGGGACAGTTCTGAGCTCTGATTGCTTAGATCATCTTATCTGAGGATACTCATTGTGGTTCATGCCCTCAAACTGCCAGCCCATCCTGCTCCTGGAAATTTTACAAACACTAGAGGGAAACCTCAGCAATCAGGTGATTTGTGTGTTAAAGTGACTTGAAATAGGTGCTGATCTATCTTAAAAGATTTGGAAATAACTGTGTCTTAAACCACCACAAGGATGCCTGCCCCAGGTTGTGTGGGAATGAGTTAAATTTGTCAAATCTTAAGCAAACTTCTACAGATCTCATCAAGGTTATTGTATAGACAAGATCCACACTGTTCACCACCATATGACGTTAATACAAATGGATTAACTTTCCCCACAGGACTTGCAGAGATGAGAGGTGACACCTTGCACCAGCAAGAGCAAGGAATATTGAGGAAATAAATGCATTTGTGAGTAGAGATCAGTCTCTACTCACCTTTCCTTGCCTTGCAGGGGACTTGGGAGGTGTCATTACTCAGACTTAGGAATCATTGTGCAAACAAAATAAAAAAGAGTCTTAAACTGGGTTTATAAAAATTAAGGGAATAACATGTTATTAGAATAATTGTACAAATTACTGTCATTGTAAATTGCATTTATATATGGATATAGCAGTTGAGAATAATTACAGTCAGACTGTACGTAGCTAATATTCAGAAACCACACTTCCTTTTCCAGTTCATCTTCCTCTTCGTTATGAATTTGTTTTGTGAATCATCTAATTAGAGCATTTCTATATGGAAAACATCATTTGATGGAAGAGTGCTTTGAAGTAAAGACTAAAAGTTATAATAATAATGCTCATTGTCTTCTCATATTTTGAGTTTTTACAAGTTGTAGTATTTGTGAAGGGCTAGTAGTCGTGTGAGCTGTCAGTTGTGATACTATTAAGGTACAAAGGGTTCTCTGAGGAGCTATTGAAAGACATTTGAGTACATGAAGGGTCTTAAAATGTTTTCCTTTCGAGGAATTTAAACCGTCTCTAAAGTGTTTAAGGGGAGATGAAAGGCTCTGTGATGTAATTTTTCAGGCTTAATGCTGTCCTACAACAGATAAATGCCCTGGGGTGGAGCATTTCAGATCCTTCTACATGCTCAACTGTGTCTAATTATTGCCCTGGAATCAGTTCGCATTTGAGGAGTTTACTTTGGAGAGGATGTGTCTGCTTGTTGCTTTGCTCTGCCAGGTTGAAATTATAGTAACGCCTTTTCTCCAGAGTTAAAACAAAACAACAACAACAACAAAAAAACTTTTCAGATGTTTTTTGCTTAGAAGCAAAACAACAGGGCAGGAGAGCGCATGCAGTAGAGCAGCATGTAGACCTTTCACTGTGAGTCTCTTCAGAAGCTGTGGGAATCAATCCCCCGTGCCTGGGCATTACAGAATCACAGAATGGTTGAGGCTGGAAGGGACCTCTGGAGATCATCTAGGCCAACCCCCCTGCCAAGCGGGGTCACCTAGCGCACATTCCCTGTGTGGTGAGGCCTGGATATTGCCTTGAGCAGGAGCAGTACAGTGGGGTATGTACAGTAAAACCTGTCAGGACCTTGCAGCACGGTTTCACAGACTTACTGAAATGTTGGTGGGAAGGGACCTCTGGATGTATCTAATCCATCCTCCACCTCAAAAGAGGACTGGAGTCTACACTGGGAAGTCAACCATGGCTCTGTCTGGTTGAATCTAGAATAAGTCCACAGATGGAGATGCCCCAGCCTGTCTGGTAATGTGTTCTAGTGTTGCACTTACTCCTACTGAAGTTTTTCCTAGTGTTCAATCTACCCCCACAAACCACAGCTTGTGGCCATTTTGTCGGTCACTGCTGCCGCTGCTGTTTGGCTCCATCATCTTTTTAACTGTCTTTGCATAGCTTGTGGGCTGCTATTAGGTCCTGGCTTAACTTCATCTTCAGCAGCCTCAGCAAGCCCAATGCCGTCAATCTCTCCAAAACGAGTGCTCTAGGCCTTGCATGTTTTTGCATCTCACCTGCTGGATCCTGTCCAGCTTCTCCACATCCTTCTGGAAGTGGAGGCTCACCACTGCACTGTGAGACAGACAAGAACTTTCCTTGATCTGCATTACAAGGAGTGGTTTGCCTCATTTGTTGTGTTGTCTGCTATTTAAGCTGGCTTTCAAGGTAACGCATGGGTCCTTCTCTGTAGCGCAGCTCCTCAGCCAGTTATTTTCAAGCCTGAACTGACACATGGGGTTATTTCAACCCAGTGCAGTACTTCCCATGTCTCTGCTCGGCTTCATGCTCTTTGTATTGGCCTGAAGTTTTCCAAGGTCCTGCTCTGTTGAAGTGCTGATGTTTACCTCGCCAACCACCTTATCTCGTGCTGCCTGCACATTTGCAGAGGGTGCCTTCCGTCTCTTGCTCGGGCTTTTAGGACTCCCTCTCCATGAGGAGCAGACACAGCCTTGGTCAGTGGGATCTAAGACTAGACATCTTCTGGCACCTTTTCCTGTGCTTTCACACACACACTTCTCTCTGGCAAAGCTGGTTTAAGCAGTCCCTGCTGCAGCCTGGCCCCTGGCCGCTCCTTCCCTCCCGTTTCCCTCCCCACTTGTGCTGACACAGCTGTTTGGGGGCAGGCTGGCAAACCAGATTGGTGGGCGGATGTGGGATGCACGCAGCTGTCACAGATATTTTTGTCCCGGCTACACATTTTTCTGCTGTGAAGCAAAATGCCTCTGGCAGTAAGCAGAGCTGGGCTGCTTTCGGCTCTAGGTGAAGATGCTTCGCCTCCCACCTCTGCTGCCCACACAGCACCGGGTGGTGACATCCCCTCGCTTTGCCACCACGGGGTGTGCGAGCACCCCATGTCGTTAGGTCATGCAAGCCAAGACAGCTGCCTTTGCAAGAAGCAGACAGCAAACACTCACGCACAGCCCGTGCGGCCGCAGGAGGCTCCGTGCAGCGACCTCAGGCAGCGGGATCGTAACTAACCCTGGAGAGCTGTGCTGGGCACAGCTGTCTGCAGAGTCAGGGTGTGCTGCTGGCCAAAAAGTACATGCTCTTCTTTTGTCGTTGTTGTTTTCTTTTCTCTTTTAAGACATGTGCTGCTTTCCTACCAGTGCTGGCGGTTCTGGAGTCCTCGCTCACCTCTCGCTGCAACGTACACACAGCTACTGTGTCTGCTCATACGGAGAGTGCCCGGCCTGGTAATTGCAGCCTGTAGCTCACAATGAGAAAGCCAATGCCAATAGATGTATAATGTGCATTTAAAAAGCTCTTATTTTGTCATCCAATCATCTGTCATCCTCATTGTGTAAATATTTTTGTTTCCACAACAAAATGACTTTAAAAGAAATGTTCACCAGGAAGAAAAAAAAAAATTGATTCTGCTGATAAAATCAGGACAGTCAAAATGATTAATGTGACATTGATGAAAGCTTGCAAATGAGGCTTAATTTCTGTGGAAAAAAAAAACACCAAAAAAAAACCCAACAAAAAACCCTCGTGGATTCATCAGTGCTTGGTTGTGCCTGGAAATTCAGTGGCAAATGGAAATTTGATGGTGACCTCTGATAAGCGAGAAAATGGTGGGAGTTTTAATGAATTATTTGAATACGAAAATAAGTAAGTCACCGTGTGGAGTATTCTTTCTGATATTTGTTTTGCTATTAAGTCCAGTTAGTGCAGTTTTCATTGTGTCATGACGTTTGTGTTGACAAAGCATCATGGCATATGAGCATTTCTGGGTGTTTGGCTGTCTGGGAAGGAGATACATCGCCTTAGACACACAAGGTAGAACAGGGAGGTTATTGTAATAGGAAGTAGTTTGGAAGCCTTTGGTGAGGCAACGTCAGAGATCATAAAGATAGAAAGGATCCTAGTGAGCATCTTTCTTCTCCTCTGTCACACAGGCCACAGGACTTAAATGAATTCCTTGCAGTTCAGGCCAGAACATATTTTTTTAGGGAGGAAAGTCTAGTCTTAATACATCTAGAAAATGGGGATGGAGAAAGGGGGCTAACCACAGACTTTGGCAAAGTTGCTCACACGTTTGTTTAACTTCCGTGCTAGATTGTGCAGTCTGGTCTTAGCCCCAGTTTATGAATCTCTAATGTTTATTCTGTGGCTCTTGAGTCTTTTCTGTGAGGTTTAGAAGCATTAGTTATGAAATGTTAATTTCCCATCTGAGTATTTACAGATGACGATTGGGTCACCTGTTAATCTTTGGCTGGAGAAAGCCAAACTAAGCTCCTTGTCTCTTTCACATTTTCAGGACCTTAGTCATTCTCAGTTTTTCATCAGGAAACTTTCCCAATTCAGTGTCCTCCTTCTGGGTTGTAACACCAAGCCTACATTCGTACCACCTGGGCTGGTCTCCATCTGAAACATGGATCTGCCCAGGCTGGATGAGGAGACCTTGGGGCATGGTGGGCTACCTGTAAGAGCCAGCACTTGCCACTGGAAGTTGTCCCAAATCCAGTCAAAGGCATAGCAGTGATTTTGCCAGCTTTTAGAAGAATGGCCATATAAAAGCTGTTCCTTTCTTAAGGCACAGTGCCATATGATAATCCTGACCTCTCTGCAGAGGGTAGGGAAATGACTTCTTGTTCTCTAGCTTGCTCATTGCAATGACTACACGTCAAAGCTGATTAGAATTATGGGTTTTCAATCTTTTCTAGATTCTGGTGCCTTCAGTGTTTTCCAGGAAAAGTAGAGCAAATAAACCAGTCACAGCACTGACTGTTTCTTGGTTATCTTGCAGAGCCTACTTAGATACAGCGCATAGTTCCCCCAAGGATCCCCAGAGCAGAGGCTGGATACCTGTGAGATAAACTGCATGCAACACAAAAGGCACCATGCTACTTTTTCCTTCAAGCACATTCAGTGCTTGGGTGGCCACCCAGAAGGCCTTCCCAAGTCCCTGCAGATCATCTCGGGTCCCTGCAGTTCATCCAGACAGTTTCCAACTCTAAGGTCTGGGCCTGGTGGCTCAGAGGTGGGCAAGCAGAACAGGGCCACATTTTCCTTTTTGGTTTCCCTTGGCAGATACCGACCTGGATTAACTCTTTGCCTCACACTGTAGCAGTCCTGTAGCTGTCCTCGCCTGCACCGCACTGCCTACAGGCAGGGAGCTTCTCTGCTTGTACAGGCTCCTTGCCAGGGACAAAGCTATTAAGGATGTATTTGGCAAACAAAGAGTCAGTCATACAGAGATCCTGAGGACAGTGAGAGGAGAGGGCATGCTCTTCCTCTTTACATACAAGATTATATTTGAGCATATGGGCCCACGCAGAAACAGACGGCTTGGCCCATGCATAAGGAGAGAGTTGGAGTAATCCCTGAATAACCTTGACTAATGCCATAATAAGCTAATGGAAGCTTTTGGAAGCTCTTCAATACAGTGTAATGTTTAACCTTGATCCTTCAACTCGGTTTATTTTGGGCTTCCTGAATACAAAATTGCTTACCTGAGGTAGGATGTTGGATTTTTCAGAAGGAATTTAAATAATTGTGGTAGGATCCACAAAGGTATTTGGTTGCTTTGTTTCCTTCGAATTTGGTGGCAGTTAAGTGCCTGATTACTTTTAATTACTTTTGCCAATCTCAGCTTTTACTTACCAACGCTGCAGTGTTATAATGCTCCTGTGCTCAACTCCCTTTAGCCTCTTGGGTAAAGGACCCCCCTGGCCTTTTTTTTTTTTTTTTTCTAGAGGGAAAAAGGGGGAGAATACGTGGCTGTATCTCAGTCAGTTCAGCACAAAGTCTACTGGCTTGGCTCAAAGTGCCAAGAAACTGATCTAAACCTCTCAACTTTCCAGCGAAGCAGATGAAGGGCATAGGTGCTTTCTGCTCAGTGCTCAGCTATGGGGATTGTAATGACTAGCAAAGTAGCAGAGCAAAACTGGGGGGGCAATAACATCTTAAACTGAAAGTGCACATATTAATGCTTGAAGGTTTTGTTTGTTTGTTCTAAGTCAAAAGGACTTACGTACTTAAAAACATAGTTCATCTTTATGTCAGCTTGAACTAACTGACATGGCACTTGTGTGCCCGGGCACAAATATCCACATGAAAAGATACGTATTTTTAAAATACTCTTTCTTGCAAAAATACCCCAAAGTCCTTTCACAGTATTATCTCAAGTAGAAAGTTCATCAAACAAAATATTCACTCAGTCACTTTTATTCATATGAACAAAGCATTTTACTGTGGCCAACTGAACACGCATCTAAAAGGAGAGATGAAGAGCAGACAGCACAGCAGAGGGAAGGAAAGACTTTCATCTGGGAGTGAGCAGGAGAGTGAAGGGAGGTTCAGGTGAGAAAGCTGCGGCAAAGGAGATTTCTTTC
Organism: Anser anser; assembly: GCF_964211835.1. Classification (NCBI taxonomy): domain Eukaryota; kingdom Metazoa; phylum Chordata; class Aves; order Anseriformes; family Anatidae; genus Anser; species Anser anser. The sequence continues at coordinate 14,483,148 of NC_139726.1, read as the reverse complement.
CTGAGGGGCTGTAGTAAGGAAAGAGGAAGAGCAGGTGCTGCGTGATTCAGGGAGCCCCAGAGGTTAGCAGAGAAGGACTTGGGCCATGTGATATGGTGGATTTTGAAAATCAAGTGAGGGTTCCTGATGCTGCGATACAAAATTCCACACTGGAGAAAGAGCAGAAGTTAGACCAGAAGAGGGCTGAGATTTATTTCAGAAGAGGTAGACAAAGAACAAAGATGTATTTTTATCAACAGATTTGTGCTTACAGGAAGACTTCGAAGACAGGGGTGGTGGTGGAGACTATGTAAAATTAATTAGCAGACCTAACCTTATTTTCTACATTCAGCACAGACCAGAGAGGAAACAAAGCCATTTTAATGCCATTTTCCTTCCAACACATTTACTTTCTAGAAAGAGAGCAAAGAAAATATTGACATGCCAGACTTGATGGGATCCTTCAGTTGGAACAGTACGGTCATTTATTCTTCAGTTGGACTACATATTTCTCCAGTCAGCACAGCAAAATGCTCAGAACTGTGGAAGAATATTTATTGTTTAGAGAGTCCTTGGACACCTCCACAAACTTTGTCTTGCTTCTCTGTCCAGAAGCTATATTTAGACACTTTGCTCAATTGAGGTCCGAACAGCTGTTCCCGCTCAGATGTTGTGTGAGCAGAGCTAAATATTGTTAAGAGTATAAGACAGTTCCGACATAACTTGAGCCATTTTGCTTTGAAAGAAGCAGGTGTGTGTCTAGCTGTATAGTAGCAGAGGAAAGAGAAACTACCTTAAAGGTATGTTTATTTCTGCTATTTCTCAGTCTGATACTAACAGAGATTGGCAGATTTAAATAATATCTCTTAAATACTTGAAGACTCATAGCACCTCTGTGAAACTGCTCGGTTACCCTTCAGATTACCTTGTTCTACTTGTGATGCATGTGGATATCAGTTGCCCATGCCTATAGGTACACCGCATTTAACTTTCTGGGGCTGGACCTAATGATGATCTATGGGTGCTGTGACAATATAGATACTCTAATCATGGCAGGATAATACAAATTCCACCTGACAATGAAACGTTGCTAGCTCGGCTGTGAAGCATGGCAGTCCATAATGATATATGCTGACAGCTACCTTGAAAAATTGCTGCAAGCAGCAAGTTATGTGCGTCAGCTGCCTTTTTCTCAGTTGAAACTTGACCAAGAAGCCTTCTACAAAACAGATCAGAAGATGTTTAATGACTCGGAGTAATTAAGAGTTTGTTTTCCATTTCTGCTGGCGGATAGGCAATAGGACATGGCCAAATGGGAACCCCCCTCCATCCTGTGGCTCCCTCTGTCCCAACAATTGCAGGATTGGTGGGACAGGAAGGTGTGATGAGTGGGCACCGTGAGTTAGGGATGTGATGGGCATGGGAGGCTGGGGCTGGTCCTCTGGCCGTGAGGCTGGTCCTGTGGCCACAAGGCTGGTCCTCCACCAGCACTTTGCCCCCTGAAGGAACGTTCACGATAACACAAGGGGAAGGACGGTGTATGAGGCAGCGCGGAGTGAAACCAATCATCTGTCCTTAATTTAAAGCACAGGGACTTTCAGGGGCCTCAACGGTGCCTTCACGCTTGGCCTCACTGATGCCAACCGGGGCGGTGGGGACATTGCCACGGTCGCTGTGACAGAGCGGGCATGAGAGCCGCCATGTCGCGACAGAACCGCGAGCTCTCCCCCGTCCCTCGGCGGGCTGCCCCGGGACCCCGCTGCCGCTCTCCCCGGCCGGGGAGCGCCTTCCCCACGGCCGCCCTCGCCTCTGCTCCCGCTCCCGCTCCCGGTGTCGGTGCCGCCGCCCCGGGGCCGCCCTCAGCCACCTGCGGCCGGGCGAGGCGGAGCGGGGCGGGCCGGGGGAGGGCTCGGCCGCCCTCCAGCGCCGAACGCAGCCAACCCGCGCCGGCCGGGGCCGGGCCATAAAAGCGCCGGGAGCCGGCGGGGCCGCGGCTGGAGCTGGCGGGAGCGGTGCCCGGGGTGTCTCGGGGTGGGCAGCCCGGCTGGCCCCCACCCTTCGCCGCCTTCCCCCAGCGCCAGCAGCGGGCCCCCTCCCCGCCCAAGATGCTGTTTTGGCACACGCAGCCGGAGCACTACAACCAGCACTCCACCGGCAGCTACCTGCGGTGAGTCCCGGCGTGAGCGCGGCTTTGCCCGCAGAAACCCCTCTTTCTGGGAGGTGTGGGCTTCCTCTCGCTCCTTTCTCCCTCCCACGTTACCGCCGCCACAGACGCCTTGCCGGGAGTTTCGCCCCCTGGCCCCCGCCGGCTCCCTCCTCCCCTGGGGCTTTGGCTGGGCTCCGAGGGGGAGCCTGGAGAAGGGCTCGGAGGGCGCCCCGTTTGCTCAGGACGGGCTTTCTGCCTCTTCTTTTTGGGGCAAGGAGCGAAAAGCTCTTAATTTCACTTTCTGAACTTGTCTAAACCAGCTTTTTCCTGCCTCCACACAGGCGCGTTTAATTAAATGTGCCTAATTTAAGCACAAGGGCTGCTGAACAATAGTCTGCAACATGTGTTAGCGCAAACTCGTATTTCCTCCCTCCAGAAGACAACAAAGCAGGCAACTTTGGGAGTTTCCTTTTCGCTGGGTGCTTATGAATTATTTTTCTCTGAATGTATAAGGCCGGGCTCTCAGCTGGTGTCGATTGCTGCCGCTCCGCTGGAGCCCAGTTTCACTGACGGGTGGCAGTGGAGGCTCTGGCGGTGGCCCAACAGCCGTGCTTTCCAAATGCACCCCAAATAGCTGCTCCCGAGAGACGGCCAGTTTGTCCGGCAAAGCACCTCACACGCCGATAATGCTGCTCTTTCAACGTGACATGCAGTTGTAACAATTCCTGCTCCTTATCAGTATTTGCAAAGGAATTTTTCAACCAAATAATCACTTTCCATTATCAAGTGATACGGTAGCGTGAGATTCTTGCTTGCCAGCAGCCTTCCTTGCTTCTGCATATAGGGTGCTTCACCTCCTTCCTCTACCCCAGTAAATATTTTACCTATGTGCTTGGGGCAGAAGTCTTGTGCTCTGTGCTTGCAAAGCTGATGAGGACAGTGAGAGCAGTAGTAGCAGGCGAGCCTCAGCCTTGCAACTTGTGCCCATGGTTGCTGTGATTGCTCTTATGCTGCTCAGGTTGATCTAACGCTATAGGTTCATAGCATCAGAGTGCTACAAGATCATCGAGTCTGGGTCAGGCTCAAGCCCACAGTTCAGCTTCCTTTGAACTGGCCAGAAAACACATCTGATTATTTCTGCTGATTGATGCTCTCAGTTGCGAGGTTCGTGGTCTGGCAGGAAGGCTGCTGGTGTGCAGGTAACCTGCCAGTGCTTCAGCAACAAGAGTCGCCTTTAGTGAGTGTTTGCCACTGTGACAGTGGGACTAAAAGCCCTAAAACCAGATTTATGGCAGCATTAAGCAATAGCCTCAGGCATTTCAGGAAAGGTCAGTTGAATAAAACACTTTTTTTTTGTGGAGACCTCTGATTCTGACTAACTGATGGGAGGATGTCAAGACATACGTTCCTAGAGAGGGACACTTTGTTTTGGGCTGTGACTGTGAGGGCTGTCTGTATCCTCTGGTTGAGACTGTGCAGAGGAAGCTGAATTAGTACAGTCCTTGAGGTAGCTATGGGAAAAGTTTGTATGGATTATAATTTTGTAATGATCAAAGGCTTTGTGCATATCTGAGACATCTGTGTAAACTCTGGCATACCTCAGTGTGATGTGGTTGCAGTGGGTATTTGTAATTATAGCAAGACAATACTACAGATAAATCCTTGCAAGTCTTCCTTCATTTTCATAGAAACATATGTATTTCGATCTCTGCTCTACCAGCTGGCTGAGCCGTCTGTCTTGCAAACTTTCTCCCTTTCCCCAGGTAAGTGGACCAACCTTTAGTGAAGATGAGAATACTAAAGCTTTAGCATGAAGATGAAACTTGGGAGAGTTTTAAGGTTCTCCTCCTTCCCCCTGCCCTATTTTTAAAGGATTCTTCAGGGGGCAAAGGATGTTGTTTTAAAAAAAAAAAAATAAAATTGCTTTTTCCAAAACTTGATTTTGTAGCACTTGTGAAGGGAGTTGAACAAATATTGGTGTCTTATATACTTACACAATAGAAATCCTTTTAACCCTTTAACTATTGTTCACATATTCTATGTTCCAAACAGTTCTAGTAAGGTGAAATATTTCATGAGGGCTTGATCCAAAGTTAGGGATACCCCTGGCTGAAATGCTACAGGAATAAGAAGGTGACTTATCTCTGTGGCTTCATTAGTGCTTTGATATGGTTAAGCTTTCCAGAAACTAAATCATGTATCTGTCAGTGCTTACGGTCATCAACGATCAGACAGCTGTTCTGGCAAATGTAGGGGTGTTAAGAGACTGATGTGAAATACAGTATTTTGAATTTCAACCCCCGCTTGCCTAAGTTTCTCAACTGTTTCAGCAGAAGGGGAGGAATTGATACACCTAGCTGCTAACCCTGGGCCAGATTTTGCACGCTCTTTATTTTTGCAGAGCTGCAGAAGCTCTCAGACTTGAGGGTTTTCGGTCTGCTCTCATCCGTGAGGCAGCGTGCATTCCTCTAGCGTTGCGCAGAGGAGTGCGTTGAGAGCAAATGTTGGCATCCGGGGTGAGCGAGATGGCTGGAGCAGTATCAGATCCTGCGTGTGTGTGGAGCAATGGTATCTATTTCAGAAATCTACTGGAGGCATTTCTGTCACTTCATTACTGTAGTAAATCATCACTAAGGGAAAAAAACCTCTCTATGGTCGCAGTTGGGTAAGAGCAGTGGTTTATGTCAGTAATGCCAGTAAGTGAACGGGGCTGGGTGCTTTCAAGTTGGTGATAATATGGAGGGGGTGCAGTTGGAAGAGGGAATGGAAATAGATGGGTGTTTCTTTTCTCCTGAAGTGGCACGGTTTGCTCTCTGGCTTTATTTCTCCATAAACAGGAGTACCTGAAGCAGGCACTTCAGCAGTTTGCTATAAACTGCTGCACCATTTCACTGATGACCTGGGTAGCCTTCAAGGTCGTGGGTGTTATGAGTGAATGCGAGGTGGATCATTAACTGAGCAGGCAAGGAAAAATTCTTAACGCTCTTTCCGTAGGCAGCATGCCTATATGCACTGGCATTCTCCTGAGCAGCTTTTCTGAAAGCTTTTGGTGTGTGGGGATTACTGAAGGGAGCAGAACTGCAGCCTATGTGATGGGAATTCTGAGTCTTCACATATATGGAGGAAGCAGAGGAAAAGAAACCTGATTACTTATTCTGAACTGTCTGTGTTCAATATAATCCTCCTAATTTGGAAGGGTATTAATGTCTTAAGTAGGGTAGATACAGTGATCTGAAATGTTAGAGATGCAGGAAAGGCTAATGGGGCTCTCCAGCATTAGACATGCTGAGATGAGGGTGCTTATTCCTGGCATCTTTTTGTGCTAATCGTTCTGTTGTGCTGTCAGCATCGCTGACATCCATTCTGTTTGGGGATTAGTGCGAGCTGGGGTCGGTGTGGCTGTAAGTCAGCACGAACATCTTGTAAGGGAGGGAGAACTGGGACTGCACAGCTCCTTGTGGAGCTGCTGCTGAGCGCCTGTTTGCTTTTGTGAGGGTAGTCTGATGTCTGAAGGGCTATGCTATTTCTCAGGATCAGATTTATTAAGGTGTGAGGAGATGTTAGGAGTCGAGTAATCCAGCAGTTCATGACAGGTACATGCACGGCTCCTTTTTTACAACAGGCCTATGTGTGCTTCTGACCCTTTGCTGATGCTTGCAGAACTTTTACTAAGCTGACATTTAGCTGTCCTTTCTAGCTTTTTTTCTTCTGATAGGCTTTTATCAGAGAGGTTGGTTCACAAGATCACAGAATGGTTTGGGTTGGAAGGGACCTTAAAGACCATCTAATTCCAGCCCTTTTCATGGGCAGGGACACCTCCCACCAGCCCAGGCTGCCCAGAGCCCCATCCAGCCTGGCCTTGAACACCTCCAGGGATGGGGCAGCCACAGCTTCTCTGGCCAACCGGGTCCGGTGCCTCACCACCCTCCTAGTAAAGAATTTCTTCCCTATATCTAATCTAAATCTCCCCTCTTTTAGTTTAAAGGCATCACCCCTTGTCCTATCCCTACATCCTGACAAAGAGTCCCTCCCCAGCTTTCCTCTAGGCCCCCTCTAGGTACCGGCAGGCTGCTGTAAGGTCTCCCCGGAGCCTTCTCTTCTCCAGGCTGAACAGCCCCAACTCCCTCAGCTTGCCTTCATAGGAGAGGTGCTCTAGCCCCTAGATCATCTTCGTGGCCCTCTTCTGGACTCATTCTGATACTTCTATCAGGGGAACCTGCTTAACTAAAAAGTAAATCTAACTTATGTTTTTAAAACATTTTAATTTTCAGAAATACTGTTTCGCTAATGCTGTGTTCTTTTGTGTCCAGTGCTGACATCTTAGCGGCAGAAGCTGCCTTGTTACATTATACAGGCCAAATTCTTTCTTTTTTAGCCATCATAACTCAGTGTTTCTCCAGAGATCATCTCCATTATTGCAGAGCACGAGAATCAAATCCAGAGTGAGAGTAGAATATTCCATAAAGTCTTTGTAACTAAATGTGTGTGAATTGTATGTTTCAGAGATGTCCTTGCACTGCCGATCTTCAAGCAGGAAGAACCTCAGCTGTCTCCTGAGAATGAAGCCAAATTGCCTCCGTTTCAGTACGTCCTTTGCACAGCCACATCACCTGCTGTGAAACTGCACGAAGAAACCCTGACCTACCTCAACCAAGGTAGGGTTTGTACTACGTGAAGGAGGGCAAATTTCCTGGGAATGATTCATGAAAGAGAATGAATCCAATACATGTACCTCGCTGGGAGGGCAGTGGGAAGGGGAAAAGAAAGAAAGATAGGAGGAGGGGGATGGAGGAAAGGAGGAATCTTTAGTTTTTCACATTTGTATACCAGATTGTCAACTGATGTAAGATGATGAAGTACCATTGATTTTAATTGTTGACTTAAAGCAGCTTTATAGCATGCACCACGTGGCCAGGTACTGGCTTGATCTTCAACAATTTGGAATACAGCCTCCTACCTTCATCTTGACAGGCCAGATGAATTTAGCAGATGGGTGAGCTTTGGACTGGGGAGGGTCCTTAACACTGCAAGTCCCCAAGTGCTCCTGGAGGGTATTGCAACAGAGGATGAGCTAGCGAGTACTCATGGGCTTCTCAGTGGTCTGGGCAGAGCTTGATGTTGTTCCTACTGGCTGGGTGGCGTGGCTCTGCTCTGCTGAGTCCCTAGCTTGACAAATTGCTGGGGTTCACCACAGCTAGGTCCTCCATAAATGACCTTATAGACTAATTTTTACTCCTGGATAAACACTGCATGTTTTTTCTATGCTTTTTTTTCCCCTTTGGCAGAATTTGTGCGTACACATCTGTGGTTGGAGTTTGGCTGTCATTTTGCAGTACCTCCTGCATGTGGGTCCCAGAGGGTTCAGACCTCTCCAGGCACAGATTATGTGAAAACTTTCTATGCTGCCTGCCAGATTGTAGACAAGGGCATTATACTAGCCATGAGCTGAAGGCTATCTGCCCCATGTTACTGATACATTCTCCCTCTTCTGAATATTGTACCAGTTCTTCAAGCTCAGCACTGAGCATGAAGCTCACTGAAGTGTCTCAGGATGCATTTCTCCCAATGCTTGTACAAAACAGAGCCCTGACCTCCCTGGGGCTCTTAGCGCAGATGCGGCTGGCTGCTGGATCTGTGTTGCTCACTGGTAGATCAATAGAGCCCCACTAGAAAGATCTGCCACGTGCTGCAGGCTCTACCCAAGGAGCCAGGTGTCTTGTACATCAGAAGATGCTTGGGGTTTGTGCCTGTGTATTCCCAGTTCAGATTCCCATCCAAGTACAGCAAACCCCAGGAGGTGGCATGGGGCATATCAAGAGTGAGATGAGCATGAATCTTTCTGTGAATACAAAATTATTTCCAGTTTCAGAGTAAAAGATCTGTTGTGAGAAGCAGTTGTCTGCCAAATACTTTAGCATACTTCAGGCAGCACCTCTTTTTGAAAACCATGGAAGGGCAAAAATTACACAACTCTCTACGCAATACCATGAGTTTCAATGGAACCGTGTGACTAGATCAGTCCAGGTTTTACTATGGAAATTAAGACTATGACTAAGTCTACAAAGACTAAGCCTTTGTAGATAAGATTATGTTGTGCTAGGCTTATTATAGCAAAAAGTTATTTCCTATTCCACCTTGACACAATACTGACTTACTTCCTTGATAGGCCAGTTCAGGTATCTTCTGCACCTGTCTTTTACCCCCCAAGGGGGAAAGTGGGGATGTGCCCCTGCAGAACGTGTCCTCGGGAGCATGAGGCTGGACAGGCCTAGAAGAACGAAGCAGGGATGAGGCTGGCAGGAGCCATGTGGTGGGGTAGAGCTGGGAAGGGGCTGGGGTAAGAAGTGTGGGAACTCTGGTGCTGTTGGCTTTCCTAAGGGGGTCTTAGGGGTAATTAGTTGTAAAAGGTGGTGCCTCTATTCCTTCATTCCGAGTTGAATGTCTCATTGCTTTTTGTTCTTCTTGGCAGGAGCATCACAACTGCCTGCCACCTTCTCATCAGCATCCTCACCTCATTTCTTTAAGCTCCCAGGCAATTCATCTTCATCCTTATGCTGTGATCCTCTGGGTTTCTTTGAGATCCTCTCGAAACTCAGTTGAAAGCCAAGGCTCTCTGTATGTAGATGGATGTGGTGGCTCTCTGTATGTGTGTTTTTTTTGTCTGAGATCTTGTGGGGTGCCTACCTTAAAAGCCTTTCTACTCTACTCCAGCAGGTTGCCTCATATTCCACACCAGCAGCTGCACTTCTGTTCCCAGCATTGACCCTGTCTGGTAGCAAGGGCGAGCCTTGGCCCTAAAGTCATCTGACTTGTAGTCTACCTTGATGCGATGACCCTTAGACCAAAATCCCTTGCCTGTGCTAGTTAGGAAAAAGGGACTGGAGTCTGCTCCCATGAGGATATGGCCTGCTGTGAGAAGGTTGTCATCACTGAGGATGGTTACATATGGGGAGAAGAAGGTGCTGGGCACACATTTCAATCAGCGGTGGTCGTAACTGGGGAGTCTGCCTTCCGTTGGTGCAGTATTAGTGAGGGTGTGGCCTGGGGTTAAAAAGCAATGAGGATTTGTCTTGCAAGACATTTTTGTGTTCAGGAACATCTACATAAAAGGGTATTTAGTGTTTTTTCTTAACATCTGTGTCAAAAGCATGTTCTTTGTCTATTATTGACCTCTGAAATAAAAAATAGGATGTCTGTAAAATTAAAAATTGAAGTGCTTGAGGCAGAACAGAAACTCTTCTGTAGGAACTACTTCTGATTTATGAGCTGTATAGTTTCCCAGTGGGTACCTTTTGTGTAGGTATTTTCCCCTTACTCCTCCAAAGCCAGAGGAGAGTATTACAACTCCTTATGGGTTGAAATCTATGCAACACGAGCCAGGGAGTGCCACACAGGTGCTGCCACGCTGATCTCAATGATCTTGCTATGTGTAAGTTAATGTATTAGGGTGCTGAAGTTTCTGTGAGTTTTGTGTTGTATGAGCCTGAGGAGGTACATGAAGGGAACCTCAGGGCAGCTCAGGCTTACACCACTGCTGGTCATGGCATGGCAGAGGAGCTGACTGACCCTGGTGTGCTGTGACCATGCCATCTCATGAAGCAGTTAGGACTGTTACCCTACATCTCATCGCCTTACACTCCCTGTAAGCGTAGGGACACCTCTTGCATCTTACCCTCTCTTTGTCCTGTTGCATCTGGCCAGTTACACAAAACTTCCCCTCTTCCCTGTATGCATGAGTTTTGAATCAGGTTACCTGAGGAAATACGTAACTTTATTAATACCTGTTCCTCTAGCAGTTACAGCTGGCTTCTGGTTGCACAGATACAAAGAAAAAGTGGCTGTCCCAGCTCCAGCAAAGCCATTCACATCCAGTGCAGTCACGCAGCTGAACTATGAAGACTGTGTTGGGGCTTTCAGCTTCCTGGCTCTTGGGCTGGGTGACTCTTGCCACCTGCTGTCCAAATGTTCCTTCCTGACTGAAGCTGCTCACCCCTCAGTAGCTGACCTTTTGTCACTGAAGCAGCTGTGTGCCCATGCTCACTCTGCATGAGTAGTTACTAGGTCAGTGCTGGTTTGTGAGTGGACCAACGCAGGAGATAGCCCGTGTACAGAAATGGATAGAAGAAAGCTCAGCTCTGATGGAGCAATGGAGGGGGGGGGGGGGGAGCTGGAAAAAAAATGGCAGCAAATTGAAGGTAAAGTTGCATAGTAGTAGAGAGAGTAGAGAATTAAATAAGGTCTGAAAGGGTTTCACAGGGGTGAGGAGGAAGGGATGCCCGGTGGCTGCATTCATGTGCAAACGAGAGGACTCCAGGCTTGTGGACCAGCATGGCATCCCATGAACCTTGCTTTTTTCTGGGTGGACCCAGACAGATGGTCAGTGGTACTGGGCTCCCACAGGGATAAAGGAGAAATCCAAGAGGAGTCCTGAGCTGGAGAAGCTGTTCTCAGCAAGGGCAGGGGAGGCGTTTGTGAGGGAGCATTAAGGAGTGCTGTATTAAGTTGACCTGGGGACGTTCAGCAGTGGCAGGCTCCCAAGCTTGTCTGTGCCAGGTTGAAACCATGAATGCTCACTGGCTGCTGCTCTAGAACTAGCCAGTAAATCAAGTATCTAGAGTCAAATCCTTAGCTTGGTTTCCAAAGACTGACTCATTACACTTGTCTTTCCTGATCTCTTCCCCCTTGCGTCCCACATTCCTTGGGAAATTGGAGCCAGAGCCCTGTAAGTCTGAATTGAACATGATCTTAGTGTGCTAATCCTGAAGGCAATTTATAAGGTAAGAGATCTTTACTGGACCGCAGGAGGATTATTCATCTGACAAAGGAAGTATAGTTGTGCTGGAATGGTGTCGTAAACCACTACCCTTTTGGTCCGCAAAGCTGCTAAAGGTGCTGTGTCCTCTCATGGGGAGCTGCTGCTGCTGGCGTTGCTCCCTTGGTCAGGGAGCACATCTGTCAGCAGAGCTACACTGTCCAGAAGTCTGCAGCACAAACATCGCCTAACGTTTTTGGAACTAGCCCGCCTTTCAGCACTATTTCAGTGTCTCTTGTGGATAAGGATTTTCAGACAAACAATCAACCAGCGACCATATTACAAACCACTGCTTTAGCAAGAGGTCTTGATGCAGTTGCATATTCCATGGTCTGCAGTCATATGGGGTGTGGTTTGACCAGGGCTGGTTGAAACTAGTTTCAAACATGGACAGAAATGGGAGTAATGAAGGTGGTTCCAGAAACTGCACCAGGAGGAATGCAGAGGAAACAAGCACTGTACAGCAGATCTGAATGCTAATAAATGTGAGGAAATAAAATTGTTCATTTAAAAAAAAAAAGCACAAAGCAAAAATTGTTGCCCAAGGGAATTGGCTTGTAGCACCAGAACCACATGTGGACTGTGAGCTGCTCAAGTCATGATGTTGTTTCATGCCCAGTGCTGGGTTGGCTCAGAGCCAGAGATCTAAATTGCTCCAAATAGAGGGTGGTTCGGGCTGATGGCCGCAGTCACTAAGACCCAGCTGTGTGCCAAACTCAACCCTGGCCCCCAGTGGTCCTTCAGAGTAGCCAGCCATCACCTGCCTGTAAAGCTTTCCTGGGCTCTGTTCGGCTCTCCAGACCTGCGGTATGTGACTTGTGGGTCTCAGCCATGGGAGCATTTCAGCGTACAGCTGGTTAGGGTTAGGAAGGCTGGCCATCTCTGCTTTGCAGTGTCTTCCAAGAGTTATCTTTATTGCCAGTCCTAGACAGTTCAGAAAACAAACAAGCCAAAAACCCAAACCATGAGAGAAAACCACTAACATCTGAGAAGACCTGTGATGATATTGGGAGCGTTGCTGTAGTGGTGCATGAGCAACAGATGCCTCACGAAGCTAAAGATGGACTTAGCTGCATTCTGTCACACACGAATGAAAGCCCCAAATATCAGTCTCTGGGCATGTGTCCAAGTTCAATATGCGTGTGCATTAACTGGTAAACTGTGCTGTATTTTAAAATCTGCTGGCTGTTGTCTTGCCTCAGCTCCCTGCAGACGTTCTCCGATTTCCCTTCCAAGAAAGGTGCAGAAAGCACAGGGCAGTGATCAGCTGAAGAGGACATCTGGAAGCTCATTGCTGGTTGCTTGGGTAGGAGATGGAGTTGCTTACAGCAAAAGAAGGCAGAAGAGAACCTTTGTCTCCCTTGAAAAGTCTAAAGTTCAAATATAGTTGTCTAATCTTCTACAGCCAAAGAACTCAGTTTTAAATACTGAGATTTACAGTAAATGAAAAAAGCTGTTTTGTATTGACGTTAACTCGTACGTAATTGAGTTTTTATGGGGTCACAACTGTCTGAATGTTTGTAGTTTTCCTGGAACAATTCTTTATTTGCCTAAATGAAGTGTAGAGGAGGCTGAGTGACCAGCTCTGACTGGGTGTGCTTCTGGTTTAATTATAGCTCTGCTTGCGGGGATATTTTTGCTTTGTCCCATCTGAAGAATTGCTTCTCTTCTTATCAGTCGCTGTTACCACTGACCAGATCCTGGGTATCTCAAGGACCTCTGCTGTTGGTGGCCTGTCCCACGTGAACATACACTTTACCTTTGCCTGAGATCACGGACACATACATGACTTTGTGTCATTGAGGCTGTGAATGTGAAGTGCTCCCTGGTGGCTGCCCATCCTTGATCGCTGATCCTTGTGGGATGCTGTACTGCTGCTCGCCTCCCTCTTACCACTCTTTTTCTGGGTTCAGATAGCTTCAAGAAATGGCTAACAAAGCTTGTCTTTTCTACATCTGAGGCTGGCTATTTGGCATTTTTGGCTCTTGTGGTGCACCTCTTTGGTTTTGAAGAAAGAATTTTTCTCCTACCTTACTTTGAAGACAGCTCTGAATAGGTTCTGATGTCTCAGCTGAAGCCATTAATTGTGCTAGCAGCTATTTCCCCATATGCTTGGCAGCTCCATTTTCACTTGGCAGCCCAGGATAAACAACCCTGTCTCCAAACCACACCATCCCTAAGCTCACTATGAATCTTGCTTCAGATGACAGGGCACCTCTGCATAAGTAGAGCATCTGACTTCTGTTGTCCCTAGGAAGCTAGAATCTCAGTTGTCTTTTAATCAAGAGCCTGTTTTCTATTCTTTCTGGAATACTTCTGTTGCTAACATCTGGATGAAATTCAAGTGGGATTGTGAACTTGCTGGATTGTAGGCTGTGCACAACTCCTACTGGAAGCCCCTAGACTGCATTTTGTTCTCCCGCTTCCATAAATCTTCAATATCCGTGAAGGAAGTGCTCAGAAGTTGCTACAAGTGTTGTGAAAACTCAGAGAATATAGCCAAGATTTTTTCCTACTATTCCTTGTCGCTTTTTTATTTTTTTTTTTTTTTTTTACTTTCCTCCATTATCCATATCTACCTTGAAATTCCTGTAGTTTTGAGAGTGAAGCTTGCCTGAATTTCTACATATGATGTCTGTATCAAAGTTCTTGGCAGCCTGAGGTGATATGTAAGCTTTCCAGCTACCTTTTCTCAACTTGTGGTGTCCTAAAAGATCATATTTTGTGTAGCAATCTGAAACTTAGGAAGCACTGTAACTTTGACGTGGTTAGCTGTTTGTATAGGAGTAATATATGTATGACACCTTGTTTCTAAAGAGGCTGGAAAAAAATACCCTTTTTCCTCTTTGCTTCATACCAAGCATTTATGTTTCTGAAACTATACAGCAAGTATCTGAGCAGTAAGATTTCTCTTGTCCTGGCTTGGTGTCACATTTGTGACACGTGCCCAAGGTACAGCCTGCTTTGATGGGGCATTTGTCAATCACATCTTCTCCCCCACTGTGCAGTAGGCACAATGAGAAGCCAGGTGCTGTGGGACTTCCTTTCTGCTGCACCTTTCTCTACGTTACTGCAGAAATGTGGTGGAGGAAGTGACTTACCTGAGGGCCGGAGGGGGTCAGGAGTTGTACTCAGCTCTTCTGCACCCCTCTTCTGCACCCTCACCTGGGACCATTCTTCTTAGTTATCTGGGACTCAGGTAAATATTACACACACAGCTAGTCTTGCAGAGCTATAAAACCTGTTGTCCAAATTGACTCAGAACAGGTTGAAACCAGAAAAAGCCTGCCTTTTTTACTTACACAGAGGGGGCTGGGGTTTTCTGCGCTGGACAGATGTGACCCAGATAGTCCTGGGTGTTTCAAGTACATGCTAGAGAAGTTGAAATACAGGAAGAAATTATGTTCACGGGACAGATTTTTTTTTTCCATTTTCTTTCAGAAGTCTGTCATTCCTTCACCGATTAATAAGTATTAAAAATCTCAACATGTACCATGGCTTTGATTAGGTGGGATGAGTTGCCAAGATCCAACAAAGTAGGTGAGGTCTGTGCAAGAGAAGACCAAGCACACACAATGAATTTAGAAACTCAGAGTGTTTCTGTATTCATTGGCTGGTTTTGTGTACTTGATTCAAGTTAGACTAGTCTTGGAGGAATTAAATATACATCCCGCTCTTTGGAAACCACTCTAAATGAAGAGTGTTTCTTCTAATGCCTGTTAGCTATGAAGTGTCACCACTGTAAAATGGACCATCTTCAAAAGTCTGGGAAGACAAGGGCTCAGCCAAATGTTCATATAGTAAATGAGCACTGAAGTTTTCCTCCAGCAAACTCGGCTCTGAGGCATGTGTTGGGCTTTCCCACAAGAAAGAGGCACAGAAAGAGAAAAGAAGGGGACAAAGAACCCCCACACACCCGAGCTGGGGGTAGATTGTAAAAGGAGAACCCCAGGAAAAGACATGATGGCAGTGCAGCTCTGTGGTGTGGTAGTAGAACCAGGAGAAGTGCTGTTGAATTGGGCCTTTACGTTGCTCTGGTGGAAATGGCAAATCTTTGGTGTTGGACTCGCATGGGTACCAAAACACAGTGGAGCCCCGGTAGCTTTGCTGCAAAGAGGAACAGGCAGGAGGCAGGTGAAGGGATGGATCAGACTGCAAATGCTAAAGCAGGGCATATATAAATTGTGACTTTTATAGCCCCAGTTCAGATGGAGATCATGCAGAAGAGGAGTTCGTGAGCATTGGTCTGACTGGGCAGCTTGGTACGGATAAAACCTGGGCACTGAATACCAGAAACTGGGAAGTCGTGGCCAGGAAAGGGCTCGCTGTCTTCACCCTGCTCCAGCCCTGGGCCCTTATAAACTGCCTGCTGCTGAAGATGAGATGTGGGACAAGATGGATCTGGTGTGTCAGGATGACTCTTATGTTCCTTTTGCTTTGCCTGGCCCACAGTTGGTCCTCCTCTGCAGGATTTCCATGCTCCTAGCATAGTGGGAGCTTTCAGGGTGGCCTATTGTGTAGCTGCTGAATTCACAATATCCTCTGGATAAACATCTCCTGGAGCATCTTGTCAAAGGAGGCTGCAGCAAGCAACTGCAGGATATCCAATGCCATTTGTGGCCTGGGAAGGGAGGGTTCTGGATTCTGCTGTTGTTCCTCGTGCTGAGTGTCCGCACACGGGACACTTTGGCAAGTCTTAGGCTAAGTTTTATTTCTGCCTTTGTTGGGCTAAGAAGGTGTGGGCAATCAAGCACGCAAGCTCAGATGCCAGCTCAGTCACTCTTGTCTTGTTTACTCTGTGGATTCATTAATCTTTCTTGTCAGAAGAATCTTTGTGTGTTCCTGATGCCCTGAATACTTGAATTTGGTTGTTTCAAAGGTGATCCTCCTGCCTGCTGGATGTGCTTTGGTCTGGGAGGAGAAAAGCTTTTTTTTTTTTTCCTCGTTTTCCTCCCCCCTCCTTCTGTGTGCTGCATTCAACTGTCAGCATTCCTTTGCCTTTATCTGTGCACTGTTTAGGATGTCCATATAAAGTTGCTAAATGGAATTTTTATTGGTCAGCTTGGCTTAATAATCAAACAGTTTTCAGTCTGGTTCTGTCTAGTGCTGTGTGGATCCGTTCTGAGAAAGAGGACTCGCAATTTCTTTTTTTTTCTGTCCACTGACATTTGTCGCAGATACTGTTTAGTATAAGGTTAGGTTTTAATTAATTGCTGGAAAGACAAGCAGACTACTTGGCTAGGTTAAGTAAGGCTTGAGTCATACTGGTCTGGAACATCAGCTGCCTAATAGAAAATTAGTGTATCGTACTGATGTATTGTGCAGAAAACCACAAAATGCATAGTGTAAGTGGCTCTTGAAACGTAACACCAAAACACACAAAAAGAAAGCAGGATATTGTGGTTGTGTAGCAAATAATCATTGAACAAAATGTAACTTTTGAGCTTGAAATTAGGATAATCTTTTAAGGTCAGAAGCTGTCCAGAGTCGCTGATATCTGAAACTGTTACATCTTGTACCTTTTGAGCATGTGAAAGCATTCCTTTTTTCAACCAAATTATTTGTCAGCTGCAGCAAATTGTTGGCTTTCAGTTCTCTTGTCCCCAAACTAAGTGGTCATACCTGCTTTTAATGTACATTAATTGCTAGACAATAGAAGTGAAGAAAATAAACAGTCTATATAAATCCTTTTTAGAATAGATGCAATTGCTTTATGAATCACCAAGCAGGAACTCTGTGGACCTGAGTGGTTACTACTTTGCTGGATATTACTCGTGCTTGTAAAGCAGAGTTGCTCAAACTCTAGCATAGGAGGTGATTGCATAAATTTGCTGTTGCTCAGGGACTGTCTGCTCAAAATACAAATTACACTGTATCATCACCCGCCCAGGTTTTTACTGGTGCCCCCAAAGCTTTCAGTGAAGCCAGGAGACAAATTGCATCTCAGGAATTTAATGTGGTTATCCAAATATTTATTACCATTCTGTTCCCTGCCTGAGGTAGGGAAGAAGGGTTGTGGCAAGCTCTGCGCAAGGCGCACCGGGTCGCGCAGGCAGGCAGGAGGCTGCTGTGGCATCAGTTGTGCTGGGGATTTGTTTTCAAAATGCCCTCTTCATTTCAGGTAGTGATAAAGACACCGATACCAGGCTTTGGGTGCTGGAGACCAGGTAGGTCACCAGCTCTGAGGCCATTGTGAACCCTTGGTGGCGCAGCTGTGGCCAGTGTTGAGAGCGCAGAAGGGGAAGGGTTTCGGCAGGTTGCTGGCCTTTAGCACTGGGTTTAAGATGAATGTTCAGCAGTACTGAATATCATGCTGGTAAAGGGGGGCTGCTGTGAAACTGCCACCACTGCTCTCCATCACCACAGACATTTTCTTAGGGTTCTTCCTACCGTATGAGTCCAGTGGATACCAAACCCTCGTCGGCTGAGGACCGGCTGCTGCCCTGCTCAGGGTCGGACTGTTCAGTCCAATCGTTGCAAAGTCTCAGCATCAGCACCTGATGCTTCAGCTTTAAAGCACTTCAGCTTTACCACCAAGCGTTGACTTGGAAATACCTAGTCTAACCTGTATTAATGAATGAGGTAGATGGAAAAATTCAGTGTAATGGAACTCGCCATGTTTTGAGCTTAGCCAGTTGCAGTCTTTCTTTGGAACCGAAGACAGAAAGATAGGGTTTTAGTCACGCTTGCATCCATTTTTCTTTACAGATTTAGATACTGAAGTAACAATGATTTAGTTTGTGCAGAAAACTGTCAGCCTGTGCATGTTAGGGCTGGAGAGTCAGTAGTGCAGGATTCATAGACGATCTGTGTACCAGAGCCTTGGGCAACTTCTAAGCCCTCTTTGGTGCCAGTGGGAGTTCAGCTTTCTTCAGGTTAGGTCACTGTTCCATTGATTTTGCAAAGCAATCTTGTTCTCCAGAATCCAAGCACCGATTCTTTAGTGTTTTTTTTTTCATTTTTTTTTTTTCTTTTTTCCCTGCAGTTGTTACAGTTTTAGGACCGGCATTGTACTTTGCTATTTCAAGAGTTTTGCTGGTAGCGAGGGCGGGAAAACATAGGGTTTGGAAAGTGCTTTTAATGAAGAAATCTCCAACAGCTTGGTGTTATGAATTACAGGTAACATTAGCCATGAAGCAATGAATTTGCTGGAATAATTTATAGGGAGAATAAGTTTTTCAAAATCAATACTGGAACATTTTTATACGAAGGAATTATGAGGAATTAGGACCAAATTCTCACTCAGAGTTCCACAGAGTGAAATAAACTGTTTAAAGTTCAGCTGGGAGCTGTGTTGTTTTGATAACAGTCCTGTGTTGTAACCGGAGTCGAACATTGGGATGCTAAAGGGAAAGCAGTTAGCATGAAATACCATTCTGAATGAGGCTTTTCATGGTGTAAACTGAGTTCCAGGGCTTACATCAGATGACCCATATATCCTTCATCAAAGCATTTTACTTCCTATTTGGCTTTCCATTCAATATTAACTCTGTCTCCACAACAGTTTCTTTCTTACCAGTGGGCAGGATCTGTTTCTAACTCATTCCAAGCAGAATTACTCCTGTCAGTATGAGATGTGTGGTGCTTGTTGTTCGCTGGGTTGCAGAATTGCTCCCGTCCCATGTGAGTGCTTGGAAGATGCACGCTGAGGAGTTTCTGAGTACTCGATGTTAGTTTGAAGGGAATGTGCTCGATGTTTTCATGCTGATTATTTTCTTCTGTCTCCTAGGAACTGCAAGTAAGCAAATCAGGTTGCCCAAAGAGAAGGAATATAGCAGAGCGTAAAGTTGTCCCAAAAAACTGCTAAGTCCCCAGATGCTTGCTGAATGACTGAAAGTGCTTGTGGCTCTAGCATTGCCTGCGTCTGCAGCACAGTTCATGCCATTTCTCTGTCCTTTACACCATCTGAGTACAGTCATAGATGTATTCTACTGTCTCTTGGAAGCTCATGGTCTTGAATCCTAAACTAATTTTCCATAATGTTTAATTAGCCTGACGTTTGCTTGGGAGCAAATTGCAAGTGCAAGAGATTCTTGGCTGTGTAAATCCATTTAGGCAATGAACTGTATCACTGATTTTTGTGAACCTGAGCCTGATCTTTTTACGCTAATACAATAGTATTGATTTTGTGGGGAGATAATGTACTTCTCTCTTAAAATTGCCAAGTGAATAATAACCTCTATCAGAGGGAATATTAGAGAGTTTCTTGAGTTAGTGTGGAAGACCTCAATTTCAGCGCTATGGTTTACAGCATCCGCTTTTGTTGTTCAGCAGTCTTGAAAGGGAGGTCACTTTCTACTTTGGTTTACCTATGTGTGAAGAGAGGGGTTAAGATCTGTGTGTGTTTCCAGTGCTTAATTTGGCACTTCATATGGTTTATGCTTTCCTCCACATCCCCTAAGCCGTGTGCTGGATTCAAGGGTCGTTTCCTGTTTGCAGAACTCCTATTGACATCAGTTAGGAGTGTTGTGCAAACATTTGAGGCTCCAACATAGCCCCTCTTGTCCTCCAACCCCCTGCCCCAGCTGGCTGAGTATGCACATGTATCTCTGTGCTCACACAAGCACCCAGAAGAAGGGAACCTGACTGAAATGCAGTGCACTGTTGATACATCAGCTGTCAAAAGTATTTTATTTCTAGATCCAGGTTCAGAAATGTAGCATTTTTGTCTGCTGATAACAACTACTCAATGGGAGGTATATCTGCTTTGCAGTTTTCTGCAGGGCCAGTTTGGAGGAGATGCTGGTTGACCCAGAAGATCCAAACTGATGGCCCTCTTGGTGTCTGCCTTGTTGTACCTGTGCGTTTTTTTCAGTAAAAAGGGGGATAGCAAGATGAACAAGAAAAGCTAACCTAACTATATTAAGTATATATATGCTTCGTTAATCCTAATGTTCCTGTCCTGCCTCTGTAACAGCTGTAGGTTTATTGTATAGTTGGTCCTACTCAATGAGTTTTTGTGCTGTCTTAGCCATTTGTGCATAAGGTTTTGGGACATCAGTCTCCTTTGTCTGCTGTCAGCCTTGATACTCGATGATACTTCACAAACCAGTTAGCTGAATTCTACTGAACAGACTAAGACCATTATACTGAGGGGTGGTGGTGGTGGGTGCCTGAGTCTGAATCCCTTCCAGTGGTCAGGATTGGTCCTTGTACATACTGTAAGATCCATTGCTGCTCCACACGTCTGAAGGAGTATTTGTGCAGTGGGCAGCCACACCTAAGGCCTGGTATTGCTGGTGCACTGGAACACCTCGCAGACCTGACTGCGCTCTGAAGAAGGCGAGATTTGGCCCAAGTTGCTATCCTCTGCAGAACAGTGCCTGGACCTGTTGTGCAGCAGCTCTTCACCCAACCTTTGCTGCAGTAGAAGGGGCGGATGAAGGCTGTGCTGTTACAGCTGTGTGGCACGGGGTGGGGGGAAGGCCTTGAACACCTCAGTGATGTTGTGGAGGGTGACCAGAAGGCCGAGCAGCCCTTGGAGACAGACTGCGATTGCCTAACTGAGTGCTTTTAGCAGCCAAAAGACAAACCTTCCCCTCAGATTTCTGCTGTGCTTTAGTGCCTACTCAATTACTGGGGCAAATGCATTATGTTACCAAAAATGAACTTTCCCTGATCAGACGTATGCTTTATTAGCCACGTAAATGCCAGCATGACTCTCTCATTGCTACAACATATTAAACACCTTGGAAATGTTTCCTTAAACTCTAGGTCAGTCTTATGAAATCCGTCTACTTGAGAATAGGAAATTGGGAGAGTTTCAAGATTTAAACACAAAATATGTAAAGGTAAGGAGAAATATAGATTTCTTTTCTTCCTGCTACTACATACAGCCTCTAATGAAGGGACTGACCTTGCTCACGCTGAGGCAATGGAAAATACTTTGCCATTGTTTTTAATGGAAGCAGGGTTGATGGAGTTACTCTGAGTGCTGGAGTTCCACGGGACTCTGCAGCTTGGCTTTACAGGGCTTCAAGGGAATCCGTGTTCTGTTTGTGATCCTGACCCCAGAGTTTCACTGTGAATATTGGGTTCGGGGGAATCCCAAAGTTCAGAGGTGAACATGGTCAAAACTGCTGAGAGGCAGGCTTGTCTCCCTTCTTAACCCAAGCAACACGCCTGTGTTGTTACGTGTCATGCGGAGGACCCTGGTGTCTACATTGTTCTGCCACACAGGTTCTGCATAGCTCCAGTTTACTTCAGTAATAGACATGATTTTGAACATACAGAACTTGGTTGTTTCAGTTCAAATTCAAAAACTTGGATCCAGATCTTGTTTCTGGATCCAGCCTTCAAGCCTTCCTCTACCAAATTCTTGGCTGTTCTGCCATAGGATTTCTTTTGAGACGTTGGGACTTAATTGCAACATTTGGATTCCAATCTGGACTTCAACTTTTGCCCAAGTTTAGGCACATTTGGCTTTTGCCCATTTCAGTAAGCATAAAGATTTAGATTCTGATTTTGCAGGCATTCCCACTGTGGCTTGCTTGCTTTGGAGCTAGGGTTTGATTTGGGCCTTTCTCGGGTTCACTGGCAAAAATTGCTCATTCGTTTGATATGGAAGTCCCCAGTAGGAACAGGGAATTGAGAAAGCGGGAGATAAGGGGTCGTTAACTCATGCAGGATTTATTATTTAGGGATACTTTGGACTTGTCTGCCATGGGGATTGCCTTTATTCCAGCCATTTGTCTTCAGTTACTGACATGGCTGCAACATTGCAGGCCAGAGATGCGAGGTTCCCCTGTTACAGTAGCTTTTCTATTCTATACTTGTTTAACTACAAGTTTTGCATCTTGCTATCCCTGCTTTTACTGAAAGAAACACAAGTTAAAGGCAAATTCAGTGTCAATGACTGATGGTTAATGGCTGGAATCAAGTTTAATTCCCACTGACAAGGTGTCTGGCCATGTCAGCTCCACCAGTGCAGGGACAGGTGAGCTGGCTTTCACATTTTCTGATCAGAGTGGGATATACTGGGATTGGGGCATGGTACAGACACATTAAATACAGTCACCTCCCCATGTGAGCTGTTTTGGGTGTCGAGGCAGTATAGCGATGTTTACCTGGCATGACACCTAAGATTAGGTAGACATTGCTATAGTGCTTCCAGACCAAATCCCAGAAAGCTGTACAGGGCTATGTTATGAAGTATATATGTGCCCTGTGAGGGAGAAAGTGTGCTGCTGTCGTGCTTCAGGGGTCCCTTAGGAATTTGAGAAACATGGTGATGGGTCTCTTAGGGGAAACCTCTGCTCCCCTCTTGAATGAGGGTCAGAAACATGTAGGAGGAACAGATCAGCTTTTTCTCCTACACTGGAAAGCCAAAGTCATCTCAAGAGAAGGGCTTCTAGATCACATTGTTCATCTTGCCATCTTTTCTTAACAGAGTATAATTCGTGTAGTTTTCCATGATCGACGCCTGCAGTACACAGAGCATCAGCAGCTGGAGGGCTGGAGGTGGAGTCGGCCTGGGGACCGCATCCTTGATATAGGTGAGACTATTTCATTATGGTCCTTGTGTAGTGTTTGGAAGTGAGGTGCTGCATGGTGTATGGTGTGTTTACTTGGGTGTTTGTTTTTTTTTTTATCCTCCTCTCTTAGAAAAATCTGTATATCCTTGGGAGGAAAGGAGATCTAGGACTATAGGTCCTAGATATATCATTTCATTCAAACGGATATATCATTGGTGGCTTGGCTTTTCACCTGCTTCTTGTAACTGTATGGAAATGCTTTCTCTTCTTCAATTTAATATTTTTAAAATTTTAGGGGTTTTCTTCTACAGATATTCCGCTGTCAGTTGGCATCTTGGATCCCAGAGCCAGCCCCACACAGCTGAACACTGTTGAATTTCTGTGGGATCCATCAAAGAGAGCCTCAGCATTCATTCAGGTAAGAGAAAAGTGATATTCCTATGGTAAATACAAAGGTGAGGTATCTTATAAAGATCTGAAGAGAGAGATGGCATGTGAAGAAGAGGAAAAGATCAGTCATGTATAACTAGTTTATAGGATACTTGCTAGTTACTTGCTTGCTAGTTTTGAAGCAATATCTGCTCTAGCTGGGTTATTTAAAAAAAAAAAAAAGTACCCCCCCCAAAAGCACATGGATGTTGCTTTCTAAGCACGAGTTTTATCTGGAGGAAACCATTCACAGCCTTTTAGTTTTGCTTGCTTTCCTTGTTCATGAGTGTTTCTTGTCCCAAATGCCAACTATGTGTTTTTAATCTGTGTGTGGGATTTACTTAAGTCAGAGGATGCTTTTCCTGATGTCCTATTTCTCTGTAGGCTCCTTGTTCTTCTAATTGTTTTGTCTTGGGGAACAGAAGTGAAAAATATTTTGAACTCTTCTGACTCTTTTAGTTTCTAGGGAGTAGCTAAAACCTCTTGTTAAGGCACACTGCAAATTCAGGGAGTCTAAACTCAGTTTTGCACAGCTTCAAACAGTCTCCAGAGATAAGCACAGCTTTTGTCTTGCCAGGTACATTGTATCAGCACAGAATTTACTCCACGGAAACATGGAGGAGAGAAGGGGGTTCCTTTCCGGGTGCAAATCGACACCTTTAAGCAGAATGAAAATGGTGAATACACAGAACACTTGCACTCTGCAAGCTGCCAGATCAAGGTGTTCAAGGTATGAAGTAGTTTTGCTCTGTCATCAACTAGATGAAGACACAAGAACATGCACAGTTTGTAAATTGTGTAGGAGTGGTGCTAATTGCAGCATAAAAGAACAAAGGCTTTTCACTAGATATGCTTAAAATCTTAAACAGGACTCTTGCACACAAAGCAATATAACCTCTGAACTACACAGCAGTTCTAATTAAATTCAAATGACCCAAGAGCCAAACTGAGACTGATGCCAGTCCATTGTAACTTGAACAGTATACAAACACTGAGATCTGGGCTGTTTGGATGTCTTAATAATGAGGAAGAAAACCCACCCAACAACTCAAGCCTTGACTGGTTAGAATGAAAACCCATTGGATAGGTGTCAGTGCAAAAATTAAATTTCTGTGTAGTGTAGACAAGTAGTGTCTAGAAGGCAGTGCCCTTCACTGGCTTGTGTCCTGAAGGTGATGATTTGTTACAAACCATACAAAAAAACCTATATGGTCCGCTTTCTCAGGAATATATGGGATACTGGTTTAAGTCATTTTAAGTTAACCTATTACACTGATGATATTCAGGGTATCCACTGTGTTTCATTGTGTCTAGGCAATCAAGACAGCATGGCCATCTCCAGTTTCTTTGATTAAATCCTCCATGAACAGTGTGAACATAACTGGAGATCTTAAATAACCTTAGCTTGTTGCTGCAGAATTCCTGGGGGAGAGAAAGATGATTCTGTCCATCTTCAAAGCTTCTAATGTGGATGTGGCAGACCTGGAGCAACTTAAGCCGACAAAAACCTTGTTTTTTTCTTGAAGGATCTGCTGCTTCAATTCTGCTCCTGTGAGCAGTGTCTTTCCTGTTCCAGGAGAGAGGGTGCAAATACCAGTTAAAGTGTATAATTCAGTATGCTCGTGGTCTGAAATCTGTTGGTATCAAAAATCTCAGGATTGTGGTCAGCCTCGTTTGGAATTGCAATAGGCATTAATGGGAGGTGATATATAAACAGTAGAGATGTTAGATTATTTTTTGTCTGGAAAATGCAGATCAGGTCTTGCCTCATATGTAGAGTCCCCATAAATCTTAAGGAGTCTTCTGTGAACAGATCAGAAAAAATCGGTTGGCTTCTGTCTCCAAACTTGTAATACTTGGCATAAGGGAAAGCTTGTGCTTGTGCTTATAGCCTAAAGGAGCAGACAGAAAACAGAAGACTGACAGGGAAAAAATGGAGAAGAAGACCACCCAAGAGAAGGAGAAGTATCAGCCTTCCTATGAGACAACTATTCTCACAGAGGTAAAATGTTTTAGACATATGTTGCACTACTTCAGCATATTGGGAAACAGATTTCAGAGCAAATGCAGTCTAACTGAGCCTTGGAGATTCTTGTGGAGACTCTTATGCCAAGATCTGACTGAAATCGAGAGCTTAGTGAAATTATAATGTGTCTCTCATTGTTGAAGTTTATAAAAGCTTCCAAAATTTCTTATGTTTCAGAGTATAAACCAGTCCTCAACAGCCTATGTTTAAAAGAAATGTTTTCTCTTTCTTCTGCCATGCTCCTGGGCACTTGTTATGATACTTAGATGCCAGTTGTATGAGGTATTTTCTTCAGAACTGTTTGGCACAAGCTCATGTTGGAGATGGGGCAGTTGAGCAGATGAATAGGCTGTCTGATTAAATTATCAATCTGTTTTTCCGTGATTGTGCCTTTGAGGCTACTATTACGGTAGCTCTCAGAAGATTCTGGCTTGTACTCTAGGAATATCTGAATGTCTTACGTTCTGTGGATATGACTGTCATCTGGTACAGAGATGCATGTGTTTCTACACTTAGTCCCTTCGTTGCCAAGATGTATGTATAAGCTCACCCCAGGCTATAGAATTGCTAAGCCAAACAGACTCAAGACAATAGTTTAAAAGTGCTGTTCCATCTCCTTGTGGGAATGTTTTGTAGTTTGAATTAGGTTTTTTTTTTTTTTGAAATGGCTTGTTGGACTTCTAAAAATGAGGATTTTTTTTCTTAACTTAAATAAACTTCCTGTTTGTGAGATCCAGCTTGTACCACTCAATTTTCAAGTTGCCAGGAGTGACCAGTGTGTTTTCTAATTCAACGTGGTGATTGTTAACAAGACTCTTGTGTACACAGACCTAATTCTACTGAGTTGGCAGATCCTAAACTCTTGCTATTAGCTCTGATACACTTTGACATATTGCACAGGGAGATGTGGGTTGCTAAAGAGTTAAATATTTGCTAGTGCCCTATGTGGAGATAATAAAACTCCAAAGCTACAGCTTGTCTTCTTTTTATCATTGCAAACAAGGACACTACAGAGCATTTTCTTGAGCTCTTGATGGCAGGGGCTTCCACAGGGCTAGATTTCTTCTACTGATTACAGTGGCATCAATTCACAACAAAGTCACAAATTCTAGCTAGTTGCTCTGGCTTGATACTACTGTGATGGAGTATGGAGTTTGACTTGTATTTGTGAGGGCTTTTAGTAGATTCATGTCTGTTTTGTCTTAAATTTTCCCTATGTAATATCCATTTATAACTTGAGCTCTTCAACTAATAGCCAGAGGTTTTAACAGGCTGGTTCAAATTCTGCTTTTTCACTGGTATAAACCTGAAGCAATGCCACTGGAGCGTATTTGTCACTCTTGCCTGGATTTAATTAGGGATTCATAATTGAGACCAGTGGTATTTCTGTATCATTGCTGCCTTCAGTCTGAGTTGACTTACTGGCGTTGCTCTGACTTACAGCTGTGCACACTTTGGCCCAGTGTTATTTGGGGACAGGCTTTGTGAAATGGGAGAAATGTGGAATGCACAACTGGAATCAATCTGGCCCCCTGACAGCCTGCTTGGAGTGCAGCGTAGGATCCATGGCCCGTCTCCTCCTCCCAGCAGGAGTGATGAGCTGGAGTTAGTGGCGTGGCAACAGCATGAATGTGGTATGAGAGGAGAATCGAATCCTTTATTTCCAACCTCATGAAAGTATCCCCGCTGCCTTTCTTCCAACAGTGCTCTCCCTGGCCAGATGTGCCTTATCAAATGAACAATGCTCCATCTCCAAGCTACAACAGTTCTCCCAACAGCTTCAACCTTGGAGATGGGTATGTAACAAATAAAATGCTCTGTTTTTCCTGTTGATTCGGTAGCCCTTGTGTGTATGTGTTTTGTGTATCTATGCATTTCATATCCTGGAAGAGGTCAAGGACCAGTTAGCCTCTCAGTACCCTTCCTGGAAGGGGAAAGATATTTTCCACAAAGGTTTTAAGACCTTACAGGCAGGAATTCCTTGTAGTGCAGAGGTCTGAATGTCCACTGATTATGTGGTGGCTGGGAGATGAGCGTCAGAGAACCACCTAGACAATTCAGGCCATAAATTTGTTCTCTTACTTTTCTGTGGGGGTCAGGCAACATACTATGCCCTGTTCCAGCAATTCTTAGTATCTTCCAACAAGAGCGTTTGAAGAGATTCTGAATTTTGAAAGCCTCTGAGTTGGTATTTCTCCCTTCTTTTCTGACTTAAGATGGCTTGGGACAGTATGCTGAATTCCCAGTTGAATGGCATTTAAAGAAGCTGTCTGGAGCAAAACAGGTTTCTAAGAAGGCATTCAAGAATGAAAGATAAACAGGAGGCATATTTAATTCATTAATATTGCCATCATAAAGAAATAAATGTAGTGGTCCTGAAATACCTAAGATAAGTCCTGTCAGTGTTTAGGGAGGGTCTATTAGAAATTTTGTGTAATGAACTACAGTTTAGTATGCTTAAAATAATACCAGAGCTGATTTAGAAGGTCCCTTATTATTCTGTTTTTGTGAAGAATCACTATTAGGCAATGGATTTAGTTAGGGGATTTTTGGCTCAGAATGGTTGAGTTTAGCCACACTTGTAGGTCACAACTTGCTTGGTTAGATGGGGTCACATTAGTAAGTCAGCTGTATGGAAAATCTTGAATGAGGTCAGTAAACGGAGTTTTTCCTCAGTGTTGAGCAGAAACTCAACTGAGCAACAGAAGCAGAGTTGTGGAGTTTTTGTTTGTTTGGTTTTTGTACTAGCCCAGATTTTGGAAATCTTTTTAAAAATCTGATGGAGAGAAAAATCAAGTCAATATGTAACTTGTGACAGTTGAGTCAAATAGAGAAGGGGGAGGAGTATGGGCACTGAATACAAAATTTAAAATAATGTTTTTTTCTCTTCCAACTTTATATAATTTTTTTTAGCAACAGTTCTCCAACCCACCAAGTGGAGCTCCTGCCTCCCAGCAATGATGTAAGTATTTGAGATCATGTTAATGTGGTGCTTTTCTTTTTTAGGACACTGGTGAACAGTTCATTTCAAGACCTTCTTATTCTTTTTGCAATGTAGCATCTCCTTCCTTCTGCTTCTATTCAAGATGCCCAGCAGTGGCTTCATCGTAATAGGTTCTCTCCATTCTGTAGACTCTTCTCAAGTTTTTCGGGTGAGTTTGAATGGTCCAATTATTTTGTCTTTATTCTCATTTGTAAGTGCAGCTCATGCTTCCTATCAATAGCATCTGCTGCTGGCCACTGTTGATGGGATCACTAGTTGGATCTGGTGTGGTTGTTACTTTGTTCTTAGGTTAGTTAGCATTTACCAAAACATGAATTGTAGAAATAAAGAAAATAAGTGAAGTTGGAAGGGACTTCTTGAGTTCATTAGCTCAAAACAAGTCCAATTAGATCAGGTTGCTTAGGGCCTTCTGCAGTTGTGTTCTGAGTATCTCCAACCTTGGAGGTAGTCCGTGATCTCTCTGGGTAACCTCTTCAAATACTTGACTATGCTCACAATGAAAAGTTATTTCCTTTTACCTAATCAGTATTTCCCATCTTTCAACTTCTGTCTGCTGTCTCCTGCCCTGTTACTGTGCACATTCGAGAAGAGCCTGGCTCCAACTTTATTGTACCCTCCTATTAGTAGTCATACACAGCATTAAGATGGTGGAAGAGAGAAGTATTTAAGATGTTGAAACCTTGAGGAGCCTTTCTCTGACTTGCTTGCATCATGCTTAAATAACCTGGTGAACATGGCAGCAAAAGAAAATTGGGACATTTAGCAGTGGAGAGTGTTAAGTAGCTAGCTTGTTTCTGTATTGTCTAGAATATCTTCCTATGGACCACTGCTCTTCTAGTGCGCTATTTTACAATGATTCATTTGCAGTGTCACCTCTCTCAATTTGCAACCTCTCCAGGCAAGTCTGTCTGATTTAGCTTTGTGGATTCTCTCTCCCTCCCCTATCCTGCTGACCATACACAAAATTTGGAAGCTAAGATTTGCTTAACTTCTGAAAAAAAAATCTGAAATATGTAGGTGCTGACTTACTGAAGATGTCCAAAGAAGATTTTGTTCAAATCTGTGGGCCTGCTGATGGAATTCGGCTCTTTAATGCAATCAAAGGAAGGTTTGTATTTCTTCCTTCCTATTTTTCTTGTTATGGCAGCATCCCTTGATACTTTCAGTGTTAACTAGAATTTAATCCTAGAGTTGTAGCATTTAGACTTCCTTTTAACACTTCAGAGGGTTATCTTAAAGGCTGGAGATCACAATGGTATTCAAATCCAAGTGCTGCCAAACTCACCTGAGTTAAAAATGAAGCAGCATAATGTGGATTTCCAGTGATTTATTTACTACCAGATGATAGTTTCCATGTACCTCATATGTGACATTGCCTACAGTACCTCATCTTGTATCTCCATCACAGGTAACAAACAAAACAACCCCAGAGCCTCAGATGATTGTAAAACTTAATTTAGATGGCGATAACTTTGTAAATTCTCCAGCTGCTTAGAATTTAAATCAGAAAAGGAGGGTATGATGAACTGCATTGCAAATGTTGGATACTGTTTATTCTTATCTGGCCCTGAAGAGATTAAGGTGTTCTGCAGTCTACCACCACCTCTCAGGGCGCTCTTAGTAGACCTCCCTAAGTCATTTAGTCACCATTATCACGAATTAGTTGGTTATTTATGCACAGCCTGAATGATTCCATCTTTCATTGTTTGGTGGCTGACTGGAACAATTTTAGATCTAAATAACTCACTGCTGTCTTTTAATAATCTGTAGAAATGTAAGGCCCAAGATGACAATTTATGTCTGTCAAGAGCCAGAGCATAACAGGTCCCACCTCCACCAAAAACGAGAGAATGGAGATGGCAGTCTTTGTGGTAAGTTTTTATGTATGGATTTTGTTAAGCACTTGTCTGAAAATACGCTTTCTGCCTGAGCTTCTGCATGGTACAGCTTGGTATTGTGTGTTTAAAGAGGTCATACTTATTCCGGTTTTGACACTGTTAGGTTAGTTAGCTTAGTTACAGGGCTACATTCACAAGCTATCTAAACAATGACATAACAAAGGCTCTGTTCTGTTCTTAACAATTACTGTAGCATTAAAAACTACCATCCCATCCACAATTTGCTTGTAGATATGGCTTGTTTGAAAGTGTCCTAAGAAATGGAAGGCCGGTATGTCTTAAAGTGGGGTTCTAGTTCTTGGAATTTCAAAGCTTTTGAGGACTCACTGCTCTGAACTGTCTCTCATAACACGCTCCAGAAGTAGGATCACATAAGAATGGAGATCCTAC
This sequence comes from Anser anser, assembly GCF_964211835.1. Lineage (NCBI taxonomy): Eukaryota > Metazoa > Chordata > Aves > Anseriformes > Anatidae > Anser > Anser anser. The sequence goes on along the minus strand of NC_139726.1, from coordinate 14,452,990 downwards.
TTAGTTCTAGCACATAGTATTATCTAGACACAGTTTTTCTACCTGGCTGTTTCTACCATTTGGATCAGATTTAAAAAATATTGTTATCTACAGTAATCTGATTCACTGAAGTCTTTAGTTTGTGCCTATGGTGTCAATGGGATAACATCTAATAAAATACTACTTCTGTGCAACATCTTATTATGTGCTTTACTGCTTAATCAGAGCTACTTTAAAATGTCAAAATTTAAAAGTATTAAAGTATATCATCCAAGAATAATGACATCCTTGTAAGAGATTATTTTTTTTTTTACCCTATTATACATGTTATCGTTAGTCCTTATGATTTCCTCTGGGCAAGATTGACATGGGTTCCATTTGCCTGCTGTAGCCAAATGTTAGTTATTTTTCCACAGATCATCAAGTTGCATATTTGGGGGCTGCTTTGAAGATACTAAGCATGCTTATCTACTGTCAAGATTTGAACCTTGATGTTAACCCCATACGGTTGTTGATATTGAGCATCTTGGTGTTATCTGTCATTACTATCCTATAATCACACTGTAATTACTTTTAACTTGTTGCAGTATATCATGCAATTTTCTTGGAAGAATTGACCACCTTGGAATTAATTGAGAAGATTGCAAACTTGTACAGCATTTCTCCACAGCAGATAAATCGAATCTATCGGCAGGGACCCACAGGGATCCATGTATTAGTGAGCAATGAGGTAAGGGATTAAAGCAAACTATCAGAGCTAAAACAGTTGTCTGTATTCTTGAAGTTAGAATGACCTTTTAAAGTATGGAATGAATTTTCAAGAAAACGTTGCAAGATCACTAATCCCAAAAACTTAAAACAAATAACTTAAAGCATATCATTCATGCATAACGTTGATTTTGGTGTGATTTTAAGATTTTGCTTTATAGAAGAGATTAAAAAAATAATTGATTGTTTCCTTTTCATTTTGGCTGCTTAAACAAATTCAGAAATGAAGATCCGAACTGAGTTTCTTTTAAAATGAATAGGAAAGCTTTCTGAAGAAGGCAAGTTTGAAAATCTTTAAGGCAATTATTCGTACATCTCAGCCAATGATTACAGCCACGTAATGACTGACTGACTACTGGGTCAGAGTTAGCGCTGTGTAAATGCATACTATGATTCACGGACCTCTGCTAGCTGTTTGTGTCCCATTATATGTTGGCTTAATTTAGTCCATTCCATTAACTTGTAGGTTAATAGTGAGTTGCCCTTCCTCTTTTTTCCCCTACTAAGTGACTTACTCATTCATGCACCAGAATCACTTAGGGAGCTTCCTATATAAGAAACATTGTTAAAACAAATGAAGCAGAGCATAGGTCTCAACTGGGGCCTAAATTGAAGTCTGTAATGCTTATTCCTAAAGTCTCCTTGCTATTTCAGCCTGATTAAATCTGAAACCTTAATGCTTTATGGATGTAAAGTGCTTGGAGGCAACTCTTGGTAGGGGAATTACCTTAACCAGCTTGGGTATAAGGCTTTAACTATTTACTTAAGTCAATTATTAACAATGTCTATTGCTTTATTTTTGTGGTTTTTTTTTTCTTGTTTTAGTAGCATAGTGGCAAGAGTGAGGCACTGTATGAATGTACTTCATGCATCATTAGACACAGACACACGGACTGGCCAGTGAAGTTTGATTTGCGGGAGCAGGGGGTGGCTGTTAGACCCAAAAGAGTATAGGGAGATCAGTCTAAGGTAAAAAGGGTGTTTGATGTGAGAACTTAGAGCTGGAAGAGCTCTACTGCATGTAGTGAATGACATTCAGTAGCTAGGAGAACTGTTTTGCTTAAAGCTGGATTTTCTGGGCTGATCATAGGTTCTGGTCACCTTCCCCCTGAAGTTAGGTGTCCACTGTCTGCTGCAGCTGTAGGAGACAGCTCCAGAATGTAATTCACCTCCTTTCTTCCACACAGCTGCTCTAGGATGGGATGAAACATTAACTGTGGACGAAGCTTAAGTGAGTGGTTCAGCTTGGATCTGAAGTGAGATGAGTCTTTTAGATAGGGGCCTCACTAGAACCTGCAAAGGTTCTGAATAGCTAGTTTCTCACGAATAACTCAGATAGCTTTAGATACTAATCTTACCATGATCTGCCTTGTCTCTCTTAGCAGTTTCATTAAGATGCCTGTGCTTCAACACAGTACAAATGGGTAAATGATTCCTGCAAGCACAGCATCTCTAGTACTGTCTGGTCAAAATAACCAGGTGGACACTTCTGAAATGACATTATGTTAAGAACATTCCTTTATTCAGCAAAGTGTTCATTCCTCAGGGCTGACCACCTCTAGGTATTATCCCAGATGCTAATGTAAACGTAGCTGAGCTTCATGGTTCTGCTCAATGTGTGTGTATAATATGTGTATGTGTGCGTGTATTACTATTGCTAGAATTTAGGAGAGGGTCTATGTTTATCCAGCCTAAAACGGAGTTGTGCCATTCAAGTCAACTAAGAGCATAATCTGTAATAAAGTAGCTAGAGTGTTGTAAGAACTTGCAGGATCAAGAGTTGCAAAGAGGGTGGGTAAAATGCTGAACAAGCCAGATCAGTTCCAGGCAAGCACTTCAGTATAAGTTTCTCTTAAGCACATTAGTAGCTGTAAGGACCCTGATTAATCATTCATGTACTTTTAATGATCTGTGGGCAGGGTTACTGAGAAGTATGTAGGACTAGACACCAGAATTTGATAACTTTTCTTTAAAGGCAATACTGACACTGAAAGAATCTTAAATTAAGTTGCTAAAAACATTTTGTGTTGGCTTTTTTTCTTCTACCCTTCAGATGGTTCAGAACTTCCAAGATGAATCTTGTTTTGTTATCAGCACATTAAAAGGTAAGTATTGCTGCTCCTATTACATGTTTCTAAAGATATTTTTCTCCTTTCAACGGGATTAAACTTTATCACAAACTCAGTGCTGGTATCCTGAAGAGGAAACTAATCCAATTTGATGTAAGTCAAGAAGTTGCATCAAATTACTGATTGATCTATGTTTTTTTCTGTTACACTGTTATAAAACTTACATGATTACTCAAATACCACTGCCATAAATGAGCAGAAGGCCTTCTAGTAAAATGATAAAAGATTACAATGTTGTATTTTTTTTTATAAATGTTTTGACCTAGATGTTCAACATTGATTGTCATGAATGGGTTGTGGAACAAGAGTGCAAACTAGTGAAAACTACCTAAGAAAACCTGGATTTATTTGTTTGTGTTGTTTTCTAAAAGCAATGAAAAAATGCTTTGCGTTTCTTTATTACAGCTGAAAGCAATGATGGCTACCACATCATTTTAAAATGACCGTGCTGCACAGAAAGACTTTAACAGCCTAAAATTTAGTGCCTCACTGAGATTGCTACAATCTTGACTGGAAACATGAAGAACCTTCTGGATAAAATGCTCCTATGAACTAAGAATTACCAAACAGCTTAAAGAAAAACTTGCTTTTACAGATACACATTTTTTTCTTTGAAGCTGGAGTTAAGAACACCCTCAAAGCTTGTACATGTTTCTTCCTTCCTCCCTTCCTCTCTTCCTCTCCAGTCTTAAAAATTGTTGAGGTTTCTGCTTACTGCTTAGAAACATCTGCCTTGTACTAAAGGGAAATGAAAGATAAACAAAAACCAATTCTCTAGACCCCTCATGGTTGGGTGAATTGTTTTATTTACAGTTCTGAGTGTTTCTTGCTTTCAACACACACCCTGTTGCTGATGGACATAGGCTCCCTGTGGCTCCTCTTTTACTCTTTGAGGTGGAGGGCTTGGGGCTAAATCCAGGAGCAGATTGAGCAACGCAGACGATGGATTTGGTGCCCAGTCCCCATCCATAGTGTCAACCCTGGAAGCCTGCAATTAGCTGCTTCCCATTTGTAGATGTGCTTGAAGTCCCAAGACCTTAGTCTGACCCGACAGAGCTTCTTTAATGCTTATCCAACAGAACAATTTTTGCAGGGTTCAAGGGAGGACAGGCAACCTAAAGCAAGCTGTTCAGTACTGTATTATATCTTTAGCTTTAGAGTAGTCTCCTTGCATGGAGTATAAAAGGGTTTTCGGAGGAAATGTTTTGAACATTGAAGGCCATATAGAGCTCATGACAAATTCATATCGCAGATTTATTCTACTCTACAAAGTGTTAATTAACTGCTGTCTTTACTGTAACTGGGAATTACGTTTTGTGATCTTGGTGAGTAACAGGAGGAGGAAATCATTAAAGTAAGTAAAGCTGAGTTTAGATTGAGCCCAGGTAATGGATCATCTTAGTTGCTGCTTCTTATGTTCTTGCTGTTTCACTCTGGACTCCTGTTTCAAATATCCTCAACTACAGTTAACCCCCACACCCCTCCCCAGGTCTCTTGGGATGCCATCCAGGCTCCATGAAGCTGAAAAAGTGGTTTTCAGTGATGTCAAAGGCAAACTGGATCACACCCTTCTTGCATGGATGGATGATTTTGGCAGCTAATTAATAAGGCTGTCTCCCAAACTGAATGGCTATCTAGCATCAAATTCTTCTGCTTGAACATTTCATTTCTCCCTGAATTGAGACAGAAAACTGAAATACCAACATTTTCCTGGAATGGAAATTTTTTGAAAAAAAAAAACAGAGAAATTGTCAGTTGGAAAACGCTGAATAAAACGTTCTAGCGTTTTGGAATGGAAACGTTTAATTAAATCCATTTGACCCTTAAAGCAGCATCAGTTTTAGCTACTGTCGCAGACCTCAGAAATTACCATTAAAGTGCCTTGTGCGCCATGTCTCCCCTGGGGCCGAGCTCCTTGGCTGGATGTCAGATCCCATGGTGCACTTACCATGGGTTAGTCAAAGGGGGAGTGCGTCATGAAGGCTGGAGGGCTGCCCAGGAGCCCAGCCTTCTGGGAAAGGGGGATGTGCAGACCGTGAATTAGAGCTCCCAGCTGACACCGGAGGAATTCGGACAGACGTGGACTGATAATTTTTCTGACAAAAACGATGTGTTTCAAGTTTTCCCAGCAGAAATAAAGAGCAAAGTACTGAGAAAAGCATTTTTTTTCACTAAAAGCATGAACTTTTGTGCAAACCCCCCACTACCAAAAAAAAAAACAAAAAACACCCATCCCCACAATTTTTTTTTAAACCAAAAATAATACTAGAATAGAAAAACTGTGTTACAATGGGAAAACCTTCAGCCAACTCATCTAATTGACTAACATTGCATACTTAGGCATGATCTTGCACAACTGGCTGTCCTGGATGCTCTGTGAATCGTAGCATTTATCCAAAAGAGACTTTCATGCTTTGGGACATGGCAGTTCCACCCTGTGAAGTGAAGGAGCTTGAGGCTGCTTGGTTGAGGATCAGGTTGTGTAGGTGAGAAAAGTTGTGAGTAGTCTCTTGGAGTGAGGTGGTGCCAAACAGAGAGGCTGGGGGTAGCTTTGGGGGAAGAAATGCCTTTTTGGAAGATGGGAAATGCCATCTTTCTGAGGAAGATGAGGCCACATGAAACTTGACCCTGCCTTGAAGTGAAAGTGCCACTGAAGGGGAGCCTGTGACTGACCAAAACCTTTATTTCTGGTCAAACACTGGAACCAGGCTTCCTATAGATGTAGTTGATGCCTCATGCCTGTCAGTGTTCAAGAGACTTTTGGACAATGCCCTCACTAATATGCTTTAACTTTTGGTTAGCCCTGAAGTGGTCAGGAACTTGGACCTGATGATCGTTGAAGGTCCTTTCCAGCGGAACCGTTCTGTTTTCACACCCAGACTGAGCTGTTCTTGCTGCCCTTTGTGGCACTCAGGAACTTTGTAAGTCCCAAGGCAGGTCATGGTGGAAGGTGGACTCCTTCCCTGTAACCACCCTCTCAGCTCAAAACTCCCCAAAAGATGGGAGGGCAGGCTTCCCTTCCTCCTGCAGCTACTTGCCACCAAGCACTGTAGGCACTGCCGAGCTACATCCATGTTTCCCTTGTGTCCCTTTTGTGTCGCTGCACTCTGAGGAAAATTAAGTACATAAATGGCAGAAGTTAAGGTTATTGGCCTAGGCTGAACGATGTCGTAGAGGTTTATTCTGCCTGAGAGGCAGCTGTGTCACCCCCTGGCTCTGCGGCCTGCTTGTCAGGGGGCAATGGGGCGTCCCCCGGCCCCAGTTGTGGCCCCGCAGTTCCAGTTAACTTCCGAAATGGGGAAGAGTCCAGCTTTGTTTGTGAATAGGTGGGACCTACATGCCACTGTGTGCCAGGAGCTGCTGTCTGGTTTCTCTTGCGGAAAATGCTGTGGAAGATGTACATTGGCTACACTTTTTCATGCCATTTTGTAATATTGGCCCGATACTGTGTATCTGGCATTGCTGCTGTTGGCATACAACTGAGAGAGGTGGATCTGGCTCGAGGAGAGGGATTTAAATTGGAGTTGCCAGATATAGTCAGTACCTGATCCACTTACACGTGATAGCCCTGCAATTCAGGGGGACAGCAATAGTGAAACACAGCAGTGCAAAGGAAGGATAGAGGCAGCTTTGCTGTCATGGTTAGGGACTAAGAACTGTTTGCTTATTTTTATGAACTAAAACTCGTTCTTGGTTATTTTAGAAACAAATCATGCCCATAAGGAAGTACATGCAGAAGTCCTAATGCTATTTCTGTAATGCTTGATTAATTTTCAACAAAAATAACTCTGTTAGGGCTTTGTTATATTTAGATTTTTAAAATCAAGTAATTTTATATTGATATAGGGATGAATCTGACATTATATCTTGCTCTCCTTTCTATGCTGTAAGAAGGTATACCAGAGTACACAATCATGTAGATTATAAATATTGTTCTACGAGGTAGGCTCTACAGTTTTAATCTATGTTAGCTTGTTTGTTGAGCTGTATAACTGTAATGTGTATGTAAGGCTAACGCCTACTTGACAGAGTAGTTCTAGTCCTTGTTGAACCTCTGTAGTCCCAACAGAAATTTGGAGGCTCATCCTCAAGTAGCATACACACCCATGAACATCTAGACACAGCTAGCTGGGTGTCTGGAAGAATGACAAGTTACTTCTGCTTGTCTCTGGCTGCTCGAAAAATGCATTGCCCCCTTTTCCCCTGTTGCATGATGCTGTGTAACCAACAGGTTGTTGTGTGTGGGCAAACTGACTGTGAACCACTGTGGCTGAGAAGGAGCGCTTGTGGTGGCATTGGTCAGAGCAATGTTAGTGTGAGACTGTGCTGCAGACAAACCTTCCTCTCTGCCTCGCAAAACACAAAAGCAGCCCGTTGGCCTAGTGAAGATGGTGAGTTTGTCTGTACAGAAACCAGGTGAAGCCTTCAGATGTTAGGGCTTTACTTCAGATGAGTGGCTTGTCTCACCTGTGTAAGTGGCAGGTGATTACCTGATTGCTTAGGCTGTCCCTGTGATTACAGAGGGTCTGGCATCCCTGGAGAAACCCATTCACCCTATTTGAAAATCTGACAGCCTCCAGAAGGAAGCTTTTCATTCTTCAAGAATAAAGGAAGCACAAATGAGTAATCTGGGCTAGATGTCTAAGTTCTAGACAGACTAAAGGCAAGGGAGATAAGCAGCTCCTGCCCCCTGCCATGTGAATGTCCCAGAGGTATCTTGCATTTACACTACTCTTAAGTGCCTGTTACATTTTGTGTCTTTTTTCTTCTTTCTTTCTTTCTTTCTATTTTTTTTTTAAGTAACAAATGAAACCTTCTGTTCAAAGTAATTTAAATTAGACTTTTTTTATCTCTGCATGTTAAATTTGTAGGACAGACCTTTATCAGCTCTGGGTTTTAGGAGTCTTAACTAAGCCTTACTTAAGTAGTGTGGTACCCCAAACTGTCATCATGCATAGAACCTACAAGTAAAAGTGGTCTTTCTGGGGATGAAATGGCAGGAGAATTGTTACATGATTAAAAGCCGTATGACTCCAAGCAGTGCTGCAAAGCCTAAGCCTGGGTTCTTACCAGATCCATACTGGCTCTTTGGAATTATTTCACTGATTGTTACATTTTCTCTGAAAACTAAGTAAATTGATACAGATCAGTTAGTACAACTGTGACAATGGTCTGAGAACCCTTAGAAATGCCCGTTGTATGCCATTTCAGGGCAGAGGAGGAAGGGCACAAATAATCTGGTGATAGAAATTTGTGCCATGTGCCTGAGGTGGTAGGACTGGTGTTTGTAAAATTAATGCTCCTGTTCTTTCAGCGCCCTGCTTGGTTAATTGGCTAAAACCTAAATAATAGTCCAATCTGGAAAACACTGAAATTCTTATCGTCTTGGTGTGAAATTTAATGGACAGAACTTTCAGGAATTGCAGGTGGTAAAAGGATTCTTGCAATTAAGAAGTCCTGAATGGCACTCTCCTTATAATGTAACATATACATATTTATGCATATATATATATATACACATACATACTGTACTGTATCAACACATATATGTGCTGAGTACTTGTGTCCTTTGGCTTTAATTGGTACTCTGCTTTGTTTAATTGCATTTCAGTGTAAAGAACTCTTGTTGGTCAAGCTTTGAAACCCAGTTATTCCTTGAGCAGAAATGTAAAAGTCCATAATAGCAGCTCTAGGTGATTTGGAGATGGTACACTTGGAGTGATGTAAATTTGATGAATTTCTGCAGTATAAATTCCAGGCCTTGGTGAAGATGAGTATATTCTTGCACTAGCACTGCAGCTCTATAGTGCAGCTTCTGAAAATAAGTTAAAGAGAAATAGATGGCTCAAAGCTTTGTAAATTAGTGAGAGCTACTCCCTAAGCTGAACAGCCATATGGTGAATTTCCTAGCTTGATGTTGTATTGCTTAAGCATTGGCTGTAATTCTAGCAATCATCTGGTGGATGACTGGGACAGGTTTTTTTTGTCTCTGTTTTTGTTTTTGACTGTTCTCAGAGAAATACTTGTATTCAGACTGTAGCTTGTCTTTCTCCTCCAATTATTAAATGGTTTTACTTTATGCTAGTAGTACAGATATTTTCTTAAGATTATAATCTGCTTGACAGCACAGGGTACTCAAAGTGGGGAGTGTGTGTTTGGTGTTGATCATAGCTACTGTAGGTGAATAGCAGAAGGCAGACTGGAGGTGTATGCTAACATCCTTGTCTCTCTTTTAAAAAGGGGTTAAGCTGGTGCCTAGTTTTTTGTGCATTTCCGATTTGTACTTTTTTTTTCCTCCTTTTTTGGACATTCCCTCAAAATTCTTCTGCTCCCTGTGGGGGGATGCGTTGGTAAGCAGCTGGTGTGCCTAACTTTTCCTTAAGTAGCCTGCTGTTTTTCCAGTTTGCTTGGGGTGAGCGTTTATCTTTCAAAGGGCTATGGGAGTTACCTCTCTTCACTGACAATGCAGCCATTCGAGATGGGCGATGCTGACCCTGAAGTTGGCGTGATGGGCGAGGGCGAGTGGAGGTGGGTAGATTGGAGGCTGAGGCGTACCAGTTGTGAGTAAATACTGCCACACTTTTTGTCTTTTTGTTTGTTCGTTTTTTTGTACATGAATTAAAAAAAAAAAGCATATTTTGCACTGGCTATTGTACTGTTGTGCAGAAGAAATCTGTATCTAGAATCTGTGCTCCAGTCAAAATGCAAATAAACCTGTTTGTAAGAAGTGTGTGTTTCATCTCTGCATTGCTTGGCATGGATGGGTGCAGGAGAGCAGCGCATCGGCAGCTGTAAGGTGCTGAGTGCCCTCTCAGAATCGGCGGGAGTGCAGTTTGCAAAGTGCTGGTGCGAGAATGTCAGCAATAGCCAAATGTCCTGCAGCCATACTCTTCTCATTGGGACTGAATTCATTTCTCAGCAACACAATGCAGAGAGCAGATCGCGTTTAACCTGAGTCCGGGCATGGGGAGAAGTGCCTAATTCTTACTGAAGCAGCAACAGAGAGAACACAAACTGGGTTAGGCAGCAGCTGGCTGTGGGCTTGCTAAGCTGAGGACACAGGCATTTCAGAGCCTGGTGTTTGGTGACAGGAGAGATGAGCAAAATGTCCTTCCTGATAGCAATGCTCTGTGCTGTTCAGTAGCTGTTAGATATGCTGGAGAAGAGGCAGTGAGGTCTGGACATGAAGCATTCCCAGAGGTTTGGCTGTAAGCATTTCAGCATCCTCTAAGGGCAAGGCATACCTCTAATAATACACACATTCAAGAGATGGAGACAGATGTCCTCTGTCTCCAGCTGGAGAAGATGGAGCCCACCTGGCAAATGTTATCTTCCAGCAGCCAAACTTGGCATTAAGGTAAAGGAGTGCGAATGGATATTCTACCACATCAGGGTGCTTCTTAATCTTGATTAGCACTTTCTGCAGATGGTTTAAAAGTGAGCTGCTTTGCTCAAGATCTATTTGACTTCAAGAGCAATTTTGGCTCCTTTATTTTGCTGGAATATTTGAATCACAAAGCTAGAAAATGTAGCATGTGCCTCTGTGTAGTGTAAGTTCATATGCAAAGTGTAACAGCAAAGACAATGTTTCTAGAGGCAGGTGGATGAGTATTTTTCAGGGGGGCTATCTCCTGCAGGGGCTGTCCCCAGGGATTGTGGGATGATGGAGGTGAATCCCTCCCTGACACCCCATGTGAGGTGCACCTGAGGATTGCACACATCAGCTGCTGGCATGGGTGCTTCCAGCTGAGCTCCATGCAAAATGGTCCCTCTTCTATAAGCTTGACCTGTGTGCTGGCAGGCATTGCTAAATGCAAAAATGGTCAGAGGATTGTTTATCTAGAATTGCCTGATAGAGGGACTTTAATAGCAGAGAAAGAGGTAACGCTGCACATTTTAATTACTGTGGTACAGAGAGCAATAGAGAAGCTTATAAGGAAAAGATCTCCTTGGGAATGCACTCAGAAGTCAGCGGCAGCCGTGATTATGGTTGGACAGGAGCTGAAAAGAGCTGGTCATGAGTGAGGAGAGCCAAGGCCTAACACTGGAGCTGCTGAGCCAAAGCTGTGGCCTAATTTCATATAAATCTTCAACAGCAAGCAAACATTTCAGAATTAGTTTTCCAATTTATGAAACAATGCAGTCTTTCAGTGAAAAGAATTAGTCACAACTATGGAGCAGGTAGGAAAATACCTTCCCTCACGCTCGTTTGGTGAAAGAAGCTGAATGCTACTTGAGCTGGGTAGGAAAGATTTGACCCTGCAATGATTTATTTATTTTTAGTATATTACAACAAAGATTAGTTGTCCCACATTGGTCAAACTAGCATTTCTGATGAACAAAAGCTGCTCAGCTCCCCAGAGAAGCATGGCCAGGTGTGGCAGGGGAGCCTCTGTGCTTTGGGATGCACCAACCTCTCCTGTTTCAGGAAGGAACTGAGGTGCCAAGTGCTACGATGAACCTAGGGAAGCAGGACAGGCTGTAGTGTCCTGGCTTTCACACACACTAAAAATCACAACCAACCAAAAAACCCCACCAAGTCTCTTCTCCCATTTCATGGAGAGTGGTGATGTGACTCAGGCATAAGTGTGAATTACACTCGATATTACACTATGCAGGTAAGTTATAGCAGTAAATAAAATCTATTTGGGGGTCTGTTGAGTAAGGACAACAGACAGCTGGAAAAAACACGCCGTGTTTTACATAAAGCAAAATGAAGCAATAAAAGACGGTATACCACCACCCTGGATAAGGTCCCCCAGGTGCCAGTTCAGCTATGTCCTTATGTTGGGACTTTTAAATTAGCATCTGCTTGCTTACTACTGTGGGTGTAGAGGCACAGGGCCCTCATTCCTCCATTTTCCTCTGAGGATGCCGGGTAGATATGTTAAAAGGGCTGCTTATTGTGAATATATTTATTATTTATATATACACTTTTTTTGTTTCTTTTGCAGTATATTCTTAATCCTAAAATATTCCTGTTGCAAACAGTGCTGCTATCCATTTTGCAGCTTAGAAAAGCCTCAGTTCTGATTTCACTGATAACAAGTTCTAAGCAAGTATAACACATCTGGAAGAAAGATTTGATTAGCAGGTACCCAAAATTAACCAAGAATATTAGCGACTGAGAAATCATTTTCCAAGGGTGAAAATTCTGTGAAATGATGAAGCTCTGACTATGCTTTAGAGAGGAGAGGTGCTAGAAACATGTAAGATGGCCTCGAGCAAATGCAACACCAGGAGGAACTTCTTCACGAAAGCGTTATCAAAGCTTAGCATCTCCCAGAAGGAAGAATTTCTGGAAGGCTGGCAGCACTTTGGGAATTAAGATCTCCATGACATCACCTAATAGTTTAACCCGTGGGAGGAAAATCAGGGAAAAGTTGAGTGAAAAACGAGCGTGTGACTTTCTGCAGGAAGAAAAGAGTGGCTGAGGCTGCGTGGCCACAGCAACCAAGGGAAGGAAAGCTCAGCGCGAAAGCATGGAGACTGCATACATTAAGCCAAGTGCATGCTCTGACACAGCTGTCCTGAGGACAAAGAACATTGTCCCGGGCAAAAAAATTATTCCAGAACCGCCCACAGTTTCCTGTTTCCAACATATTTACCTCATTTCATGGTGGGGCCTATGTGGCCACAACTTTTGTTTCCTGAGGCAGCCATATTTGCGTACTCTCACATGTGTGGCCTGAAAGCCCAAGTGAGAGCATGGGGACAAATTTGGTGACTGCTGAAGTTAACTAGTGGGGAAAGGAAAAGGCATTCTGCCTTGCTTTTTAAAAAGCTTTGGCCTCCTGGCTCTGCTGACCCCTGCCATACTTGCAGAAGAGGCATTCCTGTTGCCAAATAAATACGCACACTTCTGTGTCACTGATCAAAAACACGTGTCCCCCTCTTGAGCACCTTGCTTAGCAGCACAACCTACTGACAGCCTGCTCAGGAGGACACCTTGCTCAGCAGCTGTTTAAACGAACAAATTGACTCCACAGGTTTGGTAACAAAGGCAGGGAGGAGAGTTTTGTGTTACTGGCCTCCTCTGCTTAGCTTGGGTGCTTGGACATAGGGAACCCAAGCCTCCCAGTTAGGCCCTTCTTACTGGTTTCTGGAAGACACAGTGTCTCTACATGGACAACACAGCCCACTTCATGATACCAGCATTAAGTGGTGGATGAAGATGGGTGGTGGGATTGTTCCACAGAGTCTTGTCTTTGGGCACATTTTAAATGATCAGTCAACAAACTGTTTTGGATGCTGCTTCTTTACTCCCATCTTCCCCCAAACTAGTAACTGCTTGCTCTATTCCAGGATTGTTTGGAGAGTGGGTTAAGCCAGCTGCTGGGTTAAGGATGTCCTTGCTCATGCAAAGTCATGACAGAGTAGCTGTTCTGCTTCATGATGGTAGCAAATGTGCCCCCAAATTATTGTGGGGTTGTCTATCAATGTTCATGGTGGATAATTATCTGGCTTGACCTTGAAGACTATCCATGATGGGGAGTTCACATGTGGGGACATGCATGTTATTGCAGCAGTAGGAGTAGGGCTGGGGTGTTGTATTCCTGTTTTATATAACCCTGTGTGGACTGGAGCAGAATCCCAGTAATGGTCTCCAAGGTTTGCCAAGGCAAATTCAAGCAATTAGTTGACAGCCACCATTAGCTGACAGTCACTATGGCAAGGAAGCAACTTACCTTTCACCTAAACCCCAGCATGAATCACTTTTAACACCACAAGGACAAAGTGGCAACAAGCTGTTGACTCACTTCAAAATTCATTTGCCAGAAATGACTCAGTAAGCAACCTGTGAGAAAAAAAGAGCATCGATCCTCCTGTGTTGTTTCTGAGGCAGCATGATGCCCGTCGTGCAGAGCAGAAGCCACAGGGAGCTGCATGGAGTCCGAGGGAGGGGAACCATCGCAGTCCTGCCCGACACACACAGCTGAGCAGGGTCCTGCTGTGTCCTACGTGTGTGATGCAATTTTGGTCTTTTTTTTTCCCCCCCCACTTTCCAATTCTTGATACAACAGTTGAATTTTTGATCTAATTCTGATGATTATGGTCACATACTGGACAGCTACATAAGCAAAGCACTTGAGAAAACAATTACTTTAATTCCTGGAGACCCCCCACTTTAAAACAATGAAACATTTTTTCCTCTCCTTCAAACACCACCAAGTAGCATTAAACCATTTCCTTTCAGGCTCTCACCCCCACAGGTGATGTCTCTCTTGTTCTCTGTCAGTGAAGAAGTCCTTTAAAAACACAGTTAAATGCAAAGCCGATGAGCCCCAGGGGTGCAAAGACAAGGAGCAGGAGCCCAAACTGAGAACATGTCCTTCAGCAATGTCTGTGTTCACCAGGGCTCAGTGGCCATAGAGGAGAGTTAGCCAAATTGCCCAGGTCCACCAGGGCCCATGGGAAGAGTCCATCAGCAGGAGGGAAGGGCCATCAGGGGCCCTTTTAAACATGCTTTTAAAATGAAATCCCCATGACACTGCAGCATTGCAGAACTCAGATAACCCCAAATGAGCAGACTCGTGATAAAGTTATGACCGGTTGCCACCCATCCCAGTTGAATGAATATGGGGATATGTACGGAGAAGAGCTCAGGTGTGGAATAAGAGATAATAAATATAAAAGGCATGCATTAAAAAAAAATAAAAATCTTATTTAACACTCAGTAAGCACAGGAAGAATGGCAAGACCTTAAACTCCATCATGTTTATCACTGCACTCATGTGCATCACTGAGTTAATAATTGACTTAAATATACTGATCCATTGTGACAGTACATGTGTTGTCTGCAGCGTCTATTCAGGGTGTGTCCCTATGCATAGGACAATTTTTAACTTAATTCTTTTTGTGGAGATTTATAGCTGGAGCCAGGATGGACAATTAAGTAAAAAATTAACAGGACATTTTGGTAGACAGGAATACAAGGACATTAAACCCCATCACAGCATTGCTCTGAACCCCCGAGTCTGAGTCACATCCCTGGGGTCCCTTCTCAGCACCTTTGCCTGTCACCATCAGCAGGTGCCAGGTGGGCTGAGGGCAGGGAAGCCTCTTGTTAGTAAGTTTTGGGGAAGAAAATGATGGCCCTTAGTTAAGAATGACACTTTTCTCCCTACACTTGACACATGTGGCTTTTTGGGGAGGTCTTGGAAGGAAGCCAGGGCTGGAAATCCCTTGTGATTGCAAACAAGCTGGCAGGTGCCCCTGGGAGTTCTAATTCAGGTTAGTTTAGGTTAAATCAGGTTGGTCTGTGCTGAGGTCAGCCTTGCTGCTATGGAGATAGAGCTCTCCCTGCACAAGGTCAGGAGACCAGGCTTGGTAAACCCAGATGCCCTCCCTTCCTAGGTGGCTGCAGGGGCAGTAGTGCTGGGCCCCAGCCCAGGTGAGTGGCTGAATTTGTGTGATGTTAACTGCTGGTGTGTATTGCACTTTGTGCTGGGCTTTACTATGCTCCTTAAAAGTCTGTCCCAGGTGTACTAGGGTCTCAATGTGGAATTCCCTATTGCTTTCCTTTTCTCCCAATTCTAGCAGCATTTTCTCTGCCTCTCTGTCTTTCTCCCTCTCCTCTCATTTCCTTGGGGGTAGGTAGTACCTGGTCTGTGCTGGCTGTCCTACAAGGATTTGGCTCTATAGCAATTCATGCTGCTTCCTTAGAAATTAAATTAATGGCTTAGTTTGGGGAAGTTTTGTGATGGGAACCTCTAGTGATTGTGATAGCCTTCTTCTAGTGAGTGATGTTTCACGTGCTCTTTCTGCCTTGTCCCTTAAGGGTCTGTGTGACCTGAGGTTTTGCCTATCCGGTTACATAAATGAGACAACTTCTGGGTGATTCAGAGCAAAAAGTGGTCACACAAGCGAATAGCTTTCAGACCCCAAACCATAAAGCCAAAGTCTTGGGGTATCCAGTGGCATTGCCTACTGCTCCGTGCTATGTTGGCCCCTCCCGATGTGGTTCACCTGTGGGTCTTTGATCTATTACCAGCCCAGTGCAGGTTGTGTGGTGCTTTGTAGTGGTGGGAAAGGCACAAGGATGAAACTAAACTAATTACAGGCTGGTGATTTTGCACTTAATTACTCCTGAAAACTGGCAATATGGATGAAACTTGCTCCCAGTCTTAATATCAGGTTTCGCTGTCTTGCCAGATTGTATGACTGACGTCAACCTGTGATTGTAACAAAGGCTATAAAATCATAGACTTGTAAAATAATTTAGGGTGGAAGGAATCTCTGGAAGTGACCTGGTCCAGATGTTGCTGAAAGCAGGGCCAGTCCAGAAGCTGCTCGGCATCCTGCAGGGTCAGCAAGGGGAAGCCTGCGGCCAGTGCTAGCCAGGATATCTGTCCAGAGATCATAATGCTCCATTTTTGCCTCAGATAATGTATTAATGCACCCACTAAGAAAAGCTTTTGTCTTTCCCGTGTTGGGTGGGAGGAAAGTAAAATAACACAAGCATGCCAAGCCATAATTAGCTTTCAGTTCATCCATGAAGAATTACTATTTAAAAAATGAATTGGGGACTATTTGTTTACTTAATAATTTTTCCCAGCAAATAAAAAAAATATAACTTGACAACCACTTTCTACTAAGCCAGGCAGTTCTTGTGGAGATATGGCTGCCAACTAATATTATAACTTGTCACAATGGAACCGAACGCATATTAATTGCAAATACAGATCTCCAGTTTAACTCATAGTGCTGCTTCGCAGTGAGGTGGGATTGTCGGTGCTCAGGTGGGCTTTAAGCTGGGGTGAAGCTGCAGCGTGGATGCCTTCTGCCCTGCGTGTGCTGTGGTACAAGGTAGTGTCTGCTCTGTTTTGAGCAAGCCATGCTGTGAGTGCGTTAAGTGTTTAAGCTAGGATCTTGTGCAATCTGGTGCATGTAAATTTCCAGCTCTGCTCACTTGCTTTGGTGTCCCATGTAACCCAGCTCTGAGGAGCTGCATTAATTCACCTTTTCATGTATATGGTAAAACACACAGTCAAAGGAGAAATGGCAGCAGAGCTGGTGGATAAGAGAAATCAACACTTAAGTTACAGGCTTGAAGTCAATTAAAATGCAAGACTTCTCTTTGGTGCGTTTTAATTTGAAGAGAGAGGCTACAATAGGCAGGACTCAGTCATGAAGTCACAAGGACTTCCAAGGAGCTGCATGCAGGAATAAACCTGAGCAGCTGTGTTGGAGTGAGGACTTAAATGTCCTTTAGTTATTCTGAGGCCTTTTAGATAGGAAACACTTTGTTCCACCTTAGTCCAGAGGCCCCGAGCTAGTGCATTGAGCATCTGGTCCGTTGGCACAGAAATAATGTCAACATCTTCTCTTCTGAAATACTTAGTAAACAGCTTGTTTTCCAAAATGTGTAAATAATAACGTTGTATAGCTTTTCTTTTTCCCCCTCTTGTGTCACCTTCACTGCTTCATTAGTATATGTTCTCATGGAATTTCATTTTAAACTTCCCTCAAAGAGTTTACCTGTCTGCTAGGGTTTTTGAGGAAGGAAAGGCCTTGTTTCATATCTGGTGAGTCCACCCCCCAGCCCTTCAGTAATCTATATTTAGGGTGAAAGTACTACTCCAAAACTGTGACTCAACCAACGGTACACTTATGCTTGTTATTCAAAAATACTCCTGCCTCATTTCCAAGATGGGATGTTCTCACACAACTCATCAGATTTTTTTTTTTTCCCCTTGGCTAAGCATAATTTAATTCATTGTTCACCTCAGCAAATGAAGGGCAGCAGAGCAGGGTAGAACACCAATTGCCTAAGGTACATTTCTGCTTATTAAGTTATTTAGCCTGTACGCTTTGTTCTCACTGCTTGGAGTATGCAAACTGTCTTCCTAAAAGGCCCCTGACCCAGTGGCTAGACCGAAGCACCTCCTGGCACGCTGCAGCCGCAATGCCACAAGTCCTGGCCTAGGAAGGATGTATTTTTGGACAGGAGTAGTGTTGTCTCTTGTGCCTTCAGCAAAGGAAGGGCACAGAAAACAAGCATTGCTCATTTTGCTACTTAAGCTCTGGGCAGATCGGCCTGTCTGTCTCTTCCTGTCCCTTGCCTCTCTGCATGCCCCTCATTGTGAAATGGCTCCTTCGCTGCTCTACCAGCAGATTGCTGTGTGGTCTCCCCCCGTCTCTCAGGTTCTTCCCAAGAGCCTGGGGTGGCAAGGAAGTGCTCTTTCCCCTTGTTCAGTGAGGGAATCAGAATCCCAAAGAGATTTAAGATTTATTTTTTTCTAAATTCCTTGGCACCTGGCTTACCTCCGTGTCGTTTGGTGCCTGGATACTACTGGGGATTTGGGGAGAAACACCTTACCCATGGGACAAAGGCTGTGGCAGAGCAGGCGTTTGTCCGCAGCCCCTTAAGCCCTAGCTAGTGCCCGCACTTCAGCTTAGGTCTTTCTGCCAGATTCAGCAACTCCTGACTTCCATGGCAATAAGTAACCAGTCTCGATTCCCTCAGCATTAAATACACAACAGCAGTTGGAGGCAAAAGGTATGGATGTCATAGATATGGCATAAGTAGAGGGGACTTCTTAAAGCCCAGTCCTGGATCAGGTTTTTAAGCATTTCCCACTGAGGAGGAACGAGATGAGTATGCAGGGCTGCCCTTGCATAACGTGGACTTTGCTGTGGCCGCACCTGGCATCGTGCGGGGACCTAGCAGAATTCTCCTACTGGAGAAGGATTACGTTGGATACATCTGAGTGCCCCCTGGCCGTGGTTGCAGCATCCCAGGGAACAGCTCCGTTGAGATTTCCTGGGAGCTCTGTAGGGGTAACAGTAACTTGGCATTAGGTTTAAACCCTGACTTTACTAACTAGTCTATGACATGTTCTATTTTTTATATCTTTTTAATGGGGTGCCTTTGAGACAGCTTAGGAGGATGTTATGTCTGGTGGGGGGGAATTTACTATTGACAAGGCTGGGTTTTCTCACTGCATGAGGGGCAGCCCTACTTGGTGAAAATACCCTAGTTCTTGTAAAAGAAGTCTTCCACCCTCTCTATACCCCCCCCCCCGCCCCTTTTCTCTTCTATTTGAATGGAGGGTATTTCCACTGAAAAATTCTTATGGAAATTCAGTCAAAAGATGAAAAGATGCAGAGTGCATGATTGTACTGTGTTTGATGTTCCCATGTACAGTAACCATGGGCATCACGTCAGTGGAAGTCAGTGAGACAACGCGGACCTGGTCAGGGAGCATGCCCCACCACTCAGAACAATGTACTCCGTGTATGTTCTCGAGCAAGGACTTCTTCTGCGGCATCATGTAGCAGGTGATGCCCAGTAACATTCCTCTTTGAGGGGCTGCCTGAGCACTCTGATGTTCTTACGCAGGTAGAAATGGTTCACAAATTAGTAAGATATTTTCCTCGGGTAACTGGATGAGCTATTGGATTGACTTTGCTTAAAAGCTGCAAAGTTAGTTGAGGTATATGCTGTCCTGCAGCAGGAAAGCTTGGATGTTTGTCAGCTTCCATAAGGGGTACTGGAGCAATACTTAGAGATGCTACCAAAGAGGAACTCCTGCTGCAGCAAATAGTGGGTGAAATTATCCAGGAGCATTTGCGTTCATAGCAATTCTGCCTTGAAATCTATCGATCTTTCTTTGTGTGCGCTCCTTTTCCACCTAATTTGGCACAGCTCTAGCGCCACTTGGTTGCTGATATTACAATGCAGGGGTTGATAAGCACTTGCCAGCATTCAGAAACTTTCCATTCCCACACTTTACCAGCCCTGGCTGTTCTTCAAACCTGTCACTTGAAGCTGTTTGAGCCATGCAAGAACAATGGCAAGGGAGGGAGAAAGTGTTACTACTGATCTCTATCTGAGAGCCTCCTTTGGTGCAATTACCGACTGGGAAGATAAAAAGTGTGGTGGACAGAGAGTGAATTTGGATGACGGTCATGCATGGAGGTTACTGCCCTGGAAGAGGAGCCATACAAATGCTGGCTGAGCACCAAGCAGCTATAGCGTATCACAGCACACAGCCTGGGCCCTCCACATGGGAAAAAGGAGCCAGGGAGAGCCCTGGGACAAAAGGCCAGGAGCTGTGACTGCACCAGTTCTCACTGTCACCAGGGATCTAGGGCTTGGAGGTGGGACTCCCTGCCCTGGGCAGCCAGGAGCAGCATTTCCCCTCACTGCATGGGTATGGCAGGAGCTGTGGGCACCTGGAGCATGGCTGGTGACACTTCTAGCCTGTTCCTCCCATGTCTTCAGAGGCTTTGCAAGCTTATGAACTGCCAAGAGGTAAAATCCACTTGCAGATGTTACGATGGGCCTCCTCTTCACTCTTAGCAGATCAGAGTAAGCCCTTCCTCCTCCCTGCTCTTGCAAATGTGGGAGCATCACACTGTCTTGGTTAGGGTGTGACCTGGGCAGACAGTCCCATGACTGGTGTGAATATTTACAACCAAGCTTTTGTGTTGTCAAACACTTACCATCGATGCAACACCACTAAACACTTCTAGGTAAGATCAGAGAAAACTTGCCAAAGAGGCTTTCTCTTTCATAGTATATATTTTTTTTTTATTCCATTTTCTTCTCCTTTCAGCTTTCATGCACTTGGTTTGCCCTACTCCCACTGTTGATCCTGCCCTGCTTGGCTCAGGATGAGGTGTCTGTGGGCTACCTGGCATGGGCTCTTGTACCAGGAGGAGTTTTGCTGCTGCGCTGACCTGGGACGTGTTCTTGCCCCATGTCCTCCTCCAGCCTGGGCCGTGGTGTGCTGCCTGCGCCGTGTGCCGGTGCATGTGCAGGGACTGCTCTAGGTTACAAATAAATGACTGGCTTTGACTTGGGAGGCTTTCCTGATTGGATTCTTCACCTAGCTGCAAAAATGGTTATATTGGCCCAGGACAGTGTGTTTGAGGTGGCTGGGGAAATAAATGCATATTCAATTACAACTGTAGCATCCTTGAATGAAAAACGTGTATCTTTGTCCGACTGAAGACAATACCAGAGAAGTCAGCAACAAAGTTGTGTTGCACTCTGAGGAGCTGGTGTATTTTTCCAGTGGAGTTAGAGGGGCCAGATCTCCACGTATCAGCCTTGACAGCATCTCCCTCAGCCTCTGGCAGTAACCCCTGTGATGGTTTAACTTCACCCCGCTCTTACTGCACTACAACAACAAGGCTGTTACTGCTCTCTCAGCCCCCCTGCGTCTTTCCTTATCGCTTAGGGTATCTCTAATACAGCTGGTGGTGAAGCTATTTTGTGAAAGGGGTAGATAAACTTCTAGTTCTTGAACCTCATCAAGAGGATCAGTTGGAGGCAGATTTTTTTTTTTTTTTTGAAGCAGAATCAGTTGCCTGAATGGATTATTAATGTGTAACTGAGGGAGTAGCAAACCACAACAGGAGGGCAAAAGATGCTGCAAAGAATAAGAGGAAGACTCTGTAAATGCTTGAAGCCAGCATGGCAGCTGAAAATTTCGTCTCCTGAAATGTTGGCCTCAGAAGTTTAAAACTGCACTGGTATATATGCCTGAGCCCTGTGTGCTATTACAAACGTGCAACGCGTGTGGAGATGGACAGACCAGTGTCTGGCTCTGCAGGTCTTGGAGGTCAGGGAACTGATCAAATTGTTCTGCTGCAGCTGATAACAAGAATAGAGAAAATCTATTATTCTTGCTACTTTATAAAGCATGTTGAGACCATTAACAGAAGTGTAGTGGATCCATTCAAAATGGTGCTTGTCATAGCTTAATGAGCCTCATAACGGCTATTATAGGCCATAGTGTAGTATCATTAGAGCTTGCTAGCATAGAAACTATCTGAAAACAAAGATCCAGGTATTTTTGCCATGACCGTGTATTCCTGAATGCTTTTTTTTCCCCTCTGACTTAACGAACAGCTGTGCCCTATGGCATTTCAGAAGTCACAATAATGAATTTCTCAGAACAAGTATGAGTGAAAAAGGACTATCCATCTCTGTGACTGATAAGACTTGTAAATAGAAACATCTTGTCTTCCCTCTGTGTCTTTAATTAAAGTGGGAACCTACCCTGTTCTTCAAATGTCAGAACAGAGAAACTAGGCTATGCAAATCTTTAACGCTGACTTTGCAGAAGACAGTAAGGTTGGATCTGAAGTTTTACCATGTCCTGAATGAGATTTTTTTTTTTTCTTCATAAAGAAGTCGAAGCTTGCTAAGCAGGCAGCATTTATCATTGCTCCGGTGCTATGGGATCTTGCTCCAAGAGGCATCTCTGTAAATTCAAGAAGCAGAGCACAGAGCTGCTGCACACACTGCCCCATGCCAGAACGTACGCAAGACCAAGCTGCATCCTCCTAGTCCCTTCTCATAGTCCCTTCTCGCCACAGGGGTGAAAAGCACCAGGCAACTGATAGCTCAGCATTACACAATGCAGCTGAGCACGGTGCTCCCAGCAGGAGTGGGGCTGGCTGGCTTCCTGCCCGCCCTCTGTTTCTGTTCTGAGGATTGCAGGACTGAGGTGCATCAAGCAGAAGAGCTGTGGGGTGGAGGTTGTCCTTTTGGCTTTCTCCTGTGCTGTTGTGCTGGCGCAGGTGTCTATGACCAAGGCAATAGACATCTGAAGAAACCATGACTGCCCTTGCTGTCTCCTGCTCCCTTCTTAACCCTGACTGTTTTTCTATAGTCAGTTTGTGTATGGGCGCTGGAAACTGCTTGAGGCTCTGAATTAAGTCCTCGTCTAGGGATGAAGCAGTTAACTAGTAAGGGCAACATTTAAAAAAAAAATAAATAAAAATACAAGCCCACAGAGAAGCAGAACAAAAGTCTATTGAGGGGCAGGCAGTAGCATGGATCCAGAGTGGCTTGTGGGCTTTCTGCTGCAAGTAGAGAGCAGTGCAAGGTGGTGCAGCCCCAGCTCCTCATTCTTGCACTTTGAGAAATACGAGCAGAGCTGTTACTTGCTATGTCCCATTATTCAATCACCCAGTGAAGCCCTCCCTGTTTTCATGCTTCCACTAAGTACAGCTCCTTAAAAGACAAACAAATGCATGCTCTCTTTTTCTCGTTTTCTTTTGAGAGGAAGCTGAAAAATGGCCAAAGCCCTCAGTGTCTCTCGATGACTTTGCGAGAGCCCTTGAAACGTCACACTGCGTAAAGGTTTAGGATTGCTCAAACCAGGAAACCTCAAACACAGAGCTGTCATTTTTATCTGCAACAACAGGCGTTGTGTCATTAGTTTTTAAGAATAAAGCTGCAAACTGCTTGACGTGGAATTTTTTTAACCAAAAACAATGCATTGAAGAATTCAAACGTGACATTTTAGTAAAGTTCATGGTGTACGTAGAATGGTCTTTTACCTGCAGTGACACACAAATGTTAGCACCGCTAATTTTGCATAACTTCTTCTGAGAGTCTTCTTCCATAAGGTTTGAATCAAAGCTGCCCTTTCAAGTTGAGTTATGACAGCATGAAGTTCTAGCAAGACAGCGTGACCGCAGGATACTCAGTGCGTGTGCTTGTTAATCATCACAGCATCACAGGTAGCCCTGCTGTGGCAAAACTGCTTTCACGTGGCATTTGGCAGTGTGCAGATATGAACTGGGAGATGAGGTGACCTGGCCAAAGTGAAGGAATTGGTGCATAGACCAAATCCTTTCACTGCAGTATTTTTGAAAGGTATTAACTAGAAGGAAAAAACAAATCAGTCCAGAGTGCCTGTCATTCTGCAAGGCAGCATGGACAGTCAGGTTTTTTTTTAATCCTGATTTCTGCATTCCCATTTGCTGCCTGTTTTGTGCAGCAAAATAGGAAGTCACCATCCTGCTGCTTCTGTCGGGAGCTATGGCTAATGTGTGGGAAGATAGACTCACTTTGCTTTGAACTTGGTGTACTGCAAACTTTCCTTTGGTTTTAGTCTTTCACGTACTGACCATTTCTGATGAAAGAATGAACTAGCTTGCTCTAGCCTACCCGTAGGTCTCTTTAAGCCCAAATGCTGATTGCAGGGGCAGGAGGCTCATCCTTGCAAATTCTAAACAAAAAAAAGAGAAGTGATGGGGGAACTGTAGATTTTCAGAAATGAAGGAAAAAACAGCTAATCACATTGGATTTGGGTAATTGCCTCTCACACCTGAAAGGTTTACCCTGATTTTCTTGCTGGCATAAGAGTATTACTTGCTGAACGTAATGAATATTTTCCTGGAGAAGTAGTCACCGTTCCTGGGGGTGTTCAAGGAAAGGTTGGACGTGGTGCTTAGGGACATGGTTTAGTGGGTGACATTGGTAGTAAGGGGATGGTTGGACCAGATGATCTTGGAGGTCTTTTCCAACCTTAATGATTCTGTGGTTCTGTGGAATGAGAATTGATTAGGAACCAGTTTTCACTAGGAGTGTGCTCTATCATCGAGCTCTTCAGTAAGGGGGGAAAAAAGTAGTTTGAGTTATTCCGTGATGTCAAACTCAAAGCTGAAATCAAGACAAGCCAATCCAATAACTACTGACTATGAAATTGATGAAAGGTACGTGCTGTGGAGTGCAATGCTTTTCACCATCGCATGCCTCGCGGCATTTATATATGCTGTGGCTACTGTTAGACCATGCATCTTAAAGCAAAATAGGTCATAAACTGATTTCTTTCATATGCCACTTGACCTAAAGCAACTGGATTCCCTGAAGGAAAGGGAAGGTTTGTAGGTAGAAGGTAGGGTAAAGGTAGACATGACAAGATTTGTTAGGTCGAGGCCACATCTTCTGTTAGACTGATTATCACATCTGGAAAAAGTAGGTTGACTTTCAGGCACAAAAGAACATCTTCAGGGATACTATCTTCTCGCTACAGATACTGCCTTGCCAGTGTCTTTAGACAATGCCAGCCACTGCTGTTTTCTCAAAGAGAGTAATCAGTTATCTTCAAGAGTTACCCAAAATACTTCTTGCATTTCCCTTAATTTGCAACTCATAAAAAAGGAAACAATATCAACTTTGGCTTGTGTCCAACAACGATCCTGATAAGATTTCTCAGGAACCTAAACCAAACAAGCTAAAAGTCATTTCATTGACGCAGCTCAGCGGTATATCAAGATGTCACTTATGACGTAGTTGTTTACTTACTTTGACCCAGTCCAAAGACATAAATAATTGTAATGGATTATTCATTGTGTTTTAAGAAAAAAACCACGTTCTAATCATACGTTTTAGGTTTCTTTCAGTATTCCACTCTTTGTTGTAAGGTCTGGAAATAATTAAACCTACTAGACTCCAAAAGAAATGCATATCCAAAGGAGAAATCTCAAGATGGACTTCAAGTGTCTTATATTACAGAGAGTGAAGGGTGAATAAATAACATTCTGAGATGAACTAACCTGGGGATCACTAGTTTGGGCCCTGGTTTTCTGTAGGTGATAGCTATTTGCAAGTGTCTGATGAGCACTGGATAGCTGCGTGTACAGCTACCGATACAAATAGTTTCTGGGAGCAATGTCTGTTCAGAGGAGCACTGTGTAAGCTCTCCCTGACTCTTCAATGGAGCTATGTTTTAGGTCATGGCAATTTGTTCCTCTTTCCAGATCTCTGACATATCCATTGGGAAGGCTTGGTGCCTTACATCAGCAGGCAGCATCTTCATCGTATAGTTCCCTTGTAGTGGTTCATGCTTCTTGCTCAGTGAAAAAACTGTGCTGAGGCCTGAACCAAACTTGCAGGTGGAAAGAGACCCTGCATGAAGAGGTATTATAACTTCAACATCATTTTTGTAGGTCTTTTTACATTAGAAGAAGTAGACCCAGGGTCTACATAGTGAATGTCCCCCAAACTGCAGCATTAGAAATTTAATCTAAATACACCTTTCTAAACCTCTCTGAAACCATGTGGGCAAGACTTCTAAGCCTGGGCATTTCCAGGATTTTCCATCCATCTGAACTTGGAAGAAAAACTCTAATTATCACATGGCTCCAAAAGTTCAGAACTGGAAACATTTGTACATCTCCAAGGCAGGAATTTAATTCTTGTGATGAACCAGGCTTTTAAGAATCCAGACAGGTTACTGCTTGATATCATAAGGCCCTAAAAAAAAAAAAAAAAAAAAAAGCTCAGGAGAAGGCATTTTTTCACTCATCTTCACTTCTGGCTGTATACCAGTGATATGCCTGTGTGGTTTCAGAGCTGTCAGAGTCAGGATGGTATTTCAGTGGTGGTTGAAACAACAACAACTGGATAATTTCTGGATAAATTATATAGTAAACAAGGTAGTGGTTTACATGCTCTGGGCAGTGACATTTTTTTTAGTAACTTTCAGTAATTTTTAATATATTTTCCATACACAAATTCCTTCCATTGCAACTGTTAACCTGATAAAAATCTGGGCTTAATATAAGTTGATCTTTCTATTTCACAACTTCTAGCTCTTAAGAAGAAGACATAGTGGTGACATGTAGAATGTACCGTTTCTTCTTGGCAGAGGTGGGCATTTTACTTCCCAAAAATCAAAACAAGATTTATAACAAAATAAACATTTTATTGAAATGAATGGGAGGCGGAGGCTGGCCAAGATGAGTAATATGCTTATAATAACCCTCAAGCTTCTTCTCTGGCTGACTAGATTCATCCAGAGGAAGCTTCTTCAGCTCCAGCATCAACACACAGAAGATTTTTTGCAATTACAGAAGTACCCCTTGCATTGAGTGTAAACACGGCAAAATGATAATAGTGGACGAGGGTATTGGTGGGAACAAGGCAACCTGGAACTTTATCTGGTTTCACAATATTGGAAAAGCTGTGCGTGTGGTTTTTTATTATTTCCCCAAGGCAGGAGGATTTGCTGGAGATGCCATGCTGATGTGTGCAATTTATATTTTTTTCTGATGGGGAGCAATGGGAAAGCCCCATTTCTTCCTCTTGGAGCTGTATCAGAAATAGCCCCTTTACTTTGTGCTACTGCAGTGAAAGCAGTGACAGCAGGAGGTGGAAGGACCTTGTGGATGGAGCAAGAGTTGGAGGTTGATAATTGCTTTGGGACCTGGTTGCAGGCTTTAGTTACTACATTTCTTTCTTATTCACTGGTTTTCTTTTTTCTTTACCCTCCTTCCCCCCCCCCCCCCCCCCCCCCCCCCCCATTTTATCCTCTCCCCACCTCATGTCAAATTTTCTTAGATTGCAAATGTCAAGGGCTGGTTAGAGATAGAAACTCCCATTAAAGTTTCAACTCTTAAGTGTTGAGGTTTTTAAGCATTAACGTGTTAGGGTTAATGCTTAAGCATTACTCTCTGGCAGTAATCCTCCTTGAAGACAAGCCTGAGCCTTGGCCTTTATGAGAAGATTTTTGGGACTACAGTGCTGTAGGGCAAGCAGCTGCATGCAGGGATCCAGTCTGGCCATGGGATGTGAGCAGGACTGGTGGTGAGCACGGTGTGTGGGACGGACAGACAGGTGACATGGGAGGCTGCCTGCATGCAAACTCGGGAACGAGCTGCTTGTATGTGAGCAGAGTGGGCTGTGGATGGAGATGATGCAGGATTTCTCCTAAGCCCCAGCTGAAAAATACTTCATCCCACCCTGCAGACCTGAGGGGACTGCTTGGTGCCACTTGCTGCTTAGCTTGCTGCCAGTGTAATCAAGAGCCTTGCAAGTTGTTAGGGCCACTTGACATCTTGATTAGTCTGTCCTGTCACAACCCCAGTTGTTGCAGAAATATGTGGAAAAACAGAATTGGGTCATGCCTTCATTTGCGATCTCACCTAGCTGTAGCTTCTGCTTTTGCGTCTTTGATGTTTGTCAGTCACTGTATTCAAGGACACGCATGCTTTGGCTTCTGAGCTGGAATCTCATCCCCTTCTACTTTGTGTGCAGGGGCCTCTCCTCTCTGCAGCAGCCTATAGGATTTTTGTGGTCTGAGTTGCTTGAAAAGATGTGCGAAAGGAGCCAACCAACCCATTGCAGAGAAGCGGAGCAGTGTTACCCTTGCCCACTCCCCTCTTTTGGGTGCTCAGTGACCACAGTATGGTTTCCACCGGCGACATCTCAGGGGACTGATCCTTTGTGGCTGACTGCAATGTCCTTGATGTTCATGTGGTTGATGGATGGGAGGTCTGCTGATCAGCAGCTTCCTCCCTGTGCTTCTGCAGAAATGTTACATTTCTGGAACGAAGTATGTTCTTTGCATGTCAAATGGCAATGGGGTGTTTTTGCAGCTCTCCTGGCAGCCCACAGGCTTGGCATATTGCACACAGAAGAGCTGCCAAGGGTACACACTTTAAAAAAAATTAAAAAAAAAAAAATCCCTCATAGGCAACTGACAGAGTTAGGTGCCAGATTAATCAGGACTCCCCATTGTCTCTCTGAGACAAATGCTCAGATTAAATCTATTGTTGTTGGGCTTGATGGGACAAAGTGTTACTGAGTTACATCATAGCTATAATGTGGAAACTGGAACACAGCACAATTTATGAAGGAATGTTCCCTGGTATTGTTTAGAAATATCACCACAGAAGAAGTTTGTGGGAATGATTATTTGAAATCTGCTGGCCTAACAGCGGCTTGAGCCCAGCTTCAGGATGCCTAGCTAGGCTCTGCTCCATGGCTTAAGTGAACTGTTTAACCTTTGTGCCTCTGCTTCACCCTTTGTTAGCAGTCATGTTAAAAATACTCGTCTGCCTTCCTGCAGGCATTTGTCAGTGTTTCTGACTGGCCCTGGCACACACACCAGTGCTAGTGTTGCAGACTTTCGCCATGTGCGCTGGACCTGCTGGTTCCTTATCCTTCTCTGTCTAACCCGGTCATCACGTTCTCATCGCTGTAGCGTCTCAGGGGTGATTTTGTAGTGGCTGGTGGCCTCCTCCGCCGATGAGAGGTCACCTCCTGCACTGCCGTGGGGCCTGGGGCTGCCGGGTGGGCTGGGAGCTGCTCCATCGGCCTGGCCCTGGCACGTGTCCATGGCTTCCTCAGCCTCCTCAGGGGTCCGTACCTGGGCCGAAATATATACAGCATTGTGTGTGAACAGGGGGCAGGGACACGCTGCAAGCCAGGGCCATGTAGCGAGCATTGTGTGAGGACGGCCCGGCCCTACATGACAGGAGAAAGCATGCAAAGCGCGGGTTGTGCAAGAGGCAGCAGTGATGAGGCCTCAAAGAAGCTACTGCGGGATTTGAAAAAGGTGGGAATCAGACTGTCTCGTCTAGCCACCTTATGCGACTCCTAATAAAAGACACATATATCCACGAGAGACACTGTCTGCATGGGATTGTATCCAGATTTTGCAGCTCAAGTCCATCTCCACCCAGGCTGAATCCTCCCTAATTTCTGGGAGTCCTTAGCTCACAGGGCTTGCAGATGTGGCAGAAGGCCGCGGATAACTTGAGCAATCTTATGGTTGCTGGTATTAAGCTGAACTCTGAAATTCAGAGAGAGAGCCAGCAGCCTCTTTCTCACTGACAGTTACGGGACCGTGCAGCAAAACAACAAAGTGCTTTGTATGTACTGAGCGCCATCTGACATTTGGTAACTGTAAACAAGGCATCAAGATGTCTCTTTTGCTTCAGTTGTGAAGGGGGAGAACTATTCATTCTCTAAATTTCTTCCTTTAATTTTATGGCAAGCTGAATTTTAAATTCTTATTGTCACGAGCAGCTACTTAAAATGATGACTTAGATTTGGATAACTTAAATCAATTACACGTGAGGTTTCATGAAGCAAATAAAAAATTTGCTACAGGTGCATTGACCTGTTGTGCTGTGTGTTACGTTTATGGCTGCTGCTAAAATCCAGTTGTGCAGCCTGAAAGCTCAGCTCTCATCTCTGTAAAAATGTACAGTTAGGGGACACTGATGGGACAAAAGGCACAGGAGATTTAGGGAAAAAATCAGCACCTGTAGGTATCTTAACTGTAGTTTGGGGTGGTATTTAACAGGTCAGGTTTATCATGGTAGCGAATCATAATCTCGTCTAATTTCAGAAATTGTTTGAGATACTCCAGGCTCTGAGGAAAATCTTGAGGAAATCTCTGAGGAAATTTTGATACCAAAAATGCTCATCCTTTGAAGGACTTCCGTGACCTGGGTGAGTCACCTGCTCAAGTGCCTTTCTTCATTCTTGTGCTGTTTGCGTGGAGGAAAGGGGCATGAACCTCAAAGGTGCGCTGGTTGCTGTATATGCTCAGGCTCTGTCTAATGTAGCTGGGCACTGCATTCGATTAAAGACAGTCATGTGGTGTTCCCCTCTTATGTATGCCTTTTTGTTTTGGGAAGCATACAGGTGCAAAGTACTTGGATGTATTGTAACTTGTTAACTTAAAGGCCTCAAAACCACCATTTCCTCATTTACAAGGCTTTATTCATGAAGAGAGTTATGATCAGGCACAACTTATTCTGGGATAAGAGACTCCAATTCAAAGATGCACAAATTATTTGCACAAAAGTAAATGTTTTCTAGTTATATGAAAGCCCTGACATTCCTGAGAAAAGATATTTTAAATTTTTTTAAAGGCTTTTCTACTCTAAAGGGCCAATGTAAACTTACAGGACTCCAGAACAGAAAAGAGGGTGGAGAAGGAAGTTTTCTTTATGATGCTGTGTCTTTTCTTATCTTCCTCTATGTTGGGGTCAGATGAGGCCAAGGAGCTGGGTGTGACCTGGGCTTTAGCAACATATATGAGCTGTCCTGAGTACGGTTCTCACTGGCACATCTGACACTGGCTTATTCGATTGTCTGACTGTTGGAAAGGAGATCCTTGACCTTCAATCTCATTATCCCTAAACAAAGGAGGAGAACGTGCAGGGTCAGTGGCTTTACCTGTACTGGATTGTACCACATCTTCCTTCCCTTCGTCTCTTCTTCTCTTGTCTTTGCCTTTATCTTTGTTTTTCTCTCCACTTTTTGTTTTGTTTTGGTTTTCCCTGATTTCAGGAGGCAGGGGGAATTCTAAGTTAAAGCAAATACAACCTGTGGCACCAGCAGGCAGCTTTTGAGTTGTAATCTCCTGGGTTGTGTTGTCATAACTTTGTCAGTGTTTTGGCCATAAACATGCCACGCTCACTTATGAGGCAAGGGCCATGCCATATGTTAATTTTGTCTGGCAGTGTGTGCTTAGAAAATAAAAGATTTCTCTGTCACATGTGTTTAGAAGAGAAGCTAATTAGAAAGGAATGTTAACATATGGCATTAACCAACAATTGCAACATAACAGTAAAGCTAAATTTGGTACTAGTGAAAGGGCATAAGCCAAGTACCTAGACCAGCAGACAAAAATCGTTGCTGTTACCAAAAATGGTTTGTTGATGATATTGAAACTAGTGAGAACAGTTCAGCTGACAGCTTGAAGATCAACATCAGAATTGGAAGTGCAAACAGATTCAAAAAAGTAGTGATAGAACTACTTCAGAAAGAGATGACTGCATGGATTAGTGGCCTCATCAATTGATGAAGTTAGCTTCAACTCCAGCTGGTGAAACTGTACCACTGTCTTCCACAAGCCGTGATAATTTATGCCCTCTGACAGCTTCATTTTGGGGGGTTTAGAGAAGGTCTTTGTTTAGATCTGAGAATGTGCTGTGCCATTCAGGTCTGCTAATCTGGTATGTAATCGGAGCTGCCAACCCTGCACACCAGGCATGGCTGAGGATGTAAATCTTCTACCGCAGAATGCTAAATCCATTAGTGTAATAAATTGTCTCTGTGCATGGAGTATAGTAAGCAACATTTAGGGTGCCAGTTCTGGTCTCGTGGGTTTATTGCAGCCACCAACAAAGACGGGGAAAATGTGTAGTGTTATGGGATGTATCCTCAGACAATTCAAGTGAGCTATGGTGAAGGAAACTGCTGAAAATACATGTAATGCTGTGAAGAGTGTATTCAAGACAATGTGAACAAGGACTGTGTGTTCTCATCCTGGGAGGACAAGAAATAAATACTGTAAAACTGCTTTAGGAACGGCAGCTCAACATAACACAAGGACACAACGAAGTAGCAAAATATTAGTTGGAAAGGTTCCAAGGATGGAAAACTTGTGACCAAGAAACCCCGCTTCTTCCAGAAAGCAATGAAATAGAAAAGGTCATGAAGACGTAGGAATGAGAGAAGGAAAGTCTATCAGCAGTGAAGCTGATCACAGGACCTGAGCACTGAAACAAAATATCGTAGCATTATATAGGCAAAACAGTGATCGGGTTTTGAGTTATTAGCATGAGAGTAACTAGTGATGTGCTTTTGTTGTCAATGGAAATTATGGAAGGAAAGTAGCTCAACAGGCAGAAGGAGCTAAGCCTTCCTGAGGGGAAAATAAGGGAGAGTAGCCTGACATGTGCAAAGGGAATAAGATGCCTTCTAATATTAGGGAAGACATTAGTGGTTGCTGGGAAGGATGAGAAATTAGCCTCATGCCTTCAGAAAGCAATACATGCCAATCCTTTGACTCAGGAATACAGACACTGCTTTTGGTGGATCACAGTATCTGCTTGGATGTGACAGTGTAATGCTGTTACCAAGCATGCTATTTTAACTCGGTGTTTTTCTGAAGATTCAGGCTTGTTAAATGTCCATAACTCCTAGTTTTTGAGATTTACTATAGTCTGCATTTCCTGGGAGATATTTATCAGACTTTCAGTGCCGAGAAGCAGTTTTTCCTAGAGGGAGAATTTAAGATATTTTAGATGTATTCAGATGATAACTTTAGCTAGCTGAGTGGGACTCGGGAGTCATTATGGGCAGAGTGATTGAAAGAAGCCCTCTGTATTCAGTAATGCAGCTCCACGTGGTTCTCTGTCTTCCAGGAAAAATGCCATTTCCATTGCCTGAGAAGCTGAAGTGCTTAAAATAGGTAGTGCCTCTGGAGCAACATGGGACCAAAAGTAGTTTGTGGGTTACTGCCAGACCCCATGCCTGACGGCGTTGTGTTCCAATGCCTTGTGGAGGTAAGATCTCAGCACACATCAGCCCACGACCATCAGATTTCCTTGAGAGGAAGACCTGGGTATGTTGGCTGGCAGGGAGCTATATATTAACCAGTAAAGAAAGATTAAACCTGGTGAATCAAACAGCACCAAAGGCTGGTCTCAGTCTCTGACTTACTGTTGTCCATGCTGTCTAATCTTCAGCACGCTCCCTGGCACTGCCCTTGAGTCACTCCTGGTGTCACCATCCCAGGCAAGGGCCACAGGGGCAGTCTGGAAGAGACCGTGCACCGAGGTCTGTTCCCAGGAGACAGCCTGCCCAGTCCCAGCACGTCAGGACAGAGGGCTTAGCTGCATGGGTACAAAGCCAGCAGAGCCACATGGACTGTTTTGTGATTCATCAGCCTTTGGTCCAGGACCCCAAATAAGTCTCACTACTTGTGTCTGTATGAAGGTTTTTGCCCATAGGATTAAGGAGATTCACCATGTCTGGACTCAGAGGTACATTTTCTAGGAGTACAGATCTAATCCCTGGTTGAAAACTGGTAGGAAACAATAAGCATATATATAATTGAACATAAATTCCTCACAATTTAATTCCTAATTTATGTTAGTAAAGATCAGTTTTCTCTTTTTCCCCATTGATATGCAGAAGGAGCCTAGCTGATCAGCTTATACTGATGACTTTCAAAGGCTGGAAATTAATTGAGTTCAGTCCTCCCTAGGTGTGTCCCTGTCTACTCTGGAAGCTGGAGAAATGCCCCTGCTCTTCTCCTGTCCTCTTTACACAGGTCCCTCTGTGTAAAGGCTGTGGGTGTCTCTGGCTGTGAGCTCATTGCACAGACGTGCAATGTGAAGTGGGAGCATTCCTGCAGCCTCCTTTCAGGTGGGCTTTTTGTTTAGCTTTTTGTTTAGCTTGATGTATCCTTTTCTTGGTATTTTTAAAAGTCTTCCTCTGGTCTCAGTTTCTGCTGTTCCAGGCATCTTTTATTTATTTATTTTTATTGCACAATGTGTCTAGAGGTTTTAATGGGACACCTTAACAGGGCTAAACAAGCATCAGTCAAACTCCAAATACTTTAAGGAGGCATTTCATTGTTTTAAAACTGTTTTTAAGTGACTGATTGGATTGCTAGCAGTGAAATGAAGTGGTTATTTGCCTAAAAAAAACACCTTAAAGTCTTTACCACACATCAGAGTTACAGCCTAAGGCACTGGTATCCCACCATCTCCAGCAAAAATACACCTGTTGTGCACAATCATCACTTTGCCTGTGTTATCTCCAGCCTAAGGCCATGAGAATATAAATATAGATGAATTTCTCATTAACTTTAAGGGACTGCACGTGCTTCACTATACTAACAACACCTTTTCTTATTCCACTGGTGCAAGGCCTTTGCCCATGCTGCAAACCTGATGCGTGTCCTCCACATCACTGCTCAGCTAAGGCCAATAAAAATATCTGGGGACTTTCTCCTTAAGTTCTAATTCTCAAACAACCTGTGTGGACTCTTCCACCAGTATTCTTCCATAATGTGTTATTGAGCATCTTGTTAGTGATTTCAACAAAATCCTGCCTGTTACTGTGACCTCCATCTTGAATTGTTGGGAATATGCTACCTGACCCAACTGTGTTTTAATTACTGTTGAATTCTCCGCAGTATCTCTGGCAATTGCAGTCACTGTTTGTTCTGAGATCAGACTTTTTTTTTTTTCTTGATATAACTGTTACATGGTCTTTGCTCTCCTATATTTTTGTCAAACCCTGTACAGAAAAGTTCTTCAGTCCCTCGCTCTACCCCACATTTGACTTCAATTTGCAGAGCACATAATCTCTACAGTTCTGAACTAGGGGCAGTACTTGACAATATACACCAATAGCGGATTGTATTGTACATGAGGATGAAATGTTTTTAACCCCTAAGCCAAAGCTGCTTTCTTTATTTCAGCACAGTGACGCTGTTTTTGTTAGCGTGGGTACACAAATCACTTGTCTCTGTTTTTGCTGCTGCTCCAAGTGGACTGAACTGGTGTCTCATTTTTGTGCGTCTGGGAACATCCTGGTTGTGCGCTCCTGCGTTCTACTGCAGGATTGGTGCTTGGTCAACTCCGACTCTTTCAGATTTGTCTCCTCAGTTTACCAGACGCTTACAAAATAGATTTCGGTTTCCTATTCTGGACACACAATCTCCCTACATCATTTATCACATTCAGGACTCCCTGTATTCCTCCTTACCTGTTACAGTGGGCATGCTGAAGACAGCATTATCCTGCTTGCAGCCAAACTGCCTAATCCCATGCTTACTTCCCTCTCCTTGGGGTTTACCTTGGAATTATCATGCTGTTCTTCTTTTTGCTAGTTTTGCTTTGTCCATTGGTATTCTTTTCAAAACTTCCCGTATCCTCCAAACACTTTGATGGCTTTTCCTTAAATCAAATTAGAATCAAAAGAAACTCCCTATCAAACATTACCTAATGGCTTCTGGTAAAGCACACCAAGTGCCGAGCACGAGCCAAGCAGCAGCCTGCGGCAGGTGTGGGCACACCTCAGTGAGCTGTGCCCACGCTCAGCCCCAGCTGCGAAGCAGAGGCTGGGAAACATCTGAGATGGCTGCAGAAATGTCAGGGCAGATCCTGGAGCAGTGCTTCTGCTGAACAGAAGATGCCTTTGTACTGTATGCCTCCCCTGTGCCCCAGGGCTTGGGAAGAGAAAACACTTAAAGGTTCCTGATACCTGGAGGTGTCACTGGCTCCTTTGTTTCTTGCATGCCTTTTTTCCCTTAACCTGTGTGCGTGTATGGTTTGAGGGCAGAGCAAATGATATTTTTAGTAGCTAGCCACAGCCACGATGACTGGAGTGCTCTCTGTTTGCTCAGTAATAGCATTATCCATTAATCTCCTCTGCCTATGGTTATCAAATTTACTTGGGCCAGAAGATGGTTATTGCCTCATAAACAGAAGCATTAGCCAGTAAAACCTCTGAGATGTGATGGTTTATGGTAAGGATTAACACGCAGGTACAGAGTGTGTCCCCATGCTGCGGTGCCTTTTGCACAGCAGAACTGTCCCAGAGTGACCGCCTGGTCGCCGGCCAGCATTGCAGGGACTGCTCTTTGTTAATATTCCTCTCTTCCCTCTTAAATCCTTGTCATGGACCAAAGTTTCCTCCCCTGTGAACTTATAAGTTGTTTTAGTGATGTTTCTTTCCCCACGCTGCTGCTCTTGCGTCATTTGCAGGTGTTCAAAGGAGTAAGTGCAGCCTCAGAATCCCACAGTTTTGTGCCAAGAGGAAGTGGAAATGTGTTTGTAGTTTTATTGATTTCAGCGAAATCTTGTGGAGGGAAAAAAGAAGAATACTTCCCCCTAATCGCTTTGGTTACCTTCTTTGGTCTTCTTAAATTAAAGAATGAGCACATCATCTTTATGCACCCACTAAATACCCCAAACCCATTAGCAATATTTGGAAGAAGCATTCATGTCATTCCTATATGTCATTATTGCATTTCTGCTTCCCGTTGTTAGAGTGGATCCAGTCCTGTCTTCCAGCTCCTGTTAGTCCCCTCTGCAGTGAGGAGTGGTGTCTTCCCTCCATCACCTCTACTTCAGCTGGCAAAGGAAGAAGCAGCACAACTGGAAGAGATGGTGTGCCACCCCGTGCTGTAGGGCTGGTCTGTCTCTCCCCGTGCTTGCTCAGACAGCTCCCGTGTCACCACGGTTTGCATCTGCTGGCAGCAGGCAGGGAAGTGTGGAGCCCGTAATTTATGGTGCCTTATTATCTTTGCTGCGGGTGGGAGGATTGCAGGGAGCTGGAAGGGCCACAGGGAG
Organism: Anser anser; assembly: GCF_964211835.1. NCBI lineage: Eukaryota > Metazoa > Chordata > Aves > Anseriformes > Anatidae > Anser > Anser anser. The sequence continues at coordinate 14,416,466 of NC_139726.1, read as the reverse complement.
CAGGAGGGGAGGATTTGGCAAGGACCGGGTGATGTTAACCTATCTGCACGCAATTCGACTGCACCTTTATAAATAAGGTGCCAGTGTGTGGTATAGGAAATACTTGGGGTATGGAGAACTCAACAGAGCATCGGGACTGGGAGCTGCACAGAGGTCTGTGGTGAACACACCTTGATGCAATCTTTCCTTGGTTGAAGAAGGAGGGAAGGCAGGCATTTAGTGTTACCTTAGTGGCAAAGAAATCTCTTACATTTTTCTCAACTCTTCAATTAATTTGTGACTGGCTAAAATTCAGAGATGTTTTGCAGGAATCTTTGATTTGAGACATCAGTTTAGTTTCCTCCACTGGAGTGAAGCTTCTCTGACAGTGTTTGCCACTTGGCATTAGTGTGCTGAGTGGTTTAAATCAGTAACAGTGAAGAGGGACATGGAAACGTGACTGGTCTTACCTGGTCTGAACTGTTTGTCTAGACTTGAGCGTCAAGTTGTTGCTGAAAGGGATGTTCTCAGATGCTGTACTACTAAGAAAATATTTTGGATCCTCTTTCTGTAGTCAGCTGCTAAAATTAGTTGTTCTTTGCAATACTTCCCCTAGCCTGTCCAACCTTTGCCGTCAATCTAGCGAAACCTGACACTAAGAGAACCAGCACTTACTGGATTTTCATCATGAATTTGCTAGTCATTTGTTTCCTATTATTTTGCTTAGCCTTGACCTTGTGATCCTTCCTTCAGAAGAGCTGGCTCTCGCTCACATGCTAGGAAAAAATCTGTCATGCTATACAATCTACCAGTCAAAGTAAACGTATGGGTTTATTGTTCGTCACCTTGGTTATTGTAATCAAGTTACATGGCAGTAAATAGAAAGCCTGCAAGGACTGGCAGGATGGATTGGCTAAGACATATGTAGCAGCGAGGTCAGAAGGTCAGTGGATAGAGGGAGAACTGTCAAAAGTCAAGCCGAGCTGGATTTTGCAAACAAAAGCAAAATAAATAGTGGAAGAAGGTACTTTGGCCACACAAGAGGAGAACGATGAAACTCTTAGCAAGTGAACATGGACTTCATTTTCTGGTTTCGTAAATGACACTGCCTTGCTTAATGTGCTTCGCTTTACTTACATGCTGAAATAAGTGTGGATACAACACTGCTTCTAGAAGTATTGTAGGTATGAAGGCACTAATAACACAAAAGGAGGCATTTCCTCTGTGCAGTGAAAGATCAGAATAGGAGACCTCATATGAGCTTCATGTTATAGGACAGAGATTTCCAATCTTGTTTATAAATAATTTATAGATGAACTTCCAGCGGTATCCTCTGTAGCTCTGGTTGACATCTCTGGTGACTTCTAATCAAGGAAAATGAACTAAAAGCAGCCCAGAAGCAGAGAAGCACACCCAGAACAACTAGAACAACAGAAGGGCTGTTTTGCACAGGCAAGTGTAGGAACTTGGCTTGTTTGTACACTATTGCTGTATTAAGCTAAGTAAATTGGCAAAGGATGGGAGCGGACATGAATGTCTGTCCCTTTAGTTTCATTTCAAGCAGTTTGCAGAAATAGTGGGTGGCTGGAGTGTTTGACCTGGCAGGTCCTAGTTTCTAAACTTAATTAGTGATATTTTATATACATACATGCGTGCATATAATATTTCCCTTTGGAAAAAGTCCTGGTAACACCAGTGTGATTTCTGCCTGGCTTTGGACTGGCCTGCAGAGTTTAGGGTTTGCTGGAAGCCTTTAGGCATGATGTTTTGTCATGTCACGGTGGCTGTGTGTATGTACTCCCTGCCCACTGCGTGGTGCTGCGATCCCTGCCAGGTGGTGACAGCGGGCACTGGTGTGACCATCTGAACCAGTGCTCTGTTGGCTACTTCTGCATTTCTCTCGTCTTCTCTGGTGTGTCAGCTGAAATGGTCTAAACCGGCAAGTGATTGAGGACTTTGAGCGCCCAGCTTGAGGTATGCTGTCAGGCACCATCATTCTTCTCCTACCAGTATTTCAAGGCAGTGACATGCCAGTAAAAATAAAATGGCGTACATGCCTATTACAAAGAAAATGCCCTGATGGGATGATTACAGTGATTTCATACCTATAAATCTCCGTGTCAGCTGTGGAAAAGTGCCCATGGTTTTGCAGTAGGAGGGGTGACATGCGGTGTGTGTAACAGGAGGGGAAGCTGCGTGGCCGTGCTGCCTGAACCCCGCATACCTGTCCCACTCCGGTGAGCTTGCTTCCGCCTCTGGCTTTGAGGGAGGTAGCTGCAGCTGAGGTTAGCCGAGGACACGTTTACAACTGCTCGTGCTTTTATATATGGGTTTTCTGAGATGCAGTTTATATGTGTGAAAGTGTAGCAGCCCAAACTGATGGCAATCAAAGTTATTGGCAAGTAGTATCTACTTATTGTCACTGCTGGGAGTAGTGTGCAATTAAAAGGATTTCCATAGCCACCCAGAGTGGTGTTTCAAGGATCATTTCCCTTTAGCTTTCCTTGCAAGAGACTGATTGCTGATAGAAAGGACATAATTTTCAACCTGTTTGAACTGGTTGCATCCAGTTTTCCATAAAACCTATTACTGTTTTGAAACCAAGGAATGCTCTTTAGAAAAGATAGTGAGACGGGAACGGCATACACTCAGACCAACCTGGCTGAGGAAATACTGAATGTTTGTGCATAATGAACATAATGCATACACCTGTGTGCACACATATACATGCTGCTTTCATTTATATAGCTCTCTGTGAAATAACACTGGCTCTATTTCTCAAGAGTCAAAGATTTATCTACAGAAAAATAACATTTTAATGTTTTGCTCATTTGTTCAGTGTTATATCCCTGTTTGCTCTTTCAGTGACAAGCTGGAAACTGCTCAGAGATATGCTAATCTGAAGTTTATTGGTGGAATTCTTCTGTTTTATTTTTTGAGTGAGTTTATGCAGTGTGCCTGTGCTGACACTGACTGGAAAATGTTATCTTTCCTTTATCACAGTGCCCATTGTACAAGGGGCTGGCACTCATTTCTGAAGGATTTCAGAATATCTACCTTTGAAAATCCATCTATTCTGCAATATGCAATCGCTATCAGAGCATAAACATAAACATCCTCTATGAAATAGATCTCCTCTATCCTAGTTTTAAGTTTTTAAGCCCCCATGAACAGAATTTCATGTGTCACATTCAAAGACTCAAAGCTGTTCTGAGAAGCTGTGAACAACAGCAGGCTACGGAGGTGACCAGTGATGTTTCTGATAGCACGTGTGTGACTTGGGGACTCACACATGCATGGGATCCTCATTACATGCACTGTATAAAACGATCTGTTTCCCCAGCAAAGGTGGTCTGCAGTTGATGTTCTCGACTTCAGCTCATCACCACTGCATGCTGACAGCAATTTTTACATGTAGGGACGTTTACACGCCAAGCCAAAGGCTGGAGTTTCTGCAGAGAGTTTCTGAAATAGTGCATGTTCCTGCAGGTTCCTTCATAGAAACCTTACCTGTAATGCCGTCAGATCGTCTTGTTGGGATTAGTGTGTTGTCAGTCTGGTTGTTGCTCCTGCTTGCCTTTAATTTCTAATCTAAGTGCAAGCTGTGAATTATTTTGATTTGGTTCCTATACTGTACTCATGGGGAAAAAAGGAATGCATTTAGGATCATATACTGTGTGGCTGAGAGTGAAAAACTTGGCAGTGTGAAGTTTCATGAATTCCTCAGGGATGATACGAAGCACAGACTTGAAATCCCTGCCAGAGTGGTCAGAGAAATACAAATTTTATGAGATACTTCTAGAATTTGCAAAGATTTTTGAGGGTAGAACCAACAGTCATTTCAAGTGTATGTATCCATGACCTAGAAAAGATTGTTCTTGGGGTTCTGTGATCTAATGTGGTTCGTGTTATAGACATCCACAACAATTTTAATAGCTGCTTTGTTACCAGTGGTCCTGTTATACTGAGCTCACCAAAGACATCTTTAACAGGCATGTGAGCTCGCAGAGGGCACCTCGATGACATTGCACAAATGAGACACTACCACGTATGAAGCAACTGCATGACTTGTATTTTTACTTCGGTTAAAATGTAACCAAAACATAATCTCTTGTATATGGCTGTATGAGAGACTAAATCACATGCAGTAGCATAGACATAGTGGCACTACCATAAAGTTAAGTGATTGTTAGAAGATTAAGAGTTGGCACTTGAAGATCAAAAAGGGCCCTTCGAAATGTGGGTTATTAATCTTTGCAATTCTAGTAATTATATTGTATTATCTTATGTTATACTATATTTTACTATGCTCTTTATAGTGCTCTTTTTGTCACGGCCCAAACAACTGGAGGTGTATTTGAAGTGTGGTTTTAGAGCACCAGTAGTGCTTTTGGAAGTTGGCTGCAACTATTTCACTGGTGGTGAAATGACAAACGGGGGACCAAAATTTCAGTAGATTTGTAGCTTTTATTCTCTCACCCATTTGTCTGTTCAGCTGGACTATGCTTCTTACATCGGGCATTGGCAAGATTGATACTGGCAGAGTACGTTCACCTCTAGAGCATTTTAAAAGTAAGAAAAAAAAGGGCACTGAAAAAATGTACCCAAAATGTCACTGGGATTCGAGAAGCCTCCCTTTACTGTAAGAGGTATAAGAAGCTCCCTCTACCTTTATAATTTATGGTAGGTCAGGCTCAGAGGTGACTTTATCACCTACATACTAGCAGAACCAAGAGCAGCATGCCATCTCTTCTGGAGAGAGCAGTTAACACGAAGTGCCCACAGCCAGCCAAAGAAAGGCACTGGAACTTAAAAATAAAGCATAACTTTTAATTGGGAAGGTGATTACGCAAATTACCATTTGATGTCATTGATTACCTGTGTTTGTGTAACTACTGGATGGGGTCTCTGCTGAAAGGTATGTTTTAGTCAGACTGAGGCACTATTTTAAGCAGAAAAAGCCATTTGAATAAGTAAAAAAAAAAAAAAAAAAACAAAAACTGACAATCAAAAGGGTTCCTTTTTGGCTTTAACTTATCTGAGTCACTAGAACATTAGCTTTTTGTTTTATTTTTTTTCAGCCATGCCTTTTACAAAGTTCAGTATACCTTGCCCAGCGGTCAGTCCTGGGAAAAGACCCAAGCACATAGTGGGCCAGATGCTTGAAATTTGGTGATTGAAGTTTATTCCTTTCTGCTATATTTTGCAGGTCTTAGGCCACAATATTCTTCATCATATCCAAACATTTCTGTCCTTGGTGGTCCTTTCTGATCCTCTCTGGGGAGAGAGGTGCATATGTGTGTTTTCCTTTGTTGTTTTCCCCTCTTTGGGAGAGGGGTGTGCCTTGCAGGGAGGATGGGGGTATGTGATGGAGAACTGCCCCCTGAGCTTTCTACGAGACATCAGCCTATTGCAAATACAGGGCTGAATGTTTCTCAAAAATGAAGTCTCAGGGTATTAACGCTGTAGATGTACAGATTTTTTGTACTCTACTTCTTGGCAAATGTACTCAGTAGTCCTCTTCTTGGTTTAAAAAAATAAATCACAATTGTGCTGGCAGAAAAAATGAAAGGGGAAATCCTTTTGCCTAATACTCAAAACATGGGAAAGTTTTCTGTTTTTTTTTTAATAAAAAAAAGTTAAAAGTACTTTTCAAACACTTGGATGAGTCACATTGCACTGTTAAAAAGTACTGTAAACCCTGAACTCACAAGAATGGAAAAAAAATCCTAGTTTTGATCATTCTCTCCTGAGATGAAGAGGTAACTTTCTATTGAATGCAAATGCTGCTTGCCACTCACTGTCCCAGATCGGTCAGCCAGCAGTGGAGCATATGGAACAGCTGCTACCAGCTCTCGTGGTGGACATCAACGCCTACCAGCCGTTGCAATGGTAGCTCAGACTTCATCCCTGTGACCACAGAGCGGAGCAGCTGGTGTGCAGTACTGCAGGCTGCAGCAGTGGCTGCTAGCTGGGGCTCCCGGCACGGACAACAGTTGGAAATGGGGCTCTCCTGGGTTGTAAAGGCATGCAGTGCGTGCAAAGATAGGGTTTTCCAAGTATTGCTTCCACATGGAAGAGGCAGAAGCCACTTGGAAAAGAAATGTGGAAACCAGAATGATGATTGCTTTTAATTATGATGTGTTTTTGCAGTCTCAGTCAGGAAGGGTCTGATGGCGGGCCAAGGCATGGCTGAGGTGCAGTACCTTCTCCCTGAATGAAAAATTAGAGAGAATCCCCAAATCTTGCAACTCCTGTTGAGGTTTGGCACTCTGTTTCTGCTCCTCAGGGAAACTGCAGTTATCCTGGCAACTCCCCCAGCACCATCCCTACTCCTGAGATGACCAGACTGTGGCTTATCCTCTGTGTCCTCTCACAAGGGGTAGGAATGTCCCCATTCAGAAAGCCCTGTACAGGCTAACGTGAATTTACTACAACCCAAATCACTCCAGGGTACCTGCGGAGATGTGCCAGGCTTCAGACCAGCCCAAAGCATCCCTGAGTGGTGGGGAGCTACCAGATAGACCAGATCAACCCTCTGAGATCCACATGCCAGGAGACAGCAGCAGGAAGGAGACCTCAGGCACACAACCATGTACAGAAACTGAGTTCTCAGACTTTCACTGGCATCACTCGTCCTAGCAAATCAAATAAATATAGAGGAAGACACAAGGGAGTTTTTGCAAGTTTTTTGCAAAATCCTGAAAGGAACATTCACATGTAGACACGTATGGATCTGAGAGACCTGCTCTGCCACTGACGGGAGCTCTTGGTTGACGGGTGAGATCCAGCACTGTTGTTTCCACGTGAAGGAGAAGGGCTGTGAGGTACTCAGGTATTTGTATGGTGTGAGATGGGTGATTTACAGCAAATATCCATCCACAGACCTGTGTTTTCTTCAGCACAAGAAAAATGGGTCAGTTTTTGGGCTTGCAGGTCTGAGTCTGCTTGAAAATGGTCCTTCCCAAGTGCTGCCAGTGGGACCATCTCCCTGTCTCAGCTTCAAGCCAACTTGTCAGCGGCAGTCAGGGACCATCATCTTTATGAATCAGTTCATTGATCCATTTCTGAGTGGGAGCATTAGGTTTCCCTGTTCTTGGTCACCCTAAGCTCTGGGTGGATGCTGTCTGTGGCTGGGTGACATCTCTGAAGCCTAAATGACCCAATGACCAGCCAGGCCAGGCAGACTTTTGTCTCCAACAACTGCTTGCAAGAAGCCACCTTTCCAGGGCATGCGTTGACTGCTCGGAAGGTGTTGCACTGGAGTCTCTTCTAATGAGCTGTGGGATCTGGGAGTTGTGCATTAGGCTAATCTTTCCAGGAATTTGACTTGAAAGATTACTGCATTTCCAAGTACGGGACTTGCCCATGCAAACGAACAGCTGGGTGTCTGAACTTCTATCTGACTCTATTTATTCTAGATGTTTAATGGCCCTTGTTCCTGCAGAGCTTTCTAAAGTCCAGCATAATGTCGGATGTGCCGAACGCCATAAAAAAAAGGCTCATCAATCTTGACAGATTTTTGTCTGGCACTTGTAAGTCAGCCCTGGAGACTCAGCCCTTTTATGAGCGTACTGTGTGCTTTTAAACGCATGTATAAGGACATTGAGGCATGAGGTTTGCATTTGCTTCGCACTGACCCGTGCCTGCAAGTGAACCAGCTGCGTAAAGCACACAGCGATGCTGTGCTCCCCTGCTGCTGGTGGTAGGGCTCCCCCACCCTGCTGGGGCCACCTGCCAGCAGCCCTGCGCCCCAAATCTCTGCAGCCTGGGGCTGAGCCGTGCTAGGGGGGACACCAGCCCCCTGACATTGAAGGACGGCCTGTCTCCTGCCAGACCTTGCTGCCGCTACTGTGACACCCAGGCCCTGTCCTCTCCTCACCATCTGACTGTTTTTTACCATTCCTGCCTGCCAGCGTACCACAGCCATCAAAACAGACATTCCCGGGGAAGTTGTGCAACTGTCACCGCTTAATCATTAACTGGGACATTCTGGCTGCTAATTTTTAAAATTTATTTCTGTATTTTGTGAGGGGAGGCGCTCGCTGGATGGGCAGGCCGGAACGCATGCGGAGGCCTGGCGCTCAGGCGTGCACCGCAGGCTAATCTTTGCCTTCTATTTGCGACACGAACCGCTCCGTGTACGCGAGGCTGGCCAGAACTGAAAGCAGGGCTTCAGTGACCAAGCAAGCGAAACTGGCTGTTACTCGCAAGGAGCTCTGGTTTTGTTGTCTGGAGGTCCGGGCTGAGAGGTGCGCTGTGCGTGGCAGTGCGCGCTGTGATGTGCTGCTGGCTCTCACCGCAAAGAACCTGCCCTTGTGATGGGCACGGCAACGGCAACAAGGCCAGGACCTGTGCTTCTGCATGTGGGCAGTCAGGTTGTCACAGTGTAATCCAAACCCCCACCAAGGTGCGAGGCTCCTCGGAGAAATATCTGGGCTGGGGCAGTTTGGGGAGTTGGGCAGTCACAGGGCTAACAACGTGGATGGGGTTTTCTTCCTGTGGCGCGTGGGTTGGTGGCTTGTTCACTCAGGCTTTGAGCTCTCTGAGCCTGGTCCTGGCTAGGAGCGGCTGGTACGGAGGCAACCCCTGCTTTCAACTTCATCCCCCACTTAGGGCCATGTCTTGCTATTCAACATGTCTTGGTCTGAGTCAGTATTTCAGCTATCCAGGTTAATTTCAGAGACAAGGAGATTTCGCAGCACTGAAATGATATGGATTCATCAGCAGAGCAGCAGTCCGAGTCCTTGCTCCTTTCATTAGTCCCCATGTCCCCCATAAATGCCCCTCTGTGACCCACCATCATCCCCTTTTGCAGTGGGTATTTTGAAAGGGAGAAGTGAAAGCAACTACAGCAGCCAGCTTTTCAGCCTGCACTTTCATCTCCAGCTTGCAGGGCCCTACAAAGCAGTGTGAAGGTCACTCCTTCTCCCCAAGGAGAAGGTAGGAGCAGAGGTGACAGCTGTCCTCAGGGCAGCACCAGCAGGGGAATCCAGGTTCCTGGCTCATCTGCCCTGTCCTGATTATCATCCTGATATCCCTGGGACCAGGAATGGTGCAGCAAAGTTAAAGCAACTTATGTGGCACTCAAAATATACTGAGCAAAGAATATTTCAGTCTAGCAAACAATCTCATGCTCCACGCAGAAATATTTGGACAGTTTCTGCTGTTGGTTACAGCCGTGGCACACCATGGCTTCCCAGTGAAGTCACTGAGCCCAGCTGGGTGTAGCTGAGGGTGGTGCTCATATTGTCTGGGCTAAATGTCAGCAAGGAACAGCAGCAGTTGAACGAGCAGGATTTCTAAGCATTTCCCTTCTCCTGGTCTCACACAGCCCTTGTTCTTGGATGGCTGAGGCAAAAGGGCAAGAGCAAAGTTATTTTTGATGGAAAGTACCTAAATGTTTTGTTCTTTTTGCATAGAAAAGAGCCGAAATGAGTTCTGGGTCTTGTAAACATCAACACCCAGCGTTCTGTGTATATAAACCAGCTGCTAGGAAAGCTTGATAAGTTTTAACCATGCTTTGAGTTTAAGGGACAAACAGGATGCATTGCTTAGCCCACAGGGCTCCAGCCCATGCTCCTGCAGATGTCTGGGGTTTTAGGCATTGCCTGTGCGCATCTGACCTGCAGCTCTGCTGGGGGTGGGCTCCACTGCCACACCAGAGCCTGGACTTGTGGGCACTCCTCCGCCACTTCGGTGCAAAGTCGGCTCTCATGGCTGAGGATGGACTTCTGTCTCCTCTGGGCACCCCCAGCCTGGTGGCAGTGGTGTGCTGGTCTTGCACTGGAGCAGGTATGGGGCATCCACGTGCTCCAGGTAAACTCTGGCAGCACCAGTGTTGAGCTAGGGAGTGAAGACAGGCAGACAGGCAATAAATGTCCACGGCTACTCCTGCTGGACCCAGCAGGGATGGTTGCTCTTGGACTTGAGAAGGGACCTGCACCTAGGTTAGCCACTTCTCCTACTTAACTCCTTAATCAGCTTGCAAATGAGTAAATGTCCAGGAAATCCAGGTTTTGAGTCAAATCACTCACGATAGCTTATAAACCTGAACCTTCACCCATAGAGAGGATGGGCTTAATGGACTCTTCATGTCCACCATGTCAGGCTTCCTACAGGTATGGGTGGATTATGTGCAACCAAATTGAGTTGGGTGTCCAAGGCTGCTACATCCACTAGTGGTGATACGAGAATTTGGGGAAAAGTGCCTGGTCCTAAGCCTTCCCACAAACTGTGACCCTGAATTTAGGCCTGATGTGAAATCACAGACCTTTCTTAACTCTGACACAACTTTGTCAATGTCACATGTAGGACACTTACTCTCCAGCAGGTAGCCCTGCACATGCTCTGAGGGGGGCTGCTGCCAGATGAGGGTAGGTAAGAGCAGGACTCCAAGCAGCTAAGGACTGGTATATTTACATTGCATATTTTGCTAATGTTGGTCTTCAAGAAACCAGTTGCAAAATTTGCTGCAGGGCTGCTTCTGCAACTGTGAGCCAGCCAGCAGCTGGAGCCTTGTGTCCAGGACAGGGGTTCATGAACTGCTGTCTAGGAAACTGTTCAGCACTTGGGAAAAGTTTCATTTTCTGTACTTGCTTTTCTTAATTTTTTTTTCAACATGTTCTGAAATGTTGCTCCTAACTAGATATGATTAAAACTAGATTCTTTCTTACTATCGTTTACATGGGATCAGTTAAGACTTAGTTTCTCAGTCTTCGACTGCAAATTTGCTATGTGATCCAATATGACCATGTCAGTAGGAAAAGGGTAGAATTCTATTTTGGTCTTAACCTGTCCTACCAGTTAGCATACGTACAGTTATATAATTATAGAAGTATGTGAAACTGGACTTAATTTATGTTCCTTTTACATAAGATTGAACACTACCGGCATACGTGCATTTATAAACTGTAAGTACACTAGCAGAGGGAAAGGAAGGGGAAAACTCGTACTGTCCTCATCAGACCAGCATGTTTATAGGCAAGCACCTTGCAGACATAGGGAAAAATGCAAAGCTACAATTTCCCAGGTCACAAAATGATGTTGGTCAGGTTTCTCACTCCTGCAGTTGTCATATCTGTTGGGAGCCTGGCTGTGATGCACCTACAGCAAAGCCAGGCTCTGTGCAGGACAACACTGTCCACAGTGCATACATTACTTGGAGCTCTTCTGCAGGCCTCTCCTGCTCCCTTCTGGTGAAGTCTTGAAATCCAGACCAGAGATTTTCTCCACATCTGTTTGATATTAGGATTGCTCTCAGAAGCTCTATGGTCAACACAGTCCTTGACATATGGTAGTTTAAGAAATATGGGGCATGCTGCGTGTGCCCCATCAGCAAGTTGAACCACTCATGGGTTCCATTTCTGCTTCCTCTTCAGGGGGAAATCCACAAAGCTTCATGGTAGCCAGTATTTTTTTTAGAGACTTTTGAGGTCTTCAGAGGATGTGTCACAGTAAGGATCACAGTTATAACAGTTCTTATAGAGACAGGTTGTGTCTCACAAGACATAAGGACATATAAAGTGACAAAGTACTGCCCATGGCACATTTAGTACTGGCTGCTTTTTTTTTTACCCCAAATTAAATATACTGTCAAATTAAATAAAAGAGCATTTATAATCACGTTTGAATGGTGTTTACAGATGAAGCTCTTACCCTAACCTGTTTTATGTACTATTCAGCTGCTCTGAATAGTTGAAAGAGACCAGTGAGGACCCGGGTAGAATTATCCCTTTGGTGGATAGGGAACTCCAACACAGAGACACAGCACTGTAGGGTCTATAAGAAGCTAAGGTCACAGAGGGAGCTCCAGGTCCTCTCCGGAGCCACCACCCCTTGAGCCAGTCACAAGAATCCTCTAATTGTTTGGAAAAATGGACTATACTGCTTTCAGCTTCGGGGTCTCTCCCTTGTGTGGCCAGTACCACTGTCCCAGCTCGCGACTGGGCCTGGAGGGAGGGCTGCCTGGTCGGCCAGGCTGTAGGTGCTGCCTTAGGCGCACATCGCAGCACCTCTGCTCCAGGGACATGCAGAGCTAATCCCCGGCTGGGTGGAGCTCTGCAGTTCCCAGGCTGAAAAAAATCAGCTTTATTTGTAATCAGAGTTCTTACCTGTACAATGGGCAACCCTAAACAGAAGGCAGTTAAAAAGAAGCCCAATGTTTATTACCGAACATTGTGTTAAACCCCATCATGTTTAACCTAAACATACAGCTTTCACAGGGCATGACTCACGCCTTTGATCATTGAGACTTGACAACAGCAGGTAAATTAACAGGTTGCAATACAAGAAACCTTTCCTAGAATGTCACTTTGCTGATCTTGTTGCAGGGTTGGGACCCGGGACAGGTATATTCTGAAAGAACCTACCTGTGTAGTGAACAAACAATAGGGATTTGACAGAAGGGTAAAACGTTCAAATCCAATGGGGTTGTGCTAGCAAATGTTACTGTGTAAAAAGCAAGACAGTAAAAAATCCTTTTGTTGGGTTAGGTTATATCACTCAGGCTAAACTGTCCTAGCAAGAGGGTTTTTTGTTTGTTTGTTTTGGTAACCTGTCATCATTAGTTTCTCCTTGGAGATAAAGTTCAATCAGAGAAATATTTTGGAGTATAGACTAATCTCCTCTTCCTACAGACTCTCATGTCTCCAGGGGTCCATCGTGTGGAATATAAATAGGTTATTCATCATCCTTAACCTACAGTTAAGATTTCCTGGGAGTTAAAGTACCAACCTATTGGTTTTCTACCATCTTCCTGACTACTAAACAACTACTTCTCAGCTTATGTGACACTTTTGTCTTTCCTGCTACACACAAACAATCTCTAACAAAACTTCACAGCTTTTTCCCAATGAGATTTTTATTATCTTCAGTGCCCTCCCTCCTCCTTTTGTCATTTCTCATCTTCCTGGTCCTTTCCAGCCTTCTTACACCTTTCCCTTTCTCATTTAACCTTCCACAGACTACTACCGCTAAAGATATGGAAGCTGGATCACTGCTAGAAAAATCTGCTAATTTAGAGTGTTGGTGTTATGTCCATTTGCATTTCTTTCCTGTTATTGCTCCTGTCTCTATATCTGCACCAAGTGTGAGGGTCTCAGGATTGCTTTTCAGCCCTTCACAACTTGTTTGCTGCTTTTTTTTTGTCCTTTTTTTTTTCTTTTTTTCTTTCCTTTCTTCATTATCTGGCCCTCTGCCCTCCCAACTCACCTGTGTCCTATCAAAAGTTTATCAATCATTCTCAGTGTCCTCCACCTGTACTTAAGCACTTCTAAGGAGCCTGTGTCCACTAGAACTCTCTGGCAGGTGCTCAAGGGAGAGTGTAAGAAAGGGAATATGAAAAGGGTTATTTTCCTTCCAAGGTTTGTGTCTGTATTAAATACAGAGATTAAGAACCAGCAGATTAGAAACAGCCAAGTGGAGGTACTGAAGGAGTTAATTCACAAGTAATAGCTAGCATGAATATAGTTTTTTACACTGCAAAATGATATAAATTTATGTAGCTCTGTTTATATTCTTGCCTAATTCATTCTTTATTTGATGTTCACCTTTATATATTGTAAGCTGTTTGAGGCAGACAATTTAGGCTTTCACAAAATGCCTAGCAATCTTCTTGAGATCTTCTGCACATACCTACGGCATAGGTATTTAACAATAATAATGATATTATTAAATAAAAATGAGCGTGCTGCTCATGACTAAAGGGCTTTTTTATACACAGCTTCAAGGTAACATAATGAAAACCTCATGGATGCTGAACAAACTGGAGTGTCTCGAGCCTGACATGTGAAACCAAGAAGCTGGAAAACCTTGGAGGCTCTATCAAGAGTAAGTTAAGAAATCTACTGTTTTTTTGAATTTCTAGGCTTTACGCTGTGCAGTTGGTCTCTTGTGAGACCCGGATCTCTTTGCTGTGGGATGTTTCAAGCTTTGTGAGCTCTGCCTTAAGCAGCACTGTAGAGCGGGTCATCTGTCGGCACAGATTCTTGAGTTTTCATGGTCAGAAGTAGAAACTGTCAGTTTTGAGGTTCATCTTTTTCCAGGTACTGGAAGTGCTAAGGTTTGGGCAACTCTAGTTGTGAAAACTGTTTGCCACTGACTTTACTTATTTTCTTCCTGGACTTCATGTTTTTTCAATACAGCTAAGAGGCAATGCAGCCTCCACAAGTGGGGATGGGGAAGACTTGGTCTGACTGAGAGGTTGACCAGATGAGCTGCCAGAAGTAGCATGTGGGAACACACAGCCATTAATGAGCCCTCACGGCTAATTAGCTCAGATTCTTTGGGGAGGTTCTGACTTTTGCTGAAGGTCTGAGCAGAGGTGTCTTGCTGTAGGGACTTGTGTTCAGGCAGGGCTTGCAGCAATGCTTCTTCATGCATAGGATTGTGCTATCTCTTGATCTTGAAAAAAATAACAAGAAGGGAGTTAACATAGAAGGCTTTTTCCATGTTGTTTAGATTCTGACGAGTTCTATCCAAAATTTTAATAGAAAGCTTTCTTCTCTATTCCTATGGGTCAGATACTCAGCTGGTGTAAATGCAAATGCCATTGCTGCTGTGTTCTTTGACGTAAGGTTGGGGCTTAGCTCATGGTGGTGTTGTGTCTGGGAATATTTTTATCCTTTAGAGGTATTTAGCCCCTCTCCCCCTCCGTCTCCTCAAGGATTCTTTTTTCTCTGCAAGCATATTCCACTGACTGGAACATATGGGAAAAGTATTTTCTTCCATTCCTTCACCACTCAAAAATGGTCAAATCAATTTGGCTAAAATTAAAACCTTTTGGGTTGAATCTTAGCCTAGAAAACTTCACCTCCCAAAGGAATCCTTGAAGAAAGTTGTGAGCAATTTCCGAAAAAGAAGGAGTTGGCTTGGAAAAGAAAGCTAGGGCAAAAACCAACTGGAAAAGCCCTTTGACTTGGGTAGCAGTCGCACCCATGTCTTTCAGTGTGCAAATCTCACTTTGATTGTCACAAGTAATGGTGGTGGCTTGCTGTAACCAATTCCAGTAACCGTTGCATTCCCTTCTCCACACTTGTTTTTAGTCAGTATAGGTCTGTGTGCTTTTGCTTTTGGCTGGAAATGTAAATGACTAAGTACTTAGTATCAGGCCTTGCAGACTTAAGAAGGTCAAATAGCTTGTCCAAGCTTTCCAATTTTTTTGGATTGTTTAACCCAACCTTCTGAAATTCACCCAAAGTAATATAAAAGCTGGCATCTTTGTGGATGAAATATTGAAGGTCAAGCTGGTAAAGTAGATGTGTAGGAGCAAGAAGACTAACTTCTTGCAGTAAAATTTAACTGGTTTTGTCCTAATTAAGTAAATACTGTTATGATAACTGCCCTTCCAATTCAGGAGTAATCTTCTTTAATTTTCTTGAACACTGAATTGATTCAGAGTAACCTCTACACTTGGACTTGCACCAGATACAGTAGTGGGTGAATCACTGGTAATTTGATGAGTTCAATGTGGGAAAGAGCTAGTATGTTGTTGTAGCCAGGTGAAGACCATTATCTGATTTGGGGTGGATAATTAGGACTTTGTGTCCAGGATGATTCATCCAAGGAGAAAACACATCCAAGGAATGAGAGTTGTTGACACCAGATGAACTTTCAAGCCCTGTAGCACGTTTGACATCTGTGTTATGCACACATTTCTAGCACTTTATATCGAGGAAATAGGACTGGCAACTTGCATGAAACGTCTGTTTCTCAATAATATTAGTTTCTAAGTAGCACTGGAGTCCTTGTTCCATGCATTAACACAGGTAGGACTGAAGTCTGGTAGAGTTTGATTTCTTTTGTGCCTTCAGTGCCTCCAGAGCAAACCCATAGTCAATTATGAGCAATTTGTTGTAGCCTATCCAGCAGGGACTTACGTAAAAAGCATTGCTTGGAGCTGAGATGAGTATGTTATTTGACTCTCTTCCATCAGCAGAATTTCTTTCAGAATATCTAGAAATATCTAGAATATATAGAAAGCTTCTGCTGTTTAAACATCAAACTCTACCTTTTACAGATGTCTTTGCTCCTGCTAGCTGGCATTTTGATACCTAGTCTTTCTCAAGTGGTTCATGTGGTGACAGTTTTTAGCAGTTTCAATACCAACAGAGGTTACAAATTCCAATGGAGGATGATCCTTGTGAGCTCAGAGGCAGATGATTCTGTTTATCCCAGCCTGCACATGACAGGTACGAGTACCATCTTCACTGTGCATGGGTAAACCCATTCTACAGCACACCAATGTGAGCAGATTACAGTTGTCATGGGTTTCCTCCATCTTTGTCTTGTAGAGAAAACCTCAAAATGTCCTTCAAACCCAGCATTGGATGCTGCCTGAACAAGCTTCAACGAATATTTATGTAGTAGGACTTTAGACTTCGCATGTGGATATTGGTATGTGTTGTATGTCAATCAGAGCTCTTTAACTTCTCTTCACAGATTGCAAAGATTAGAAGATGTGGGCTAAAATGGTGTGAAGCACTTGGAGAACTCTATACTGTACAATGGCCCAGTTTTTGTCACCATGTAATGTAGCACATATCATGGTGTTAGGTATGTTGTCATTAGAAAGCAACAAATAAAAACTTTATCCCACTTTAAAATGCATCATAACATGGTACAGCTTAATCTTTTCTCTGAGTTGTCTTCCATGATACACCCATTATGAGGGTTGGTTGTACAGAGGATATGTTCTTAGCAACCATCCCTTGCTTTGTTCTCTGTCATTCAGTTGGTTGAAAATATGGTTACTGTGAGCACTGGATACTCTGATCCACCTCTTAGCTGATAAAGAACCATTATCTTCAGAGTGAATATCAGTATCTTAAAAAGACGATCACTCTAGGTTAGCTAGGGGGGGATATTTTAACTGCCTGTGAAATGGAAGACAGAAGGATACAGTCAGAACAGAACCAGGGGGCTGAAGTCCATCTCTTAGCTCAGAACTGGCCTGTCAGATGTCTATGGGCTATCTGCTTTGCAATGTGTGCCTTGAGGCCATCCTCGTTTGCTGTACATCCATCTGGTGAGCCATGCCTTAGGCATCCTCCAGGGCATGCATGTTCCCATCCACCTAGGTACACACAGCAGCTTATTGTGCCCTCAGGCAAGGACAGCTGGGCTTTCTACAGATAGCGAAGGCAAGCAAGTAGGAGCCTGTACTGCTCAAACCTCCTTTTTCAAACATGGATAGGCATGACCTCTCTTTCTCAGTTTTCCCGTCTGTCAAGCAGTAATCATGATACTGACATCCTATATTAAGGAATTTATCATATACTGAAGGGATTTTTTTCTTCTTTCAGGAATCCTACCTGTAAAGATGTATTTGGCTCTTCTGGGCTGACAGCAAAAAAAAAAGTACTGTCAGGGATCAGAAGGGTAGACTATGTCTATCCAAAGCTTGCAGTCTTATAATTCTGTAATTTCTATCTTCTGTGGAGCAGGTGTTGTAGACAGGATGATACACCTCAGAAATGTTTGTACACACCCCATCTGCTCTAGTGCAACCCAAAAGCATTGCTGTCTGGGCTATACAAAGCCTTGCATGTTCATGAAAACATCAAGGTTTATTCCACATTAAAACTGAAAAGATTCTCCAGGTATTTTCTCATAGAACCTGTAACCATAGTGCTTTTTGCATCTTTGTTTTCATTCACATTTGTTTTCATAACACCTACTAATACTGAATTTATGTTACAAACATCACAAAGAAAGTAGTGCTGGAATAAGATTGTTATTGGGTACAGCAGACCGATGAGGATAAAAGTTCTGAACTTCAGGGTAAACCCACTACAGAGTAACACAAAGGTGTCCCTGAGGACACAGACTCGAGCAGAAGCTGGATGCCAACAGGAACAATTGAGGACTGATGCTCTAGCTGTCTTGTGACCTGACTGATGTTAAATAAACTTAATATCAATGAGCACGACCAAGGATTATCTAGTTATCGTGTGTTTAAAATAACTTCTAAAGTTCTATCAAAACATTCTGGCAGCTCTTTATAATGAACCAGTCCCTGAATTTTGTGCTCTTTTCCTTTGTTCAGCTCCACATTGTCTGATGTTTCTAATTCTGGGGAAGGAAGAGTAGAACCTGGGTTAGTTCTTTATTTACAGCATTAGAAAATCCTCTTGGTTTATTGTAATTTACGAGTAACACTGCTTTTGTCAATGTGAATTAAACTGGAAGAGGTGACCGTGACACTGAATGGGACCAGTTTGAGCCAGAGTGTGAAGAGCTGCTAGAACTGCTGGTGTGGAGGAAGAGAGGGAGCAGAATTAGGGTGTCAGCTCCCCTGAGTGAGCCAGGGCTGTCTCTTGCATATGAGCTGAGGAATGGTTCCCACTAAGGATTGCAGGAAGTGAATTTTGTCCTGATGTGTCCACTGAGTCATAGAATCATGGAATATCCTGAGCTGGGAGGGACCCACACACATCATCAAGTCCCACTCCTGGCTCCACACAGGACCACCCAAAAATCAAACAATGTGTCTGACAACGTTGTCCAAATGCTTCTTGAACTCTGGCAGGCTTGGTGCTGTGGCCACTGCCCTGTGGGGCCTGTCCCGGTGCCCGAACACCTTCTGGGTGCAGAACCTTTTCCTAACACCCAGCCCGACCCTCCCCTGTCCCAGCTCCACGCCGTGCCCTCGGGTCCTGTCGCTGTCCCCAGAGAGCAGAGCTCAGCGCCTGCCCCTCCGCTCCCCTCGTGAGGGAGCTGCAGGCCGCCATGAGGCCTCCCCTCGGCCTGCTCTGCTCTGGGCTGAACAGACCAAGGGACTTCAGCTGATCCTTACGTCTTCCCCTCTAGACCCTTCACCATCTTTGTAGCCCTCCTTTGGACACTCTCTAGTAGTTTTATATCATTCTTATATTGTGGCGCTTGAAACTGTGCACAGTCCTTGAGGTAAGGCCGCAGGACCAGGCAGAGCAGGACAATCCCTTCCCTTGACCTGCTAGCTGTGATGTGCCTGAGGCACCCCAGGGTACGGCTGACCCTTTTGGCTGCCAGGGCACGCTGATGACTTGTGTTCAACTTTCTGTCAACCAGAACCCCCCAGATCCCTTTCTGTGGGGTTGCTCTCAAACATCTCCTCCCCCTCCCCCAGCCTATGCGTTTCCATGATGGCTCTGTTCCAGGTGCAGAATCTGCTCTCGTTAAATTTCATGTGGTTGGTGATTGCCCAGCCCTTTAATTTGTCCAGATCTCTCTGCAAGGCCTCTCCACCCTTGAGTGAGTCAACAGGTCCTCCCAATTTAGTGTCATCTGCAAGCTTACTTAGTATGCATTTGAGTCCTGTATCCAGCTAGTTTATAAAAACATTGAAGCTGAATCTCAGTTGCTTTCAGACCACACCCTGCCTGAACTCAGTCCATACATTTACAGAATTATGGTGGTTTGAACCCAAAGGCTGAAGGAGGCTCATTTGACTGCTTCCTGAGACATCTTTGTTGTCCCAAGCAAATTTGTTGTCTGTGAAAGCTGGCAGATGGGCAGTGGGAGGTGTAGCAGGCTTGTTGCTCAGTTTGGTTTTTGTGGCATGGATGACTTTATGCTTCCAGTGGAAATCCAAACTGAGTTTGCTGCAGGTGAGGAATTTGTGCAGGAATCCCAGATGTGGCTAGATCAGAGCCACTGCCTGAATTTCTTTCTATGCCCCATTGAAACTAAATAGCTCCACCGCAACTGAGAGAGAAGCCATCTGAATGCAGGCTGAAAGGGATATTTAATTCCATGTTTGGCTCAACAGGTCTGAAAATAAATAATTTGAAATAAACTTCACAATGCTATTTAGGGTCCTAATAGAAATCTGTGTGCCCTGATAAAATTAGGAGCTTGAACAGTTTTTAGATCAAATTGTGAATCTGAGATGCAACTGTCCAACACTTCTTCACTAGAACTAGCAATTTGATAGCACTAGCTATGTTAAGGTTTTAAATCTGGGGAAGGAGATAAGAGTGGAAGATTTCTCATGGCTCAAGCAAAAGCAGCTAAGCAGTCTCTCCCCTCCCTCCCTCTCCTTTCATGAAGTACCCAGATGGCCACGTATTAAGTGCGCTGTAAGAGACAGAGCTGCAGCCTCACTTTGCTGATCTCAGCAAGGTCTGGCCTGCTTGCTCTGTTTGCTCTGGATTTCCTCAGGCACAGCCAGAGTGCATGGCTCTGCTTCTGATCACTGCTGTGATCTGAAGTCATGTGGTATGTTTCACTTGCTGAGCCACCTCCAAATCCCAACCTTCAGACAATGATCTGGCTGAAAATCTCATCCTTTGAATGCGGGTTGTGCTAGCTGAGAGCACATATAGAATAGGAGGCTATTGCCAAGCACGATGCAGTCTCAGGGAATATACTGAATTTGGTTAGATATATGGGTGATGTAACTGGACCTCACTGGTTTACACCAGTTGAGGATTTGGGTCTCTGGGTTTCAAGCAGAATGCAGTCAGCTTAGGATGCAGTGCTTTCTCTTGGCCATGTAGTGTTTTCCCGACTTCTTACCGGTTCCCCTCCAAAAGCAGATACTTTCTGTAATACCTTATGGAGTAAACATCTCCACACTGCAATGTGACTCTTCTGCCCTGCTTTTAACTGGTGGGAGCAATTCTCCTCAGTCCCTGCAGTATAGCCAAACAATATGGATCATTCACAGGTGTACAAAGCCAGGAGGGACGGTGGAGTTGGGGGAATTCCAGCACCCTGCCTTGACTCAGGAAACGGAGGTGTTGTCTCATCATCAGCACCACACCAGTAACTGCATCCCCATTCTCAGCAGGAGCCCCACTCTGCTGCTGTAGGGGTGCTGAAAGATGCAGGAAAGCAGAAGGGTTGTACTAGAAGCAGTATTTCAGGGGAAGAAGGAATGTCGATCACTATCCCTCTGTCCCTTTTTTGGGTTTGTTCTGGATGTGGTTGGCTGAGTTACCTTTCCTCTAAATGTGTGTGGGAATCGAGGTCAGTCTGTGCTGGGCTGGGGTTTCTGGAGCAGGCTGGTGCATCCATGCCTCTTAGCATGGCACCTTGTGGAGATGCTGGCTCAGGTGCCAGGAGTGGCATGAGAAGGCCATTTAATTATAAGGGGATTAATTAAGGATGTGTGACATGTCAGTTAGGATGTGGTGTTCCCAGACTGGAGAAGGATTATTGCTCTAACAATGGATCCTACATAAATTTTGTTTTGGCATATACTGAGAGCTATACATATCTGTGGCTGCTGAGAGACATCTCTTGTGTGTTTCAGCTGTAGAGCTGCAATTTGCTAAGGCCTGGATTTGTGTAGCTGAAATGAAGGGGAAGAGAGGAAACTCACCTTTTAGCCCCAATTATTCTAATATTCCCTGCAAACTTCATAACCAAATTCAGCAAAAAATCCTCGTGCTCAGAATGAGCAAACCATCCATAGTCAGATAACCTGCTGGTTCAGTGGGCTTTGGATCAGGCATTTGAGACAAGGAAGGCTCCTGCTGTCTTTACAGGCTTCTTTTAAACCTCAGACCTTCTGAAAGCAGCAAGCTTATGCCGGACCTTTGACTGCTGAACATGGTATTTACATCTGCTAACATCCACAGAAAGCTGCACATGCCTGCACTTACTCAGCCAGAGAAAGACCTGAAAATCCCCATTCCATTCAAAGGACAGAGTGAGATTTGCTTTCCATTCCTCTGCCAGGAATTCTTAGTCAAATCCCATGGAAAATAGTCATATCTGAGTAGTAAATCTCAGATGCTTCTGCATGTTTATTCTTTATTTCCATCTCATTGGCCAGAGTTCATTTTTAACCTTCGATTATGGCAGCTATATAGTGGAGGGAGGCTGGGTGGGGTATGTATTTCTGTTCTTCCTAGCTATGCAGTTTTTTAACCCATCTAGCAACAGAGCAGGGCAGATGGTGATAGAAAGATTGGCTTTGCTTAGCAGTGCAAATAAGTGGTCCCTCCTCCTTCCCCTCCCCAGAGGTTTGACTGGAACCAACTGACCTGGTTCTGCCTGAGCCAGCTCTGGGGAGATGATAACAGCCAAGGGTAAAAACAAATGAAATACCTGTGTGGTTGTAGTTTGCAACAAAGCTCTACAACTGTTTGTATCGAACCAAGACCAGCCTGCCCCTCATCTGACTGAAGGAATTTGAGTTTTATGCAGCGGTTGCTCTTTGATCTCTGATCTTTAAGGTATAGGTTGAAGTTCTGGCACTCATTCCTTTCAGGTGGGCGCCTGAGCTGAATCCCATGCAGTAACTAGATGTGGGTAGCTGCCATTGAGTGATGCCTTTAAAATTCCTCCACTTTGCATTTTTGGATCATGATTGGGGGGCTGTATCTGTGTTTGAAGTAACTCCTTGATTCCTTCAGATAGGAAGAATTTAAATTATTCTCTACTAGATTATAGTGGTCTTGGACAAATGTGGGATGACCCATCCTACCGAGGGGCAGAACCATTTGTCCACACCACGGCCAGGCTGCCCAGCCTGCCACTTGCCTTAGAAGTCAATGTGCAAGGGCTCTCCACAAACAGCAATCAGCTCTCTGTGAGACCTACGGGAATGAGGGCAGTGGCAAATGGCACATTTAGTGGAGAGCTGCAAAACTACAGTAGCAGACCCATCTTGCATTTCAGTGGTTGTTGTGTGGAGTATGAGAACAATGTGGCATTCAACTTCACACCAGTTAAAGGTCAGCGAAGCAATAGCATATTCCAGTTTGTTGGATGGCTCTGAGGCGTGGACTTTCTATTGACAAATATTTGGTGCATTCGAGAGATATTTCTTCAGTGCCATCTGTTCATCAAACTGCACATCAGATGGTGGGCTAGAATTTATAGGATGTTTCTGAGCATGTCAGAGTCCCAGGCCTGGCAGCTGTGATCAGTGCTGCTCTGGTGGTCTGCAAATGCAGGCAGTAGGACAAGGCTGGCAACACTTCTTTGGTGACCTAAAAGATGAAATATTAACAACAAGTGAGCACTGCTGATAAGCGGTTCATACTGGAGTGTCTGTTTGCAACGTGGTGAAAATAGGCAGTATGGAAAACATGGAAATTTTGCCAGTCAGTAACCACTAAGGAAGAAATACTGTGCCCAGACAGGGCTCTATTTGCAAGGCACGATGCTGCTACCAGCAACTTCAGTGCAGCTACAGTTATCAGGGTAGTGAACTCTTTCTGTAGAATAGACCACTCTTTATCTCAGCTGCTGAGCTAGAAATGAAGATGGGGAGTTATTGCCCCACCAGTCGTTTATAATTGAATTTCCCTATATCTCCCTTGGCCTGCTGCAGGGGAACGTACACATTTGAGTAGTATGAAATTTCAGTTGTCCATCTGAACACAAATTAAAGGCAGGGTCTTTGATGTGACGAAGGTGATGTAGAGATGTGTACAAATGCCATCCTTTTCTCGCACCTGCATTCCCCCATTGGGCTCCATTTATTTCCCCTCACGATAATGTGGTGTCTGGGAAGAGGGTTGGGCAGACACGTTCATTCTTTACATAACTCGCTGGTCTCCGGCTCTCATCTGCTTGGATGTGTTAATATGACTTCCAGATGTTGTGACAGACCAAGAAAGCCATGCTTCTTAGCCAGCTCATTCTGTAGGCAGACAAGACAAGATGGAGAGGGGTTTTGCAATAGGATTCTTTCTAGTGCTGACAGAGGAATCCTGTGGGCTTTAAAGATGTGCAGAAATCTCATTCCTAGTCATTTGTCTGAAGCAGCTGGGGGTTGGTTGGTAAAGGAAATATGCACAGGTTCTTCTTTCAGTTCACTTACTTCTGCTGCTCTGAGTTTAGGTATAGTTTCCTTGGCAGATGATATAAGCTTTGCATATGGCAGTTTTGAAAAGGAGTCTTTTGCTAGCCAGGCATGTACAGGAAATACATAACTTTCTGGGGTTTATTAAAAACCCTGTTTTTAATAACTTTTCTAGTGTGACTGATGAGAAGAAAAAACTCTATAGTCACACAGCAGAGGATTCCAAACTGTCTGCATTCGGGGGAAATGGGAGATTTATGTAGTAGTTAACATGGAGCTGTTTCAGCAACCATTGTGAAAAACAGTGATGAACTGCAGTCAAGATTCAGAAGCCATCACGCAAGTCTGCCCTAGTACTCAAAGGATGGTCATCAAATAATGTAGAAAGCAGTGAAAGTCAGGAGAAAAATCTTCTGATACAGAAGTTCACAGCCGGGGAAAAAAAGCTTCCCCAGATTACCTGCATGGCTATGGGGACAGGGCTGCTGCAGGAGACCATCAGAGCTTGTATCTTCTCCTCAGAGGTGCTGAGATATTCTTGTGAAACAGAGCTTTTAAATTGAATTTTGTGTGGCCTAAGACTGAAGATCAATTTTGTGACTGTTAATACACTGTTAATACACTTCCATAGGTGGCCAGCTCATCCTCTGATGTAAGGGAACATAGATCCATTACTGATGGTAATGGAGGTATTCTGATACAATGATCTGGCACACAGTTTAGAAATGTACAGATTCTTCTCTTAAACTCTAGAATGGCACCTGTGTAACTCAAATGACATTATTTTAGTTAACTGGGCATTAAACTCATATTTTGAATTTTATCTGTAAGCAGCTTCTGGTCCCCTGTCAGTTCTTTCTGATATGTGGATTTTTTTCATGTGCATGTCACATCATAAAAACAGTGATGAAAACTACATTCAGAAGGGACACAGAAAGCAAGAGGTGAGTAAATGCTAAAGGCTGCAGCCATTTTACTTACACCCATCTCTGTGTGGGAGACTGATCTCCACCAAAAAGTAAAATTGTCCAAAGAATATTATATAAATATTTGAGCTCACGTAAAAAGCGAATGTGTTTTTAATATTGGAAGAGCTATAAGACATATGTGCCAGACACTCAGCTGGAGTAACAGCACAGCTACACTGATTTACACCAGCTGAAGATCTGCCCAGATGTTCAGAGAAGGGTGGATGGAGAAATCTTCCAGTTACACGTAATTTACATTGACAATTGCTTCCCGAGCTCAATAGCTCTTCAGAGATGCAGAAGTATCTTGTAAGCCATCCAGATATAAATGTCAAATCCCCATCATTTTTCATGGATCCTAGGAAGTGGGAAGGATTGTAGACTAATTCTGCAGTGACATAGGTGAAGGCCACGTGAAAGCTGTAAGCTTTCTGAAATACCTACGTTTACAGAAAATCAATTCTGAGAACAGGATCTGAGAAGGATCTGTGGGCAGGTGTGGGTCAGGCACAGACTTCTGACTGGAGCCATGCATTTTTCTCATGCCATGGCGAATGTCAGCAGGAAATATGCAGGGGTGAGGGAGGCAGAGGAAGGTCAGACTAGAGCCTGACTTGTCTAACTGGGCTGTGGGAAGGGAAGGGCAGAACCATCACTGCAGGGAAAAGGAGATGGAAAACATACTATGCTTGGTCATATCCTCTGAGGAGCCTCCCCTTGCCTCTTCACTGAAGTCTCCTCAGCCTTGCTGAATGGGAAATTGCATGCAACCCTGGGAAATACAAAGGGCAAATGGAAAGAGCTAACACATACCATAGCTGCTCTGTGGAAATGTTTACCTAGAAAAACTTGAGATTGGACTAAGGTACCAAGGTGACAGGAGTGTGAGATCAGATTAAAAAAAAAAAAAATGAAGCCTTGAACCTCACAACTTCAGAAATTTTGATGTCCCATCCTTAGCCATAGCTGAGGGAGGGCAGCACACATCCCTTGCAGGAAAGTGTCCTTCAGAAGTACCACCAAATCTGCTTGCCCTGCTTTTCCTCTTGCCACGTAGTAGGTACTGTGTTTATTTATTTTCTCTTGCTTTAGAAAACGTGGCTTGTAGTTTCTTTCCCCCTTTGTCAGACAAGGACTGCATGAGCAGGAGGCTCACTGGTTAAGCCCCTGCTTTTCCAATGCCTTCTGTGTGTTTCAGGGTGAGTAACGCATTCTGGCACCTACATGAAGCAACAGGGATTTCCCTGCATGAAGAGAACAGGGAGGGATGTCGCAGTCTGTTAAAATTTATCTCAGATACCTGGAAAAGTGTTTAGAGTTGTAGAAGCCCTGGCAGAGTGAAAACGTGCAATGTTTTGGAACTGAGGGGATACAAATTCTTGCAACCTTCAAGTTGCCAGTTCAGCCTCTTTTGGGGCAAAACGGGCTGCCTGGTGCCACATCTGGTGGGGGAAGGCACCTAACAGCACAGCAGAAGTCTTGGCATTCTTACCCAAGTTAGCCAGTACTTCTAGGGACAACAGTTGTCCTCACCAGTTTCCAAAGGCTTCCGTGCGTGGTGAATCATAAGATTATTCGTAGAGATGGCGTAGCTGATTTTATGCAGTGTACCCAATAACCACATGCCTGCTGGAGGACTTCTCCTTAGCTTGTTCGCTTCACCTCTTGACCTCGTTTTCAAGCAGGAGTTAAACTATAACTAAATCACTTTGCGGGTTGGTACAAATGGAGCCCGAGGCACTCTCTGCATTTTCCTCAATCAAAACAGAGAGTAGAAGCACTTTGGACAGTGGGCCAAATCTCAGAGAGATGTGGCATGGCCAGAGAAGCAGTGCTGCTGGGTGGATCCTCATGCTCTGGCTATGTGTGACCACGTTATGGATTAGTGATGAGGAATGCAGGTTACTTAGGACTATGCTCCATAGGAATTGGGGTGGCCCTCCAGAACTTTTGTTGTGAGATAGCTTTTACCTCAGAATTGGTCAGGAATTAGTCTTTGTTTCCATATTTCCACAGTGCTGATCCCAGTGAGGACACTGCCTGTGGTGGTGGAAAAAAGTTGGTAGCATTTATGGTAATGCAACAATATAAGTTTGCACTGCTCAAAGTATGTTTCTTCCTCTTGTAATGTTTTTCCCGGGGTACACCTGCAGAGCTTTAGCTAATCTGTTAATACATGGCGCTGTAAGATACGCTTTAGCCTCTTTAATTACATCTTTTTAATTACTCTTTAATTACATCTCTTCATGGAGTGAGTTAAGTCCATTAATAACTGTCCCACTCTCCTCTGTACATCTTCTGAAACAAGCTTCTTCAAATGATGTGGCAAGGTGTTGCACATTCCCCTGAATATTGAAGACCCAATCAAGAGGGGTCACTTTGATTCTGCTAATATTGTGTGGCTGGAAGGAAGTTCTTTCAGATCTTGGTTCGTTTCAGCAATTATGTTGATCTTGGCAAGCATTTAACTTTGTGATGAAGGGAGGCAGAGTGTTTGTGAAAGCAACATTAGCACCTGCAGAAGAGTTTTGCTGCTTGTGAGAGCCTGTAGTTTTAACACACATACAATGGGTTCCACTTCCTGGGCATCCTGGTTGGATCCTGACTCCAACAGCTCCACCGCTCTGGATGGTGGAGGGCACACCATGGGCTAGGAACATCCTGACACCAAGTGACTGCAGTGGGCATTGGTGGGACGGGATTCTGCTCTGCTCAGAAACAGCATCTGCATTTGTGCCCCTTACTGAAATAACCTTTCATGCTGGAATGCTGGCAGCTCAGCTCAGGCCCCAGCTCTTCCTTTTCTTCTGCATTACAGACGGCTGTGATGTTACCATGCAAAAGCCTGTCCAGCTGTTGGTAACAGTGAATACATCCTGCAGGATTTTGGGAAGCATATGTGCTTTTTTTTTGCTCCAGCTTCTAAAATGGTTGTGCAGCACTGATACTGAGTGTTGTACAGATGCTGTCATGCAGCCAGCCTGGACCAATGGTTAATGTATAGACAGAGACTAGCCTGGGGGATGTATGTGTTTAATGTGCTATATGCACACGTTCACCTGCTGGTGTGCGGTCACCTCTAGGGATCTGGGAATGTAGTTGTTATCTACTGTTGCTGTGCAGTATTTAACACGTAGGAGGAAGAGAAGAAAGCAGAGTCCTGCTGAAGTCTGTACGGGCACACAGTGCTGTCACCTAGACCTGTCTCCACAGTTCTTGCTGAATCTCACTTTGAATTTATTGGTGGGTTCTCCCCTTGGAAGCAGTCCCTAATCCCTCTTTCTGTTGGAGCAGGGTTATTTTTCTCTTACTGAGTGTTTGATCTCCTTTAGACTCATAGCAGGAAAGACAGCTTATTTCGCAGTGCCTCAGGACACCCCTTTATTCTTCTTTCAGGGCTTGGATTGTTGGGTATTTGCAGGTCCTTCCCACTGCGCCACATTCCCAATAAATCAGTATGGGGCTGTGTGCTCCCTCTCTTCCTGAAGTTTGCATCTGGGCCAAGGACCAATTTGGTCTGATGTGCCAGAGGCAGAGCAGGATCCTTAGTGGTGTGCGACAACGCGGGAGAGGGGGCAGGCACAGAGTCTTGCTGGCATATGGCTACCTGTGCCCTTCCGCAGTCACTGCAGGCTACAGGCTGCACTAGGGAGCAGAGACAGGTCAGGGCCAAACTTCCCCTCCAGCCTAAAATACCCGGTCTATTTTGGGCAGGTAAAAGAAGAGCACTGTCAGAAGCTTGGTCTTAGGCAGGAAGCATGTCTTAGGCAGCATGTTTTATTGCACTTGTTTGGAAGTGGGAATAATGTCCAATTTGGGGAGTGCTCAGAAAACTTTGCAAAAGTTGATGTGATTTTTAATGAACTGAAAACCTGCAGATTATCCTGATTAATTAGGGATGAAGGAGTTGATTCAGGAATTAGAGGCATGGACTGAAGTGGTTTCCTTCTGTCACTTGATACAGGTTATATACATCTGTACAACAGTTTTTCCATGACATTTTTATTTTTATTTTACCTGGCTGAATGTGTACCTGAATGCCTTTTCACCTGAAGCTGTTGTGAGTCTCAAGGTGTGAGATTACAGGCATTGCCTTCTGTCTGACAGCATCATGTCTGAGTGGACATAGGTGGCTATGGCAGAGTGTCGTTCTCACACTTGCAGTGCTGTAGTAGCCTTGGCTTATTGCTGGGCTCTCTCTGTCTTATTTGAATGTTTCTTGAGCTGAATGCTTCATACCCAGACAGTATTCATTGCAGATTCATTGCAGCCTTGACCACTTCCCACAGGTGGGGGTCAGGATGTGTTTTATGGGCTTGGCCTGCAGTCACCTCCTGGGAAGTGACAAAGGGAATATTTTGCTTTTTCTTATAAAAAGCTTTCTTACATTTATATTTCCTGTCTTGTATTTATATTCCCCTATACTGGGCTTGCTTCTCGCCTTGTGTTAGGCTCCCTGTCTCTATATTCTATTATTCAACCATCCCCATCAGGTCCTGCTTTTGCCTAAAGCCTTCCCGGATGTAAACCGACACAACAGCACTAGGCTAGTCATTATTTAAGTTATACATTAATTCAAAGCTATAGTAGGAGTACAGTACTCACCAGTAACAGATTACTTATAAATAGTAAAATATTTATTGGTTTTGGTTTTCTTATTCCAAAAAAGCTCCAATGTCTTAGTCAGAATGTGCTAACAGTTTATGACTGGGAACCAAAAGGTGTTAATAATAAAGAGGAACCAATTTCTCTTTGTCCGTGAGGATTTTGATTCATATTAGAAACTGTTTTTATCTTCAGCGAAGAGTTTAAGTGACTAATATTGCTTTCTTCAGAGCTGTTTGCACTGATTTCAGATCATCTAGCCAAACACCAAATAGGAAACCCTGCTGACTTACCCAGGGGATCAGCCTCTTGGCTTTGTGAACAGAATGAGCCTTTTTACAGTTTTCCACACACAAAAAAAGCCATAACACCACCCTGGGTTGCACCAGGGAGCAGTCCCTGCTCTGCCTGGCTATGGGGACCTAGTGGCAAGGACCTGGCAGGAAGGAGCCACAGGAGGCAGGACAAATGGACAGACAGACAGATGTCCATGCTGCCTCCAGCTCGCTCTCCCAGGAGCGCTTGTCCACTCATGAAATTGCCATTTACCTTAGCAAGGCACGACTCAGGAGCAGTAAAACTGTCACGTTGTTCCTGTTTCCCAGTTCCTTATTTATAATGTAAATAGACATCCTTTTGGGAACCCGACCTTTTTCTGTGTTTGTTTGATTATAATTGAACTATTTGCATAAGAGACCAATTTTCCTTCTCAGCTCTTGTGGTAAGTACACCATGTTTTCTATTAAAGGAGTCAGTTTTCTGATTACTAAGGAAACTAAGAAGGTTTACAGACAATAATGTCATAAAACATGCAAAGTTATTAAATGTACAGCCTATTCTTTTTATTGGCAACCAGGATATTAAAGGACTCTTTCTGCAGTCTCCCAATTCCTGCCTGGTTATTTACCAAAGGGACCAAAGTTCCTAAGCTTAAAGTTCTGGTTTGTCTCTTGGGGCTGCCCTGG
Organism: Anser anser; assembly: GCF_964211835.1. NCBI lineage: Eukaryota > Metazoa > Chordata > Aves > Anseriformes > Anatidae > Anser > Anser anser. The sequence goes on along the minus strand of NC_139726.1, from coordinate 14,386,206 downwards.
GAAGGGTTTTGCTCTCTTTTCCCTGAGGCTCCAGCCCTATGAACTTAACAGGGCTTTAAGAGCTGAGTCCTGGGCTTTCTACATCCACCTCAGACAATGATCTGTACCGGCTGGGTTGACAGAAGGAATAAGCTAGATACTGGGAGAGATCTGGCTGCAGATCTGCTGCATGAGGTCTTGGAGAGCTGGATGATTTGGCTTCTATAGGAGGTGCATAGGAATAAAATGATCTAAGATCTTCAAGATCACCAAGTTCAACCATCTATGTGACCTACCTACCAAGTCCCGTCACTAAGCCATGTCTCTTAGTGCCCTGTTCACACATCTCTTAAATAATTTCAGAGACAGGGACTCCACCACTTCCCTGGGCAGCCCGTTCCAATGCTTGACCAAGGAAGAGGTAGTGGCAGCTTGGGATGACCTCCCATGGCAGATATTATGCACATCGTGGCAGGCTTTAGGCTGGTTAGACTGCAGGAGGTTTCAGATCCAACTCCCTGCTCAAATGAGGGCTCAATTTACCTGAGGTCAGGTTGCTTGGGGGCTTGCAGCTGAGCACAGAGCAGCTGAGTGGGCAGGAGGGTGTGCTGGAGATATTTTGAGGCACAAAACTCCTTCATGCCCCCTGCCTCATAGGGCTGAGTGGTTCCTTGGCCGTACGTGCCCTGTTGCCCTGTGCTGGCAGTATGGCTGCTGGGTCCATGCAGCGCGTGTAGGCCGCAGAGGTGGCTGGGCACCGCAGGGTGTCCACTCTACCATCTTGTGTGCTCTGAGGTGGCTCTCCTTCAAGTAAATGTCTTAATGTCTGTTCCTTGGCACGTGGGAGCAGAGCTGGGCTGTGAAGGGGCTGACTGTCCCACGCGAGGTGGTACCAGCACGCAGTGGGACAGAGGTCTTGGGGGATGGGACCTCATCCTGCGGCTTGGCCCTGTGGTGGGGCAGTCAGCACCAAGCTACATCTTCCCCTGTAAAAAGCTTGTTTTGCAGGCTATAATGTCACATGCCACCGAGTGATCTGGGGACAGTGTCACCCAGGCCAGATCTCCGAGGATATTGTGCTTAGATCTTTTATTTTCTTTTTCTTTTTTCCCCCCAAATGCAAGAAACCACAAAGACTTCAACTCCCTCAGAAATTGCCGTGAGATGAAAATCCTGCTGAAGAACAATAGCTGCAACATGGTTTGAACATGCCTTTATTTTTGTTCCTACGTGTTTCGTGCAGTGTTAGGCTGTGGTTATGCTTGTGGAGCAAATAGCTCATTCCCTACTGTTACCATGTGGCAGAAGCGCTGCAGAGATGGGAAAGCGAGGAGAAGCTGTTGCAGTTGTATGTTGGCTCCCATGTACCCTAAGCAAAAAACTCCTCCTGTTTTGGCTGCCCTGAGCCCATAAATGAGATGATAATTGGGATAGGCTAGGTCTGGCCTGCAGAATATGGCATTATTCAAACTTCTCAGGGTCTTGCAGAGGTGCTGGGCCTTCAGAGCAGGTCCAGCCCTGTGCTCACCACTGGTGCAGGCTCGCAGGATGGTGTAATAACTCAGCTGGAGCAAGCAATAAGTGAAATCTAACAGCATTAATACAGCTTTTCCTTGAATGTATTACTTTGATAACTCGTCTGAGCATGTCCATGTCAAATGCCAGGGTGTCAGGCAGGCCTGCCCAAAAAGGGAGTTTGCCACCACCTCAAATCCCCAGAGGAGGATACATCCATGATCTGTTCGGGATGGCACATCTGCTCGCTCCCCATGGAAGCTGTTGTGCTGGTTGGTCACCCCCACAGTTAAAAATTAAGCTGAGGAGGACTGTGTTGAGAGCTCGTTATGCTGAAGTTATTGCTTTATTTCTTCTATAAAATCTCTTGCAACTTGAGGCACCAGTGTGCTGAGCATGTGTTGGGGAGCTGGAGGAGCCCCCCATCTGCCACTCTCCTTGCTCAGGTCACACAGATCCTTAGATATGGCTCTGTCTTTTGGCTACAAACAGGAGAATATTACCTATCAATGAAAGCTTTTGCACGAGGCTTTAGGACAGAGGGCATTTCAGGGGGCTGCTAGGTAAAGAGGGAGGATGGGGACTGAAAGATGCTCCTGAGTCCATTTGCTTGGCAATCACCTGAATTCCCTGCAAAATGGTGAAACTCCATTTCAGATGTGTCTCCAAGCAATATGGGCAAGGCTGCATGTGAGGCCTGCGGTGGCACCAGGACTGGCAGCTGAAGGCCATTAAACATCCCCCACTCGGAGCATCCCTCTTCTCTGCAGGAAGCAGCAGGCTCTCCCCCTTCTCCGCCTTTCCTCCTGCGCTTGAAACAAACATTTCCTTTCCTTAACTTGCGGCGGTGAGGGGTGCTTCAGAAGGCCACAACGAGCCGAGACTTTGCAGCTCCCCGTCAAAACCAAACGTGCCTTGCCCTGCGAGCTGCACGAGGCACCTCCCGTCCTCACTGCTGATCCCGCAGCTCCACCTGCTGGTGCTGCTCGCACCCCGAAGCGGTTTCTTTGGAATAGGGATCGGGGTCAGGTTTACTTGTTGGCCACAAGGGGCTTACATACTTGTGAATAAATATCCCTATTTTTGTTCTGCACCAAGAAAAAAATTGTTTGGCTGCTGATCCAGCAAGAAGCAAAAGCCCAAGTCTTGCTCCCACCCAGCTCTGTTCCCTCCAGGTTGATGCTGGCAGCGGTTTGGTGGCTCTGAGGAAGGCTGGGGGTGAGGAGGTCCAGGGTATCTCACAGAGCTCTCGGACAGCTGGACATTGTCCTGGGAACTTGTCCAGGACCCAGGAACTCCTTGTTTCTTCCTAGGTGAAGATGTGGGGAGGGAAGCTCCACCCCCCCCCTCCCCCCCCCCCCTTGTCTGTGCCTGGCCTCAAAAGGGGTGCAGCTGCTTGTAGGGACTGCTGAGGAGGCTGGAATCAGAGATGCTTCTTCCCCAAAGTGCAATCTTTATGGTTTTTAATCAAATAGGAAAAAAAAATACTCAGGTGAGAGGAGAGATAATTTGGGTTTAGTGTGGGATTGTTATTTTCTTCTGAGAAAAGGCCAAAGGCATTCAATCTTGCTGGGTGGCTGAACATAAACCTTATCCTGAATCAGCTGGGAAGTGGAGAATGTTGTAGATTTTATTTTTTATTTTATTTTTTAAAATAATTTAACTTTCTCACAAGCCCTTCTCCCTCCAACATTTCAGATTTGTTTCCCTGCTAGATAATAGGAGACTTTCAATATTCTCTATCTAATTCTCAGTCTGTTATCTGGAAACTTGAAGAGGTAATGAAGAAAGGGTTATAAAATTTAAAACTTATTAAGGTTAACTCTCTCCATGCTCTAAGCTAGGTTATGAAGCTATTTTAACTTAAAAAAAAAAAAAAAGGCATTTTTTTTTCCACTGCTGCTAAGTTCCTCTGCACCAATGTTAAAGCACCCTTAAGGCTAGCCCTCTCTGCCTCTATTTCCCATCACTGGAATGGGGCTAATATTCCCTAATCTCAAAAGGGTTTGCTCATGTTAAAAACAACTAAGATGGAGCTAGTCAGGTGCAATGTTCCCTTTGCAAGCAGCAAAAAAAAATCAGTGCATTGCACAGAAACCCTACAGATGCCTTTGGATGGCTAATGGGAAGCACTACACATTTTGATCAAGACTAACCTGGGCAGAGGATGCAAACACCAGTCTGCAGCCTGCCACTCCCCTAGCTGATGTTTGCTGTTTTTCTTGCCTATCTCCCCAGCTGTATTTTACCTCAGCTGCCCCATTGCTGCTCCAGATGTTCCGGTAACATCTGCGTGCTGCTCCACTCCTCCCTTTGCAGGCTGCCACTAGAGAGCACCACCAGCACCTCTCCTCCTTTGTTCTGGCAGCAGTATAAAGGTCCAGGTCTCTGCTGAGAGGCCAAAGACTAAGAACCCTAAAAAGTCTTTACAGCTCCTAAAGCATCTGTCGGTTCTGTCAGAGGTTAAACCAGGCCCTAATCCTGCAGGATCTTTGAAGGTTAAAGTAAATAAATAAATAATCAAATCAATCTGCTTAGAGACCTGAGGAACGTGGTTGTTGTCTTTTGGCAATCAAGCATTAAGGAGAGACAGGAGCCTGGTAAGTGTTTGGGCTTGGTTTTCTCTGCTCAGATGCTGCACAAGTGTCAAAACTGGCCAGAGAGGGAGAAGGAGGAATGGCTCTTACAGCCCGTCCTTGCACAAAGGCTGAAGGACCAAGCTCTCCGCTGCCCTGTCCTCAGGTGCAATGGGGGCAGTTGGTGTGGTTGTGCACAAGGCCATCACACAGGGCTTGTCTTCTGATTAACTCCAGGCTAAAACCCCCTGCTAAAACCTACAGGGAGCTAGTTGTTTGGGGTGAGCTTAGGTGGATTCAGCCCAGGTGGGAGAGCAGGGGTGCTTGGGGTGGCACGTGCTTGTGTTTCCACAAAGTCCTGCCCCGGACCAACTCATTTTTTGGGTGGGATCCAGGCTCTTCCAGGAGCAGGGAGTAGGACATCTGCCAGGAGATAGTGGGGAAAGCAGGGCTGGGAGGATTTGTTTTTGTTGCTCCAAATGTACCTGCTAATTTTTAAGCTCTGCACACCAAGCTGAGAGCTTGGCAGTTTCCTTGAAGCTGTGGAAGTGCCCCTGGAGCTGCTCAGCTCAGCCCCATTCTCTGGCCTTGCACCTCCAGTGAGTCCTCGGTGTTTTGTGTCAAGAAATGATTTGATTAACGAAGCCCAGCCCAGGCACAAATCTGTTCGAAAGCAGCCTTTCCACCAGAAAGTCTCCAAAGGTGGTGGAAAGGAGCTGATAGTGGCTGGGAAAGCAAGAACACATGTCCTGGCATCTGTGGAATGTCCTCATGCTGAGGTGGGTGAGCTGGGCCCGTGCCTAGCAGGAAGGGTCAGCTCGGTCAGCTGCTGGGGGCACAGCCCCCGTGAGGGGACCCCCTGGTTGTGGGGCAGGTGCTGGGGACAGGCACAGGATGGGCAACCTAGGAGGGATGAGGCTGCTGTGCCCGTGGAGCTTTTCAGCTCTGCCTGTCACTGGTGGACAAGAAGCTCAAACACCAGTGGGGAATAATTAAAACTTTTCTAAATGGACTGCTGGTGTGGAGGGAGAAGGCGCAGTCTCCAGTGCTGGAGGCTCATCATGACAGGCCAGACCATGCAGAAGCCCATTTCATCCTACATTAGGGATGGGACATGCTGGGGACCTCCTGAGCTGTGTGGTTGCAGTTCAGTGATGCGTACTTCAAGGACAGAGAATTGGGGGTGCATCTAAGGCAGCACTATTATTTATTTATGAATTAGTTTATGTATTCATCTGTTTATTATTTCACCCAGGCAGTTGGCCTCTCCAGATCATCAGCTAAAGGATTTTCTGGGTCACCCCGGGCTCTCTGCGTTCCCCATGCCCTGGGCTGCAGCAGCACAGGTGTGCTGGGCCTGGGGCGGGGGGACGCAGGGTCACATCTCTGGGAGCTGCTCACTGAAACTAGGTCACCTCCTGCTGCAGCAGAAGTGACACCCAGCACAAAGGCAGGCGCTACGTGGGAACAGCCTTGCCCTTCGGTCATGTTCTCCTGCCCAGGTGTAGCCCACGTGCTGCCCCAAGAGCAGGTCTTCCAGCTGTGGGGACGTGTGGGGCCACACAGAGGAGAAGGACATAACAGGGAGGTGTGTGACCCTTACTTGCTCTCCAGGACTTTCGGGATGTGGCCAGGCATTGCCACCTCCATGCAAGCTGCCTGCTTCAGTCACTGTGTCCCCCCCGAGGGCATGGAGGTGTCATGCACAGCATGCTCCAGGAAGAAAGAGGGCAAGCCCTCCTCTGCTCTCCTCTCTCTGCCTGTCAGTACCCACTACTTGGGAGGACAATCCTCGGTAAGGACATGGTCCTCTCCACCTTTCGGTCATCGAATTCACATCAAAAAAATTGAAAGAAGAAAAAAGAAAAAACACAAAACATATCAATTTCACAATGGCTGCCTAAAACTTACCCATTTTACTCATTATGCCTCCATATCATTATTTCTGGGAAAAGATCAGATAACAAATAATGAAGGAGCATACCTTAAATCCAGCCTTGTGGGGATTTTTAAATACCTTAACCAAGCTTAAAATGTGGTGCTGTTTCTCTCATTTTGAAGTGCACTCGAAAGACATTATAAATGTTTGAGGACTTTGCTGATTGACTACAGGTTAAAAAAAAAAAAAAAAGGCACAAGCTCCTATTACATTGTTATGCCATATAAGCACCTTGCATAATTACCTTAGCCCCAACATAATTTTAATTATGTTAGAATTAGTGCAAAGAATTTTATCGGAGACTGATGTAAATATTTTTTGCTCTCACTACTTTGATGTGCCTGGAAAGAGATTAAGGTTTGCTTTGATAATTAGTCTGTTGCATGTGGCCAAAAAATTCATTACAAACACAGTTAATTAAGTTGTCAACAAAGCTTTGGTCTCCGGTGGGTGAGAATAACTCAATAATTTTGTTTGGCTTGACAGGGGATTTTCGTTTTATTGCTATCAGCCTCGGCTGTCCTTAGGGGCCCATGTCAGCAAGGCATTTTCCGGGAGGCTGCGCAGTCGTACCTGGCGCATGTGGTGCTGCCCGGGGCAGTTATCACAAGGAAAGGAAATGTCAGATTTATGCCCAGAAGTTCGGTGCTCCCCAGCTCAGGTCCCGTGAGCCCAAGGACCTCCCAGGGCTGCTTGTAGCCGCATGAATTTATCAAATGCAGCCAGCATTTGCAGAGCAGGGTGCTGCCTGTCTGGTGGCATCGTGGCTGTGTGCCTGGCTCTGTCCTGTCCTGCTCACCAAAGCGGGGCTCCTGTCCTGGGATCGGGGCATCAAGAGATGCTGATGCTCAGCCCCACAGCTATCTTCTCCTCCTGGGGGGTGAGGCAGCCAGGGCTGGTCATCCTCCTTGGAGCTGGCAAAAATGGTGCAGGGAGCCCACCTCATGCCCAGGGAGATGGTCTGGAGCGCTTCTACTTGTACTAAACGTCTACTTATGCTCTGGGAATATGACCCACGTCATGGGAAATCAAGGTCTTTTCCTTAAATATCCTTCCCCAGTTGCAAGATGCCTGCTGGCGTGTTCCAGGTGGGCACAAGCAATCCATCCTACCTTGGTGCCACCACCACGGTTTGGTGGGAGCACAGCCCTTGCTGGTGACAGGGACTTCTCAGCACCATGACCACACTTCGAGCTGTGCCCCGTACCCAATCCTTTGTGTCTGAGAGCGTGGCCACTGCTTGGCTTGGTCCTGGGTAGGTGCTGGGGAGCCGCAGGGGGAGCGTGGATTTAAGGCATCACTCAAGTACCAAACACCGAGCACCTCCAGGTGACTCATTTCCATTTCAAAGAGCCCATTTGTTTTATCTGGCAATTAGCTTGCACCCTCTGTAGAAAATGACTCCACAAAAACAACTGAGCTCCCAGCCAATCTCCCCTTTTAAATATTTTTTAAGTGCATGATTAATACACTTTCCCAGCCCGTGTCTGGGACTGCGCGGGGAGGTCAGGGAGCAGGTAAATGAAAGAAAATGGCTTCACTCGGCATTGACTGGGCTATTAATCACTGCCCATTTTCTATAAATCATGGCAGATGGCAGAAACAGGCAGGTACTCGTGGGAAATGACACACTGTGCATGACGGGAATCGTGGATCGCAGCAGACACCAGGAGAGGAAGAGGTCGCTCCCGGCAGGGGACGGCCGCTTGCCCCACACCTGCATTTCCCCTCCGCGTGACAGCTCTGCCCCCTAAAACCGCCTGCAAAAGTTTGCAGGAGCCCTGGAAAATTCCCTGCATGGCAGTGGGGCTGGGTGCACCCGGGTGGGGATGGCCCTGGCTCTCAGCAGAGGCAGCACCGGGGGGGGTTTGCAGCGGTGAGCCTCGGCCCTGGGCATTCAGCCACGACGGTGAGGGATGCTTTTCCCAGGAGCAACGCGTTTGCCTGTAGCAGACGATGAAGCCTAACGCCAAATGCTTGTTGTCGCTTTGCGTGAGAGCACGCACAGCCGCAGATGGCAAACGTGCGGGAGGAACTTGCACTGACAGAGCAAGGCGGACAGATAAATCCCAAACTGAGCTTGCAGCAGTGCTCATCCAGGCACTTTTTGTGCTGTGCTCCTGATGGAGCCCCTGTGCGTGCCCAGGAGATGGAGTTTAGGGTGGTGGAAAGCAACTATTGTTTTGTTTTTTTTTTTCCTTTGGAGAACTCATAGTGGTGTATATATAAATGAATAAAAATATTTTCTATGGCAGTTGTATGAAAGATCAGGAAAATACGATTTATGGGCTCTCCTCTCCTGTAAGTAGCCAGTGAGTCCCAGTTAGAACTTGGTCTTTCTTCCCCAGGAAGGGGCTTTTTTCACCTTTCGTTTCCACCGGACAAGGCATGGGGTTGTATTTTTCCTTCCCTGAGGTGCAAGAAGAGCTCACGTTGAGTTAATCAGTTCTGTTCCCCCTTCCCCTCCCATTCCCCTGCTGACCCGGCCAGGCCTGCAGCTGGATGCCCTTGGTGCTGCTGAGCAAGGAGAGCGGCACTGCTGCCTGCAGCAATACCGGCGTGGTCACAGCCTCCAGACCCGGCACACAACAGCAACAAATCCCTTCTAAAATCCCTTGCAAAATAGTTGCAAGAGCAAATGGTGCCCACGGCAGGCAGCTTGAAGCGGGGCTCCCAGCTTTGAGGGTTACGCCAGGTGAGGGAAAATGGTCCAGAGGGGGGATAAATGGGGGCCTGCTGCAGGTCAGGGTCTGTTCTGCCAGAGAGAGGACGGGCAAAACTGACCCAGGAAGTGAGATGGGACCTGCACGGGGAGAAACAGCCCCAAAACCGGCCCGAAGGCCCCGCAGCAGGAGGGCTGGTGGCTCCAACGGGAGCTGTGTGTGGATATTTCCAGCGAGGAATGAGTAGTGAGGGCGTAGTTTGAAAGGAAAAATCGCCGCGGGATCCAAAGGAAAAACACTGCTGGAGGAGCCCCCTCCCATGCGTACAGCAAGCCCCCCCTCGGGCCCCCAAGTGGGGTGAAAGCCCTTCTTTAGGACATCAAGGGCACCTCCTTCCACTCAATGTTATTTAAACAGGATGTTTTTCACCCCAAAGTGATCCTGGGCAGGGTGGCTCTGCAGTGGTGGTTGTCCCAGCGCCCGTGTCCCTGCTGCACTGGAAAATGTGAGCCGAGGCTTTGGGGGGAGGGCTGGGCCCGGGTCACCCACCCCTTCCTGCCCCCCCGGCAGCCTCACGGGGGCCTAATATTTGTGCGTGTGTGTTTTAACGCGGCATATGGTCTTCATTACACGCAGACTTCTCACTTCCATAATTATACCATGATGGGAGTTCCTGTCAAAGCCATAAAGCAAATTCTCTTCCCCCGCCCCGTCCCTCCGCCCCCACCAGCCCTCCCCATAAAACTCGCAGGGGTCCCGGTTTGCGAGGAGAAAGAAAAACCCCGCGCTCACACTCTTAACCCTTTGCGCCCTCCCTTTGGGCAGAGTCGGAGGAAAGTGTGGCTTTCCCCGGCTGCAAGGAGGGGACGGAGGGGGTCGTCCACGTTTTGGCCAAGTGAGAAAGAGCGTGGCAAGGTGGCGATGCCCAAGTTGTGCCACGGGGAGAGGAGAGGCAAGCTGCAGCTTGACCCAGCGCCCTCCTTGCCGGCTTTCCGAGGCGTGCGGGTCCCTCTGGGGAGCGCATGGCAGCTGTTTAACAGCGCGCAGCCACGCTGCCCTGCAGTTTAGGGCAGGAAATGAAGGCGGCTGTATCTGTGGGGGGATTCGAGGCAGCAGATGGCAATTACCTGCGCCGGAGTTTGGCCAGAGCCCCGCTCCGCTCCTCCCAGAGCCGCCGCGGGGCCGGAGGCTGACGGCCAGCGTGCAGGTGCTGGGGGCCATGCCCCAGCTGGGTGGTTGGTGGCAGGAGGAGATGGAGAGTTTGTGCATGGGTGGGAAAGTCAGCTTTTCTTTAAATTTTTTTTTTTTTTTTTTTCATGGTGCCACGTTTGGAGAGATTGAGGTGCTGCCAGTTTAGGCGCCCCCTTGCTTTGTGATGGGTCAGAAAACAGGCTTGGGTTTCCCCTCTGTGCAGTAGAAATTGTGCGTATTGGAGGTGGCAACTTCACCCAACAGTGTCTTGGTGCAAGAGACAGGAAGAGACCCATCTCCCGGTGCTGCTCTGCCTTTTGGGGGACACTGGGGATGTCCCCTGGGTGGACTACACGGGACTTGCCCAGGCACCACACAAGCGACCCCGCTCCTCTCGGCGCTCGCCACGCTGGGAGATATCTGGTTTCCCACTAGGTGGTAGAGGAGAGCTTGGCTGAAAACCATCAGCTTCCCACAGCCAAGCACGAAGGGGAGCTCCTGTGAAAGTAAACCCGGATGTTTTACCCCAAACTCCAGCCGAGCCAAATCCACCCCGGGTGCTGTGCCGCGGGGCATGGGTGCTGGCACTGGGGTCCTGCTCGCCGCCGGCCCCGCTGCAACAGGCACATCGGTTTTGTCACCTGCGGCTGTTTTATGACCCTTTAATGATAGGTCTTTAGAAATATGGCGTGGGAGGGTAGAAAGCGTCAATGCTGATTGTGAGAAGGCTTAGCATCTCCACAGCCCTTCAAGGCGCTGGTGAGGTTCGTCCCACGTCTGTGCTGCCTGCTGATGGCACTTCATCCCCTGTAATGTGTTCCTCTGCTGTTAATGCCTTGTATCTCCCCTCCCGCAGGTCCAGCTCATCTCCATTGGCAGCTCTTCCAATCAGCCCTTTCACCCCAAGGCAGGACTCACACCCAGCGTGAACAGAGAGAGCAGCGGGTTGGCAGCAGGAGCCCTGCCACCCCAAGGAGGTGACATTTCCCACCGAGACCTTGAGAGCTGCCGGTGACAGCGCAGGGCTGGGGCTCGCGGCCGCCCAGGTGAACGCTGTGCCTGGGCTGCACCCTGGGGAGCAGAGCAGCGGCACAGACCTGAGGAGGTCCCACCTAACGTGGTTCGTATGATCATGGCATCATATCAGTCTATGCTCCCAAACCATCCCTCAGCCCAAGGGCAGGATCAAATCCGCCCCTCCCCTTCCTGACACGTGTTTATTTGTCTAACCGGTTCTTAAGAGATCTATAATGGGGGGAATTCTGCAGCGTCCCCACAATCTGCATTATCCTTATCATTAGACAGATTTTCCTGTTGTCTAACCTGAATCTTTTTTTTTTTTTTTTTTCCAGCACTTGAAGCCTTGGACTGCTTGTGCAATTCACCCTGGGCACAGAAAAACATGGCTGTCATTTTCACTGCAGTTTATGGACGGTCTGAAGCCTACTACCTCACCTCCACTCAAAAGTCTGTATTTTCTGATCAGTCCTGTGTTCTGACCCCTCAGACTCATCCTTCATGTGCCCTGCGCCATCATCCCTGAAGTGCAGGCTTGGCAGGGATGGGGAAAGCAGGAGATGCCATCACAGGTCAGTGCTGAGGCCCCTTGACTCCTACCAGACCAAAGAGCTGGAGCTTTCCCCCTCTGCTCACCAGGCTCCTTCGTGGGGTTGCAGAGCCAGCCCCGGGGAGATACCCAGGCAGGGAACGAGGCTCCCAGCCCGTGCCCTCCCCACCTCTGCTGTATCACATTTCACTGTAGGAATTTTTGGCGCTCTCTGAAATGATGGTTCAAAGGAAGGAGGGTGACAGGTGCTGCGGACTGGGGCTGTGTCAGGAGCCCATCACTCAAACCTCATGCCCGGACTTATTTTTGCTCACCACCAGAATTCAGAGGAGGGTAGAAGCGCTGGCTCTGTTTCTTTGAATTATCTGAAGTTAATCCAAAGCCCGAATGGACGGGTGGCACATGATGGCACAAAGCCTGGGACTCTCTGAAGTTTCCCTGGGCAAACTGGGTGAGCAGGAGCTGTGCAGCTGAGCAGTCGGGGCTGGCCTTGTCCTGGAGACTGCGTGATCCCAGCTCCGTGCTGGGATCCCCGTGTTTCCTATGCAGTGAATTTCATATGCATGATATCTGGGTTGGGATGGGGTGTGATGTCTAACCCAGCTGCGAGGATATTCCAGTGATATATTTGAAATTGAAGGTACCTGCAGTTACTTGGGTGGTTTCTAAGACATGGAGATGCAGAAGCAATGTGTCCTGCTCTTAGGTGTGCAGGATGGGTGCTTGAGTACAAACAGCTTCATTTTCTTCTGAGAGGCTCGTGGTAACAGTAGACATTTCATAATAGACTGCAGGAGGTAGTGGATCTGAGATGTACGTTTATTTATTTATTTATTTTATTTCTTCAGTTCAAGGAGGCCTGAATACATGGTATTAACCTCCCCAGAGAGAAAGGTCCCCCCTCAGGAGTAGGAAACTCATATGTCCAGAGGGAAAATAGGCACTGTGGTGTGTGACTGACTGCAGGCCGAGCTGGAGGTTTGTTCAGCTCCCAGCTGGCCCCACACTTCTACGCAGCGGCTGTCTCGTGTGAAAAGGGAAGGCCCTGGGAGTCCCACTGCCTTGTGCTAAAATACGATCCCACAGCCCCCATGCGGCGTGACTCCGGCCAGCGCACGCTGTGCCAAAACACACTGTTAGAGCGAGAGTTCCTCCAGGAGAGGCAGAGCCACAAGCCTTCGGGTTTGAAGGATGATGAAGTGGAAGGCAGGAGGTCTGTGGAGCAGGGTTATATTGAAGGGAGGTCTCTAACCCTGCAGGAGCTTTGGGCCAAGAGGTGCCTGGGAGTCCCATGGGAGTAGCCTTGATGCTGTGGCACAGCCCAGCGAGGGTAGTGCAGGCAGCGGGGGGATGGCTTTGGCACCTGGTGGTCAAACCCCATCAGGCTGCACGGCTCCAGGCTTTGTGTTTGTGCCAAGGAGCTGGGGAGCATCCATCCTGTGGCCTCTGCCCACGAGGAGATAGATCATGGCTTATTTGGCAGTAAAGGCGCTCGGGGGGATTTGGGAGGTTTCACTCCTTCGTGACCTCTGTTTTCACAACAGTTTCCAAACCTCTTACTCCCGAGAGCTTTCCTGTGTGCCCACACACTGCACGCCCCTCGGCAGAGCGAGGGATGCTTTTACTCTGCTCTGGTTTTAGCCTCCAAATCTCTCTCGGACAGAAGCAATATGGAATGAACAAAACTTGTGCTTTTCTCAGTGGCTTTTTCTTTTTTTTTCCCAGCGTCTTCTCAGTGCTGTGTTGACCTTTTAACTTGCTTTTCTTCTGCACCATCCCAAAGCACTTTGTTCTTTAATGTATTAATCGTCACTACAGCCCAGCAATGCCAGGAAATGCTGGTACTTCTCTCCCTCCCCCCCGGCCCCCGCTTTTGTGGGTAGGGAGCTGAGGCACAGACCAATTAAGTAAATTACCCATGGGCAACAGCAAACCCATGGCAAAGCAGGACAGAGCTCCTAGGTGTCCCACGGCTTCCAAAGTGCTTTTTTGGGTACCTCTTTAGAAGACCCAGAGGCTGACCATGGATGGGTGTGAGCTCTGAAGGAGGGTGACGATGTGTTGGGTTCCTCAGCTGGTTTCTTTGTGTGTGTTACAGAGATGCATTAGACACAGAGTCAACGAGGGTGAGTGGTTTGTGTAGACCTGAGGGTTTCTGGGGAGATTGCTGCTTTATGACCTTGAAGGAGTGCCCCAAACCCTGCCACTTCGCTCTGACACAGTGGAGCTTTTCTTTTCCATTTGTTTCTTTTTAAAAAGTAAGGAGTTTTCCAGACAGTTGTGACATCAAGTGTCCACGTTGGAGGGAAGGGAGCGAGATGGGACTTTACATCATCGTGAGTGCTACTGGACCCCCCAAAAGGCTGAGAGCTTGGAAAGCATCCGCACGGTCGGTCACTTCCCTGAACTATCTGTGCTTCATGAGCCTCCAGCTCATGAATCTTGGAAGGAAAGACCTTCTCATGAGATTTGTGGTGTGTCCAGTCCCAGCCAGAAATACCACAAGAAAAGCCTCTCTTGGGGAGATCCCAGCTCTAACCAGGAAATGCAGAGTGATGTGAGAGCAAGAAAAATCCAGATGTGGCCACTATCTGCTTCGTTTCTCTCTGGGAAACCAAGTTCTCCTTTGTGAAGTGTAATTTTGTCAAGCATCATTCTCAAGCATATCTAACCTTCGTGTTTGCCAGCTATAATTAAGTCAGCCCCACATATCAAAGCCATGCGTGTGTGTCTGTGTGCCTGCATGTCTGTGCATACGGAGAAAGTTGCCAGCAGATCACTTTCGGTTATTTTTCTGCTAACAGATGAGGAACTGGACGGAGCTGCTCACTCCCACATTCAGAGAGAGCGCTGGCCCAGACAGCTGCCTTGGGAGAGCCATTGGCTTTTCTCCTGGTGGGCAAGCGTTGCATTTCTGAATTACTTTAGCAAGCAGAAGTGCTTAAATATTTGAGTTTTGCAAATTGAAGCAACATCCCCACAACCAAGCCATGTGGTGCCTTTGCTCTCTGTCACAGTTCAGGAGTTTTCTTTCCAGTGTGATCTTGCTCACCACGCCAGGTCAGCCTGGGAAACACCCAGCTCGCCTTAGTGCTGAGGAAAAAATCTCTCTGTCCTTTACGAGGGGCGAGTTGGTGCGAGCAACGGCTGCACAGAGGGCAGGAGATGTCTGCTAGATTTTGGAGGGGCTGGTGGTGGACTCAGGCCCTCAAGGGGTATTTGCAGGGAAGGAAGACTGAGTTTTCCAGGTAGGTGGAAGGCAGAGGATGGGGTTGGGTGGTGTCTTGTGATCTTGAGTGATGGTGCTCTTGCTCCAGCTCTGCTCTTGTCTCCTGGGCTATGAGATGGCTGTGACCTTCAGGCTCTCATGCCACCAGGGAGGAGGAGGAGGACATCACATGGCTGCCCACAAGCAGCCAGGTGCCTGAGTTGCTGTGCATGGTGTGCACAAGATTTGCAAGGATTTTGATGTAGAGACCCCCCCCCCCGGCAAAGTTCTGACCTGCAGCCTCTTGGCAGGTTTCCCAGTGAGCACAGGAGATACTGGGCTAGGCCCTGCAAAAGCAAACGGAACCGTGTGACGATGTCAACAGCCTTGGTTATCAGGCGTTACTTGGATTTGTAGTAGCTCCAGGGGAAGATAAACCTCTGGCAGGTTCGTGGGCTGAGGGTCAGGGATGCTTGGTGCACTGAGGGATGGAGGTGCACGCTTGTGTATGTACGGGTGCTGCACGAAAGGGGGCAGCTGTAGGACACCATCTACCATTTTCCATTGTCAAATCTAAATTAAACCTCCAAAAATCATTAATCTCACCCCCAATTTTGCTATTTGTTACGCTTTGGTAGGGGTAGGTACCCTCCGTTTTTTGGCAGCTCACACTTCCAGTTAAATTAATAATAAAAGGAACAAGCGAGACAAACTGCTGGCTGCAACTCCCCCTGCCCCTCACACACCTTTTAGACTGCGTCCCCTCGGCCCCAGACCAAAAGTGCTGTTCCCCAGCAGAAACTCTCCAACATTTATTCATCACATACGGAGCCGACAAGTGCCTCCAATTCTCTAGTTACCGATGCACTAATGAACATCTGCTAGTGTTTCTTGCAAGTTCAAGGACTTGGGCAGGCAGTAGACTGGGGACTGAATTTCTCTGTGTGCCTGAATAAGGTAAAAATGGATTTTACATGATGGCAGAGTCTCAGTCAAGGGTTCCTAACGCTTCTCAGATAATGATTTCCAAAGCCCAAACCCTTTGGTTTACAGCTCCTTCCAGCAAACGGGGCTCTGAGTGAAGAAGTGATGTATCTTGGACTGTCTCAAGAGCAAGAGATGGGAATCATTTTTCACTTGTAAGTTAACCTGTTCCAGGTAGGCAGCCTTTGCTGTTGCTGGTGCTGGTCCTGGAGAGCTTGAAAGTTTCTGGCTGCTGTGCAAGATCTTCTTCTTGCTTCTCTGCCTCTTGCTGGTGAAGATGCAAAAATTGTCCAGCAGTGACCATACATTCTCCTTAAGCTGTGATTTCTCTGTTTAGAGACTTATTAAAGGAACACTCCTGCTGTTTGCAGTTTTTATCGTGGTGCTGCCTTTTTGATGCTTTCCAGCATCAGAAACCTCTTTCCCCGCTCTTGCAGGCCCAGCTCAGCCCCACTGCCATCCCAGGGCATCTCCCCCACAGCCTAGGGCTTTCACCTGGGTGCGCGCTCTGTTCTTACCCTTGCACGCATCTGGGTGGGGGGACGTCTTGTTCCTGGCCAAGCAGGGAGCTGTTTCTAGTTTTCCTGTGGCAGGTTGAAATAATAATAATAATCATAACAACAACAACAATAATAACAACAATAATAACAACAATAATAACAACAATAATAACAATAATAATAACAATAATAATAATAAGCTGACTGGGATGGCAGGAAACAAGTTATTTTAGAAATGAGGAGTATTTGCACTTCTTGGCTCTCCTCCTGGGAGGTCTGTAGCATGGCCCATCCCTCACCTTGCCCAGCATGGCAGAGGGATGCAGGCTGCTGCCCTGGTACCCAAAGAAAACAAACCAGGCATTTTCTCTGAAAATACCACATGTTTTCTTGCCACTTGCCCAGTGTTTTGCATGCCATCAGGCTGTGAGCAGAGGAAAGGCAGCGGTGCTGGTGACAGCCACCCAGGGCAGTCCCTGCCCCTGAGCAGGGGGAGGGAAGCCAGGAGCCCCCCCAGCAGCACCCTGTGGCTGTGCTGCACCTGGGGGTCACTGTCTTTTTTGCCTTTACCTTTTTTCCTTTTTTCTTTTAAACTAAGCACCTGCACTTTGCATGCTGGCTCACCAGTCCGGCACACTTGAGGCAGTACTTCGAGGATGCTGGCATCCCGCTGACAGTACTGGGTGATGGGACGCTGCGTGCCCCTTTGATGGACATGACAGAAACAGCGATTGCCATTCTTACTCAGTCCTCAGACACTTCTGCGATCCACGTGTGGGCACGGGCAGTGCTGGATGATCAGGAGTTTGTGCGGCATCTTTAAACACTTCTGTCTGGGGAATAAAGGCTTCAGCTGCCAGTCAGGTTAATTTTCTCTCTGATGATAGTTCGGCCTGGAGGGTATAGAGTATCAAGGGAGCTGCAAAATTTGAGTATGATGTAATTTAGAGATTTCTGTCCTCTTCGTGAAGTGCACATCCTATGCACATAACCCCCTTTTAACAGACAGTGGAGTATTTAGAAAATCTCAGTGCTCAAAGTAGGAAATGGGAACCCGCCCCTTCTGTTGGCTTCACACCGGACAGGCCCCAGGTCTGCACACCGGAGCCATGCTGCAAGCACTGCAGAGGGTAAAAATTTCTACCAGCAATGCTGGGAACAGACAGACCCAGCAGAAATAAAGCTTATTTCATAAAGGAATTTATGCTAGGGATGCTCTTCAATAAAATGAGCCAATTCTCCGTATTAACTCTATTTACTTACCTTATGCTGCTTGCAAAATCATTATTCTCTCTACGTTGGGACTTTCAGGAGTGCCGTCACCCTTCCAGCATCAGCAGGGCAGGAGCTGGGGCTGTTGGAAGCCACCAGCAGGGCCATGATCAGAGCTCCCGCTGCTGGCCTGGGCCATGGTCATCGGCTCCTAGTCCCTGTGGGGCCCTGCCCTGCGGCACCACACACACGCACATGTGCAGATGAACACTCAGCCCTGAGAAAGGCTGAAAATTCCCTGCTTAACGTCTGCTGTCAGAAAGTGCTGCGCTGCCAAAATCAAACTATCCCACGGGAGCGTGTCGGTTCGGACAGACTGAAGTTTAGGGCACCAAAAATGAGAATAACTCATTTCAGTAAACTCACAGCCGTCAGCAGGCAGCTGTCAGATTGGGGCATTGCAAGTGTTCAGTCTGAAATGACTTCTCTTTGGCACCACTGTGCATTAATGTATGCCGCAGCATAAATTCTTGTATGAAAAAATACGAAATGAATTATGAAACAGAATAATGCTATACAAATCTGGACTGGAATAGAAACAAGTAGTACTCTAAATATGAAATTTATACTAAATATAAACATAATGGAATAGAAAACCTCTAAAGGAAATAATCCCAAAATGCAAACAAATGTTTCAATTGACCTGAAACAAAGTGTTTTCAGATTGCTGTTATGTGAGGGATGGATCATGAGCTCCATTTTCCCTTTTCAGTTTTTATTTGTAAGTCAGAATTGTGACTTAAAAATTCTGTCTTCTTCCCATGACAGCTATCCGTTCTGAGAGCTGAACAAGTGTTTCCTTTCTACTACAGACAGAAGGCGGGCGAGGTTAGCCTCTTGCCATTTTGAATGTTTCAAGGGGGCTCTGGTGATGGCTGTCCTTTTGCTGGCCCTTGTGGTGTCGGTGGAGCCGACCTGTATTGCAGGCAGGAGCAACAAACCCAGCGGCGACATCCCTTGGTGTGAGGGCTTGGGCACTACGTCTGCACAGAGGAGGTGCAAGTGGCTGTTGAGCTTTGGCTCTGTAACTCTTTACGAGGCTCAGGAGACATGGGATGCTTTACTCTTGGCCTGAGCAGAGGAAACGTTACCGTGCTGTGAGCGAGGAGAAGCATGCCTGGCCAAAAACTGCCTCCAGCAGCGACTCCCTGGCATGCCCGCAGGTCAAGGGCAGGGTGTCTGCTTGAAGGTGGATGCTTCCCAACACGCAGGCGTCGGTAACCTAAAGCAGGTTTATGACAGAGCCAAGATCAGGCATTAATGCAATAGACTGGTAATTCAATCACTTTATAGAAGTTGATCTGTCCTTTTTATTACAATTATTGTCAGCCCGGGTGTTTCGTTCCATCACTGAAAATAAACATCATTTATCATACTTGTAAAGATTAGCCTCTGACAGCTCCAGCTCTGCTTTGCATAAATGTGTATTAATGTCGGCTCTGTCTGAAGTGGAGAGAGAAGTCTATATTTCACAAGAATGATTAGACAGTGTCACCACTGCTTTAACTAATGTCTTATCATGACGGATAATCAAACTGTGTAAAAAAAAAAAAAAAAAGGCAATTTCTTGCATATGCATTTTTTTTTTTGCGTTACTGGTCTCAGAACCAGCAGTAGTTTTGCAGCTGCAGTACCGAGGTTCGTGGTGCCGGGGCTGGCGAAGCTGCTCAGGGTTTCAGGAGGTGCCTGCGGCTCAGCGCCAGGGCTGGGGCTGCCACCTCCCTGCAGGGCTGCCCGAGCGTTCCCTTCTGGAGACCCTGCAGCCTACAGCTCGGCCAGACTCGTAACTGTCGGAGCAGGATTTTTTTCCATGCCTTGGGCTGAGTTTGATTTGGAAAGTTAGAGCTAAAATGATGCCGTCATTTCTGAGAGTGAGATTAAGGGAAAATGTGATGCCTGGGCTAAAATGTTCTGACAGACATTTTCCAGAAGAGCCCTAGGATTTCTGGCCCTCGGGGCAAGACCCCTACAGCTGGCATGTGCCTGCCCTGAGGTGAGGGATGAGCCTTGTGTTGCTCCCATCAATATGCACTGCAGAGAGATCTATCTATATATACATATATATACAACTCACGGGCATTGATGCCCATCATTTACCAACCACAATTCTCTTTCCTGCCATGCTGAAGAAAAATAACTCTACGACTTCCATGCAAGAACATCAGAGCTGAAGAAAAGTCCTTCTCGTCAAATTTGTTATTGGATCTAATTCCACCAGTTTCAGAAACAAAGAACACAAAACCAACCCCGTTTGTTTTCAGGTGCTGGTTTTGGTGAGCTGGAGAAGTTGAACAACGCTTGTGATTTCTGGGCATCTGATCTGGGCTTCACAAAAGCCCCAGGTTGTGGAGCAAAGGCGCTTGTGTTGGGGTATTGCTTTCATTGTTGCTAGCTTGTAAAAGTTATTTCCAATTCTTATGCCTTCAGGGGAAAAAAAAAAAAACCACCAACCAACAACTTGGAGGCACAGATCCTTAAAAGCAAATGTCAAATAAAACATTTGATTAATAATCTTATCATTTCTAACCCAGCCACCTTATTTTGGAAGGCTGGTGATTGAGATCACCGTTAATTGAAGATGACGCCTTAAAATTAGCCCACTGCGGAGGTATCTCATTGAATCAGGTCCTAAAGGAGCGATAATACATCAAACATCGTATATGAAAACAAATAAACCTCTTCCCTGCATAACTAAGAGCTACTTCTGCTGTTGGAACTGAAGCATTAACACTGTTGGAGCTAGACTGAGCGCTTATATCGCTGGTTTCTCTTTTTTGCCTGCCAGCCCCAGCTTTTTCCCATTCAGGCTGTGGTCACCACTGGTTTCCCCCGCTGGTGCGGGGCTGGTGGCTGTGCCCGAAGCCTTGCAGTGCTGCCTCCCCTTAGCTGAAGAACCCGAACCTGAAACTTTGCCACGGAATAAAACAGATGTTAACAAAAAAGCCACGCATCCACCTCCAAGTAGCCCGTGTGCAGGAGCCAGGTGTTGGTGGTGGAGGGAAGGAGGGGGAGAGGACGGCACTGGGGCCACCAGCCATCCCAGCAATGCTGGCTTCAGCAGCTGGCACTTCTTGAAGTGCTAAAAGCTTTGGACACAGATTACCATGCGCATATTTCAATTTCCCTTAAATCCAGGGAGATTTCCTCTTAGAGCACACTCTCTCCCTTGCTCTTCTTTTTTTTTTTTTTATTATTATTATTTTTCCTTCAGCTAGATTGTGCATGATGGGGGTCTGTTAACCGAAAGCAGCATATTATATATTACTTCAATAAATCACCGCCAGCCGAAGCATTCAATATCATGCGGAGCAGTAATCAGGGGAAGTCTTAATCACTCTTTAAATGGTTTGAATTTATGCCCTGCTTTCTACAGGCTCCCGTCGCTGCTGGGAAGGCACGGCGGTGGCCCCCCAGGCCCTGGACCCCCGTCCGGGTGCCTTGCTGGGTGAGGAGGTGTCGCTCTGCGGCCGCCTGAGCAGCTGCTCCTGCTGGGCTGAGCCCGCACAGA
The DNA here is from genome assembly GCF_964211835.1 of Anser anser. Taxonomy (NCBI): domain Eukaryota; kingdom Metazoa; phylum Chordata; class Aves; order Anseriformes; family Anatidae; genus Anser; species Anser anser. The sequence goes on along the minus strand of NC_139726.1, from coordinate 14,365,304 downwards.
TGTGCGGCAGGTCCTGACTTTGTTTCAACTGGGAAAAAAAAAAAGCCTTTTAAGACAGACTGCTCCTTTTCAAAGAAATCATCCGAAAAGAGCAAGGCCAGCTGCTGTAATCCTCACTTTACGCCGCTCCGTCCATTTGCGTTTGGTCCAGGAGATTAAAAACACCTCCTGGATTTTTGCGAGCGAGTGGGAGAAGGGGAGAGGGAGGGCTGACTTCAAAGAAAACAACCAGAAAACCACAAAGCGCTAAGTCTAATTTTTAAACAAATAGATTTATGACCGACGGCCCGACCCGCCGAGACGCGCCGTGAAGGCAAAGCCCTCCAGCCGCGGCGCTGGCGGGGGCGCCCGGTGTCAGCCCACCGGCAGGGAGGGCGGCAGCCTTCCTCCCCTGCACCGTCCCGCGCCGGCCTTCACCTTCCCCTCGCAGCAACCATAGGCAGATGTTCATGATGTCATCTCTCCTGGCAATGGGAGAAAAAGAGAGGGGGAAAAAAAAAACAACCTCATAGCAGGAAACAAAAGCCCTTTTTTTTTTTGGGGGGGGGGGGGGGGTGGAATTTAACCATTTTGGGTGCCCTCTTGCCCGTGAGCATGGCACTAAGGCTTGGCGAGGCCATCGTAGGGCAGGAGGTGAAGTTAATGGGCTTGTTAACCGCATCTGGTGGGAGAGCCCCGTGCGGGCTGCGCCGGCTTCTCCAGCTCCGAAACACTTGGCGGGGCCCTCCAGCTGCAGAGCACGAGCCTCCCCCCGCCTTCAAAGCGCTCCCACTGCCGGCCTGTAAATCACGGCTCTCACAGTGGAAACTGGAACGGGACCCGAGCTGAGCCGAGACGCAGCAGCTGAGACCCTTGAACAATAGTCCTACACACAGGAAACTCGCCCATAATAGTGATTTTGAGTTCCAAGGAACTTTGGTTTCTGACTGTTCGTTTTTTTTTTTTTTTTCCTTCACTCCCCAGCCCCATTTGGTTTTTCATTCAGTTCCATGTTGTTCGTGTCTCTTAATAGGGCATCTTTCATTATCATTATCCCTAATAGTGGTTTATTGTATTAGTTACAGTTAATTTAAATGTTACCGAAGCATTGAAAACAGATTGCAGATGTTTTGAAACAGATGTTATTTTAATGTTAAAACAAAATCATGAATATTTATAGGTCATTATTGCCTGGGTTGAATTAGACTCTTTAAATAGTAATGTATGGGCTTAACATCTTTTGAAGGAAATGCTCCAAAAAGAGGTGAATGGAAAAACACTGTCATATGAAGACGTGTAAATCATTTCTTCTGGCTTACTGACTTTTCCTTTATGAATGGTCAGAATTAATTACGGTTTTATTACTAAACCAGGTACTATTCTTGCTCTGTAACTGCAGTTAACCCAGGACAAAGTTTTCAGCTCAAAACCGCCTTTCCAGCTCTCCGTTTCATAGAAAAGAGGCCCACCAGCTCCCTCCAAGCAGACCTAAAGCTGGAGCAATATTCTGAGGTGGAGTCATCAGTATTAAAGCAAAAATAAGGTGAAGATGATGCAAGCACACAGCTCACTTGCTGTCAGTCTTTCCTATAGAAACACAAAGAGGGTTTGTTAATGCCACATGCAGGCTGCCTCTGTTCATGTCTTCCTTTATGGAGGTGAAGTTAGTCTTTAAGGCATCAGCTCAAAATGGCCTTTCATTCATTACAAAGTTATTTAGTTACGGGTAGGTAACTCGAAATGACATTTCTACATCTTGCACTTTATTAGTTGCTCCTAGCTGCTAAACGACATGGAGAGAGCGACAGAGTATGGTGGGAGAGTTCAGTGTGTTTTGGCTAATTTTGGATGGGGTCCAACCTTCTGGAGTTGGAAATTTGCCTCCAAGATGATGAGCTTGTGCACCTCCCTCTGGGAGAGCTGTGAAGTTGGAAAGTTAGAAAAAAAAAGTTGGTGAAAAATTAAAATCAAGAAGAATGTAAGCACTGGGATATTTCTTTGCTCCCCAGAAGGGTTTGCAAGCACTTCTGCCAACTTAGATGTGACGTGTCCTATCTAGCTCAGTAGCACTGACTCTGGGGGTAGTGCTGCGGTTGGAGAGGCTAGTGGCAAGGGGACAGGCTATCAGGCAGCCACCCACCCATCCTACTGCTCTTTCCTTATGTCTGCAGGGATGATGTGCAGCACTGAGCCTTTTTTTTTTTTTTTTTCTGTTTTGACTTCAAATTTACTAATTTGGAGGAGAGCCTGAGTCCTCCTGAAGCTGGCAGGACTCCTTGTCTACGGGCACAAAACCCCAGAGCAGATGGGCACACATTTTGGCTAAGCACAGCAGCAGTTGTTGAGCATTAGGGTCTGTAATCTCATCCAGGAGCATCCCAACAGCCCCCTCTGCTTCTTCTTCGGCCAAGGGGCGCGTGCATCGCCCCGTGCTGCTCGGGCTGCCTCCCACCGCACACAGCATCACACTGCTGCCACTGCACACCGCAGCGTTGTGCCTCAAAAATTCAGGACCTGCATTTTCCAGAAAGGACAGCAGTAAGAAACACGACATTTCAGTTTCCATCTAGATATGAGGGTTACAGGAATAGTGATAAAAAGCTGCACACCGTATTCTCCGCCTGACCTGAGGGCTGGGTTAGGGATGGCAGGCTGCAGGGCTCGGTTGCAGCTGAGGTCCATGGAGTTCTGATTGCATTCAGGGACCTGGCTGTAGAGCCCTTGTACCAAGACTCACAGAAACACCAGAATTCATTTTGCTTTCTATAAATTGTCCCAGAATGTTTTCTATTGCAATCTTAGCTCTTGATTTTAAAAGCCATACTGAGAAGTGACATACATCCAAGTGAAGACATGTTCCTTCAACAGCTTGAACTTGCCCTTCCACCACTTTGTCCCAAGGATCACAGAAAGCCTGGTACAGTACATTACATTCAGTAGGCTGCCAGAAAGAGAGTTCATTTAGTTTGATGACAGATTAATACTGATTCACAAATTAATTTTGTCTCTTTGTATATCAAGGGTGTCCGCAACTTATTTAATTTGTAATAAATATAATTATAGAAATGAATGAGCTATCAAGATTTTTAAAGTATGATCCATCAATGTTGGCATGACTTGTAATCCTGGTCATTATAAATAAAATGGGTCTTTTGCAATATGGAATGCAATTTTCCCTGTAGTTTGTCTCATTATTTTTTGACATGTGGGTTAATATTAAATTACAATGCCTTAATTTTCGAATCAGGGCTCAATTTGTAAATAAGAGGTTAATAAATAACCTTTCCAGCTGGAGGCCTTCATTAAAATAAACTTTTAAGTGAGATATTTGCCTCTTGGTTGAAGCATCGGTGGTACCAGCATTGTCTCATGCTTTATATTGCAAACAAAACAAAAAAGCTTGCATGGCAGCCAGAAAACCCTGTCCAAAGAGTCATTGTACCTTCAGTGTTTTCATATGGTCTTTCAGATGTCCCACCTAACTGGATTATACCCCAACTGGCTCCATCTCCTGCTTCCTGACACGTGGAGTGCAGACCAAGCTGTCTTCGTTTTAAGCGACCTTGAGCACACTGTGAAGCCTGCAGGTGGCTGGAGCCTGCTGTCGTGTATGGTGCTGTACATTTTAGTGGTCTTTCAGTTGTCCAGCCTACATGGGCAATGCAGCTTATTGCTTCTGAGTCACCTGGCTCAGACCTACTCCAGCTTCTTAGTATACTTACTGCTATGATTCGTGTGATGGTTTCTCCCACCACCAGTGCTTTTCAGGAAAAACGCTTTTCCAAAGACTGTCACATAGTTCTTCATAGAAATTTCATGTTCTGAGCTATAGAGCTGAATTTTCTCAGTTTGCACAGATGAAAAGCTCTGGCTTCTCCACTAAAGGCATCTCTGACTGGTGGTGTTTGGGCCCTGAACCTAAACTGCATTGGTTTGGGTTTTTTCCATTGCTGACTGATCAGCTTGGACAAATACTTCCTCAGTAGCTGAAAGGAAAGTAATATTATGTGCAATTTTATTAAAAAGACAAACCCAAACAAAAAAAAAAAAAAACCAACAAAAACACAATCCCAGGACACATTAGGAAAACTCAAAAAATGCTAACACACTCTTGAAGGCAGTAGCAGGTTGCTGTACAAGACATGTCTAAGTAAGGCAGCTAATAAGATCAAATAGGCTTTTGAAACAGCAAAATTTCAGGCTGAAGCACCGGAGAAACCATTTTCAAAAGAAAGCAGCCTGGTCGTGTCACTTTGACCAGCTCAGCCCCATGTCTTTCAGCACAAGCCTACAATGGGCAGCCGCATGCCTGCCTTGCAGCTGGGAACTGCAAATATTGGCAGCGGCAAAGGGTGAGCGTGAGTTTTGTTTTTTTCTGAAAAGTGGCATGCCCTGTCCAGGGGAAACATGCCTGAAGCCCAAGGAACATAGGGCAATTGTGACGAGAGGGGCCCTGTGGCTTGTCCTTCTCTTGCAATGCCAGAGCATCATCTCTCTGCTGCTTGTCTACAGGAGCATTCTGGCTTGTGTACTCCTGGTAACGTTTAGGTAAAGTGGAACATCGCCTCAGCTTGAGCTCTACCAAACTTCTATGCTCATCTACCTCCAGCAAAAATCCCCCTGAGGACAGGATCAGTTCACACCCTTCCATGAAGTCAGTGAGATGTTTCTTGGGTGTCATTTCCACCTCTTGGCTAGTTTTGCCTGTTAGTGCCACATCTCTGTGCTTTCTGTGGCTATGAAAAATGGCAGGCTCAAAATTCAGTGTCTAAACAGAAGACAAACCACCACTACCAAAAGAAACACACAGATCAAGCCTAACCTCAAGACCTTTCTGGCTTAATTGTATGGACTTGCAGCCACAAATGCTCCTAGCGTGGTCCTGTGGTTACCTACCTAGCAAGATAAATTATGCTGAATCCCCCCTTGTGCTATTTATGCTAGAAGACAATCTCCTTCAGCGTGGTACCCAGTTGGGTTCATTCAAGAACTGTGTTTTCTAATTTGAGTGGTTTTCATTCAGCCTAATAGAGAGCATTAATGCACATGCACAAGACCAAGTTTACAATTATAGCCCTCTGATGGTTCTGCAGTTATTTTCATTCAAGAAACAGCAGATGCCTTTCTAATAGTAGTAAAGAAGTTTGAAATACCTTTAAATAAATAAACCTCCTGTCCATCTATGGATTTTACTCTGAGAGGAGAACAGGCTCCCTTTGTTCACCATTTGCATTACCAAGTGAACCATGTCTGAGACCTGCTGAATCATCTGGGCCAGCCCTTTGCCTGAGGTGTCTCATGTCAGCACTGAAACGAGGGCTGGGAAAGGTGTTTTACCTTAGCTAATCTAATCATACCAAAGTACAGTACTCTGTGTGTTAGCTGGAATAATTTTAAACAGAACTAACAATGTGTTTTTTCCTGTTATAAGGAAGGATGTTACTAACCTAAAGGGCTCTCATTCCCTGACTTTATTATGCACCTTTTTCTTTTGTGAGTTCTGCTTGGTCCCGATTTCTCACAAGTGGAAGAACTTCATAGGAAAAGCAGGGGTGGAAAACAGCTCCTCATGGGCCCCTTGAGACGTGATTTTTTCTGGTACTGATTCACCTATGATGAAGCCAATCCAGCTCTCTACATCCTTTTTTTTTTTCTTTTTTTCTTTTTTTTTTTTTTAAATAAATGACAGCTAAAATGTTAATGAAAAAAATGTAATGATAATATTTTAGCTGAAAATGCTTTTGATATCACTTTTACAAGACTACTTGGATGTCACGTCTCAGCCTCGTGCTCTTCTAAATCCAAGATTTAGATTTGGAAGGTATTTAGGCTAAACTCATTAATGCACTGTTGGTAAGTGTTGAATTTTGGAAAGGGTTTATACGTTGGATCAGATTTTAAATTTACCTTTTAATTTGTGCATTTACAGTCCATTTTTCTGGACGTGTTCAGTGGCCACAAAGCTGGCTCTCATCTCTGAGAGAAGTCTTCTCAAATACTTAGGTCTCATTGGTGCTTTCAACACCTAGACCACTGCTGATCTGTTCAAAATGCTCCCACTTATTCCAGTTAGTGATGGAAATGCTGGGATCTCTTTCTTTTTTTTTTTTTTTTCCAATTAAGTAGAAACATTCACCTGGCTCAGCCCCAGTTTCTTTTCCCTGAAAACATTTTTCATTCTCACTGACAAGTCTCCAGACATTGCTAAGACAGGCAATCATTTCCTGAGCGTTCCTCGAGCAAGGTGAGACCTGTTGGGTTCCTGGATAGCTGCTAACTAGGGAAAGTCGCTGGCCTGCGATGAGGATCGTCACTGGGAGCACCCTCCTCGGTGGGTGCTGGTGTTACATGGGTGCAGCCTCTTGGCCTGCGCAGCAAAACCCGTTTCCTCGCCCCCTCCTTAAGATCTCCCAGATAGAGTAATGCCGCCCACTTTCGGTGTGCCTGGAGTGATGTTTAATCCTCTGTGCACTTCATGTAATGCGATCGAATTTCACTTATTGTCATTATTGATGAGTGACACGGAGGTTAAATGATTTGCATCAAGACATTTTCCTCAAGAAAAAAAAAAAAAAAAGATTAACACATCACTTTTCAGTCAGCTGAGACACTTTGCTCAGGTGCCAGCTAGCTGGGTAAGTGCAGCAGACAGGTACCCTCGCGGAGGGCTGCGTTGCCAGCAGGGAAATGGGGCCAATAAAGCCACCTGGAGATTATCAGGTTGCTGCTATGCAATAACAGTGGGCAGAAATGGAGAAGCACGTGTGTTTCCTGCAGCTTGGCCGAGCCGCTTGGGCTGGGAGCGCCTTTGCTCCGAGGTCTGCAGCCAAGGGCAGGAGGCTGGCGTTGCCAAAGGGTGGGGCAGGCCACCTACAGACTCCAGGCCCGGGCCTGCTTCGCCTCTCCGAGCCTGCAGAGAATCAGCCCCAGCCGGGCCCTCGGTCGCCGTCACGGCCGTGCCACCGCCACCTGCGCGGGGCTGGCTGGAGCCCCCCAGGTGCAGGACGGGGCCTGTGCCCCCAGCCTCGCCGCCTGGCCTGGCGGTGGCTGCCAGCACGACCAGTCGTCTGAGTAGTGGGCATGGGGGGGGGGGGGGGAATAACAGAGCCCACGTAGGTGCTTTTGTTCCCCAAAGCCCTTAATGTAAAGCTCTACAGATGTAAAATTGTCTTCAAAACTAGATCTCACACCCACAAATATGTCTAAGCTTTGCTTCCTTGTTTTCCTTTTGTCATGGCCAGCATCTCCTCACGGCCTCCAACATTCTGGAAGTGAGAGAAACACTGGGAGACAGAAAGCCATGAAAAAAAAATTATCCCTGTTTTGACATGAGTTTTTCTTCCTTCCCTGCTGCTCTCCTCATTTCACTTGATCTATTTTAACCACTACCACGCTGTAGCACAAACCTGTGCTCTGGCCAACATCCAGCTGTGCAGGATGTGCTCTTCTACTGCACGATTCCCCCTGCAGGTGTCAGGAAAGCTGTTCCTCGTGCTCCTGAGTCAAAAAATGCAACTGTCTCTCTGTCAAACACTGATAGAGAGGGTGTCCGTATGCGCAGAGCGCTCTGGGGTCCTTCCTGGAGAGGAACACGGAAGGCACAGCGATGGGGGAAAGGGAGGTATATGTGAAGGTTGTCTTTAGCTGTAGTCTTTTTGTATAGTCAAGGGAGGGAGAAAGGGAAAGGGGTAAGAAAAGGGAAAGTGAATGGGAGGGTGAGACTCTTTCAGAAAATTGTTCAGAGCATCAGACCAAGGTTCTGCTCTGAGTCCTTCCTTAAAAGTCCTCTCTTTATGGAGATTGCCCTGGGCTGTATTAAATAAGAGTTAAGACTAGCCAGAGCAACCCAGACCAAAGATATATATAGCTCCACACCCAGTTTCCTGATGCAGGAGCTGCCTTTTGGTGTTTCTTGCCATGTCTGTTGCTCCTTGGTGATACCACCATACAAATTATCATAGAGATACAGTTGTAAAATGGCCTCTCTGATGGAGAAAAACGTCCACAGGACGCTTGGGAGCAGTAGCCACAGAGTTCGGTTTTCAGCAAGACATCGATACTCAGAGACATTTCCAGCAAGTGCACTGTTGTTGAGTGCAGCAGCTCTTTCAAAGTTGACAGCAGGCAGGCCACTGTGCCCCCCTACATATCTGCCTGACAGGCCAGTGTGGGGAAAATGGAAATAGGGAGGGCAAGGGACCAGTGCAATGAATCACAGGTGTTAGTGCAATAGGAGTAAGCTCCAGCAGTCACAAACCTTCAGCGCGTGTGAAAGCATCACTTTGCTTTTTTTTTCTTTTAATTTTATTTTTACAGCAAACATATTTAATATAGCCATTTCAATTTTTACATGAAGCATAAATCAACGGTGAGAAATAAGTATATTGGCCACAACATAGGTTGTTTTGTAGCTTCTAAATTTCTTAAGTGTTAGGTCATTTTACTTACAAGTTAAATAGCTGTCTGCAAGAGGCCTTGGTTGGTTATAAATTGTCCTTCCAATAATATAAACCACACCATTTATTTACAACACGTATGCTCTTCCAAGTAGATCCAACAGCTCGTAAAGAACAAGAGCTCCTATGTCATCCCTACTGAGACCACTGCAATAAAGAGCCATTGGAATGACTCCGTACTCAGTAAGTGCAATCAGATCCAGCAACAGTAGCTTTTATGGACTTTTTCTCCCCTCCAGGAAAACTTTCGATATTAGTGCAATTTCAAAGAGCTGTGATGGTCTTACCCAGAATGGGATCTTACTCCTCCTGTGCTTTCAATGGTTTTGAGAGTGGAGTGGAGTAACACTCACCGGACGGTTAGAATCAGCCCTGTTAGGATGTTTCATTTTCATAAGGGAGATGATCAATTAAAAAGAGGGTTAATTGAATATTACGATGTTCTCACAGTTGTATAAACACCAAGGGTCTGGCTTACAAACACCAGTTGTTGCAGAAGGTTTATTACCTTCTTACTGTTGGACAAATGAGCCTTTCCATCTCTGTTGATTCCAGGATGGCTGGGCAGTAAAAAAGTGTATGCTGGTACATGACCTCGGGTGTATTCCTAGGAAATATTGACCCAGTTTAAGTAATAAAGATGTTCTTACACAGGCAGAGGTGTGCCCTGATCAAACTCTAAAGTGAAATACTGGCTAGAAGTGGCATTTGATCTAGATTAGAGACTCACTTTAAGCGTTTGAAGTAGAAAAGCAGTAGGAGCTGATCTGAGTCTCCAAAGCCTTTTGTCAATAGAAAAGCTCTGAACTATTTCCCTTTAATAATATTACTGCATTTTAAAAAATGTTATTTGTGTAGTTCTTGGACAGTACAGAAGGGTGTGATATTTATCCAATGGATTTACAGACTAACAGGATCATTAACACATTAATCAACATCTTGTTCCCTGGCTCAACCTCAGACTGCTGAGACTGGTGCAAGAGTCACAAGAGCATGGGATTCACCTCATCCTGTGATAAATGAGGGGGATGACAGATGCCTTCCAGAGGACAATCCACCCCGTCCTACGTGTCTAAAACAGGAAAGATTAATTGTGTTTTAGGGCATGTCCATCTCTTGCCACTGATTATGAGGGAACCCAGATTACGGGGTGAGGATTTGATCCAAACTTACCTGATTCTACTGATCAGCTCAGCAGGGATCTTGCCTGAAGCAAAATGAGGACATCCCTTCAGTCGCTTGAAACTTCTGGTTCATGTGCACAAAGTGCCATGGCTGATTCACACACCAACTGCTTTGCTTAACAGCTGACTTTATTCGAAACTCATTGCTGTGCCCATAATGCTCACCTATGAACAGCCTCCCCAACTTTCCCTAAAGCTCTCACCCAGCCCGCATCCACCCACGTCTATGAAATCAAATTGAAAATCAATCTCTCAAGTGGCTGAGCTAACTCTTGCCGCAGTCAAAGGAAAGCTGCTCATCAATGAGCCAGACCAGGCTCTAACTGGATCATGACTGAGAAATCTGTTGCTTACCACGTCGTTTCCCATCACGTACATAGCGGACAAATTAATTTTTCCTTACTCCAAACCCAAATTTCAACTAATCACTGTCATGGCTTATCATGGCTTTGCTGATCTGAACCCAGGCAGCATCATGCAGTGGCTCACACACCAGGTCCATCCATCTCCTCACCACCCATTCCTAGGCACCACCCGAGTCCATCTGACTGTGCTGGTGTGGCAATGCCAGACCAATGCCAACCACCATTATCAATAAAAGGCAGTAACAACAGGCACAAGGAATTATGAAAAAAATTACTTTTTAATGTACAAAAGGTTTATATACAGTTTCAGCATGTTACCTCTGTTCTTATGATGTAGAAAACAGCTAAAAATGTTCTTAAGATATAAATTTGACAGAACAATTCACCTACCGTACTTTTAGTAATGATGTCTTCTATACATAATATATACAGTGCTGGAATGGTTATTATAATACTATTTCAGTAAATGAAGGAAGACCACCACTGGAAAGTCTGAGAAATCTCAAGTCATTGGAGATTTGGTTTTGCTTTTGCATTTGATCTTTTGCAAATGAGTTATCTGTGAAGAGGGACTCAGTAGCCACCATTGCCCTATGCAGCTGTTGAAAAAATCAGATTAGCAGTCAAAGGACACACAAAGGCCTGATCCATCTCAGCACAAGGGATGCCCAGTTGCACTCCAAGCGTCCAGGACAACATACAACATCCTAAAATACGTACTGCCCTCTTTTCATAAATGCAAAGGCAAGGGCAAGGTCGGTAACTGCAGGAGAATATATACAGCGGACTATAAAACAATCCCTTTACATACATCTTTCACGGGAGACACAAATAAACAGCCAGGCACCTTGCTTTGCTTTTCTGTCCTCACACCCCCAGGACATCAGTGGAGTCACGGGGGCTCGAGGTGTGAAGGCCAGGGGTGAGAGCATCCTGTGCACACCCTTTGCATTTGGGATGAGGTCAGGTGAGATCGCAGGATGCTGAGCAGCACCTCCCTGCACCAGCTGTGCCCTACCTGGCAGCAGGGCTGAGCCAACCCAGCACTGCCAACCGTGGCTGCTGGGGTACGAAATACTGCTTAGTTTGCCTGGAGGTAACACGTGGCATTTCACAGCAGCTCCTGGTCACGCTGGGAACAGTGAGCCTGGCACAACAGCTTGTGCAAAAGGAAAGCAGGGACGTTAGGACACCAGAAAGCACCTCTACAGAGCAGCCCCTGTCCAATGCAAGGGATGGAGTCAGAGGCAAGTGAGAACATCGCATCAGTATGGAGAGGAGATGGGAGATGGGAAGGAGAGGCCGAGGCCCTGAAGATACGTTTGGTCAAACTGTGAGAACCTGGGGAGGATGTCAACTTTTTCCCTTCCCTTCAACAAACAGGGCACAAAGTATTTGGTGCTGTGAGAGCAGTCGGAAGTTAGACAAGTCCTCCTGCTCAAGTACATGCACCCCACCACTTCTACCCTTCTGTCTAATGACAACAAAATAAATAATGCAACAAGATTGACTTCAGTGCCAGGTGAGCCTGGCCTTGGAAACAGCTAATCGTTACTATAAGCAGTTGTATTTCGGTGGAGGATTTGGCTTTGGGAGGCCCTGCTCCTCCCATCTCTTCCCCAAGAATGTTTGCAGGATATTCTCACAGACAGAGCCGCTATTTTGATTCAAATACCTGTTTTGAGACTACCCAGATGTTTGCCTACACTGCAGACTGCAGGTGCAGCGCTGAACTGAACCAGCCTGGGTACAAAGAGCAGTTTGTGGGTTGTCCAGGGTATACTTTTTGGATACAGCAGCTCTTTTCATGCTGACCAAAGTGGTGGGACACATTAATGCAGCACTGGGTCCCTGCCAACAAGCCTCCTTGCCGGGCAGGGTTTATTAGCTCATGCTTGGCCTCCTGTTAGTGCAGTCACGTGCCTGGCGTGTACACGGAGCCCGGGCAGAACCCTGCATGCAGTAAGTGAACCCTGGCCAGACAAACCAGCTCCCACAGCACTGCCTGCAGACTGGGCTGAAACAATCAAAACCTCTCTCCATCACTATCGCTTTTCTATACGAGCACCTTAGCTTGGAAAACCCAAAAGAAAGCGAAGCTGTTGCAAAGCTGCAGAGGGATATGGTAATGCATGCTTCAGAAATCTGACATTAAAAAGATATTCAGGGCCCCTGCAGACAGTCCCCGTGCCGCTGCCGCTCAGAGGGCGCACAGGTATGCGCGTGTGTCACTCTGCATACTGCAGCCGTCCTGCCACGGGGGATTATTTCCCAGTGATTGCTGTTCCCAGGCCTCTGCTCCACTCTGCACTTGATATAAACCACGTTGTAAACACATCTGATCAAAGTGTGCATTCACCTTTCAAGTGTCTCATCAATGTGTCTTTCCAATGTTTTCTCAGAAACACCACTATGTTTTTATAAATGTACATTTTATATACGCTTCTGGCAATACACTATATTTGATTTTTAAAGGAAGAGAGGCCTTGGCTATTTAACATGAAAGCATGGTAAGGCACTTTGCTGAGAAGCCATTTGGAATCGATGCTCTTTGCAAGGTACAAAGGTATTTACGGTATAAAACAATACTGCTGGCAGAGGGCTTGTTTGGAGACTTAACACTGCTCTCATCAGAGCAGAGTACATAGTATGGCTTTTATTCTGATCAAACCTACGTCCTCCCGTTTCTTTCTGGGGCGGGTTGAAAATTGAATTTTTGCAAACGTAACTAATGGAAAATGACCGGGAGCGCTATCTACAGGGCTGCCAAGGAGGGAGGGTTTCGTCTTGAGCCACGCTCATGCAGTCTCCTAGCTTGGTGGCAATACCATTCAGTGCTCTGGGAAACCAAGCCAAAAATAATACTAGAGGTGCACCCTTGCGGTGCTGAACTGCCTGGATGTAGTTTACATAACTCTGTACAGAGACTTTTAAAAAATTTTTTACTTTGAATCCCTTTAATGTATTTAATACTTAAAAAAAAAATCTACTCTATTGAAACAGATTATTTTTCAAAAGCACATTCATAAAACTGCTCCACACAGACCCCTTGGATAGCGCTCAGGCCTTGTGCTTTACTGTTAGGACATCATGTTGAGAAATTTACTCTCTTCCGCCAGCGTGGTCAACATGGAGCTCATATCGCCTATTGCCATATTGCTTATTCCCGTGGGAATGGTGGGCAGTGTCAGAGAGTTTCGTGGAGTCGTCAGGCGAGAGGAGTTCTGGGAGAGGTTCTGCAGGATGCTGGGGCTCAGGGTTCCCGACATCAGGCTCGAGTGGTCCCCATCGTCCATGATGGCATCAAAATCTATCTGGGGTGGCTCAAGACCTTGCGAGTCCACCGTGCTGGACACCTGGTTCGCGCCCGGGGAAGGCAGCGCAGCCGGCTTGCCGTTCAGCGCGCACTGCTGCTGTCTGACCCTGCAGTCCGCCTGATTATCAAAGCTGCTGTTTTGTTCGTACATGTGGATCTGGCCATAATAGTACATCAAATTGTTTTCCCTCGTGCCGTCCGCACACTGCTGGGCCAGCGTGGGCAACATGTCGCCGGTTCTTTTGTGCACAGCCTCCGCTGCCTCCTGGCCCGGGCTCATGGTGTTTGTAGGGTGGGGAGTTCTCATGTAGCCCAGCTGCTGCACGGTGCGGAGGCCGCGGGCTCTGCTGCCCGGGCTCGGCTCGGGTGGGGGACGAGGCTGGACCATGCCGGCTGGGTATGGCTGCGCCGCCGAGCCCATCATGCTCTGCTGGGGCTCATAGCTGGGCTGGTTGGAGGGCATGATGGGCTGGTGAAAGGCCTCTTGAGCCATGGGGAAGTTCAGGTGGGTCTGCTGAGATGAGTAGTTCTGCTGACTCGGTTCGTGCATGACCTGGTTCAGCATCGTGCGCTCGCTGTTGCTGCTGACCATTAACGAAGGGTCGGTTGCCATGTCCATTTGCTGAGGGTGAAGGTGGGGTCCGGGCTTTGCTGCCATGCTGCTACAAGAAGGAGAGATCTGATTTGGATTGCTGCTGATTGCGCTGGGGCTCAGCATCTGATGAGGTTGGTTATAGCCTGCGTGCGAGCCCAGATCGGGGTTTATACCGGGGCCTAGGCTCATTGGCTGCTGCCGCAGCTGCATACAGTTTAGCCTCTGACCGTCCATGCCCACGTTTCTTTGCATAAAGCTCTGCTGTGTTACATTCATGCTGTTCTCTGGTAGCTGCATCTGCTGCTGGTTGTAGCTCTGGTACTGACCAAAGTTCTGCTTCTGCTGCACCACTGCTAAGTTCCCTTGTGAAAACTGCTGCTTCGACTGATTGGACATCATATCAACCGTACCCGAGCTGACTTCGTTCCACTGGACAGGCATGTTATTTTTATTCATGTCTGAGGGAGTATCAAAGCTCATGGGACACTCTGCCATCATGGGCCCCAAATGGCTCATGCTCGCCTCAGCCACTGCCATCCTGCGCTGGCCAGGAAAGGCCAGGGGCTGCAGCTTCCCACCTCCCTGGAAGTTCTGCATCTCGTTGCCGTACCCCATGGAAGTGCTCTCAGCCGCCGTCCCGTTGTTCTGAGACTTGATGTACTGCACCACGTCATCTGGCAGCATAATGTCGTCGTCTCCAACGGGTGCCTCCGCCTCCCCAGACATGGCTTCCATGGCGATGTTTTCGCTGATGCTCAGCGGCCGGGGAGAGTAGGTGTGCCGGGGGAGGCTCCCGTCGGAGCGCCCGTAGCTCTGGAGGCTGAAATTCCTCCTGTCTGCGGGGTGTGGAGGATGGAAGGGGTTCATGCTGTTGGTGCTGTTGAAGCGGTGAACTCGCGGGAGGGCCTGAGGGTCTCCAGCAGGTCTCCTCACTGGGTCACTCGCCCGTCTTGTGCAGTTGCCTGGAACCTCATGTGGAAATGCTGCGGCAGATGTGTAGCCATAGGTGTTGCCATCGCTGCAACGCCTGGGGCCTGGCGGGAGGCGGATGGAGGGCAAGGTGGGCTCTGGCCCGTCCATTAGTGAGATCCTGTTCTTCAGGGTCATCCTCTCCATGTTCGGCAGGGGAGTCGGAGGAGGGCCCCCTGTAGCAGCAGCGTACTTGGCTTTCAGCCTGTAGTGCTGAGCTGGCGTGAGGTTTAGCAGACCCGGCATCCCGCTGCACTGGCTCGCCTCGCTTGACCGACGGGAAGCGTCAGTTGAAATCGGGTCATAGGAGTCGGCAGAGCTCGTGTTATTGGGACGGTGCCCGAGCTGCGAAGCCTCGCTGGAGCGGCGGCTGGAGAAGTACGGGGAAATCCCTGATGATCTGCGGCTCACAGTGTAGGCAGAGCTGATGGTGCTTGTCGTACTATCACGGCGCTCGTTGAGTTGGTTCAGCATCGTAACCTCATTGACAGACAGCTCCATTATTCTTGGATTAGGCAGCGTAGCAGAAGAACCACTGCTATTTTCTAGAACAGAGCCTGAGAGAAAGGTTGTGGGGAAGGAAAAGGTTTAGTTAGCTGAGAAATTCTGCTTGGTAATTTTCTAGGTGCTGAAACAGAGACACAGTAAGCCACCCCCAAACATTTTATAGGAATGATAGTGAATTTCATTTGCTGCTAGTGAATTCAAAGCTTCATCTACAGCTCTGTGTTTATGCACAAAGAGCAAGAAGTCTGGGGAGAGAAGACGAGTTATCCCTGCTGCAGAGTATTTGCAATGTGTACCCCCCATTGGTGCTCAGTTGCTGAGGAAGTCCCTCCACATGAGCTTTTCTTAGTGGAGAAAAAAAAAAAAAAGTAGGACTAGTGTGAACAGAGTCATAGAAATTAGAGGAGCACAAAGGGATCATAGAGACACCTTGATCAGGAGCCACCAGTCAGTGGAAAACTAGCATACGAAGCTGTAGGGAATAGCCACGAGCCCTCGAAGTGACAGAAGGCCTGCTGGAGCAAGATCTGGGATGGAGGGCTTGCCTGTATTGCTACTATGCTCCAGCAGTTTCCCAGGAGGCACATCAGCCCTTGGGGAACTGTTACTGCTGGAACAAATCCAAGCAGGCTTGTGGCTGCCACTGGGATGCTGAGGACACCTGCAGTTGGGTTCTGGACAAGCCCAGGAACAAGAGACCTTCACCTCCCTTCATAGCTGTGCAGTCTGGATTTCTATTGCACATAACCAGATGGCTGTGTTTCCACCCAAGCTTTCCATTTTACCTGACATCTCTATTCAGCAAGGACTGACTCAGAGGCCATAAGAAATGATCCTCTCTCAGGGCCGACTCCTAGTTATGAGACCTGAGACAAGCTGTGGAGGGTTCCTACAGGACAAGGCCCAGGCCCACAGCTTACCGTTTCCTGAGATGGGAGGCAGCTTGGTGTTTCTGGCTTGTGGAGCTGGGCTCACCCATGAGCAGGAATCCTTAACTGTCTTGAGTTTCTCTTTCTTGAGCTGTTCAAGTCGTTGCATCGTCGTCATGTGTTTCCTTAGCTGCAGGCTGACTGTCGAATTACCAGATGAGACCGTTGAGTCCACAACAGGAGCGTTGTCATCCAACGCCGTCAGATCTCCCAGACTTCCCCCGCTGTGCATGTTCATTTCTACTCCACTGTCATTGTTGTTGGTGCTGCCAAGGGGTGACGGTTCACTGCTGCACGACGACTGGCCACCAGGACTGGACTGACACATCTTGGGGAAGGAAAAGAGGAGGGGTTGGACAGGTGGAAACAAAACAGGAGCCCAACATCTCCAGTGGGCTCCATGTTTGGCCCTATCCCAGGTACACAGAGGAACCAAATGATGTTCCACCAAACAATGAAGGGACAGATGCTTCTTGAAGAGAAGAAGCACACTACCTGGTTGTGCAAGGTATGTTGCAGCAAGCACTGGCTTATCTAACACAGGATCAAGGCCTAAGTATTTCAGACACAATGTATTTCTGTCTGTAAAATACCCTAACATATAATTACGCTAGCTGACAAACTTCCCAGCCAGGTATAAACCTGGTTTACTGTTTGCAAACTCCCACTTGCAGATAAGAGATAAGCGGCATAAATGCTTATTTTATTTACATTAGAAATTGCATATCACATTGAGGAGTTTATTTGCAACAGACACTAAATAGTCTGAACTTGCTCTGAGGCAGCAGTTGCTGCTGCCCGACAGGACGCCTGGCTTCTCTGTTTGAGGCCCATGCTCCAGCAACTGTCAGAAAATGGGAGTGCTGAAAAGGCAACATGCTTTGCCCCAGGCCAAGGTGGGAGTGCAGGTGATGTTTTATTTTGCCCTGTAGTAGCCCTCATAGGCAGGGCTGACTGGCTCTGATGGCCTCACAGCCCTTCAGTCGGCATGATAGAGATTGAGATCCCACAATTTTATGGGAGCTGTGATGCTGAGAACAACGTGACAGGGAGAGTCCTCGAGCATTATGCCCTCCCCTTTTTGCCCTTGAGCAAATATCCCCTGTCCCTCCCCATTGCTCTGCTCCACACCCCTGTGCCCCCTCCCCGTGGGGTTTGCTGGAGACAGGAGGTCTGCTGGAGACCATGCCTTATGCAGCAATTTTAATACAAAGGATTTCTTTGCTCACCTTAGTACCGACTGTCCTTAGGAAGGTAGAGTAAGGAAGGGTAAGTGGGAATAAAGAACAGGTTGTTAGGACAAAGACAGCATTGACAGAAAAGACCATGTTAGTAAAAGGAGGAAGAGGGGAATGCAGAATACAATGCAAATTGCAAGCATCTCCTCCTCCCATACCCTGTCTTCCCTGCCACAGACTTATAGAATGGTTTGGGCTGGAAGAGACCTCTAAAGATCATCTAGTCCAACCCCTCTGCCGTGGGTAGGGACACCTCCCACCAGACCAGGTTGTTGAAGGCCCACCCAATCTTGCCTTGAACACTTCCAGGGATGAGGCATCCACAGCTTCCCTGGGCAACCTGTTCCAGTGTCTCACCACCCTCCTAGTAAAAAGTTTCTTCCTGACATCTAATCTAAATCTACCCTCTCTGAGTTTAAAACCATTACTGCTTGTCCTATCACTACAGGCCTTGGTAAAACGTCTCTCTTCGTCTTTCTTACGAGCACCTTTTCAGTTTGTAGGCCCAGATAAAAACCCCTACGAGAGACTTCCCACCAGTCTCTGTACGTTTGGGACTAGACCCAAAGCAGGGTCAAAACAAGGGGCCTTGGAGCGATGGGAACCAGTGAAGCATCTCACCCCTCCCACCACCCTGACCCTAACCAGGAAAGAGGAGATGGAAGTGAGCCCTCCAGGTCATATGCTGCCTGTTATATACACATAAGTAAAAGCATTGGACAGGGAGAGCACAGAGGAAGATCCGACCCATGGACCCTGCTGCCAGTGAGACTCCTTGGCTGCAGCCCTGTGAGCGCAGAGCTGGGAAAACAAGCTCACACCTTCAGGAGAAACCGGGTGGGGAACCAGTTTTGTGTCCATGTTTTCATAATCAAAAAAGAAACACACAGAGGAAGAGTACTGGAGAAAGGTCATTCTGTCCAGTGGTTCTCACAGTCTGTTTTTATAACCCAGCGCTGAGTGTCAGTAAGGTAACACTGTTCCTTTAGTCAGTAAGAGACAACTTGGATGTGAAAATACTCAACTCCTTCCTAACTGAAACATGAAACTCATTACTAACTTGTCCAGAGGCACATCCCTTAGCCTTCTCCAGACAATCTTTGTACCTTCAGGGCATGTTGTTTGATTGGAATAACAATCTTTTAGCTTGGAATCAAATCAAGAAAACATGTATTTTGGAGCTTAAAGTTTTTTCAGCTACAGCAAGAAGTTTGGGGACTATATTTACACCCTCCTGCACAGGTGAAGGCCATTTCTGCCGTATCCAGCCCATACCCTGCCCCACTCTGAGCTGGTACAGGAGATCAGAACCCTGGGTATGAAGGTGAAGATAATTATAAAAGGTAGCGGTGCTCCTGTGTGTTCATTGCCCCTTCTCCGTCACCAGCAGCAGTGTGCTGAGGAGCAGGCAGGCTTCCTCGACAGGCTGGAAGAGCCTTGAATGCATTTGGGCCCATCACTATACATACTTCGTTAGCACCACTGACCATGCTACTGCCTACTGTGGAGCTGCTGTAATGGCCAGAAGGCTGTTAAATGGTCTTTGTTTCTGCTAGTGGCAACTCATGGGGCTGTAAAGCATGATCATGGTTGACTGCAAGCCCATGCTCTGTGGGCCACAGAAGGACTATTCGTTGTAGCTCACTTGTTTATTCCTGGCACCACTTTCCCACCCTGTCATCCCACTACAAATTTCTTTGGCAGCTGGGGGTCCTGCAGTGAACTTGTATACTCTTGAGCTGAGTATACTCCTCTAGCTGAGCCTTCTTGAGCAGGGGTTGGACCAGATGACCTCAAGAGTCTCCTGTCAACCCCATTGATTCTGGGCTTCTCTGTGCGGTGGACAGGCCTGAAGAACTTAACTTCAAGATACCCAGCAAAAATAAAACAGCTACTTATATCCCCATCAGCTTCAGCAGACCACAACATCAGGCCACAACAGCATGTGCCAGCAAAATTGTGCTGCAGCAGCCTGGAAAGAAAAAAAGGGAAGAGAGTGGGGAAAGGAGAACGAAGAGAAAAGGGATGGACTTCTGCTTCAAGACACATTCATTGATCTGTTTCCTATGTCTGTTGCTCAGTTTAAATTGGAGAGGAGGGTAAAGCTTATTTGACCATAACTCTGTGATACTGCCATGTTTTACCCATGTGCACAGCAAAGGCAGGCCAAGCTTGATACCAGGCATCACGTGGTCCCCGTGACTCGGGGTCCGGTGGGAATTTGTGATGCTGGGTAGGAAGGTTCAGAATGTACTGCACTGGGCCCTGACCTGCAGTCTCATCTCTGGACTTGATCTCTAGGGTGCTGGCAGGTGAAGGGCAACTGTGGGCAGAGGTAAATCGCATGCAAATGCTTCATGCCCCCATTGCACTGGAGAAATTAGGGCCCATGTGATTTCTGCCAAGAGCAACCGCTATTACCACAGAATTCTCTGTTTTTATCGTTTTGACTTGTAAGCAATCCTCCATGCTCCTCGTGGTGCTGTTGGCCTCGGGGCTCTCCTCTGAAACCTTGCTGCTTTGCTTGGCGCTTGCCTCGTTGTCCCCATTTTCCTTGAGAGGAGGTGGCCTTGGGTGAACGTCATTGCGCTGCTTCTTCGTGACATGGGCATCAGGCCCATGTACGGTCTTGACGTGTTTCCTGAGGGAACTAGGGTCTGTGTACCTCTTTGTGCAGCCAGGGATTTTACAGACGTAGGGTTTCTGCAAATACAAGCAGATATTGTGTTATATTTAGAGTAAGTTCAAATATTCCAGGTACATTGTATGGGCCAAGAGAATACGGTGAACATGGCTGCTGGCAGCAGCAAAACGTGGAGCATCTGCTCCACAGGGTTTTTTAAGACCAAGATCTCCAAGATATGATATATGGGCTGCTGATGATCCATACAGACATGGGCAGTCATTTGATGTTGGCTAAACTCCTTGTTTTCAGTTGCTGGATTAAAAGACAGCTAAGAATTCATGAAATACTTTCCTAATACTACTTTCCCATGTATGTATTTGCTCGGGTGGCCACAGGAATGTTTTCTGATTATGGATGGGAGGGAGGTAATGTAGGGGACTGGCCATAACACATTCTCTCTGCTAAGGTGGGGTCTACACCATGAAAATGTCTGAGACCTTCTGGCTGATGGAATTCCAGTGAAACCAAGCCAGACTGGATTCACCCTACCCAATCTATCATACCACTCCAGCACCTGTCACCTTGAAATCTGTTATTGTGCAAAACAAACCACAGGCATGCAATGTTTTTTTTTTTCTGATGATAGCACTCTAGTCCTGAATTCATGAATCATTGATTGCCACAGGAAAACAAGACTGAAGCCATGCTTCTGAAAACAGAAGTCAGCAAACAGATACTTTTCTTCTTTTAACTTTTTTTTTTTTATTGAGTTTCCAATTCCAAGTGCATTAACACCATAGTTGTTTGAGCTGGTGCTGCTGCGTTGGAAGCTCTGAATTCATCACAAGTTTCGCTTACAGACTCACAGCTACTCTAAGTATTTTTCTGCCAAGGCACTGGAATAGATCCACAAAAAAAAACAACAGATAGATGTTTGAAGGCTACCCAAGATGACCATTCCTATTCATTTTTTTATCTGTTTTCTAATTTCATCCAGAAGCTTGAGAGAAAAAATACAAAGGAGTGTATATTCTTTTCAGAAAGCCACCACCATCACATGAAAAACACTGAAAGTCTGTTTTTTATTCAAAAGCATGCTTCCTGGTTGATCTTGGCAGATCACTTGAACAAACTAAATCCTTGTAACACCACACTGGGGTAAATATTTAATATATTTTAAAGCTGGGTAAACCAAAACACAAAAAGTAAAATAGTTTGTTTATATATCTCATGCAACCCTTTGGATAAGGCATTATAGAAGTATTATTACTGCTATTAAAACCTATTTGAAAGAATAGACACCCTGCCTCCCCCAGTGCTGAAAAACCTACATTAAATAGTTCAATGATGTTTGGTAAGTTCCTTTAGACTCAATAGTTCTGATTTTCAGACACCAGTCATTTGGGTAATGTGATCACTCTGGCCTGGAAGGGCCAGACATTCCACCTAACGGGGTACAACCATCCACTTCATCAGGCCATACCTCCTGCAACCCAGCTGAGCACAACTGCTGATACCTTGGCACACCTTCATACACCCCTGCGTTATTCAAACACTAATGCAGTGGACACTAGTGAAGTCAACGACTTAGGTATCTCAGACAGCTCCCTCCTACTCTCATACCCATACTGTGTGATTCTCCTTAAGGTGGAAGAATTGGAGGCCTCCCCAGGAACTCAGCATCACCAGCATCTATTTCTGCATGTTACTCCTGTTTAGCTTGAACTGGAGAAAATATCACTCTGAGCCTTTGGCTGACGGTGGACTCATGCCACTCTACTGTGTATGCACTGGAGAGTGATCTCAGGATGAAAACCCCTTTTCCAGGAGTGACTTTGAAGGTGTGCTCTGCAGTGAGCCGAATAATCATTGAAAGTTTAAAATGAAATAGTGCATGTGACATTTCAACAATCAAACAAAAGACAGTGTGGTAATATATACCCATATATATGTTTGAATAATACGCCTATGTCTTGTTGCACAATGATAAAGACAAATACAGGGAACCTGGAACTGCCCCCTTAGAGGAGACATGGGTGACTAACTCTGAAACTGTGGTGTATCCCACGTAAACACGGAAAGCAGAGGAAAATATTTGGTAGGTAGCTAGGAACCACCATAGAGTTACCAATGGGTAATGGGAAATACTTGCAGCCACAAAGTCCTGCTTTGCATCCATGTGGTTTTGTGAGCCAGGGTGTCAGTGTATTTTGCTAACCCATTGGTCATTTCCAAAGCTGGTTGCAGGACCCTCACCTGGGCCTGCTGCCCGGTGCAATAAGCTTTGCCATGAGGGACATCATCTGTTGCAAAGGATCATGTTGTATGTTCCTCAAAAAGAGAATATCAAATATATGGCCCAGAGACCCATTACATGCAGATCCCTCACAAATCTCTGGGCATGCCTCTGCTGTATCACAGAGGGATGAAGAGCAGTTCGGGAGTGAGTGTGACCTCAAAAGATCCCACAGTGCCATGTAGCTCGCTTGGTAGGACTCAGCTGACTTCCTACCTGTTATCTGAGTCTTTAATTTGTGTTGCTGGATACAGCCTAAGCCAAGCATCAACATATTAGATCAGGGTCCACAAGGAGTTGGATGCTTCTGCCCTACAACTTCATCTTTACACACAATGGGAACCAAGAGGAGCAGAACTTCAAGTGTGTACAAGCTCTGCTCTGATGGTGGAAGGAGTTGTCACAGACCTAGTACAGGTACTGATCTGGATCACATGGGAAACTGAACTCATTTGAAGAAATGGTATTTAATAACACAGACAAAGGCAAAATTCCACATGTAGGAATGTGGGACACCAGCTGAACAAACAGAAGGTGAGACTCTAGTCTGTCTAGGAGGGATCCTATTTTATGCGGTCTATGGGCAAAATTAATTCACATGCTGCTTTCAGTGTGCACAAACTGGGCAGAGAGAATCTGTATCCATCACTGAAAGTTGTGTGAGAAGTCTTGATCCATCCACATCAGGATCCTTAGGGATGGAAGAGAGACACAAAATTGATTTAAGACACGAAAAAAAATACTGCAGTAGTGGGAGACTTCAGTGGTTTGATTGACTTACTTAGTTTATGAGAAAGAAGATGAAGAGTGACTTAGCACTGTAATGTTGTGGAAGGGAAACAGCAACAACGAAAGGGACATTGGATCCAGCACTGGAGAAAGTCAGAGAAGGCATCCAGGGCTAGAAGAAAAGCAATTTCTAATACCTGAAACTTTATCAGTGAGATTAAATCAAGACTACCTACCTTCCAGTAGAATAAGCTTTAACAGAAGTCAAATTATGTTTTTATCAAAGACCAGTTACTGAGAATGCAGGCTGCTCAGCAGGCGAGAGGTTGAATGTCTTGGTTGCTCCTGACCTCAAGGTCTGCATAGCCTTGAATCAACCCCAGCACAGATACAGGTTAATTTTAACCCATGTCCTGCTGCGGAAATGGCTCACTGGCAAAGTACAATCCTGATATTTGGGTTTAGACCTCAAACAACTTAAAATAATACCAGGATTCAGGTCACTCGTCGGGTCCATCTCAGCATCACACAGCACAGAAGGGCATCCTAGAGTTTGAATCCTTATTCTGACTCCAACAGAAGAGCTTCAGCCTACAGAGCTCTGGTTATCGTTGACAGATATTATGCCAGAGATAGAAATACTCCGCCAAAGCCCTTTGTAGACACAGCATCGCTTTAAAAAGCTGTCATCTGTGGCAATTGCGTTCCATTCTCCAATAGTCTATATTTAACTGTTGCAAATTAGGCTACAGACTGAATTCTTCATGGCTGCAAACATTATTAGAACTTTGGAGTGTTGTTTTTTCTTCCCCTGTCAGCTAATTAGTGGTAATATAAATTTCAATCGTTGGCCATGGTTGATTGCAACAGACCATCACATGCGTTACAATAAAGGCAATTTCCTCTGCTCCCCTACTACTAATAGTGGGTCTTAATTAGCCAAGGTTAACAAAGCATTGCATTGTGCTCTATCATTGTACATCAAACGATGGAGGGAGTATTATTTCCAGAGCATCAGGATCCAGGGTAGCTGTTATACTACTGCAGGTCTGCACCACAGTAACATTAAACACCACATGCACAAATGTACAATCCTATTCACACTATTAAAAATTATAATTTTGGAAAATGCTCACTTTCATTTCCAAAGACGATTAAAAAGTTTGCATACTTTAACATCTGTTTATGATTTCAAACATGGCTTTCATAAATATAAAGCTAATGTGGTCTGGCTCTCCAGCAAAATAAATCCTATTAAAAAATAAGAAAAACCTCTCATTACAGTAGGTTTCTTTTTACATGAGTCCAGCATGTAAAATGTATGTTTATTGTCAGCAAAATTAAAAAAAAGCCCTCCGTTGAGCTGCGGTGAGCCCAGGCTTACCTCATTGGAATGCGTCCTGTTCTGGTGCTTGGCTCTATCTGAGGCATTGGAAAAGGCTTTATTGCAGCCTTCATGTTCACAGACGTAGGGTTTTTCTCCAGTGTGGGATCTCAGGTGTGTCTTTAAGTTCTCCAGGCGGGAATAGGCTTTGGAGCAACCCTCAAACTAAAATAAAAAAACACAAGAGGACTGATTAATTAACCAGAAAAATTTGATTTTCCCCCTGCCTAAACCCTTCTCATCTGTTTCTCATTCTTTCTTTTTTTTTTTCTTCCCTTTAAAGGGCTTGTGTTTTAGGGAACAACATCCACTTTGTTGGGAGAATTCCGCTCCCAAGGCAGGCTGAGAGTTTGAGCAGTGACTCATGTTTAAGGTGCTGCTCCTTATTGGGTACCCACCTGACATTTCAACAAGAGACTGCTTTTTCCAGCAGGGTTGAACAGCCGTCTGTTCCTCCCAGGGCTCTCTTAGGCATCCCTCTGCAGCTAACATACTCAGAAATAGAGGCCCTCTCCTTCCCACCCAGAGAACTGACAGCTTCTCAGCAGCTTGACCAGCCTCGCAGCTTCCCTAGCCCCAGAGCTGGAAAGACCACACCATTCTCTAACACACAAGCAGAAATCTAGCAACCTTTGAAGTTTCCCAAATTACAGCTTGGGTCTACTCTTGGAGGATGCTGTGGTCAGGCTGTCTGACATTACCAGTTTAAAAAACAAGACTCTCAATCTTGAAGACAGATGGATTTTTGGATGACACTACAGGCCAGAAGCCTTTCTCCTGGAAGGAAACCAGCTGCCCACACAACGAGAAGGAGCAGCTTGGGAGATATGGTCAGGCTTCAGGTGGTGGAAGTCCTGCCACCCTCTGCTCGGGCTGGGCTGGACGTTTCTCCCTGCACCTGCCCTTGCAGCAAGGGAGGATATCGTCAGTCACTCATACCCAGGAGGCTGTCTTAACTGCTTTTTTGATGAAAGAAGTGGGAACTTACAAACACTGAAAGAGGTTTTAAGAAACATAAGTCTCCCTTCCAAATTCTGGCTAAATGTGGCACTCACTGTTCAGCTTGGAGAGCTGCAAATCCTGTGCTGCAATTCCTACACGAGCACCTTATAATATACCTTTGATTTCAATGAGCAGACCCTCCTGTTGTAATGTACGAAAGCCACAAGGTGTTGCATTTTAGTCAGACCGCCTAAATATGTTTGCAAGTCCAGTCCAGCTGTGGCAGGATTTTGTTTTGTTATGCTTGAGTCTTAGTCAGTGAAAAAAAAAATTAAAATGTCATAGCAGGACAGGTCATGCTACAGCTGAGTGTCTGATTTCCCTGTGGGCAGATGAGTGGTCCTACACGCCTGTGCAACTGGCTCTTCTGGGCAGAGGCCAAAGGCAGCTGCATGCAGTAAGAGCAGCTGTACCTGTCTCCTTGTACTCCGAGGTGTAGCCTGCCCTAACTGGAGTGAGGCAAATATGCAGCCCAGGAAACTGTTACTCGTCTTGGAAAGCCCAGAGTGAATGCACTTATTTTGGGGGGGTAGGGAGGGGCTTGTTTTGTTGACTCCCCTTGTCCATCAGCTCTGCTGAGAGCAATGATTGCAAAGGGCTGAACACTGGGGGTTTAGCTGAAACAGTGGCCATCGTACTTCCCACTGCTGCAAGAAGCAACACTGGAGCTGTCGCTCTACCATTCTGCTGCCTAACCAACCAAGGAGTGAATTTATTGCCTTTAACATGTGCAGTAATTTAAGTGCCACTGGCCTGGCTCTGCACAGACAGGGCTCTATTAACGAAGTTCTCCCATTCCTCGCCATCTGGGACCCCAGCATGTAGGCACAGGTTGATCTCATGTAGCTTCGTTGTTCTGGAAAAGACATAGGGTTACTCCAGGTTCCCCTTACGGTCTGGCATGAGGACGGTGGACATAAGGCAAAATTTCTCTGCTCTCTTCTGACACCCAGGTCTCCTCAAGGCCAGTAGAAGCATCCTTCAGGAGCTGATTCCCTTTGTAGATACGTCAAGGTGGGATAAATCTGGTTCCCCTTCCTCAGACAACTTTCAGGAACCCATTAGACCAATAGAACATGCTGCAGCTTTGAGAAGCACAGTATAGCCTTTTCTTCTCCTGGCCTGGGCAAACTGGAGTCGCTTATGGTTACCAAAATACATCATTCCACTCACTGGAAAACAAAGGGAACTCAGCACGAGGCAACTCATGTGTCCATTCTGGTTTTG
Source organism: Anser anser (assembly GCF_964211835.1). Taxonomy (NCBI): domain Eukaryota; kingdom Metazoa; phylum Chordata; class Aves; order Anseriformes; family Anatidae; genus Anser; species Anser anser. The sequence continues at coordinate 14,338,502 of NC_139726.1, read as the reverse complement.
CTGGATACTGACACAAAAATGCAGTTCCTAAGAAGAAAAGTACTGAGGCCCCATTTTCAAATAAAGGCTTCTCAGTAAAGCATCCTGTGCATGTTCAAAGCAGTTGTTCCCACTCGTATGCGTGGATTTGATTATGTCAGTGGGAGTTCTGGCTGTCATCTGTTGAAATAATTCTTGACCAGATCCCAGGCTGCAACTGGGCTCATCTGCAGCTTTATGTACACCACAAACTTCTTGTCTGAAACAAATGGCACTTTGAAAAATCACTGCCAGACTCGGGCAAGGAATGCTCTGCCAAACAAGGGCACCATCTGCAGAGCTCCCATGTACCCCAGTCAGTTGGAAACCGCCAGGACTCCAGTTCAGGGAGAGTTGCTGTGACATTTTGCACACACAAGGACTGCAGGCAGAGGATGACTTGAGACTGCAAACTCCCACAGCCTTGCCATTGCTCCAGCGAGACACAAGCGAGGCTGGAAAGAGGCAGGATTGAGCAGCGGTGCTTTTCCCTGCTCCATTTCAGTACAAAAGAGGATGCAGTCCCTGCCGGTTTTCACCTCCTGAGTCCCTGGAAGGGGACTGAGTCCCTTGGAAGGGCAGGGCTAGTCTTCCCTTGCTGCTCCCTTCACAGCACACTGCTGATCAATATTCCTTGATACTTTTAAGGAAGATTGGTAAAGTGCTAGAACTGGGCAAGGTGCTTTAGAAGATTAAAACAAAGGACATGGCCCCATGCCCTGGGGAGCTAATGCTCTAAATTAAATGAGCACAGGGCTGGAAGATGGATAAAGGAGTCATGCAGCAAGCAAATCATACATATCCTAATATTTGTAAGCAGGAGCTGGGGAAGAGCCAGAAAGGGAGCAGCACTGGAAGTGACTAATGGAGCAGAAGAGGAGGAAGATACGGGAGGAGGGCTCAGACATCTGCCAAACAGAAAGAGAGACTCATCTCTGAGACCCTGGAGAGAGGAATGGTGCAATGCTGACAGGGGAGGAGGTGTGAAGAACTGGCAGGGGGAAAAGGGAGGGAGCAGAGGGGATCAAAAGACATGCGTGGACCCTGGGGTTGAAGCCTATATGGGAAGAGATGATGAGCATCTCTCTTCTCCTACCAGCCAGCCACAGCCACTGAACTCTATGGCTCACTTATCTCCCATGCCCCCTGTCAAGTGTCCTTTGCTGCCCCACGTTGGCCAGTGGCACGGTGGACACTCCATGTGGGATGGGAGATATGGCCTTTAATTTACCAAGGTTGAGGAATAGATGAGCCCAGCTCTCCTGTGTGCTGGGCAAGCCCCTACCCACAGGACTGAGGTAAAAAATGTCACCCTGTGCTCTTCCTCAGGCAGTGTTTAATGCTAGGTGCCATGACGTATGCATGCAGAAGGTGTTGGCCCAGCTCCCGAGGCAGGAAGGATGCTTGTGTGCATGCTGTGGTACACAGGGGAGCATGCCCCCAGCAGCAGTACTGGGTGATGCTGAATTACACACAACCAGGGCTGGGTGCTTCCCCACGGTGTGGTTTCTGGTTTCCTTCTTGGATGGAAGCACTAAATTGCCTGTTTTTCACCTTAAGTGACTTGTCCCGCTTGCCAAGCCGAGCTGCGCCACACGGCCCTGCCAGCTCACCGTACACTTGTGCGGCTTCTCTCCGGTGTGCCTTCGCATGTGCACCACCAGCATGTACTGAGCCTTGAAGGGCTTCTGCTCCCGCGTGCAGTCCTGCCAGCGGCAGACAAACTCCTTCTTCTCCCCGTGGATGTGATCGTTGTTGATGTGCTGGTGGGAGAGAAGGGAGAAGCAGGTCACTCCTGGAAGAGCTGATGCCAGCAAAGCACATATGGTGCTCCCCAAACCAGCCGTTCCCTCCCCAGTGGTCAGGCTCTGCACCTGGGCGCCAGGTGCACGGGTAACACCGATGACCCCTCCGTCCGCAGGGACACAGGAGCCAGTGCTGTGGTCTGGCGTGTCCTGCAGGAGAAGGTGCGCAGCAGCCACCTGGGTGCTGGGTCCAAAGCAGCTATAAATCAGAGGTTTGCCCTAAGTGCTGCAAAGGAGACGGGGACCTGCAGTGCCAGGGAGCAAGGAGCCCTCTCGGTGCCTCCTGGGTGCCCAGTGCCGGTGTTATGGGTGAAGGGAAGATGAAACTAGTGGGCATTTCACCACCATTTCTGACAGTCATTTCTGTCTGCCGAATCCTCCTGTACCTCACCATACCACTGGGACCCTTCCTGGGGTGCTGTGAAGGAGGGGGCAGAGGAGGAGATGAGTGTGATGCTGGCTCCAAAACATCCACCTGCCCCAGTGCTGGGGCTGGCAGGAAATGGCACCATCTGCGAGGCATGGGTGCTAGGGAAGGCTTGCTGGCCTCAGTTACTGCTAATTACTTGGGTCCCTAAAATCCCACTTCTGGGTGCTGAAAAGTCAGCCCCAGAATGGTGCCTTCATCTTCCCTGGGAGGAAGACGATGGTTGCTTTTCACCAGCCGCAGGCAGATGAATCCTTGATGAAAATAAACAGAGCCAGAGACCAGCCCATCGGCGGTGCTGCTCCCGCGGCAGCCCTGTCTCTCTGAATGGGGTCTTGCTGCCAAAAATAATGCCTGTCCTCGCTCCTGTGTTTTTAGCAGACATTCACTGACAGGAAATCCTAAAATAAACCACTTTGGGTTTGGGTTTTGTTTTTTTGTACTGAGACTTTTTTTCCAGCCCCTGTCTCCACCCCCTGGTCAAGGCCAGGCACACATGTTGCGGCTTGGGATGAGACTTTGTCGGGGTGGCGGGGCAGCATGAGGACACAGGAACTCAGGAAAACAGAGTAATCTGCCTTCATGGCCCTACTTGACTCCAGCCCCGGCATTTTGTGTGCTATGACTGAGTCCTGGGGACAGCGATCTGCCACCTAGGGGCACAGGGTCTGCCCAGGGGCAGGAGGAGGCACGTGGAGCTTGACCATGGGTGAACACCGAGAGCCAAAGCCCCATGCCAGGACGATGGGAAGAGGTTGCAGCACGCAGCTTTGGGTTAGGTTTCAAGTGGGTTTGGAGCACAGCTGCCTATGGTTCTGCTTTTATAACGTGGCATTGGTGTGAGATTTTGGCAGAGATCTAGTAAGCTCCTTGGGAGACCTATGGACACAGTAAACCACGTCCAGACCAGACTGGAAAGATATGTCTCCTGGCTCTGTTTGTGTGGGAATCTGACTTACAACCAAGACTACGCACGGCAGCGCTAGCAGGGAGCATATGGGCTCGCCTGTTGGGTCCCCCTTGGGCCGGAGGAAGACACATTTATCGGAGAGGGGCTGCAGCATGAACTCACTGTCTGGGCAACATCTGCTTCCCATCACGCAGCAGAGGAACAGTCACACAACTCACCACACTTGGACTACGCTGCTCCCATCGAACTTCTCCCATCAAAGCCCCACCTGGCCTGGGGCTTTCCTTGGGCTCCTCTCAAATGTGTACAGCCTTCAAGGCTGGGGAGTAGTGGTGGTGCTTGCAAAAATACACCCTCATTCCTGCTGCTCCTCTCTGACATGTACTCCTCCCACAAGCATGTTGCCCACTATGTGTGCAGAACAGGCTCTGCATGCCCAGGTACTTTGCTCTGCACACAAACAAGTGTTTTTCCAAGCATGGTGGGATGCCACCTTCTCAGAAGTTGGCCCATGGCATCTGTATTTCATTTACATGTGTATTTTGGGCGTCCCAAATCCACAACCCCATGTTGCTAGTAATCATAGTACAGAAGCCTCCATTTTTATAACCATCCACATTTAGGAAAATCTTGGACATTCTGTCAAATATTTTTCTTTGGGTTTTCTCTGGAAATAAATTGTGCTGAGCTGCCCGGATCTGCCCTGCACTTTGCTCTGGGCAGAGTTAAAGGGTTCGTCTTACATCTGAGACGGAAATGCACAACTACTGCTGGACACATGTGAGACCAGCCCATCCGACAGGGCTGCTGTGGTTTAACTCCAGTACAGCAACATCCAGTGGCACGCAATGTGCAACCCATTAAACAGAACCCCCTATTGCTCATTTGGCCCTGAAAACAGTTTCCAGATCTGTCTGTCCTCAAGGAGTTGTTGCCCTGAACCAGTGACTTCAGGCAGGGGTGGGCAGGTGCTAACCTTAGGTTGAAGAACAGAAAATGCCCCAAATGATCAAATGCCCCGGTCTCTCTGGGCTAAGGTAAAATTTGTGTGCAGAGCTTGGGAGACCAACGCAAACTTGGTGGCATCTAAACCTGACTATAATAAAACGAAGATCAACAATAAAGGGTGAGAGCAGATGTGAGCTTTGTAGTGCTTTGCAAAGAGGACTGCAAGTGAAGCGCACATGTGTGGCCCTGGCAGGCTTGGAGCCACGCTGAGGCAAGCAGCAAAACGCTGAAGGGGAAGCAGAAGACAGCGGCTCCTGACGCAAAATGTTCTCAATCCATCATTTTGCTGCAAGCAGCGTGGTTGCTGGGGCTGATGAATTCCTGGCAGCTCTGGGCTGGCTTCAAACAAGCAGGGCTCACACCACAGACTCAAAATGAGGACTGGAAGAGTGCTGGGCTGAGGGTAGGATGGGGCTCAGACACAGATCGTGTCTGATTTCTGAGGGATTTGCCTTGAATTTGAGGGATTTGTCAACCCCAGAAGCCAAACGAAAACCAAATGGTGGATTCCCAGGTGAAGCAAAGCACACAAAAGGTTCTAGGAATTAATTAGAACTGAAAATCCGATTAATGACTTGGTTTGGGATCCTTCAGAGAGCAGTTTTGACATTGGTTCGGGGACATCACTGTGATTATGGAAGGCTTATTTCTCAAATTTTTAAAAAATCAACCCACTTTCTCTATTTCAGGCCCTGATGGAGACACTGGAGTGTGTCTCCAAGCTCTGGAAGTGCCCTATTTTTGACTCCAGGGGCAGGGAGGTGGGAGGGATGAGCTGGGCAGGTCAACAGTTCCCAGGTGACATGGCCCCACAGCTCATGCCACAGGAGCATGAAATGCTTTCATGCCTTGGCCAAGGACTGAGGACAGCTCAGACTGTTCCTGGTCCACAGCTGGTGTAAGTGTGTGGGGAGGCTCATTGACTGTGCCCAGAGAAAAGGGAGGGGCTCAGTCCCCCTCCCCATTTTCTGGTCAGGTCTTCTGCATGGAGTCTTCTTTTATTGGGTTGTACAAGAGGGAGACCAAAATGCAGCCTCAGCAGCTGGGAAGAGAGCAACGTCAAATAATCTATGATTATTTCATACTTCCTGCAGCTAAACTCCTCGGGGAGCAGCGACCTGCTTTGGCAGTGTTTACACACTGTATCTCTGATTTGCACCTTTAGTAGCTCCCTGAGTGAGCTCTGGCTGTACAGCAGCTAGTGATAAAAAATGAGGACAAGTGCACAGAAACCCAAATTTATCGCTGGGGTTTCCTCCCAGCCATTACTCACATGGACGAGCTGCTCTTGAGTGTCATATTCCTTTGTGCACCCTTCCCAGTGACAGTTTGTCTCATAAATAACCTCAGGCTCCTGTTTACATTCATCCTTATCTAGATCTTCTTTCAGGTCTGTCAGATGCTCCTGCAACACACAACAGTGCATTGTATAAGGTAAACTTCTTTCATCTGAATTCCTCTGTCACTCATAGATTACAGGGCAGGTATCAACTGATCACTAAAGTATGGCAGCAACACAACATCCTTGATTACAGAGAAATAACGAGTTACAGAGTTTTGGCAGAAATGGATCGGACTTAATGACAAGACATGAAACACCCCAAAGCCATGGTTGCGATGGTGCTTGGCTCCAGCCAGGTCATGAGCAGCTGCAGGAAAGGCTGGAGAAAAAAAAAAGGCTGGCTTTTGATATTTGGTTTTGTCCTTTGCTGAAGCAAAACTTCTGATCTGTGAGGAGTAGGGAAATATGAGCAGGAAGCAATCACAGAGCAGCCAAAGCTTTTGGTTACCACACTCACCTGACACATGCTGGGGAGAGGCATTCAATCTTTTGCATCTTTCAACAGATGGAAAATGATACCTAACCCTTACCCAAAGATTTATGCCTCCAGGGCACTCCACAGGGACAAATGTTGAGCCCTCAAAGCACTCTTCTGGAATCAGCAAATTTGGGAAGCTTGAACAAGATCCCGTGATGAGTGGATTGCAGAGCAGAGCTCCAGGGGCTCTGGCTCCAGTCTGGGGCCCACTGGGATCTTCATAAATAAGTTAATTTAATGCTGGGCATGCTGTGAGCTCTCTCCTGAACTTCTCTGTCTACCCATTTCCTCAGTGCTAAATGAATCACTTTTTTTTTTTTTTTTGTAACAGCCTGCTATGAGGATTAAAGCATTGGCACCTCCACAATAGTGTAACATACAACAGAAATGCAAATTGGTACAATTCAGAGGTAAGGACAATGGTCACTCCTACAGACAAGGCAAACAGCGGCCAGTATTGACCTGGGAATACCAAACCTTGCTGGTTTTGACCCCCTTCATTCCCTTTCCTCCCAGTTACTACCACTGTCCAGCACAGAGCATCCCACCTCTAGGGCAGCTTTAGACAGGAGCACCTGGGGTGACGGACCCCATCAGATGCTGTTCCTCGTGATCTGATGCTCCAGTTGGTCCTGTAAGTATTCAGCCACAGCCAGATCCATCTCAAATTGTCTCTGACCTGCCCAGATGGATCAATTTGGCTGCCATCTCCTTCCCCATCAACACCTTCCCAGAACCTACTGAGGGGCTGCAATGATTAATGGCTTAATGGCACTCTATGGCTTGGAAAGTGAGATGTGCTGTATGAGTTCAACAATTTTCATTAACTAGCTCACGACACACATGCCAGATGTGACTTTTCAATTCAACAGTTCAGATATGGAGAGGAAGAGATTTGTTTTAATTAGCTCTTAATCTAAAAATAATAATAAAAAAAAACTTATTGCAAGGTGGCTCTTGGGACAGGAAACTAGTAATTCACAGAAGGACTTCTGGTGATTCAAAGTACATCAGAGCCCAAAGAAATAGTATGAGAAAGTTCAAACACCAGTTTCTTTTTCCTGCAATTCCTATGTGGCTGAGCTGTGAACACTACCTTTGTTGAAATGTTTCTTTCCAGAGAAAGCGGTCTCTGAAAAAGTGAAATTTTCTACTAAAAATCTTATTTTGCCAAAATGTTTCTACTTTCCATTGGAAAAAACTGAATTGAAACCATTTTAATTTGTTGAAGAGGATTGACATTTCATTTCTGGCTTGTTCAGCATTAATCTGAATTTACATTGGAGCTATTGTGGTACCATAAGAGCACAGCAACTCAGGTCCCTCATGCCTGGTGCTCCACTGTGTGCCACAGATCTTGTCTGAATTACATTTTTTATAGTGCACACCATCATGGGAGATACTGTCTGGCCAAGGATTTTAGACACCCAAACCACAACTCACATGAGGCGTTTCCAATACAGCATTTCCAAAACAAAACACACACACATGCTTTTTTTGGGATGGTTGAGCTTCTCACTGCAAAAAAATATATCAGTCAGTAATTGAGTTTTCAGCAGAGTCTCCAGCAGAATGGAAATCCCCAGATTTAACAAGTGGCTGTCGCTTAGACTGGCTGAAAAGGAGACACCCCCGACATTCAGTCTTTTAACCTGCTGTCCTTGCCAGGAATGGACTGTCTCTTACCAGGCACTTTCCAATAATTTCCCAGTCAATACTGAAATGCTGCAAGATGTGAAGCTTACACTTCCCTTGGAGTATTACTCCACACATCTCCTCATTAGGAACTAGTAGACTACCAACGCACATTTTCTTCCTCTTAATTTTACCTTGTTATTCTAATCAAGCCTCCTTGTAACACTTTAAACAATCCCCCCACCTTCTTTCAGTGCTTATTTCACATGGGACTCCGTGGATGAAATACTGAGGCAGGGCTGCAAGGGAGAGCCAGGCTGGTGCTCTCCGAGCACTCCCTGCTGTTGGGTACACACCTCTCCAAATCGGAGCAGAGAAAAGGTGGATGACAGCCGTCGAGAAAGCGGCTGTCTGTCCCACAGCTCCTCTGCTACAGATGCTTGAGAAAGCAGGTGATGGCTTTCAGATCTTTTTTCATTTGCTGCAGGAAATAAACACGTAGCCCTATTAGCCCTGGTGGTGGCCAGATTGGTTTTTCGGGGCATGTGCTTTTGCAGCAGTGTGTGGATGCACTCCTAAACTCAAAGCTCCAGAGAGATGCCTCTTTGCCCTAATCGTGCTGACTACAGCATGTTTATCTTTCCCTGATATGCTATCTTCATCAATTTTACCAGCCCCCTGATGACTGCACACGTTGCTGTCCCCATGCATCATGCTGAGACCTGCTCCTGAACCAGGGCAGAAGGAGGAATTTGTCATCAACTCTTCCATTCGCTTGACAATAACATGGCCTAATATTTCATGAAAATGAAGTGCCCAGAGCACTCCTGATAGTTTACAGTTGTGATAAAGGACGGTCAGATGGATACTGTCAGCCATTAAACAGTTTGCAATCACAGAGCTCTGGAAAGAAAGCAAAGGGCTTTGGGCCCTTCTTGGTGTCAAACGTTGTGTCACTGGTGTAAAGGATGTTGCTAGGAGCAATTCCTTGTTGAATCAAGAAGTCCTTTTTTTGCAAGCTTTCTACCTACATGCAAGATTCCCTCGTAATCTATGCTTGCTCTGAGACACCAATACTGCTTGCTTTGCAGCACAGAAAACTCAAATATCATTTTTAAAGTTATCATGCTTCAAACATTCCTCCCCTTCTCCCTTTGCATCCAACCACAGCAACAGCATGCTGAGTCCCAAGCACACATTCGAAAGCTTCACTTGGTCAAAGCAGCTCTGTCCTGTATTGTGCTGGACTTTCTGCTTCAAGAGACACCCACCTGCCTGGCACTTTGATGCTTTGCTCCCAGCTGCAGCAAAACATGCCAAGAGTATCATTCCCAAAGACAACAACACCCTGCAGCTTTGCTGCCTTGGGCCCGCAACACTTCTCACACCAAGAAGGTTACCTGCGTGTTTGGGGATGCTGGAGGTAAGCCCTCAACTTCGGTCTTGACTTTGCTGCGCTTGTTAATTACTGGGTTGACGGTGCTGCTCACGGCCGACTCACTGCTCTGCTTGCTCTAGGAAGAAAAATGAAGCAAGATGTGGCACCGGGGTTTGGGATTAGAGACTTACTGCAGCCCCCAACATTGTTAAAAGATAACTATAAAATCAGTCAAGGTTGAACTTCAAGAGTGGCTGGGGACAATGGTGTATTGGCCTGCTGGCATGGGTTTTGTGTGAAAACTAGCCTGTGTGGGTTTGTGCAAGGCAGAGAGGGGAAAATAAAAGGCACCATCAGCTTCTGCAAGCTCACCAGTGAGCTTGGCTCTTTCAGAGCAATCCAGTCCCTGTCAAATCCATCAAAATGTTATGCAACCCCCACCCAAGCCATGATTTTATTTCTCAATGTGATGAAATGATTTGTTGAGAAAATGAATTCCTGGGGGGAGTGGGTAGCTCTGGTTACATGTGAGGGCTCCGTCATGCTGGGTGCATGAAAGGCTATGTGTATATTTTGCTAAGCTCTTAAAAAATGAGAACAACTTCAAGAGAAAAAACTATCCCGTTGTATATGCATAAAATTGGAACATTAACATTTTAAATACACTCTTGCTAATTGCTCAAGATTGGTCCTGCAAGTTATTAAACAGAGGCATAACTCCTGCCAGCCACATTATTTTGGTAGCCAGTTTGTAAGAAGAAAACAAAACCAATCAATCAAATAACCTTCAATAACAAACAGAGTTTGCAGTGCAGCAGCCATGAGAAACCCTAAAACAATAAACCAGTCTGAAAAGTTCAGTATAATACAACTAAAACAACAATTTGAAATGGGTGTGAAATGAGGTGAAATAAGTCTCTGGGGAGAAAACCAATTGCAATTTAAACTTCCAAGGAATGAGTATGGGAAGGGAAAATGATTAAAAATGTGTTAGACATATTCACTAACCATATGCATGGGGAGAGTATGTGCACACACGGAGTTGTGTGTGTGAGTACACAGGTATTTGCACGGACCGGGTGAGGTGTATGATTTCATACACATTGTGACATTCTTTTTCAAAAAATGGCCCTTCATTTTGCAAAACTTATAAGTAAAAACCAAGAGCAAATACACAATGAGAGAGAAAGCCACCTGACTACTGAAAAAGAAGGAACAATATGTAAAACAGCTAGAGGTCTTGTGTAGGATGCACTTATTTGCTAGTGAGAAAGGGGATACAGTTCTTTAAAACTATCAGCGTGATTCACGTCAGTAGGAAAAAGGAAGGAGGGACTAGTGAAAGAACAGACAAGGCTTGATTCACAGCATTCATTACCTGGCAAAACCCTTCAGTGTGTGCTGAATCCCATTGATTGCAACAGCACGTAACACACGTTCAAGGAGATTTGCTGCCTGAGATGGTCCTGCACATCACGTTCAGTGCTTTGATGGATCAGGGCCTTTCGCTCCTGCATAGGTATTTGTGTGCGTGGGTGTGCGAGGAAGGTCGGTGGGCCAGTATTTGGTTGTGACAAGTCCAGAAATGCTTTGTCAGAAGGAAGAAAAAGAGATGTAAGGCGAGAGCCGCCCCTACCTGACTGGAGTCGGAGATGCAGTTGCTGTTGCTGCTGATCTGTGCCGCAGGCGGGTTGACGGAGATGACCGCCATGTGCTGCCGAGGGGGAAAGGTGGGAGACGGCTGGATCAGGGGAGGAGTGTGCCCGAAGGCTGAGCTCAGGCCTCGCTGCTGGGTCAAGATCTGCTGGTACGTCACGGGGTTGATGGGGTGGGGGAAGCTGAACGCGGGGCTGCAGCAGTGGGAGGAGGAAAAATGATGAGGAGCTATTTTAAACCATGTTTATCACTCTGGCTAGCAACTGACTCCAGTTTGGCCAGGACTTCTCAGAGACTCCAGAAAACTGGCTGCAGTGTCCCAGCTAGATGCTTTAATGCCACAGTAGGCCTGGCAGTCTGCTTTACTGCAAAGGCAAGCTTTCTCTCATGCGTGCCTCAACAAACTTTTTGACCCACGTATCAGACTGACTGTAATTTCTTTGCTTCCTATGTTTAAAAACAGCCAAAGCCCTTGGCAGGGAGTGCAGGACACATCTGGATGCATCTCTGCAGCCCTGCAGCTCCCAGCTTTTCCCAGGCAGACCTATTCTGCAGGCTTGCAAGTTTGGGGTTGAGCTGCCCAGGCTGCGAAACCCCAGCATCACCTGGCTCAGCTGGCAGAGATCACAGCCCGGGTGAACGACAAGCCATTTAGCATTGTCCCAGCCATGTAGTTTACTCTGCATTTAGGTGAGGGGCGTGCTGGCTCAGGGGACTGCTAAAGTATGTCACCCCTCATATGTAGGTCACTGGTTCAGCTCCAATCTAGGTCAGCAGTGACCAGAAACACTACCAGCTCCCGGCTGCTTGGGAGCTAGCTGGAGGCAACAGGTTGGAGCCAGGGTGCAGCAGGCACAGCATTAAAAATGAAGCCCTGCTTCTGGAAACACAGGTTTCACCCCCTGGGATTTTTCCCCTTGAGAGAGATGAAGGAACACCGGAGATGTGGTGAGTATCCTCTGCTCCCCTTACTCCAGACGGGTGATGCACAAGCTGTAGACTCTCAGCCCCCAAACTGATTATTTGACACCTTTAAAACTTGGCTGCCCTGAACCCTTACCCTCATGGCATTTTTGCTCATGTCACTAGAACTGCCCATGGTGCAAATATTCAGAGAACAGGGTCATTATTAGAAACACACCTTATTTCCAATTCTGTCTTTAGAGAAAATATTCATTGCCAGTGACCATACAATTAGTATTTCACTTCTGAAACAGTTAATGACAACTTGACCAGAAGAATAAAGGGCAAAAATCACTACAGTGTTAAAGAGCTCTGGGAGTTAAATACGTGCTGCAGTAAATGAGGTGTGACGGCAGGCTGCTGCCCAGCACCATTGTGTTACAACAAAGTCCAGAAATGACTTTCTGAAACGTAGCTACAGTCTGGGTCCAAGCGGGTGAGAACGGATTTCGTTCCTGCTGTTAATGAATTGCTAAAAATAATAGTAAGTCATTTCATCCCAAATCGCTAACAGTTATCCTGTTATATACATAACCCATTTTACAATTCCTGGCATTTAAGATGCGGCTTTAGAACACCGAGAATTTCAAATTCATTGTTATTACTTGATTACACCCTCAGAGGTCAACAACTGACCATTGGGTCTGACTGTACTCCACAGACCTGTTGAAAATACCAGCTGCTACCCTGAAAAGCTTGAAATCTGAGTATAAGATCAGATGCTAGAGGTATGCCCAATTAAAGACAGGGAGTGACAGGAGTAGAGAAGTAGGATTAGCAGACAAGGAGTCACTATTTTTTTAAGTTAGCATTATGTTAGATTGTACAATTTCTAAATAACACTGCCAGATAAAGTAACTGATAAAATTAATGTAATAGTTACTAATGGCAATGTCCCTGACTTCCCCTACAAGTTTTACAAACTCTTGCTTTGCAACAACAGTGTTAATTAGAACTAACATATTTAACAGTTAAGTAATAAAAAGAATAATAACATTGTGAAACTTGGGTTAAGCAATCAGGGCAGGAATTGACAACAGTGAGCTGCCTAGTGTAAGTGCTTTTTAATTAAGATTTGAGCAAAACTTTACTCAAGGGCTTAGATTTTTTTTTCAAACGTGTTTTTAGAATTAGGCTCTTAAATCCACCCAGGCAACATTTTTTTTTTTTTAAGAATGTGGGCCAGTAATTTCAAGAATACTTTGGGGCAATCTCTTAAATCAGAGGGGTTTCTTAATCAGTTGAACTATGCACAATGAGCATTTTGTTAGACAAATTTATTCTCCGTTTCTGCTTGCTTGCAAAGAGGCAGGATCATACCGTAATTACTGGAAACCTGGTAACCAATATTCCCATCCAGCAATCCGTCCCCTCTCCCCCAGACATTTCCAAGTACCCTTTCAGATGCAAAACCAGAGGGGGCTTGGATTTAACACACCACACGGCCCCAGTGCACAGAAGGAGAGGTTTTGAGGCAGGGAAAGTCTCCCTTGCTGGAGAGGACATCACTCCTCTGTTCGAGGGACACTTACACAGCGAGACTGAGCCGCTCCCAAAGTGTTACCTTATCGTCCCAGCAGATAAATGGCCATAGGAGCCGCTCGCTGCAGAGCTGCTTCTGGAGTTGTTAATGTATGCCACGAGGGAGTTTGGGGAGGTCCTGATCATCGTCTGGAGATCGATGCTGGCATCAGACAGTGGGGAGATGGACAGGGCTCGTTTTCGGCTTAATCTCGGAGTCACCCGCGGGCTTGAAAACCGGGACACTGTAGGAAAGAGAGAGGAGGGGAGAAAAAAGCAGAAAGTCAGACAAAACCAGCATGCTGCTCCCTTCCTGCAGCCAGGTGAAGGGAAGGAGACGCCCGGTGGTTGAGGGTGGGTTTGGGCAGGCGAGGGGACACCTCACAGAGCACTCCCTCTCTGTGCTGGGGGCAGAGAGGAGCTCTGGGATGGGCAATGGAGGGGGGCTGAGACCTGCTGCTCTTGTGCCTGCCGCGGGATGTGTAAGAAGCGGTGTGGGCAGCAGCTGCGCTTGGCTGGGAGGTTTCCTCTCTGCTCGGTGCCGAGTGACACGGGTCAAGCAGCACAGCAAACGCTGGCGTGCTTCGTCCTCCTCAGAGTATAAACAGAAGCCTGTCAATCATCCCTTTTCTCTGGCACTAAATTAACTTGAAATTAAAAGGGAAAAGGCCCCGGAAGATTTCTGCGAGCGTGGCCGTTCCTGTTGACTTGGTGGCAGGAGGAGGCCAGTGGAGCCGCGCGTCAGAGCCCGGGCGGTCCCCAGAAACGGTGCGTGTGTTGGGAGCAGGATGAAAGGAGTGTGAGCACAGTGCTGACCACCCAATTAATGAGGGAGGAGAGACTCCAGGAGCCCCAAAAGTAAATTAAGAGTTTTAAGAAAAGCAATTTGGCAGCTCAGGCGCAAAGTTCAAGCTCTCCTCCTCCAAGGGGACCTGCCAGTGCCTGGACCCTATTAGCAATTGTCAATCATTCAGGCATGAAGTCATTTTCAACCCTGCCAGTCCCATTTGTGGATCTGCAATACACGGCGAGTTGCTGCTCTACTAATTTGGCCTCCCCGCGTGTTTCAGCATCGCTAACTGGAACAACTGACTTCATCCCGAGGAAACTCTGCCCAGGACTAAATCACCTGCAAGTCACCGGGTGGTGCGGGTGGGAGCCGGGGCTGGGCAACATCACAGCGGTCCCCGAGAGCCAGGTACCAACTCTGGCTCCTGGCCGAGCCCCAGCCCTGCCTGGATGGGCTCGTGCCTCCAAAGCCAGGAGAGAAGCCTCCAGGGAAGGAGCTGCCTATCTTTAAAAAAGATTCCTAAGAGTAAAAGTATGCCACTGGGCCGTGCAGTCTGGCGGATGATCCCCGTCATTCACCCAGGTGAGTGCAGTGCTGTATTACTACCTGGTTTTTCCGGCAGTGGTCTCCCCAGAAAGCTGCCCTGCAGGCTTGCTCTGGCTACATCGTATTAAAGACTGTGAGGGAAGAAGTAACTTGCCCAGACAGGCAATACGAGCTGTTTTACTTCATACAGTCAGAGGGACAGATTTTGGTTGTGTATCGCCAAACACAAACCCAGCACTTTGCAGAAGCACGAACTTTCTGCCCTGCAGATAGTGCTGGTACAAGAGAGGGTGAACGGGACGTACAAATTGGCAAAATATATCCTGCTAGCATGACAAAAGAGCTCCTCGATTTCTGTTGGCTCGCAGAAGTTTGTGTCAACATTTTCCTGACATCAGTGGCTAGGCTTCAGTCTCCCAGTGCCCACGAGTCACCCGTGTACCTAAGTGGCACCACCATTACCATGCCTGGGTGCTGTGCGACTGATGGGATTTAGTGCCATTGTCCCCTTGCTACCCATAATGTCTCTCGCTGCACAAGTTAAGTGACTTGCCCAAGGTCACCCTGGAAGTCCAAGGCTAGGTTGGTACTTGAACCAAGCACTCTTGTCGTTCTTGTCCTATGACTGAGAAGCCTCAAGAATTGCTGGCTGTGATGCCTTCACTGCAAGGCTAAAAATACTGGGAATTTCTCCTAAAAATCAGGTGGTTGTATATATGCTGAACCCTTTCTTAGAGTATTTTGTAAAACTACATTTTCCAGCTTCATGGAGCAGAGAGAAGCTGAAAACATGACTCAAAGACCAGGTAGCAAACCCAAAAATCACACAGCGGTCTACAAAATCACCTTGTGACTGTTAAAGCCACCCTGTGATCTGGTGGGACTAGACTCAAACTTTCCAAATGCTTGCGGCCGGCCCTTCCCAGCCCTGCTCTGCTGCAGAGTGGCACGTCCCTCGGGAGCTGGAAAAGCAGCCGCCGTCTCGCAGAGGTGCTAAGGAAGCAAAACTAAAATGAGTGAACGAATTCCCCTCTGCGAAGGCGAGTCCTGCCTAAAGGCTGGATTGGAGAACACCCAAACTTCACACTTTGTTCATGAAATCTGGGCCCTGCCAGGGCCCCAAACCACGCAAGGGTTGCTTGGGTCCAGATCATAAAGGTGAAAACAGTGCTATGTCCACAACATAGTAACATATTAATATCACTGATGCGAACTAATTGATTTTTTTTTTTTCCCTGGCAGTAAGGCCAATACAGGGGCCACGATCCAGGAAGACCTGCGTGCTGTTGCCAGTCTTCCGCAGCCACATCTCCTTGAGCAAGTTGCTTCTTCTTTGTGTGTCCCTATTTCAGTGTCATCTATTCAGATGAGCTCCTGTACAGAGGGTTTGTGTTTTACTCCCTATGTATTACACCTTGTGTGATGGGGCTCTATCTCAGCTGAGTTGACAATGTTTCTGTCGTACAAATAATATGCATCTTTCCAGATATGGATATTGCTTTCTGCATTTGCATTCCCACAGTCTCCTCCTTCTCTAACAGAAGGAAGCAGGCCAGATTTGACAGTCATATTTATCTCTGTTACTCCCACACCTCAAGGGAGATCTGTTTATTAATGTGCCACTTCCCTTGATAAATTACTAAATAGAAAGAAAAGCCTTGTACTCATTTCTCGCTGTTCTTTCCAATGATTTATGTCCACAGCGCTGGTTCAGCCATTGGTCACTGTTAATTTGCAGAGCGAAGAAGTCCTGATGTCCAACAGAAGCCCTGGTTTTACCGGTGCAACCAACGTGGGCACCCTCCTGGCTGCACACAGGTATGTCATTTTTTCCCCGTGTAAAACTCTGCTGGAAGCTGTCAGATTTGCAAGCTGGCCTGGGACTTCCTGGCACCAAACCAGTAATATGCATCGTGTTACTGTCCGCTCTAATTTAGATCTTGCACATACCGTGGGCAATATGAAATGTTTGATAGCAGATCCAATAGGTTAGGCTCATGCTTTACACAAAAGCCTCTGAGATCTTGCGGGCTTTCAGGGAAAGCTGTGACCTAAAATTAAGCTATGGATGAACAATTCATCTCTTCTTAATAACAGCCTGCCCGAGATGCCCAGAAAGGGAAGTGTCCGACAAACATAAAAGGAATTTAACCACACAAGGAAGCACTCATGAGTGCATTTAGGAAGAGGGAAACGTTTCACAATTATTTCTGAAAAGCAGATTAACAGCTGCGGGATCATTCTTAATAATAAAATCAGCTTGACCTCATCCCCTGATCTGAGGACACGGAGCATTGAACATTAAATGATAGCAGGCAACAACAAAGATAAAAATTAGAGTAGCTGTACACATAGGCAAGGTGTTCAGTGTTGCTCAGAATAGGTAAGCAAAATCCCGTATTGCCTGAGGTCCCGTGATATTTCAAAGGAACCACTGCATACAACTTTTCCAGCACTGACTGCCCAGAGAAGTAAATGAAGGCAGGATCCATTTTCAGGCACACAGAGATGGAGACGGAGAGCCTCGGGACGATTTATCACTAAAACTCCCCCAACTCGCCTTCCCTTTCAGAAATGCTGACTTAGCAAACCCAACAATGTTAGTTTCAAGATTTTTTTGGTATTTGGAAAAAGCGTTAGGAGAAAAGTTTCCAAACTGTTTGAGCACTCCCTTCATCACTCATGAAAGAAAAATAAAATAAAATTCAGTTGTTGTTCTAAAAGAAGTTTTGTTTAGAAGCCTAAAGTCATCATAGGTTACAATGAATTTGAAAATGTCAGAAGTTAGACCAAAATTAGGGAATTATTTAAAATTAAATTCAAATCATCTGCCAGAGTTTCAGTTTTTGAAACAAACTTCTCTATGCCTCTCTACCTCAAATACAACCCTTTTTCGCCGTCAGTCGCTTTCCCTTGAATAGTACTCCTTCTCACTCGGGTCCAGAAAGAAGTGATGGACCAGCGCCCACACTTCATACAGGGTCTGTGAATTATCATGAGTTACTCAGAAGCCAGGATTTTCTTCCCCAAATTAAATTTACCCACAATGGGCCAGCAATGAGCTGTAGGGCCACTTCTGCCCGCATGGCAGCTTGTGGTGCGAGCCCCGCGGCTGTTCCCAGTGCTGTCGTGCCAGAGGGCCTGGCCAGCTCGGGATCAGGCCCAGACTCCCAGGGGAGGCTGGAGCCGAGGTTCCTGCCCCAGCCGCTCGCCATGGCCGTGGGCTGTCTGAAGGACACCGAGGGAGGTGGCTTTCCTGCAGGGAGATTTCAGGCCTCCGTATCGCGTTAGAAATTGTGGCAGCAAAGGAAAGGGCTCCCTCAGTGGGAGCTCCTTCAGGGCTTCGTGCCTCTGACCCTCCTTTTTTTACCGGAGCCTATGCAGAAGTTTCAGGTGCCTCTTTACGGACAAGCACATTGCTGTGGTCTCGATCACAGAGGGACATCGGGGAAATTTGCTTCCAAGTGGCCGAGCCCATAAGGCATGTGGGCTGCAAATGCTCACCCCCTTCCCCACTGAAACACGGCCAGGGCCTCCGCTTCTCCTGCATGCCCCACCAAGCCCTGGGATAATCCCAGCGCTATCAGCATGGTCCCTGTCCCTGGCCGCTCACCAAGGAAACTCCACCCAAAGCGTACAGAAATACCCCCTCCTCCCGTCATCAGATTAAATCCACGGGCAGTATTAAAACGCAGGACGATCCCTTCATCAAGAGGCAGCAGCAAAAAGCTACTCACGTTCTTCACATAACCAGTTCCTTATTCCCCTCTCCCCTTCTGCAGTGGCAGCACACGTCTCACTTAGACTGCAGCAGATGCTGGACATTTGTTCTGGCACCAGACGCTGTCCTGGGACCCTTCTTTCTTCCCTCCCTGGGGCCTGATCAGCTTCGAAGTTCAAGGAATACTAATGCTTCCCTCAAATCCTTGCTGAAAGACAAGGCTGCATTCTTCTACTCCCAATCCACAAGGTGACTGTTTAGACGACCCAACTTGCATATGTAAATTGAATTCTTTAGAAACCAGAGTGCAGCGGGATTCCAGACAGAGCGCTTATGGGATGCTCTGGGACTTTTTCTCTCTTCTGCACATATTTTTCTGGGGAGAAAAACAGCATTGCTGGCTAGAACTGGGTGGGAAACCGTTTCCCATTCTCTGAACCTTTTCTGAGATTTCAGCAAGTTTCCATTCTGCGCTGGGACAAAGAAAACAACAACAAAAAAAAGTTCTTTCAGAGTTTTTAAGGAAGCGACCACAGGGCGCGCCGTCTGCCCGGAGTAGCCAACAGCTGGCTGGTTTGTGGAAGTCATCTGCGACCCAGCACACCCAGCCTGCACACCCCGAGCTGCTGGTCCCTCAAGCGCCAGGCGAGGCACTTCTTTCCCGGGTCACCGTGAGGCTGGTTTCCCTCCGTCTCTCCGGATGGAGCAGTCACTTCGTGTCAACCTGCTGGAGGAGTCCTGAACTCACCTCTCGCTCTCCTGCTAACTGCAGTAACCGCCGGGCTGCACTGCCAGCACGGCTCCTCAGCCCGAGGACTATTAAGTCATTTACTTGAAGTAGAAAGGCTCCAACAACAGTGACTGCGAGAGGCCGACGAAGTGGCCAGTGAACAGTGAATCACTGTTTGACTTGGGGGAAATAAAGTCCTACTTGATCATTTGCCCACATCCTGGACAACTGTGCCAGATGCTGGTCTGTTGGCTATCCTGCGCTGAACAAAGCCTTTTCCCAGCTGAACTGCTGTTATTAAGTCAAGACTTTTGTGACTGCCATGCACGGGGCAGCAAGAAGCAGGACAGGGATCCCCTCCCTAGCTCCAGAACCGGATGAAATGCCACTGCGGCACTGCTGTTGGTAACCGCTGGGTTGCACAGACATCTACGCAGTACTCGTGACCTGAGTGACTGCCTCTGTACAGTGCTGCTTGGACATAAATTGAACTCAAGATGTTTTTTCTCCCATTCCCTGACTCAATACGGACAACCCAAACCCACTTTTGACACTGTGCAAACCGAAGTGATGGATTTAAAGACAAGCTTGGCTTCCACTGCTGGCCGTGGGACTCCTTATTCTGAAGATCTGCATCTTGTTCCCAGAGCTGCCACTGCTCTGCTCTCTGATCATTTGATCTTTCTTTTCCAATGGTGAAATGGCTTTGCTTTGTACAATACTTAGAGATCTTCTGATGTACAGGGCTATTAGAATACAAACAACAAGTCAGTCTGGATGCACTCCTCTTGAGAGCAAATGGCACTTCCAGAAGGGCTGTAGGTAATGACAAAAGCCCTTGTGCTTATGGAAAAAACAGCTGGATGCACTAAATATGCTCAGAAAGCTGCAGCCATCTCCAGTCTCCTCTGTGCCCTCCACCAATCTTTTCTGCCTCATGGGCGCCCTCACCTCTCACCCTATAACCTGAATAATACACCATGTGGCACACACTTCTAGGATAGAAATGTAAAAGACTGTTTGATCTGTGCAAGACAATCTCAGAAGTGTCCCACCAGCCATGCTGTGACATTGGAAAGGGGCTTACTTTTGCTTTGAAAACGTAGGCTTTCTGGCAAATCGATATAAGACTGGATTCAAAGTCTGCTCTTGGATTAAGAGTCCCTGCTTGGATGGACAGAATGAAACAGGCCAGCTACCTGTAGGGTTATTTAGTTTTCACTGTCACTGGCCTGAAGACCCAAGCAGCCTGGTGCGTAACACTGAGATTTGGTCTACTTTAGGGGTTTAACTATTGATGTAGCTGCACAGTAAAAAATCTGCAAAAGAGATGCAGCTGTGGAGCACCCTTGCTCAGTTATTATTTAAACACTCTGACACATGGACAGTACCAACAGACTCCAGCCAACACTGATGCCCTATTGCTTTCCTGACCCTACGCATCTGATACAGTGAAAAAACACAGACAAACTCAGAGTCACTGAGGGATTCTCCAAGAAGTGCTGCTAGAGCAACCAGAAGGGCCCAGCTGCATGGAAGAAAAACCATACTCAGTGTCTTAGACTCCCATGGACCTGCAGATGCTTGGAGGTGATGTGACACTGAATAGGCCTTTTTTTTTTTTTTTTAAATGTGCTTATCTTCCTCTTTTGCTTTTGCAGGTGTCAGTGTTATCACAGATGTGCTGCATGTGGTCTAACAGGAGCTACCTGCATTTCAGCAACCAGCAAAATAACTCCTGTAAAGTTTGTAGATTCTGGGTCTCTCTGGGAAGAAAAGGGCTCTCTCAATAAGAGATGCTGTGAGGCAGTGACTCACTAGGTTTTTATGCATGCTACTGATATTCTTGTCTCAGAAAAACACCATAAGAGGATGCTTTATTAAATTATCTGTTCAACTATTTACTTAGTCCCCACTGATTTAAATTTTTGAAATAGCTTTCTAAAGAGAGAGGGATACTCCAGCTCGTCAGCCAGAATTTCAGAGCCATCCATTTTACTCTCTGCCTAATAATGAACAATTCTTTCTTCATGCTGACACTGGGCCTCCTTCATCAGACAGGCTGGTACACTGGGGATAACGGGTTAAGCCCACCCACAAAATACCAACCTAGGTAAGGTAGCCTGATGTCTCAGGATCCAGACTTGATGTTAGGAAACACTAGAATGGAAAACAGCAGCACTTAAATTCATCTGACTTCAGCCATGCTTTTATATGCCTCTCTGGACCACAGCTGGTCACAGTACCTGCAGCAGCACCAACCACAGGGGGAGTGAGGAAGGCTAAAGCAGAGCACTGCACGTGATCACAGCAGAAGCCCTCCCTGGGCTGATGGATAAAGCTGAATGCATAGACCAGAGACTGGCACTGGGCTGCTGCTCCTTCACATGTTCTTAAAAAGTAGCCTTCCGGTATCTCAGGCTGCATCCTCACGATGTACGAAAGTTTTCATCTCACTCAAAGCACGCAAAGGCCCACAAAAAGCTTTCCAGTTACTGATCAGCAAAGCTTTACCGAAAGATCAAAATAAATGCTTGGTGAGCCCTGGCTTTCCAATGCGTAATGGTCACGAGCATGGCTGCATGAAATTGGGACCTTTGTTACGTGACTTACTCTAGAGCCATTTTCAGGAGAAGCCAAGCGGGAAGAGAGTCTTATGCCCAGGGGAATAGCTCGGATGACTTCGGATAAAGACTGATCTTCATCAAAACCTGAGAACAGGCATCTTGGTGTGCTGAACGTCAGCCTGCACTAGCACGAAAACAGTTGTGTTTGCTTCTCTTGCTGGCTGTTTATCTGGCACTTCAGTGAGGCACTGCCGGTCAGAGATGGACTAATAAGGAGGCAAGGAGGAAGGAGTCTTGTTCAAGAGCCTGAGGAGAACTTGGCAGAGCCCATTTGCACCCATCTGCTATAAGCACAGACTTTAACCCTTCAGATGGAAGACTGAGAGCAGCCTTACTGACTTGCTGTTTTGCAGCAGAGAAACCCTGAACGTATTTTGGATGTTAGAGGCAGGATGACATCAAGGAGCATGTGCTCTCCCTTTCAGCCTAGGATCCAGGGTTCCAATCAGTCTAGGAACTGGAGGCAGAAAATGACTACTCAGGTAAAACTTTGGCAGCAGCTGCAGACGAGAATTTTTTTATTTTTTTTTTAAGTTAGAAACATCCGAAGTCCCTATCACTGAACAGCCGGAGCAGCTTTTATCATTCTAAACCAGTCACTTTACGAAGCAGCAAGACCGCAAAGTCTTTCATCTTAAAAGCTCAACAACAGAAACTTTGAAGCGGTAATGAAATGATGCAGAACCCCACTCTAAAAATTATAATGGTCCACAAGCAAATCCAAAGGCAGCCCAGCAAACAGAAGCTGGGATCTGAAAGCTGAGCCAAGACTTCTCTTTCTTGCAGCAGAACTAATCCCCAAACTGCCCTCCAGAATATCTGTGTAACCCCAGTTTTTACAAGATATGGTATAAAGTGAAAGGAAAGAAATTTCTAGCGGCTCTAAAAGTCAGACGGACCTCAGATACTCTCCCACATAAACATTACCCGTCACACCAGGGCAGCGGTCAGGCCGTGGGGGTGACTCAGCACTGCAGTCATTAACATCATTTTATTTCTTCTTCGTTTAGCCATGAACCAGAACTTTCTGGGTTTCTAACGCCTGATACTAGTATAAATACAGCATTCCTGCAATTTTTTTTTCTCCCACAAAGTATGAACACAATCCTCGCCACCGTAGCTCCCTGTTAATGTACTTTTTCTCCTCGGGGGTTTGTTTTACAGTCTCCAAACCCAGAGGAGGGTCCTGCTGTGCCAAGCACTGGGACAGGGGGAAGTGGCCAGTCCCTGTCCCAGACGCCGGCCGGACAAAATGTCAGGGCAGGCGGGCAGGATGGGGAGCTGGAGCTTGCCCCACAGCATGCAGTGGTTGCCCATGGGTAAGGCAGTGGGACAGCAGCATCGCCCTGTCTGCTGGACCAGCCCACCTCCTACCAATGCAGCAGCCCTTCCAAAAACACCTCGCTGCATGTATTTTAAATTAGGCATAATTTATATATAGGTGTATGGAACAAGGCGATGTTTCAAGCCAAAAATTATCCAGCAGCCCATGGGTTTCAGCAGGGCAGGGTGACCACGTAGAGCAACCTCCACCTGGAAGACAGCCCCATCCATCTGCCCCGAATTTCTGCAGCATGATCCACTACTCACCGTCGACGGGGTTGAGGTACTCGTGGAGGTGTGCTGTGCTGGCTGCTCCCCCGCTCTGCATCAGGATGTCCCCGTAGGGGTTGGGGTGGCCGGCCATCAGCGTCATTTGGTGGTAGTAGTCTGCGGGGTTGGCTCCCGGCGGTGGTGGGGGCAGCCCGAAGAGGCCTCGCTCCTTCAGATGCTCGTGAGCCACTGCCGAAGCCGGGGGCGAGGAGGAGAACATGGGGAGAAGGTTCCCAGAGGACGTTAGACCTCGGCGCTGAGGCGGGCGGCCCCGTCCCCCCCCGCACCCCCCACCAGCCCTCTCCGCGCAGCCCCGCTCAGCGTGGCCGTGACGTGAGCTTGGGCGTGTTTCTGCGGACAAAAGAAACTAAGCTGGGGCCTCTGCATTCCTCCATTTCCGCAAATTTATAAACAATCTCTCGTTCCCCCTTCTAATAATCCTCCCGTTCGGACGCAGCCGTCGCCCCGGGGAGGGGGGAGAGGGCCCGGCCGCCGGCAGCAGTAACCCTGTCAGCATCCACATCCCTGCCTATTAGGAAGGAAAGACAAATGCAACCCAGTTCCCGATAGCGGTGCGAGGAAATTAAAGCCAAGGTCTAATGCATAGAGCTAGGTTTAGTGTCTGGCAGCCTAAAACTATTTTGGCTGCCAAAGACAATTATGCTCACTTTCTCCCAGCTGTAATTTTTCAAACCTGCCTCCCCACCCACTTGCCCCATTAACTTATTTACCGCGGCCTTATAAAAAAAAAAAAAAAGAAAGGAAAAGAAAAGCAACCCAAAACACAATGCCTCTTTTTCATAGCAAATAACGAAACTGGTTTTGACGGGGGAGGACGGGACACAGTACACGCGTGGCAGCCATCATGCCTCTGCGCTGCCGGCGTCTGGGAACTCAGGCACTTGCCCTGGTGAGGCTGTGGAAAGGAAGCCCTCTACATCAAGATCACGTTTTGGGAGAGGGAAGGAGGCATAATGCATCTCTCCATCACTGCAGGAATGTGTTTTTTACCCACAGAAGATGGTTTAACGCTGCCAGACAGTAAACCAGGGCCTCGTTGCTCTCTGGTGTGTTTTGTTTGCCCCAGTGGTGGCTCAGGAGCTGAGAGACACTGGGATTTGCTGGGTGTGCAGTCTGATAAAGCAATTCTGGTGAAGTGAGTCACAGCTGGCACCTCCCCAAGTCAAAGAAGGGTCATGTTATAGTCAAACATGACATACACAGCAGCCCAAATTCACCATCAGTATAAAATAATGATGACCAAGGGAACTCACACAAATCTATCTCTGCTTTTAAAAAACAAGCTCTGAGGTCCTGGAGCCCTCCCAGGAAAGCTTTGCATTTTCCCCTTTCCCTGCTTGGCTATTTTTGTCCTGGACATGTGGAGCCAGTGCCCATGCTGACCCCACGTGTGGTCTGCCTGGGCTAGGTGGGTACTACCACCTCCACATGCTCTGAGCACCAGCTTCCCACACACCCTCGCCTTCTCCTGAGTACTTCAGCAGAGCAGCTCAAGAGCAAGGAGGAAGAGAGGCCCACTCCTTTGCCCTGGAGCCGTGCACGCCCCCGGACACAAAGCCAAGGGGAGACAACCCAGCCGTCATTGCCTCCTCTCTGCTGGGTCATTCACGGACACACCAGGCAGCCAGGACAACTGTGACCCTTCTAGAGGGGAGCAAGGCTCGTGGTAGAGACATCAGAACAGGAAAGCTCAGAAGAGAGCTGAGAGCGCTGCAGAAAGGAACATACTTTAAGCAAAATATTTATAATACGATCCAGTGGTAATAGCTATTCTCACGCTCTGCTTTCTCAGCGCAATGATGCAAAACAAATGTGTAGTTAAAGGGGAAGAAGAGGAAAAAAAAAAAAGGAAAAGAAAGAGAGACAGCTTTCCCACTTCAGAGAGCAGCTGTGGAGCCCTCGCAGCTGTAAGTCCCTGGGTTGCAGGGAATTTCAGCGCTGGTGAGCGACAAGCGGCACAACACAGGCATCCCCGGTGGTGAACCCAGGACTGGCCGGGACAGGCAGGATGCGGTGGCGTGGGTCTCTTACCGTCGGCGGGGCTGAGGCCCCTGGCAGCGGAGATGACGGAGAGCGTGGGGCTGCCGTGGACGGAGCGGAGGTAGTGCTCCATGTGGGGCGTCACGTAGGGGTGCGGCGGGCTGAAGGGCGACTCGCCGGGCCCGGCGGGGTGCGGAGACAGGCGGATGAGGGAGATGTCGGAGATGACGGGGCTGCCGCTCAGGGGAGGAGGCCTGAGGAGGAAACAGAGAGAGGCTGTCACTCGCGGCCGCACTTCTCCCTCTGACCCTGCTGGGAGGAGGTTGAGAAGGGGGCTAAAAATCACCTGGTGCCCGGTGGCTCGCCCCGCCTGGGCTGCCTTGCTGAGGGGTGCAGGCTGTGTGGGGCCAGAGCAGCTCCTGGAGCCAGCCCCAGCCCCGACATGGGCAGGATGGGGACACGGGGACATCCATAGTGTCCACCCCGCCACCCAGCCACATGAGTGGATGCAGCTCGGCAGCCCAGACCGCTTAGCCCTCCCACCCGCGTCCATCAGGGCTTGCACAAACCCCCTTGACAGGTCGGCCCTACAGTTCAGAGGGCAAAAGTTCAGGAGAGGTTTTATTGCATGCTTTCTGGGGGCCACCACTGCTAAATGCCTCAGATCTTCCCCAGGCTAAATGTTACCTGAGAAAGGAGCCAGCAAACGCTGAGGATTCAGCAGGTAACAAAAAAAGTCAGAGGCTTTTTTCAGCACTTGAGCAGTTTTCACAGGGCGGGCAAAGACAGAAGAGAAATCAAGCAGAAAACTCCCAGACACATCTATTCCAGTATCCTCCGTCCTCTTAACACAAACCGCAGAGGATGCGAGGAGGGGAAGAAAAAATTACAGGCCCTGACCTGAGAAGCAAAGAATCTGATCTAGACACCAAAACAGGCAGAGCTGCCATCAGGCCAAACGGCAGAGCTAAATCTGCTCTGCGTTAGTCTCCCCTGTACTGCCAGGCTGCTGGAAGCGGAGCTGCTTTGGAGTCGGACTCACGCCAGGGCCGGCGCTGGGCCCTGCCCGGGCGCCTCGGCAGGGCTGGGGGAGGTGGACGTGTGCCCGGTGGGACGGCACCCCAGGGACCAGGCACCACGTGGATCTGGCGGTCCTGGGGCAGGGACGTGGGATGTGGGCCGAGCTACGGGGTGGCATTACCAGTGTCCTGCCCTAAGAATATCCAAACCTGACGTTAGTGAGCAAATCCATCGCTGCGCACAGACAACCACAAGCGCGAGGGTCTGAGCAGTTCAGGCACGCCACCTGCACCTCAGGATGTCAGTCCCACCCTGCCTTATCAACAGCTCAGGTGCACTCTAATTTATTTATAATACTTGCATATCAACAAAACCACACAGAAACGTAATATAAGTTTTGCAGACTTATTCAGCAGTTTACGAGCGTGTTTGTCTTTGTTTGATCTTCTGTGTGTTTCTCTGTCTTTCTGATAAATTAGTAAACCTTGTGGTTTTTTGAACACTTTCTGCTGATGGGTAGTAAATTAAATGTCTTTTAAAATATTTATAGTTCAAAGTACTCTCCTGTAGCACTACACTGCGTGGCTCACTGGTGTGAAATACAAGGCAGTGAAACCGTATCAGATACAAAGCTCGGTGAGGGACTGGCGGCAATGCACAGCCGCCGGCACGCGCTCCTTGCACCGAGAGCTGGGTTTTGCCAGAGGAACACCCAGCGGGATCCAGCCTGTTTTCCTTCACGGCGCCGAAAGACAAACTTATGATGGCATCGCTATTTCAAGACCTCATAACCTCCCCACCTGCACCGCTCCAGCAGTTCGTTACCCAAATTACGGGCTGACGGAAGCCACCCTCGGAAAGGGCCGTCAGGAAGGCTGCAGCCACGGCCGGCGGGCTGCTTTCTGCTGAGGCTGCTCGTAACAGCGGCCGAGCACGGAGCCGACCGATTTATTTCTACCGGGGAGGAGGGAGAAGTGAATCAAAGCCTCTGTTCCAGATTTAGTTTCAATTCATTTCTAATAATCTCCACCGCCTCATCTGGAAAAAATGAAACGGGATTAAAAAAAATGATGTCATTAAGAAAACATCTGACTAATTTTTCTTCTGACGAAGACTTAATATAAGTGAGGGGGGGATGTAAATTAAAAGCAGCCCCAATCTTCCCTGGGCCACAGAGCCTGCCTTAATACATAAGCCATGAAAGAAGTTTTCTTACATATACAATAAGTTCCCTCTTTCATCAGTACTCACAGCTTCTCCCAAAAGGGTTGTGAACTTCTTTGATGCAGGCTTGAAACTATGTATTACCAGGTTTACGAGCCTTCGGAGCCTCCACTGATCAAACTGTGAGGCCGACATCTAAAATGTGTATAACAATATGAAGGGTTTGCTGTTCATTTTCCCCATGCTAAATTGGGCAGAAATGCTGGAGTCCCTCAGAACAGGAAAACTCCACCCTGGCCAAAAAGGTAACACTGGGAAAAAGATCAAGAATTCCCCCAAAACGCATGCAGCTGGAGACCCGGGCGGTATTTCAGGAGGAGGCTGGCCCTGCGCATGAAGACCAGGTTGGAGAGCAAGTTTGTCCTGACAGCTTTGCCTAAAGCCTCTCATTACCACATCTCCCCATCTGCGTGTCAGGATAGCTGTCCTCAGTCAGGTCTGGCTCCTGAAATCCCTTTCAGATGGGGATCACCTCTTACTGTTGTACAAGTACAATCCCAGCAAAGCACATCCCAAAACAACGTGGCTTCTGGTAGCTGCCTACCAGGAATAGCTCACTTGGCTGGAGCCACAGCCTCCTCTGCCCCCAGATTCCCCAAAACTGGTCTTTCCCTCTCTTTCCAGTTGCCTCACTGGCATGATTCCTTATCTGACCCCCAGCCCTAGGCTGTGCCATCGCATCGGCACACTGCCAACGCACAGCGAGAGGCGGCCGGAGCCTCGCAGGGCTGCTCCTAGACAAAGGAGGAGCAAAGTGAGAGGGATCGGCTGCTGCTCTGTAGAAGCAGAGACATCCAGCTCAGTGCCTCGGCTCGTGGGGCTGCCCAGCCCCATGCCCCGAGCCCCTGCCCATGCCTCCTCAACCCATAAATCATCCCCCAAACGCCCCTGTGCCTGGGGAAGAGCTCCTGGCTCTGCTGAAGCCAGCGGTGTGAAAATCTTCTGCCTGCAGCGGGACAAGGGATTTCACCTGACCACGTGCATTTCTGAAGGAACTGGCATTCTGGTTTTCAAATAGGCTAAGGGAATTAGGTGTCCAAACGCCATTAAATTTAATGGGAGCCAGGGGCCTGTTTTCCCCGCGGCTGCGGCGAGAAGCCCAGGCTCTATAATTAATGCTCAGGACTTGTACAGCAAATTGCATCTCTGACGAAGTGCACGAGCCCTGATTCATTTCCCCACCCACCCAGAAGAGGCTCTCCCTTCCCTGCTCACTAACAGAGGGAGACACTGAGACTGGGGAGAAATTAGCTGGCCCCATCTAAGGGCTGCAGGGCGGTGCTGGAGGCAACGCACTCTGCTTAACGCTTTACAGAGCAAGTTTTCACTAAGGCAGTGGATAATGCTCCTCAGTGAGCATAAATGCTTACACTGTTTACCTGCAGTCATGAACCAGCCCTCCCAAAAACTCGTACAGGAGAGATGAGGCACCATCTCCCTGCTGCCGCATGCAGGTCTGGAGCCTCCACAAGGGGTACCCGGCAATGAATGCAACAGTTAAAGAAGTTGCACATTTCTGAAATAATCTCCATCAGTTAAATAAAACTCAGAAAAATGGGGACAATTAAACGGCACTAATGTCCCATGACTAGTCCAAATTAATAGCTATGTGCCAAATGTATTCATTCAGCAGAAAACAAAGGGCTGAATACTTTTCCATATGCTTAATGGAATATGGACACTTGCAGGCAATTGTTTTGCTGTGCAATAAAAAACTGCATGCTGCTACACAGGAATGGAAGCTAGGAACAGAACTGCTTATGGGGGGAGTATCATAGTCTGGTAGAGTTTTGCTATAAGAAGAAAAAATCTTTTAAAGCCAGCTATCCCATCCAAACCCCACATAATAAATCCTTGCTTTTGTTTCATAACATAAATAGAATATCCTGGCTTGATTTTCACAAACGTTGTGTATCCAGAATACCACTCAAAGTCCGAAGGAGATGTAGGAGAGCCATACGGTTACCCCCGAAAGGGTCCACACTTGTGGCAGACACTCTACATATGGGATTCCACAGCTTCATCCAGCAGGAAACCTACAGTACCCCAGCCGAACGGTTCAGTCTAAACAGCTCTCACTAGCCCCTTGACTTCACCTCTGTTTATTTCTGATTTAAAGTTCCTTACAGCAGGAAGGGCGGGAGGTCGCGACACTTGCGCGGTACCCTCAGGATGAAACTCTACGAGGTCCCTCAAAACGAGGCACCTTTCAGAGGTCAGCCCTGGGCCACGACGATCAGATGCATGTGGCATTTGATCATTCACAAAAATTGCCCTCCTCCAGTTTTTTCCACTCGGAAAGCAGAGGATGCACAGGCTGCGGCGCACTGGGAGGACGGGGCATGGAGCTGCCCTGCAGCTGCCCCGACCTCCAGCGACTGCCCAAGAGCATGGGGCAGCCTGGTAATGATGCGATGGGGAATCAGTCCTGCTTCCCAGCTCTCCTGACACCACATCAAGGTGATAATGATCTGATAAAGTGACTTGATGCTCCAATACAGGGCTAGCAACTCAAAGACGCCAGCTTCTGTGTCCCACTAGGAAGATGGGGACCCAAGAGACATCACATGTATCTCCCAGCCTTCCTCTGCTGGGATTGCTCAGCACAAGTCATTTTATTTATTTTTCCTGTAATTTATCAGCTCTAAAATGGGATTAATACTTTTTTTTTTTTTTTCATACCCACAAAGATGAACGTTATAGGAAATCAGGGCTACCTTAAGCAATTCAACAACGCTTTCACTTACAGTAAAGCCGGACAAAAATTCCTACAGCTTCTCTGCAGAAATTTAACAGGCATGCTTTGAGCAGTTCATGTTTTCTCCTTTCCCCTCAAATATGGCTTTGAGGCATTGAAAGCATGAAAAAACAAAGAAGAAAAGATATTTTAACAGTGAGGGCAAGTTCCCATTAGAACAGTTTATAGAGGGAAGTGGTAAATTCAGTACTGCTGCAAGACTTTATGGCAAAACTAGATGTTTTTCTAAAAGATGGGCTCTCTAAATGTGTCACAAGGTTTGGAGTTTTAATAGTAGGAAAGACTAATTTCTCCCACTGTAGAAACGAAAAGGGAAATCCTATGCCCAGCATCACAGATGTCAGATCAGATAACTGTGGAAGCTACTTGGGGTCTTAACAGACACAAATCTCTGCATATAAAATCCTTTATTTGTGGATTTGTGATAAGGCATTGCTTTTAGAAGGTTTTAGGTCTATAAAAAATCCCACTAGGCATCTATTGGCAGTGGTATTTGTCTAAATACCTTTAAAAATTACACCTCAAAGTCTCATCTTGTACCACTGAAGTCAAAGAAAACTCTGCCACTGATGGCAGGAGCAACAAGACCAGGCCTCTGATTCGTCGATCTCCGTTTTCCATCCACACCATGGAAACAGTATAGTAATCTATGGTGGGTCCAATTTCTTAATATATTTTTTTTCCATTCCCCAGAAAAAAGCATTCAAGACTTACTGCAACTTCTAGCCTGTGAGGTCAATTTAATATATTTGCTCCAGGTAAGAAGAAGAATTTTTTTTCTTTAGAAGTTAAGAAAAAGGCAGACAACTTTCATATTTCCTTTTGAAAGACCATTCTGTTTTCATACACACCTGACTGAATCATAAGTTAAACTACCTAGACGATATTTCAGCAATATATATTGAACCAAGAACAAACAGAACAAAAGATTTAATTCTACTTGATGTAACCGTATTACTATTTTTTATCAATGAAATCAAAAGTATTTTGGTTTGGAACTTGATTTTTTTTTTTCCATCTAAGGTCCACCAAAAGTTAGCGATATTCTTGAGCTCACAGGTTGCTGGCAACCTTATTGGAACAAGGGAGCAAGGCTGGGAGCAGAAGTAATCCTGTACAGGAACCAGTCCTCACATTAGAAACTGTCCTAACTACATACGGTTTCTTATTCTATTTATGCAGCATTTAGCACAATGTGGGTCTAGCCTTGGCTGACACTTGTAGGCACAACTGCAACACAATAACAACAACAATAACAATATTTGCTTTTAAAATGGAAGAAAAATGCATATTTTTAATAAGTAAGGTTGCCCTCCATTATACAACACACAAAGAAGCAAGACATCAAAGGCAGAAATTAGAGTTGATACGGGACCTTCAAACCCAAATCAAATTAGTGTCTCGAGGAGAGATCTTTGATTTAAGCTTAATAGTGGTGATTTTTTCCTGGGTTGTTTTATACTTAATCAGCGACACAGCCCACTGTGCAGACATATGTTCCCAAAGCACATCAAAGCAAGTAAACATTCTGTTTCAGATCCTAATATCCTTTTTTATCCAATTATCTTACTTACATGATCTTTTAATTTAAGTTCTGAAAGCCCACCTTTTCACACAAGCTTTCCTTTAGCGATGGAGGTAGAAGGATGACCACCTCAGTTCTTGCGAGATACTCGCCAAAAAAAACCCAACACAATGAATAAATCAAAGCACGGTAGATGAGTCTCTAAGATAGTTTCTTGAGAGATTAATGATGAAAGCCTTCAGAGACGAAGCGTATTGTAAGAAGGGGAACTTCAAGGAAAGTAGCTGAGGGGGAGAGAGAGAAGGAAGGCGAGAGAAAAGGCATGAAAGAAAGCACGGATAAAAGTGCAAGAGCCAACAAAAGTAGTTCGGCAACAGACTGAAAGGAACGATGCAAACCTGGAGGTGTGTGAACTTCAGGTTAAAACCACCAGACGTGAGAACTTGATTCCAATAGTCACAAGATGTGAAGGCCAGGGTGTTAAAACACTGCGGGCTCAGGGTGGGGAAGGGATGAGGGCTGGGAAGCGGCTTTGGGGGTGTCAGGGGCAAGTGAGGTGGGAAGCAGTGAGGAATGAGATGGGGCAAGGTGGAGGCAGGGACCAGATACCGATGGCAGAGCTGAGCGGGAAGCTGAGGGGGATGTGAGGGGATGTTGCACTGGGGAGAGCGTGTGGGAAATGGGTGTTAGAAAGATGTGTCGGATGTGACACAGCCGTTTATCTGCATCTGACTGATTTCCCTTGGGACACATGGTGAGGGTATTAGCACTTTCGAGTGGATACTTTTGCTTGTAGCTGTGAAGACCCTGGGCTTGGGAAAACAAATGGGAAGTGATCCCTGTTTCGTGTCTTCTTCCCATGCTACTTTGGGTGGGGTTTTTCTGCCTTAAAAGAAATCAACGTTCAAGTGTGATGAGGGCTTAACATTTAAAAGACTACCCCTATAGTACTTCTGAGAAGTCCCCTTCCATGTTATGCCAGCACCAACCTGTCACGGAGATGGTGAGTCAATAGCAGCAACGCCGCAGCTGCGGAGCTCATGGAAGAGTCAAGCAAGCCATAGAAAATGCTTATTCATTCATTACATTTTAAATCTGCCTTGGCTCCGTACCCGTCATATCCCAGAAAAGCAAAGAAGGACCATTCCTCTTCATCATGACTGTAATACAATCAACTGGCTGCAGCATTACTCCAGCCAATGTTAACTAACGGAGCCTATGTCAGACATCTATAATTTCATGTTAACAAATTAGGTAGACTCTTGCATTTCCTGGTACCTTGAATGCCCAAGAAGCTCATAACTTTTCTTTATATGCAAAATGTCACAGAAAGGGCAAACAATGTTATGCCAGAAGACCATAGCCAAATCACTTGGTTGGAATGTGCTGTAAATCATGGGGTGAATGGAAAATGAATCTTTGTTCCAGGGCAGTGTCTTCCAGCATTAATGTTGCTGCTAATACCCTCCTTTTCTATTGGGAATGTTTTCTTCCCATAATCCAAGGTCTTTAAATCCTATAACTAAGCAAGACACCAAGGAAGGAAAACGTACACCCAACTAATTATAAAAAGCCAGAAATTTCTTATCCTCTCTTCTGAAGTAGAAGGGAAAACCATTGGAGTTCATGCCTCAGAAAGATGCAATGCTTGCCCTAAGCAGCAACAAGCTGTTGTAACCAACTGGAAGTGACCAGAAAAATGTGGTTGACAAAGGGGAACAAAAATGAACAGGAACAGGTACAGCACGGATCTCTACAAAACCTTTTTAGACACAGCAGTAAGAGGAGCTCTGTAGGTACAGGTGACTGTGATAGCCACACAGAAACACACCTCACACGCACGTATGCACATCCCAAATATGCTGCTGGTGTGCTGCAGGTACCTGCCTCTGGTGCATCACAGCACAAAGAAGTAAAAGACACACATTCCAATAATAGCAAAGCTTTGGGTTGGAGCTCGACAGGTTTTCTGTAGGAATTAATTTTATTGGCATTTGACACATTTTAAACAGCAACAGCACTCACAGAAACCTCAAAAGGGAAATATTCCTGAACAATATATAATAAATACATTGATTTCTAATAATAACCATCTGCCCTAAATCTTCTTGCTGACAGGTTTAGTTGGACCAAAGGCCCCTTTCACATCTACTTCGTGACAGTTCCCATCACTACATAAAGACTTTGAAGTGCCCTAACGCGCAGTAAAATGCGAGATAACCTACCAAACTGTCAATATTTCTTCACTTCTAAAAGGAAATGCTAATGGCACTCGAAGAGCTCAAGATGTAATGTAAGATCTGATCCAACGGGCTGGCTGATCTAACCATCCTTTCCTTTGCTACAAGGATGCTGAACAGCAAGCAATTACATGCTGAAGAGCAGAACTAGGTAAAAGTTTTTCACTGATAACATGACTGCAGGGAGAAAAGCCTTTTTATTCCTAACGAGCTTTTCTCTTAGAAATGTCTTGAGCTTTCTGTGCAGAGCAAGAATTAACAATATACTTACTCTTCCATTTTATTTTCTTCTTTTCAACCTACCACTTTTTTTTTTTTTTTTTTAGATCATTAGAAAAAAAGTAAAGCAGAATGAAACATGGATGTTTTAAAAATCTGGACAATGTTCAGCAGTTAATTTTCCATATGGAAAGGATGAACACAAATAATTCAGAGAAAGCAGAATCTCTCTCCAACTGACTGTGATAAACACCTGGCATTTCTCTACCAGTTCTAGCATGCAGTGTAACGCTGAGGACGGCTCTACTGCAAGGGAAAAGAAATGTGATAAACCAAAGCCTGGTCCTCTGGTAAAACCCTCACACTGCTAGCAGAACTGTACAACTCCTACAGACTTCAAAGGAGCCAGGATGCCCCCGCAAACCAGCCCGTGATAAGAAGGAATGAGGTGTTTTATATCACCGACCACGTACAACCCAAAAATCCTTTTGCTCCATTTGTGTCATTCTCTGCTGCTGCTCTCCAGTTCACCAATGACAAAAGAAAATCTAACATATTTATCGGGTAAGAAATAGGGTGCCGATGTTCCCCTGCTATTTACTGCTGAAGACTTAACACTCGTGCTTTTCAACCTGTGCTCTGCAAAACCCTTGGGAATCACAAAGAACTCCTATAGGTGCTGTGAAATACAACAAAAAGCCCTGCAAGCCTCCTGTCATTGAGGCTAAATTCACTCCACCGTGTTTGACAACCCTGCTGGAAAATTTTTAGGGAGGCCACAGATCGTAATAGCTTGAAAAGCCCTTGTTGACCTTGTGCTCCTCCCAATCAATAAAAATCGCATTGGTGGCATTTGCAGGGCAAACACCCTCCACCACCCAGTCCACCCAACAGCCACCGAAGCCATCTAGCACCAGAGCACACATGATTTAGGCACCTCTGCTACGCCAGCACGGAGGTAAGCCTGTCTGCCGAAGTCAGCGGCGCTATATACCTACTGTCACACCTCCCTCCTGCCGCCAGCAGCTCACCGCCACGCAAGGGGAGACCTGCGGGCCTCATCTTTCATTCTCTTATCTCATGCAGCTATTCCTTATGCAGACACATTTCTGTATACAAATCCCATTATACTTGACCCTCGGTTCACCCTGTTTCCATTACAACGCTGTAGACTCAACCAGACTTGCTCCAGTGCCAACTCTGTGCTGTCATTCCTTGCGCAGAGTGGTAATAAAGAAATCACTGTTTTAAGCTGACAAAGAACAGATTTCTTACTAAGTAAACACTGATGTTTTGGTAGGGAAATTAAGTTATAAAATTGTGTCTACAAAGGGAGACCATACAGATGGAGTTTGTTAAGAGACAGCAATACAGTCAACAGTGGTTAATTCAATTGCCTGCTACTTATCAGATTTTTTTTTAAAGGCTTATCCAGCTTTTGCAAATGCAAATGCAGGAAAACATTTCAAAGAGTCATCGCTGTCTTCACTGGGGAATGATACACGCACGCACACGGCTTTTCGAGGCGGAAGAGCCCGCCCTCGCGCATCCGCTGCGGTTGTGGCAGGGACCAGTGGATGGTAGGAGAGGACAGCTGAGCACAGCACAGCTCATCGCTGTGCCACCACATTCCAGAGATGTGCCTTGCTTCCCCCAGTCACTGCTCTCACCTGCCTTTCTACATGCCTGGTGCCCCACACCAATTTTAGATGCCCCAAACCTTCCTTCAGCTCTCTCAAAAACAAGGCACTAAGCTCAGCTGGGAAAAGACAGGGAATTCAGTATCTGCAGTCTTCAGCTGAGCCTTAAATGAGCCCGCCACAACCTTGGATGTCACATCTGATTCCCAAAGGACTCTCTTTGGAAAAAGCCCCGGGCTGACTCCAGGTCACTGAAGCTGCTTCTCTCCTAAATGCAGCAATGGCAGAGGCACAGCCACCCTTTAACCTTGTGTGGAAATTACAGCTGGGTTTTGGGGTGCTGCCTGCAAAACAGGGTTTGTTTTTACAGCATCAGAGCTTGCAAATGCCCCCAGACATCCTCCTCTTGCTAGCAGCTCTGGTGACAGCCCATGCTGATGGACTGCAGCATAAGGAGGAGGTTCCTCATCACTCCACAAACCTCAAAGACCTCCTCTCTTGTATCTCACTGAACAACAGGTTATGTTCCTGCTACAGCACCTAAGTGACGAGACGGATGAGACCTCCAGCCCCGATTCTACCCGCTCTACCAAGCCCTTGAACCACAAAGAGCTGAGGAAAAGGCAGAGGTGTTATCTGCACGGCTGACTGCAGGTGCCCAACTCACACGGCATGCCCATTGCTTTCCAAACAGCAGCCAAAAGTCTGTCTGGCATGATACTATAGGTACTCTGAATATAACCTCACTCCTCACTTTTGGAGACGGTTTAAAGTGACTAGAGAATTGTGTTTTTTTTTTTTTTTCTACATTTTATCTAGAAGGATAGAGAAAATGATATATTTTTTGCATAGGATAAAGATCACTATGGGATTCACTGTGGAGCGTGATGTAAAGTCTCAGGCAAGCCAAAGGGTGTTAACATTATGTGCCCTTTAAGTGATGCACTTAGTCTAAGCAAGATGTGCTGAGGCTGGAACTGTGTAAATACACTGATTTTATTAATAAAAGGTAAAAATGACTTTCTTAAGAAGAGATATTGCTGGGTAATTAAGTCACCAACTATTGATTCTATTTAAAATTCAAGTGAAGGGATATTAAAGATACTCATATTTTAATGAAAACATTTGCAATGGCTTTAATATTTCAGCACAAAATTTTATTTTAACATTTCTCTCCAGTTGTGGAAAAGCCAAACACAGGGCCATTGTACCGCGGTCTGGGAATGAGACAACATAACTGCTCAGGTGCAGTGGATTACTTAACTTATTTAGACAACACCGATGAACTAACTAACCCTGGAAATCAAGACTATGCTGAAATCCCAGCAGTGAGCTTTTCCATGTGGCAGCAGCTCTTGAAAATCCCATTAGTCCTCCCTTAGCACCTCTAAATCTCTTTTGTGGCCCACATTGCTTTCAGTGGGGTGTGAGCTCCTACGCATGTTCAGTGTGGAAGCTGGCTGCTGATGGGAGCGGGATGTCTAAATACCGCCGGCTCTGAGTTTACTTTGAAAATAGGAATTAAGGACCTGCACTTTGTATGTTTTGGGTTTTGTTTTAGTTGCATTTTATGTGTAATTTGCTAAAATAAGCAAAAAACATAACACATGACAGTAAAGAGGGTTTTTAAAAAGGTTTTACCATTTAAATAGTCTATAGCATTATTAGTAACCAAGAAAATTCAACTGTCCAGAAAAGAACCTCTAATATTAACAATTCCCTTTATGTGCATCACATTATAATGCAAGTTTTAAAGCTGTTCATAATGTAATGGCAAAATAATTACTCCTGCTCAGCACCGCAGTACACATTTGGTACTCATGAATGCTGTAAGGATTAATACAACCATTGATGCTGGCTGTAAAAGAGCTTGTAGCCAATAAAAAGGGTACAAGAAGGCACAGTTCATTTTCTAAACTGAAGTATCTGAGGGACTGAGGAAGCTCAAGTCGAGCTGTAAGGACCTGTGGGTACGAAATCAAATTTTAATTACACAAGTACCACTTCAAAGATCTCATTCTGCTGTTCAATGAAGCAGGCTGAAAGTCCAACAAGCCAAAAATGAACAACAAATGCATCCCACGCTTTTGTACCCATAGATTTTTACTGGCTTATTTGACAAATTCTTGCAACACTCCCAACAATGCCAGATCCCCTGGCAGCATAATCTCTATCTTTTAGCCTCCAAGAAGAGCTTCTGTAAGACTCCAGCTTCACTTCAATTTCTAGCCCCCCTGTGTCGAGAAGATGTGCTCCCAGACTCTGAAGGCTATGTCATTTGAAACTCAAATGCAATCAGCGGAGTGCAGACCACGGTGCACTGTAGGCAGGGAGATTATCTTTCAGTGTAGCTTTCACCCATTGTGAATGATAGTGGATGGAAGAGATTAACACTGAGACTGCACACACACAAACACACGTACACACAAGTCCTTTCTGCCCTGGAAGTTCACAGATTGCAGCAGCTTTGCTGGTGAATGTGTGAACCACAAAATTGCCCTGCCTGGGAGAAAAGCCACCAATGAACACAGAGCCGGTAGGGTTGGGGTTGGGTTTATAAAAGGCAAAGCAATGAAATCAATCACAGCAACCAGAATCTGGATAAAGGCCAGTTTGGCAACACAGTCAAAAACCAAATGAAGGGATAGGAAACCACTGAATCCAGCGGAAGTTTATGGGGAGGAAGCAAGACCTGCTCTTCAGCACAAGGCACCTCGAGGAATTTTCTGTCCCTCAATTTGCGCCGTTCACTCAGAGTCACCTTGGGACAGGTCACTCACCCAATACACTGCACCGGTTTGACATACGTGAAGCAACGCAATGTCTGTGTGCAAACCAAGCCCAAGTCTCTGCTCAGCATCTGTTCTTATCAAAAACCGTCACATGCTTCAACAGAAATGCAACCCCTCCTCCGCAGATATCAAGCATGGAGAAACCAGGCTGATAGGATCCTGAGTTCCATCAGCACATCAGGACCTGAAGGGAAAGAAGCTACAGCTCACAGTGCTCTTACCTTCTTCACATTTGGCAGAAGCCAGCTCTTTGAAAAACAAACAAACAACGCTTTGAAGAGTTTCTTATTCTTGCGGTAACACTCGCCTCGGCACTGACAGGATTCAAACCAGACGCGGTTGAGGGGAATCTGGAGTCGTACCAGGTTTAGATCTCACATGCCAAGAGAGGTCAAGACCCAGCCAAGCCTTGAATAGATGACTTGCAAAGAAAATCCCAGGACACGGAGGAAGTGGTGTTGGTGGGAGAGAGCCTTCCCCTCTGACTCACTAGGCAATGCCATGTGACGATGCTCTGGTGAGGAACATGGAGCGGCTGTCATTCCTATCCACCAGAGCCCCAAAGTCCAGCGTATTTGTCCTCAGCAAGGGTCCCACGGGACTCTTAAAAAGACATGGGTTGCAAAATATCTAAGTTGGCTCAATTCCATTTTATTCTCTTACATTCTGGTCATCTCATCATCTGCCCTGAGGGAAGGTTTGAACTTTCCTGACCTAACTCGAAATTTGGTTTGGTTATGTGTGTGTGTACAACTTCTTTTCCAAAGATGGCTGGAAATTTAGTTGGAGTTTGAAAGTCTTTTTTATTCAAGTGAATAAAGTGGTTTGGGATCTGCCAACACTGATTTCACCATGATCAGTTCTCTATTTAGAGACTTTTACTGGGAATAATTTACAAACAGGTAAGAGGTATATTGAAGCATTCAGCTGGACAAAACTTTGCAGATACATTGCTTTTCATTGGTTCTTGGCATTACTTCTTACACAGAAACAGTTGGGCTGGAGGACTATGGAAAAAGCTACAAATAACTTCCATATAATTTCTCCCCTGGGAGCTAACTTCAATATTCTTCTCACTGGTCTACATTTATTAGAGTCCACCCTGATCTGGCCCCTGCTGCATACTAACTCTCGTGCTGTACCATGGCTCAACCCAAGATGCCATCACAAACTGAGTGCCTTGTGACCCGGGTAAAACAGCAGCAAAGACCTCATTTCAGTTCCTTCCAAGGAACAGAAAACACCCATGGCTCCTTGAGAGTCTTTTTGAACATGGTACCATCATGGCCAGGCTCCTCCAAGTCGTCTGGTTTGACACCAGCCCCGGGATCCCAGTGATGATGCTGGACTCACAGCAATGTTACATGGAAGTAACCATGGAGCTGTAGTCCTTCGTCATTAGACCTTGACTTCTACTTTGCCAAAATTATCTAGAGAAATATTACTGAAGTGAAGCTCTTCATAAGAATACCAACAAATAATCCATTACTGTAACAGGTCTGAAGTCAGCTGCCAAATCTATATTGTCACATGAAAAATCTCTAATATTAACTATTTTTTCAGCAGGACTACACGGGGCAGGGGGTTTAGTAAAGATTTCTATTTTATAGCATCTTCAGAAGAATGCCTCTATCCAGGACAGTATGTGAACATACGTTTAAATTCCTCTGAAGCCAACACTTAAGCATGTATTTCTGATTATGCATATACTTGGATGTTTTCCTGAATAGGGAGAGACTTAAAAACAGTCCTGTAGCCTAGATCACTTTCTCTATGTCCCTCTGCCTCATCAGCTCA
Source organism: Anser anser (assembly GCF_964211835.1). Taxonomy (NCBI): domain Eukaryota; kingdom Metazoa; phylum Chordata; class Aves; order Anseriformes; family Anatidae; genus Anser; species Anser anser. The sequence goes on along the minus strand of NC_139726.1, from coordinate 14,298,138 downwards.
TCATTTCTTTCCAAATCTCTTCTACAAACATCTCATCTCTTTCTTTGTTAATCCCCATTAGATTGATCTTCCCTTCATTTACTGATTTGATGACTGAATGCTTTACTTCTTTCACTACCTTATCTTTCTACACCCTGCTTTTTGACATCTATAACGCAGTTTTCTCCTGTAAAATATTGTGCTGCACTTGAGTTAGGATGAAAGATAGCATATGAAATCAAGTGTTTTATCTCAGAACTCAGACAAATAGTCTCAAACAAGAATATGCATGCAAGAACATCTCCTTAATGCAGCTGTAAGCTCGAAGCTTTCCTATTTGTCATGTATTAACCACAATCTGGTAGTCCTTCCTCTACCAGTGGTAATTTGGGATGTGTGGTTACTCTGTGGGATCTTAAGAGGCTTTCAGATGAAGCACTCAATCAGCAGGTAACGCGTTCTGCAGCTGGTTTGCAAATCAAAAGCCACGTTAAGTAGCTCCAGAACCAAGCTAGGAAAGACTCCATGAAGAAGCAAGAGGAGGAGTAAGACAAATTCTTATTCAGGATGCTTTTACAGGATCAAAAGGAAAAGATTTCACAGGTCCTCACAGGATTTAGGAACACGCTTATCTTTCAGAGAGACTGAAACCGAGAGAAAGCTCAATGTGAGCATTTCAGTTCCACATGCAGCCCTGGCATATTTTCCATGCACACCTGAGTGCACCCAGCTGCTCTTATAAGTGACATTGGTAGGGAGGAGTGTAAGAGAGAGAAAATGAGCTGAGGCAGAAAGTAATACCTCTGCTGTGAGGAGACCTGTACAAAAGAAATACTTATAGAAAGGGTAGAAACTGGCGCTGGAACCCAACTCTCACATTTAATCCAACAGCAGGCGCTTGGCAGTGGGGAGACCACGGTGTGTGTCCTTCTGCTGCCTGGGAGGTGGAAGAGGCCTATCTGCCTGGCTCCCACCACACTGTAAGGTGTTCCCCCCAGTATCAATGTAAAAAAATCCTAAGAAGGTCACGATCTCCTGTGTCACTATCAGCTACCACCATCAACTGTATCACAACCCAGTCCCATACATGCCAATAAAGTGAGTGTGGGGCATGCAGCAAATTTGTTCTTAAAGTGGAGTCCGTCCTACTGATACCAGTAAGCCTTGAGTACAGTTTTTCCATACCATGTTATTCCATAAACTTTGACACATGCATGGACTTATCACAGAGAGAAGACTGGGCAGAGAACGTCCCCATCAGCGCTACAGGAACTCAAGAACTGTACAACTCAGTACTGAAAACTGCACTCCAAACACGCACATTAACACGTTCATTACAGTTATTTTCTTAATTTCTAGGTACTTAACTCCTTTACCAGGGCTGGCCTGGGGGTCCTGAATTTCAATCGAGCTTGGGAGAGTTTGACATTAACTGGAATGTGCTGTGTTTGGAAAGCCCACTGTGCCTTTGTGTTTCTAGCAGTTGACAAGCTGGCCCTAAAGGTCAACATTATTTTGAAACCCACAACACCCACTTTCAAAATAATGTTGTTAGCCAGACCCAGTACAGTGGGACTTACGATCTTAAATCATACAGGCACTTTTTAAAAACGGACCCCTGAGTAATGTTCTAAACTTTAGCTCTGTTAGTTGTACGGTGAAACATGAAAGAACAGACATGAAAAGCCTCCGAGGCAGAAAATTGTGTAAAATCACAAATTCTCAAAATGGTCTGGCACATGGAAGAAAAACATACATACGTGGTTCAGTGTCAGGTTCGGGGATCTAGGAAGCCCACTTAAACGCACGCGTTCCCGCAGGAGTGCTCTGCAGATCTGAGATTTGTCAGAGTAACAGCACCCAGCTCTGCCCTTTGATTTGTGCAGATGTGAGTGCACGGCGTTAGCTGCAGGCAGGGTATCCAGAGTTCTGCCAAATAGGGTCCTTTTTTTTATTATTATTATTATTTTTTCCTTTCCCCCCAGCCATCTGGGTGGTCTGAGAATCAGACCCGAAATACCTAGGATCCCTCGAACCACATGTTCTAATCCCAGCAGAGTTGACTCAGTCCTTCATCCTTCCAGGGTAAATTGACTTCGCTGCACTTTATTGCGTGGGGGGAACTTTTGGATGAGATTTTAAAATTTCCGCTCTGTATGGACATTACAAACCCTGCATTTTTCTTCCAGTATCACAGGCCAGCAATCCTGCTATTTGTTTTTATCGCTCAGCACCTTGTGTTGTTTGCTTCCCATGGCCACTGGTAGCTGGGAATCCAGATTAACCAGCACCTGAAAAGTGATGTGCTGCAACCTTCATTTAGCAAGCCAATGGGATGGATGGGTTTTGTCCATTTATCTCCACACACACTAGAAGGATTTCAGAGAAACACAATGAAAATGAGGAGGCTGAGCAGATTGATATTTGAGCATACATTGCAGGCAGCAGCCTGGCCAATTCATTACTGCGGGAGGAAGGATATGACAACATGCAGCAAGTATCTGGAGGGGAGTGTTACAGGAGGAGGTGTGCTAGGAGCAGAGGGATTGAAATTCAGGCAGAAAAGAAGGAGGGTGAACCAGGGAGGTGAACTGCAGAGAGAGCTCTGTAGGCTGAAAAAGAATTTGCTACAGGATAGAGTAAAAGTTTAACCTGGAGCTACAGGAGCAGAAATGGGGAGCCCGCACACCCCTGTGCTGGACAGAAGGTGCTACACAGGAGCAGTACTGAGGCAAATAAGTCTTCACTGTGTCCTGTCCTCACAACTGTAAGAAGCTGATGAGAGGCAAAACACCATCGAGAAAGGGGATTTATTTAGGATTAAGAAAAAGGAAAGGCCAGGAGGAGCAGTGCTCTGCATTTAGCTGAAAGAAAACTTGTAGGAAACAAATTCATGACATTGGAGCTTGCAAGGGCAGGAGACTGGCACTGAACATTTATCCATTTTCAGAGGATGCTGAAAGCAAAGGAAAGTGGGATAAACCATTAAGACAGGTTCTGAAAGACCCTCACTCTCTTTAGAAACTCTTTAGAAAGCAGTGGGAGAAGAGAGTTCAAATAAATTTCTCCTAAAGCACAAGCTTAACAGCGGATAAGGTAGAAGCATGAAGTCACTTTTAATCTACTGTAAAGTGATGTAAGCAGAGGGATTATCACTTAAGACTTGCTGACATGAAGCTCTGAGAATGACATTTAAAAGCAATGGTGGATTACAGAGTGACATCATATTAAACGAACACATGCCAAAGGTTTACATAAAAGACCTGAGAGATCAGGCTCTTATTCCCAATAGTAAAACCTCCTAGCCATTTTTACACTTCTGGCGGTGATTAGGCTAAATTAGAGCTGCAGTTTTTCATTCAGTAAATTGTGGTGTCAGAGCCCCGGCAGCTTGGTGGCCCAGATCTTCACCGAGTGCTAATGGGCATGACTCCACCTGAGCTCACCGAGGCCCCTCATTCCAGTGTGACGATGGCAGCACACACAAACTGAAGATCCAACCCAAACATTTCCAAGTCTGATTTGCAGGACCTTGCATCTCACTGCACGGTTTAGTGATTAACTAAAAATCAGAAGTCAAACTAAAACTAAAAAGTCAAAACTAAAAGTCAAAAACCATGCACCTTCAGGTCCCCCCTGGATTTCAGCTCTGAGTTTTTCAAAGTATTCTGACAATTTTAATTAAATACATACGATGAAACTATCTTCTCAATTTCTTAACGGCGTAGATGTGCAAATACCTCTTATAATGAGGAATGCGTGAAACTTGTTAACCAGGTTCAAAAGAGAGATTTATTCCCTTAGAATGGTTTATCCAGATTGGAAAAACCTACAGAAACATTCATGCCTTGATCACGATTTTGGATTAGGCTGTCATCCTACTGAGGTCAGAAGACGTTAGGTGTGTACCTTCTCAGTTTCTGCACAGATGGGTACACTGCGTACAGGAAAGTCCTGAGACCTGAAAACATGCCACAAGCCCCTTCTGGGGAGCTGAATGAGTCTCAGATAGCTAATTAGCCCTGACTTTTCTTAGCTCTCAAAACACTAAGGGGTGAGAATTATTGTAAGGGCATTTTAGAGAAGGGAAAACTAAAGCACAGATGGAATTAAAGTAGTTTTTTCAGCTCCGAAAACAGAAGAACAGTTTCATCTGTAGTCTCCTGGAGAAGGATCAAGTAACCATCAAGTGTTAATCCTGGTAGTTTTACAGTGAGAGCGGTATTGATAGTTCCCCAAATCACCTCCTGTAGGTTACCAAAGAGCCACCTAAAAGCAACACACTCCTGCTAATTACAGAGCAGGGAGAGGTCTGAACCAGCCTTCTGGAGGGGACCAGCCTCTGCAAACCATCGCGCACTCGCACATTCTTATTTTCTTAAATAAATAAAAGAAGCACGTGGGAAAGAAGGGAACACAGTAAATGGGATGTGGGAGCCCCCAAACCTGTTTCCCAAATGAGCGACGTGTCTATTTGGTGAAAGTCGTAAAAGTTTGCAAAACACATAAGAAGGCCTCTCTGAGCAGCTGTTTGCTTTGACTCTGGAGGGAGCTCGCTCTATCTCCAAAGCAGCACAGTACCATCAATCACAACCTGCCAAAGATTTTCTCCTCTGGTAGCAGAGTAAATATGAAAACACACACGTTTTATTGATGTGTGTGTTCTGCAGCTCAGCCCAGCAGTGTCCGTGCTGCAGGAACAACTTTTACCTGGGTCCCATCCCAAGCTGCCTGGTGGGATCAAAGCTGGAACCTCACAAGAGCACTATCCTACAAGGACAACCGAAGCTGCTCTACGCACTCCTGATGGTGCAGGGTGCATGGGATGAGCGAGAGCCCCGGCAGAAAATGGGGAGCACTGATGGGACAGCCCCAGTCGGCTGGGCTGGAGCGCGGTCAGTGCCATGGGGCACTTGGAAAATTTCCCTTCCAAACTCCAGCACCTCTCCACTGTATTTTTTTTTAATTTTATTTTTCCAATAGGTACAGCAAAAGGCACATCTGTGACAGTAGCAAATTCCAGCTCTAAAGTAGGAGACGCTGGTGTTTCTCAGAGCACCGTTATAAGATGATGATTATTTTTTGTATAGCTAAACAACATATTTTCCCTTAACCCCACTTGGCCTCCCTTGGCTGAATCTCACAAAAACAGAACAAAGGAAAGAGAAAACCAGCCTGAAACAGATACCCGACATGGAAAATTATAGTTTCGAGGTTAAATCTGGCCATTTTGTAAACACTTAAGCCACGGCCTTTTTATGATGAAAAGTTTAACAGCCACCTTGCCCGCCTGTGAATTACCCTGCCTAACGTGCTCGGGAGCATTGGAGCCAATCCTGAAAAGGTGTTCTGCAATTTTTAGCACAGTGACAAGAAAACAAACTTCAACAAGGAGGGGTAATAGGATCAGATAAAGGAAAACAGTGTAGGCTGAATATCAGGGAAAATCTGTAATATATTAAGATCTCAGGGAAATGGAGGAAGATCCGTGATTAATCCAGATAAAAACCCTACCAAGGGAAATTAAGGGCAACTACACATTATCATGGAGGTGGAATCTTCTCTATCTTTAGGTCTTCGGGACAATTGAGTGCTCACAAAAGCCATGAAATTTTGTGATTATGAGCTTAGACTGTTCTTTTTTTTTTTCCCCTCTCCAAAATTACTTTGATATGTGGACAGAAGAGCAACAACAATATTTTGTTAATAAATAATGTCAGAACTGCATCCTGTAACACCACCGGGATGTCAGTAGAAAAACAAGGCTGCTTTTGTTTGTTACACTGTGTAATGCCTGATGGGTTTTAACCACAGTTTAGGAGCTACTGTTAAAAAGCTTCTTGCTGAGTCAAGCCTAGGCATGCTGTTTACAAGGGTTAGCCTGAAGGCTCTTGCATTGGCAGGGACTTTTAAGCTGAGCTAAGGAGTTTTTTGTTATTTTTGTTGTGCTTTAGAAATAAAATAGTCAAGAGTAGCTAAGCACACCTAAAAGTGGGGAGTGGAAGGGAGCTATCGGCGCTCACCTGCCGTCTCTGCCAGCAGCTTCCCTCTGTAGTTAAGGGCTTGATCTTGCAAAGCTGCCTCGAAGAGTCCCCTTGGTGTACAGAGGAGGGAGGTATTGCAGAGTCGGGCTCCAGTGGAGCAAGCTTTCATGAAGAAGCTCACTAAAATACCAACTATGCCCTCTGCTAGAAAATTTTTTAATGTGTGAAGTGAATCTGCTTGGTTCAGCTTTGAACCTGCTGAGGGCTTTCATTCAGGTAACGCTGACCTACGCTCTGCCTTAAAACCAATGTTTCAGAGTGAAATTCTGACAAATCAAGAAAAGCTGCATGCAAGAGCCACACGTAACACCCATCATTACCCATCCATGGAGCATGGGCCACCTTGTGCTACAGAACAGGTGAGGATCCTGGGGGGAAAAACAGAACACGGCCGTGCAAGTTAATGCACTATTGCAAAGATACACAAAATGGTTGGGAATCTGCAAACTTATTTCTGTTATCTCCTAGATTTTGAGTGCTGTATTTTGTGACCTTAATATCAAATGAACACTGTTTTGGAGAACTGGCGTCTCATAAAATTTACATGGGCCAATACAATTTCCATCATTCATTCTGCTGTAACTCAACAGTCCTGGAAGAGATTTTCTCCCACATTTAGTTTTGCTCCAGTCTGCACTTTCATGGTGTCCACTGCGCTACAGTCCTGCCTCTCCTTTCATCCTCCATATGACCATGAGACCACAAGCATAAAAATCCAAGCTGATGTCTCAAATCCACGATATTTCTCTTGATTTGCACAGCAGAGCTCAAGGATCATCTTAATGAAATATTTCATTTCGCTGAACTAGCCAGATAAGCACCATGATTCTGCCAAATTGTTCTTAATGCCAAAAAAGACACCACTTCCAAAAATGAAAAAGTGGTTATCACCAAGTCAGTAAAAATACCAGAGGTTGTACAGAAAAGTGAGATGTCCTATTGACTGGAGAAACGCTTTTTTATCCAGATAAAGATCTCTAGAAACGTATTTCAAGGCACTACCATCATGACCGGTGACTGGACATATGCACTAAATGCTCACTGAGGAAGACTCAAGCCCTTACCATGCTTAATATGGAAGTGACTGGAACAGAAAAACAGAAAACAGTGAGCAGAAATGCAGAAAATCATTCAAGCCCATCCTAGCACTTGCCTTTTATTGTTTGAGTTTTCCATATTCCCACCATATTCTCAAGAAAAGGGTGCCAAAAGTCCTGCTCAGGAGACCTGCAGATGAGTTCCCTACAGTTAGGATAAAACAACTTATGCTAACATTAGCCCCAAAGCAAACAGCGGTGCAGGAGCACACACGGCCATGTCGCATCAAGCAATCGGGAAACAAACCTTTGACATAACGCAGCAGGCGGATAATAAGACCCCATAGTTAGCAACAAAAGAGACTACATTTAATTTGCTGTGCAATGTTCATGTAATTAGTTAAATTTGGTACCAGCAAGACAGCAGACAGCTAGAATATGGGCTTGATGAATTGGGGGCTCTCTGTCAGGCACTGATCCCATTAATCATAAAGCCAAAAGTCAGTGACGCTAATTTTCTTCCAAACATTTGCCATAATTTTCTAGAGTGAAAATATGCCTTTTTTTTTTTTTTTTTTCCTTCTCACCAGTTATTTACTTTAAACAGAAGAATGGGTTTCTGCACCACCAGGATGGAGTACGAATTTCCAGAGGCTCAACAGTGCCCACAGAGTCCACTCAGCCAAGCCAACAAGAGCCACAACTGCTAAGCATGTCCTAGCCCAGCTCCATCACCATGTTCTGGATGATTTCATGCTGGACATCTCCAGTGAGGGGTGGTGAGTATTACGCTGTGATATCTGGAGCAGAGACTGGAGGAGATAAGGGGAAAGCAAAAGAGAAGAAGAACAAAAACTAGAGGAGGAAAAGGCTGGAGATGAGGTTGAAACATTTGCAGATAAAATTAAGAGAAAAAATGGTCAAGACTAACTGCACAGCTGGTGAGGATTTTCCCAGTGTAGTTATGCCATAGTCTGCGCGCTTGGAAAAGAGAGCTAGACAGAAGCTGTATTCCCTTGATCTTAAAACGCAGGCTTTGCTGTAGCTGCAGAAGAAAACCCTCTTTAATTGACAGCAGAATAAGGCCCAGGACACGGCACTGACACATGCACACAATTGCACGCTCACAAAAGCTGCATTTGATATTTCAGTCGACTAATGTGGTACCTTCTGCAGCTTCAGAAAGGCCACTGAAATCTTTGCACAAAAAAGCATGGCCAAGCAGCGGTTGGCTATGCCACTTGAGTGCTTCCCCATTCACCCTTCAGCACAATGTCCAAGGAACAAGTCTGATCTTACCCACAGTTTCCAAGAAAACAGTTTCCTCTTGTAAGACTGACAAACAAACTTTCCCGTTGGTACTTCAGAAGTCATTTTTGCGAAAGCTGCTGCTGGGAAGGCGAAGGGTCCCAAATAAGGAGGACAGTAGGTATTTACAAACAACTCTACCCATACCCTAAGCAGGGCACTCTTGGTCCCCTGATGGACAAATGTGGACAGTGCTAAGACAGCAGAGTATTAATATTGGCACAGATGAACCGAACACCTTATCTGCCAGCACTGTCTGCTTGTCCAGGGTTGATCAGTTGGAGAACCCCAATGTGATAAAACGCTGGCTCCCATCACGGGGGAATATGATTCCCGGGTACATGGCACCAACTGGCAAGCTCTGGGTTGAATTTTGGAGAACAGCCTGCTCGACGGCCCTACCAAGATCACTGCCATGGTGCCCCTGGGCAGATGCAGCACCAGGAGGAGTGAAGGGGAGCATGGTCGCTGCATGCTTTCCAAAGTGCCAGCCCGTCCAGAGGACAGACCTAGCCATGCCCTGTAGCAGCATGCTGGGGCTGACTTTATCCAGCTTCCTGGGGCATAAAAATAACTTGTGCCAAACACCTGAGCATCTGCCACCCTCTCTCCGAACCACAATTTTGAAGATGTCTCTTTCAGAAGTCTGCGTGTCCAGTATAAGCCATAGCTCTGGCTTATTACCTGTCTTCTACTACAGTTTTGAATTAATCTGTGTTCTTTTCTTCTACAATTCTTATATGTACATGCAGGCAAGATCAGAACTGTTTCATTCAGCCCCCCTAAATCCCCAGTTTTGGCTTCCCACTTCAGCAACCTTTCTGTCTTTTCCCCTTTGCATGCAGTGTGGAAGGAGCTGCTCTACCCCTTTAAACATCCAGTCAAATTGACTGCCAGCCAAAAAGACAACGACTTGTCTTCTGCTAGGATCCAGGGGAATGCCCTATCATTTTTTCCCGCAGCATTTTGGAATCGGAATAAAGCCCTCACAGCCGTGAGACTCCACAGATCTCATGGTTGCTGGTTTCTGCTTTGCTTGCCTCCCAAGGGCTGTTTACCTGCTCACACCTGTCCAGAAAAGGCATGGCTCTAAAACAGCCCTGGAAAACCACGGAGAGCTGACCCTTTTTGAGACAACAGAGGGAACAAATGAGATTTTTTACTTGATGAGCCCTATTTCACTTTCCCTTGCTCTTCCTGTAAAATGTTTCCAGCTCTTGTGGGTTCCCCTACACTGAGTACCCTGGGACTGCCCCTTAGGTTACAGCCACCAGCTGAGGGATTTTGGGGCAGCTGTGGGATCACTAACCTCATCAGGCTGCTCCTCATCTCCCATCGGGATGGCATGTTTCAGGGATGAGAAGTAACCCTCCCGGCCGCATGGTCACTACAGCCTCCTGCTCGTAACTCCACTGACTCCTTCTTCCCTGCCCTGCTCAAAGGTCATAGCAGGTGAACCCAAATCTCTCTATAAATGTATCCTCACTGCTCTCCAAGGACAACTGGGCTGTCATGTCCCAGATTAGGAGATCAACATGATTGCATAGCCCCCAGTCAGCGCTTGTCCTCACTGGCCATCAGCCACCAAGAGACCAGGATGCTCTCAAGAGGAGGTCACCATCAAAACCCATGGTCCTGCCCATCCAGAGCGCACGTGGACACCCGCATGAGGACCTACCTCTCTACTGCATTTTGTAAACACCACCCAGCCTGTCTGGGCTGTTGTCCGATGAAATCAAACCCAATTACGGCATGCCTGGCAGCTTTTCGCTGTCTTCCCCAAAACTGCAGGGCAGGGAGGAACGGTACGGGGGGGTCTGCAAATGGAGGGCGCAGCACTAGGGCTTCACCAAGACAGTGCCAGAAAGGACCTAGGTACGTTGTGACGTGAGAAGCTCCATGGGCGCAAAACCACACGCCAGCCCCAACCCCAGGACTCCCATCCCGGCGCTGCTCGGCACTTCTGTAGTTTTAACGGAGCTGTACAGCCGGGAGGGCACCGCGTGCCCCACGCTTCAGCAGAGATTCGGCGCAGCGCAGGCAGACAAGGTTTCAGCGAGGCTCAGGAGCAGAGGTGCAAGACTTACCCGTGGATAGCGTGGATAGAGTGAGGTTCGTAATGGTATCGTCCTTCCTGGTGGCGCATGTCAATTGGCAAAGGAGCGTGGAAGGCTGGAAAAATGTGCTGCGGCACTGTGGAGGGGAATAGAAGAAGAAGAAAAAAAAAGGGACTTCAAAAACTTTTCCTTTCCTTTTAAAACAATTTCAAAGGCACTAAATCTCCATGAATTTCAGAGCAAGAGCAGTGCAAGACAAGGGGTCTTCATGATATCAGCGCTATCATACACCAGAGAAGTGGAATGAATAAATAATCAAAGTCATGCGGAGAAATCCTACATCTTCGACATAAAAGATCTCCAACAGGGTTTTTGACAAAGACAAGCAGCTAAGCGCTCTTTGAACTTGAGGAGATTATAGGAAGTACCAAGGAAAACTAGACTTGCAACGCAAATCAGACTCAACAGAGCCTGGCGGGATCCAGACCTGCGTTGTCCCCCATGCCTGGAGTGGCAGCAAGCACTTCTCCCGAAGGTCTGTACACACAGGCTGGAAATATTTACCTAAAAACCTAACAGAGAGAGCAGCACTAATGCAAACCGTGGAGGCATTCAGAAGTGGCTCAAAAGTGCCTACTGCCAGCTTCTGAGAGAGGAGCCCAAATTGCTCTCACTTGTAATCACTTGAGGCCCTATTTTTTATTCATTTGAGAAGCTTGTTTCATCTTTGATGGAAAGATAAAGTGGTCTCAAAAGGCAGAGAACACCTACATTGACTTATTAAATCTACAGGTTTTAATATTTATTATTGACCCCAAAAGTTAACGGCAAGAATATCTGAGCGAGTCGAGCTGATGCAAAATTTATCAGGTTATTTCTCCCACCAACCCCGACAACGCTGCCCGGCTGCCTGGGCCTCTCCTGCTAAAATTACAGAAACTGAAGAAATACTAAAGAACAAATATGGAAACTAAAGAAATAGCAGAGGCTCCGTACCGGTACCATATGGTCGCCCTCTGAGCGGCTCATCCCCGCTGTCACAAAGCTGCTTTCTAGATTTGCACCAGCGATGGGCTGTAATGCGCAAGGCTGGTCTTGCTCTGCCTTCACGGGCAGTCCAATGCTCCTCACAAAAGATTACTTGACATTGTCCCAACACCTCCTATCCCCTCACTGGCTTCTGGCAGAGGCCCTTGGGTCTGACTGCAGACCGAAAGCAAACCAAACTCAATCTTCTAAGTGAGCACCTCGACACCCAGTCCGCACTCGGCGTTTCACTGCCACTTGCCTCCGCGAAAGGTAGCATCTCCCTGTTGAGTGGGACAGCACCATCCAAACCCCAAGTGCCAAGGCTTGGGCCACGTCTCTCGCTGATGCTGAGCAAACTCCCGCAGCGCCAAGCTCTTTTTCCGTCGAAGACTTAAAATTCAGCCTTTCGCCTCCGCGACTCCAGCCGCCACGGAGCTACGCTGACTCCATCCGGCGAGGCTGCGCTCCTCCCGGCTGCGTCGCGCGAAGCCTGGGCGAAATCCCCGCGCGCGTCCTTCCCCGCGTATCAGCCCGAGGATCTGTGGCTCCTGCCCCCATCGCAGCGCACAAAGCCCTGAGCGCGGCACAGGCGCGTCAGCCGGGCTGCCGGGAGAGGTGAGAGACTACACAAAAACAAGCCTCCTGCCAACTCCGCTGAAAGGCGTTAGGCGAAGGTAGTCGGGGTGGAAAGTATTTCAGGCTCCGCAGCAGACTCGCTCTCCGTGCTCCGGCGCAGGGCTGGCACCGCGCACGACCTGATACACTGGGAGCATTTTTGCAGCTCGCCTGATGTCAGGACACAGAAGGGTAACTGTTAGCTGCTCCCCCCCTGCTGCTCCCCTCCCCTCCTTCCCCCAAAGCAGCTCAGGCAGAGAATAAACTTGCATCCTTCAGGATTTGCTTTGGCAGGAGAGAGATTCACCCTTTGCTCGTCCTGGGCTGGGACGATCCCTCACACAAGGACACTTCGTTTTAAGAGGCAGCCAGTGTTTTTCCAGGTCAGGAGCGCAGCAGTCCCCGGTCTCACCAAACCCACACTCAGCCCGAAGTGCTGCCCAGGCTGGCAGGCACCTGGAGCTGCTGCCCTCCTCCCCGGGGACCAGACACCTCTACCAGCCTGAGCCAGGCTCCCTGCAGCACTCAACCTGTAGCTACTCCATGAACATAAATCCAAAGGAGCAAGGACTCTTCTGCGATCCTGCAGCCGACCTGCACAGCCCAGCTGGCATCCCCATTGGTAAAGTTTTGCATCCTCCCAAAACAGGGTGGCCACTCGTGGTAAGGTTTTAGCGGTACGGAGAGTCACGTCATCATCCCTAGCCCTTCTGTGGACCAGTTTAAATCACTAATAATGATGAAGCCATTAACAACAGGCCGGATTCTGAATCTCTTAAAAACAAGGCAGGTTACATCTTGTTTTGTAACTGCCTACTGACAATGAGTGATGGCTGAGCTAATATCAAAACTTTCAGTGCAAAACGAGTCTTTCCTTGTCACTCAGGAGAGCTGGGAATACGAACACACAGGGTGCCTGCTGCTGGGCCTCCTTTCCGAGCTATCTGCCGCTACAAAAACGACACCTGAAAGGAATCCCTCACACCTCTCATTATTAATGGGAGAAAAATTTCCATTAATTTCCTGCCTCCCACAGGCACGGTTGGTTTGTTTTTAGCATTTCAGACTATTTGGATGGTGGCAGAGTCGGCAGTTCCTCTTCTTTGGTGACCTCCCTCTACATCCTCCCACTTTTGGGGCTTCCCTCTGCTCCCCTGCCTGGGAGCACCAGCCAAGCCAACCGGCGGCTGGTGCCGCTCCTTTTTCTCCTCTTCCAGGTGGCTTGGTCAGAAATAATGAATGGTTTTACAGGCAATCAGCTACCGATTCATAAACGTCAGCCCGGCTCTGCTTCTCCTTCCCACCCCTCCTGAAGAGGACGGGGAGCTGGCAGCAGGACAGCAGCGCACACCGCTAACAAAGATGGATGTTTTACACATAGGAGCTAAAAAGACAATTATATTCAATTACTTCAAGTAAGTCACGGTGATGTATTCCTGAATAGCCACGGGAAGGGCAATATGATGATTAGGGCAATGAATTTGCCAACTTTAATCTAATCAAGGCAATCTTTTGTTTAGCATTATTTGCTTTGCGGTGGCAGAGGATTTACCAAACCCAAGCAATCTTTGCAGATTTAACCCCAAAGCTGCCCAATTAGCGCTAATGATGATTGTTTTACAGAGTGAGGAAGCTTATAGCGGGAGGCCTGGCGAACTCGTTCCCCCAGGAAAAATCCAGGCCACGCTGCTGCGAGGAGGCACAGAGGTACATCTCCCAAGGTCCCGCAGCACTGGGACAACAGAAAAACTCCCACGGACGGAAGAGAAAAACCGAAGGAGAAATCAAAGCAGCACCCAAGGGGCAGGGCCGATGGAAAAACAGGGTGTTTCTCACAGAAATAACATCGCTCCTCATTAAGGCTGTGGCACGCAGCTCCTGGGGTGAAGCACACGCCGGCGAGGCTGGGAGGCCCCACCTTGCCCCCAACTGCTCCTCCTGCAGGAATGCGTCTGCTCCGCCGCACCGCCTGATAAGGGGAAAGACGTCGCTACCTGTCCCCACTTGTCAGAACTGATTTTCTGGCCAAGGTTTATGAGCAAGACACGGACCTCCCACTGCTCTATTCTCATCCTTGCCTATTCAAAGGCCAGCCAACCCTCTGGCTTCAAAGGGAAGAGATATGAAGCAGAAATGTAGGTTTAAAGGGGATGTCCCTTTGCCGAAAATCCCAGGAATCGGGGAGGGAGGCATCAGAAACAGGCATTTTTTGAGGATGATGCAGGCTTTTGATTATCTCTGCAGATAAACCTGCACTTCAAGAGAAACACACACTGCACGTACGGGTTTGTACAGCGAGCAAAGGAGCCATTCTTACATCACCCACCGCAGCTGCTCTTTTTGAGCCCAAAAAGGAGAATTAGGAAGGGTCAAACAAACTTTTTCAATTCCAAATACTTCAACCTCCATGTGATCACTTAAAAAAAGGCAGCAGAAGAAAAGAAATCAGACCTGTTACCATTGAATCAGGTTTCATTTGTGGTTAACTTTGACAAAAATAACTTGGAAAGCCCTTCCTCTGGTGAGAGGGGCAGAGCTGGAAGCACAGAGTGGTCCCCGGTGGCAGGGACAGACTCGGATGGGGGAAGCCCAAACATGCACTCCCTCAAAGGCCGTCTGCAACTCCCACCTGCAACCGGGGTGCTGCAGCAAGACCAGGCCTCGGAGACAGCTCGGAAGCCCCACACGCACCCTCCGTGCCACCCGATGTGCTCAGGGCTCCTGTGGATTTATCTGAAGCACGTGCATGCTGCCGAGCCATCAGGTGGGCTGAGAAATGTGGTTTTCCTACGGGTGTCCGACAGCCGCCTCCCAGAACAAGCTCCTTTGCCATCAGCACAGTCATTTCGCAATCAACAGGAAAAGTCATTTGTTGAAGAAAAAAGTAAAAGATTGCTGTCAGAATAATTCAATACCTATCATGTTTTTTTTCTACCAAATTTGCAAAGCCACCCATCTTACAAAAGCAGAAAAACAAACAGCGGCCTCTTGAGATGCCTTTTGGCTTGATTTCCTATGATTATTATGATGCACGACATGGATTTCACGAGGGGATCACAAGCTGCCTTGCAAAGACTAACAAAGCTCCTTAGGAAGACAAACAAATGCTCACATGTGTTTTTTTCACTCGAGTGGGGCTGAAACAGAGTAAAGCGACATAACTTGCCCAAGCCTATACAGTCAAACATGTAGCAGGTTCCAGAGCGAACCTCAACCACAGCAGGCAGAAACTGCAACTTTATCTCAAAAAGGCTTCGGAGCCCCGGGGGATTGGATTGGTTTGGATTAATGGGAGAAAAACTTCTCCAAACAACAGCTCACGCGATCCTGTCACTGCAGTGTCATTAGCAGCTTTGCGCCAACAGCTGACCCAGAAAAAATGAGACAGGGATGTGCCAGAAGATGCTGGTGAGCGTCAGCAAGGGTTTACGCAGCAGCAGCAGCGCTGTGCTGGCTCAACTCACCTCCCTGTCACTGGCGGTGGTGGGATGCTGCTTAATGTGACACCGAAGCTTGTACTTCTTATTTTCCAGGTTCCAGCTCCTTTGAAAAGGATAACAGGGAAACAACCGCTACTAGCTTCTAAGACACAAGAAGAGGCACTTTTTAGTTTTCCCGATCTCTGGAGCAAAGGCCCTTCTCACTGCCCATATTTGCTCTTGGATGTCTGAGTCTCGCTCTCCTCTCAAAGGTGAGGTTAAAGTTACAATGAACATGATGTGCCCTTCAATCACTCATCACCCAAAGAAGCCCAAAGCATCAAGCATTAGTTAAATCAGAGGTAGCATTCATTTTTAAAGTCTCCAACTTAAAAGGACGCATTTTGGCATCCAACAACTCTACGCTGGCAAACGCCAGGTTTGTCCTGAAACATCACGCAGCGAATTGTGCTTTGCTCCGGAGCCTTAGCGCAAAGATATTCCTCACTTCAGAGCTGCTGGGCTCCAGTGCGCCCAGCCCTGGCATGCAGGCAGGGGAGGTGAACCTGTCCCTGGGTGCACGAGTGTGTGGGTGGCTCCTGGGGCCCCCGTGACCGCCTCTGCGGGCGTCCCGGTGTTGTGCTTGGATCGCTGCCCCTCCAGCAAAGTGCTGCGGGGCCATAGGTGTCGGCGAGGGAGGTGTTTTTGTGTTCATGTGACGTCCCCAGAATAATGATCTCGCTGTTTAAGTGAGTTGAGCGAATGAATAAGCACAAGAAAAACATCTTTGCTGAAAGCACAGCCAAAGTTAATGCACCATTAATAATGGCCCGGGTGAATTATTGGAAGAGATAATAGGGCTGGGGTCAGGGAAGGTCTGAGACAAAGAACGGGGAAAATTGGGTCACAGAAACATGACAGAGCAGATCACACTGGTGTGCCTGTGGGATTCTCCTCGGATGAAGTCATGTACCGCCATGCCGAATATTAACTGCTCCATGGGGACAGCCATTCCCACAGCCACCGCTCCGGGCGGCGCGGGGAGGGGGCCGAGGTGCACACAGGCAGCAGCCTCCTCTCAGCCCCACCAAGCCGCCGCCGGAGAGCTGAGCCTCAAACGTTGTTTTGGTGCTTCGCAAAATAAGCCGGGTGTGTGCTTACCTCCAAAAGAGGTAAATCTCGGGTGCTTCAGCAGCCTCCAAAACCCCAGCGTGAATCGGAGCGGCCGTGAGGCTGCAGCCTCCGCTCCAGCCTGCCTCCACGATGCTCAATTACTGACTAACCTCGCCGTGTCAGAATTTCCCCTCCTTAAAATGGAGATAATAATACCTCCCCACCTCAGAGGTTTGGTTAATGTTTATACAGCGCTTTAAAAATGATGTGGTAATTAAGTGCTCAGTATTATTATATCAACGTGTATAATGACTCCGGCAGACAGCACTATAAACAGGGCTGCACCGTGCATGCTTTTCTTTTGTTTGGCTTGTTAGCATTTGGTTTGGTTTTCATACAGCATACTTCAATTATTATCGGTTAATTATTACGTTGTTTTATTACCTGTTCAGTGGCTTTGACAAAAATAGAAGAGGAACTTCACAGGTAAAACCATGGCAAAGATTCATTCTGGCCTGCTATGAACATCAAGGGAAGGATAAATGGGAGGCGGACTCCCACCAGCGCACCCAAGGGAGACCCCTCTCCCATCCTGACTATTACAGACCATTTTGAAGCACATCCAACCAGCTGTTCCCATCCAGCGGGAGCCAGAACCAGTTTTCTCTTCTTCTAACACGTGTAATGAGGAAAGACGGTGGCAGCCTGATTTATCAAACTATTTTTTTCAGGCAACACCTCAGGACGCTGGAGGAGGCAACATTCTTAGTGTAAACATGGGTCAGACACAGCAAAAGCCAAACTACCCATTAAGGTCAGCAACAAAGAGAACAAAACCAACTTCTACAGGAGAAATGCCTCTGGTGATGGTAACTACCTTGCAGGGGTAGTGGAGAGGAGATGGGGAAGGGACCTGGCTGGGATGCAGATATATGCAAAGTATAAAAGAAATAATCTAAAATGTCTTACCCTTTTTCAGCTGCCAAACCACACACACACACAAAGCCAAAAAACAACAACAAGAAAAAAATAAACTCAAAACAAGCATTATAGTAGAGACAGCTCAAAGCACCTGCAGGACAGAGTCAGTGTGACTTTACACTCAGAGAAACTGAGGCACGGCAAGGAGCAGACTACAGAAATGAGGACATGGGCTTTGGATGCCCATGGGGATGCAGTGCATACTTTATGCAGAATAAAGCACCTTCCTAGGTTTGCCTGCATAATAAAAGCTGTTATAAAAGCCATGAGACACAGCAAACCTCTCCCATGAGACCCCCAGGAGGTCCCAGGTGACCCCCAGAGCTGGCTAGCCCAGTGGCTCAGTCCCCCCCAGATTTCTTCCCCAGCCCAAGAAGGAGGCAGAGTGCTTAAATGAACTGGGGCCTGAATGGAAGCAAGGTAGTCTTGTTCATCTTAACGTCAGCCCCATCCTGGAGCTCTTCACAGGGCTCCTCCACGCCACGTGACCGTCATCAGGGACATTAAACCTGTCAGTCCTTTCCTGGGCACGAGAACTGGAACAATTACAGTGAGGCTAAAAATGGCCTTTCCCTCTCCACGGAAAATTTAGATTAAAAATGTAAGAGTTCATTGACATTTTCTACAGAGAAGACGACTCTTACCATTAAGAAATCAAACCCTGAAATCCCTCAGCTGCTGTCTGCTGGCTCTGAAGAGCTGCCCGGGGGCTCGCTGCCTCGGCCCCCGCTGGTCTGGGGGCGGACATCCCACCGCCACCTCCCAGCCAGGGGCAGCCCGGCCGCTGCCGGCAGGGACACGAGGACACCGGGAGCTCTGCAAGGTCCCTGCACCGGAGCTGGTGGCTTTGCAGCACGCTTCACATGTGACCAAAGCTGTACGGTTTTGGAGCGCTTTCCTTCTTGGCAAGAAAACAGATTTTCTGCAGCCGGCAGACAGCTCTATGAAAGTAGTTTCAGACATTCAGGTAGGCATCTGTGAATAAAAGCGATGAATTATTTATTATTCTACAAGGATTCCTGGGGTCTTCAGGTTACTGCTACGTGGGAGCCATAAGGGGGTGAATCCTTACTGCTTTTCTTTTTTTTTTTAATCCATCTGGGAAGGGTAAATAAGGTGCAAGAAGGGCTCTCGGCAGCCAGGTTTGGCCGGGGAATCCCGCAGCAGGGCACCCAGGTCTGCCTGACACGGAGGCTCCGATGGTTTTCCGGAGCGCAATAATTAGCGATGTCTCCAGAGCAGCATTGCTGCCACCAGCCGTCATCTGCAGCCCTAAATAGCCTGAGCCTGAGGGAGGCTGAAAAGCAGAGCCATTTTCCGTCAGAAAACTTCTTCCAGGAACCTGCAGCTGCTGTCAGAAACAGCCCAGAAGAGAACCGAGTGGTTTACGTGCTATTATACTCTAGAAAACAAGAAGAACGTGGAAGTGATGAACTTGGAGTGCTTTGACTTTTTTACAGCGACATCTGCCAACACGGGAAGTTTCTGAAATAGATCACCGAGGACTTTCACTTCCTGGGAAATTAAAAAAAAAAAAAAAAGAAAGAAAAAAATAGAAAAAAAGCCTTTTTCTGCTAAGCCAGCCTTGGATCCTTCTTTGGGACAAAACAAACCATCGGCAGAGTGACGGCACGTTTCTACCTCCGTGCTGATTTCCAGAGCAAGAGTTTCCCACTGGCGCTGGCTTTCTGTGAGATGAATGAGGAGCTGCAGCTACTGAACAGCCAAAAACAAAACCAAAAAGGCCTAGTGCAGCTTATTAATTCCGCAGGTCTTGAGCTGCAAATGTTGAGAGTCTTGAAAATCACTTAATTGCCTGGCTTGTCATGCCAAGATGTATTTAGAGGACGCTGCCAATCTGACGGTTATTAACAAACAACGCGGCCACAAGCCCCGACTGCACTGAGATCCTGGGTACTTCTCATGTGCCGCATCCCAACAGGAAGTACTTAATAAGAATAATAATATCCCGAAAGGCCAACCTACGGCAGTGCAATTAAAAAGCTTTTCTGTCTCACTTTGAGGGGGGAAAAAAAAATGAGGGGGAAATTAAAATCAGACAGGAAATTCCACTAGAACAAGCTGGCTTATGTCCTAATAACACAGGGCTGTGCCAACTCCTCCAGAAAGCAGAGGAGGGGAAAGAAAAAAAAAAAAAAAGAAAAAGAAAAAAGAAAAAAGCAGCCCTCTAGACTGACTCGGATCTGAAGCTACATTGTGGTGCGGCCGCGGCTGCAATTCTAAAGGGAGAAAGGCAGCAGCAGCAGCGAATAAAAGGCAGTTTGCTTTGCTAGCAAGTCGCAGTTTTATAATGTAACTCTTGTATTACAGCGCGGCCAACGCTGCTTTGTCGAGAAAACACGCGGCCCGGGAAGCTCGGAGGGCCAGATGGATCCTGGGGCTTGTTCTCCCAACAGCTGCCGCGGCAGAATGGAAGGAAGAACAAAACCCGTCCCGAGCAGCTCGGAAGGCACCCCGGGGCGCGAGGGGCGGGCGGGCGGAGGGGCAGAGCAGCTGGTGGCTCGCTTGTGCCTGCCTGGACGGGGGCTGTGTGCGCTCCCGGCAGCGGCTGCGGGAGAAGAATCGGGATCTCAAGAGCATCTCTGCAAACATATGGGTCCCTCAGGAAAGATACGCTTACAGAAGGAAGCGTGCCTGTGAGTTTAGGGGAGAAGTTTTCTCCACACGTTGTTATTATCCTGCCTGCTCGGAAGCCAGTAGCATCCGAATGCAGTAAGCGCCCGCACCTCCAGCTGATGCAGCAATTTCCAGAAATAAAAAAATAAAAAAATGGGCCGAGGGGATTTGCCATTGCGTGCTCTGTGCTCTGGGACTAGGCCAATGAACGGCGAACTCTTTCAGCAGCATCTTCCCCCGTGCATTTCATGTTAAGGCTCATTTCACAGTGGGAGCCGCATCCCTTAGAGCGGTTTATGAGTGCAGCCGTGCTGCTCTGTACGGCTCCGCTGCTGCTGCGGCTTGCGTCTGAGCAAACCTCTTCTCGGCTCTCAAAAGTACAACAGCTTCTGATCACTGGTAATATAAAAGGCTAAGCTGTAATTTGCTATTAGGTGGAGGCACTGTGGAGAAGGCATTAACTGGCCTTTGTAACCAGGAGGCAGCAGGAGCCCCAGAGGACACTGATGCCCTCGGCTGCATCCGACACGACCAAGCCCAGGATCTCTGCAGGGCGAGATGCGGAGGGATGGGGCCCAGCAGCCTCGGGCCGTTGGCAGCCACCCTGCCTGAGAACCAGGGGGCAAAAGTGGTCAATGAGAAAGGAGGGAGAGCGCAGCGCTCTCTGCACGACGCTTCTCCTCTGACAGTGGGTCTAGCGGAGCCCTGACCGTGCGCCTTCCAGTCATGCAAATAAAAGCTTATTCATGAGCATCATCCCAAGCTGCATCCCTCGGAGCGGGACTACCGATGGGGATGTCTTTTAGCATCCAAACGGAGCCTGCCTCACGCCCCCAGCCACGCGTTCACACCCTTCCCCGGAGGTGGCACGGGCGCTCACACAATCACACGCCCAGCCAGCTCAGGGAGTTCATCCAGTTGAAAACTAATCACCTGAAATTTTATTGCACGGGTTTTTGGCTGGATCTACTCCCTGAACCAGTTTACCAGGAGACGGCTGGTACGAGAACGAGCGAAGAAGGTGCCCAGGCTGCGGCCCAGCCACCACTTCCAGCCCCAGCTGCCGCTGAGAGCAGCTGTTTTGACCTCCCCTGGCCACTCGTCCCCACTTCAAGGCACCCTGTCACAGGGCCAGGCTGGTTCTGCATGGCCACATGGCCGGCTGGGCCCCACTAACCCAGCACATCCCCTCCTGAAGTCAGCTGGGTGAGCTTCACGTCTGGCCCCAAGGTGCCTGTCCTGGGGACACAGCTGCCTCCAGCGCTGGCCAGACTGTGCTTATGAGAAGATGGGCTGAAACTAAACCACCGAGTCACAGCGTGGCTGAGGTCGGAAGGGACCTCTGGAGGCCACCCCCTGCTCCAGCAGGGCCACCCTGAGCAGGGGGCCCAGCGCCACGTCCAGGCGCCTTCTGGAGATCTCCAAGGAGGAGACTCCACCACCTCTCTGGGCAGCCTGTGCCAGTGCTCCGCCACCCGCACAGCACAGAAGTGCTGCCCGGTGGTCAGATGGAGCCTCCTGCACGCCAGTTTGTGCCCACTGCCAGTTTGTGCACATCATACATCGCCCCACATCCATCGGGACGGATGGATTCATCCAGGTGCGACAACGCACCGGGAGCTGTTGGCACAAGGAGCCGGCACAACTTGCAGGAGCTGGAAAGCAGCCTTAGAGAAGAAAAACTCCCAAGCACATGCTTAAAAGCTGTGCAAGCGCAGGTGCCGGTGCCAGCAAGAGCGGGCACGCCAGCCCGCCCTGAGCACAGACCTACCTGAGCGGCCCCTGCCACCGCGGGGCTGCCTGCTGCCATCGCGGGGACACCCGTCCCTGTCGTGCCACAAAGCCTGTCTCGATCTTTCGGGAGAAGGCTGTGTGCTTCAAACGCAGCGCTGGCATTTCTAGCCTCTCCGATCCAAACCACAGAAGCAAGTTTGCTTTCTTTATGCATATGCTCCTCCAGGCACTAAAACAAACTGAAATCAAACTGCTCCTATAGGCAATGGCTTGAAAAATTTCCCCTCCGTATGAAAGGTCTGTTTATATCGTTTGTAAAATCGAACACATCAGGCCTGGAAAAACCCCATATGGAGTCTGCTGCGTGTTTTGACCAAAGTTCTTTCTGGAAATGGAAGCAAAGAAGCCTGCTTTCTGCTAGAGTCATGACAAAACCGCAGGGCTGGGTATTTTGCTTGCACTTACAGCCAGGTGATAAGCATCTCGGTGGCCTTCAGAGGAGAATTTTGGGAGGTTTCGCGCTCCCCGACATCAGTCCCCAAAGCACTCCTAGTCCATAAAGACGGGGCGGATAGCGCATGAGCTGGCTTTTAACCACGCGCCCGGCAGCCCGCCGCTCTCAGCCAGGCGCGAGGGCTGAGGACCAGGGGGGTGAGGAAGTTATCTGTTTTACCCAGCTGTGCTTTTGGTGCAGGCTAATAACGGCCATGTATCATCCTGCCTCCGTCTGCAAATTTTCCGACTGGTGTTAAAAATGGTCCCGGTGCAGTTTGCAGTGGATTCTCTGGGCAGCTCATGCAAAGTGCGGGTTGTTAGCATGCTGCTTGTGTAATGAGGGTGCTTAAGACGGGAAGGGGTCTCTGGAAGGTCCTGAAGAGTGATTGCAGTTCAGGAGACTCACCCACCTGGCAACACGCTGATTTATGGCCTGCTCAGTTAATAGCCCTGCTTAACACAGGAGTTTGTCGAGATTAAGTAATTGCCTGAAACAAAAAGTTTATTATCTTTAAGTCTCTGCTGATGAATGACTGGGTGTTGGAAGAATCATGTGAAAGATCATCTGTGATTCCCTTCCACTTTGGGGGGGAGGAGAAAAAGAGTAAGATTTTTGAAAACCGGATTTTCCAAATGAGTTTGGAAGTTCGCAATTTACACCGAAACGCGATCAGAGACATTTACAAGCAGAAGGGTTCACATATCAGCTGCCATCTAATAAATAGCTCAAGTAATAACATAGCTCTGTGATGCATTTTTCCCAAGAATTGCAAAATATTTTGTAAACCTTAATTAATACCACCCCTTGTGAGATAACCGATCCTGTCACACAGTAATAAGGTTAGGAATGAATCAAGATGCAAAGCCTGTTTCATTTATATATATAACATAGTGGCCTTTCCCATCCTAGAAAAGTCTGGAAATTTTCCAGTCTAGAAAGCACCGCAAATAAGCGTGAAGTTAAAAGACGCCGCACTCTAAATTCTGCTGCAATTACTACTCCTCTGTTTCCAGATGCTCAGCGAGGTTAACCAGCTTGACGACAGTCACACACTTATGCTGCCCCATGAAGCTGAGCCCCACAGCGCACCTTGGCTCCCCATTGCCTTTGCACCCCCAGATTTGCACACGGTTGGCCCGTGAGCAATGGCACGTGGCTGCAGGGTTGGGCCAGGAGGGGAGCAGGACTGGCAGAAGTCCTCATCCCGAGAGCAGCCCCTCGTGGTGTTCCCACAGCCCCCGGTGCCAGCCCCGCTGTCCCTCCTTGCATCACTTCGAGGCAATAAAAACGGAACTTGGCTGCAGCTTTCCCCAGCTCTTCTCATATTACCTTTTAATCCAAATACATATGGTTCAGGGAGCACTGAGAGGCTTGCATGAAAGGATGCACACTGAGAGAATGCAAACCCCACAGAAAAAGAGGACGAGCTCTGCAAGGCTCCCTTGGCCCCAACATGCGCTCCCCTGCTCCCCAGCATATTAATCAAGAGCCTGACGAGATTCCTTTTGAAATCCCCCAAAAGATTTCCGCAGACTTCGGTGGCGTTTGGATCAGGCTACAAATTCAGAATAAATCATAAACTGGCTACATCTGCCAAGTTTATTTCTTTCTTTTCCAGGTTTCAGAACAAATCCATTTTACTGCTGGGAAAAAGCAGAATGAAATAACTGACGAGTTCAAATATCCTGTATCATTCCCCATATTAATTCAGTCAGTCAATCTGTCCCATAACTTTGGGAAGCGAAGCAGATTACTTTGGCCAGATCAAAACACAAAAACCGGACTGTTTCATTTATGTGCATTTCGTTATTCAATACAGCCTGCGCAAACCTCCTTCTCTCAGGCTAAAAGTGACGCTTTTGGGAACTAAAGTTAACCACAGACCTAAACTAAGCTAGAAGAAACCAAATGACATCTGCACTGAGACAGCCTAATGATTACCACAGCCCCCCTCAAATCAAACAGTGAATTATTGCCATTTTCCTGGGTAGACAGGGAGCAATTTTGAAGAGGCGCTCTTATTCAAACCCTTCTAATCTTAAAGGATGCACAAAAACAAATTACTTCAAAACGTGGCCCCAATCAAAAGACTTTTGCAACAGCAGGATTATTTTTAATGACAGAAGGGATTCTAAAACAGGTCCCTGCAACCTCATTTTTGCATAAATTGGGATGGTTTTATTAATTTGTGGCTAATACATTTTTTAAGCTATCTAGCACTGACAGCAAATTCCCCACTTGTGAAAGACCGTGTTTAACTCCCAAGTTTGCAGATTCGGCAGCACTTGCCTTTTTTTTAATGTTTGTCCTCAGTGAGCAGAAAAAGGAGCAGCTTCCCCACCTCTGATCAGAGCCTGACTGACGTACGCTGATGGCTTCATGTTAGCTTGGGAGATCTGCAAGATGGGAAGCCTCCTCTGGCAAACAGCTGCAGATGTCTTTTCAGGTTTTCCTTAGTTCATTCACTGTCACTGTCTGCAAAAAGCACTGTTAGCACTGGTTTGGAGTTGGAAAGCCACTGCACAACGAATATAGCACCATGTTGGACTTTTCTCTCATTTTCAGTCTTGTTCTGGCACAAAAATCACCATAAAATCATGCAATGTAGCAATACCTGCAGAGGACCAGCAAAACAGCCAGCCAGCCTGGCAGGAGAGGCTTGAGGAAGACCCTTGGATTTGCCTTCACCTGCTCCTTTGGGGCTCATTGCACCATTTCAGGATGAGAACTGCACAACCGCTCGTGTAGCCTTCTTGTTGGAAGAATCCGGTGCTGGGGTGGGTGGAGAGGCACCTCCACTTTGTTGGGCCCCTGAACTAGGACAACGGCACAAGTGGGCATATCGAGTTCCTCAGAAATGCAGCACTGGCAGATCAAAACACCTGCGAGCACAGTTACACTGACAGCGCACTTCTAACGCTGAAACAGGGACTGTTATCAGGCTGTTAGCACAAGCACTTTACTTTGAAGTATCTACTGTAATTCTTGCATTTTCCCTCCTGACTCTGGTACTTGTTTGTGTCCAGTTATTTCTGTAATTTTCCTTCCCCCATGTCCCAGGGCAAAACTCAGACTGTAATACACCCTTGCAGAGTGCTGCAGGTACGTGCACCCTCTCTGTGTGCCCTGCTTTTATCAGGCATGGTATTTTCAAAAAGGAATGCAGGTTTTCAACCCTGGTGATGTCAGATCTCGGATTTTCCCATGAGAAAATCCCTTACAGGTCCTCTGCCTTCAAGTGAGTCATTGCTGCTGCCCTGCTGAGGTTCCCGCACTCCCCTCTCCTGTGCAACCCGCCCGGTGCGGCAGGCGTGTTGGCATCTGCTAACAGGCTTCCCGGGCCGTCACCTGGATGTGATCGGGGAGACAAAAGATTAGCTGATGAATCCTGTTTACGGAGCAGTTGTGATCAATTTGCGTTTGCCTCCAGCTGTTGGGTTTGATGGCTCAAATACACCCTATGTGAGCGCTCATCCTCTGAGCCAGCAGTATTCCCGTTTTTTCTTTTTCTAATTTCTTTTTCTAATCAGTGTCTGGTCTCAGGAAACCCTGAATTTATTAGCTGCAAGCCCACTTTTGCTACACTTACTTATGCCCGGTAATACTGTACTTTGCAAACAGTTCCACCAGATTAATGGAGCTCCAGATGGGGCTTGACGGCAGATTTAGGCTTTTAAACAACAGCTTTCAGTTCAGGAAAGCAACGCTGTACACCCTCGCCTACACCCCACGCAGTTACCCCTCTCCTTTCGCAGCCTGAACTTCTCAGCGACGTGATGCACGTGTCCCAGCCCTGTTCTGCAGGGCCAGGTCTCCATTCATCGCACCAGGCGTCCAGCCCTGCTCCAGCCCCGGTCAGAAATAAGGGGATGCTCTGCTGCCCGCAGCGAGACACGCTGGGAGCATCCCTGGGCTGCCGGGCGGGGAGAGGAGCACAGGGCAATCTGCCTTGGGAAAGGTCAGGACGGCTCCCCTGGCATCCTAAGTAAAGTCCTGTGACTTCAGCTCCCAGCGGAGACAAAACGCCCGTTTTTATCACCTCACCTCATGCTGGGTCTACAGGGAAGTGAAAGGCGAGCACAGCGCCTGCTAATATCTTTAACCGCATTTACTGAAACCTTTTGACACCAAGGCTATTTTTATTAGCTAAGTGCACTGCGCCAGTATCAGAATGCAAGTTTTACTGCTTACAGCTCAGCCTTGCAAAAAGCCTTTTCCAGTCGCTGTCTGTGGCAATGATAAGCCGTAACGAGGCCCTGGTACCTCCTAGCACAGCCTGGCACTTGGAGCAGCTGCAGGCATCCCCCCCATCGCTCCCCTCCCCTGCAGAGCCGCCCGCGCTACACCTCAGGTCCGGAGCCAGAGACGTGCCTTTCTGTTTAATAAACTTGGACACATTTCCTTTCCAAGCCGTGCCTCAGTTTCTCCGGCAACAAAACAGAGAAAAAAAAGTTGCCCTTAGTTTTACAAAAATCATTCAGCAACTGTAACAATGCCTGCAAAGTACTTAAAACAAAGCTTTGACAGAAATGCAGGCACGCATACGTAAAACTCTTAATTTTTAATTTTTGTTTCGTAATTACATGGGATTCCCTACTTTCCTATTCTTCTTGCCTGGAACTGCTGGCTCTTACAACCCAGTAAACTGCATCCCACGTGAGTAACAGTAGCTGACAGCGATACAATCTTAGAGCCTAACACCCTCGGAGCATCGCATGCAACACCAATATTGAGAAACCGGGAACCCGAACAGATGCAGTCAGACCGCTCGCGGTGGGAGTTCGGAGACAAATAATTCAACCTTTCATCACTCTCTAATCCCAGGAAAGATATCGAGGTTAAACTACTAAGAAAAACACAGGGAGCGTTAAGCAACTTGGAATTCACTTTGGAAAGGTGTAATTAGCCTGCTAGCGCTGGTCACCCATTTGAAGAACTTGAACCCACAGCAATTTCTCCCTTCCCAAGAGGCACGGTCCGCGTAGACGCGCTCGCCGCCTGCGGCCGCGGCATGGGCTCCCTCGCTCTGTAATTGCTCCTTTATTGTGAGCTACCACGAAAGGCTCCAGGCGTTCCCCATGGACCTTGCCCTTGATCTGGGTTAAGATACTTTGACCTGTGATCCTTTATAATAAATGATATCCCTCAGTTAAAGAATGCTCCCTTCAACAATATGGGCCTGCCCTCGGGAAGTGGGAAAGGAATTTTCCTGTAAAGGCAGATTAAGGAAATTCCACGCAAATTTCATGCATTTTGAATAATCTTCTGAACCGTGACGAACCAGCTTCCCCTTGCAGGGATCCTGCTCCAAATTGCTGCGGGAGACAAATCTCACTGTTGCTTCCTTGGTGGCAAAGCACGCTGCTTTTCTCGGACTCAGCACGCCGTGCTGAGCACAGTGCTCGGTGCCGCTCATCCCTCCAGCAGGCGGAAAGCACTGCCTGCCCTGCCTGTCCTCGTACACTCGTGTGCATCCCCTTCATCACAAGGACGGTGGGTGGCCTCCCTTTTCACCTCCAGGTCCCTCCCCAGCTCCTTCCTTAGGGGATTCCCAGCTTGGAGGGTGCCAGCACTCACCAGTGCCCCCATCAAGCCCCTTCTCCGCCTCTCAGACATCACCACTGCTCTTGCGCACATCCCCACCACCCTTGGGCACCTCAAGGCGTCCTCCCCCTGCCCATAAACCATCCCTCACAGCACCCTGCCCTGCATGCCCAGGCTGCGCCTCCCCAGCACATCTGGGGCTCAGTCCTTGGGTTTTGGACCTTCAGCCAACATCCTTGCCAAGGTAAGGTCATCTCATGTCCTCCTTAGCAGGGCCCAAATGAGAGGCAGCACAGGAACATCATCAACTTTTAAAAATTTTGTTTTCTGAAGAAAATGATACATTTAAAGGGACGTGGTTGTGTTGGCTGAACAAAAGCATTTTGTCCCAGAGTACTTTGAAGCGACAGGGAATCCTGTGAGACCGTAAAAGTTTTAAAACATTACTTTTTTCTTTTTTTTTTTTTAAATCTTATGTATGTAATACAAATTCTGAAACTTTTCACGGATCCTCCAGTTTATATCAAAATGCCTCCCTGAGCCTCATGCAAATATCAGATGAGAAAACTTAAAGATTCAAAAAAAAAAGAAAAAGAAGACTTAGGAGTCTTTTACATGCAGCAATGCTAATGAGACTGTAGCCACAAGGAGTGGAGGCAGAGGAGAACAGTGTTTTAGTGTATATGTCAGCCCTGGTGTGTGCTTTCAACAGAGGAAGCAAATAAAATATTTTGCCAGGCTGCTGAAATGGTATGATGGTAGGACAAACCCCTGCACAGCTTTACATACTGGAAAATAAAAAAATATAAGCAATTCCCAATTGTCATTATTAAAGCTAAACTAGGCAAAATTCAATGATGATGTTATTTTCCTAGCAATCTACTTGACAATAAATGATACAGGAAGGGGTATTTTGAAAAGGATGCCACTTCCTTGTTCTGAGTAAGTCATGTATGATTTTGAGATCTTATTTCAATGGAAAAGTTTTGAAAAAGCATATTGCGGTTAAAGGCAAAGCCACCAACAGCACACTAGCAGCCTGACGTAAAGTCTATTGAAATCAATGGGAGTCTTTCCACCAACTTCATTGGGTTTGGGATCAAATCCTTGAGGAGAATAAGCTATTCTGCAATATCCATTATTACAGAAGGCTTTGTCCTGGTAATTAGATGCTGGGCGATTGTCGGGCGCGCTGATCACTCACCCATGGAGACCTGCGCTCAGCGCCTGCTTGGGTCCTGCTCAAAGAGGGGCTGCCGATTCCCACCGGCGCCCGCCCGCGCTCCCAGCCCCGCCGCCGCCAGGTAGACGGGAAGGAGAGGCCAGAGGTGGGGGCCGAGGCAGTAGAAATGTGCTGAGTGCCTGCCCAAATTTCCCTGGCCCCTGCCCTCCCTCCAGGCCCTCCATCTTCCCAAGAGCCATCACACACGCAAGGCATTTTCAGGGGAAACATGGGTAGCCAGCGGGGCGTGGGGCCACACAAAGCCCCTCTGTACGGCCCGAGGCATTCTGCACGGCCCGGGGCAGCGCGCCGAGCGTCATCGGGGCTGCTGACTACCCAGGGAGCACGCCTCCGTGTTTACATCTCATTTCTAAGGTTAAAACATACTGCTCCTTGGGGGATACGGCCGGGGGAGGGACTGCGAGTCCCCTGCAAGCAAAACACAAACAGAAAGGGCAAGCGATGCAAAAAGGACGCCCACCAAGAAGTGATACCTTTGGCTCGCTGTGAATATGGGACTCCACACCATTTGCAGCTGATAGAAAAGACAGCGTAGCTTAAACTCTCAGGGCCGACAGCAAACGGCGGTACAGAACCCGAGGGGTCCGGTTTCTATGATGTGCCCTGCACCCATTCTTTGGGGAAAAACACTGAAGCAAACACCAAAACAAACCGCAACAAACCAACCCCTCCAAAAACCAGCAACACCCTATCCTAGGTGGTAGGAACTCACCAGAAACCAAGCAACCCCCAGTCACTGAGCCCTTTTGAAAGCCACAAAGAGAAGCCATTTATCTCACAGGAGCAGATCACACCTCCTCCACCTTGCAGGTCTCTGCACAGTCTCTCTCCCCCCATTAAGACGATGCAGGGGAACAAGGGAAGGGGAGGAGATCAGAATGGGTGGCCTGGCTCGCCTGCCGCAGAGAGGCCATTTCTCTCCTCAACTATTGAGGAGGCCTGGAGAGAGCCATTTCCTAGTTCAGGCACTTAAAAGCGAGGAGCCTCGTGTCCCGCAGACAGAGCTCAGCTCCGGTGATTAGGCTCAGTGCAGAGTGAGCAGACCTGAGCTCATCAGTTTGCAAAAAAACGACCGAAGGAGATTCACCCGTTGTGTCTGGGATGAAGACAATACAGGTTGATAGCTCAGTCTCCTCCCATAAAAGACCTGCAAGCCACCAAATAACTCTGACGGGTCTCAGGTTAAGGCAATCAAAGACGTTCCTTGGGCAGTGAAAGCTAAGTTGTGGCACTCCTCGCTGCGGGATGGGGCTCGCACTGAAACGACGTGCAGGTGAAACAGCAAGAGGCTCCGCTTCATTCCCAGGTACCTGGGCAAAGCCGACGGCCTTAGAAGCACCCCTCACTCCAACTGAAAGCCACTACTGCGCACTGTACGCCAACTCTGCACCCGTTCATCTCTGCCTTTGCCTGGCTTCCAATGCCCAAGATACGAGGTCTTGCCTCCACTGCTCCCCATCTTGGGTGTCACAGGATTTACAAAGAGAGGCTGGAAGCAGCCTACAAGACAGAATAATTAAATCAACGGAGCTGGCTGTGTCTGGATGAGCCTCGGCCACGCGGGTGCAGCCCCCGCCTCAGGCCTGGCGGGGCAGCGGAGGCCGGTGTCGAAGTGGGAGCGAACCCGCGCAGCCAAAATCGCGGCCTCCCTCCCTTCCTGCGCCGCTCCGACATTTTAGAGCTCTGCAAAAGCTATTTGCAGCGAGAGGCTTTCCTGTAAAACGTAAATGAGTACCAGCTGCCCGGACACACTACTAGCACAGCCTCCCCTCCTCGGACGGGCTGTGATCTCCTGACAGGCCGCCTGCCTGGCGGGCCGCGAGTGTCTGTCTGTCTGTCTGTCTGGTAGAGACGCTCGGGAGCTGCCCCATGAAAAGGCAGCAGTGTTTTCCCGTTGAGGTGTCAGCTTGTAAGCAAACTAAGCGCTTTTCGCCCTCGGAGGAAAAAAAAAGTAGCTTTTTATCATCGCTGATATTTATTTAAACAAGCCTCTGTCTACCAGGCCGCTGTGTGTGACCCAGGAAGGACGGCTGGCTCTGCGCGACCGTCGCTGGCCCCGGGATGTGCCCACCCGTGGCTGTGGCTCAAACAGAGCGCTCCTGCTCCTGCCCCAATGCCACGCTCAGCCCCCGCCGGCTGAATTTTTTTTTTTTTCCAATTTACCTTGGAAATAATATTTCCTGGCAGCATATTAATGCCCTTTTCAATGCTGAAAAGAAAATTCAAACAGCAGCACGCAAGCAGCAGCCAGCTGCCTTAGCAATGAGAGCGGTACCTGCTTTGTACCTAAATATTCGTAACTTGCTAATACTGACGTTAATACTCGCTTTTACTTCACCTTCGTGTTTTATCTGTTTAAATATTTACCAGGCCTTCATCACTGGAACATTGAGCCAGTGTCTTACTCTTCTTGCACCGACACAGCAGAGCAGATTTGTTTCTCTCACCGCACATGGACAAACGCAAACACCAGACAGCACTGCTGGCTCCTGCTGTTCCCCAGACTCCAGTAACCACAGCACGGAGGGACACTGGGCTTTCACGCCTCTCCATAGGGGCCGAATAAGCGTGAGCTGTGCCACAGGACAGCACCCCAGATAACAACAGCTCTGGCACAGTTGTGGAAAAGACCGTGCAAGGGCGATGCTGACATGCCGGCTTCACAGCCGGCAGAATTTGCCTGTGGAGAGTTTTAACGCACGAAATTATCTGCAGGTGCCCCGTGGTGTCCCATCCACTGCCCGGCTGGCTGCCAGCCCCGTGGGGCTGCTGCCGTCCCGGGGGGCAGAGACCTCTGCGCCCGTCCCATTCCTGCCCTCCAACCACCGTGAACTTGAGGCATCAGGAATGCTAATCGCTGCTCGGCTGAACATTTCCCCGTAATAACCTTTAATGACTCTGTAATTACTCTTTAAACCATTGACTTTGCAATCATTTTTTAATTCCCCTTTGCCACATCGCTCCCTGTGCTACCAAGCTGGAAGCTGAACTGTAAGTGAATATTAGCCCGCGAAGGCGAGGGTTGCACCGCTAATGCAGGCGCTTTGAAAGAGTTGGGAGGGCAGGGGGGAGGGGAGGGCGGAAACAAAAAGCACAGCAAGATTTTCCCCAAATTGGTTTCCCTCAAAACAAAGCCCTACCACTCTGCTAAGCCGCTTTAGGGAGCATTTGGAAGAAGCTGGGCTCCCTCGGCGACTTGCTCCGCTCACTCTGCAAATAGAGTTCTGCGCTGCAAGCGCCGACTTCCAGTTGAAACAAATATTAGAAGCTACGCGGTGATAATTCAGGGCGAAGGCAAGCCCCTCGATGAATGAACCCAGCCGAATGCGCCCCATTGGAAAGCCGTATTTCATCGGGGGGATACAGAAGCAGTAAAAGAAACTTGAGTGTCCAGGACTCAGCGTGAAGCCAGCACAAAGCAGGCAGGGACGGGCAGTTTCTTTTCAAGCCTTCGCCCCCAGGAACAATGGCCCTATTGCAGCCACCCTTTGCTTTTCTTCCCGCGATTAACATGCAGCCCATGCTGGAAGAATGGGAATTTATTCTGCAGTTAAGATTCCAGAGGTGCTATCGGGTCAGGTGGCTAATCGTTAAATCAAACTGCTGTCATCTTCATTCAGGGCCCGTCACCCGGGGCCGCGTTATTACTCGGGTTTATGCAAAATAAACAGCTTTGCTAAACATTCCTCTAAAAGGGGGGTCAAATAAAGAAGGGAAGGAGGAGATACAACATCAGCACCAAGCAGATCCCGCATCCCCGCCACCCCCTGCTCTGTCCTGGGCTGATTAGATGGGGATGGGGGGAAGGAAGGGTTTCATCGAGTTTTTACGCCTTTGTTTTTATCAGCAGGCTGTTTTTTTTCTTTTATAATTCCACTCAAGGCTCCTTAGTGAGTACTGTTAACTTATTCTTGTCTGGGTCTGGCTAATTCAGTTTCTTTCTTGAACTACATAGACTTACAATTCTGTATTTTCTATAGGTGAACTCAGCCATAAGAAATCTCTTATAACTCCTCCATAAAAGACAATCTCTCAGAGGCTTCCTTCAAGACACATATAGAGATGCTTAACACAAGGCGCTCAGAAGGAATGTTAATTGTGGTGTGGCACACACGCATTTTTGGATCAGCGGGTTAGGAAAGCCTGGGCTTGCTGCTCTGACAGGTAACGGAGGAGAGAAGGGCTGCTGAAGTGTTCCCGACTGCAAGCGGGCCGGGGTCCTTGCGAGGGATCGGATGTGCTGACGGGTGCGTGGGGTCAGAGGGGAAACTGGGATTTTGCAACAAGAACAGAAACGGCATCCCCCATCTCCCTTGCATCATTTTCTTTCCAGTCTGGTCTCAAAAAGGCCATTTTCAAGGATATTCAATGCATGGATCCAAACAGTGGCTGGCTCACCCCAGTCCCTCCTGACATGAGCAGCACATCGAGGACCCTTCACAGAGCATCCCAGCACCACGCTCCTGTGGCGCACAGGACAGGCTAGTGTACCCAGCAGCCCAGCTTCCCTAAAACACCAGGCACGATGTACAACGGGGGCTGGTAAGAGCAGAAATACTGTCCTCTTTATCGGGCCAACTGCGCAGAATGAAGCCCATTTTAAAGCGGAATGGTACCCATGGAAAGTGAAGCTGTGTGCTGCTCCAGTTCCTCCAGACCAGCAGCATTCAGAAAAAAAAAAAAAGGAAAAAAAAAAAACAACACACCAACCAACCACGAACAAAAAAACCCACCCTCATGATTAACATTCATCTGCTTTGAAAGAAACTTTTAAAAATGTGTTTTTGTTCTCTGCGGCTTGTCGATCCCAGGCAAAAAGTCAAAACTGGGATTAAAACCAAGCGGCTGTAGCCAGGAGACTGTCACTTCTGGTTTCTCTTCCCTCAAGGATTAAAAAGTTACTTTTAATTAATGTTGTTTCAAGATGTCAAGCTGGGTGCTGCTGCCCCCAGCGCTGTCTCCGAAGGCGGGCGAGCAGAGCCAGCTCACTCCAGCCCTCCGTGCTGCCGTAAGGGGCTGTCCCAGGGGCCGGGCATCGCTGCCCACACGCACCCGTGGGTCTGCCTAGGGTGAGGAAAACCCCAGCTTGGAAATGTACTCACTCAGCCCCAGACACCCGTGCACAGGTTGAGCATCCACTGCAAAAATATTTTCATTGCCTCAGCTCCCCGGAGAGATGCATTGATCCTTGCCGAGCGCTGAAAGCCTGTTTCATGTATGAAGAAATCCCCTCCTAGCCCAAACATCAAAACATCTGAGTGTGAGTCCAGCTTTGCAGAATTATGCCGGGTTATTCCTGGACTATACACAAACTGGATGCTAAACACACACCGGGGCGTATGACTAACACATGTCGCTTCCTTCCTGCATGCTCTGGCAGCAAGTTCAATTGAAACAGGACTGTCTGAAAAATCCTGCCCCGAAAGGTCAGACACAGAGAGTGTCTCGGCCCTTCTGGAGTTTCACAGGGAATCTGGTATGAGGGAAAATTACGGCGAGCAAAAAGTGAAGCAGAAATGTGACCACAGCCCTGACCTCTGATTGAAAATGCCTCATTGCTAGCTCAACCACAGGCAGACAGACATGATTTAATCCAACTTTTTTACTCCTCTCGCTGCACAGAACTCGCTAGCTCTTTTGCTCCTCCTCGGGGGTATGAAACATTTTTTATCCACCCACGGTAGCCAAGGTACATACGCCACAACCACCAACTATGAATTTATTCAAGGTGTGCTTAGAACTTGGCCAATAAAACGCAAAGCGGTTTAAGGTGCCCTGGAACATTTTTACATCGCATGTCTGAGGAGTCGTACCTTTGCAGGCATTTGGAGAAGGGTACAAAGCCACACGTGCTGAGGAGCTCCCTAAACAAAGGCTCAGGAGAATTGGGAAGACCTGGACAGAGCTTCCCAGCCCCCCAGTAACTGGCGAGACCCAGCACAAAGCTACCCCCAGTCTTCCCACAAGTGACACGCTCGTGCTTAAGAGCAACAAACGTGAATAAGCAGGTCACCTCTCACCTTAGAGCAGCCTCCCCAGCTGATGGAGAGGCAGCAAGAGCAGTGAGAGCAGCCAATTTCCCATCCTTCGCCAGCGGGAGAGAAAGGTCTGAATCTCCCGAGTGCTCGGGAGAGGCGGCAGTGCAAGCAGCAGGCGGGCAGCACGGCTGAGAGGCACCAGCCTGAGCCTGGCAGCCTGGGATCAGAGGAGATTTGAGTGCTCTGTGAGCAAAAGCCAGCGTAAAGTTTTTGCCATTAACAACTTTCCTAGTATTGAGGTTTTTTGCTCTATTTTGCAGGACTTGTTGCTTTTGAGAAATGTACTGTATAGATTATCTCCCATATAAGCCCATCCATTTGCAAGCAACTGACAGCATCCAGGAAGCAAATGATTACAATTAAAGCAATCAAGCAAGCAAGCCCCTTCGTCGCGCTGAGACAAGTGGCACGAGAGAACTTACCTCTGTGTATGATATGGAAAGAACTGTTCGTCAGCTTGGGATCATCTCACTCCACCGAACAGGAGGACTGGAGCCATGTGACCACATTAAAAAAAAGGGGGGATAGAGAGGGAGGGAAAAAAAAGAGCGAGAGCGAGCGATCCCATTCATCTATAGATTGTTGAGGGTCGACATAATGAGTTCTGCAAACTGGACCAAGCAGCTCTGCAAGGCATTATTGCTAGTAAATAAATCACTTAGCAGGAGAAGAAAATGCATGTATAAATCTTCTGTCCTGGTAGAAGACATGTTTCACTAGCAACTACCTCCTGAATAACATGCCAAGAAAGCCAATAGAGAGAGTTTGTGAATGCATGTCCAAAGCTTCTTAGCAAACTGTCATATTGATCTAGCACAGCCTAAGGAAGCCTAAGAAGACTCAAGGAGTTTGGGCAAATGCTTGTATTAGTGTTCCCCTCCTCTTAAGAGTTTGCTGAGACGGCACTTCAGTGTTTCCCAAGTAGTGCACCTCCGACCCTGGCAATCCATCAAGTGAATGCAAATTGCGGACCAGACAAAACCAGGCAAACAGCAATGCTGCTTAATAATAATGTACTCCCAAAGAGAAGGACTTCCTCTACAATGATTGCTGTGTACACATTTAAACTAAACACCCAAACTTCTTATTAGCCTCATCATGATTTGTGTTTTTGTTCCCTTTGAAATGCTCCAAAGTAAATGGTACAAGTTTACTCAAGGCTAACCTCAAACAGTAGGCTTTCTGAACTGTGCAAACGAACAAAAGTTGGGCTATATATAGATGGCCCACGTTTATTATAAGTCCCTTTTGAAAACCAACACCCAGCAAAGTAGAGCTAAGGAGCATGTTTGAAAAGAAAATAATCTCGGTAATCACCACTCTCTCCACATTCGGCCTGACCAGGCCTAATTTGGTGGGGATTGTCCAGGACAAAGCCATGGGGCAGATTCCTTAAAGGTCCATCTCCAGCCATATAATTAGTGGGAGTCAGCTCGAGTCAGAGGAGAAGTTTTTCTTCTCATCTACACAAGGTGTTCCTGCTGCCCTAACTGTTGGTCTCTCAAAGCCTTTTACGTGTGGGGAAAGAAAAAAAAAAAAAAAAAAGAAGGAAAGAAAGAAAAAGGGCTCTGCAGTGCTTATTTATACATTGCATGTTAAACACTGAAAGTGGTCCCAAGAGCATGGGGTAGCCCAAAATATCTCAAAGCCAGGACTGACCTTCTGCGAAAGCACTTTTGATGTAGCTCTTAAGAAATGTGGTTATTACAGAGAGTTTGTTTTAAACTCCTTTTAATGGATCAACCAGACCTACATTGAGAAACTTACTAGATTATATTTAACCTTGTTAATTTAACTCAAGAATTAATGACTATATTCTAATGAGCTTTCCATGCATGGCTTTTCGCTTGGATTTGCAAAATCTCTTCTGTACAATGGAAGTTTTCCTACCTGCTATAATGGGAACATTACCAAAGTATCTAAGTGCTTAGGTTTGGCTCAATTTGGACTGTTGCTACTGGATTTTTTAGCTTAGAAAGGAAAAACACTGCCACACACATGCTGAGATTTGTATGGGCTCACAAGAAATCCGAATACATGAAGGAGAACAGAGCAAGTGCTGGCCTATATGCACTGGCAGTAGTGCTTCTCATCCAAGGGCATCAAAATCACTTTTCCATGGAGGTGGGCCAAACCCATGTTTGAATCATTGCCCTCAAAGACCCATTCCAAAACATGTGTAGAAGTCCTCTAAGGCTACCAAGGTGGAGCTGCAATAGCAAGCTGCTCCTTGTTAAAAAAAAAAAGAAAAAAGAAAAAAAAAAAGAGGCAAAACCACCCAAGTGCATTAAAAATCTATCAGTAGAAAAATGAATAAGCAAACCAGCAGGTACATCAGAATCCGGTTTCATTCCCCACATTCTCAGCCATTTTGTGCTTATTCTTGAGCATTATGGAAATCTTCAGTGATGAGCACTAATACTACAGTATGTCCAGTTGCCTGTGAAATGGTGCCCACTGGCACTTGCTGACATGATGGTATAAAAATACTCCGATACAGATCAAGACTGACACAGTGCATCCACAGAGCCATCACCCTGTGTTGCCAGACAAAAACACAGTGAGGTATCCACCAAAGCCTAGGTTTAAAGATAGTTTGTGATCGCTCCTTCCTGACCACTCGGTCCTACAAACTCACTGTAAGGATTGCTGGAGCCAGACATCGTAATGTTGCTGCAGAAGCACTGCCTGAGCCAAGAAAAAAAAAAAAAAAACAAAACCAAAAAACAACAGCAACAAAAACCCAGAAAGAAATTTGGCATCCTAGGATGATTCGAGCTGATTCCTAAGCAGTTGGGCCAAAAGCATCAGAGCTAATTATGAAATAGCAGGGCTTTGCCAATGCAGATCCTGAGGGTGGGTTTCAACATCATTTCTGTTCCTCTTTACATCATGAACAGCAAAACTGGCAACCTGTTGGTGACTTTGGGAAACACTACGCCAGGAATAAAATATGACCCAAATGACCATCATCCCTCAAACACACGACAGAGCAGAAGCAAGAAGAGGGCAGCCACAGCCTTGCTGTTGGCCCAAACTTCAGTCAACCCAAACATCACCCAGCTTCCTTGGGATGTGGCCGACAGTTTGGGCTGCTCCAGAAACCAGCCCAGCACGAGCTGGACCTGTGCTAGTGAGCAAGTTATTATATTCCTAGTGGGAACGTGCCAACATTTTCCTGGCCTTGACTTAATGGGTGTAAATGTGTTTACATGTCTTTGCTGCCACTAAGCTGTCTGAATACCACAGTTCCCAAGCAGGAAGCCATTGATGACTGGGTGTGAGCAAAATATAAAATAGCTTGTTCACACCATTCACTAGTACGAGGAG
Organism: Anser anser; assembly: GCF_964211835.1. Classification (NCBI taxonomy): domain Eukaryota; kingdom Metazoa; phylum Chordata; class Aves; order Anseriformes; family Anatidae; genus Anser; species Anser anser. Next base: position 14,259,534 of record NC_139726.1, on the reverse strand, counting down.
CACAGCAACCAAACTGTCTCGGAGAGCGCCTTAGAGGGAAGCCACACTCCAAATCTGTACCTTCTGTAGATCAGGTTGAAGAGGGTGTAATGGCCTCACCACACCCAGGGAAACATATCAAGAACATTTAAAGATATTCTGAAGGTCCAATTTGAGACTCTTCTGTTTTCAGACTGCTTGTACAAAGTCCTCATGCTAGTGTAATGTTCAGCATACCTGCTTCAAGCCAGACAACCTTCAATAATATGAATGCATTAAAATAGCAGATTTTCTGTTTAGTTCTGTTCATTTTGTTGATGTCCCTGACTTAAAAACCTCTATTGCTGAGCTGCTACCAGTGTCCTCATTCTGGCACAGCCATTTCAGACTGGGAGGTATCCAACAAACCAGTGCTTCATTTTCATTTCACTTTTTGACCAAAGTAGCCACAGAACCAGATCCACAGAATTATGGGATCACAAAATATCCTGAGTTGGAAGGGACCCACAAGAATCATTAAGTCCAGCTCCTGGCTCCACACAGGATTACCCAAAAAACAAATATATCTGAAAGCATTGTCCAAAGGCTTCTTGAACTCTGGCAGGCTCGGTGCTGTGACCACTTCCTTGGGGGGTCCGTCCCAGTGCCCGACCACCCTCTGGGTGAAGAGCCTTTCCCTAACCCCCAGCCTGACCCTCCCCTGTCCCAGCTCCATGCCGTTCCCTCGGGTCCTGTCGCTGTCCCCAGAGAGCAGAGCTCAGCGCCTGCCCCTCCGCTCCCCTCGTGAGGGAGCTGCAGGCCGCCATGAGGCCTCCCCTCGGCCTGCTCTGCTCTGGGCTGAACAAACTGAGGGACCTCAGCTGTTCCTCATACATCGTCCCTCTAGACCCTTCACCATCTTTTTAGCCCTCTTTTGGACTATCTCTAATAGTTTAATGTCCTGATATTGTGGCACACAAAACTGCACACAGTACTCAAAGTGAGGCCACAGGGCCCACCACAACACATTTCTTCGGTAGCTCTTGTGGCGGAGGTAGAAAGCACACGTTTGATCAAAACAGAGACGGAGGCCACAGACGTGATTTGCATTTGAGAGTTTGTCCTTGCTTACCTTGGACTCCTAGGAAAGGCTCAGTCTGAACTATTAAACATTCTGGGCTTGAAGAGACTTCACAAGCCTTCTGTGAGGGAGATTAAAATGTTTGCACAAATTACAAGTTAAACTCAATCTCTTCCCACATGTCGAAGTTTTAATTTTTTGCAAACACCCTAACGCATGGCTGCACTTAAGACTCTTGCAAATTAGATCTATGATACAAATTACAGTGCATTCTTTTAGAGTTAGTCTCTTTTTCAATACAAACAAACTAGCTGCTCTGTAACTAAGAAACCATCTCCTCCTTTCTCTCTCTCCCCCTCATTTTGTTGTAAGTTGCTGCCTAGAACTAATATCTGTGCAGAACTACCACAAAATTCTCCTATACATCAGAGAAATCAAAGTCATAAACTGAATTCAAAACAAGGACATAAACAAATAGAAAAGAACCACTGAAGGGGAATGAAACAACATTACTATTATTACTTCTAATTTGTGTTTCAGAAGCACTGAACAGGGGAAGGAAGGATGCCACCACAGTGTGTCATACTGAGCTTAGTAACAGAAGCTGTGGCATGAGAACCAAGAGAGTTCAACCTGTCCGTAACAACCCAGGGAAGAGCGCACAGTCCTTCTGCTGAGCAATTCACCTCTCCACATGGGCACCTCCACACCAGCACCAACCCAGAGCACCCTCCAGGTGCTACCAACAAACACCAACCTTCAGAGCCACCAACTGACCCCAGTTGGATGCATGCAGACATGAGCAAAACCATAGCCAAATTAATATCCTTGCTGCTGTTAATTATGATCAACATTTACTAAGATAGTCTGGCAGTCAACCAGAATGGACCCACCGTTGTACTAGATGCTTTGCCGTTTCTGCAGTGGGCCCCACTGAACAGAGCCTAGGCAGCCCCTTCCCCACATGCTTTGCTGGGGCTTTGGGGGCTGAAGGCACCCTGCAACTGACAGGAACTTTGCTGTGAGCTGCAGAAGCCCTCTGGCATCCTGGGCTCCCCCCAGAATGTGTAAGAGTGTGAGCAATGGCACAACAACTTGGCTAGCAAAGAGACAGAGGCAGTCGTTCCAAGGCAAAGCTCTCCCAAAACTCTGTGCTAGAGATTTGACCCAGAATCTACTGAAACCCAGAGCGGTGCAAGAAATGGGATGGTCTTTGCAAACTCAACTGATACAAACCATCGTCACATAAAGTCCCATTCATATTATGAATATATGAACAATGACTGAGCATCAGGAGTTATAGCTGAGTAAGGATTTCTGGGCTTGTCCCAGAACTGCTAATCGCTACAGAAAAAAATCCCACCTCACTTCACGTATGCAAATTGTAGCTTACAAGAGCATATAATTCCCATTATACCATTCAACACACATGCTGTGTATTTCTGCCAGCACCTGATGCTATGTTAAAACGCATTCAGTTGCAAACTATCACTCTCTGGACCCCTACTACATGAAATGAATAGACAAAGCATATAATTAGGGTCAAATTTCTATCTGATGGCCACTGAAAATATTTTGTTTGTTTTGGAAGGTTGCTGGGAGAGGGGCTGGGGCAGGGGGAGGGGGCTTTGGTTCAAAAACAATGTTTATTTTGAGCAGCCTGGGCGGAACTGCAAAGCATTTCAAGAGCAAAGAATATTTTCTTTGTTGAAATCTTTGAGCGAGCCTCATAGCATTGAACTGATGATAGGGTAACATTCCTCACTGCTAATTATAAGCAATGTATTAAATTTCATTCAATAGTAAAGTAGCGTAGAAACACAATGAAAAAACTACCGCACAGCTAAAATACCCCAAGTTGTTAATGAAAAGTAGCTGAAATAACATACTGGTTTGGCCAAATCTGCGAACATAAAAGATGCATTTGTATCAGAGAGGCGCATGGAAAAAAAAGATGACGACAATACTATTTCTGTGGAATACTAAACGATTAAAGGCAATAAAGATTTCAGTACAGCTGGGAGAACTTCTTATGGTCTCAGCTTTTACAAAGCATATCACATGAGCTCTGATAAAGAGTGTCTATATGAAAGAAAAGCATCCCTGACAGCAAAGATTCTCCTAGGAACATATACACACAGAATCCTGTGAAGCAGAACCCCCCCCTTAATACATACCACCAGTTCAGTTAAACAAAACAACTGGCTCAGTCTTTGGGCTAGAGGATACCTTTATGGCCATGAAAAAGAACAGCAATTTATGAGGAGAAAATTCTGATCTTGGAGAGGTGAATACAAACAAAGATTATGAGGCAGCTCTGGCCCCTGGAAACCCGGTAGCTCAGAGGGATGTTGAGGGATAAGTATTTCAGAGCAAAGTACAAAGACACCACCGCTCATCTCACCCACGAATCGGTCTCTGAATAAATGTTGCTGGGTTGTCTCAGAGGCATGCTGATTTCTAGCTGCTGTTTAATGGGACTACTTGTTACTACTCAACAGGAATACTTATAACACAGTTTTGCCCCTTGAGACTTGAACTATTCAAGTTTAGATAGATTTCAAGATGTAGTTTTTCATGTTCTTTGTCCTTAGTATGCCACTCCAGATTGGTACCCATAATCCATTGATACAGAACGTGCTAACACGCAAATAAAATTATTTCTGCCAAACTAAGACAGTTTTGTAGGTGACTGTATATTAATAGTAAAAAGTTGCATTCCTGTGCGGCAATATGACTGTACTCCACAATTGCTTAAGCCTCACAAATTCTTAGTAAGAGAATTCGTTTTCCTCTCTTTGTCTGATGGAGAAATAGAAATGCTTTTTCCTCTCCAAATTTGTCCAAAAGGTTTTTCCAGCTTGCCTTGGTAATTGGGAACACAATCCAAATTGTTCCCAATGCTCCTCTAGATCTAATATCGTGTTGCAAATAGGTCCTAGTCCAATGCTTATTGAAGCAGCTGTAAGTCCACAGCTATAACCTTATGCTCTAAGAGCTTTCCAGGGCACTCCTAAAGCATGCAAGCACAAAGCCGTAACCTGTGGTAAAACGAGGAGCTGAACTTAGGACCCCTGGCACTTGTCAGTCATGCTGTTCTTCTATCCACCAGGCAACTCCAGAACTAATATAGGGAAATAGTTGTAAATGACCCTTTTTTTTTTGTGGTAAGATAGCACTGCAGCAGATCAGGAATATCAGGACCAGTGACCAGTACCTGGGGACCCGCTGCAGCAAAGCACCCATCTGGGTACTCATGCTCAACAGGAAAGTACAGGTGAAATAAGGAGGGCTTCCAGAAAGTGAGCGAAGCGCACCATTTACACAGGTCATCCCACGCCTCCTGGGTGAAGGCCAGCACGGATCCTCACTGGATCAGTGGATCATGGATCCTCATGGAAATCAGTGAGTTGGTTACAACCTGGTCCATCTGCAGCAGCATGCCAGGCACCAGCTGCCTAGGCTGTCCCCCCGCACCTTCAGCATCCCCAGGTCATCTCATCGAACACAATCACACCCATCCCGACTCTCCAATGTCAACCCCTTCAGCAGGTGACACTGTGAGTGTGTGGCCCAGGTGCTACACCACACCACTGCTGTACCTTGTCAGGCTGCCAGCCAGAACAGCTCCAGCCCACTCCCAGCAAACAGGGAAGAGAAACATTGACGTAGCTCCATCAGAAGTGGATGTGCATTAATTGTGATGTGATAGCTGTTTCACTCGAGTTTGGATTAGGGAGATTACAACGCGTCTAATTACACAGTGAGCTCCAGAGTATGTAAACACAGCTCCCAAAAGTTTCTTGTATGAACTTGGGATGTTTTTTTCTCTGCATCTGCCAAAATGCTAGCTGTTGACAAACTAGTCCAAGTGCTACCAAAGCATCTTTCATGAGCTGACTGCATGCATCTGAACAGATACATACCTCATTAATGTGCTATATTTCAAGCTAGAGAGAACAATGTACGTCGAGAGACTATAAACCACAAGTACAAATGATCCAGGTCACCTATGATGAATATAACCAGCATTACATGAAACATGACACATGGGCTCTCTCTTCTTGGGGAAAAAAAAAAAAGGTACAAGAACAGAGACACAGGAGGGCTCTACCTTCTTATCTATTCTCTTCTAAAAGCTGACATAGCCAGGGAGACTTTTCAGAATTTTTTTTTCCTTACAGTTTTGTACACAGGATGCTTTCTCCTCCCACCAGACACCACCTGTCCTGCAGGAACATCAAAAGAAACAGAGCTTTAATCCAGATCAGTCTCTAAATCCAGGATTAGGCCAATGGCTAAACTAGAGAAAAGGGCTCAATTTGGGAAGCAGAGGACCTGAGCAAGGAACTCTTGCCCAGCTGTCCGTTTCTGCATCCTTGTGAGATGAAATTACATGATAAGAGCTTTTTCTGGCAAGAGCCTGGTTTGATCAGAACCAGAAACTCAGAAGATTGACCTAGGGCAGAAACCCCCGCTCTCTCTTGCAGGTATTGAGAGACTCTGGCTCTGATGAACTGCTTAAGCACTCCCTTAAACCAAAACATTTGACTAATTCTGCTGACTTAAATTTCAGCAGTTAATTTAAGTCCCTTGTTGAAGTGGAGGTCGAGTAGGTTTCAGTTCTGTGTGCTTTGCTTCATTCTGCACACTTTTCTGAATAAAGGAGCAATTTATAATTTTGATAAGTTTTCAGCTTGCAAGTACATCCAGAAAGGTGCAAGTGAAAAAAACACACAACAGTTCATAAATTACTATTATAGAAGGAATATACGACAAGCAATGCTCTCTGTATATTCATTAGCCCATGCCTACTTTGGAAACTAAATCTTGAGAGATTTTATAATTCATGCCTTCATGCTCATCAAAACCTTTTTTATAGCAATCACTTTTCTGACAGATTCCCCCCTCCCTTCATTTGAAGTAAGCAGAGTTATGGAACAGTCACACTACAAAAATACCTGCAAAGTAGCAGCTGCCCAGGAAAAGGCCTAGATATAATATGACTGCTGATTTTTGAACTGCTATGCATGCTGTGTATGCCTGGAAACATAACAAATGTGCACGGCTTGGCTTGTAGCACCTAATTTGCAATAATATTGAAGTCCCCCACAATAACTCATTTACTCTTATAATAAATATATAAAAAAAGACAAATTGCTACATTGAACATGCATTTTCTTCACTGCAAGTAGCTGCTACCCCAGGGAGAAAGCCCTGTGCTGCTAACTAATAGTAAATCCTTTGGAAAATCATGTGTCATAATGATGGACAACCAGGGAAAGGGTATTAAATAGATTTAGAGGTTAGATACTCTAACAAGAACAAAAGAGGCCTTTTGCAAGCTAGTACCAATCAGAGCTGGCTCATTGGTATGATTAGCACCAAGTCCAAAGAAAGTTTCCATTATGAGACAAGACAAGAGAGAGAATTTAACCAAAAAACTTTCTAGGAAGATCAGTTTGGGATAGGTCAAATCTCCCAAAAGATCAGATAACTTTTTGGTTTTCAGGAGACTTTAGGAGACATCACGGTCTCTTCAAACTACTTTTAGGTTGGGGTGCTTCTTGCTCCATCTTTTTTCTTTTATCTATTAGCATCTCGCAATCCAAAGCATATCTGAGCCAGAATGCATTATGATTATATGACCACAACAAAAAATACAGATGGTCTGAAAACACATCCAATGGACAGAAAAGAGAAGAGAAAAAGTGCATTACCTAGGAGCTGAAGCAACACAAGATAACAACATGACTTTGTTTCACCTTTAGAAAACTGCTCATATGCATAAATTTATCCACAAGGGTGATTTTTTTGGCAGGAGTGAGATCTAAATACCAGTCTTCTGCAGAACTGTACAGAAAGAAATGATCACATCCAGATCTGAACTTCAGATCCAGCCAGAATTTTGGCCTGAACGGATTTCCACCAGCACTTTCTAATTAGATTTGATACACTGGGGGTGTGGGAGCTTTAATTCATCATAAATGTCTCAAGTTTATTTCATTCAGAAGCAAGGAACAACCCAATCTTGACAGAAACAAAGGGAGAGAGTCTTTTAATTTGTATTTTTGTGGACTCCCTGGTATCTTTCATATCTGCAGAACACCCAGCTGTTCGCTGACTGGCTCCAAGTTTCTTCCTCCAGAACATTTTCTATTGTTTCAGATACATCAGCCCATAGTGATTTATCGCTATTTTGCGATCATTATCAGTTTACTATTTTAACCAATACACCATAAATCAAGAAGAAGAATGTTAGGTGGGACTTCGTAGTGTAGCTTTCATTCATTACCTGCAAAGATTATAGCCATTTCATAAAAACCAATATCAGAGAAAGAAGCTTATTGGCAAGGACCACTGAAATTCATTTCATGCTTCAAAAGTTTGTGATTGGTCTGGTAAGAAAAAAGCCTCAATTGTTGGAAATCATTTTTTCTTTTAAACCAGCAAACACCCAAGACTGAGCTATGTCAATTGTATGCTGCACTTTCTACTCAAATACAATGGAGACTATTCCATACCTGTCCTTGTAAAACCCACTGTGCTTACTATTCATGAACTGCTGGAAGAGAGATACATAAAAGGCAGGTCACCAATACATTACACTTACTGCTCTGCAGAGTGGTGGCACTCTGAAACCAGACTTTGGGAAAGTCAGCTGCACACTTGGCATAAGGGACTGGAGCATCTGTCATACGAGGAAAGACTGAGAGAGCCGGAACTGTTCAGCCTGAAGACGAGAAGGCTCATGGGGATTTGATCAATGTCTACAAGTTTCTGAAGAGAGGGTGTCAAGAGGACGGGGCCAGACTCTTCTCAGTGGTGCCCAGCAATAGGATGAGAGGCAACACACACAACTGAAGCACAGAAAGCTGCGTCTGAAGATGAGGAAAAAATTCTTTACTAGGAGTGTGACTGAGCACTGGAACAGGTTGCCCGGAAAGGTTGTGGAGTCTCCTTTTCTGGAGATTCTCAAAAGCTGTCTGAACATAATCCTGGGTAATGTGCTCTATGGGACCCTGCCTGAGTAGGGAGGTTGAACTAGATGATCTTCAGATGTCTGTTCCAACCTCAACCATTCTGTAATTCTGTGATGATGTTTCACACTCATATGGGGGATATTCATAAAGGGAACGATATGGGATCTATTTTCTATTTGTAAGTTGATTCAGGACCAAAACTAAAACCCTCCCCTGCATGAAAACTGAATGAATTTGGCCAAATTCACTTCATTAATGTTTGTCATACCTGGATGTCTGATGTCCTGCTTAGTTGTTGGTTCTTCTCCAGACTGCTGAGAAACATCTTGGGCTCATCCAAGCCTCTTCTTTCCACTCACTTCTCACAGGATCTCAAAATACACTGAGGACTATAAATCACCATCTATTGTCCTGGCCTAATAACCTGCTAACAATGCCCATTCTGTAATCGAGTCAGACCTTGTATCTACCTTGGTTGTCCCAGTCTGAAGACTTTTCTCTAGATTTTTTTAATCTTCCACGAGTTTGAGTGCTTGGACAAATCTATTGCAGTAATCACAGGGTCTCGATTAGCAGTTATCCACTCAGCCATCTCCAGTGTACAAGCACCAGCAGGGCCACGAGTCCCACCAGGGAGCTCATCAGGACAGGCAGTAGAGGAGGCTGGGACTGAGCCTTAGCCTTCCAAAACCTGGAGCTGAGCTCCCAACTGGGCCAGCCACCTTTTGCCAGAAGAAGGAGCCTGGGTCCACAGTCGTGTTTGGGTGGGGAAGGGTCTGGGCAGATCTCAGTCCCTGGGTGGGCATTGAGCAGCATCAGCAGAAGGCCGGGGAGGGTGAGACCTGCTCTCCAGCCCAACCCTGAATGCCATCTGACTCGGAGACCCTCTGTGAGGGGGTCTCTCTCACCTCCTCTCAGTGTACATCTATTGGGAGGTCTCATTAGTTGCATGTTGGGGAAGCACTTGGAGGGCTGACACACACAACTTTTAAACTTCTCTTCCTACTTTCTTCTTTTCCGAAGAGAATACTCTGAGCCATCTCTTCCTTAGCCTCCTCTCCATATCCAGACTCTCAGGAGCGTGCATCAAACTTGGGTTGCACAGAAAGCACAAACACACACTGCTAATTTACACTTTAAGAGGCAGAAGAGAAACCTTTCTCTTCGACTTACCATTTGTTACTCAAATGCCTTTCACCCTGTCACAGTTACTGGGGGAAAGCTGCTGAACTGGAGCCGTAGAGCTCCTGCACAAGGCTTCTTGATGTAGCGTATGGACTGAACATCAAGTGGACGGCTGTGCACAAAGGTGTGGTTACCATGAATCATTTATTACCCCAGCTAAAGCTTTAGGAACAACATTCACTAATGTAAAAGATAACTTGACTCTGGGAATACTGCTGTCACGCTGGCTGCATATTTTACAAGGGGAAAAGATTCCTTTAGGTCTGTTTGTTGCATTAACCCTTTCAAACCTGCAGTTTTACTGCAAGGGCAGTTTGATCTTTTATTTTCCTTGCAAGCAGAGAATACCAAACAGCACCCTGAGTTTTTATTTAAGTTTCTGTACAGTACACCCAACCATTTGAAAAGACTTGGGGGCCTAGAAAATGTTGGAAAAGAAAGCTCTCAGTGGAGGCAGGAGCAGCATATCTTTATTTCTGTCTGTATCCAATTGTGCAGCTACCTTGAAAACATTTGAGCCACGCTGCAAGATTATAAATAACAATAGTGGAAAACAGCACGTCCTGTCCTCTGTGCATCACCAGAACATAACCTGAGCCAGAATTTATCTAAGGGCAAGTATAAATGCAAAGCAGGAAAAATTTCCCTTATTCAACAAGAGATATTAAATTAATGATTCTCTAAGATGCTCCAGAATACTTCCTTAATCGCTCCCAGTTGGTGGTTTGATGTCAAGAAGAACCTTGTGCTCCGGTCAGTGCACCAGCATGGCACAGCGGTACATACCACGCATTCCCGGTGGGAGACCACTGCCAAACACACAGAATTTGTGCTTTTCTGTACATAAAGAGCAGCCAGATAACTTCAATCTGAATGACCTTACGTTGAGATTAAGAAGAACATGAGGGACTACTCCAATTCCATGTCTCTTTCTGACAGTCTGCACTGAGATTAATGCTAAACGGTTACCTATCTCTGTGAGAAGCAAAGAGCTTACAAATTTAAACACATAATATATACAATGCAACAGCCCAGCTAAAAGATGCCTGTTCTGCCTCTAGCTTCAATTTGGTGACCTTCCAAAATGCTAGATTGTTGTCACTGACCCCTCCAAAAGCTTGGATACTTACTTGCACTTCTTTGGCCCACAGAGTCTAAAGAAGTGAGAGAAGGGCCTCTCTTGCAGATTTTCAAGGCTTCTTCTAGCAAAAAGCAGAAATGCGGAAGCACCACAAATAGAATTAATTAAGTTTACTCAAGAAGAAGAACCTGGGCCAGGATTTTTCCTCTAAGTATTTCATCCTGCTTTCTAACACTGCATAGCTCTTGTTATCCACATTCCTCCTCCTCCCCTGAGGAAGGATCTTGCAGGAAGGACTTGAGGGAGAGGCAGCAGTGGGCACGGCGTGATGGCCGAGCCCCAGGGCCAGGAGCTGCTTGCCGAGGGCAGTGGATGCAGCAGACAGCTCTGCCTGCCTTACCTCAGCGGGCTCCTCAGCCAAGGGCTCCACCAAGCATCAGTGTCTGCCTTCTGCTCCAGCAAGCTTGGGTTCCCCCAGGCCACCTGCCCTCAGCCATCCCCAGGCCCTGCACGCCTCCCTCTGAACACGAATGGGCTTTTCTGACCACACGACTTACGTATATTCCGTTTTACATATATACCTCAGTGTGTCAGGAAGGGCTGAAAGACAAGCAGCTCTTCGCTGCCTTTGGTGAGAACATGATTTTGTCTCCACCATGCCAATCTACCCCCTCAAACGCTTTGGAAACTTTTCTCTCAGCCAGCCGGGCCCTGGGGGACGGTCCCTCAGAAACCTCCTCACAAGGGCTAAATGCTGAGCACCGCTGAATACTCATTTCTCCTTTGGGGCTACTCGACATACGCTGAGACACAGGGGCTTGGGCAGCGGGACACCGGAGCCAGGCACTGCCTCCTTGCCCCGTGGCACGCTGGCAAGCAGCGCTGCTCAGCCAGGCCGCGTACGGCCAAGCAGAAGAAAAGCCACGGTGGGAAGGTGCAGATCCTTCACCGGAACATCCCTCCCCTCCCCCTGCAGCCACCCCGAGCTCATTCCACACATCTATAATGAATCAGGCTCCAACTCATTAATAAAAAATGACAAGCCATCGTCTCATCGAATCCTCCACGCTGGAACGGCATGCAGATAAAACCCCCAGCTCTCTCTCCTCAATTCCTCTGTGGCCCGGCAGCTAATGAGACTATGAGATGGACAGGACAAAGTGAGCTGCAACTGCACAGAACGCAACTCGCGAGAGAAGGGGAAATAACCTTTTCATTACAGTCATATGACTTTAATTTTAATGCCTTTTTTTTTTTTAATCTATACTAACAAAATGGCAGGATCAGAGGCCTTGGTAGAGCCGCCACCCGGGTCACTGAGTTGTAGGAGCGTCACGAGACAAAGGAGTCGAGCTCTGCCATAGCAATGAGCTGCTCCCTGCTTCAGATCCCAAGATGTCCTGCGAGTCAACGTGATTCAGAAGTGCAAGATTTCTAAGCATTAACAAAAATCGGGTATTAGGAAAGTAAGGTAAAATAAGCAACCTAATGAGATTTGCAGACACCGACTCTCTCCAGGGAGTTTGCTGGGCACTTTGAGTCACAGACACTTTAATCATTGCTCCTAAACTCCTCTTCATCTACTACATCTCTGATCCACTGTCACAACACTCACAAAGCCACAAATCTTATGTTCTGCATTTCCAAGTGAGATGAGGGATCAACAAAAGGAAATGGTAAAACAAATTGCATTGTCTACCCAAAATTCAGAACTGCATCCAGCAACATCCTTATTTAATAATCTTGGGTTAGACAGTGGAGGAAATACAAATTACAGATCACAATTTCATATATACAGCACAAACTTCATTCTGCCTAGCATTCTTCATGGGAACTACAGCCGAAAATATTTTATGCAATTAGAGGGATAAATAGCAGTAGAGAGGGAGAGAGGAGAAGAGAGCCAGCCCAACAGCATCAGGAAGGGAAAGTTTCCATCCGAGAGGTGGAAGGGGACAGGAGGTGGACGGGGAAGGTCGGCAGTCGGCAATGAGGGGTGCAGGAGGCAACCCTCCCACAGAAACAGCATGGTCAGCTGGCGGTGCGACGTGTCCCTGTATCAGCCCCACTTCTAACTGCCGGCCCTGAGCTGCTGCCTTCCCCTTCTGCCTAACTTCGGTTTTAATCCCTTTAATTTGCACATGATGGAGATCTCTGTTACTGTGCTGTAGGTCTGTGGTTCAATCCCCACGGGTGGTAGCAAAGGAAACAGAAATATCATATTTGGGCATAGCGGAACTGGGGTTTTCAATTAGGAAAACAAAGAAATTTCACTTTGGCAAATCAGAAAAAAAAATGTTTTCTTGTACTAGACAAATGAGAAGATCAATTCAAGAGCTCCAAAGGAAATAAAAAAGTTTGGGCTGTCCAGACTATCTTGAATATATTAATACAGGCTTTAATTACATAATGACACACCATTTTTGTCCCCAGAGCCTTTGCCTTAACCTCAAGGGAATCACTTTACTAGGGCAGATGCTCAAGGAGGTAAATAAGGGAAGACGGTCATTAGAGTGGTACAAGCAGGAGGTGCAGCACTGCTCCAGCCATCAGAAGTAATATATGGCTAAGGACTGGTGGGCGGCTGGGATTTTTAACTCTAGGGTGATATACAACATTAGCTCATAGTTATTTGTAATGCGATAGTGCTATCTAAAGCTCCAGTAAAAACCATCTCTGCCCCCACTGTTTGCGAGAAGACGACCCCGGTCCAAAGACTCTGTGGTCACAGCAGATGACAAAATATGACTGGGGGACGGGGTGGAGTAAAATCACGATAACACTGAGATAATGAGAACTGGCGCTAAAAAGCTACGGTTAACATGTGCCAGCTGCTCTGCCGTTCCCAAGAACCTGGATCTGAGCTTAGCGATGCTACTGCTAGTTTGGTCCAGGCCAAATATATGGATGATTCAACAGGAAGGCCAGGAACTGCCCCGTATCCCAAACATCTTCGGCCAGCCCACCCCTACAGCAGGAATAATGAAGTCAGTTTTGCAAACAAAAGTTGTGCATCTGCCAGTTGCGATTGCAGATTGCACATTCCTGCACCACGACCAGACAACGGGAAAAAAAGCAGCGCGCTGTCCCGGGGTCAAGTATTCCTTTCTCTCTCTCTCCCTTGTGTGCTGTACACAGAGGGAAATTATGTTTGCTTTCTGGAAAATATTTATTCATTTGAGGCAAAAAAAAAAAAAAAAGAGCAGCAGCCTAGACCCTTCACATTTAAATAAAAAAAGCTCTAAGAATTAAGATCATCTCTTTAGAGACTTTTTTTTTTTTGGACTGTGAAGACTTATGCTTTTTGAGTGTGCAAAAATGCTGAATTGGCAGTGTGAACTGCCCACAAAACTCCCTACGGACCCCCTCCACACACACGATTTAAGGAGTATGAGCTTTCCCACAAAGAACAAGGATGTCTTCAAACTGGAGAAGTTAGGCACTTCAAATGCAGACCGAATAACAATTCTATTTTAATTTCACACACAGGTTCAGGTGTCCTTGCACATTTACAAACCAGTGTCTGTAGACCAGTGTACCAGAGAGCTGTGCCTGATGGTAGCCCCAGCCTGGCTTCTACCTAGCTTTACTTTTTTTTTTTTTTTGTCTGCTGTTAGTATTTTCAGCCAAAAGTGATATGAACAAATAAACATCCCCTGAAACATGCAGCTCCAGGCGAGACTCCAGCAGCAGCCCCTGCCTTGCACCAAACCAAGGGGACGAACCAAGGTTTAATGTCCAGAAATGGTATATGGGGATATTGGTGTCCAGGTCCTAAAACACAGGCTCTCTAGGCCACAAGCAACTCACATACACTTTTTCTATAAAAAAGTATATGGGATTTTTGCAGAAACAAGTTCTTCATGTCCATCATGTTGCAACAGCACTGCAGCTATAGGAGGTCTAAGATTGGGGTCTCTCTGCACCATGAGTAAACATCACTCCCATTGCACAAAGCAGCAAAGGAACACGAAGGGTGGATGTTTCTGAAGCACTCAGTGCTAATTCGACTTGCTTTTCACTTCTTTCCTTCTCTCCCCATGCTTTTATCTGGGACTTCTACTGTCATATTTTTTTTCAAACAGCAAGAGTTGAGCCGCTGCCACGTGCTTTAGAAAATACCAGCCATAATAACTCGCTCCAAACAACATGATTAGTTTGTGACAGACCATAGCTCTCGAGTCCTGGCCCAGTGTTTCAAAACAAAACACAAACAAACAAACAAACAAAAACAAATAATAATAATAAAAAAAAACAACACATTTTTCCCTAAGCCCAAGCAGTTTGTGTGGTTCCCACAGGTGACCGGGGCAGTTTGAGCAGGGCTGCTCTACCACCATTGGACACAGTGGCCATCCCCAGGAGCCACCCCATACCCTGCCCATGGCAATGATGAGATGGGCGAGCGCTGATACATGGGTGATACCAGGACTGATGGGGAAAGAACCATGCAAAAGCCAGGAGAGAAAGGGGAAACTGTGGCTCAACTGGGGAGAACTTACTTTGAGGTTGCTCATCTCCACCAAGCTCTGCCCCGTGGGGACAGGAGCGATGTCTGGGCACCACCAGGGCCACCACGTTGCTTGGCAGTGTCCAACGCCACCACTGAATGCAGCCTCAAGGCTTCTGGGGGGCATCAAAATGGCCCTTGGCTTGCTGCCTGCCACATCGGGCTGGTGCTTAGGGAAGCCAGCAGAGCCAGCGAGAGGTTCAAACACTGTCCTGTCCAGCCGCGCCGGCTTTGGGACTTGCAGGTGTGCGTTACTTCTGCCACGACCATTATAAAGGACAGTCCTCACCAAAGGAGTGCCAGAAGTTGCATGAAGTTTGGAGAGGCATGGGAATAACCCCTCCTTGCGCAGGGCAGCAGCCCTGGAGCGTGGGAGGGATATGCAGAGGAGGAAGGAGAGAAACATGCTCCTGACCAACTTGTCTGTTTCAGGCAATTCACTCCCTCCTTCAAATCCCACACTTGTGGCACAAGGAGGCAAAAAACAAACAGTAGGAAAAATAAAAAAAAAAAAAGAGCTGCATTTTGTATACAGAATTCCTAGGTTTCAGCTTCTCGGACTCACTTTTTTTTTCTTCTACAAAATCAAGTATGTGAATCTTAATGTGTTGTACAGAGGGAATTCAAAGCCCCTTCTTTACCCGCTAAACTTGATCTGAGGCTCCACTTGACAATGTTGATAAATACGTTGTGCTGCATTATTCATGCCCCTTCCCTTCCCGCTTCTGCCTGGGAAGCGGCAGCCGCTGCTGGTGCAAAGTTGCGAGCAGAGAGCCCTGCCCTGCACAAATACCTGCAGTAAATACAGGACAAACAACATGCGATGCACGGCGACATCTGCCGCCTCTCCTGCTCCCCGTGCTCGGCTCTCGGCACGGCAGCCGCTGGAGGGGGGTCTGGGGAGGGGGCTTGCAGGCTCTGCAGCTGGAAGCCACCATGCAGGGCTTGGGCTGCAGCTGCATCGAATAAACCGCTTGGATAAGGACAGAAAACACCCCAGCACTAAAAACATCTGAGAGCTGAAATTCTGCTGATGAGCGTCAGGAGATCAGCGGTTTACAATGTGAGCAACATTCCTTCAGCTACTCATCATCATCGTAATCATCATTATAAATCTTGGCAACCAGCAAAAAGCATCCATTGTTTCTATCCCTTATTTCTTTCCCCTCCAGATCTGCAGACTTAGTGACGAGGATATTTTGTTGTGGTTTAATCCTCAGTGGTTTATCCAGGCTACGTAGGGGACCACCTCCGATGAAGACACTTTGCTGCAGAAGTGCAGTACGAGCAGTCGTGCTTAGTGGCCAAATAGGGAGAAGCACAAACTTTGGTTTCTTCTCTTCCAAGGCCAGCGAAGGGGCTGATACTCAGAGTTTCCAGGTTCTTCCTCTGACGTCAAAGACCTTAACCTCTCTGAGCCTCAGTCTCCCTGTTTGTCCACCACCACCAGTGTGACCCAAACAGGCTTTATATGGTTTCAGTAAAGCTTTTGTGCCCAGCTGCATGGAAATACTATCTCATCTAAGGCCTTTCCACTACAGCATGCATCTTGCTCCAACAGGCAAAGCCATTAAGTCCCAAAGAAAACCAGAGTCAAGTCACGTGTACACTTCCCTTGCACTAGTCAGGGATCCACCAAGATTTCAGGCTACTTAAAGAGAATAAACCATGAAAATGCAGGTTTGCACACACATACACTTTCTGTAGGGAGAAGCCTTGACAGTGGTGAGCAGTGGTGAGTCATGACAGCATCTGACCCCTGAGCCCGTGAAGCTGAGATGATGCTACATTGCTGTTAAATGAGGCAACATCACAAGAGTCGCACAAAATACGTGCGGTGCTGTCAGGTTGCAACGCTCGGGATACATTAGGACTTGCGGAGCTGTAATAGGGAAGGCCTGCAAAAGCAGAGGTATCCTGGAAAGGTGCAGCAGAACACAACCCTTAATGCAATCTAGGAAGCAGCAAAAGCCTCAAGAACAGCACTGTCCCACCAGAACAACATCCCCGTGGCTGCTTGCCCCGAATGATACATTTCTGCTGCACAAGTGTTTGGAAGAAGCCAACAAAAAAGGAGTCCAGGGTGACAGGAGATTCCTGTAGTCCCTTTTAACAGCTTAAAGATTCCCCCTACTACGTCTATTATATTCTTGTAACTAATACTTGACACAGCTGCCAATTTGATCCTTATTAAAACGAACTGTGTGTGTTCATTTCTCGTAGGAACACTGGTGTCTGAATTCTGGGAACCAACTGAGATTTGGGAGGCTCTGTGGCTTGGGGCAAAGAGCTCTTTTTAAAGAGCTTTGCCAAGTCAGGACTGTGAATGGTTTTCCCCACTTATAGCCTCCAGACCTTTATTATGCTTGGGCTGCAACATGTACCCAGCTCCACCTCCGCCAGACCAAAGCTGCTACTTTGCCTATGAGTCATAGCAGGCAGAAATGCACATCCTCTGCTCCATACCTGGCCTGGGATAAACTTACCTTCAGTTCAGAGGCTCCTGATAGGGAAAGGATGAGATATGAGACTTTTGAAGCCGGGTGGAGGAGCTGTTCTGCTTGCTTCTCGCCATGAGACTGCCGACTTCCCAGGCTAAGTGCCCGTTCTTTACACTATTAATTGCTATTTGCTCTCCAACCCACTACCACAAATGCATCACTCCCTTCGTTTGCTCAGCACATCCTAACCCAATACCCACGGGACAGCCGGGGCGAGCTGCATTTGGTGTGGGCAGCAAGACTGAGTGTAGTGGCTGGGCCGTGGGACGGCTAATTCGCCACCTGGCTGGAGTGGGTTTTGCAACCTGTGCTTGGCCCCGGGCTGCTGCAGTTCAGCTGCTGCTCTTATCTGAACAACAGGTTTAGAAGCTAAACTCAGGAATCTCTGTGTTACCTGGTGGTTGCTTAGTCATTACATTTTTCCTTACAGCTCGTGTTCTTCTGGCCTGGTTTTTGCCTGAAGCCCCGGTTTCTCTGGTCGGCACATCTAGTCGGAGCTGTCGTATCCGTCATCTCACAGAGCACGTCAGGCCCTTCCCAGGACAGAGCACTTGAAAGGGATGTGTCTGCGCCGCAGAGCCCTGACCGAGATCTGATTCATCCCCAAACCCAGTGGTGTTGGGATCTCTGGGTGTTTGGCTCCAGGCCATCCCCTTATTAAATACAATTACAAACTGGTGCTTTTACCACCAGAAGAAGTTTGTACTTGTTAGATCAGGAAAAAAATATACATATTGGAATACATTTCTCCTGATCTGACATGTACGAACATTACCTATGCACCCAAACACACGCACGCATACATATATTAGCCTACAATAGATACTGCCTTCCCCAGTGCTCAGACCCTGAAACCCGACGATTTCCTCCTCGAGTGACGTTTTATTTGGTCTAACAAACTGCAGACAGCCATAATCAGTTGCAATAAATGCATCCTGCAGAGTCTGGAGAGGGGAAGGTGACACGTTTAAGCATCAGTTATTTGTCAATATGCTCCTCGGAGCTGGCTGGGAAACCAGCCGTGTATGTCTCCCCCCGGGCACTTTGGGACAGGCTTGGACGCTATTCTCCCTGCAAACCATCATCGCATCCTGGAAACACTCCTGCTAAATCAATACAGGTATTCAAAGTGTAATTAGCCCGAGTGAGGGGATATGACTGTCCTCCTTTATAAACACCAGCTAATTAATTTTCAGTGTCCCTACAGAGACAGGCAATGTGATGACCATTATCTGAAACATATAACAAGAACGTTACTGTTATTAAACCCAGAGCCTGAAAAAGAATGGGAAAAGCCCCGCTAAGGAGATATACATCAACACTAGACTACCCCTACGGTTTAAATACTCAGTTAACAAACCTCACAGACGAACATTTACTTTACTAGTGCCAAAAATAACCCTAAATTCAGTACCAAAAATTCTCATTCTGTTAATGTGTATGGATTTTCTATGCAGTCCTTGGCATCCTCCTGTTCTCCTCCCCTCCCATTGAGCACTTTGTGTGCAAAGTAACTGATAGTAAACTGGAACATCCCTTGAAATACTTTGAAAGCCTGTTGTGGTGCTCACAGGGCTCTACGCTATGTAAAAGCCACATAAAACAGAGCAGCAGTATCTTTGCGGCAAGGCTTGGCATATCTGTGTATACTGAATCAACATAATTATTTAGAATCCATCTCTCCCGTGTAATTTCTTTATCCTGCTATTGTGTTGCAAAGAAAGAAAACCATGAAGAACTGATCATCCATGCAACCTCCCTCTTGAGTTGTTTTTTTTTTTTTTTGAAGTTAAAAAAATTCCTGGTTGTAACGGGGGCAATCTGCAAATGGGAAACCGTGAGCTTTGAAAAAAGCACAATCAGAAGCAAAAATGGCTGTTAAAATGCAACATGGAAATCTCAACTGGGAATCGAAATGGTCAGCTGTAACGCACCACGCGCTACCTCCTCCAAATGTGAGAGATTTTGACACATGGTTCCTCAGTGGAGCCCTTTGCCATAAGAAACTGGCGTGGCCAAGAATTTAGCACAGGTCAGAGAAGACCTCAGCACCTGTACAGACATCAACATTACCGAACAACGAAAAAACAAGTTAAAAGATGAGCTTTGGAAAGGGAGAAGTTTACTTTGTTGGCTCTGAGGCAAGGTCTTGTGCATCTCTTCTCTGAAGGAGGTAGCTCATGGTAGCAGGTTGAGCTGCTGAACCGTTAATTCCTAAGCCTCAGAAGGACTGGGAAAATGAGGAAATCACATCCTGTCAAAAGTGAGGAGTCTCATCATGGGGAAAAAGAAGCCAAAGAGGAAATCACAGTTCAAAATAGTCAAATAAATAAATAAACGAAAGCAGAGATCTCACACTGGCAACTGCATAAGCTCCTTCACAGCCATTTGCTTCCAATCATTCCCTCACAATCAGTGAACAGAGGACTAACTTTTATTAAAACAGATTTGTTATTCATTAAGAGAAATAAATACACAAGTAGAATAATTGGCAAGTCGCACGCGTTTGTAGTTACAATGCAAATTCTCAAAAGGCACCTCCACTGCAGAAAACGAACTGGATTTTTCATTGTAAAAATACTACATGTACGTATCTCAATGTCAACCATCTAGGCACATTTTGCATAACAAGAGCCACGCAGATAAACCATGAACTCTTTGCAAGACAAGTTTCTATGCAGCCATTAAATGCAAATGGTTACTATGCAATCTCCCATGGAAATCAAATGAATATAATAAAAATAGTTTCACATGTGCATAATATGGCGTACAGATGCTCCTTATACAACATGAAGAGCAGTTACAGTATAACTCATCTACGATGATAATCGCTTCTTTCTTAAGGCCTGGAATCCCGACCAGAAGTGCACATGTAATTGCACGCCTGCTTTTGCATATGCAACTGCTGTCGCTGCAAGCATAAATTAAATATGTATATTGCTACATAAAAAAACTAGTCATTTACTGACATGAATTCTCTCGAGCTCTTTCCAACTTCTCAACTATCTGACTGGACTTTTGGCATGGTGCTAACAAAGCCTGCTTTTACACTCTCCATTTATTTACTGCGTGTAAGAAGAAGGAAACACCCACGCTTAACTGCCAGCAACTCTAGGAAATTGCAAAGATGAAGTGCAAAATCAGTTATAACCTCGTAACATTTCTTTTTTACATTTACATACTCATTCAGCCCAACTCATGTATTCAACTTCAGCTTTGAGCACATGCTTAAATATCACGGAGCTCAGCAGGGACACCAGCAAAGCGCATACAGGAGCACAGCGCTGATGCTTATGGGGTAGGGATATGGTGAAGGCGCTTGGAGCCCTGCAGAGGAGAGCAAAGGGAAGCAGGACCATCTGCAGGCAGCCAGGATCAGCCCTGCCTCCACCCTGGGGAGGCTCAGCCCCCAGCCCCTGCCCTGCCCGGGCAGTACTGGTGGGAGATGCCAGCTCATCCCTCATCCCTGCTGTGCACGTAGAAGGGGGGCTGCGATTGCCTCTTTGAGCCAGCCTGTGTACCAGACATGTTGTGTCATACTGTCTGGGCAACCACCGAGTGACAAAACGGGCTAACTTTTGAAGAAAATGGGGCTGGTAAGGAGGAAAGCAAACTTGACCGTGAGCAACCCCACTGATGGCAGAAACAGTCTGACACCCCAAACGGAGTAAACTTTCTGCCACCCTTTCTTAGGTTGAAACAAACTTTCAGGCTGATTCTTACTCTGGCTTGGTAGCATGTCCTGGTCCTAGCAGGAGACAACACGCCCACAGCATGGAGCAGGACTGGTGGCCAGTGCACACACACACGGCACATGGAGCTTTAGCAAAATACTTCCAGTAGAAAAAAAGGCAGAATCCATCTCTCTCTCCATGACATAGTACAAAAAACGTGCACAATACTGCATATTTAATTGCACTTTTAAAAAACACTTATTGGACATGATGTCTAAAAAGAAAGGGAGAAGAACAAACCACCCATGCCTTTTAAGTAATGGGGTGCTGAGGAATGGTGTTTAATAAAATTTGCTGATACATCCTTGCCAAACCTGCAATAAGGATAAATCCTCTACAAAGAATAAAAGGTCTATTTCCACAGGAGAAATTGAGTTATCTGTGCTCTGAATACCACTGGAAACTTTTGAAATCCAACCCTTGTGTACTACAGCCAGATGCCAAACTTCACAAGTCTTGTAGTAAGCTCTTGCCAAACTACCCAAGAATCAAACCAGCAACAAGCTCTGCTAGCCATGGCTGTTGATTGTAACCATGTACAATTAATATAAGAATAATAAAAATAACAAAGATTGCATGAGTGTTTAGTTATTCTTTTCTTATTCCCTTCCCTTAACCAGTGTTGTAGGAGCCTAAAGACCCCAAAACTTTCTAACACTCAGGAAGCTTCTGCAAAGTCACGGTGTCCTTCCAGTGTTCACCAAGTCAGAAATCTCATGGAAGCAGGAAACAATTGAGGAAATGATTCCTCAATTAGTAGACTAGATGGACCTGCGAGTCCTTAGTTTTCTTCATGGATTTGCCAAAATCAGCTTTAACGAAGAGCAGCTTTTCTGCTTCCCCCTTTTATTTATGTGCAGAACACGAACACTTCTCTACCTCAAAGGACTTGATTTTCTAAAACACTTTGAAATCCTCAAAAACAACTATAAAACCAGTTATCTTGACGGAGATCGGGACAGGAAAAAGGGTAAAGAAGGAACCCTACTGGGTGAGTTTGATAGGACCATGTGTGTGACCTCCGCGGTACTGCACGGGATTTAGTGTCTCAGGGCATCAGTCTCAAAGAAGTCAGTGTGGCTGCCTGTCAGCAGCACTAAATCGTTTTGTTTTAATTTTTTAAAGGAACAATAGAAAGTGGAGAAGAATTAATCGCAGCAAAGCAATCAGATTAAAAATCATTTGCAACTAGAGAAATAATATTTTAACAACTGTGGAATAAGGGAAACCCACTTTGTAGCTTAACCAGATCAGTTCCATCTGTTATTTTAAGGGGTGAAGCCTGAACTGGGAAATCTGTGTCACACAGAGGCCGGCAGGTTTGTGAACTCTATCGGGAGCTGCTTAACAGTTGGTCTTAATCGTTTTCCAAGGCACAAAGCTGAGATCAAGATGAATCTGTTTCCCACATTGTTTCCTCCCAACAGGGTTGGATTTCAGATTTGCCTGGATTAGAGTAAAGCCACCGGAATTCCCCACCTGGACATTAAGAAGGTTGGAGGCCTTGATTTCAAAGGCAAGTGGTATGCAGTAATCCACCCTGGCCCCATGGGACTACAACTTTCATTTCTAATCAGAGAATTGTCTTTGCTTTGTGCAAAACATTTTTATTTTTTTTTTGAAAGAAGAGGGAGATTTTATTACATCTTTCCTTTACTCTACCATTTCCTTTTTGAGCCAACAGAATTTTAGCCCAATACTAGTGAATTAAAGGCAGAATCATTAGTTCACCTCTTCCAGAGAAATCAGTAACAAGACCGAGATTTTTAAATCCCAAACTGCTCTTCTGCCTCACCCTGAATTAGCTCATATGTTACTTTTTCACATAATCAGCCTGGACTCAGGGTCTGTGCCCCTCCTCTTGCAAAGCCAAAAAAGTCACTGCACGCGTAAATCTCTGTGCATAAACCTTCATGTGCCCTTCCCCCTCTAGATGACGGGTTCAGGCTGGACCGGTCTGATCTGCAAAGCACCGCTGGTCTCCTCAGCACCCTCTCAGGGAGATGGGTCTTGATCACTTTCCCCTCGCACCCTGCTCCAACCCTCCCAGCTCCTCAAGCCCTGAGCAGAGACAGATGCACTGGCCAAAGAAAAAAGCTTTAAAAAAGAAAAAAAAAAAAAAAAGGAGAGCAAGAAAACATCAGTTTCCTGCGTAGTCTGTGCTGGTCTGTGGAATGGGTTTCAGCTCCGGTAGGAACCCTCCTGCTGGTATAAACTGTACTCTCCACTGGAGGAGTTTGTTGACGCAGATGAGGCTGGAGAGGCCTCTCTGAGACGATATAAATGCCAAGCTTTGACCAAGGGGATTTTCTTTCAGCAGTCCTGCAAGAAGAAAGGGGGTCACACCAAAACAACAGCACCAAAACTGTACTTCTGCCACCACCTACAGGGCCCAGCAGGACCCCCTGATGTGAGCGTGTCCCATGGGAGCTGAGGACATGTTCTGGAGAAGTCCAGGTGTTTGTCTTAGCAAACTCCAGCCCATCTCAATGTTTATCCACTGAGCTCCAGCTTCCATCAGCTCCCCAAGAGAGTTTACCATGCCAAAGATTTTCCTGTTCCCTGTTCCGGGCAGTCAGTTTCAGTTCATTTTAATTGACTTCATAGGAAGAGCTTTGATTTTGACCCCTGCAAAGAAGCGCCTCTAATGAGAGAAACAAGGCAACACCGTTTGCATCACCCGCATGGCTGGGAGGAGTATTCAAATATTATCAACTCGAATCTGGAGGACTGAGATGGTTACACAAGTCATCTCAGATGAGCCCTGATAGGATCTTTTCATTTCCCTCTTCCCAAAGCCAGGTGCTGCTGGCTCGCTGACAGGCAGAGGCAGCGTGGCTTGGGACCGCTCAGAGTCACAGCTGCCACAGCTACCCCCGCGCCGCCTCGCATCAGGTTATCCGTTATCAATCCACTCCAGGGGCTCGAGGATTTACAACAGGCATTTAAGCCGTCACCCAGCTCCGTCTGCCTTAAACATCACTCTCTCGAGTGCGGCACTTCAGGACGCTGATGACAGACGAGCCACTTGGGCTGCTGCGCACCGAGGCATCAGCCATGGGCTGCCCTGAGCCACCCTAACCAGAGCTTTCATTTACCCTAGCTGTTGGGAAGGGCAGAGAGAGTAAAAAGCTTAAAAAGCTGGGTATTTCCTCCAAATCTCTCCATCTGCGCTGTTAGAGTGTAAGGTTGGACACTTACAGGTCAAGAGGCAATTCCTGAAGTTACCGCATGAAGCGGCCATTTCCCTCGCTTGGCTGCAAAACAGCAGTCCCGTTTTACATCAGCGTAGGCAATGAGACTTAAAGAAGATGCAGGAGTGGGTATTGTTACATAGCAATGGAACATCGCAATTTGGAGACAATCTTGCATTCACAGAAAAAAAGAAGAACCATATCCCTGGATTTAGAACAATAAGAGAAGACAAAAACCACTGACTGACTGCTCTCCCGAACAAGGCAGGGGTTCGCCTCATTAGACCCAACCCTATGTGAGGTACCACACAACAGGGTAGCAATCCAAAGTGCTAAATATACAATCACAATCGTTCCACAATTGAAGAAAAAATCCTTACAACATGATGATGTTTGAAGGTTTTATACGAACACATTTTTATCTGTCTGACAGCATGTGTTTTCAATACAGACATATTTGGGCCTGCACGTTGCTATTTTAGTGCTAACATTTACAAGTTTATTTGCTGAAGGCAATTTTTAAAGACATTTTGTCAGTGGCCAAGTCCAGCTCCCATTGAAGTTAACTGGAAGACTCCCACTGACCTCAATAGGAAACAGCTCAGACGGTCAGGGCCGGATTCTGAGCTGCCACAGGTTGAGGATACAATTCTTGGAGTGAAATGGGTTTCAGTAAGCCCAGAAGAAGAACACCACCATAGGAAATAACAGTGTTATCCATTAATAAACATATTAGGAGATGGTACCATGTAATTTCTCCTGTGGCTGAGCCAGCATGACAGATCTCCACCCCTACGCCACATCTCACCTCCAGCTTTTGCCAATGAGTTGGTTTGTAGGGCTGTGCACTAATGCTTGCGCACACCAAAGCTGAGTATGAACAAAAAATTACAGGAAAAAAAATGCAGAGAAGGGAGGATGTTTTCAGCAAGCCAAAGTGGTGTGAAATTACAAGAATTACTCTCATCCTTATAGTCGAGCATAGACAAAAGTGCCTGGAGAATCCCAGCTTTGCTCTCGTCTTTCAGACAATTATTTTCCTCTAGTTCATCACAACTCAGAAATTTTTGTTTAATAGCTTCTAATATTGCTACCATTCTGTAGCTGTACTTCCTTCATTTGACTGCAGAAAGAGCTTAAAAAAAATCCTTGCAGACAGTTTTTTTCTCTTTTTCTTGTTATAAAGTCTACACATGCTACAAGGGCACAGGGGATGGAAAAAGTATTTAATTAGTATTTCCAGAAATATCCTCGCCTAACCCATAATGAGGTCATGCCAGATCATAATCCTCCTCAAATACAAGAGACAAAGTGATTTCCTTTCATACGACATCCTTTTTTTGGTGCAGCATTGACAGCTTTTCTGTGGTTTCAAAGGAAAAATAAAATCGAGTCAGTCTGAGCAGGAGAAGTCCAGAAACGCCTAATACATCTTCCTGTGAGAGGAATTCAGCAGGCTGTACCTCAGCGAAGACATGGGTGAAATTTAATACGACCAGGAAAAAAAAAAAAAAAAAAATCACACCAAAATCACAGCTCCGATCTACGTGTGCCCAACTGAAACCCTTTGAACTGGCTGCTCAAATAATATTTCTCTTAAATCACACGGCGGCGTGTTTGGGCTACCTTTGTCTATTTCTCCTGGACACAGGAACTGACCTTGACTCCTGGGTGGACCCTGGAAATCTTGGAGCGCCACTGATGCCACCGCCTTGCCAGGGCTTGGCTCAGGCTCACACCGCAGAGCTGTGCTACCGAGGTCCCAACCCTCTCGTTGCAAGCCATCCTCCCTTGGAGCTTCCAGCAGCCACAGCACGGCTGGGTTTTGAAGACTCTCCACAAAAAAGACCAGCCCTCATGTGGTCCCTCTTGGGTATGGGGGTAGGGAGGAAAGGAGGCTTTGAGGTGAGGAAACACTGAGACCAGGGAATCTGTTCTCCTTGCAACACATTTCACCAACTTTCATTAATTGCTCCTTGTGATAAGTTCAATAGCTTGTGCAGGGCAGAAATTGTAACTTGGAAAAAAACATTGAATATCATCGGAAGACATCTATACCTGCTCACATAGTGGCTTATCCCAGTATATGTTCAACTCTACTGCTAAATTCAGGCAGGGACCAAAGCTCAGGTGGACACCCTAGTTTAGCTTGCAGCTGGCAACAGCTCATCAACTTCCTGCAGTGGTGTGGCCCAGCAAGTGCAAAGCATTTTCCCTCCTTTAATTCTCCAGGATTAAAATAAATCAGAGAGAGGACATTATCCACTTTATTTGCCTGCTTCTGCAAGCATACCCATGTGCTATTTCACTACAGAAACCACTGGGCAACGTTGATTTACCGGCCAGTCTCAGGAAGGCAGTGGTTCTCCACCCTGCTCTCCCATCCCCCAGTTTATTGTCGAGATCTTGGAACATCAAGTACAGAGTGTGAAGTAATTTAATGGCGGGGGGACTTTTCACCCTCCTTCTCTATCCCAATATGACTAAATTTATTGATTTTGGATTGCTGTAAATTATAATGTAATTATCCTGCTGCACAAGCAGCTTCCCATTCCAGAAATTAAAAAGCAATTCAGGTAAATGATCTTTAGCTATCGTGGTGCATCCCTGCAGAACTCATTAAGTTGGGGGATTAGATGGCACACCAAAACTCTTACAGGGCGGATGACATTGAAAACTACCGTGCCTGAAAATAAAGAACTTCCTCAGGAAGATAACAGGGGCAAAGCTGCTGGTGTGGCTTTTTTTTTTTTTTTCTTTTTCTTTCCTGACAACTTTGAAATGCTATCGACTTGTACCTCTCCTAGGATTTCTAATACTTGCTTATTGACCCTTTTTAAAAATAAACACCCTTCCTTTGAGACAGGAATGCTGTTAAGTGGGAAAATTTAAGAAATGGACATCTTCACACCACCACCCGTGGAACCTGTTATTTGATCCCGTTGGATCTCAGGTGGAAAAACAGCTCACGCACATTGGAGTCTACATGTACTGTCTGAGCAGGAAGCGGCCAAGTGGCACTGAAGAAAGCTCATCCCATATTTCTAGCTAGTTAAGGTTAAGCTTGCAGCTTTCCCTAAAGAAAGAGCTACCTAGTGGGATCTCTCAAAGATCAATAGCTGATTGTAGTCACAGAAGGTATTGCTACACATGCCTTTTGCCAGCAAAACTGTTCCCAACCCTTCCGTCTCACCCAAAGGTGAAGTTTTGCCTCCGTAAAGTTTCCTGCTCCCAGTTCAATCAGTTACAGCATTTCCCACTTGCTGCCTGATGCTGCTGTGATGCTGCAAAACAGCCATCAGCAGCCTTCACACCGAAGGCAGCTACAGTCGGTGGCAGATGAAAGGATACGTGCGTGTGTAGTTTGCACATCATTAAGTTCGTAAAATGCTTTGAGGATGAAATGTGCTACATAAATATAACAGGTTATTAAATTTCTTGGTGCCGTTTCCTTCATCGGACTCTGCAGTGGTCGTCGCTGGTTTGTGCCTAAACCTGCTACTGCTATTAAAAAAAAAAAAAAGCTTTCTGGCTTTTGGCTTCCCAAGGGATTTGATCCTTGCCCCCAGCCGACGAGCCTTTCACACCTTCTCGCTGGCCCCGCACAGCTGCTGTGCAGACGCGGGGCACGGGGGTCCCGCTGGCTTCGGGCTGCACGCGTGCAGCCGCTCCCCTCATTTCCTGCACAAGCGGCAGCCACAGGACTTGAAAGCCCCCCCTTTGCTCCCACCACTCTTCCTTAACGTGGCCCTTAATTAACACTGAAGGCAGCTACCATTTTTGAGTAGGGCAGTGCAGAGCCCCAGGATATCAGCCAAATACCGCAGAGATTTATAAACTTGTCAGCATGGCCAGGCTCCCCAGAAAAGAAGCCAAAACCTTAAGTTTAAAATCTCCTACACTTCCATAAATTTCAACTTTATCTGCAAGCTCTTCTCATTATGAAAGTTTGCTAGTTCTGTTATTTTAATTCTAGTAAGTACCATGTCCTAATTTGGACATTTTTCCAGCATTCAGCTGAATTCTGGAGATATATGACATACCCCGGTAGTCTTTTCTCCTGTTAAAAACAATCTTGTCCAAACCCAAATCATAATATCTGGTCTCTATTTATACCAGCACGGGCTCCTCTCCCCCAGCTTGCCGCCCCCGTGAGCAAGCAGCGATTGCACAATGCGCCGTGGCAGGAGCACGGGACATCACTTCACATCTCCCTTCTTTTTTGGGACGCATGCATACTTTTCGAATTTCCTAAAAGGAGAGATTATTTGGTTTTGGCCGAGCATCTGAAACCGCTCGCAGGCCACACAGAAGTTACCGAGTAAGCAGACGACATCCTCCTCTAAAATCCTTACGGACACAAACAGATTTTGAAAACATGTACTTCAACCACCTCAGCAAATCGTTTCCCCGGCGCGTTGGTGCCGTGGGCCCAGCGCCTGCCCTGCTCCCTCCTCCTCGCCCCCGCTCGCTGCGTACAGCGAGGAGGACGTTAGCGCTGGAATGAACCCTCTCCATTCCTTTTATATAGATTTAGACCGTATAATTTGATCGCGACCACAGGCAGTTTTATTGCCCTGATTTATACGGAGCCTTGCAGGGGTCCTTTCTTCCGTAAGAAAGTGAGATTCCTAGAAGCCCTCTCCCCGCTCCAGGCCTGAGGACAAGCTGTGGGACCCCCAGGGCTTCCCACACAGGCCACAGCAGGCCTGGATGCCGCCTCCCTCTCCCCTCACCACAGTGTCCGGGGGGTATGCACGCCTTTGCAGGAGGCGGCTGAAGCACTCCTCAAGTGGCCCTCTCCACATTGTAGCACTTGGGTCGTCCTGCCTGAGAGGGGACCATCATGTGAAGCCCAGGGCAAAGCACGTCACACCGTACCTACCACGGTGACACCCCAGTGACAACCCCAGCACCTCTCCCTCCCTCGCTCACTGACCCTCTCGATACTCTCCACATTGCCAAGGAAGTTGGCAGACGGTTTCTCTGACCAAGCCATTACATTTCTGACCCAGGCAGGAGGGGATGAAAATCCAAACAGCCTTGCCACAGAGAAAAGGTAGATGTGGCTGTGGGGCCAGGCGTGTTGCTACCAACCATCTGCGTTCCCAGGGCATGTTAAGCCTGGGATCTGTGTTAGTATTCTCCGCCAGGCATCTGGCAGATATTAAATACCAGCCTCCCTAGAGAACTTGTTACCTCCTCATGCTTGACTGGGTGAATATAAGCAAGAGCCATGCTTGTATCTGCTACCTGAAGAGGCTAGATGAAGCCTATCTGAAACATGCCAAGACCTTGTATCTGTCATTACCATACCAATTTCCTGAATGGAAATCCTGCCTGTCTTTCACTTAATCTGTCCTCTATCTCACTATGTGACCGGAACATGCTGTACCAACTACAAAGACAGGCCAGTATGTGACTCAGAAATGTGATTTCCGCAACTTACCTAGAGGATTACTGCTTCAAAGAGCATCAGGTTTTGGAATAACAGTGTCAACCACCACTGATAGTCCTGACCTGTCACTGACATGTGGTGAGCTACTTTCGCACTGGGCCATGGACTTAGAGAACAGCTTCATCAAAAGTCCAGTTGTCTCAGCGTAGTAGCCTCATCATCACAACTAACACGGATGTTCTTCTTGCTTCTCTACCTTTTGTAGCCTTCTGCACCCAGCCAGCTCCTGTCAAGTTTCTATGAGCTTGTAATTCTTCCACTCCAGTATTTTCATGACTTCTCCCTTTGCTGCCAAATTCTGCTCATGAAGATCCCACAAAATGGTGTCTTTTGGCAGAAACCCTGCTGTTACAGTTTTGCTCCTTATACCTCTGGCCAAAGGCTGGTCAAAAGCCTTCCCATCCCTCACACAGCTCAGCCATCCTCCTGCACCTCTGGTCTAGGCTATGTCTGCTGCAACATTAATCATCTTATCTAAGTAAATTCTTTTGACCATAATCCACCACAGTTTCCATAATGGACTTTAAACCTCTCTCCACTGCTCTGAGACTGCTGGGACTTTGTGGCTTACCCCATCTTGTAACAGTTCTGCAAAATTTTGAAGCAGTAATCATGTCCTCCCTAGTTATAAGCCCACAGAGCACTGATCAAATGCTGCTGACACCAACTTTTGCCTCATTAAGGAGTATGATAATTGTCTGGGAAAAGTATTTCAGAACTACCTGCAGAACTTCTACCAGAAGATTCACAAGTGGCATGGCCACCTCTGTGTATGACAAACTACTTGGCTCTTCTGTGAGCCACCACTTCGTGTACACATCTGCACCCTTCGTATCTGATGAGACACTGTCCCTCCTTCCTGGTATCCACACGCACAGCATTCATGGGCCAGTTCCCTGTTCCAGCTGGCTGCCGTAGCCTTCAAATTCCCACTGTGTCTAAGCATGGTTTGGGCCACTCGTCCCATGCCTCACAAAACACAGGGTTAAGTGAACCAAATTCAGGAGGACATTTCTATTCTGCCCTTAGGACTTAACTACTGGAGGGTTTTGAAGTTGGAAAAGAATAGTTTTTCACTTGGGTCACAGAAAGGGAGAATAAACTAAAACCATCTTTACAAGAGACACCGCAGATACTGGCAGTGAGGAAAGGCCCTTTGGGCTGATACTTAGAGAAAGCTCATTTCTATCCCTGCTCAAGTGCTACAGAGGTTAAAGACCTGCTACAACCTGCCATAAAAGGCAAAAACCACATTAATAGGAAATGTGTTCCCCTCCCCCCTTCCAAATGTATTTTTTATGAGTAAACATTTCTGTATTAAGACTTACTGTCTTCAAAGATCCCTTTTATGTCCCAAAGGTAACCATTTAAGTGATCTTATAACAGCCGTTACTTATCTTTACAATGGGCAATGCACATGAACTCAGTGTCTGAGACTTTCATTTTGCTATATATTTTTTAGTAACCACACATAAATCCGTCCTGTTTCAAGTGTCAGTGACTCTATATGGCCAAAAGATAGCCTTGGATCTTATTTCAGCTGCTAATACATTGCTTGAGTGGAATTAAAATTGAAAGAAGCACAGAGGTGTGCAAAGCTCCTTTTTTCCCTCCCAACCCCTTAAGCTTGCTCACAGAAGTGCAACATGCACAGAACTCAGGAAAAGAGATGCAAATGTTTTGTGTTTTGTTGCTGTTGTTGTTGTTTGTTTGTTTTTTTACACTTTCAGCCAGCTCATATCTATTTTAAGAGTCACTGCTCCAGCATTTGAAATACAGGACCTTGGATGTTTTAAGGCTATCTTTGTAACAGCATGCAAAGGTTCCTCGGGAGTTTTCCAAATGGGAAAAATTGCACCAGATCAAACAATAGCATTGCTGGCTCCTCTGCAGCTGATTACAGTATTAGTGTGCATGTGCACAGCAGGCTAACAGGAAAGAAAGCTGAAACTCAGCTTTTCTCTGAAACTGTCATCCCAAGTCAGTGATTTTCTTCTTCCATCACCTGGTCCCCAGAACGACACCTTTCCTAAGAGTCTAGCGACAAAGGACTTAGATAAAACAACTGTATATTGCTTGGGTCTGGGTGAAATCCTAAAGCTCTGTATGGTTTCTGTAAATTCATCTAGGTCCATCCAAAACCCTGTTCAAGTTCTTGAACCTCAGCAAACTATTTGATAAAGTTCACCCCTAGATTACGCACGTAGAAAACTCTGCTAAACTGGCAAAAAACCACTTTCTTGTTGCCATGTAAGAGATTTACGCAACTATAACATCGTGTTCTCCAACTAAGTTTGCCAGAAGAGATTGCCTGAAAATCTTTCTTACTCCAGAGCACAGTGTAACCCCTTAGAAAACGCTCAGTCTCTATGTATCCACAGTCTCTCCACTACAGACACTGAAAATGTCTTCTCTATAACAACTTAACCTCATCTTCCCTAACCCTGCAAATCTGTTTTATTGGGCCGCTTTGACAACAGCAGGTTGACACTTCAGAAATATGAACAAGGTCACCCTTGTAACGCAGCGCTCAGGGGCAGCAGCACCCACTTCACGCGGTGGGGAGGGGGGGAATGGCAGCCTCCATGCATTCTGACCTGTTAAGTGCTTCAGTATGACCAGTGCAATAAACATGCTAACCAGATGCTGATTGATGGGCCTCGAGGCCCAAAGAACAACGCAAGTTCATTATATAAACAGGGGAGTGAAGGGAAGTCAAACAGCTTTCCCAAAATCATGAAGGAAGTTTGGGGCTGGATCAGGAACTGAAACTAATTTTCCCCAGGCTCAGTTCTGTGCCTTCACCGTAGGGAGCCACGAAAAAATTGGGTACCTTCACACAAGCAGTCTCTGGGAGTCGGGTCAGCTTCCCACAACACATAATAATTCCTCTCATTAAAATTGGACGTGCAAACAAATGCCTGAAGTCCTCACCTTTGTGTTTCCCTTTTTTTCCTTTAAAGTGTGGCTATAAATGCCTCACAAAGAACATCACCAGCTCTACCTGCAAACTGGCAGGAACAAGGTTTAGCTTAGCCTCAACCTAACAAAGAAGGCACTTCCACTCATTCATGCAGGACACCAGTATCACCCCGCTGAGCATGCAGAAGTGGCAGCTGCTTGGTTCTCCTGTCGCAGCTGGCCCTCCCCACAAACAGTGGCCATAAACCAAGGAGAGTCCAAGATAGAAAAACAGGTCAGATAAAGATGACAAAAAAATTAACTTGGGGAAAATTGTTTCCCAAAACTTTGGATCTAGCCCTTACCACTCTCTGCAGGGTCAGAGCATCTCACTAGGTGCAGACATATCTCTGTGCTGGTTTAAACAACCAAACTATAGTGGAAGCAGCGCGCGTGGTGCCAAGGCTTATGGGCAGATATCTCCTCTATTGGATGCTTTTCAGGAATGCTCAGACACTGAGCTTTTACATCAATACAACTGAAGTTATTAAAACATCAACTTTAACTGTTTACTTCGGGATGCATCTGCTGCAAGCTGTGATTTTTTTGAAAATCTGTCACAGTCAGGAGCTGATCCACACAAGAAAAAAGAGGACAGCTTTCTGGCCCAAACAGTACCATTCAATCCCTACAAATGTTACTGTATTTTAAAGATCAGATATTAATGACAGTAAACATAAATATTTTGCTTGCAGTACTCCTGTTCTTATTTACATTTTACTTGCAATTGGAAGCATTTCCACTGGAATACATTCCTAGAAGTAGCTGGAATTCCAGAAGATAGAAAGAAGTACAAAAAATAGGAGGAAAGCCCTATAGAACTCTCTAACAGACTGTAGAAAATGTAGAATTGATTTCAGACAAGTTTGTGTGAAATCTTTTTCATTTGTGTTTAAGTGGGATCACACACAGTGAATTTTTTTTATTTTCATTTTGGACTCAGTCAACCAAAGTGCCCAAGCCATAGCTCATTTCTTTCCACCAGAGTATGCCTGATCCCAACCCAACATCGCTACAGGAGTCACAGAACACCCAGTGCAGGCTGCTTTGAAACACGTGCAAACTCACGAGCTTAATATAATTCTAGACCAGTTAGTATGAAATGACTATATCTACTTAATTCCTCTACGATAGAGCTAAACTTATGATCTTGGCTTGAGGTCTACTCTCTGGCATTACTGTTAAGGTCAGAGAACTCACCCTGCCAAAACAGCTTGCACAGAATTCCTGGGATCTTGATTTATTTCAAAATTTAAGGATTCTGCTGTTTCTGTGCCACTTCGTTCTGGAAAAACATTATTCATTATAGTCCCCTAATTATAAGCCTTCTTTCAAAAAAAAAGTTTTAAATTAGTAAAAAGCAATTATTGCTTCTGAACACTTTCATAGCCTTATACAATGTAAAGAAATGGTATTGACTTCTGCAAGAGGATGTTCTCAAAGGCACTATATGATGCATACATAGACGGCTTACGTTCAACTCCCCTTTGGGGAAAGAAACAACTCCATTTGGCAGACAGACATGAGAATATGAGTCATTTAACCACAATTATGTGGCGTATCAGTGAGACAGGAAGGACTTGCTAGTGGATATGGTGACCCAAGGGACCTGGGCTTAGTCCTCTCCACCACCATGGATGTCACACCTACACCACCTATGAACTTCCGAAGTCACAGAGACGACTGCTTCTTAATTTGTCTCTAAAACCATGAAACCCCTTAGAGCCACCTTGGCCTTGGAAAATTCTTCCCTGCCGCTCTGTTCCCTGTCTGCAGAATGGCAGCAATGGTTTCTCCCTGTCATAGCGGGATGTTCATACACAAGAGGCTGAAGGCAGTATCGAGGCTGACAAAGGTAAGAGAAGAGTTCACAGAACCTGAGCTCCCAGACAGCATAGTTCATGTTCTCTTATTAAAAAAAAAAAAAAACGGTGCAGAGGAACGTGGAGAAATGGTGTGCTCTGCACCACGCTCACCAGCACAAGAAGCCATGAAAACAGACTGCCTGTTTTCGTTGGCTGCAGTTTAAGGAGGAGACAAGAAATACCAAGTCCTCCTTTCACTCCGAGGTGTGTGGCTGTCTTCTCAAGGCCATGCAGAAATTCTTTAGGAAGTGCCGGGAATACAAGCCCCGTTTCTTGGTACTGGTATTGGATACACAGCATTTCTAAGAACATTTTTCTCTGCCATTCGTCTGACCTCGGGAGCAGTCCCACTGCTCCACAGAGGCAGCCGTGGAACACTCTGCCAAACCCTATCAATTATTTAGCGTCAAAAGGAAGACTTAATCTGTGTGATAAAAGAATGGATTTTATCTAAGGCTTGTTCTCCTTAAAGTGATTTACACAACTGGACTCTCTAGTTGCTTCCCTTAGCATAATTATTTACTTCTGCATTAATAGCCTTCCTCCACTTGGGTTATTTTTAGGAGCCTTTTGTAGCCTTTAGAATTTACTGGTTTTTCCTTGGCTGCTTAGTAGGGATTTTAAATTGCCCATCCCTCTGAACAGGCAGGTGAAACACCAGTCTTGTCAGTGCTGGTGTGAAGCCGCAGCAGGTCTGGGGAAGCTGCTCCCCCAGCTCGGGAGGATACCTGGGGGCTGAGTTTGACTCCGACTTGAGAAGCCTTGGGGTGAGATTTCAGTTCAGAGCTGGCAGCCAGGGCTCTCAGCCTGCTCATCTGGCTGTGGGCTGATGAATGTGAATGATGACCTTTAAAACATTAATCTCCTTCCACCTTGGTTCCTGGTTTTAATGTCACTCTGCACAATTTTGGCCAAGTCACAAAGACTTGAATTTGCCCCACCTAACATTAGCTACCTTAAATCAGGCATGAAGCCCTTCAGGAATAAAAGCACCCATCTCCACAATGTGATTTACGCCCCCCCTACTGCAAAGGGACACCTAAATGCAAACTAAACACCTAAAATTTAGCCAGCCAACCTCAGACAAAACAATTCCCATTCCCAGTCCCCCATGATTGTGGCAGGTTCAAATGCCATGGTTAATGGATGGTGTTGGGAGAATTAATTTACAAAACCTGTGCAAATTCTCAGGTAAAAAGCTGACACACAAGCTAAAAATACAAACTATGGCAATACACTGGCAGCACAGAAGAGACAGTCCAGGGGAAAGCATCACCATAAATATAATCCATTATCACCACCGATTTTCTTACTTGACTAAATATGAGCAATCTACAAATAGGTAAGTTTAGCATTGGTTAAAAAGGTTATATTTAGGTGCCCTCTGAGTGGCACTTTACTGAAGTCTAAACTGTATCCACAGGAAAGGTGATATATCAGCACTTGCCAGAATAAGCTTTTGAAGCTTACAAAGTAACAGAAAAGCAGAAGCTATTATTATGATGACTGCTGTTAATGATGATGATAATACACTCAAAAAATACAAAGGTCTTTCAGGTGGTACTTAGTGGTAGGGATCACCAGTGCCAGAACCAGCCTGTGAAGAATACCTTTTTCTATTTTAAACCCATAAAAGCTTTTGGAGCTGGTGTGCAATCCTGCAACGTGGTTAGGGGCAAGATTAAATCGCTCTGTCTTCAAAATACTTTGGCATCTGTAATGGGCT
This sequence comes from Anser anser, assembly GCF_964211835.1. NCBI lineage: Eukaryota > Metazoa > Chordata > Aves > Anseriformes > Anatidae > Anser > Anser anser. The sequence continues at coordinate 14,223,297 of NC_139726.1, read as the reverse complement.
GAAACAGTAGGAATCTCTGGTATGACAATCTGGGGGAGCTGCATACAATCGATAAATGCTGGCTGATATTATGAAATTACTATATCAAGTGCTTGGGTGATATGACACAAGCATCTTCTGTGAGGGCTATGTGATGTGAACCACAAAGCCTGCAAACATTAATGGTTATCCACTCTGAGGCTGACAGAGCTGGCTACCACACAGAGAAACCCTGTGTAGGGGCTCAGGAAAGGGGTTTCCCCCATGAGGAAAAACAAACAAACAAACAAACAAAAACACCACCTCAACAACAAGTGGCCAAGTAGCAGGACTCCAATCACCTGATGAAGTGAAGGGTTGCCCAAAAAAGAATGTTGCTGACTGAAACCCAGAGTTGAAAGCCTTGGATGAGGGAGAGAGATCAGGCAGAAGATGTGGTTTTGTGGCACAGTTTATGGCAATTTTAATTATTAAAATTCTGTCACATGTAGCTGAAATAATCAACCACCTCCTCCCACAGTGCTCTCCACGATGCCTGTACAACACATATTGTTATTTGAACATAAAAAAGGTGCTTCATGGGTTCCACTTCATCCACCTCTGTGTGGATTTATCTGAACTACCCCAAGGAGCAGGTTTCAAGCAACCAACGTAATACAAAGCTTTCAGCTAGTCACAGCCCTTGATATCCTGTGACTGAGGGACAGAATCGGCCTTGCATGAGTGCGAGCATCTCTGGCTTCCCAGAGGGAAACCAGTGGGTACACAGGAGAGACCCATAGACAATCTGGTCAGCCGGGGGGCCTATGGTGACAAAGAAGCCCATTTTAAGACCCGATGGAATCACATTTAAGACTGACAGAGGCGTTCAGGGAAGAAATACAATTTTTGATTGCTAGCACTCTTACATCAGTGTTGCGCTGAAGCCCTACCCAAGGTGGGGGGCCACTGAGCTACATGCAGAAGATGCTTAATAGACAGTGGCTGGCAGGAGAATTTTGCAATCTAAATTACAGGATTTTCCCATCATTCTGTTTTGACCACTTGCTCCCTTCCCTCCTGCAGCCAACCCAGACATTTTTAAGTTGTATACAGCAAAGCAATATACGGCAGGGGAGCTAAGAATGTGCTTGCACTGGTTATATCCCCTTTTCTGGAAAATGTGAACGACCAAAGGAAAAATGTACTTTGGAGAATATCCCTGCCCCTCCAGGGTGGATGGAGGAGATGACTTAATAGGGGCTGTTCTCCTAATTTGTCTGAGTCTCAGGCCACACGAACTATATATTTTTCAGTGCAGTGAGGTCTGCTGGGATGCTGGCATTTCCTCCTCCTCATTTACATGGTCTTCCCATAATCCAGCGCTGAGACAGGCTGAACTGCACAAGGACGCCCTGCCAACACCACTTGGGGCTTGCTTACAGAAGACCTCTGGAGAGCGATGGGAGGTGCTCCCTGCCCTTCTTCTCTGCCTATGAAAGGGCTGAGTGTGCTACTTCTGCAGCACTGAGCATTCCCGCCAGCCCATAAATCAAGTGACCAAACTCCATCCCAATCTCTGATCCACTGCAGAAAAGCCCAACGCTCTGCCCTTACAGCACACGCGGGGCAAAGAGCTGTATTTCATCAAGCGAATCCTTAATATCAGGGGAGAGTCGTTACCTCCTGGAAGAAAGCGTAGCCAGAGTCTTACTGGTTCTGAAGCTTGGTTTCCCCATGTTTACACCAAATGACTTGTTGAACTTCATTATATACAAAGTATTTCCATAGATCAGAGGCAGGGAGACCTGTGCAGCTAACATAAAATAAATTACCACCCTGTGATAAATGGTTCTATTAGCAATCCAGATTGTTAAACTCAGATACAACAGGATGAAGGGAGCACTGCCCCATTCATTCTCCCTGCGGCAGATACTGAGTTGTAAATAGGTTATTTTGTGTGTAAATAACACATTAAAACTCAGCATTAGCTGTGTCTTTTGATAGAGAGGAAATTGTTCCAAATAAATAATCTCGGACAGGAATGTAAAATAAGCCAGATTTAATAGTGCATGCCTGCTGCAGCCGTGTTAAACATGACTAAAATGATAAACCCCAGAATATACTAATAGTAAACTATGCTCTGACATCAAAGTAATGAGGCTGTATTTTTACCCAGCTTTAGAAATGCTAAAATTAGTCTTGACAGAGCCAGACATCAGAAAAATGTTTCAAACATAAACACCATCAATTTGGGAACTTGGTGTTTGTGTCATGCTGAGGGTGGGGTGGAGAGGAAAAGGTGCATTCTGGGTCTTGTTAAAGTCAGGCAGTTAGCATTTAGGAGAATTTGTATTTAATTTTTATTACAAGATGAGAAACCCATCTTCCTAAATATCTCTGCCTTTGAAAGAGTGGCTCATTTAAATTTCTTCTGCAGCCACACGCCTGGGCTTCCTTGTGCATGCTCATGCGGAGGCTACTGCAGTGCTAACCTGGAGGACCCAACCTGGTCTCACTCACATGCTGCTCTGCTCCAAAATCTTTTTCCTCTTTGAAGCAATTCACACTTTTGCACCCAGGAAATGGGTTTTCTAAACATGAAGTTACCCTTCCAGAACTGGAGGCACCAGAAGTGGGAGGGCCTTTTATAGATTTGACTATCTATAGCTCCTAAATATTATCATTACACCAGCTTCCATCTCTGTCACACATATACACGTGTATCTATTGAAAAAGAAAAGAGGAACTTTGACTCCTTGGCCAGCATGATTTATGGAAAATTAGGAGAGACTTCCTTTATGTCCTTTCTATAAGGCTAGTTTCAGAACATCTGATCAATGAGTTACTATAAAAAAAGTCAGAGAAGATCTCTAAAACAGCAGCTTTAGGACACTAAAAATACAAGACACATTGTTCACACAAAAGGACTCTTTCCCACTGACAGCATCAACAATGCTGATCTCTTTTCCTAGAGCTATAACTTAATCTGTTCAAGGCTGCAAACATGTGGGACAAAAATCCAAAGCAAGAGAACTAGCAATTGAGACTGGACATATTATTACATTACAATAATATAGTTTAAATAATAATATAATAAAAAAAGCTATTCTTCAATTATTTAAGTAATACTCAAGTTTATTGCTTCAATTACCTTAATTGTAAAGAAACCCTTATGAATCTATTCATTTCTACAAGGGAAAAAGAAAACCCTGTGATCACAGAAACACGCTATGTTGGCACTCCATCTGTGTGACTCAGTAGAATAAAGGAGAAATGTGTTGCAAATTACGTCTGCTTGGCTCCAGAGAGCAGCTTGGTGATCTGCAGCATGAGCTGAGCTTTGCTGCCACTTTCTCACATGCTAGTACAAAGAGTAAAACCTCTACAATAAATAAAATCAAGAGTTCGTGTTGGATGAGAATAAAGACATGTGCGTATGGCCCCAAAGCAGGGTGGGGAGCTTGGCGGCCCTCCCTTTAAAGCCTGTCTGCTGCTGTTCCCTCCTTGAGCTGAACAACGTAATTAATCTCCATGCCTCATTTGCTTTCTTCTGTAAGAATATGAGCATAAATATGTATATTCCTGGCCTGTTATGAGTAATTACACTAGTTTAGCGAAGCAAATGTTATATTAGTATGAATACTATGTAACTACAACCTTGCCACGCTACCCAGCCTTTTTATTATCTGCTACATCACACCTTGCAGTTAACTGATGTTAGAAGAAGACTTTGTATTAATTTCTCTACTTACAAGCACACGCGCAGCACTGCGCCCTCGCAGGAGCAAGTATTACTTCTGGCCAGAGTTCAGAGAAGAGCCCTGAACCACAACACCGCTTGCATTACCTGCGGAGCCCCGGCGCCTGTAGCCCATCACCAGCTCCTTCACTGCTGGCCACTTCAGGTCATTTATTAGCACTTCTCTTCCCAGCATGATACAGATTTCGCTCTTTACATCTCATTACACAATGCTTTCATCATGCTTCTCCTGACATCTTCAAACAATCCTCCGCTCACTTCTCCACTTCCTCTTAATAAAAGAGGAAATATTGAGCCCGTAAATCATTCTTTCCAAAGGCGAGAGCACACTGCTAACGCGACGTATAAAGCTGGACGCATAAAAGCCAGCCCAGACCCTGGGGGTACCGAAAGGGCCCACGGACACCCCAGCCTGGGGGGACCCTGATTTCCGTCACATCTCTGGAAACACGGAGGCTGCTTCCTCGGTGGAGGCACTCCCAGGGTACGTGCCAGGTGGGGAGAAGGTGTTTATTAGCAACAGCATGTATGTGGGCTTTGAATTTTAGCACATGCTTGGACTTCATTGGCACCTATCAAACCTTTGAACCTGCCAGTCACTTAGATGATGCCGAGAGTGGGCTGCCTCTGGTTTCTACAGCGTCACTTCTTTAACAGGGATCAAAGTCTGCAGGGGGTGGCAAACTTCAGTGTGTTGACATTTCTGCCTTTCCCCTATTTCTCCAGCCCAGCAAGCTCTACTTTCTGTCACTCTGCATAGCGCTCATGAGGAAGGTAGCTCAAAACCCACTCAATAGTATGAAATTGTGACTTTCCAACCAATTCTGTGCAAGACATTTTCCAGGTCTTTTTAAGAAAAACTTTCCCTTTGGCTATGAAAGTTTATCAAAGTCATGAACTAATCTGCTAGAATATGTTCTAGCAGCTGCTTCCTTATTCCGTACATTGGAATCTTCCCAGGCCAAAATGAAAATGAGAACTGGGTAACCAAGGTGTTGAAAGAAGGGATAGATAAAGCAGATTTAAGCAATTTGGGCCAGGATCTATCTTCCCAGCTCTGCCAACAAAAAAACACAAACTCTCCAGACAAGCTGTGTAAGAGACAGAGGAGCCTGCAGAGGAATCGTCCGGCTCTCCAGGGTGGTGAGAAACCACTGAGTGGTGAAGGAAGGGGTGGAGAAGGGTTCATTTTGGGGTAGAATCTGGCTAGCAATACGTTATATTTTAAACAACAAAAAAGCTTTCTGCAAAGTTTACACAGCTGGGATGTCCCTTGTCACATCTGAGCTGTGCAGCCCCTTCTAAGTTTGTCTCCTCACACCCTGCCCAGAAGGGACGCCCTGTCCCGGTCCCCAGCGAGAGCTGCGCGGTGCCTCCCTGGTGGGCACAGCCTCACCCACAGCTGGAGCCACCACAAAGGGCCCTGGCACCACCCTGGAGAACCGCCAGCCCCATGCACGTGTATCAGTGAGGGATGCACTTTTTGGGGTGGTATGCTACCTGTTCCACATGGGCAGGTGGGAGGAGGGAGGAGGAGGGAACAATGTGCCTGCGTGTCCCCCCCCACACCGTTGTTACACCCACCAAAACTGACCCTGCTCCCATGCATGAAAGCATCCTGATGGACTAGCAGGACCACAACCTCACCAAAAATACTGATAAAAACAGGAGTCAAGACCCCAACTATTTCTGATGTAACTGCACAGACGGAATGGTCTTTATCTCTGTGAACCACCTTGGATGGGCTATCCCAAATTCCTCCCCAACCACAAAATCCCAGCAGTGACAGCCGAAGACGACGCAGCCTGTTTAGCTCATTAGCAGGATCGCAGCTGGCGCATGACACTGTCCCCGACCGTGATAACAGGGCCAGCCATGTTTTAACCCCTCCGTGGAGGAGTGGCTGGCACCGTGCAGCGTTGGTCCACTGGAGGCCTGTGGCGATGTGCCGCCTCAGCTCTCCGATGGGCACATCTCACCTCCCGGCCTCTCCCCAGCCCCAGGCCAGTTCATGAGGACTGGCGGTGACTTGTCACGGTGCGGTGACTTTCAGACACCACGCGGTGACACAGCTTCCCACTCCTGTGACCTCCGGCGGCCAAGAACCCCAATAAACTCAGTGTTCACAGGAGGACAGATGCCACCGCGCTTATTAAATTCTTACAGTCTAATGAAAAACACCCCTGCTGCTTTCAAAGTGTGGAAAACATAAAGTACCTCCTTGTGCCACTGCTGCTCCTGCAGCTGCTAAAGGAGTGGGTTTCTTCCCCGTCTCTGTAAAGCCATTCCCCTCCAGAACCGCACCTTTTCCTTCTTTTTTCCCGGCAGCAGCTGAAGCAGAAGTTTCCATCTTAGGCGTGCATCTTCCAGCTCAGAAACCCTACAAGACATAAAACAAAACCAGATTCTGGTCACTCACAATAACAGGCAAAATCAGCTCCACAAGCAAGCAGCCAGTGCTTCGGCAGAGCTCAAAAAGTAAACTGTGAGCAGCAAAGATGTGCTGGGTTTCTGACTGCAGAGACACAGCAAGTACAGCAATTACGAGGCAGAAAGGACACGGCCCTGCAAAGGTGGCTTCAGGAAGCTGAAGGCCTGAAAGGATCAGGACCAAAACACTTTTTAGCCTCTCTTAGACTTGGGCTGTGTAACAAAGTAGATGGGGCCAAAGGGCTTTGCACGACTGAGGGACAGGTAAGATGCAGAAATTCAGTACGTATAAAACTGATTTCTCCATCCTGTACATGACCTAGTCCACCATAAAAAAAAAAAAAAAAGTCAGCCAAAAACTTTCCAGTACTGGTAACAGATAAAAGCACATTTTAGTTGTTTTTGTTTGTTTATTTTCCCAGTTTGTGCTTGTTCTGTATGCCAGCGCTGACCCTGTGCCCTGCTCAGCCCTTTTCAGCGGTGAGTACGGGTAAGCCACAGCGGGTCTGTAGGAGGTGAGGAGCGGTGAGGACGAACATCAACCGATTCCCCTCCTCCCAAGGAAATTCTTCTCTCCTGACCAGACCTATGGGAAAATCAGCTGCAGCTTTACCCCCGTTACAAATAGCAAAGCAAGTGTTGGTGAAAGCTCCACAAAACAGAAGATATCAAAGCACAAACATTTTTTTAAAAGCTTATGGCTATGAAAAAACACAGCTCCCAACCTGCTGCTGGCTTCATCATTTGTCCTTTGTCACAAATTTACCTTGTCTCCCTAAAGAAAATATATGCACGCTGCAAATTTCACATAAAAATGGGGTTTCTATTAAATAAGCAGGCTCGCTTCATTTCTGACAGCAAACACTTTCATTTCCCCTATTTTAACTTGTTTTATTTCAAATGTCTCCAGGTGACTCCTGTTTTCACAGAACCCGCAGTTACCTGGCACTCCCAGCCTCAGGCTGGTCCGGGGAAAACCCACGGCTAATTCCTCCTTTCCCTTCTATTTTTCATGTGGATCTACAATTTTTCAGATGCAAATTTTTCAGCTCCTGAGATACTCGGGAGCATTCTGGCTATTTTCCTCACACGAGTTAACTGGATCAGCCAAAAGATGCCTGGGAAACCAGAGAGCTCCTTCTGTGTGCCGACAGCTTTCCTGCCATTGTATCAACTCAAACCTGGAGGACTGACCGACTCCTGAGCATCCCAGGTCAAAAAGTTAACACTGCTAAAAACTTCTAAACATGTAAAAGTTCTAGGAACTCCTGATCTCTAACTTTTGCAGTTAGCTGTCTATGACCCCGGTGCAAGCACTTCATTTTGTGGTTGCTTTCTTTCTTTTTTCCTTCCCCCCCTGTCTGTCGTAGTGTTTTTCAGGCAGTTCTCATCCTGTAACTTCAGGATGGACAAGCAGAAAGCCCAGCCCCTCTTCCCCACTGTGTGATGAGCTGCAGCGGCTGCTCAGCCCTACAGCATTGGAAAATCGCATTGGAAAGGACGAGACCCACAATCACAGGCTTCAGCGATGCTCCAGCAAACGCCGAGGTGGCCCCTGAGGTCCTGTCCCAGCGCGTGCGGGGCTCGGTGGCAAACACAGGACAGGTTCTTGGGGCCAGGGCGTTTAATCCAGAAATCAGGTTGGGTTACAGACCGTGTATGAAAAAAGCACACTCAAACTGGAGGAGTATTTGACCTCGGTCTGACAGCCTGGGCTTCTGTTCGCTAAGCAAATAAACCTCGGAGGCTACGTGATGAGCCCCCCACCTGTTTCTCCTTAGTCCCTCCTTTCAAGGCTTGGCACCCGTGTTTGAAACCAGATGCTCGCCCTCGCACCCCCGGGGCTTCCCTGACCCTCGTGGGAGGTGTCCTCGGGGGGCCACGGGCTGCAAAACCCCGCAGCCAGGAACGGGAGGGGACAGGCTGGAAACAGAAATCGCTCGCCTGCGAAGCATGCAGATTAGAGCCATGTTTTCTTTCCCAGAGTGGTGCCTGACGTGAGATCTCTAAATCCCTGCCATAGACACCTCAGTAGGGACCCATTTTTTCAGATGTGTCATTTACCCAACCAAAATCTGACAAGAGATCAGGCCCATATTAGAAAATCTGGCCTTTGTAGCTGTATGCTCTCCTTTCAAATGAGTTAGGAATTAAAAAAAATAAAAATAAAAATTCAAGTGATTCAAATAAATGTTTGTATTAAACAGGTAAATCCTCAAATACTGGATTAGGGGGAAAAAAAAGGAATGCAACGACTCTAATCTTAGAGGATTTAGGATAATAAGTCTGTAATTATTTTTGCTGTGTAAAGGTGCTTGGGGAAGAGCTGGCTGGAGGCTCCAACTACGGGAGCTTTTCCCAAGGCAGCAGTGACCAAAAGCAGCTCTCCTCCAACAGCCACCCATGTCCAGGAGGACACGAGCATCCTCCCAGCCGGATCCTGCCCTGCTCAGCACCTCCACCCACAGACCAGGAGCGAGGGAGCTCCAACACCACTGCCACCTCCTACCTCCCGAGGCTCCACGGGTGACGGCTGAGACGGAGCGGCCACCAACCCCCTGCATCAGCCGCGTGTGACCAGGACACAGCGATGGAGCTCTGGAGATTTAGGTCCCTGTCCCGCCTCTGCTACCATCCCCTCTGTGTCTCTGGGCAAAAAGCTTAACCTCTCTCACAGCTGGTTTCCACGGCCATAAAATAGGAAATAGCACTTTGCAAATACGGCAAAGTGCTTTGAGATCCTCGGAGGCACAAGGTTATGGAAGTATTTTTATTACCGGTACGAGAAGATATATTGATGGAGGCAGTCAATCCACACCATCCAGGAGCACTACGTTCATTTTTTAAGCAATGCATAGTTTGCTTTCTGTTCAATGCTAAACTTTTTTTGCTGCTCTGTGCCACACAGAATTTATAAATTCAATGACAGATTAATCTTAGCAGTGAGCCATTTGGCATGAAAAAGGGTTTCACAGGGAGCTTGCTTTTTCCTGTAAAGAGCATGCATTTAGGAGTGACTATACAGAGAAAGACCCTGTGCACTTATTCAAGCACAAGTCCCTGCCCTCCATCATTACTCAGAATTAGAAACCCAAAATGGATTACTCAGATTGTTCCTAAGGTTTGTAGCTTTCTCTGCAGGAGGAGGGTTGGGTAATTGATTTTGACACTAATACCAGCACTATTCATATGCCCTGTAATATAATTCTGCAGCGACACTAAAAAGGCAGCCATCTGAGATCCGAACAAGGAAAGTGCTATATGATTTGCCCTAGACAACCCCAGCTATTTTAACAGCTGCGTTGTATATTAAAAGGGAGAAATCCCAATAGAATTAAAAACAACAAAGTCACATTTGCCTTTGAGGGAAAACAAGAAGCCATAAACTTTCCTAATAAAACAATCCCTCCTGCTAAGTGCTTGAGGAATGGTCAAAAGAGCCGACCCAAAATGCCTGTGTCTTTTGGAGGGCATCAGCCTGAAAAGGACTGCCAGCAACCTCGGGAATGAACAGATACTCATCAGACATACCACCTGCACACCCTTTTCTTGAAAAGACATTTTCTTCTTCAGGATTTCTCTTTCATCAGGAAACCCCTTTCTCCTCCCCTGGACGGAACAGAAAGCAGACATTTCCTCCAGCAGGCTGATCTGTCAAACACGAATCACCACTCTTGGCCATCCCTCCCTAAATATTCAGTACCAGCTTTGGGGTGACCCTCACTGGCACCCACTGGAGGACAGGGCCGGGGAGCGCCTGCTGCTGACAGCAGCACCACGTCCACCACGGCACGGCCAGCTCCTAGGGTGGGCAATGGGAGCTGGGACAGCCCTTGTGGGGTCCTGCCCAGGTTTGTCCTCACGCACCCACAGGTTCTGCCCCACTGCCCCCCACACTGATGCAACGCAGCTTCTGGCAGCTTTCCCTGGCGTGCCGTGCCATTTTAGTTGGTACAAGCAAAGAGATGCTCCCGCCATCTCTTCTTTTGCAGTGGACAGTGTCATACAGCTAAAATCTTCTGGATACACGATCTGCTTATGAAATTCAACGTGAGCCAACTGTTTTGAACACTGGCTTAATACAGAGGCTGCTGTGATCCTTTTCAGTCTCCCAGGGTTTGAGGCAAATTATGTTCTCAGTTACACAGAAGTAGCAGCAGTTAACCCAGTGAAGTCATAGGCTCTACACCAGAGCAAAACTTGACCCCTCTGTTTTCTTTTATATCAGCAACAGCTTCACATTACGAAAGAAAGTTTTCTCTGTCCACATGCCGCTACTCAACGTCGGGACTATCCAAACACGCCGTCTGTTGCTGAAGGATCTACAAGTGTTTACAGAATATCAGTCTCAGGTAAAAACAGCATACATATTACTGCAGAACTAACCACTTTTGGGGTCCTCCTGACACCAGGTTTCCAATCTTGACGTTTATTAGGAATGGCCTCCTTGGGCCAAGCTCAGGGGGTTGGTAACACATGGAAATTAGTGCTGTATGCTGGGGTGTGCACACGTAGAGCAATAGCTGCCTGCCTGGAGCCCCCTGATGCCCCTTCCAAGCTTGACAAAGCTTTGTGGGGAGTCCCAACCTCCTCCTGGGAGATGCTGTGGGGAGGGAGGACAGGAAGCAAAGATGACCCCATGCTGACAGAAGTGGTGTTACGAGGGCACAGAGCAGCTCAGGGCTTCTTCTCTCTTTCTACCTCCTTCCCCAGCTCCTACTTTTAGAGGGAACAATACCGGGATGCCGAAGGGAGGAAGGAGGGAGCAGTGCTGGCTTTCAGCAGAGGGGATAGAGGGACAAACAAGTTCTGCCCACCCTCCTCCAAACATAAAGCTAAAACTGGGCAGAAACCTGGGGGTTCATAAGGCTTCACCAAATGGTTCCAGCCCGTGGCAAAAATACTATCACTCCAAAAAGTGGAAAAAGAAAATAAAAGAGACAAAAAAAAAACAACAAAAAACAAACACCAGGAGAGTTGGCAACACTGCAATAGTTATACAGCCTCTGGAATGTACAAAGACTGAAATCAGAGACTTAGCATCTCTTTTGAACTTCAAAAACAACAAGTCTCTTCAAATCACTCTGTTAATTGGCTTTAAATTAGAGTTCTAAGTTTAATGAACAAATCTTACGCATACGGCATGAAACGGATACGCTTCTAGATTAACTTCCTGATCAACACCATCTGCCTTTTCCATATGGCAACAACAAACCAAAAGCATGGGGAAGAAGCCTCTCTTGCCTTGCTGTGAGGGGTCAAAGTGCAGCCGGGACTGCCTGGTGCTTGGCAGCATTTCTCTGTAACACAATAACCTCAGAATATCACCTCCAATCAATTCCAGAACAGCCGGGGATATTCCAGGCACCAGCGGGCACAACTCTGCCCAGAGAGGTGGGAAAAAAAAAAAAAAAAAAAGGAGGCAAAGTATGGAAAAATGCACAATGGGAAGGAAGCTTGAGAGAGAAAGGGATGTTTGCACGGATGACTGGTTGGATGTGGAAAGAGTAGGGGGTTCCTGAAGATGGAGAAGAGCATGGGAGACAGAGAAGCAGCATGAATAAAGGGAAGGAATGATGACCTTAGAGACTAGAGCAGATAAGACTTTACTGAAGAATAATGAGTGAATATTGAGAATATGAGTGACAGGCACGAAGCAGGCAAATCATGTGCAGAAAGACAGAAAAGAGTGGCATGGAAAAGAAGAAAGACTACGAACAGAGCTGGTACCATAGGAGATGAATACGCATAGCCCTGCTGGGGCAGGGGAGGTCATGGCATGGTGTCTAGCATGGAAGGGAAGCATAACACAGAGGGGAGAGCGCCAGAAAATACTCAGATAACTTGCAAGGAAGCAAAACAAAGAAATACAAGAGTATCTTATGAAAGAAATATACCCTGCAAACAGCTCTGATGAATGCAGCCTTCCAGTGTGCTCCATCATCCTTAGGAGCTGGAGTAACTAGACGCAAGGATATACTCACTGCCTCCCGTGGTGCCAGGCATATAATGGGAAATACTTTGAGATGCACCTGAGAAAGAGTCCCAACTGCTGCCCTCCTTGCACTGACCACAACGGCCTTCCACTTCTATCAGACAAGGCCAGTGGAGTTACCGGGGGTGGTCAGAAACTATCACCACCTGCAAGGTCTTTAGGAGTCTGGCTACCTCTTCCAGAGCTAGCATTCGCCAGCTGGATGCTCTTCAGAGGCTTTCCAGAAGGTACCAAACACCAAGTGGTCCCTGGGCAGCAAGGGTGCAAAGCAGGTGTCTGCACAACAGCACCCAGCGCCCTAAGTCCTGTGTGGGGCTGGCAGATGTGGCACAGGACCTACAGGAGCCTTGTGCTTTTCAGGAATGACAGCCAGAGGCCAGGTTATCCAGGGACGCTCCAGGGTGCCAGATGCGAACAGACAGGCCACAGAATTAAAACATAAATGTTCTTTCCCTTTCTAAAGACCATTTACTTTATGGGCTGTGGTTACTGGATAGGAGGTGGCACTGAAGAAAGGAACTCAAACCTTCTTTGGGTTTAGCCTGCTGATTTGGTGTTTTTCATGAACACTAATGTCACTTTAATGTTGCCGCTTCCTTACAAATAAGACCAATTTATAAAGTATCAGATAAACTTGAATCATTTCCCCACTTCAAGTAGGTTTTCAAGTTGCCAACCTTGGAGCCTTGAACAGAAATTATCTTTCAGGTGCTGGGTTAAAAACAATTACAATACATCATCAAAACATACAAGCAGACATAAAAGCTCAAAGCCAGACACAGATTCGGCACTGGTCCATGCTGAGACATGCAGGCTGGGGTCCATGACTTTCCTCTCTCTCTCAGAAGTTATCTTTGTTTCTCACTTTGGAAGAGCTGAGAAGATGGAGGAGTGGGGGCTGGAGGGAAGAGCCTTTTGTGGTGGGTCAGGAAAACAAAGTCATGCTTGTACTTTTTCAAAGCTAGTCCTACGTGTCTTATCATGAGAAATGTTTTATTATGCGAATTCCAACATGCGAAAACCGTCAAAGAAGATAATCAAGACACTCCTGCATTCAGACTTTGTGTTAACTTGCTGCAGAAATATGGGAGGATGCCACCAGGTAAACAAAAATTGCTCAAAAGTGATGCGTCACCATTAGAACTGGTTCATGAATCTTCACTTGCTTTTTCTTTTGTTTGCTTTGTTGGTGTTGTTGTTATGGAGAGAGAATTTTGGCAAAAGAGTTGTCTAAGTATGTGTTTTTTATGAAAATCCAAAGAAATTTTTGATTTCCTGTAATGGAATTTTCTTCTTGGGGGTATGATGTTTTCCCCCTCAAAAAAATACTTTAACCACGAGAATAAAAAAAAAAAAAAAAGAGGAAAAAAAGCAAAACAAACAGAAAGAACTTGGTCAAGTCTTCATGCTCTAACAAGAGCAGAAACTGTTAACAAATTACATGTCAGATAAACCGTCTATGGTGCCTGGCAGCTTTACCAGGGTGGGTAGCAGCTGAACAAGGATTATATTAAAGCCAGGTTGGAGGACGAGCACTGAAACTATTTACAACAAAATTAAACTCTAATTCTGTATCAGTAATAATTAACCTATTGACTTTTCAGCAGGTTTATGAGTAAAAGATATAAAGAAAATAAATTGTGGATATTACAAGTGGAACAGAAACTCTGCAGAGATGTTCATGCAGGTTCCAAAGAGTGGGCTAAGATGGATGCAGGAGGCCTGGCCAAAAGAAAAGGAGCTGCCTTGAAATCAGACAGACTGGAAATAGTTTTTGCAACGGTGGAAGTGAAATGTTTTGTTGGCTGGTGGGACTGAAGATCTTCTCAGGGATTCACTTCCGTGCTGCAGTAGTTTGGGCACTTTCAACTCTCATGAATGAAACCCTGAATACAAACCACATGCAGTGAAGCTTAATGGGTTTGCTTTATGTACGGGTGGGATGAGTAATACTGTCTTGTAGTAACTAGTCCATCTAGATGACATTGAACAGTCTCCAAAGCTTGGATAAGAACAGCTTCATTTGGCTCAAGGAATGTAAAACCTCTATTTTGAGAAATGAAAGATAAAGGTTTGCATCCTTGCAAAAATCCCTATAGCAACTGGATTCTTTCAGAACGTTTCATTACAAAATTTCAGTTTATTTTTAAACATTCCAGTTCACTTCACCAGCCTATTGAATCTTCCCTCCAGAGGCACATGTGTAAGTATGTAGAAGAGAGAAGCCTGGGAAGGAAACAAGGATGTAATTAAAAACAAAAAAGCAACACTTCAATTGGCTCATTTTCCTCTACTGAACGCATACACCACACAAGCTGCTATTCCACGCTGGGTAGAAACACATATTGTCTTTATAAGACTACAGTTGCCAGCTGAAGGCAGGATGCAGACCACATAAAATGGTTGGCAGTTCATAAACCAGAGAATGGAGAAAACTCCTCCAGATGGGACTGGGATAAGAGTTTCTGACAGGATCATGGAGTATTTGGGGTTGGAAGGGACCTCTGGAGGTCATCCAGACTGGCCTCACGCTCACAAGTAACTGGGAGTCAATTGCGGGCATTTGCAAACCCCCAAACTGTTGAAATAGTGACAATCAATCTAGTAGGAGAGAACAGACCTGTAAGGGACATACCCATGAACTGCAACACAGCCTAGTCCGCAAGCAGACCGAGCGTATTGGTGAAGAAAGATCTTAAAAGCACCAAGAGTCCTTGCAAGGAATTTCATACAAGGGAAAACGAAATGAATACTCTGAATGGAACAGCGCTTATTTCTATGAGCTGCGACACAACTTATAGTGCCTTATGTGATTCCAGAAATTATCATTTAAGTACAAGAGGCAGTGTCTCAATTTTCAGCGGAGCAGGTCCGTCTTCTACACAGAAAAGTGAGCGTACAACGTGGTTGGCTGTTATTTCAGTGGAAGGGAATAAGTCTTTCAGGAGACAGGCTAAAGTATTCAGGAGGGTATTAAGCTAATGACAAAAGACAAGGGTGAAAATGAGCACTCATTTAGCCAGAAATCAAGATGTCAAGATTAAAATTAATCAAGGTACCAAGGGACTCAAAGAGAAGAGATTCTTTAATTGTGCAGACTCTAATGTTGTGAATCCAAGTAATAAACAAGAAGTGGAATAGCTCGTTTAATACAACAATTAGTCCTGACCAGTATTACTGAATCTGGTGGAAAAATTCATGTGAATGGAGAGGTAGAATCATTTTGTCTATCAATGCCTGGAAACAAATACAGAGTGATGAAGTTTGTCAATGACAAATGACTACAGACACAGTAAATAAAGATGATTGCTCTGTACCACTGACCTGCTTCTCTATCACCAGATGGCCTAGATACAAAGATCATCTATTTTAAAGCAACCACATACAAGGCCACACATGTAGAAAGTGATTAAAATGAAGACTGTGCTTTGAGAAACACTGACTGAAGACAGTTTGAAGTTTATGGTGGGCAAACACTGGCTGACAAGTTCCACGGCGGTTGTTGGTATCAAAGCAGCTAAAGCAATATGTATTTGTCCAAGCAAAATTTGTGAGGTTATAATGTCTCTCTGTCTCACCCGGAATCAACTATTAATGGAACATGACCCACAGCTCTGGGACCCATACTTCAGGCAGAAAGAGGAAAATCACAAAGACTTCAGTGCTACCCATGCACAACAATGAAAGTGAGCTTAAAAGACCGATGCTTGCAGGATGACTTGATCAGTGATATTAACATACATGTAAATTGATAATAGATGCTCTTTGATACAGAGATAGGGGACATTACAAGAACCTACTGCTAAACCAATTACAGCTACCTAATAACAATTACATGGACTAAAGCTAGAGGTAAAGCTAGAGAAATTCAGATAGAAACAAGGCTCCTGGCTTCAACAGAGAAAAGCACTGCATTCAGGCTGGTGATGGACTCTCTAACACTGCTGACCTGATGCTTTGTTCACATAATTTTCCCAGAAGACCTGCTGTAGTCTAAGACCCATCACTGGACGTGCATAGGCTTAAGTACAGGAAAGTCTTCTGATGGTATTATAGAAAAAGTCAGACTAAATGAACACCCCGATCCTCTTTGATCTTACGCACCTACGAATCTCTGTTATAAATAGTTGATTTGTCATACCTTCACAGATCAAAACATCTGCATTTATAATGGTTGAATCTTACCATGCCTGTCTCTGCTGATAAGCAAAATACCTACCTTCCAATTTCTGTATTTTTTTCTTCTGCGATAAGGACTTAGTAAGACTCAAGTAATAAACATCTCCCAGAATGCTGATAAAGTCTAAGGTGTTTATGTCCTGCCAATGGCAATGTTGCCGAGCACACATTCCTTTACTATGCAGTTATGTCTACTGCACTACAAGTATTTTGATGACTGAGACAGATATAAAACTGTTCACCAAGAGAATATCCTGAAATTTTTGCTTGGTGGCCTACAACAACTGACTTCATTTCTTGGTCTGGTGTTTAACTGCTAGCATCAAAAAAAAATAAAAAAAGAAATAACATTATAATTGATTTAATTCTCTTCTTATAAGAGGTAAGGGAAAAGTCTACCTTCTCCCCCCCAGCAGTGGTGTCTCCACAGCCTACAGAAGAACGCCAGTGTGGGGAAGCCTCATCCTCTGCTGCTCTGTAGTATCACATACAAAACGAGCAGGGCTGACATGCCAGCACATCTCATGTCCGCAAAAGTCACCGGAACAAATCCCAGGCTAGCAGTAAACTTTCAGCAAATGTTGGCAGGTTGCTATAGCTTAGAGGAATGGTTTAGGAACCGCGTTGTGTGCATGCAACTGGGCAGCTAAAGCAAGTCAAGCAAAATAAGTGTTTTGTGGTAATCAGGCTAGAGGCTGAGCAGTGGAGACTGCATTCACTCTTGTTGGATGACCCCTTAGCTATTCAGATGCTATGCCAGACTCTGAGGCACAATGGCTGCTGTGGCCACTAGGCAACACAAAAAAGATGCTTTTTGCTGTTTCCTTAAATAAAAGACTGAAATCATTAAGGCTAGCCTGAGAAGACCCTATAGGTAACTTCCTCCTCCTTTGCTCTTGTTGCCTGATACTATCTAATTTAAGACAAAATATAAAGGATTAATACAGATTTTTCAGGACAGAGCCTTTTTACATATATAATAACAGAAAGAAATATAGTATGAAACAAACCTTAACCAAAGTTTGATATCTAGGCTGTTTAGTACTACTAGTAATAGTTATTACTTATTTCCCTTGTAGTTATTGTACATTATTTCTGTTGTATATTAACGCACATGATAATTATCTTCCATCTCTGAATCTTTTTTCTGCCTACCTTGTTGAATTCTTCCTAGAGAAAATAGCCAAAACAAGATAAGTCTTTAACCTCCCATCTACAAAACCCTCCCTGCTCCTAACGTTTCATATGCTATTCCCCTCTAATTACCTCACTCCCCCACAACCATCTTCTCAACCGTCATAGCCACTATCCTTGCCCTGCCTCTCTTCCTCCTGCTCTTTTTCCTCAGAAACCCAGTCTGCCTCTCTTAAAATGAAATCCCACTTGTGCCTGTAACTCTCATTCCATCTTCCTCTTCCCTTCACAACTAAGCTGTACGCAATCTTCTGTACCCGGTTACCTCTGGGATTTCTCTCCGCTAGATCTTTCCCACATTTCACTCAGACCGACCTAGTTCAGACCTGATTCCCTCCACCCACATGGAAACGTCAGCCTGCCTCTCTGATAGCTTCTCACAGAAACCTGGCCACGGACAGAAGGTGGCAAAGGGTGCCAAATTCTGCAGAAGTGGAGAGCGTCTTGTTGGTTACTCAAGTCTGCAACCTGAGACAGTCCTCAGCTTCCTCCAACCTCACTGTAATTTTTTTGCCTCTAGGCCACCTCTGACTCCTGTTTCTTCCTCCTGCACAATGGCTCCAGGAGTTTGGCATTTCCGTGTGCTTCCTGCCACTCACCTACATGTCTGAACTCAAAACACCAGCCTCTAAGCCATTCATTTTCATTTACAGCAAGTTCCTTTACATTGGCTCTAATGAGTACAAAGCTGATTTCACAGCCATTCAGAATGTGGGAGCAAAGAGCATTTTTCTAGCTTGTCACTTTGTTCCTGTCATTTTGCTTTACATCCTTTGATGGCTTGCTCTTTTGTTTTGCTTCGACTATTGTCTCCTCTTTCAAAGCCCTTCAAAGCCTACCACACTACGCTTTCAATCTCATTGGCTTCCGGGAGACTTCAGCAAATGCATACGCGCTTTCTTCAATCAGGGCCTAAATATGTGTCATTTGAGTCACTTTGCTCAGATGGACCAGAGATATCCGTCTGCTCCTAATCTCATTCATACTTGTTTTCACCAATGAAACTATTGACTTTGACCATCTTCTGCTCTATGACGGGTGTCCAAGATGAGAATCCGATCCCCCTGGAAAATCATGAGCCAGTGAGTGTACCTGTTAGGACACGTTGTTCTGATCTTAGGAGAAATACTAGCGTGCTTCAATTAACTCTCGTTGCACTGTATTTTTCCCCAAGTGAGGGAACAATTATTTTCCTAACTAATTTCTCATAACTCAGTCCTTCCCTAAAAGGATATATATTTCTAATATCATCTTGCTCTCTGCATTACACAGAGTGTCAGGGAACCTCAACATTCAAAACTAAACACTAAAAATACTGAAACAAGTGTTCATCCTATTTGCTCTCATAACCTAGCACTTGACTGAAAAGCAAGTTAGGTTTTTATCTACTGAAGAAATGAAACACAGGTAATCTCCTGTTTCTAGTCACTCATCTGAGTGAAATTTTTTACAGAACAGGAGGGGGGAGATGTCACCATCTATAGAGGCCCAAATGACTTCTTGTCTTTAAACCATGCCCACAGCTACACAATGCTTGGTACCACTTTGTCCCCTTGGGCTTTTCTCAGCATTTCATGAGTTAAAGTGACAGCTCAACACACTTTCTATTTTGGAGCCAGTATTTCCACTGTAAACTCAGATTTATTACTAATTTATGAAATGTTCATTAGAGTAGCTGAGAAAATGTATCTTTTGAGAACAAATACAGTTGGCCATCCCCAAATCATTAGCAGCATACTGAGAAAAAGTTAGATACCTTCCTTCAGCACTCCTATAACTGAAGATCAGTCTTTATTTGTGCGAATACATCCAGACAAATGCCTTCAGAGAAATGGACCTGCAGCATGCATAGGGTTGCCTTTTCATCACTGCATGCCACTGGGGTTTTTAAAGCAAAGAACTGGTAGCTGTGGACATCCGTTAATGTTTAAGCCTTCCCTTTAGCACTGCTCAGTGCAGTGACACGAAACAGACCCAAAGCCGCGTGGCCCCTGCCCTGTCTTTTGGCTGGGACCTGGGCAGGACCACTCATACTGTGTGTCTTGGAGAAGAGACTACCAGCTTCTGGCCTTCCTGGTTGCAGCCCCTACAGCTACAAAACTGCCTCGACTGCTAAAGGCGTATTTCAGGACCGTGAGAATCAGCAATCAAAGGAACGAACCCTCGGTAACTCCAGCACCATATGCAAATTGCAGCTTGTACGAGACCTCAAAGCAACAACATCATGTCTAAATAACTCCAGGGAAAACACATGGCAGAAGAGGTCTATTTCTTACAGAAGTAAATGATTCCTGTCTGGTCAGGTCCAATGTAGCAGCCCTTGGTTCCCAGGACATGGGAGACGGGGGACTGCACACACCAGTGTCCCACCCCTCCGTGCCCCTGACACTGTGCATCTTTGCCAAGAATCGTGACTGTATTACTGATAAGCACAACCATCCATATATAATTAACTGTGCTACCTGCACAGCAGAGGAACAGAATAAGCTACAACCCACTGAGACAAGCAATAAAATAAAGGCCCTGAAAACTTTCCATTACTTAGGAACCTGCATCTTGGTGAGTTCTGTTTTTTATTTTGAAGTCCCTAACCCTGGCACCACACAACGGTCCACAAGAAACAACTAGATGATAAAACAGAACTAAATATTGCTGGGTTTGTTTTGCTAGCAGCAAAGTTGAGGGAAAAAAAAAGCGAAGTAACAAGGAGTTTTTTTTAATTCACTTTCATGATAGGACACAAGGATAGACAGATAACCAGTCAGCCTTTCATTCACATCCATCTTAACATTGAGTAAAATGGATCTGGAGGTACTTTTTTGCTATATATTCACTACACAATGAACTAAAATGACTAGCTTCAAGAAGACACCTAGATTTATGTGAGATGAATAGCATATGATAATCCCATATATCCAGTAAGGGAGTTTCACTATACACCCATTTAACACATTTGGTCAAATTTCCTTTGTCCGAGACACTCCCATTGCTCGGCGGTGCAGCCCACAACACCCCCACCTCCCCTGCCCATCGCAGCACACCAGGTACTTTTCTTGCCATCCCTGCAACACTTCTCAGCACAATATGTTGTGCCTTCTTGGAAGGGGATTGCTCCATCCCATACAGCTCTGCTGTATCGATACCAATCCCCAGCATCCCTAATAAATGCAAACACACACTGTTCCAGATCTCTGTTCCCACAGCAGCTTAACTTTGCAGTGGTACATGGTAACAACAATCAGAAAGGCGCAGAGCTTTTAAAATAGTTACCCTATGCTAGCAGAGGAAATACACACAGCCAGGTAACTTGCAGTCACTTTTCTCATCTAGTTTTGACTTTTATTGGTCTTTGGTCCTCAGAGGGATCACAGTCTTAACCTGTTCCTCCCTCCCACATTTATTTCTCTGACCCATAAAATCCCTCCACCGTAGCTTCCAGCTTTAAGTTTCACCTTAAAAAGGACCCTCGCTGTGGAGGAAAAAAAAAAGCTTTTTGATTCTCCAAACCTTCCCGAAGCTCCCTGATCTGCCAGTAAACCCCCGAGGCTGACGCATCTCACCTTCGATATCCAGCTCCTTTGTTCTGCAGAGGGAGCCTCTCCATTACGTACCCCTGTGGGAGAGGCTGGAAGAATCTGCCTTGCAGCTGTCCCAAGAAGCTTCTACCTGCCTGGTGAACATTTGAAGCTCAGAGGTTGACAATTCTGCTGCCCCACCAACACCAAGTCATGCCATGATGTGACAGTTACATGTTCTCTCATACAGGCAGACTCCCCAAATTGTCACAGCGCTGCCTAAGGACTGTCACGCTGCAACAGACAAATGGTCCCACTCATCCAACACCCTGTCTGACAGCAACCAGTGATGGATTCTTCATACTAAAATACAAAAAGGTCATTTTCATTGCCTGCTATTAAAGCAAAGGAGCAGAGGGCAAGGAATTTTCCATGCTGGGGCAGCGGATGATCTCTTTGTGCTATGCAAGGTGAAGTGAGAAACTGTGGGGAAATCTCTGTCACAAAGCGCGAGCTCGTTCGTTCGTCGGCTGGAAGTATTTTGAGATCCTCAGATGAAAGATGACACTAGAGCACAAATTATTATCATTAGGGCTTCTCTGGATTCAAATGGTGTAACCAGAAATACTACTACGCATTCATACAAATGTTTCAGTGTTTCAGTCTCTCTTGAAACTTGCAGAGCTACATGCTAATTTACTAAATGCACCATAAACATCCTTTCACTTTTCAAGTTAATCACAATTGCCTTACAGGAGATTAACACCATAAAGCACTTTCACAGCTGACGTGCCTTTAAAAAAATTCCCAGAGTTAAACTTGTATAAATAATGTAAGTGACATGGAATATAATTATTAAATGTTGTCATTTTGGAAGAAAATTAATTAGCAATAGCTGTAGCTGTCTTGTGTCTATTTAAGCAGTGTGCATCTCAATTAAAATTTAATTGCAACAGATTCACTCACAGCAGGGAAAAGTGATGGAAATGAGAAGCAGCCTGGTCCTATATTGCCGTCTACAAGGGAAAGTGTAGTAGAAACCGGGGGGAAGGGGAGGAGAGAGGCAGGAAGGTAAGAAAGCAAATCCACAGAAGCATGCTGCTAGGCAGCCAGGGCACTCAGATGCCGTGGGTGCTGCTTATTCACAAAGCAGCTGACTGGTACCAGGCACGAGTACAAACAGAAATAAAACCAGCTGCTGTTGGAAGAGGTATTGCTTCATACAACCGTAGATGTGCTCATGTACCCACTGTGGTATGAGGGACAGCACGGCTCTCCACATTACTGTGCCCTTCGGTTTCAGTGCCTCCTTGAAGTCAGCCTGGAGAAACCCTAAAGGCCTGGGCAGGACTGAGAGAGGCTTTCCTTAAAGAGGAACCAGGAGGACCTTGAAGACAAAGTCCTGAAGCTGCAAGTAACTAGAGGTACAAAAGTGTGTTTTGAAGAGGAATAACTCCCTCCAATTGGCATTGAGAAGCAGATGTTCTTCTACATCACTTTGGAAGTCTTTCCCAAAAGAGACAAAATATGACTTCACCGTCATCCAAACGTAGAGGATTTTGGATGTCGTTGTGAGTTGCCTTAAAGAAATTACATAGCCAGAAGGAGTTGGGTACCCAACCCATCTCTCATGCCCACAGTACAAAGTTCTCCAGAGTGTCTCTCAAGTCCAACAGCCAATTCACTACACTTTTGAACAGAGAGGTTTTCCTCCATCATGCATTTCTCAAGACTCAAGTTATCTATAATTTGCTTACTTGAATGAATAATTCACATCTCAGACAAAAAAAAGAAAATCAAGTATTGCTTGTAGGTGTGTAGGATGCAAACTATATTGGCAAAAGATGGTGCAGAATCCTGAGTTCATTTATGGTAACTAAATAAAACAGAAGCAAAAAATGTTCTGGCCTTAAAACTTTTGCTAATTGGAAAATACATGCTTGAACTACATATATATTCTTGAAATATTTATTTTAGGATTTATTCAGTTTCCAAATGAGGCAAATATATTCCCTACAAATTCCCAGGGGACATTCTCTGTCAACCTGAAAATCAAGTTATATTGTTTCTGACTGACATCATAATTATAATGTGAATTTACAGTACTTGATCATTTTGTTGATGATGCTAAAGTCATAACAGACTCCAACTCACTCTTCTACCAGTACGTGACTCTGCCCACTCAGAAAGTGTAGCTTTCTGGTGACAAGAATAGGGATAGCAATCTGAAATGGTACATTCATGTTAAGGATAAAGATACTGATGATGATGATAATTGTAGTAACAATAACAGTACTGTCACAGTCCTGTAACAATACTAAGTTATAGGTATGATATAGCCATAATGAAATTAAGAGGTTAAACATTTTTTTAAAAGGTCTGGTTTTCGCATAAACATGGGCAAATCTAGCTGCTGCTTGGATATCAAAACCTTAGATTAAAAGTGAAAATAAGCATGCACACATGATTTAATGTGAAAGCATAAGGAGACACGTGCTCAGATGTAAATGTGTTATACTTCTCTAGAGTTAATGATCTGGTGACGATGTGGCTAATGTGATCTAGTACCAGCCCATCGCTGCCTGAAGGCAGTCGTATCTCAGATGGAGCCAAACTGTTCCTGGTAGTGGCAGATGGTAAGACACAGGGCGTGAGCTTCAGATAACAGCTTGAGAAGTTCAGGCTGGACTTCCCAAAGCTTTTCCTCTAGGGGTGTCATGCAGTGCTGGAACAGGACACCCCAAGAGACTGTGGCACCTTCATCCTCGGGGCTTTTCAAAACTCTACTAGACAAGCCATGGCCAACTCAACGTGGTGTTGATGACAAGCCCCACTGGGGATGGAGGCTGGACTGCAGCCCCCTGTAGGTCTCTTCCCCCCACAATTTCTAGGGTTCTGGGATTCTACACAAGTGGAATTCAGAAGTCTCGGCATTCTGGAAGATCATTCCATTAGCTAAGGACCCCGTGTCACTGCTTGAAACGTTCAGCATCGACCAATTTTAAAGTGGCTGTTCCAAAGGCCTCCTAAACCAAAGCACATGGCAGCTGCCAGGCTTACCACTGTGTCCTTTTGCTAGAATAGTCTCAGCTTCGCATGAACTAATGTGAGAGAACTTGCATCAAAATGTGCAACTGATGATGAACAAGCTGAAACATGAACTTGAAGTATTACTTCCTTCATTACACAAAACAAAACCAAAAAACTCGCAGGGGAGAAATGGTTAAGTTTCAAACAAGATGATCAGCAACTTCTTCCCTTATGCAAAACAATCTAAATCCGTAAAAAAGAAAAAAAAAGAAAAAAAGCCTAATTTACAAAAGTCTGCAATATTTTTTTTAAAGGTTATCAGATGTTTTCTATCTCAACATAACTAAAACCAAAAGAGACAGCCTCCTTCACTGGAATGTACTCTGATCGGATAGATCTAATGCAGAAAGCACGTGCCTCTCTGTGTACAGCACTCATATACAATTTATATATAAGCTTCCTGAATGTTTTCAAATGCACTGAATAACAGGGTGTCACTTTTAAAAATCTCTGTTCAGTTTTCTACTTATTAATATATAATTATGTGCAGGTTTTCCTCTGTACACTTTTGTCTGAGATTAACTGGGACTTGAGGCAATTCTTGTTTCAGAAGTTTTCCAGCTCACCATAAAGCTAAATGCATATAAACTTCAGACCGCTGAGCATACCTTTCATCACGTCGCATTATTTGGTCTTCATTTAGCTGTCACAAAAACATTTCCTTTCGTCTACAGATTAATTACAGCCTCGTGAGGTTTCAGCACAAATACCTTTGCACATTGGAGCCTCTGCAAAGACACAGTGATTCATGCAGTATCTATGCCTCTGGAAGGGAAAATAAAGCTGAGGCAGGACATGCAAGCTGTGAGTGGATCCAATATCAAACGAGCCGGAGCCTCCCGTGAGCACCCAGCCATACCAACACAAATAAGTTTCTGCACGACTCGTGCAGGATCCACAGCTGAACGCAAACCGCCTCTTTAGTTCGGCGCTAAGCTGATTTGGCTACACAGTTCATTCATCGAGGACCAAAGATGACAAGGCAGGAAGCGTCACTCAGTAATGAATTATACGCGACACAAAAAAGCCACAGGTGTGGGTTTAGAGGCTGTGCACGCAGCCGCTGCAGCCCTGGATTCCACGTAATCGCTGTAAGTAACTATGGAAAATGGACAGTGGGAAACTCTGTAGAAATGCAGAGAGCGAACCAGTCCAAGAACACATTCCCACTTGTTCAAAGCAGCCAGCCACACCACTTAAACATGTGTCGACTGTATCTGATGCCGACCATGTCAGTATGTTAGGTCTGGACGGCGAAATACAAAGGGGGCGATTCTTCGCGGTGCCGGCGCCGCGCTGCCAGCGAGCTGGCCGGGGCTGCTGCCCAGCTGCCTGCCCAGCGCCAGCAGAGCTGCAGCAGCTCGTGCACCACCACGGCCAGGGGCTGCCTCTGCCTGCTGTGGTTTGGGGTGCCCTGAAGCATGGCCAGGTCTCTGCTTTCCTCTGGGGCAAGCTGGGAGGCTTCACCCGCCTCTCAGAGCGATGGGGATTGGAGGGAGAGGGGAAGAAGCAGGAGGATTTTTACAGATTAAAAACCCAAGCAACCCGAGAACCTACACAAGCCAGAGCTTCCAGTACCTGGAGATGCTGCAGGGCAGGTCCCAACTTCTCAGCAGGCCTGGACACAAGCTTCCAAAAAGTCACTTCTCCCTGCCAGGAGCTCCCATAAAACCCTTCCAACCGTCCTCTCCCGACAATTTCTTCCCATGGTGCAAGCTGAGCTGTTTCACCACCTGCTATGGGTGTGCACGAGGCCACCTGTGTGGCCCATTAGGGCAACGAGGGCTAAGCGAGATCCAGGTGAACTCATCGCTACAATCACTGAGAGCTAAACATATCTGTGAGACTGATGTTCACTCATTTTTTCTCCTCGAGAGCAAAACATCCTTACCCTGGTAGCAAGTCTGCTCATTCCCCATTCCTGCCACGTGAGAAATCTCTCCAAGTGGTGACTTCAGGACAAAAAGTCCTCCGCAAGAGCCCTCAAAATAAATGCATCCTTGCCCCACACTGTGACCTGCCTAGCTGTTCTCCGAGGCAGTACATTAGGTCCCTGAAAAACTACGTACGCAGCTGGTCAGACACACAGAGATCTCAAGACCAGCATTTGCTGCTTCCTTGGTGACATTCAGTGTGGGTTTTTTCACCCCGTGGTGGAGAGGAGCTTTGTTCTTCGGTGTCAACCTATTTCCCCTCCTCAGGAGAGGTCCATCTGCTGTGTGGGGACCCCGTGGCTCCTGGGCAGGTACCCAGCCAGCTCCACCCGGCCACCAGGAATGATCCCAGCAGTATTCTGGCCTCAAAACCACGCAGAACAGCTAGTCCTTTCCAGTGTGATGTCCTTGCCAACAATAATCAACTGGTGTTTTGGAGAAATCACCAAAAGAGAGGTTTTTTTTTTTGTCTGGCTTTAAATAGTATTAAATATTTGCAGCCCTCTTCAGTAACAAAGGACACAAAGAAAAAGGGAAAAAAAAAGTCTTTGGTTGGTTTTGCTGAATTTGGAAAGGTTCCTGGATCAAAGCTCAAAAAGCTTCAAGTTTATGGAAGACACATTAGCAATGCTTAGTGAGGAAAAAGCAGTGAACTACGTAAGAAAGATGACCAACCAAATCCAGAGGATTTAATCAATGGACAAACTTCAGGAAGAACAATTCACCAGGAGGCAGTGTGCTGCGAGCCTTCAGACAGTTCAGTGGAAACCATCCTGAACTCAAACCCAAGGCAGGTCACAGCATGCAAAAGCACCAAAAAAAAAAAAAAAAGAGATATATTTTAATTCATTAGACCGTATTTTACAAGAAGTGGAGCCTCTGGGGAAGCCATTATTCTCATATAGATGTACTCCTGTGAAACAGAAGAAAAAATACCTAGACTCCCTGATGTGAGAGGTCAAACAATTACAATTTCCTTAATTTCATATCCAGTTGGGAAATTAAACAACAGAACTATGAAAGCTTTACACTTCATTTTGAGGAAAGTGGCAATTTAAATTAATTTTTTTTAGTGCCGTAAGAATTGATGAGTGAGTATGGGAGGGGGCTTTTCCCCAGTGACCTTCCCCACCACCCTTTTTAAACAATCTTGCTCATTCAATGGAAAAATAAATAAATAAATCCAAGGAACACGAAGTCTTTCACGAAAGACCGATTCCTTTGAGGACAAAGCACAAAGTGTTGCTTCTCATGAAGCTGTTTTATTTCATTAATAGTCTTCTCTGCACAGCTCGAGCTTTGTCCATGAAGTGCTTCTCAGATGAGGGGTTTTAGTCTCTGGAAAGAAGCAGCACCCGTTCCTGATCCTACAAGATATAGGAACAACTTACAGGGTGACATAGGACCATGAGATCCACGGTCCATCTAGCCTTGAGCTACATCTCTCTTACAGGGCAGCTGCCATCAATCTCAGTGGAAGGACTTTGTCTCCACCACGACCCCATGAGCTGAATTCATGGCCATGCTTTTCTGGTTCCTACAACATCAGAAAAAGTTCCAAGCGCTTCAGTAAAGAACTTGCTCAAGGTCCTGCCTTTAGACATGGCTCCTTCTAACCCTGGAGCATAGTAAGCTCCTGTAACACAGGATGAACGTGGAAGAGAAAGCTGGAGGATATATCAAGAAGCCTACGTAGTTGCTGCACTGGCTGCAGTCACAGCATTCCCATAGAGCACTCCAGTCGGAAAGGGGTTGCAGTTTGGAGTCACACACTCCCAGTGCTACACCACACACGATATATACAAAACTTGGTGGCAGCAGCCAGCCGGTGAGAGCTACAGCCAGGAGGAACATGTGATTAATAGAAAAACAATCTAACGCTTGACACAGAGCACACAGGCTCAGAGTACTGGACTGCGGGACAAAACAAAAACAGAAAACAAACATTAGCACTTGCAGAGAGACAGGGAAAACAAAAATAGAGTCTGCACATACAGCTGGCCATAAGGGATAAAGATGAGAAAATGAACTGACAAGCTTTCTTACTGTTTCACTTGGAAAAAAAAAAAATGAGTAAGAGTTTTGTTTGTTTGTTTTTTCCAGAATTAACCCCAGTAGAACACCTACTAGCAGGGCTCAATGGGTACTATTACCCCGAGGCTTGAAAGATTACTCTTTAAAATGTTACACCTAAAACCAGCAAGGCAGCAGAACTTAGGTTATGGAGCTGCAAACTCTGGCACCCACATGTGACTTTGCAGACATTAAAGATTTTCTAATTAAAGATGAGACCATTTGCAAGACAGACAGTTCCAGCTTACTGGCAAGCCTGCTGGGACACAGGACTGAACTGCAGCTAAGAGCACGCGGGGAGCAGCTCACACGTGGGCTGGAGCAGGATGGTCAGCCTCTGTCCCTGGACACTAGCACAAGCGGGAGGGAGGAAGTCACCAGCTGTAAGCAATGAAGACCAAAGCAGTTTGTGTCCCGATGCTGCAGGCAATTTAAGAAAAAGCAGCTGTACCTACAGTTACGAGGATGTAGAAACTTCCAGTCGGAGGAAAAACATCAGCCCGACATTTGCAGACTGCAAAACTCTTGGTGCACATCTGCTCGGACAGCCCCTGGGGACCAGCTCTCCTCCTGGAGCTGCTCGCCAAGCAGTTCGCCTGCAGCTGCAGCGTAATCCCAGGGACTGATAAGCAGCAGTGTCTCACTGCAGAAGCAAGACTAAGTGCAGATGACGTAGAGTAAAAATCACTGTGAGGACAACGGATTTTAAATAAATAAAGCCTAAGGGATGGTATTTATTTAGGCTGTGTAGTAGCTGGCATGCAGGATTACCTCCAGAGGCCTGGTAGGTCGACCAATGGACATTTTTGCTGTTCTCTCCCACACAGATTGCGTTCAGCTTTATGCCCCACTGGCCATCCCAAATGCAGCCTGTCCCAGCAACCAAGGAGGCACCTTACACCAAGCTAAGCCTGGGATGCTGTGATCCCATCTTGCCTCTTATTCCCATCTTCCCTCCCCTTCTCTTGCATTCACATTAATTCAATTACAGTATCAATCAGTTCAAGAAACTGATCCAGCCAGACTCCTGATTCTGTAAAAACAAACAAACAACAAACAAACAAAAACAACAACAGCAAAAAAAAAAAAACACCTTGCAGAGGAAAAGTCCTAAATACGTCCTTTCACACAAGCAGCAGAAATAGGAAATCTTGGTGTAGGTGGACGGGCCAGAAATGCCCATCCATGTGCCTCCACAGGGCACCTAGGACAACTTTTCAGCCTCTCAGAAGCCAGCATTTGTGCTGGGGGACTTGTGATGGTTTCCAGACGGTGCACGTGGGCTCCAAGTCCCCTCCCAAGTGTCCCTGAACACGTGTGATGTTGACCATGAGCATCCCCAAGTGCAGCAAGTAGCAAAGTCCTCAGCCTCCCAGGAGAGGCCACCGGGGAGCAGCTGGAGTACACCACAGTCAGCAGGAGAAGTGCAAAGCTCAAACCACTCCGCATTACTCCATTAACCTCTCCTCACAGGCTGTGTGTTTTTTTCTAAACTATTTTTAAACCACTAAGTACTGGTGTTAACAAAACTGCAAACCGGATAGCGGGACTTTCACATAAAGCTGCACTGCAGGAACGTTTGGGGCCCGTAAGGCACTCCTCCTTGGTAGCTGCTGCTTTGGGTACCTTCTTCCCCTCAGCCCAACAGTCCATCTGCTTCATTTCAGGCACTGGCAGTTCCCAAAGAAACTTCTGGTCTTTGAGTAATACAAAATTTAAATTTTAGTTTAAAACTAAACTTATCTAATCCAAGAAATAACAGCTTCTTGGGGACGCAGTTGAAATTCTGAATTATTTTTTTTTCCCCCAGTGACAGAAATCCACATCACCTAAACCCATCTCTTCAACATCCCACAAGCAGCCAAGACTGATGCCTAAACTATTAAATACCTAACTGGTTCCTTAGTCACATTAAACTACTGTCCCCTTCCAACTGGGGTCACTGTGACACATGGACGTGATGGCCCTGCAGGTTGAGCCTCACCATTTACTCCTGGCAGACCCTGTACCAACAATAAAGCTTTAGAAAGCTTTGTTTCTGCACCTGTGAAATAAGGAAATCCACGCTTACTCATCTTTGTTAATATTCTTTTGTTCATGTTTTGTAAATGGTCTTAAAGAGCATTTATCCCACTACGGAGCACTGTGCAAAGCATTAAAAAGTTCCTGCAAAGTACACTGCGTAGGATCCATAAAACAACACCGCTTTTATCTTCCCCTCTGCACACCCTCCATCTCCCGCGTTAGCATAACAAAGAAAATGATGTTTAGGGCATCCAAACAGATTTTTGGAGGGTAAAAGAACAACAGCCAGTGGGCTAAATATGTAGAAGCAGAGTAATCAAAGCAGAGGAAATAGACTGGTGGTGTCTCAAGTAAATCTCAAAGTTTTCCAAATGAAACATTCTTGGAAGCTGATATTCTCATTCTCCTAAATCACTGCTCATGGCTGAAAATCCTGCTTCCAGAAAACCATTTGGCGGCCCTTTTTGTGCAGCGAGGTATGCAAAGAATAAAAATCCTGCAGCCTGGAGTTTTTATTGTGGTTTCTAAAGAGTTGCACCACAGGAAAATCTCAATGGAAAGTGCAGTTTTTTGTGGATGACAAAGAATTATTTTTCCATGCACACATGCACAGGGTTTTGCTTGCAGGCTCCGAGTGCAGCAGTCAGGGAGGAGCGACTTTCCCTCCGGACAGCGGGCAGGGTGTGAATGTGGAGTCAGTAACTCACCCACGCGCCGCTCTATTTCCTGGATTTAGTGAGTGGTCTTTGTTGGAGCTGAAAGGCTGCAGCTGGGGTGGAGGATGCAAGTTCACGAGGGGTTATTCAGCTCCAGACAGTCTTCATAAAAGCACAAATAAGTCAGAGCAAACTTTCTTTTTTTTTTTTTTTTTTTTTTGCCCCCCTCCCCCCCAGCAATGAACTTCTGAACTTTGTTTTTGTGAGTCGAGATATGACAGGACAGCAGAAGACTGCGAAATTTGCACTTCACTGATCTACGCAGCCCATAATTCACACAAACACACGCAGAGCACACCAGTTTCTCCACACTCCTCAGCAAAGATTTAATCCTGGAGCGGATGGCTGAGGTCTCCTGTTACTTAGACAGTTACGTTCTCCAAAACATACAACTGTATGTCTACTATCTCTGGAAACAACTAATACTTTAAAGTGCCCTGTTTGCATCCAGCCCAGGAACAAAATACATTAGGTGATGTATTATCCTTTCTTTTTTATTATGTACCTTTGCTTCATCGCTAATGAGTGGAACTAAATTGTTCTTACAGCTGCAAGTAAATTCACACAGGGGCGAGTTTTATAACGGGGAAAGCTCTAAAATACTGAGGTCACAAAGCAGAAAGGGAATAACTCAGACTTTTATGGTTTACTGGCTACCTGCTGATGAGTGCTTGGGCACCTCTGTTTAGCTCCTATCCGAATGGTGACCTTCAGAGCAGCCCTGTGTTCACAAGGTTTTGGCCACTGAGCTCTGCTCCAGCAAGGCTCCAAACCTTAATGGCTTTACACAACCTTATTAGCAGCATGCTAATACAACGCATAGGCACCAACATGCGCACGACGGTGGTCAGGAGCCTCCTGTCACAAGAGGTTTCCAGTGGAAAATGTCAGGTTGTCCAAACTGGAAACGTCTGCGGTCGTGCATCAGTTTGAGCTAACCGCTGGTGGGGTGGGTCAGAAATCTGCCTAATTTCTCGCCAGCTGTCTGGGCAGACAGACGAAGCCTTCAGCTTTTGCTGTTCCCAGGCAGCCCCACCTCGTGGGCTGCCTTTTGCAGCTGGGAGCCCGGATGCCCATCCCGGGGTGCTGGCAGGAGCAGAAAGCCTGTGAGCTCCACGAGTCCCAGCTTAAGACTGAGCTTGGGGTGGAGAAGGGGGAGAAGGGGGGATTAAGCCCCCTGCTCTGAGAGTCAGGGCAGACAGCTGCTCTCTCTCATTTTGGAATCATCAGCTAAAACCAGTTCTTTTTTTTCCTTCCAGAGCAAAAAAACGTATGGAATTTCCTTTCCGTGAGACACTTTTAAGAGCTTTGTTGGGAAACAGAGTGAATTTTCACAAAATATTTCCCCCAAAAGCAGAAATGTCAGTTAGCACCAGCTCCAATTATATGACAATTCTTTTCTCGTCAGGCAACCAAATTTGAGATCCATCTTATCCTTGAGCAACTCCCTCTCAAACCTTTTTTTTGCCCCCCTTAGCCAAACACACAAGCTTCCAAAGACTGAAGAATCCTTCATGTGAACTGCCTGGAGAGAAGGTGGTGATTCATAACACAAGGGAAATGTGTGATAAAGCAGAGTAGCTTATCCCAGCTGTTGAAAGGGTTGTGTAGAAATCCATGCAGTGCTAAGATGCCAGGTTTCCATTTTCTCCAGATATTCAAAGGGAGAGATGAAATCTTTGCATCTTGCCAAATTGTAGCCCAATTGGAATGTGTGCTGTTGTTTTGACAAACTGCAGCTTACTAGAGAAAACTTAATTTTCACATCATAAAGTTTCCTTAAGCTGGCTTCAGGCTTCATACTTGCAAAACCTCAGCTAGAAAAATGTTATTCAAAACCAGGAAAGTTTAGGGACACCAGCATAATTCAGCATCTGAACCGCATCTCCGCAATCTCAAGCCTGGTTCGGCAGCTCTCAATCACCCCAGTCACTCACACTTGTGGTCTCCCTGAGTCCCACATTGCTTTTCAGTACACATTAAATACATACAGCTAAGTCCTGGAAGCTCGCCCCTCCTCCTCTCCCCACTCACCCACGCTGCCTTACCACGGCTATCAGGATCTATAGGTACAGCACATAACAAAGGAGGAATTTCTGAGAAAGAAACAGCGGAAGAGCAATTCAGGACACAAGCACTGGTTTGTTACTAATTATTTCACCTTCATTTCTACATTTTCAAGGGAATTTTACACTGGTAAAAGACCCCAGCCTGGCAGCTCTGGAAGTCATTTGCAGACACGTCTGTGCAGTGAATGAAGCACGTTAGACACCTCCAGGCTGGGGCTGTCCAAACCAGCACTAGGCTGCATGACCTTTTTGGTGAGGCCACTCGGTCCCTGTCAGGACACCTCTTTATTGCTTACTTATCTGATGCTAACTTAGAGGTGCTGGAGCTGCGCTTCATGATGCAGCCCAGTGGAGCACAGCTCCAGCGCTGCCCTTTCCTCTTGGCCCTCACAAGAGATGAAGACACAGCTCAGAGTCATGGCCAATCAGTTTCCCATATTGTCAGAGAAAAATGACAAGAAATAATTCATCCAGGGTGGACATACTGCAAAGACAGCCGATTTCTCTGGACATTCCAATAAATCCTGTATAATTTGTTCTGCATTAGAAAACAGCATCCTGCAAAGCTGGCAGGTGGCCGAGACCTTAAGACATGTGTGCCTCCAAGTTCTGCAGGTGGGACACGGATGGGGACCATCACTCACCGAGACACCGGCCTCAAAGGAGACTTGATGCACACAGCACTGTGTGACAGAGGTCCCATTCCTGGGAAGGGAGTCAAGGGTCCCACTTTCCAAACACTGTCACCAGCTGTCCTGAGCATACATTCGTCTGTGATTCAGTTTCTTAACATTTGCATCTGGTATAATAAAGTTCAGGCTTGCCTTTTTTTTTCTTTTTTTTAAAGTACTTTGAGAGGTATGGGTGGAAAGTACTTGTGTGAGTATTGATGGGTAGGGCAAACAGCCATTAGTTATCACAGCCTTCAGTCACTACTGATATGGATTTGTTGTGAAATGAGTACATAACAAGGGAAAAGTTTCCATCACCTATGGCTGGTGCTACCTCCTCAATTTTTTTTTAAATGGATGTGCAAAGTAAGTGTGTGAATTATGTATCTCCAAGGATCAGCTAGTTCATATATAGCCTATGGCAGCTAACAATAAATAAGGTATTAACTTTTGCCAAGGAAAATAACTGTGAAAAGAGGCTGATATAATTTTTTTCCTGGGAAAACAGAACACAAAAATGACTGAGAACCATGTTAGCACCCAACAATACAGAAAGCAATAACAAACTGTAACAAGTCAGGGCACTTCCTACTCTAACAGGTAAATAAAATAAACGTCTGTTGACACAATGCACCTTATGACAGAGTAACTCTTCCATAGCTTATTTATTCCTTTTTAAAACCCAAGCTTGGCCTCTGACAGATCTTGCGGAGAGACATCTTATTTATACGTAAACAAAAAATAAGCACTGTTAATATACGCTGCAAGTACAGAAGGCCTAAATCCACTTGATGACTGCTTCAACTCAAAACCAAAGGGAGCAGGCGACACAAGCTGGCAGTTTTATACCGACTCACAAGGACAGAGCACTACAGCACATCAGCAGCGCCTGGAATCCTGAAGCCATCCTTTGAACCCAGGGGAATTTCTCCTGTTTAAAGTTTACATCTGTGCAGACCAAACGAAAGAGCTTTCTTTGAAAGCTGGAATAGGTTTCACCAAAAGCCGAATGCGCGTTATAAACATTTACTCTCACAAGCTCTCAGTGCCAGGCAGAGGAGGAGGAATTGCAGGAGATAAAAGCAGAGAATTAGTATGAGAGAAATGGAGGATAAAGGCACAAGAAAAGAGCCAAGACAGCAAAGAAACTGTGTAACCCTCCAGCACAATTAGTAAAAACTCTCCAGCCTTTAAACAGTGCTAAAGAAAGTGAATAATATCTTTCGAGTCAGAATAATCTGCTTTCACTGTGTGGCTTCCGTGCACACACATTTATGTGTTTTCCCATATGGTGGAAGAAAAAGAAGGGTGCGTGCCCTGCACTTGGGCTGACTCCCTCAATTTAGCCTTCCCTTCATTTCCTGCCAGAAGGTGGGTTTTGGTGCTGGTCTGTCCTTCTGAGAGGCAGTCAGCGAAACATCTGTTTCACGGTAGAAGGAGAGCAGGAAAGGCTGTAGACATCTGAAACTCTTTTGCAGTTGCTATGGGGAAATGTAAGAAGATAAACTACTACTTTATTAATCAAACATCCACACAGGTCCAACATCGTTAGCAAATTAATCCTTTCACTGCACAAGCCGGCTCTGGACTTTTCATTGCCCTCAGCAGATAAGGAGGGAGGGCAGCTTTTTTTCTTTCATTTACCGATAAATGCATACTTACTGAGCCTCGCAGCCCACCGTGCCGCCCCGCTCAGCTCTGGCATGGCAGGCCTCTGGGAGCCCCATTCCTGTGGCTGCTCCAGGGCCTAGCCTCCTGCCATCTCACCAGCCCCCCAGCTGCAGATCAGTGACCCGCAGCAACAAGGTGGAAACACCCAAAGGGCCCAGGTCACAACCCGGGCCTGCTGTGGAGGATTATCTCTAAAGCACCGGCTGGGTGACTGGGTGGTACAGACACACCTGCCAAAGGGGTAGAGGGAGGACAGAGAGCCGTAGGCACGTCTGCACTTGGGAAGGACACCCCAAGACCTCTGTCACCAAAAAAAGTAGCCTGGACTGCTGCAGTGACGCCGAAACTCACTGGAGATTAATGTGAGGTGCCCTTCCCCAAAGGCCCTTGTTCATGACCCCAAATGCTTCCCTCTGCGTGCTCCATGCCATGGCTTTGCAATGACATACTTCACTAATTAGATTGGGAGGAATTTGCAGAAGAAGTTGAAAGAAACCTGACCAAATTTGCCCCATCCCCTTCATGGGGGCCGTATGGCTGGAAAGCCTGTCTTGTAAATTGGTAGGGCCCAAATCTACCAACAGATGTGAAAGAGTATCAGGAATCAAACTCCAGAAAGTAACACCAATGTCTCCTGTAAATGCTACGAGTGACCCCCAGCTACATAATTTAAATTCCTTTTTAAAGTGGCCTCAGCAGTAAGGTAGGGAAAATTATTGACACTCCTGTACAGGAGGGAAACCAAACAATTTTTTAAAAATAATTCTGGAGTCACACTGACATAAATGATTTATTTCTGCTGAATGGAAACCACTTAGATTAAGGTGGCAAACTTGAGGCAGCTTAGTGGTTATGCTGCTCTCCTGAGACAAGGGGGCCTGAGCACACATCCACCCTTGATCTGGGTATGAAAAGTGGCTCAAAGCAGAGCTCTCCTCTCCAGAAGTGTGCTCTCACCACAGCCCTCAGCGATGGGAGGGCCTGCAATGAAGACACAATTATTCTGACATTTCCCCCCACACAAAATTCCCTATGAAAAGCATTTACCAAATTAATCCAGTTCTGAGTAGACCAAAACTGCATTTTTCAGCAAAGAAAATATTCGTCCCCATCCAGAGGAGAATTAAATCCTTCAGTGGTTCCTTCTTCCCACAGGCTGAGAAAGGATATAATTCTGAAATTTCCCTGAAGCATACAGACACAGACCTCTTCAGGGACAGCACGAGCAATACAAAACACATTTAAGAACAATTATAAGACACTTTCAGCTCTTGTCTCATTTATGCTCTGAGCATGCCAACGCTTTAAAGTTTTCTGTCCTCCCGCTCCAACAGGATAGCTGTGCTGCCAGTGTATGCTAAGTGCTACAGCTGCATTTGGTTCTCTAATTACATGAATCTCTACCATCTTCCCTATGCTGAAGATAAACTACCATTTTAGTTGAGACTCTCTAACTTGATTTACACAGCTAGTTAGCTAATTTTCTAATTCAGCCCTTCAAGATAAGGGAAAGCAAGATGCATTCAAGAGAGTCACTCTGAGGCACTCCTCAGTGACTGTGGAGGACATTTTAAAATGACACACAATGCAGTGTGTTCTGCTAGCAGGCAAGCTATCCTTTGACCTTAGTTTGCATTTCAAGTGAAGTGAAAAGCAGAAGAAGGAATGGGAGTTTTTAAAGAAAAAGTTATGGTACGGTATTGTAGGTTTATAAAAGACCATAGACTTATGAGAATCGATGGGATCTTGTTTGTCCTGATTACTTTGAAGTAAAGTGGAGGATTTTTATTTTTATACAGAGGTGCAGTATAGTAACATTGATGTCAGTTCCAGAGACTGTAACTGAACACCCCCCATGGTAATAGTACATACCCCCTATGGTAATAGTACAATGCCTACATGGGGAGAAGTGCATAGTTAAGAGGAGGTCCTGAGCAAAGAGTGGACACTACCAACACGACCCAACTTTCTGTGCCAGCGGGGCCATCTGGGCTGAGCTGTGGCTTGAGGAGCTGCTCGGGCTCATGCCCTCTCCTCCACTGCTGCAATTTCAAGAGCTGCATGATATCAAGATGCAATATCAAGGTGCAATATCAAGACATGGTGCACGTCTGTAGGGCCACAGTGATTTCAGTGTACAGCTTGCACATCTCAGCATCTAACAAATAAAAACCAAAAGGCACAATTTGAAGCTGTCCTTAATAAAGACTGTGAAAAACTCTGGCTTCTTAATAAACAGGGTTGTGCCCTAAGTAGTGAGCAATAGGACTACTGCTGGAAGAGCAACCCATGGCCTAATACATCACACTGTCAAAAAGCTTCTCCCATTATTCAACTGAAATTTGCCTTCTCTTAAATTTCATCCCATTACTTCTAGTTACACCCCATTGTACCACTCTAAATAATTCTTCATAGCCTTGGTGTTTACACCCTTCAGATATTTGTAGATTTATATCTCAACCACCCCATTTGTCATCCTTTAGCCAAGTTATCCATATTCAGCTCTTTCGGTCTTCTCTCATAAGTCAATCCCTCAAGCTCTCTTGTTACTTTTTTTCCCCTGAACTCCCTCCAATTTGTCAATCTCTGTTGTAAGGGAGTGAAGCAGACCTGAATGCATTACACTTGCTGTGGTTACGAATGCTATGTTGCGAATCCCTGCTGCCTCCTCACTACGGGACAAACACCCAAACCCTCTTTGGGTCTTTTTAGGTTACCAAAAGCAGCAAATTCACAGCCTTCTCATACTCCGCCATTGATGCCCTCGGACCCTGGAATCCTGGTTGATGCTTCCTCGTAGGTTTCTTCTCCTCTGCTTATTTCCACAGACAGTCTAGGTTATTTTTCTTTCTTGAATCCTAGTTTGAAATGCTGTGCTACTGCTTGCATACTCTCCACAAGTCACCTGGTAACTTCACCAAATGCCAAGTCGGCCTGCCACACTGCTCCCAGACTCACACAAGGATTTCTCTCTCCATCCAGGAGGCCACACTTGATCTCTCTCTCACCATCATTTCCAGTTGCCTCCTAGGTGTCACCATACAGTATTTCTACACACCAGCTCTTCCATCAGAAACTTTCAACCCATCAGGAAAGGGAAGGCCACACCAGGGCCTTCCCACCTACACACTGGCCGGGGTTAATACCTCTGCGCTAAGCCAAATACTTTGCTTTTAAAAACACCCTGGATGGTCACAGAAAGCACAGCACCCTGCAGAAGCCCAGCGCAAACGAAGCACAAACAGACAACATTCCTCCAACACCTGCATCTCCATAAAGCCACTGCTGTTATTCCCTGCCCTGTGAACACATCCCACTGCACATTTCCTCCGGCAAAATCATCTGGACAAATAAGAGGAGGATTGCTGAAAATAGCTGATGGGAGTAAAACCACAACTGAACCGACTCCTGGCTGTGCAAGCACAAGCCTCACGGCTGGACGAAGGTCGTGGAGAATAATCCTGGAGAACAGAGCCCAGCTGGGGAGGCACCAAAGCCCAAAATCCACTCTGGTGACAAGGGCAGGCCCCTTGGAGGGAGGTCAAAGTCACAGATAACTTCAAACAGAAGAGCTGCCCTCCAACTTTTCCAGCTGTACACTCCTGGCTACCATTGGCCTGTCAGAAAGGAGACTGTGGCCACCAAGCGCTTTCCAGTCTGTGGCACATTGTCTGGGCCGTCCCCAGTTTGAGATGATAGCCTGTAAATCTTCAGTTTGGACTTAGGGTAGATGGGCGGTCGCTTCTTTTCAACATGTTCACTCTACCCCTATTAACACTGTGTCTTCACCACAGGACTTTTAAAGAGAAAAGCTATTTTGTGTAGCTATTAAAAACAGTGATTTTTCTAATTTTAACTTCCTCTCAGCATCTAAAATCACCGAGTTACAGTGCTGCAGACAATCATCTAATGGGAACTAGACACACTATTACAGGCATGAATGATTCAGTCTGCTGTTAGGATAAAAATTACATACACACTCACATTATTATAAGCCCAGCTCTGTACAGACAACAACAAAGCAAAACTCTACGAAAACTGTGACAGACACTTAGGTACTGAAGCCACAGCAGAGACACTATCAAAGCCAGGTGGGACCTATTAGCTCCAGCTCATGGCTTCTCTCCCTAAAGCAGAAAAGTACAGTGAGGAAGGACAAAAGCTGACCCCTCAGGGAACAGCTAAAAAAAGCATCCAAAAACACACAGCAAGCTCTGGCAAGAAGTTTGCATTTGCCATCACTTAAATTAACAGCAAAGGAATCCCCAGGAGGGAGGAAATTTGGACTCTGTCCAACATGCAAGTGTGCTGTGCAAGGAGCTATGGGGGAAAGAGCCACACACAAGCACTGTGGATTCAGAGGAAGCTAACACACACACCTCCAGCACCCCCGAGCCCTTTGAAGGGCAGGAGCACGACAGTTATTTACTGGGCTTGACTGTGTCACCAGGTGTCAGGAGAGAAGTTTATTGCAGGTGACCTCAAACAGATTTGCCGCTGCTGTTGTCAGTCAGCAGTTGGCCATACGCTATCTTCAGAACACAAAGGGCTTGTATACGTTCAAAAAACAAGTTATCTTAAAACTTCTCAAGAGTTTAAGAACACTAAAATTATATAAGATATTGCAGTTGGTGATATAATTAACGTAACACTGTTAGTTGTTCTCTTGCTATCTTACCTACAGGAGCTGCTTTTGGCCCTTCCACAATGTGCAGATCACAGGGACTTCCAGAAGAAGAATCAAATGTCCAGTCGGCATCCCTTTAGCTTATGACAGAAAGGATGGCTGCTCTACACCTCCATAATGGCCTAAAGAGTGATGACATATTCTGGATGAAGTCCTTCTGAAACACCTAAACAGATGTGTTTTTCTCCACAAAACTCATTACTAAGTTAAGAAGTAATTCAGCCATGTAAATTTAACTTAAGCTAGTAAATCTAATAACATCATTCTAAAAGCAATAAAATGTTCAGACCTTAATCCTTTTAATTCACTGTTTATCCCCTTGGCACCTAGACTATTTTTATTCCAGTCACTTTTGCCGTAATAAAAAGTTAATAAAAGAACACAAGTTGTCCAACGGGTTGCAGAACTAATGAAAACTGGTTCCCTCAGGTTTGGTGTCTTATGTCGCTTCTTTCCCCAACAGTATTTACCCCAGATCCCAGCAGGCTATCTGGGAGCCTGTCTCTTTGGGTCTTCTTCACGTCCCTGAACTCCACGGGAGCCAAAAGGCAGCACATGCTGTGGCTGGCTGCGAGCTAAATGTGCTTTTGCTCTAGGTGCAGGTCTTGCAGAGCTTTCCAGCCTTCTCTACAGGGCACTGGCTGGTTCACTGAAGATCAGTGACTTTAAGGCAAAGATCTCCCTTAAAAAACAGACTGTAAAAGATCTATGATCTCCCCAC
The DNA here is from genome assembly GCF_964211835.1 of Anser anser. NCBI lineage: Eukaryota > Metazoa > Chordata > Aves > Anseriformes > Anatidae > Anser > Anser anser. The sequence continues at coordinate 14,182,606 of NC_139726.1, read as the reverse complement.
ATGACAATGCAGTAGTTCTGTCTTCTCTGATAATCCATGCTGGCATTGCTAATAACCAGAGCTGCAACACATATATGTCCCACAAGTTCCCTGGAAGATAAGATGAGGTTTGCAGACTACAGGAAAGGTTCTCTCAGATAAGGAAAGGGCAGGGAAAGCAATGCTTTCTGAGAAGCCCCACTGGAAATCACCAAAGTTACAACCACCTCTTTCATAAATCAAGGAGATCTGGTTCAAACAGCTTCTCACGTGCCCCTGTGACAACACCACAGAAGAAAGGTCTGTCGCAGCAATGCAAGTCCCAAACCTGTTAGAGATTTCTAGTTTATAGCAATTATCTCGAACAGCCCCTGCATACTGGTATGCAAACAAGCTACACTGCGGAGCACGTATCACTTGTTGTTTTTACAGGGCTGTAGGGTAAGCAGCCATTCTGTGCTAGCACAAGCTCTGGATGGTTTCAAAGCATAACTCCTTGTCTAACACATTAGCACAAGCGGCTCACAGGGGTCCACAACAACATGCGTGAGGCTGCAGGAAGGCTCTCTAAGCCACACTTATCTCACAAAGCAGTCGTCGTTCGTGAGCTTTTTGTTATAAACCTGTGGTACAACCAGCAGCTGTGCTCCCTTGATGAGGACGTTGGAGCTGCAACATTTACCTGTATTTCCAAGGGACTAAGTCAAGCTGCCCTCTTGCACGTGCCTATCACGTGAAAACACTTGGTCACCCTTTCTCCTGCCTCTAGAAAGACACACTAGATGCTGACTCAGGGCTTCACGCCGTGGCACTGCAAACATGCTCCAAATGCCCTATGCAGTACCCATGCCCACGGCAGCCCCGGGGAGCGGGGAGGAGAAGGCAACCTGCAGTGCTGCACCTGAGAGTCTCCTCAAGGAGTAGAGGTGTTTGGAAACTGCATCTCTGGGGTTTCTCCAGTAGATGAGACAGAATCACCGCTGTTAGGGGCTCCAGAGAGCTCAAAACCAGCCCATGAGATAGGAGGGGTATGTTAGCGTTAACAGTAGCTGACTCCTCAACCAACTTGCCTGCCAGGTGTAGGTGACCTGTCCATGTGAGCAGCAGTTTTCATCTCTGACTCCTCATCTTAAAACTGTATCTCTGAGGACTCTGGATGCAAGAAAATGAAAAATCATCCACAAACTCTCCCAAGGGAGGCAAGGTGATTTGGTTGTCAGCAGGCAGGAATCTTTTCTTGAGATTCCTTCAAGTTACTGGTGAGGGCAACCAGTGCCACCTGACTGCACATTTAGAAAACTGTACCCTGGCAGAAGCTAACATGCTTCTTTAAGTACATCTTTTATTCACTAGGACAAAGACCGTCTCATCTCCAGTTACAGCCCAAATTCCTCCCTAGGTTTTCTCAGTGAGCAGCACTAGCCTGAGATCAAGCAGTGTTAGAGCCTTCCTACAATCAACACAACTCAGTCCTGAACAGAAAAATGTCACTTAAAAATTATCAAGTTGTTTTGTGAGGAGAAGCACTAATTACGCCTGCTTTCTCAAGCTTTTCTGTTCCCTTTTTACCTCTACACCATATGGCCCTCCCACCTCACTGCAGCCCAGTCTCTCCCTTGCAATATCCCCAGAGGGAGACGAGGATCTTCATCTTCCTCCCCATAGACACAGGCTAAATATCTCGGCTTGGCAGGACATGGCACTTGCTGTCCATTAGGCTGATGAGCCCAGCGCTGGCGCTTGCCGTGTCCCACCAGTATTTCTGCCACCACAACACACCTGGCTCCTGTGCGCAGTTTGAGCCCCCCGTACACCTGAGGAAGTGGTGAGGATGGAGGTCCCAGTCACAGCGGGACGCACCAGATTGATCCGTCAGAGACACGGCCGAGTGGAAACCCTGCACTGGGGTGGGACGGTGCCAGGTTTCTTTCTGAACACTGTACACCTCATCATTCAAACATCGCATTCACAATTACACCTAAACGTGAAACATGAACTTTCTATTCTTGTCCGGATTTCAGAGAAAGCTAATAAATCATTCCTTTCTACAGGAGGGAGAACTCCAAGCCTGACACCCAAGACTCCGGCTGTGATCCAGCCTTTCAATGTGGATTCAAATCTAGGATTTTAGAAGAATAAGTATGGGGACTTATCCGGTCCCTGGTACACCTGGAAGCTGGGACAGCAGTTGGCACACCCAGCACCAAAGATCCCTGGCTGGTAGGAACACCACCTACAACAACTGGGCTCTGAAAACAGCTGGATTCAGGAGCTTGTGGAACATTCCTGGAAGTGCTAAAAAACAAAACAAAACAACAACAAAAAAAAAACACAGGAAAAAAAAAAACACCACACACAAAATAAAATAAAGAAAAAAAAAGAAAAAAAAGGAAGAATAGAAGGAGTATATATAAAATATAATGAATTTTCAGCAGAGGTCTAGAACATACCTACAGCTAGCGTGTGTAGACGTGTATGTATGATCTCTTGCACCAGCTGCCCCTGGCTTCCTAGCCCCACCAGCTTCTATTTTGTTTAAATTTATCTTCCCAACAGTTCCTTGCCTATCAAAGATGTGATCTGAAGTCCTGGACCAACTCAAATGACCTTTTCTACAAGAATCCAAGCAGCTGTGCTTTTTTGGTGTGCCAAACTTAGCAGAGATGTTGAGCGAAAGCGCTGGCTGCCTCCTGCCTCTGCTGAAATCAGGGGCAGACCTCCTGTGGCCGGCAGCCCCGGGGAGCTGCCGCGAGGCGAAGCATCCTTCACCGCCCACAGCAGCCACGGCACCAGGCTGCAGTTGTCACCTCTTCTTCTGCCACCCTGACCCTGGCACCGCAGGCAGCAGGAGGAGCGGTGTCCCACTGCCGCAGGCAGCACAGACAGGGTATTACCTTGGTTTTACCAGATATTACCATTTTTTCCTATTAGCGGGTTTATTTACTGTGGTATCACCAGGTTTTACCTGGGTAAAACCCAGGTGTCTGACGGGTGGCCAGACTCTGACCTCTCTCCTGTAGGAAAGCTCTGTATCGCTGTGGGACAGGGGGACAGCAAGGATGTTTTAGAGACAAATTCCCTGGGAACTGCCCTCATGACGGGAGGGCACCCAAGGGTCCTGGATTAATTTTTCTGGTGGCTTTCTGCTGACTTCTTGCAAGCTCACAGTAAACCGCTTAACCTTGTAGACAATAAAGCGAGATGCCAGCATTTTCAGCTCATACTATTCACACTATGCTCTAATCTAGTTTGCATGTCCAGTCCTGTCATTAGCTGGAGGAAACATTAATCCAAGACAGTAGAAAAGGAGGAGTAAAAAAACTGTTTCTGGAAACACAGTAATTCTAATGGCAAGCATTTGTTATCTAGACCCACAGCTGAGTTAAACTGAAACATACATTCCTCACCAAAAAAAAAAAGTTTTAGCCATATGTTTAATGATTTGTGAGCTCTTGATCCTAACACACAACATAAGCTGCAATATCAGTGTCAAAAGTGCCTGATTTAAAGCACGAGAGGCAGAGTTACGTTAAGTCAAGTTAAAATCACTGCTGTGAGTTCGCAGGCAGAGACCTTCCCATGGAGTGACAGGTACGGGGTAACCGAGCCCCCAGCCTGCACGGGAGGGGAGGAAGAAGAAAGTTTATTTCATTAAAAGTTATTCTGTGAGGTTGACGAGGGAGAAGATTATATAGCTGGGGGGAGGACTGAGACAGCTAAAGAATAACACATGGTATGCTTTCAAAACATACAGCAACATGTGACATTCGTCTGCAAGTCTGGCGCGGAGGAGCCTGTGGTCTGGCAGCAGTGAGAATTTCTGCTTTTTATTTCTGAAATCATCGCAGGCATTTGAACTGAAACCCCCACCTAATAGTCTGGAGGGAAGAACATAAAATCAGATTTTACGTACCGTACTCTCAGTCAGCCATTGTTCTCAGCGGATTTTATCCTCCAACTCAGTTCCCACATCATTAAAGTGATGCTGTCTCTTTAAAACACAACGCGGTGCCGTGCCAAAGCCTGCAATAAGAATCACTGGCACCAAAACAGTCAAAGCACAGAGCTTAATTCTCTACTTAATAAGACAATTAAAGAAGAGTATTTGGATACAGCAGTCTGCAAGTACCAACACAGAGCACTGATGTCTCCAAAGGCATGTTGATCTGAAGGCTTTATCATAAAGCATCTGTCGCAACCAGATGCCATCAGCACCTCAGAAAAGTGGGAAATAAAGTGGGTTAATGTAGCTGTGATGCACACAAAGCTTTGCACTGTCCAAGTATCCGCTTCCGAGCATTTTAGAGGGTGCATGATAAAGTAACCTCATGCAAAAATGCACATCCACTAAAATAAACTAAAATATACGCACACAACTGCCTTAAAAAAAAAATCTTGTAGAAATAACCCAAAGTACAATGGAGTGAAAAGTGCTGTGTGTTTGGTATCTTCACTGCCATAATTGTAGGAAGCTTTACAGGAAGGCTGTTTTTTTGCTGTGATGAATGCCTTAATATACATGGATGAATTGAGGTAGACAGATAAATACAGACAAAAACTCATTTGGAGGCTCTTGACCATATCTGCCTCTAAGTTTCCAATCAAATAATTCTCAAGTGTTGTCTCTTAGCAGGCTTCATCCTGCAGAGCTGAACCAAAGCTAAAGATAACTGCAGTGATATAAGAACTAATTAGCCATTTGATTAGCTGGTGAGAAGACAGGGCACTGCAGTTCTGTGACCTAAAAATGCCACCAATGACCTTAAAACTCCATCTCAAGGGTGTCCAGAAGTCTGTAACCTCCAAGGAGAGGGAGAAACGGATGATGCCTAAGCTCCATTAGCTCACAGGAGATGTCGAAACAGCGGAGAGGCTGAGCTGAGGAGAGGTGTGCCACCTGAAGCAGTCAGCCAGCCAAAGAGCACCTGCAGCAATGCACTTTGTCTGAATGAACTACTGCGCCAGCGGCTCGGCAGTCCAGCCTGCTCAGGAGATGCACAGACCTCGTCCTAGCAGCTAACAAAATGTAGCACAAGGAAAAAAAACACACCAACCCACAACTGCCCGGCCTTCATTGCAGGAAGCATAAAATCCAGCCATCGCCAGGGTGCAGGTGGCAGCCCCTCGGCTGCACCACGCCAGGAGAGAGCAGCCGAGGAAGGGACGGAAAAGTCACTTTGAAGAGCACATCCTGAGCAGCCAACTTTGTCACCTGCTCTCCATGGAGATCAGATGCTGGCGAACCCCCTCAGCCTGCTGGTTATTCCACGGGCAGCGGCAGGGAGGTGGGAACTGGGGTGAAGCCAGCAGGTCCCCCTTACGCTGCGATGTTGCATCTTCAGCAGGAAGGGGCGACACCGAGATGGCCAGGGCTACGAGTCCCACAACATTACACGTCCCCTCCTTCAGCCTGACAGCTGGAGCATGCCGGCATCAGACTGCCCAACGCTCTATAAACTCCCAGCCTAATCTGAGGTAAATCAGCCGGTGGTGCGGAGACACCCGTGGCCTGAAAGGATCCAGCCCAGAAGGGGCAGCAGAGCATGGCGCCGGCTCACCGCCAGCAGGGTCCCCCAAGAAAGCCCTGCTCACCTCCTATCCTCAGTGCCTTGGATGGCGTCTCACTCTTGGGTATCTCTACCCTGAGAACAGATGAAAGGAAGATTGCCTTGGCAAAGATCCCCCTGCCAGCTGCACCGCTGGAAATGCCCTCTGGAAAGGAAAGGAGGAGGATCCCTCACCTCACCTCGCGCGCTCCTGGCGAGCAGCGCAGCCTCCATCCCCATCCCCTCGAGGCAGATCCAGACCTGCCATTCGCCGCCCACACTTCCCCCGTCTGCTTTGTCCCAGACTGATGAACTCACCTCCAGCACCGCTGATTTTCTCAGAATAAGTCCTACACACAGTTTAAATTCTAGCAAGCCCTGCCAGAGGCCTAGGAATAAAATGCAGGAGAAAGAACAATTTTTTGAGTAGAAAATAGAGGCTAAGGTGCTGCAGCACTGTCGTTCATTAGGTGCAGGCTTTGCTGAGAAGATACATCCACAGTATGTGCGAGGGCTTCCTCCTTCATTCCCTTTTCTTTAAAAATAACTGGGGAAAAGACCCCAACTATACACACCATGAAACAAAGGCCAAAAAATTAGCCATGGTCAAGTAACGCACATACTACGCTCAGCTCTATATTCTATTAAAGTTTTGAGAAGGGAAGACCAAAGTTAGAAGTACAGTTACTACAGTCTACAAAGGACTTTTAGATATCCAAGCCTGACTTATTGTGAATTGGAACAAAATCCCAAAATGCTGAAATTTTCCCTAAACAGAATTTTAAATCAACCATTTGGAGGCTACTGAAAAATCAACTGTATGGCTATCACATTCCCTACAATTTTAAAGTTCTAAATAGAAATTTATTTCAACAGAAAACCTGCATTTAATTTTAAAATACTGATTTTTTAACACCATCAGAAAAATCCCCAGCCTCTCCTTTTCTGCCTGTTTTTGACAAATATGACCCAATTTTGCAAGAGATTTTAGTGTTGATGATGCCAGATATTGGAATATGATTCCATCAACAAGCCCTAGTCAGGAAATACCAAAGCTGCGGTTGCCAAAGCAACATAATTAACTTGATCACGGTATGTACACTGTGCGCCACTTCCCAAAAGGCCCTTTAACACCCAACTAAACCCTTCTGGAATGGCGCATCAGGGTTTATTTCTCCTCTAAGTTCTTCGAGAACAGGTCCAGCAAAAGGAGAGGTTGTGAGAAGCATTGGAAGCCAAGCAGCACCCTGCGCCCTGCCCGTGGTCCCATGGGTGCAGGCGATCGAGGGCCAATTCTTGCTCCGAGCCTACCCACAAGATTAGTGGCTGTAGAAGTCATGGAGACCCACAGTCCTGTTGAGTAAAGCAAACACCTTTCGAAACACGTCACTTTTAATTCACCCGCATTAGCAAATTTAACAGGTTTGGCTCTTTTATAGTATAATCAGTGAAATTCTTACTACCTGGGCAGGGAGGCCCACACGTTGACGTGAAGCCTTGACCCTGGGGCCACAGACTTCAAAACCTGAATATGCTGTCACTAACTCAACACATACAATGTATCAAATACAAGCCCCTGTCTGATCATTTGGAAAAAAATATATAGAAAAAAAATATATAAAAAAATTGAGTGATGGGCTTTCAGCCTGTCATCAGACCACAGTGACCTCAATTTTTTGAGAAATAAAGTCAAAATCTATTCCTATCTTCAGAGATTCAAGATGTATTTATGTGTCAAACTTTTTCCCCCCTTGTCCTTAGCCTTTGGGAAGCGCACTAAGAATGATATCAAAGCCAGAAAACCCTGCGATCACATTCACATTCACCTCTGACCTGAGACGCCTATAGCTCTCACCAGCTCCTCGGCTCATCCTCAGCGTACGGAGCAGACTGCAGACCCGGGAGCAGCTTGCAGTGAGCCTTTCAGGATCAAATAAAGGCCACTTTGCATAGGAAAACCATACAAATCTGCCTTTTTTTTTTTTTTTCTTTTTAGGGCCAAAAGAAACAACTTCGCTTTGGCAGTTTTCTGCTTCTTGATATCCTTGAAAGATGTTTTACCAGTATCTTCCTCTCCCTTACATGCAAATATTCTCTTTGAAATGTCTCGGTAACATCTACAGGAATAATATGCCGAATGCGAACACTGATTGATTCTTTCTTAGCCATCAAATGTGCTTACACAGCAACTACACACAGCAAATGCACACAAATCTCACATTTCACGTTTAAAAATATGAACATTCTGTGTTTTTCTACTCAAACATAATGAATGAGCTTAAATATTACAACTTGAAATTATTAAGTAAATCATGGCACCTGTAAAGCTTCCATTTGCATAACATTAACTCATGATGGCATGTAAAACAAATTCATCACTCTTACTATATTGTAGTCTGATTTATGTTGGAATTGGAAAAAATAAAAATCATGGGCACAAAATTATGTTGACAAGATGTACGTGCTCTTTGAAGCCCACGGTGTGGGTGTTTTTTTCTGTTTTTTTTTTTTTTTTTTTTTTTTTAAGCATCAAAACAACTAAATTATGTGAAAGAGGGCTGGGAGAAAGCATCTTTAAAAATGAGTAACACACTAGCATCACACATACACGCTCTCCCGTTATTAATGTCAAGCATGGTGAAGATACTCTAGAAAATCATTACCATTCATAGCTACTAACAGCCATTAAATTTCAATCAATTCAACTTAACACAAGTGTACTTCAGTAGCCCTTACAGTTCCTTATAGAGGTGGCTCAGAAAGTCCTGTCTGACTTATTGCATTGTTCACTGCACAAAGAGGCATTGCTAAGGATCGCTCTGAAAAGGCGCTATCTTGGTGTTGGGAACTGATGCTCTTTTAACACCGTAGCAATCGACAGACCTTGCATTTAAGAAAGCTCGATAAAAGGGACTCTAATAGGACTCCATGGGTCAGTATGAAGGGAGAAATATACTGATTTTCGCTAGGGATGTTGTTTTCCAAGCTGAAAAGAGATTTGGTGGGAAGTTTTCAAGTTTTTTTCAAAGCCTTTTAGTAGCTAAATCAAACTATTTAACACAGTGCCAGACAACTTCCAGGTGATCCCTGTGCTCCAAGAGAATACGCTCACTAAATATATAGGACGTTTAAAGAAAAAAAGGATTTAATTTCCAGAGGCTGGATATTTAAACTTCCCTGAAACAAATACAAACCAGCAAGCTGTGCTATCACAGCTTCTCCTACGCATCTGAATCGCATTTGTAACACTGGAAGTTTTTTTCCACTGCTCTTGCAGGAATTAAGCTGTGCAGCTGACCATCCCTTGCAGATCCTGGGGAGGACCAGGCGGTCCCCCACGGGGGGTATTTGGCACCGCATGGCACAGGTGAGGAACTGGGACCACAGGGTGCCCATCAGCAGGGGACCGGACCCACACCAGCTTCCACTTTGCAGCACTGCATCCCAGAAAAGGCCTGCTCCTCCAAAGAGATTTCATTAGTTTCATTTGAATGAATTATCTACAGTAGAATCCCGCATTTCACAGTGCATAAAAGTCTTTTTTATTACTCTTTTTATAAACAGGAGCCCAGATTTTCCCAGTAGGATTCATCCTGCTGGGCACAAAGTCCTTTCAGTGGATTTAGAGGCAGTTTAAGATTGCAGGTGCGCATTCCTACAGGAGGGATTGTCACTTTGTGCACAGAAAATAAAAGATGCAGTCACAGATGTGCCATCCCTGCATCTGAAATTATAAACCCCAGTACCGATGACCTTTTGTGGCTTTTAGCTCATCCCTTAAAAGTATCAGCATTGATGGTACTTACTCATTATTGGAGTATTTGGGACTATTCTACAGAACTCTGGGGCTTTCTTTCCCCTGAGACCTACACCTCAGCGTTTAACTTAGAGTAGCAGTGAAGTTCTTTGGAGCCAGAAAACACCCGAGAAATCTCTCAGGCAGATATATGCTCAATTTTAACTCATTTCCCTACACTTACAAGCTGCACTAAATGAAATGAAATTAATGTTAAAAAGGCCTTTATTTAAAAATCTCGCAGTGACAGGATCAGAAAGTGGCAGAGTTCAAGTAAATCATTCCACGGAAGATGTTAGCAAAGCTTAATCATACTGGAAGCCACATTTAATTACAGCTTTTTAAGTCCATCTGGGAAAAAAGAAGAGACTTAAGTATGTCACCTGAGATGATCTAGATACTGAAACTATTTGTAAGTTAACAAAAGCATTTGCATCACAAAGCGCTCTGGGGCAGCACCATGGCAAAGCAGATGTGTAATGAACAAGGATCATAGCACCAAAACAATCAGGATTGTAAATAACTACTACTAATCTGCAATCATTTAAATTTGGGTTTAATTGCTAGGCAGCAAATACATTTCATTCTTGCAGAGGTAAATGCTCTGCGGAATACACACTTTAAGGTATTTAGCGGCAGAAGCAGCGCAGTCAAGAATCTGAATGTCAGGAGGGCGCAGAACAAGAGACAAGCAGCAGGGCTGGATTTGCTATGAGATCTCACACACATTAAACAAACTTTTCCCTGGAACAGAATTAATAATGCAGCCATCTCCACTGTAGGTACTGTAAGTGCTACAGGAATGACACAATGACGCACATGGAAGGCAAGAGGGTAGTGACTATAGAACAAAATTCAATCTAGTGCTAATGAATAAAAAGTTCCTTTTATTTCTCTGTTGTTTTTGGTTCATTAAATTTTCCACAGATTTGCAGAGAAGAAAACGTGATCAATAAACCTTGACAAAAGTGAACATGTGAAAAAGGCGAGAGAAAGGCACAGGAAGATAAAAGTGATATCCCGATCACAGATTTCAGAGGCAGATGACCAGAGCTTTGGGCTGCTGAATAATCTGAATAGACCATCATTTCTTTACAGCCTTTTACTTTCTTTTCCCTGACTGTTGGAACTCTTCATTCAATACAATAGTAAATGCACTAAAACTTTTTTTCTCATGCTAATGGTCGAAATCGGGCGCTCACAGTTAAAACACACTTCCCACCAACTTGTTTTCTTTAAAAAAAAAAAAAAAATTAACCTATTCAAGTTAAACTAAAATGTCAAAGACAGCTTAAGGCTTACTCTCACCATTCCACAAAATTAATGGTTTTCTCCCCAGCAGATACAAAAAGAAAAGCCTTGAATAAGGATAAAGCTGCTAAACTCTTTTCATATGAAAAAGAACACTTAGAAAGTAAAAAGAAATACATCCAGTACAAAGATCTTGGTACCTACAGTTCTAATTTGTATTGTTTTCTTTTGGAATATTTATAATTGCAGAAAGGTGACAGTCAAGCTCAAATAATTGTGAAACGATGAAAAAAGATTCACCAGTGACTCATGTATTTGGGGGTCCGTGCCCAGTGACAGCACCATAAATGCTTCCACTCGTTACAATGGGGACCCAAAGGAACCTATTTGCAAATGTCTTTTCTAATTTGGGTGTCCACTTCCAGGCACCAAGGCCTCTTTTTCTCTGACACTGAAGATTCACCAATGCCAAATAACTTTTGCTGTTCTGTATTTCTGAATTACAAGATAGCAACTTTCCTGTTCTCTTCCTGAAGCATGTTTTAGCATTTGAGTATCCTTTTTTTTTTTTTTTTTTTTTTAAGAAGAATTTACAGGGAATGGGGTGTGGTTCTGCAGAAGAGTGTGAACGAAGAAAAGTTCTGCAGCCACTCCTGCACTATACGCATCTAACATGTATTTGGTTCCAACTGGACCTGGCCTGCAGAAAATTGGACCTGATGACCCAGTCACTTGTCCACGGGTATCTCTGTAGGAAACCCACAAAATTGTCACCTCTTCAGCTCTGAAGGTTACCATGCAAGATCCAATTCTCGCTGCTCAGACACCACATACCAGTGAATTTCTAGAAGATGCACATACATGCAATCTGCTCTATTACATGGGTCAAGAATTATTCATATTACCAACATACACAAGTGTGTCCACATACAGAGCCACCCATCCACACGTGTAGCATTTGCCTCCTAACACAATGTTTTCTCAGAGTCACTCATACTAGGATTTGTTCATTGCTGTTATTTTATTTAGGGTTGATTTAATTAATTCTCGAATACCTCCTTTTGTTTTGCATTTCTTTAAAAAGGCCCTGGGAACAGAGCTGGAGCAAACAGCAGTAAACCCTAAATACCACTTAATGCTTTGTGACAAGTTGTCCAAATGCGCAACTGTTTAAAATATTTACCCAGGTATATAAGGGGGTTGCGCAGCTCTTGAACAATGCCCTGGAATCTTTCCCATCAGTAAAAAAGCAGACAAAAAAGCAGAGGCTGCTTAACCTCAATGTCTCAGCAGCAAGTGAGAAGTGCAAATATTGCATTTCTATAAAGCCCTGGAAGCTTCATAGAAATGGAGTGGCAACTAATTAGTTTGATGCTATAGTCACATCTAATGTTCCTAAGCAGCTTCTTTGAAAAAACTCGCTGCCTTGAAATCCTTGGGCAGATTATTAAGTGGAGGCTTTGTGATGAAGCAATAGATAGGTGTTTGCTGCACAAATACATACAGATTTTGGTGACTGCTTACTGAATCCACTGCTTTCGCTAATCTGCACTGGAAACTTCTCTATGAACAGAGCACTTCTTGGAGTACAAAAGCATGAAGTATCTGTGTACCTTTCAGACTACAGGGCAAACAACTGGCTTACAGTAGGCCACCAAAACCAAGGGGAGGCAGTTAACCGAGTGTCCTCCATACTTACAAGCACAGAATGAGGATAATGTTAATGATATTAGGTCAGATGTTCCACCACATCCTTAAACAAAGAAGGATGGGGTCAAGGGACTAGAAAACTCATTTAAAAAGTCAAACTTTCTAAATAGAAGTATCAGGATCATGAAAAACATTTTAAACTTATACAATGCTGGAGTGATCACATAACCCTTCCCCTAAGCAGCTGCTCCCATAGCCCCCCCAGTCTGTATACAGCTTCTATGCAAACGTGAAAGGGACGTTATGGTATAAGCCTTTAAGGTCTTTAGAATCACAGAAAACAGAGTCAAAAATAGTCCTTTGCCATAAAAGTTTCAATGGCTTTTAAAACTATGCCAATTTTTCTCACTATATACTATTACACTGGGGAAAAAAAAAAAAAAGAGAGATTTCTTATCCAAATGTGACTTCAGCATTCAGTTTGACACCAGGGAATGCAGGCTGCTGTGTATTGCATATCTGAGGTCAAGTTCTGTTTTCCTTAACACAAGCATAAACTGGAGTAGCTTCACTGAAATTATGCCAGATTTATACTGGCATATGCATCTAGTTCAAATTCTTCTATGGCTCTAATTTTTCTCTAAATGAATGACCTAACACAAACAGTATTTGTCCATCTGTATACATCCCCTTTGACACACTGGAAAAAAGACATTGAAAGGAAGTTGGAAACAGTCCTCGAGATCTGTTTTTCTTTGAAGAACAGCAGTTGCATTTCTGGGCACTTCAAAGTCACATACTTTAAGCAATAACAACATTCAAGATCAAGTGAATCTTGCCTCACCTTGCTTTAAAGATTAGCTCTTTCACAAACATACACCAGAGGCTCGGATATACACATACCCGTAGATTAGCAGTTCATCTTCAGTGGATCAGGCACTTTTTAGTACTACAGATAGGTCATGTTTTCAATCAAATGACAAATTTTCAAGAGTTGTTTACAGTGGAAAAGCCATAATAAATTTCATTCACTTCTTAAAAGTTGTCAGTTTTGCAATAACCTTCAATATGACATTTTTATTGCAATTCAAAGTTTGACAGGTGTCAACATTTCCTGAAGTTCCAGCCAAAATCCAAATTACTGTATCCGCCCATCAGAAAAGTTGAACCAAACCAATTCACCAACTGTAGTTGCTGTGTACAGTAATTACCGTGCATTTCAAACATCCCGGGAGCATAAGCAATTATTTAGCAGGATCCTCTTTCCCAGGTGAACGTACAGTACGGATCACACTTAGTTTCTTCTTAAGTGAAGTTAAGTGAATTAGGTTTAGACCTTAAAGCATAATGTTGTGGGTTGTTTTTTTTTTTTTTTTTACAGCAAGGTAGCTAGAACAAACAGATCAAATCAGTAAGTCTTACAACAAATCAGTCTATTCCACTTCTGTATATTTTGAATTTCATGGCTTATTTACTTTACTTTTTTGGCACCAACTCCACAGTGCACGCCAATACAATATTTGTTTAAATGTTGTTTCATGCAGCATGTGAGGCGAACGCTTGCTTTCAAATTCTCGTGCATCCCGACAACTTCAATTACAAAATAATAATAATAATAATAATAATAATAATAATAGGAGAAGGGGACTGGCGGGGGGTGGACAAAGTTTCCCAACTGCTCCCTTTATGCGTGCCTGCAGAAATAACACGCAGGATGGCCAATGAAATGCTCATTCCTCCGTGCACCACGGTGGGCACGCCAGCCTCCGGTCCGGGGGACTGCAGGGAACATGAGGGCGTCCGTGGGAAGGCGGGGACCCCGCCCGGCCCCGCGCAGAGGGCGCGAATTTGCGCGGGGTTTTGCACAGATTTGCGCGGGGTTTTGCACAGATTTGCGCGGGGTTTGGCACAGATTTGCGCGGGGTTTTGCACAGATTTGCGCGGGGTTTTGCACAGATTTGCGCGGGGTTTTGCACAGATTTGCGCGGGGTTTGCACAGATTTGCGCAGGGTTTGCACAGATTTGCGCGGGGTTTTGCACAGACTTGCGCGGGGTTTGCACAGATTTGCGCGGGGTTTGCACAGATTTGCCCGCAGCGCCCGGGGCAGGCGGGGCACGGCGCGGCCCCGTCCCATCCCGTGCCGGGAAGTTTCTACGGGCGGGCAGCGGGTTAGCAAAATAAAATACTAATAAATAAAACCCCGCAACCGTTGGGAAAGCCGGCGGCAGGACCACTGCTAAGCAGCTCGAGCCCCTTGCGCTGGAAAAGTCAGGTTTCCCAGGAAATGATGGCAATCACCCGAGGCAGAAAAGGCATCCAGATGAGCCCATCTCCCTCCCCTCCTCCCCGATTGTTTTAGAGCCTCCGAGTCCGGGGGAAAAACTCTCAACTCCCTAAGTCCTTAATAGGATTGGAGTCCGGGTCTCTCCGAGCCGCTCCTCATCACACAGGGATCAAGTTGCAGCAGGGAATTTTTTAAATTCCTCAGCAAATATACTTGTCGAAAGATTGCCCCTCCCGGGGGGTGCCAAGGGGAGAGGGGGGGGTAATAAAAAAATAAATAAAATAAAAGGCGAAGCGAGCGGTGGCTTTAGGGACCCCCGCTGTCCTCCGGGACCCCGGGGCAGGCGATCCCGGTGCGGGGACTGTCACCGCAGCCCCCGGGCAAAACAACGGCCCGGAGCCCACCCCGGGCAGACAGACGGACGGACAGACGCACGGACACACGGGAGCAGCTGCTCACCTGCGGGGGGGGGGGGAGGAGGAAGGGGAGGCACAGGATGGGACCCCCCGGCCCCTTTCTCCCCCCCTCCCTGGGTACCCGGTGCGAGGGGACCCCCCTCTCCAAATTGCTGCCCAACCCCCGCAGAGCATCTCCGCCAAACGCGGGAGGGGATGGAAAAAAAAAAAAAATAATCATAATAATTAATTCAAAAGCACGATGAAAAGACACAATAAGCATCAACTTTACCCAAAAAGCGGAGCAGCAAGTTTTCAGCAGGCGAGCGGTCGCTGCGGAGCGGAGCTGCTCCTCCGGACCCCCATCATAAACTTGGGGGAGGGGGGCGTGGGAGGGACTTTCCCTCCGTCCTTCCCTTTTGTGCCTCTCTCTCTCTCTCTCTCTCTCTCTCCCCCCCCCCTCTCCGCTCTTCGCCAAAAGCCGCCGCGAATCCCGGCAGCGGCAGCGGAGGCTCTGCCCCGGCGGCCGGGCGGGGAGGGGAGGCCGGGCGGGGGCAGCCCGCCGGGGTGCGGGGCTCCGCCGAGCCTCCCGCTGCCCATCAGCCCGCTGCCGGCGGCTCGCACACGCCCTCAGGGAACCGCGCGGACCCGCACGCAGGCTGAAGTTCGGCGGGGATGAGGCCGGAGAGCTTTCGAGCCCCGGCGAGGGGTGAAAACCGGCCGTAGGGTCCTCCCCGGGGTGCTGCTTTCGGTGCGAGATAGCCCGCGGGAGGCGGGGGGGAGGGGGGGGGGGCCGCTCGGCGGGAGGGCATCTGCAACAAAAGCACCCAAACCCCTCTTCTTCGGGGAAAGCAGACCGAAAAAGATGAGCAATAAAAGTTCGGCCTTGTGCGGGTTGACCCGTGCAGGGGTGGGATGGAGTTTGGGGTGGTTTTCTCCAGCTTGCCCTTTTCTCCGTCAGTTTGCGCTACTTGCCCAGCTCGCGAGCATCGCCGCGGCCAAGGGGCAGGCTGGGCCTTCTGAAACATCTTCGCTGGGAGAAGTGCTCACTACAGACTGTTCCCTAAGCACGGTAACTAACCAGGCCAGAGCACATTAATCTGTTTTAATCCTCGTCTTTTGGGAAGGGGGCTACGAGGAGAGGAAAAAAAAAAGATCTCCAAAAATTGCCCGGCTCCCACCCTGAATATCTTTGCTTTCGCACTGATCTGGTGCATTAACATTAATACCAATGAGGAATGCAGCAGTTTTAACTTGGACTTTGGCCAGACGGGGCTTGTTACTTGATTTGTTTTGATTTCTTTGGCTATGGAATTTATCAAAAGTTTAAAATGCAACCAGATGCTGCCGGGGAGGGTCACCGTGCTGTACCCTAGAGCAAGCTGAGACTCGCCGTATCACTGGGGTATCTGACTCCGGCAGGATTATGTCCACTTCCATGGTAACCGCATGCCACATCAGCCCCCAGCTTCACTTTCAGTCCCTTGGGCACTGTTAACATTTGCCAGTGGATTTGCCCGACACACAGCCCAGGTCTGGGCAAGTAGAAAATGAGCTTTATGCCACTCAGAAACCTTCCTCTGCTAGCCTGTGCAAAACACAACCTGACTGGACCCCAGGCTCAATACCACAATTTTAATCCTAAAAACCTGCCACTAATTTCAGTGCCTTCTGTCTGAACATTAGCACACCTCTCTCGTTGGATGGCATTAAAGACAGATGTTTGAGGGTGACAACTGGCTCCCCATGCACACCCAGATCCCATTTATTCTATTCAGGTAGCCTGGGGAGGTCAGCAAGGCAACAGGTTATTTTGCCAGCCACTTACATTGCAACTTCTTGTGTGTGTGTGTGTGTGTGTCTCAAAGACTAGAACTGGCATGCACCCACTATCTCATACAAAGATGTTGCGTCATGCCACCATGGCACAAATGCAGTCCGTGCTGGCTCCCCAGTGCAACGTTACCCCTTGTCCACAGAGAATTTTGTGCTGTGAGGAGGGAGTTTCATTGCAACTACTCCTGAAGAGCATTCCACCATGGAGAGAGGGGCTTTGGTTACCAAAAATAGGAACAAACCAAGTCTTTGATCTCCAGAAAAGAAAGCCCACTTGTATTCCCAGGTCACTTTACTGGAGGAGGACGACCTGCCAGCTCTGAAGGTGGGTCAGAGTTTTTTTGGATGGACCAAAAAGAACTGGCAAAAGGTTAACGTTAGATATATCCTCAATTCATACTGCAGAGTTACAAAATACATACACATCTAGACTGTTGGCCAAGAACATTTTTAAAATCAAAAGAAGGAAATAAAAGATTAATTCAGAGCAGTTATATAGTTAAGAAAGACTGTTTTCCTTTCTAGAATTCATAGGTATAAATCCTTTAGAAGATGGCGGTTTTCAAGCCTGAAGGGAAGCTCCTCCTTTTTGTAGAAGGATGATGGCAGGTGACAGCTGGAGTTTTTTGGGAACCTTGAGTTGGCTTTCACATTATCTGACTGCTGTAGCTCATCTGTCCTTTCCTCTCCTGCTCTGCTTATTGAACTGCCCTCTGTTAATCTTCCATAGGTGTCTGAGATTAAATAGACGACAGAATGACTGACATTTGGTATACATAAAAGAGTCAAAATATGAACAAGGGGTCAAAGTGCAGCTCTTCCCTCTGGTCTTCCCTCCTGCTCTTGTACAACTTGATGGGGATGAAACCAAGTAGGGACTGGAAGATACGTGACAATGTACAGTTACTATACCTTGCTGTAGCATAAGTGTGTGGATGTAGAGGATACATTCAAAAATGTTCTGGACTAAGGGAATAGGGCTTTTAAACACAATTAAAATATAATAAAAAACCCTCTCACAATGATAAAAGATTGACATACCACCAGCTCCAGGGTTGCTAATCTGAGATCTATCCCACTTCTGTTAAGTCAATGAAACAAATCTGATTAACCGTAGGGGAAGCTAGACTAGCCTGGAAATGAACAAATGGGGCTTTTAAAATGTTTGATACTGTTATGAAGGAGGACTGTAATTTTTTTATTAAAGGAGATATTTAAAGAAAATGGTTGAAAAAAACAGTGGGGGATGCTCCATTCTGTTCTGCTCACATCTATAGGATTTGTTTCTATAAATCTTCATAGATCGACATGATAAATTAAAAAGCTCATTTGAGTATTCCAAAGGATACACATGGGTAAAAGCTACCAGAAAAAAAATCAGGTTATATATGTATCTCTTTTAGAAAGAAGACAATAATTACATGTAGGATGATCATTAGGAGATAGAGGCCTAAAATCATGTTTCATGTAATTCGTATCTTTATGATTGCTGGTTTAAGTCCAAGTGGAAAACAGTACTTGATCAGTTCTGCCCTGATTTAAGCAGCTGTATCAGCTCTGGGGTCAATAACGTTGCACTGAGTCTGAACACACCTTCATATCTGTAGAATATAACTAATCTTGATGATATCTAATAAATTAACAGTGTCATGTGCAATGCTAGCTCAGAATTTGCTAGAATGGGGAAGATTTTTTGGCACAATGCACTCCTTTTTTTTTTTTTTTTTTTTTAAAGTAGCCCTGTTACCTGGGGGAAATCGTAACTGTGCGCAAAGAGACTATACTCATTGGGATGATATGCAGCTTTGATTCCTATCTGCCTCAGTGTATGTGTTGTCTCTTGTTTAAAGCTTCAATGGTAAGTTCCTTGAGGCAGGTGCCATTTTTCTGCACTGTATGTTTTGATTAAGCCTTCTATATTTTTTTCCTCTCTCAAAAGTGTATCCAAGAGTGCAATCAGTGCTAATTTTCCGATAGCTTTTTTTTGGTTTTGTTCCCCCTCTGCACCAAAGGGTCTGCTCTTGCCATGTTTAATTTCTACTGCATCAGGAATATTGATCCGGTACCATAAACTTTTGTGAAGTTTTCGTATGGTTATGAAAGGTTACTTCCATCAGCAAAGGAGACGGTACTTTTAGTTGCTGCAAAATTGGCCTAGAAGTCTACCTTTCATTTCAGAGAGCATGTGAGTTTTTATTAAACGTTAAACACAAACTGAAATGTCCTGCTGAAACTGGACCTTATTCACATGACTATGAACACCGTAGTTACTGCTGGTAAAATGATAAGCAAGCCATTTTGAATGTGCATTCTTCATGAATTAGGAATATACACATCCTCCCTTACCTGTCTTAGCTCAAGGACAGAAGTTTCTTCAAAATGCTCAGAACCCATCATGTCCCCACAGCTTTCAAGTAGAGTCTCACTTGCAGTTGCTCTTGCCAGACGCGACCCGTTCACAAAGGGTGAGTCGTCCTTTCTCCAGTTCAGATCTGAAGCAGAAAAGCACATTTTCCCTAAGAGTAGGAACTCCAAGATCCAGCACCCACACTACAGAAAGTTGAATATGAAAAGGTCACATCTAGGTCTATGCCTCTCACAGCATTTCTAGCTGTAGAGACAACTAGTTCAGCATGCTTACACAAGGAGTAGAAAACAAATGGCACAGCAGAATTTTTGGTCTATGGCACGGAGGTGAACATAAAATGCACATATGAACATATGTGCATATAAAATGAACATATTTTCTGAAGGACAGTCTTTTCTCATGGTCCTTTGCAGCTTTTCATTCTTTATTCCTCTTCCCCCTGTCTCTTCAGTCGCAGTCACCCCTGCCAGTGAGGGGATGGGCTACGGGGCTCTGCCTGCCTGTGGGTCTGGAAAAGGAGAAGGGCAGCATGCCAGCCTGCCCAGGCTCCTTCTGGGCTTTGGTCATCACAGATAAAACGTTCAATGTGATGAGGGGTCAGAAGACAATGTTCTTCCCCAGGGTTGACCGGGTTGGTTAGAGCATGTTGCCCACTTAGAGGGAGGAGAGGAGAGCAGGCGGTGGGATGCACAAAATGGTAACTGGGGTACCTGTGCACAGCATTGCATGAAGAGCTGAAAACAGCTGGAGTTGGGCAGCTGTTTGGAGTTGGAGTCTGTAATTCATAAGAAGTTAAGTAGACTTGTTGGAAGCTGTATTTACATTTCATCAGGGAAATGAAGGAGAAGACTTTTCATTCACAAAAGGGATGGAGAGAATTTGTTGAGTTTTACAGAAAAATAGAAATCCCTGTCAACACAAAATGGATAGCCTGGCACTTTATACATTGTACTCTATTGCATGTACATGTATTGCATGAAATCCCAATTCCTAGACCCAAATTCAGGCTACTAGACAGCACTGTCTCAAGAAGAAATCCTTTGTCAGAGCTTGGAGCTCTTTCCTCCACTCTGATTTTCAGAGTGTATAAAGTGTGTGAAAACAGCTCACCTTATCTGCTCTTGTAAGTCCCTTTTTCTAAGTCTTTCAGAGGAACTGCAAATCTTCTAGATGACATTTCAGCAAAAACATGGACTATTGCACTGGTCCTAATTTCAGGAGGCTGTAAAGGAATAAAAGGATTAGAAATGAGAATATGACCATAACATCCACATCTCAGAGTTCTTGTGTACTGAGGGCTCCTCTCTCAAGATAATATCTCCAAGGGCTGCAGAACAAAAAGCAAAGTTGTATACATGCTAAGATTTTTGAAGGGGGCTCTTAATATTCCGTACTCAAATTTTCAAATCTAGATAGTCTGCATTCATTGAAAATCATATGTCTGTGAGTTATCTCAAGTCAGGCATTCAGCATATCCATCTTTTTACTGTAAATCTTGACTAGCATCTTATGATGATGAGCAAAAAGTGAGAAAAGAGGTATATGAAACTGCTGGCTGAACAGCATGAGATATCTGAAAACTCTATCAAACCGATGTGAATTTCCATTACATTTGGTGAATAAACGAGTGACATCAACATTTGAAATCAGAAGGACCCTCAGTTCCTAAATAATAGTCCTCATATGCTACTGCCCACAGAGGTCAGCCTATTTCTGCTGAAGAGACAAGTAATGTTTGTAATCATGCCTAATATATTTCAAATCAGTTATATTGTTTATAGATTGCTTATGTCAAAACCAGTGAATTCTCTGGTGTGCTTTAGGATTTATGCATTCTAGTTCTTTGCAAGGTTTGGTCTTATTTGTTGCTACCTGCAAAAATATATCTCTTGGCCCCAATTCACAGTGGAACAATGTTAGGTCATTATTTCTTGAATCGTTAGGCTGTAAAGAAGCAATTTCTCACTAACCTGTGACACAGGAAATTGTGATTCTGATGTCAGGTCATTTCTGGAGTTCCTTTTACAACAATCTGTTTTTCTGTCAGCAAATGACATTTATGTATTATTTCCAGAAGTGTAGGCTTTAGTATTTTTGTATGTATACTTTCAATATTTCTCTTCTGCCTCTTATTCTGCATAGCCTGGCGCTTTAATATATGATCCAACTGATAAATAAATATATTTTGATTGATAGTGCAAATACCTGGTAGCTGAAACTAGTGCTACTTTAAAGTGCTTCTCAGAATAGTTGAGTTTTCTGCTTTTGTTTTCACTGAGATTTCTTTTATGAAGCATTGCGATGAATGATTAATGCTTGGATACCCCTTTTCTGCAGACTCTCTGCTGAACTCAGGGTGCTGCTCAGTGCTCCTTGTGAAGGGAACACAACCCAAACTGCCACCGCAGCAAGATTTTATACTCTGTTTGTTAGGGTCTGGTGTTATGTACCGCAGCCACTATTTAGGTTCTGAGCTTCCTCTTATGATAAGAAAACCGATATTTTTACCAACGTACTGCAACCCAGTGCAGAGCTATTTTATTGTACCCATTTGAAATTGGGTAACATGTAAAACATTTGACAGATGACAGTGTGCATATGTTTTACAAATAAATATGCATATTGACTACCCAAGAAACAGTACACTGTCAGAATACGTTTTACATATACTTAGGGAACTGATGCTATAAAGTTACACATCCACAGAGACAAAAGTTATTTCCATTGAAATTCACAGCATCAAACCTTTCCACAGAACTTTATCATTTCTCTCTTTTTTTTCTATATTGGTTTTTAGGATAGTAAGTAGAGATTGTTAGCTCTATAATATTTATATAATTCTTTTCTTCCTGAAAGATCCCAAACACTTACAAAGCAGAGCCTAAACTTGCTCCCTTCACACACAGGAGATGATCTGTGCATATCTCATGGGCGAAACAGATGGGAGATAGTCCTTAGTGGTAGATAATATGCTAGATTATGTGGCTATACACAAGATAAATGTGCAACTCCTATACATTAGAATCACATTGAGCACCACTGCAGTGTAAGTGTCTTTGGCATAAGTGCAGTAGCTATTTAATAACCCAAGAGAATTTAGATTTGTTAATGTATTTATAGAACAATGACATCAGTAGAAGGTGACCAGCAAGAACCTCATAAACTTTCACTGAAAGTCTGAAATGCATTTATAGTAGGTCTTAAGCATTCATTCATTTCAACCCATTTTTTCTGATGCATGGATTTAAATCGTATTTTCCAAAACAGGTTAAAAATTGTGTTCCTAACAATAAAAAAAAAAAAGACAAAATAAAAATCTGTTCCTAGAGACTTACAAATTTGGACTGGACAAATCCTAGATAATATACTGTAGTAAGAACCTTACATGAAGAAGATGAGAGATTATGTTACTAATATGTAGTTTATTAATCTTTGCTTTCCTTGGTATCAGCAATGACAAAATGGTTTAGCATAAAACATGGGGAAAAAATGTGATATTATATTGATATAAAATGTAGGATACATCTGGTTCTGTAGTAATATGACCTATTAAAACGCCAATTAATCTTCTAGTATCACTTAACCATCCCCAATTCCAGCTGGCAGAGCCAGTATGACACAACCTAAATACTAACTGTAACACAGTGAGAATGACAGAAATCTTGGGCACCACATTGAGCATGTAATTTAGGAGGCTGTTGCTCTGTTTCCTACGTACCAGTGCAGAGACAGACTTGTGCATGGGCTGTGTCAGAGCAAGTAAACCCAGCTGTTACTGTGAATCCCTCTTTGGAGAAGCTGTGTTTTCTCCGAGCCATCCAGGCAGCCCGAAGGGGAGCTTAGCATCCCCAGGCAAGGTGCCCACGGTGTGAACACCCCCGTACTGACCGTGTAGATTATAATCAATCCAAACATCAACATTCCTCTCTGCAGAGATCATCTTAAGGTGCTGACAAACACCAAATACGGCCAAGTTGCCCTGACTTATTAATAAACTCCAAATATCAGAAAGAATAGCATTTGAAGTCCTTCTGTCATTCTGTCCCTGTGCCCCCAAGCAGCAGCATGCCCCAGAATAGGGCTCGTAACTCACAGGATCCTGGTGCAACCCAAGAGTCTGCCCCATTATGGGATTTCTCTCAGTAGGCCTCCTACAACATATCTGAAAAACGTGCAATATTCTGATACGAACATATTTAACCTGGCAAACATTTCCTTATGCTGCAATAATACATTTCCCCCCCTGCCCCTCCTGTGGTTGTTACATACAGCCCACTTCTGTGCGTCTTCCCAAATGTTCTCTGGCCAGTGCATGCTTTTGTCCAGTTTATCCGAAGAGTTAAGTGCAAAGGACAAAAGTTCTGAAGCCAAGTTCTGGATGAGTGTAGACAAAAATCCGAAACAAATACAGAAATAGAGAAAGGGCAGAGCTGATGCAGAAGGTAGAAGGGACAAACTGTATTGTAGGAGAATAACTCAGTTAAGGAGTGACGCAGGCAGAACCACGAAAAAGCCCACAACAAACGAAACCTGCAGTTCAGAAGACCACAGCGAGTGCTGGGCATCGCATGAGTACAGTTTGTGAGGAAATGGGCTCTCCTGGCTACAATGCTTTCCTGGGAGCAAACAGCTTCAGCCACAAGTGTGCTTCGGGGCATTGCACAATTTGCAACCAAGCTGCTGTCTCCCTTTGCCTCCACCACTAACTTTGAAGAGAGTCGTTGTGAGCCGCAAAGCATTCAGCTCCCATGAAGTGACCTGAGATAGCTGAGCAGAGGCTAAGAGCATCGCTGTTTAGTTTGCTCTGGTGATTGTCACTGGAATTACTGAACAGTAGGAGAGGGGCTCACCTGCTTCTAGTGCAGTGTCAACAACGCAGTCACTGAAATTCAAGTCAAAGAGCGACTCTGAACAGCTCTAATTAACTCTGGTCACAGGTCAGCAAGGGCAACTCTGCCTCCTGAAGTGCAGCCAGCGAAGTGGAGTGGTTCAGTGATGTTCAGGAGCTCCATGTGATGCTGTGGGGACTTTTACCACAGAAAGTCTGGAGGAAAAGCCAAAAATGAATTACGTATTTTTTAAAAATACATTTTCCTAGATTTGAATTAGTAATCACATTTCTTTGGCCACATCAGACTGCAGAAAGGATACTCCAATTTTCATTCCTACAACATGGGTTCATAAGGTCTTTTGGAAACAAAGTGGTCAGAGCCCCCACCTTGCACTTCGTCTGAAGGATGTCCAAGCAAACATTGCCTTCTCCTGTTGCACTGGGGCATCGGCTCAGTGCTGAACCAGCAGGAGGATGGCCATCGGCTGAGTCACTGAGACCACTTCCTGCAGCTCCTATGTGGTCCTCGAGGTGTCCAACCCAAAGCTGCGCTGACCTTGCCTAACCTCAGAAGATTTTTGGAGGTGTACTAAGCTGCATGGTTTCACGGGTAAAAGGTTATGAAGAAAGGGGAACAGGAGATAACTCCCTGGGATGGAAATCACACATATAAAGGGGATTTTACAGCGCACAGCACGGATATGCTGAAGCAGCAGCTCAGGTGCGGTGCAGTGCATGGAAAAAGCACAAAACCCACCAGAGGCAGGTCTGATGGAGTGAGGGATCCTCTCACGCAAGCAGCAAGAAAGCCCTCTGACGCTCTCCATTCTGTGTTCTCTGTGTATACCACATCTGCTTCAGAAAGACGAAAGACTATTTTAGGCACATTTTATGGAGTTTTAAAAAATGTTATTGGGACTATATTTTGTATCCCTTTGCCAGTAAAGCCAGATGACTGCACCATGGGCTAGATCTCCAGATGGTTTAAATCATCGGTTTGCTCTAATTTGCACCAGCAAAGGATCTGGCCCCATGAGTCTAACTACACAAGGTAGATGGAGCTATAAAGAATGTGCCAAATGAGCTAAAATAGCTTTTCTAAAAATAAATGCCACAACAGGACTTCCAGTGCTACACATACGTATTAGGTCTGTTGAAATAGCATTGCCAATCCCAAGCGTTCAAAAATCATGAGTTGGGCATGAGAGTGTGAGACTGGATTTAAAAAAACAACAGCACCAGATCAAAAAGAAAGAACCAATATCAACGTGCCTCTTTTGGTTTGCATTCTTTGTCTCCCTCTCTCTCTCTTTTTTTTTTTTTTTGTGAGTCTTCAAGACAAACTGGTCATGTTTTAAAGCTTTTTATGTTTTGATCTTTCCTTTCCTCCTACCCCCTCCCCCTTAGAAGCAGCAGGGCTAGGAACTTGATGCTAAGAAAAGAATGTTAAAAAAAATATAAAAGAGAAAAAGATTCTCATGTAATTGCCTGACTCCAGAAACTGAGCTTTTAAGAAGAATATCATGAGACTCATGATAAAATCATGAGAGTTGGCAACACTATTAGTGAGCTGGAAATGATATAAAGCTCCCACTTCAGCAGTCTATGAAGTATTGGACTTTAAGTCACAAGCTTTTTATGCTCAGAAAACCTGTCACTGCCTTATGACTGGTCTTTTCATTGTCACAGGTCTTCACATTTCTATTAGATCAATTCGGATTGTTTCTAGGGGTCTCCTGTTTGTGTGTAGTCAAAACAATATTTGGCAACAAAAGTCTCATGCAACAAATTACAGATGGATACAAAAGGGAAGGGGCTTGAAACAGGCTGTGAGCCTGTAGGAAAGGCTACGTCTGGGGAAAATGAGGTATTTCCACCCGGCTGCATTTACTGGACTTGGACGAATCTCTGAAGAGCTAAACCCTCCCTGAGAGATGGATCTGCAAATGCCTATTTTACATTAGCAAACTAGTAGGATCCTGGCGGAGAAAAGAACAAATAAACGAACTTGGAGAATTGCTTTGGAAGCCTGACATCTACCAAAGTCTGCGGCAGAGATTAGCATGTAGCTGGGCGTAAGGGAGAGCACGAGCTCCCAGCAGCACGGGGCTGCGGGATTTTCCTGATTGCTGTGTCCTGTCAGTACTAATCCATGATGACGAGAGTCATTCAAATCAGATGTCCAAAGCGGCGAGATCGCCACCTTCCAGGGCACAGCCATCTTGGGGCATCATTTACAAAAAAAATAAGAGGTTGGGTGACCTTTGTGCGCCCGACGCTGCCGCCATCTGAGGGGTCAGCTGCAACGGGCTCCAGTTAGCACGGCAAGGTACCCAGGGCCCGGCCTAGGCCGCAGGAAGGTGGGAGATCACTCCCTGCCTTTGAAAACCTATTAGGAAGCATCGATCCTCCCAAGTGAAAGTTTGAAAGACTTGCACCAGACTTAGGAAAACAGATAGAGAGAGGTGTGAGTACATCACACCTCGCCCTGGCTGTTAAAAGGCCCCCATTGCTGAGGGACCAGCACACGACGCCGCTGACACTTCCAGAAGTGTAACTGGTTATTTGTCTCTCTATGCAAAGCTCACGCATGTCCCTTCAAAAGTGGAATTTTGGGTGGCAGTGGCTGCTGCACGACTAACAGAGCTCGCATCCCCGTTGCTGTTTGATCTGGGCATTTGAAATCAGCTGTGCTGTGGCTTTAGGTGGAGAGCCCTTGACTTTCAAACAGCTAATTTACTTCCTCAGCACAGACTGCGTAGGCAGGAGAGCACTACAGGAAACTTGGTAGGGGAGAAGTCCACAGTGCTCACTCTGATCTCTCTTACACCAAAGTGCAGCAGGAAAAATCCCATTAAACTCAGGGAACGACACAAGCACAAGCAGAAGAATTTCTTAAAATTATAAATAACAAATTCCAGAAGAGAAAACCTACACCCAGCTGAACAGTGCTGTGACTCAAGGCCATCTTTCAAGGGGCCTGTAACAATTTATGTGTTTGAGTGAAACAAGAAAAATCTGGTAGCGGTGGTGGAGTTTGCTTTGCATTTTGAATCCAGAACTGTAGACTGGAGAACCCCACACAAGCACAGGAGCATTAGGACTGCAGAATTTATTGCTGGGACTTTTAGAAGGCCCAGACCTGCTTAGTGAAGGGAGGCAGTGCTGGAGAACACTGCAATACACAACCAGGAAGATTATCAGCTCTTGGGAAGTAAGATCAATTTCTTTAGGATTCAGAGAGGAAAAAAACAGTTTTGTGCAGTAGTGCTGGACTTTTTGAGATGCCATGCATTCAGAAATCACAGAGAGCCACAGCACGCACGTCCTAGATCTGTACAGGAGTGGTTTGGCCAACACACTCCTTTCCAAAGAGTCCCAAAGCATGTGTGCAGGTACTATGGAGATGCAAAGTACTCTACATCTCATGATCTCAGGAACCATGTGCCCTACTGCATACTTAATGAAAGGCCAGGCTGAGGTACAGTAAGCTCTATAAATAAACAAATGAGCTTGCTGCACTTTAAACAAGTTGGTGAAGAGTGTATCACCATATCCATTCTGCTTTTAATGTTTTGTTTGCACATGAAAGTTGAACTGCAAAGCTGGCAGCGAGACGATGCTCGCTAGCGGACCAGAATGGGTATTTAAACTATGACATTCTGCCATCTAGTGGGAAAGGGAAAATCACATCTCAGCCGGCCACTAAAGGTGCTAAAAAAACCTATCCACAAACCTGTAAGGAGAGGAACGAGCTACTTTAGAAAGGTGAGAGATGCACAGACAAGGCTCTCCATGGATAAACAAGCTCAGGTTGGCATTTTAACCTCTGAGGGCTGTATATCTGGCCAGAAATTTATAGCACGTATGTACATATGCTCATAACATTATTCCATGTGTTCATGTATGTTTAAAATATGTTTTAAAAGCCAGAAGTTTATTGAAATTAACTATCTCCTGTCCTATTGATGTAGCAACTAAGTTATGTAGCCTAAGTTATCTTCTAGCCACCTAACCACAACTTTTCACACAGGTAAGGGAGATTACACATGGATTTAGAGCACTCCTAAGCTGTATGGTTTCCCCAGATTTCCCCACAGGGGTCAGTATCATTTTGCTGATGGCAGCAAAGCAATGCTGCCCCGTGTTGCCAGAGATGTGGGCGCATGTCACTAGCTTCTTTCCCAAAAGTGGAGTATCTCCATCATTTCCCCCCCTTATTTTGGCATGCAGAAACTACAGGGACCTGGTGTACAATGTGCTGGAGATTAGCCCTCTGGGAATCAGAAGACCATTTTGAAACCCAGGAAATCTCATTCTCAGGATACTTCGCAAGGCAGCAACTTTACTGGGTGGGAGACACCACAGCAGCTGTGGGAAAACATTATTTTTGTGGGGACCTGCTTAGCATGGACAATCTGCAATGGTCAGCACTTCCCAAGAAGTATGCAAATTTTTCTTTAGAGTAAACTTATTCATGGAAGTTTAATGGGAACACTAACTATTAGTGGAGGGCCATCACGCCTTTCTAGCATTATTTTGAAATCAGATTGCTGCTGCTGCTTGGCTCCTTGCTTTGCCTAACCCTGGAAAAATAGAGGTGCTACCAAATCAATCCTGAACTCTCTTACACATCACGATCCAGGTAATACCCTCCACCATGGCCTGAGGTATTCAGAAGGGTGCCTAGGTCTTTGTCTAGACAAAGCTGGTTGGCTTTACACAGATGGGCAATTCCATGCCATGAAGATGTATCTTTAATGATTGGCTTGTTTGTTTGGTTGGTTGGTTGATTAGTTTGTATTCATGGGACACAAAGATATTTTTATAATATGAAGTTTCAATGTCGTAAGTTTACACAAAAATGTAATTGTCCTAAGTCCAAGTCTGCCACCTCGTGGTGGATTTAAAAATGTTACTATTTAACATAATTACTGGATATAACTACGAATACTGGATAGAAAAGATTTCTGCTAAAGACCCATAAGCTAAAATATTTATAGGAAAGACACTCTTATGAATTTCTAGGAATACTTCCATTCTTCAATGAGATAGGGTAAATATTGAACTTTCTCTGTAGCTGTTTGCTTTACATTTTTGTCCCAGATAATGAAATGCTGACATTTGTTTCACATTTGTGAGGAGCTGGCTTGTAGTCAGGTTCACTTCCCAGTTCTCACGCAATGGCTCCATGCTGCAGTGCTTGGATTATAAACAGGGGAGCATTTAAATTCAAGCAATTTCTTTTCCTCCTCACTGAGGTCTAGGTAGGAGCCAAGTTTTAAACAAAGCAGTTCAGTCAATTATATGCAAAAATTATTATAAAGCAACGAACCACTTAAACTTTTTGGATAACAGATATTTGTAAAGTGCCAAGAGGCAACACAAAGTGCTGTCCTCGCTGAAATGAGTGACCCAGCCTGCCTCCCACTCTGGGACCTGATACTTCAGAGGAAGAAGTAAAAAACTCTGCTTTCAAAGACTGAGTCACCTCAGTCTTTTCCTCCCTCCCTGTACAGCCAGCAGTTGGCAAGCCATAGCAAACAAACACCTTGTTTTCACTGTGATGATGTGGTCGCACCGCGCATAACAATATGAACTTCCCTTCACCCTGTCTTCCTCCCGGGCGAGCCTCCAGTTCCCAGGTCCACAACATCTCGGGTGGTTCGACGGACCACCACTACATCAACCTCCATTTCCATCCTCACAGTCTAGTCTCACATATCGCTAATGCACAACTGCTTGCCCCATCTCCCTTCTTTCTGCTGTCACCTTCAATACTGATGTGCACATCTCTTCAGATGTAGTGGACACTTGGGTTTGAAGCCACATAAATTTATCTCGGCCTTCTGAATAGACAAATCCAGATTAAAAGTTTTGGTGTAAACCTTCCCATTACTTTCTTTCACCTTTCTCTTCTTCCACCACCACAATTAAGGCCCTCGGAGATGCAAAGCCAAGAGCAAAACAGTAGAAAATAAAAGAATTCACAAATGGCCTGCAGCCAACCCCATCTCCTACCTCCCAGTCATGTCAAATAGTGATCTTTGTCCTCCTGGTGTCCTACCTGCCACACCGACGTATCTCCTGTGGCACCTTGGAGGAGGCCAGGCTTGGCAGCCAGAGAAGCCAGATGTCAGGGTCTACAAAGAAAGTTTTCAGCAGTGGCAGCTGCTTGTCAGATCACGTTCCCCTGAAGGCTTGTGTTTGGCTCTGACAGCGTATCTGTTGGTGGCCATGCTTGGTCTTGCAGAAGTCATGCGTGGGATCAGGTCCCAGTGGGAAAATCAAGTTTCTTCTCCTGAAAGGCAGCCTCCAGTGATTCACAGCTCTGGGAAAATGTTCTCTTTCTTTATTCCCATATTTTCAGAAAGTACTTATGTTCAATTTGTATAGAAATGCATTCTCAAAAAACACAGTTTTCCATAATTTCAAAAGAATTTCCCTCTCAAAAGGAGAATGAAACTTCTCTAATTTGTTTCTTTTCTCAATAGTAAAATCTTTAATAACAAAAATGCACATCCTTATTTAGAAAAGTTTTTATCCACAGATAGGAATTGGCTTTAGGATATTCATGAAGACAATTGGTTTTCATTTGAAACAGAGGAAACTGAGTTACAAAGAAACTCGGGAGAACAGGTTAGAAAAGTCAGCATTTACCACAAATTGAAAATATTTGAGACAACCTCTGACACAAAGTAAAAACAGAGAACTGTGTCATTAAATGAGACATCACCTTGAACTGTGAGTCAGGCAAACACTGTGTCTGTGTTTGAGTATTCTTCCCCCTTTTCCTCTGGGCAGGTTTATTGGGAGATGGCATTTGCTACTGCTGCTTGTACCACTCTTGTTCTTTGGATACTGGTTTGGTGGCTGGTCACAGACTCGGGATTCAGGATTTTGGCTTCTAGTGCCTGTAAAATCAGAATAGTACGTTCACAAAGAGGGCACAGTATATTGAATATGAGGAAATCCTTGACTACAGTGGTGATAAGGACCCTTGTAAATATCTACTTTGACAGCTCTGACAAAAAACAAATGCCATGGCCTGAGAGAAACATTAACCCTATTCCTACTTTTTGAGGAAAACTTGTAGCACAGCAGATGGACACCAGGTCCTTCTCCTGATCCCTGCACCTGTCCCACCCAAGGGAGCACCATTACCAGCCCAAGCAAATTCCTCAATAGCTGGATGTTACCGTGCAATCCCAAGTGACAAAGTCGTTTGGCCTTCAGGTATAGACTGTCCCTCTCAGCTGCTTCTTTAGACAGTGAATTACACCAAAAATACAAAATGCAAAGACATCTCTCTTCAGATTTTAAGAGCACCGTCCTTTAATTTTGTGAAGTGTCCCTCCTTAGGATTTTCTGAGGATACAAGGCACAGGTTATACTTTGCTGAATTTTTACTTGTTTAGGTCATATTTTTCTTCTCCTCAGGAGTTTTAAATGTTCTTTCTGCTTCTCTCTGTCCTCATCATATTTTTATTTTTATTTTTTTATTTCTGTCAGATTCCACTGCTCTTCCAGAACCCTGTTGTTGTTGAATTTGAG
Organism: Anser anser; assembly: GCF_964211835.1. Lineage (NCBI taxonomy): Eukaryota > Metazoa > Chordata > Aves > Anseriformes > Anatidae > Anser > Anser anser. The sequence continues at coordinate 14,151,115 of NC_139726.1, read as the reverse complement.
ATAGCATACAAGCTCTTAATAAAGGATCCTGTGAGTTATCTCACCGTCCATGCAATTTAATCTGAATAACTGTGCTAGATTAAAAGAGCTTTCATAGTTTCTGTTGCTACTGAAGGGGCCAGCAGCTGACATATGTGAAGAGCTGCCTATTAATAGCTGTTTGCTGTTCAGTCCCCTGACAGCATAACCTGATACACAGCCAGAAACACTTTCATGTCTTAAACATCCTTCTCCTGTCTTTCCCGCATACAAAGTTTTCTGGAGCAGCCTCGGTCCTGTAAATTGTGATGCTGCAGACTGTGCTGTACAGCTCAGAGCAGCTGATCGAGTCATCCCTTACGTGCATTAATTTTGCAGAATTTACCCATGCTGACCAGGAACGGCAGCTTAAGAGATCACCACAAAAGCTTTACAGGCGGGTTTTCAGAATGACATCAAAAGAGAAACATCAACTACTGAGAAGTCCTGGCACGCAAAGCGGGTTTTCAGAGGTGCATATCTGCCTGCTCGTGGTGGCAATCAGAGCTGCTGCACAGTGTGAGCTGGGGGCTACGCACTAGCGCCAGGCCCCAGCACAGGCACCATGCCCTATACCACCAGCATCACAGAAAACTGCAGTTCCCCCTCCCCTGTCTCTCAGGGGTACTGTCTCACTGCTGTTTGTGTTGCGATGGGATCAGACAAGACTTATCATGCCATAGCGCTCGGCCATAGTTAAGGTACCCAGTTAGTTCCTTCTCATCTCCTCCAGGCCGAAGGGATGCTCACTCACGGTTTCTGCCTTACCTCCAAAGCTAGCAAATTGCACGGATGATTAATGAGTCTTTTTTCCTTAAATCAGTGCTGCTATCATTATGACAGGTAATTATGAATGTTATTTTTACATTAGGACATCAACAGAAGATTGTAGAGCTTTTCCTACCCGTGTTGTATTTTTGCTACACATAGCTCAGTGTCAGTATTGGAGACCCAGGCAGGGAGAGCCACAAGCCAGGCAGTAGATGGCACCAATGTACAGCAATCAAAGTTAGCATCACAAGACAAAAAATACTTTACATTGCTGTCACTGCTTCCAGCCCTTCTGGTTGACCTTATCTAAGCTCAGAAACAGCTTTGTTAATGATTGCTTCCCCATAGTAAAACCCAGATCCTGACACCTTCACATGTAACCACAAGCACAGCTCTCTGTGAACAAAGTTTTTTTTTCTTTTTTCTTTTCTTCTTACATTTACCATTGCAAATAAACAGCACAATGGATAGGAACTGGGATCTCCTCACCACTCTGCTTCATGCCTGGAGTAGATCACTAATGTCCTGTACCCCTGTCTTCCTACCTGCTCCATCTGGTGCACGGTAAGGGTATCCATGCATACACCTAATCTCAAACTGACAACCAGATTTGGAGGGAACTTTGGGGGTGCAGGGCGCGTATTGATTTATTTTTCCTCCTTCTCCATACCCTGGACAATAACCTGCTTTCCAGAAGCCATTGGAGAATTTTCTCTAACAGAGATTTCGAGCTATCACTAAGACTTTGGACATCAGCAGAGCCATCTCTTTTTCTTCCTCTTATCCTACAATATATTGCAGTTTCAGTTTCTCACCATTTACTCTTGGTCTTAATTTTCTTACAATATTTTATGGCCCACAGTGTGGATGTCTAAGCTTGATATATCTTACAAGGTTGCCCAAGATCATTGAGGTCTATCATGATCCAGCTGGTCATTCAGTCCTGATTTCTTAGTACACCAGATACTGCCTTGCACTTTGCTGACCTGTACTCATAATTTGACTTCAGATCTGCAGTAGGACGAGGTTTTAATGGCTTTGTTTACAAAGAGGAGCACAAGGCAATAGGCACATTCCAGTAAATTATTTTTAATACCTTTTGACTATGACAGTGCTATTCACTGCCTTTACTCCCCCTCTTCCATGATCCCTCAAGGTTCAGATCCAGACTGCCATCTAAGCAGCTAAGCATCTCCCAGCTCTGTGATGCCCAGGTTAGGAAGACTATTTGTACTGTTTATCAAATAAACTTAAAAGGGGGGTTCACCTGAGACTGGCAGAGTCACAGGAGAGCAACTCCCCTAGAGTTGCAAGAGGCTTTTCTGGTTACCATATATTTTAAAGCATCTCAAAGCATTATTTCTACAGAACAGATCATTTTTGTGAAACTTCAAAATTGTGGTTACAAAACAAGAAAAACTGGCAAAGCTGTCACTGTCCTCCTACAGCTTTTAGCCAGCTCTTCTTTTTGATAAACTCATTACTGGCCCTGTATAATATTCATTTTCCCAGCAGTTTTTCAGTTTGTTCTGCCCCCTTATCTCCTACTCTCCTTCCACACACAAAGGAGTTGGTTTTAAGAACCTTTAAGAACAAGATTTAGTTAGGGTTTTGCGTCCACTTGGGTTCATTACAAGGTGAGCTCCCTTTGCTTAACTGAGTCAGAATAACCTTATGCTGAATAATCTTAAGGTAACTGAGAGGAATCTCAGGAAGACAAATTATAAAAGACTTCAAGTCTCCGTGGCATCTCCAACGGTTCCGAAAATCCCACTCCGTGAGGATTATAGATGGTCCAGTAGACACAACAGAGAAATTTAGGAGACACAGGCTCACTAGAAGCACGAATTCCTTTTCTGTCCTTGTCAGAATTGCTTAAATCTCTGCACTTCCTTTTACCTGTTCTTCCCTTTCTTTCCTTGCTAGGACACAATTATGAGATCAGAAGTAAATAGTCATATATTTGTTCTGTGTTAATAAAATCACACAGATTCCTTCACTCCCACTTCTAAAAACAATAAAGTAAAACATTTGCAAGGAATTAACATCCACTTTGTTCTGAAACAACCTTGAAACCCGAAGAAGGATTTCACATCGGCATGTAGTTTTACACTGACACGCACATTTAGAACATTATGACTCATATAAGTATTTCTGGGTCACAGAAAACAGGGTTATTTACCTTTTGCTGAAGAACCATAGTCCTTCATGAGGGAGGAGAAACAGAATCAGAGCAGTCTAGCTGGGTCGTCAGGACCAGGTCTCTACAGTTCCTACCATATTTGACCATTTAATAAGGAAAGAAATACATATTCTCCTTTATTTTCCCTCCACCCCCACCAGCCCTAGACAACTCTAATCACAAACCAGCTCTCAACACCCATTTGAAACTTTCAACATCAAAGATCAAAGGCCTCAGAAACCTGACCATGCAAGAGGTCATTAATTGATATTGCCAGTTGGGGTGGGGGGAGTACTGTGACTCATGGGGATTTGTGGGTGAAACTGTGTGGGTGATCTTAGGTAAGTAATGTTGATAACTGTTATTAGGCCAGTTAATATAGGTGGATACAGAAGACTAGCTTTGGGACATACCGTTCTTGGGAAATGGACCGTGCACCATGCTGCAGAAGAGGGCAAAACTATGGAAAGCAGAAAGAGACACCTCGCTACCTGTCGTGTAAATTCTCTTCCCTCAGCGCAAATCTGGTAACTGGTTTAAACCTGATGGCATGAGGAACACATCCCAGGTAGGCACCTGTTTTCTCCACAGCACTACAGTACCTACTGAATGTGCATTCACGTCCTTTGTTTCCGTGTTTCCCTGGGAAGTCTCCCCCTCTCTGAGCCATGCGGGTCCTGAAACAAGAACTTGCCTTCTTGTCCTGCTGAGCAGCATCTGCCACTGCCAGGGTGTAAGTGAGGGCCGTCAGGACCTTGTGTCATTAGGGCTTTCTGTACTCTAGAGAGCTCTGCTGCAGAACAGCAGAAAGCTAGCAGTGCTAACCCATTTAAAAAGACAGTAGACTCTTAATTAGTCAATGCTGTTACCCTTCTTTTTAGATGTATGATGTAGAATGCCACTAGAATACTGATCTACGAATGTCTGGTGTTAGAAAGGTACATCTCTGAACATGCCTAGGGGATATTATATCTTGGTAACACATGGTATCCTTTGAGCCACACATGTGGCAACGGTCTACCCACCTGGGGGAATTCCTCTCCATCATCCCCACCCAGCAAGCTTGCAGGGGCTTCTTTTTCAGAGAATTAGAAGTTGTTTGAACAGAAGATGCTAAAAGGCCCAGAAGATCATGTTGGGCAGGGAACAATCAGCTAGTTTAGCTTTGTCAGTGGAGGAGGATGAAATAAAGGCAGGCAACTGCTATTCTGGCTCCCGCATATGCTCAGCAGTTAGACCTAGTTAGAAAAATCTACTGTGACGTTCAAGGCAATCCAGTCTATTTGTCAGTTGATCAGTTTGATGAGAAGAGTCTTCTCTGACAGGGATAGATCCAGCAGAGTGAGGAATATCCTCCATTGCCCAGCAGTGCCATGGCAGTTCATAAAGGCAGGGGTTACGGTGTTCTACCAACACAGACAAAATACCTAAGCTAGGATCTGCAGTAGCGCTGTTTCACTCAGATATCCCAGGGGATGGTGAGAGCTAGCTGAACATGGAAAGAGGTACTTTCCATAAGATTAAAAGTATAAAGCAGAGTGCTACAGCTCTTCCCATGGGAAGAGTAGCAGTACTGAGAAAGCTAGCAGGCTTGCTCTGTGCCTCTGCCATAACATTGCCTAGAGATGATACAACATCCACATTTGTAGGAAGGCAGGTAGGGAATATGGAATGAAATTTGCTTGTTTGCCCAACACTAAAGTGTCTATGGTAACTGGCATTGAGGTTAGAAATTGGGCCCTTCTGGTGAAGCAGTAGAGCACCTCTAGTCCCCAGTAATTCAGGTCCCTAACAAACAAAGTCTCAGTAAAGTCCCTTTAAAGAGGGAGTTGAGTGCAAGCAGCACATTTAGGAGATGTGAAGTCCTACCGTCCACCTGGATCAAGTGCATGGTACGTTAACTAAATTAGAACGTAAGAGTGGCTATGAAATCAGGGTTAGAACAGAGGTCTATCTAATCAAGTCCCATGTATCCAGGACACAAAGAAGATACCTAGGAAAGAATAAACTCCAATCATTTCTAGCTTACAGTAGCTCAACTAGAGGTTGTTTCTGTGTATTTAATAAACTTAATTACAGTTCCTTGAACTTGCCTAGCCTGTCCTTGAACCTATCCACAACATCCTGCAGCAAGGATTTCTCTGCATTAATTTTACACTATATGAAGAACCACTTCGTACAGAAGCCATTCCATATATCTGATGATCCTCATTGTCCTTCTATAAACCTTTTCCAGTTCTATCGTACTGACAAATTTTGTCACCTAACAATTCATTTCTTCGAGATCTGTCATCGGCGTGTTGAACAGCACAAGTCCCAGACATCCATCTTTTTAGACATCCGAGTAGTATATATATGAATTGGCTTTCCCTTATCTGCATGCTTGCTGACCCTTCAAAGAACCGTGACGGATTTTGATGCACGAGCAAAAAGACTTTGTATAGGTTCCTGCCATACGAATCTCTGCCCATCAGACACTGGCCGGTTGCCTTATCCTGGTGTATCTAAAGCAAGATCTGCTTTTGGTCTTAATGTCCCTTGTTCATGGTTCTTAGGATGTTGAATCAAAGTACTCTGTGGTCACTATTATAGGCCAACACTTTGACTATAATATTTTGACTTCTCCATGATCTGTTCCTTCAGTCATACTTCCAAGATATTTAGATTCCCAATAAATTTGCAGATGGCACATTTTTCACTTCCTTTTCTGAGGCAAATAAGATACTTATACTCATCAGTTGTGGGCAGACAACTTGACATAAAAGGCAGGGTTCAAAGCCTGAAATTTTCTGGATTCTAATTGCAAAATTGCAACAAAAATAAAAGATCTTATCTGAGATAAATTGCTGTTACATAATTAACACTACTTACTTGAAAATATGTTATGTTCTAAAAATGCTAGAGGGTAAAAAAATACAACAACAATGATGAGATGAAGGAAAAAAACAGTGTACTCCAATTTTCAGGCACGAGTGGGAAGGAACTGCAGAATGCTGGGACAAAGATGTGTAGGACAAATATATCGCCTGCATGTGTACTGTTACCAAAATACTCACTGAAACACATGGGGGATAAACAACCTTATTTAGAATACAAGATTGCACACACAGTTAAAAAGCTGGGAAAATAACTTGAAAACCTAATGAGCATCAAATGGATACTGTGGAGGAAAATGCCAGAGAAATGGCAGGTGTGAAGGCTACGTAAGATGATCTTCGATGAAGAAGTCAAGAGGGTTATGAGTACTTAAGATTTGTATCACTTGTTCAGATTAAAGATGATAGCTCTTAACAGGAGGACGCTACTGACGAATTACATTGTCAAAATATTGTTGTTATATAGGCATGAAGGGTAAAATATGTTTAAACACACAGTTTTGGATATAGTGAGATATCTGTTCAGCTCAAAGTAAAAGATGTAGCTATTGCTTAAAAAGTAGGATCCTGTCTGCAATCAGAAATGTGCATGCTGGGATAAGACTATTCATGGGAACTACGGGCATGACACTTAAGAAAGACGCAGAGTCTGAAGAGAACAAGCATGAAGGTCACGGATTATAGACCTCTGACCAAGGACACAATGTTGACTTTACTGGATTAAGAAGAGGCTGAGAAGATACGGTGGTCTGTACTCTGTACAGCATTCTTCTGTGCATTTAAAGTCAATGTTTCTATTTAATTGCTTTATAGTTATGGCAAAAATCAGATTGATAACCAAAAAAGCTTAATAACTGTAGGGGTAGGGAAGGAAACTATAAGGTCACCTAAAATGACGGGGTAATCCCCACAATGGGAATTTTTCTACAACCATATACCTCCTGGGAGTGTAGTTGACCCTGTTCTGTACCAGAGGACCTCTCTAAGTCCCTCCAGACTTGATCAGTGATATCTGTGTTTCTATTAAGTTACGCACAAGGCTAGATGTTTATGAGAAGATGATGATGGTCACCATATCTTTTTCCAAATCAAACTGGTGTGTTATAAAGACTGATAAAGAAATGTTGACTTAAAAACAAACACCACCACCACCACCAAAAAAATGTTTTTCCCCTGAAAAATCTATATTTTTACGGAAAAATAAAAACAAAACCACAAAACCTATATCAAAATATTTCAAACGAAAACAAATATTCTGACTGAAATAAAGAAATACTCCAACATAAGAGTGTTGCCCTGGTAACCAGGGACACTGTCATTCTGTGGTCCTGTTCTTCCCATTCTCCCCCATGAGTCAGCCTTCCAGCTTGCCCAGCCCTCCTGCAGCTGGGACTCCTGTTAGGGGCTGTTTTCCCTTCTCCCAAAGGGTGGACCATGAAATACCCCAGTACCTACAGACCAAAGAGGATGCACAGCTGGAAGCGAACAGGATCTAAAGGAATCCACAGCATAATTTCAATGAAGCACGAGGCAAAATATGTAGACAGAAATAATTTCTATACAAAATAATTATTTTTAATGGTTTTTTTTTTTTTTTTTTTTTTTTTAGGAAACAAACAGCTGCCCCTTATCAACCACAACTTCAGAAGGACTCCAGAACAATTTCTGACAAATTCTTGACAGCACCCCTCATATCTCTAACACGTCACAGGGAATTATCTGATTCTGTAACTTTTGACTACTTTGGTGTCCCTCACATGAAGGGATTGCTTTTTCCAACATTCACTGCGGCCACTGGAAATGTCAATATCATAAGCTTCCCCTAAAGCAAGATTCAGCCTCCACCAGGCTGTGCTCAGGGGCTCAGCACTGTGCTCAAAAAATGAGAAAATAAAACACTGATAAAATAAACATACCTTCATCCCGATTCAATGGGAAGTCTATCGCTCCTTATTAATAATGTCTCTTCCAGATGAATGATCTGGCGAGACAGCAATTTCACTGTCCTGTGTTCACATTTCAGAGGGGGGCTCTAAAAGGAGCAGCTGGCTGACTTCGTGGAATGGGCCAGCAACTCCAGCAGAGCCCAGAGGGGTATTTTAGGCAATATTCTTCAATAACAGCTTCACATAGTGCTCAGGTGAACGGCAGTGCCCCGCCTAAATATTTGACCTGAAGCTGCCACTGAGCAGGCTCTCCAGCCTGACTTCTTTGATGGATCAATTTGGAATGTGTTAATGGCATTACTCAGCACAATAAATAAAATGCGACTCACCTTAACGTTTCTTGGAAGTAGTCATGGAGTTTATGACACCCGGTGGGAACAGCAAGAGAGGGTCATCTGGAAGGAACGGGGAAACATGCCGAGTGCTCACAGGGGAAATTTCAAGAAACAGATGGAGAAAATATCAGAATTCTCAGTAGCCTCCAAGGAACAGATGAAAAACTTGTGGGTCAATAAGCCAGAGAGTGAAAGGCTCAGAAACCCAGGTTTGTGGTTGGATTATCTAGTCCATGTATTGGAAAATGCTAATGATCTACTGGATCCTCCAGGCTTCATGGGTGCAGAACTTGGAAAACTTCTGAGGTGAAGCAGTAGGGAAGATATTTGTCATGTTATTTATGGGAAATAAATAATGATGAAAAAAAAAAAAAGATCTGTTAAGTGGAAAGGAAGACATTCTAACCTCTGAAGAACCTCAGAAGGAATCTGTTTATTCCTTTCTTTTTAAGTGATTAAATCAGTAGGAGAGAGAATTTTCTAACCTGATAATCAGATCTGTTGCCGAAGACACAACTGGTGCAGAAAACCAGCACAATAACAATTTTAGATGGAAGTGCCATTTGTAGCTGTTAAATTACCCAAAGGATCTTTCACATGAATGCTCCAGACTGAATAGCATGTGCGTACACATTCCAGTCATGGGTCCAAAACAAATTAGGAAGCTAATACGCACCCTCCACTGGGATTTAATTGACCATTAGTTTCCTAGGTTCTGAAAAATCATGTCATTATATCTAACTTATTTCTACATTGCTTTTTACCCCCATAGGATCCTAGTGCTATATACATTAAAAAAAAATGCATCCTCTACCACAAAAATGCTATCACCTATTCGGGGTGAAAGCTTCTACCCGGCAACACTCCACAACTGTTGTGGACATTTTTACTCAGGAATTGAAAAATACCATATCTCGCTACAATTACACCAAAGAATGTAGGTCAGACAAACATAATTACCAATTACAGAGTTTAGATGAAGATGTGGCAGTAACATGCTCGCTGCTGGGGAACTGTATAGCTAGTTCTTAATAATATATTTCCTTTAGACATCAGCCTGTCCCCAAAGATTCACACCAATAAAGTGTAGCAGAAATGCAACAAAATCCCTTCAAATGTCTAAGGGGACTTTATCTTTTTTTTTTTTTTAAATAAAAAAAAATGAAAGCAATTTCAGGGTTAACCATAGTCACCCAAAACAACACCTTTCATGAACAAGTTTTTGAGATTTTAGCACAGCAACAACTTCCACAACAAGCAGCTCAGGTTTATATTTGAGAGGAACAAGAAACCCCTAAGAGTATAATGCCTCTAAATGCCAAACTGGCACCTGGGTTCAAGTGTGTAACCTGGACTCAAGCGTGTGACTTCCACAGAAGTAACCAACCCAAGGCGTCCTTGGCAGCTCATCTCTGCTTGTATACTCATTGATCTCTGAACTTGGTTAGCCAAACTGTGGGGTAAGACCAAATGTCAAGGCAGTAAGTCGAAGAAAAGGCTGAGCTTTGCGGTTTGTTTGTGAGATATCAGCCTTCCTGTCCACGGAGCTCTGTTTGGAGAACAAGTCAGCAACATATTGCTCGGCTGTTTTCCTCGGAGCACGATTCACCACCTTCTGTATTCTGATCAGTGGTGAACAAGCCCTCGACAGCTGCCAGTTGGAAAGCACACCCTTTATATGGCAAAATCCACGATTGTATGTCTTTTTTTTTTTATTCCTCATGAAACAGTTAATCATGTGACTCTCCGAGTCTGAAGATTTTGCAACTGTCACAAGGCTGCACCAGACAGGTATCTCGGTCAGGTATTTGGACTTTCTTTAAACTCCATAAAAATAACAAACAAAAGGGTTGACCTTGTACTGTACGTGCATGAACGCAGGATTTAAACAGATGCAGAAAAGATCAAGAATTTCAAATAGGCCCAGGAGAATGCCATTCTGCATGAGTATATTAGGCTTCAGTATAAAAGCTCACCATAGAAAAAGAAATGAAATTAAATAAAAAATAAGTGTAAAACCCAGGAGTACTAGTAAGAGGTTGAATGCTCTGTCCTATACCTTGCTTTCTGTCACTAACCACAGATACAAAAAGATAAGTCCCTTTCACAAAGTAAATAACACTCTCCTATTCCGGCAGCTGTTGCTCCATCCTCATTTGAAAGAAAATATAGAAAAGTAAAACAGAATGATCAGAAGTACAGACAGTCAACATACACAGGCACATGTGTCTAAGAGGGATGTCACTGTAGACGATCAGATTTTTAAAAATTTTATCATGCATCTTTCATTAACCGTCTGTAACATTCAGTGGCTTTCAGATCACATGCTCATTTCTATAACAACATCCACTCGAAGGAAATTAAGGAAAGTATTTTAGCTAGAGAGAAGACAGGAGTATGCCACTGTCACACACAGCTATAAACTGCCATAGGTACTGTTATGCCTATGCGGTCACCAAGATACTAAATTTTACTCTAAATATGGAAAAATGTCCAAGTGACAGAAGCCTTACATGTCCGTGAGATGCATTTCTAAAAAATGTATTTCTAAAAAAGATATGCTGTGTTTCAAGTATGAGTTGTGGGGCCAGATGCTGGAATCCGGGTGAAGAATTATAGGCTGTGTTTATAGGAGGTCAGCTTGGGTAACCACAATGGCCTGAAAATTTATTAATCTCATTTGAAAGATGGAATGCGATCTTTAAGTTAATATAAATACACCATCTGCAGCAGTGAGTCCCGAGGAAGGCATTAGAATATGGAGCAACTTAGGCAGAGAGGAAGGAACCAAGTGTGAGATAAGGCCAATATGAACAGCAAAGTCTGATGTCTGTTATCCCCTGGAGAAGCTGAGGCTCAGACCTGAATGAAGCTCAGAGATTCCCAGATATCACCTGTGTTTCTGGAGAAATCTTAATAATCTTGTTAATGCTGGGTGCAATGCAGTTCACCCCAATGAGAGTGAGAACAGGATCTGATGACAACATGCACTTACTCATTCACATACGGAAAAAATACTGCATCCAATGTGAAAATTATTTCATAACTCATACTGATTAACAAAGAACATATCAGTCATACAGCTGGAAAGCGACATTATCCTAAGAGCTTGTAATTAAAAGTGGACAAAATGAAGACAATTGTAGCTGGTACTTCCCAAAGGCTAATATCCTCCAGCTGAGGAAAATTATGAGAAGAGTGAGTGGGAGGAAAAATTCAGAGAGGAAAAAATGAATGAAAATCAGAAGTTCTTTCAGAACAGACTCCGTCCATCAGCATCAACAAGGACAGACTGGCTAAGGCCCAGCTACTTCAGTGGTAAACCAAAAGTATTTTAAAGATTCAACAAATGGCAAAAATATAGCAACTGTCTGAAGTGCAAAGATATAAAGCAGAAGAAACTGTTACAGGAAAATATAGGAGATCATGAAAAATTGCTCCCTGGCAATGCTAAGCAGGATTTCTCAGGTAATGTTAGAATTGCTTAGGCATACAACTAGAGTAAAATTGCAAACAACAATACACAAAAATAGACTTGTTCAATAAATGTTTCTGTTTAGTATTTGGGAATTAATAGCAGGATGGTGTTTATATGAGACTAACGTTGAATAAGTACTTTCCAGCCCATTAGGAACTAAGCAGGATGTTAAATATCATCTAGTAGAGATAAACATTTTTAAATCAGCAGGACTGGATAAATCACACCCAGGGGTCCTAAAATATTTGACAGAGGAGAACTCTGGCTTGCTAATGTTAATTTTTAATAAATTTTAATATCAGAGGGATTCCAGGTGACTGGAAGCAGGGTAGTAGCCTGGAAAAAAAAAGAGAGGCAAGAGAAAGAGAGAGATAAAGAGGGAGGGAGAGAGGGAGAACAGGAAATCAAGTGCAATTACAGAGGAACTATTGAGCAGTTAACCTCACATCAGTCCCAGGTAAAATAATGGAAAAGCTGAGACAGGACTGAACTGCTGAAACATGAAAGAACAAGATTTTAATTACTGCCAGTCAACATGGGTTTATGGAAAATAGCTCTTCTCAAATAAAACTGGTTTCATGTTCTTCCTGCAAAAAAGCTAACTGCACAGATGTAGCAGACTTTCTCAAGGCTTTAGACTTAGTGCTTGACATACTTACTAGATAAACACTATATAACATCAAGGAAACTTATGTTAAATGGCTAAGACATGGCTATTTAACATAACACAAAACCCAGCTGCGTCAATCAGACCATCATCAAATGAGGATGCTTTACTGGCTTTCTGCAGGGCTTTGAAGTATACTCGGTGCTATTCAGCATTTTCACTGATGTTCTGCAAGGGAATATAAAGTCAGCATTGACAGACAGATGGCTGACACAAATATTAGCAGCCTGGTAAATAACGATGAAGAGAAAATACTCGTGCAGGGAGTATTTTGGGTCACTTGTTAAAGGGAGCCCATTTGAACTGAGGAAAAAGTTCACGCAGTAAGAGCAGAGGTGATACGTAAGGCTGAGAAAAAATTAAACCTGATGGGACCCTGGAAAGCTGGGATTCTGGAGAAAGATTTAGAGGTGACAGTGGGCACATAAGGCAGCATAAAATTACAAACTCCAGAAAGACTTAAAAAAACTAACAAACAGAAAACCAAAGGCATTCTTCTCATGATCCATACACTCACAAATAAGGGAATAGCGAGCAGCAGTGGGGTTTTTCCTCCATGCTGTAGAATACCCCACAGAAGCATGGAGTCCAGTTTTTACCAACCACTATTAAAATTCAAATGGCAACAGAGAGCAAACACTAGACTGAGCTGGAAAGTGGACACCTGACTGTGAGAGATTTAGAAACCTATCTACCGAGTTTATTGGGAAGAAGAAGAAAAAGAGTAATGTCTTTACACTGCACAGTTACTTCCAGACGAGAGCGTACTGGATACTAAAGGGTTCTTACATCTGGCAGAGGAAGGCATAATGAGAACCGGTGACTGGAAGTTGAAATCAGAAATTCAAAACGGTCACAATTTTTCAAACAGTGACGGCGATTAACCACTGGAACAAACTTCTAAAGGAAATGATTGATTATCCATTTCCTGATGTATTCATATCAAAATTAGATACTTTTCCAGAAAATATATTTTAGACTGAAAGAAAAGAAGAAAAAAGAAAAAAGGGGGAAAAAAAGCTATGCATAATTTAAATGCAAAGTACTGGGTAACAGCATGAAATATAAAAATCTATGACATACAGGAAAGAAAATGTGATGATTGCATGGTCCCCTCTGAGTGCAGAAGCTCCGGATGTCCGTAAGAGAGAGACCTCTGATCTGATACAGCAATGCAATCTGGTAGGAAAAAAGGTGGTAAAACAAAACTGACTAGAAATGAGCTAAAAACATTTAAGTGACTCTAGTTAAATACTGAAGATGCTACAAACTCTGTCAACATTACATCCAGGCTGGATATCTTTAAAAGACTTAGAGAAATAATCTCATCAAACTGTAGAAACAGAACTGCTCAACATCAGGAAACGTTTTCTAGCTATTAGGATCACAGATTAATTACCTGGGGAAGCTACAGAACTGCCATCACTGAAGTCTTTAAGATTTGTTTACACAAATCTCAGTGAGGAACATTTTCAGTGTGACTGGTTCTGCTGAAGGCAGTGATAGGACTAGCTGACCTCTTCAGGCTCCGTCTATTGCTATCGCTGCTGGTTTACGTTTCAAGTAAAAGTCAGGGGCATGATGCTAAAACTAGTGGGGAGGGATTTGTCTTCCACTATGCATAAGGTCTGACTGAAGGATAATTTTATGTGACGGTGGAAAACTTCAGTATCTGAATTACTGCATTTAGAAGGTGAGGTAAGTCTGTCTGTTTTTTTATTATTACTATTATTATTTGATGGGAGTTATTTGTTGCCGTTGTTTTTTTCTTTTTTTTTTCTTTTTTTTTTTTTTGTTGGTAGTGGGTTTTTGTTGTTGTTTTGTTTGGATCTGCTAGAGCCTGGGAAGGATCAGAAATGGAGGTTCTGGTTATCTAATACCTATCTCGGTACTTACCTGCCCTGGAGCCTTGTAACATTTCAAGCGCTTTTTGAGAAATGGTGTTTTTCAGACTATCTGAGGCCAAACTGGATGATGGTGAACTTGAAAAGCAGAAAATCAAAAGCACCACGCAAAGGTGGCAGGGGCTAACATGTCCTCCGCAGCAGAGACAGCAGAATCAAGATGATTCACAACCAAGGCTGTACAAATAACTAATTTTTCAGTTTGCCAGGTGAACTTGAAGGGAGAAAAAACATTCACACTGCCCTGAAGTGAAGTTCATGTGTGTTTCTTGATGGAAAGAATGATGGAAAAAGAAAAAAAAAGCACACCAAGATATTTACATCAGGCTAACTAAACTGTTTCTTTGATTTGAAATTGTTTTGTCTTTGCGGTCTGTAGCACATAAACATGAGTTTACGCAAAGTTTTCTTGAAATGTCAAACCCATAACTGAATTTTTGAGTGTTGAACAAATGATTCACCCCCCATATTTTTTGTGGCTCTATTCAGAGTTTTCTCTGCATTTCAGCTTCAATAGCTACACTGTTGGGTGCTGATATTCTCAAAATGCACCAGAGAGTTGCAGCCCTACAGACTGACCAGATCCACTGTGCAATGGAAAAGCCCAGAGGAATTCAATGAAAGTAATTCACTTTGGGAAATTTCCTTGTAAAATGTCACTTGGGTGAAGAAAAGTTTGTGCAGCCAGACCTTCTCCGTGGAACTGCTGGACACGACTAGAAGAAAACAGAAAGCCTTGCCTTCTTTTTTCCCCTCTCTGATATTGTCCATTTAGCAGGAACAATTTGTTTTCTGTCTCCCCTCCATTGCTGCAGCTATACATCCACCAGAACCATGAAAAGTCTGTCACACACCTTTCTCCAGCTACTGGACAGAAAACCTGGTACCCAGACATAGCTGAATTGCAAAACCTTGCATGGAAATTTCTCAGCCAAAACACGTAAAAGAAAGAGGTGTTATTTTTCATAGAGAGGAATCTACATCATCAAGCTTGTCCATATAGTGCTGCAAGACGTATCTTTCAAACAAGAACGTTGCAGAAAAATAATACCCTAGTAAGCACCTACCACTTTGGCTCAGCGTGGGCTGTAGCTGTATAGACAGAGTGCTCCCACCAGTTCGGACAACCACGTGGGGCCTGAAGAAAGTTCAACACCTTCCCCTGAAATACAAACAGCCTCTGAAAATGCAGCACAGTCACAGCTGGCTGAAACTTATTAAAAAATATGGAAGATAGAATGTCAAGAAAAAAAAAGAGAGAGAGAGAGAGAGAAAGAAAGAAAATGGAGAAGACAATCTCTGCAATAGACAAATCTTATACGTAAGGGAATAGGTATTTAACAAAATGGTCAAAAACTCTTCATCAGCTCTTTTTGCTGTAAGAAACATGTAAGTGTCAAGGGAACTTGCATCAAGACCAGAACAGAACTTTTAGTCTGGACAGAGGCAGGAAGATTTAGCCTTATTTCAAGCAAATAATGTAACCGGAAGTCACTGTACGGCCTTTTTCTGGTCTGGTAAATGATAATCATTAAAAAAAAATATGGAGGAGCTTAACACAGAGTTCAAGAGAGACAGATAATCCAGATTTAGGATGCCCACTTAAATTTTAGGGATCCCCATTTTAGTTTGTGTTCCACCGTATTCCACCTGTGCTCAAGGCTGAAGGATTCAGGTCTGGAACAACCGTTTACAATAGCTATTTTGAATTATTACACTTTGGCTGATCGTTTCTGTGGGCAAACGCTGCACAGCGCACACTGTGCCTGCCGGCCCGTGCTGCAACACCCGCAGGGCCCGGCAGCCTCCTCGCGGTCAAGCGGCTCTGCATCCCCTGGGGCCGTCTTTTCTTTAAAGGCAAGATGGCAACATATTACAAACTACCAGGTTTTATTCTCAGAATTAAACTTTGGTTTTCCATCTACCTGCCAGAATGGAGTTCCTGCTTTTGCTAGAGGATGGCATGTGTTTCTCTACCTTCTTTAAATGTTTTGCATTGCATTGTTTGCAGTTGGCAAAGTATCAGACCAGCTTAAAGAGAAATAAAAAGATGTATTTCCTAAGACAGTGCACTCCCATGAAGAAGTGTATTAGATCAAACTGCTGAGAGATTCTGGAGCTAAACTTTGCTACCCATCCGACTGCCAGCGCATTCACCACAGCCGGCTTCGGTTTATTTTCACAGAGCTCAGCTGCATTTACAAAGCCAAGAGGCAAGGAAAAAAGGGCAACATCTCCTGTCTGTGCCATGAAAACGGAGGAAGTTTGCCATAGGGTCCAGGTGCAAAACCCCTGGCAAGGGAAGGTGCCATTTTCGCATCCTCTTCCCTGCCTGCCGTCCCAGGCACACTTTGAGGGCTGCACCAGGAGGGGGCAGGAGAAAGCCGTCCTTGCCTCCCCGCGACGGGAACCCTGGCAGCCCGACACAAAACTTCCCCGAGTCCGCTTGTGCGCTGCTGGCACCGTCCTTCCCTCCTCGCATCGAGGGCTTGGTGCCGAGCGGTTCGCGTATGGATTATGTGCGGGCGGGGATCCCGCAAATCCGGGTTTGTAATGCATCCCCCGCGGGGTCAAGGCCAGGCTGCCTAAAAGCCTTCCGCGCTGGTCCAGCTTCGCTTCCTCCCCCGCCGCTAGGAGCTGTGACATTGAGACAAATGAGTTTGGGCTCATTTTCCCTTGCAGCCCTTTGACGTAGAAAGGCTGTCGCAGCCTCTGCGCTCGAGCGGCTCCTCAGAAGATCTTTACCGTGCTAGGTGCAATCATCAGCAACAACAATTGTACGGTGGATGCGATTGAATGTGGTCTTGTATAGCTCAAGGCAGGGTAGATAAGTACTGATAAAGCACCTAGTGGTTATCAGAGCAGCCCTGCTGCACCCATGAGTTGCTTGCACATCATAGCTGGGCAGATCTCAAAAGATGCACGGTACCCGCTGCGTTTGGGCAAATCTCCATCTTCAGAGAATACAATTTCAGACACCTATCTTTGCAGGGGGAAACTGAGAACTGAGAGTGATGGGGAAGACTCATGCATTTCAAAACTTCCAGCTTCTGGGAGGGTCAGGAAAAAAGTAAAAAAAAAAACAACAACAAAAAGAAAAACACTCTTCTCTTGTGGTATTTTGGCATTTCTGCTTTCAATCATAGCCAGCAACCAGAAATGTGAAGCCTTATGAGAATTAAATATGTAAGGAAAAATATATCAACCAACCTTTGCTGAACAACAAAGACGACTTGGCTCATGTTGGTTTCCAACAATGGGTGAAGGTTCAAGTCACTTACTTCAAAAATACATTACTCATGAATGAGCTTTATTAAGAAACCTTGTGCTCCTATAACTCTTTCCATGTGAGGTTTTCAAGTACTTTATGGAATTAAGCAAAACAACCCTGGGAGGTAGATTAGTTCTAACATCCCCACATTACAGATGGGAAAACTGAACACTAAGCACATCTGTAGGAGAGCCAGAAATAATATTACCTAACTCTCGTGTACTGCTTTTCAGCAGTAGAGCTCACATCTTTACAATGGAGGAACCATTATCCTTATTTTATAAAGAGGCAAAGCAACTTGCTTAGGCTGGCCAATAGCCGAGTGAGAGGAGCCAGTTCTTCCCAGGCCTGGTAGTCCCAAGGCATGATTTTACTAACTAAATGACCAAACCACACTCTCTTTCTTTAATATTAAATAATTATGCAAACACGAACACACACAAAAATTAAATACAAAGGAAATACATCATGTTGATTCTGAGAAGATAAAGAACTGTTTTCTAATTCAGAGGAATTTCTTGTTTAACTTTATCTCATATCCCACTGATACATTACATCTTTGTCTTGCCAGTGAACATGAGAAAATCAGCAAAGGTCAATTCTTTTCACATTAATCATGTGGTATTACCTGACCACAGACATCATCAGCAGAAAAATTTAACATCAAAGAAGTCTGTTCTATGATCCTTTTGATGTTGCAAACGCGAACACAGAGAAGATAGTTTGAATTTTCACAGAAGTAATGAGAAATGAACACAGAGGGGGTCATGTTGTTGCCATTTTTAAATAATAATAAAAGAAGTCCAGCAACACTCTCCCCCCAGATAAAACATCCATTTCCCTTTGATAACCTTTTCCCTTCTTACAGGAAAAACAAACAAGCAAAAAAACTCTTGATCTCTTTTACTGTAAAACTCTCTTACAATGTACCCAATTGCCTTTTAAGCAAGATTTCATCCCAGGGAAGGCCCCATAATGAGCGAGGCACTCGATAGACAAATCAGGAAGATGATCCTGTCCCAAAGAATTCTCCATCTAGACACTGTTCCACCCCAAGATATCCCCTTTACTTCCTCTGTGCAATCCCATTATTTCGAGCCCAGAACTAGCAGTCTAAGATCAGGCAGCATGGAGGCTTTTGAACTAGCAAGTAAAACCAGGAGAATTCAAAATCTCTTCTGGGAGGAGAAATTATGGCCAAGAAACTCGTAAAGGCAAGCTGGAGTTGTTGCTTTCAAGGCTATTGCTGAGCTAGTAGAAGTGTGTGACGGGCTAGAGGATGCTACTCCAGCCCAGCTGTAATTCTGTTCACGGGGCCTGCAGAAAAATGTATTTAGAGCAGCTATGTTAATATGTGGGAATTATATAAATTATGAAGATTAAAATTATTCCACGTAACTTTTAAATACGGCCATGTAAAGAGACTTCTTGAGTCCCCACAATCAGCTGAACTTAAGTCAATCTTTAAAATGGTTGCAGCAGAGTTTAGTGCAGACGGAGCTTCCTTCTCCAATTCAGTCAATCAAATTTCCTTCCCAAAGGCTATGCCAAGTTAGAGCTGATATCACACTAGAGGGAAGGATGCAGAGTCATTTGCACATGACTTTAATTGAAATTCAAAGGGCAGCAGAAGCAGAACCCAACTTTTATTTTATGCATTTATGCATTTTTTAAGATTAGGTGTTAGCACAGGCAGGCAACAGAGTCAAGTTCTTTTGCTCGTCGCTGTGCCCCAGCTCTCCCGTGTAGATGTGATGAGTCACTTCTCGCTTGTGACACGTCCTCACCACCTGCAAAACAGTCACACTTCTCGGGGCCCAGTGGCTGGGCTGGAGGACGAAGGGGGGGTGTTGTGTTTTTTTCCATTCGCAGAGTCCTTTGAGATCACTGGAAGGAAATTCTGTAAACCCGTGTTGCTATTCTTCTGAACTTCAGATAAGAGATCGAATTTGAGTGATGTAGACACTGTTACTGTTGTTGTCTACAGAAACTGACCTTTTACTGAGCTGAAAAGAGGCAGACACTGCAGAAACTAAGGAGGATGACACAGTGGATGTCCTCCACTCTGTTGTGAAGTCTGATAAGCCCAGAGGACTCGGTGTGTGCCTGACTGCGTGGGCAGACAGAAAAGAATTATTCCTGTTTCACTTAATTTGAGCAAAAATGTCATTTCTGAACAGCTAAGAGAAGTGCTGTACCAACAATATTTGACTTATTTAACCAATCCTCAACTTTAACAGGCTTCTTTCTTAATGACAGCACCAGCCGTCCACTCAAAGACCAGAGAAAATGCTTTTCTTTCCCCCTTTCTTTTTTTCTTGGTCAAACCGCTATTGCTTTTCCTTAAGTACAGATGTGGAAATGGAAACACAGAGGTACTTCTCTGATTTGGGAACAGCACTGAGACCTCCAGATTTCGCAGGCGTATCCCCAGTCCCTGCACTGTGCGTATGTCCAGATATAAGCCCTGAGCAGCCCTGTCTGTATAGTACAGAGAAACGCTCACGTGTTTGTGGCTTCCAACGTGCAAAGCTGTGCTCTCATCTGGCTCTAAAATGTCGGGACCATACACGAGGTGGAAAGTGCTGCAGCTCCCAGCGGTGTTAGGATCTCCCAGCTTGGCTGGTGCACTGTTTGAACAACCAAGGTTAAAGCCATTTTTACACAGGGGTTCAGGGTGGAAAGACCTGCAAGGAAAGCAGGGGAAGGAAGAATTGGCCTTTGCACAGTAGGCTAGGGCTGACTGCTGGGATCATCAAGGAGCTTTATCGAATAGTTTCTGCTCTTGCAAATGGCTTAAAGGGATGCTAAAACTCTCAATCAGTCTTTGCTTTCTTTCTTTGATCTCCTTTCTTTTTAGCTGATGTTTTAGATTTTTTATTTGCTGTGAGGCTGTAATGACAAAATGAAGCCTGGGGAAGCATGCCCACAGCCAATGGGCTGGATGAGCCAGAAGTTGGAGTCGATGCCCCAGATGGTCCTTTCCAGCTCTACACTTGATTGCTTACAGTCACTGATGGCTGTGGGATGGTCTCAAAATTAAAATACGGTCCCTTATTTATACTAACCAAAATGCAACCATAAAAGAAGTCTCTCTTGTTTAGTTATCTGGACTGCTGCCGGAGAAAAAATGAACGAGAGGTTTCCTTTAAGTCCACTGAGCAGAACCTTGCAACATTCACATCCCTGAAGGTGATATGCTCTCATCTAACCAGAGCATCTGCTCATTTATTGTCCCCAGGAGTCATCACCTGGAATTGGGAACATCAGGGTTTTCCTTGAGCATTCAGCATTAAGTTGTTGGCAACTCTTCACCGTAACATTTTTTCTTATCTAATGATAATTTGATGTATGAGAAACCTGCCGAGTGAAAGCATGACCATTATGTGAGCAAACAATACGGCAGTATGTCCAGTATTATCTGTGAAATGTATTTCAATACCTGTGTGATTAATAATGGATTTGGAAGCACAGTGAAGTATAAATAATCCAAAGCAATATGCAAACTTCTGTGAAGGAAAAGGGATTAATAGTAGAACCAAGTGAGGCCCCGGAACATGCAGCACTCAAAATAAACTGGCCAAAATGTAGGATCGTCCCTCAACGTAATTAAATAATAACATAACACTCACAAATCAACAAGCCAGTGGTTTTCTCTGGTAACTATAAAACAAAAAGAATCAGCAGCAGCCTAGTCGCTTCTTAATTATACCAACCACTTCAATAGGAAAACCCTATAAGGGTTAGGAAAAAATTGCTGTTCAGGCTGGGCAGGCTTGCTCTGCTGCATAGTATTCCAGGGAGGGAGTTTGGAAGCAGACGGAGCAGTTCTGTGCTACATATTTTGGTCTTTTTATCTAGCATATAGGAAAAGAACAGATTTTTATTTTTTTTCATTAGTTTTTAAATAGGGGCATCAGAGTTCTGCAGTCTTCCAAAGGGGACTTGAGAAGAAATTTGACCTGTTTATTACCAGAAGACATTTACATAAACTTTGCTCCCTTGCACACTTGAGCTCCTCAGAAACCCCGTGATCTTTCTAGCCCAAAAGTCAGCCCCAAACGCTTGCGCCATGCCAAGTCTTCCTGCACTGATAGATGCGGTCTGCTTCGCGGGGTGAGGAAGTATTATGGGATGGCACGGCACGTTTGCTAAACAGTTTTCAAACACGTCATCGCCGAAGACGTTTTAAATACCATGAATTAACCGAGTGCACGGAAGAGCGGGCTGTTCGGAAATAAAACTGACACTGAGAAAATGGTGCCAGAGACCAGAGAGGATGCTGGTCCCTTCCCTGATCAGCAGCCAGTAAGATCTAGTGATTAATTATTAGCTATTTCTTTAATTGTCCTGAGTGGAATGAATATGCTGGCTTCGCATGCTTCTCTATTCCTTGATTTGATTCTTTTAACACACGCACTGAAATCAAGGTCTGAATTCAGTAGTTGCAATTTAAAGTGTAAAAAAAGTTGTGTGATAAAATGGCATTCTCACAACTAAAAATTTTTTTTAAATTCCCAAGTATTACCTCAAGAAAAATCTTTCACTGAGTTAAATGTTATTCATTAGAGGAAAAAATACATAGTACAAGAGTAAGTCCTTGAAATGAAAACAGTCTCCTAAACCCACAAACCCAAGCAAATCAAAAGACAACTTGTTCACAGAGATAAAGGGGGAAAAAAAAAAAAAAAACAGAGAGGAACGTTCTTCACAACGACTTTTTTCATTCTCTCGTTTTAATCTAGTATCAGTATCAAGAGCTGAATGGGGAGGGCCTTTGAACAGCACCTGCATGGGCCAGCAGTGAAGGTCACATACCAACCTACAAATCTCTCCCCACTGGCACTGGAGAGACAGTGTTACATTCCTCCCTTTGTACTGACAGCAAGTGGCTTCAGGTCCATGTCCAAGTCTAAACAGTCAGGAGCTGTAACCCCATCGTAACTTGGGGCTTCTGTATGTAGCCAACAGCAGGGAACAGAGCTGCAGGATCCCACCCTCCCGCACACCTCGCGCATCTTCCTGCAGTTCAGCCCCTTCCCTTCCCCGTCAGGGACCTCGGCCACCGCTCTCCCGGGCTGGCACCGGTTTGTTGGGAGACCTGTGCAATTAAGTGTGCAGAAAAAAAAAAAACCAAAAACAACAAAAACAGCTTCCAGCAACTGTATTATAGAGGGCTGTGGGCTGGAGTAGGGGAATAGGTTCCTTTCACCAGGTTCAATTGCGTGAAAGCCTTGGAAAACTTTCTGGCAGTTTGCTGCAAGGTTATTGAAGCGATTGCTGCATGCTTCAGTCCCTTCCCTCTTCTTTTTTAAGCAAAAGCTTAATGAAGGCAAGCAGGAGAAAGAACTTTCTGTCACCCTCGCTGACCTGTTTTGACTTTTAAAAAGGAAAGTGATAGTGTGGTGGAAGGGTATTTTAACCACTGCTGCAGTGTCACTCAGCAAAAAGAGGAACATTTCTTCTAGAGCCTTAAATTACAGGCTGTGGCATCCCAGAAACATAGAGGGGAATTGCTAAGTGCTTGTCCTACCAGAATTACTCTGCAGCGGTACATAAAATGGGTTTCTATTTTGCTTTTTAACTACATTGAAACTCACCACAGTAAATCCCCTTTCCAGGGAGTGTTGGCAAGACCTCAGGTGAAAAATATACACTGTAGTACTCTACTTTTTTTAGTTAAAAAATGGTATAATTTGAGTGCAATAGAATGTATTCTACTTTAAAAGAAACGTCAACAATGAAGAGATTAGTTCATATTAATATTTTGGAGGACTTTATAACCGAACAGAAATAAAGGGAACAGGATTTTAATGGGCTCCAGCACAGCTGCTTTCAGTCCATGCTGCCTTAGTCTGCCCAGGCTCTTCTTGTAGGGGACTGCACAGAAGATGTGTGCCCTGGGAAAGGAAGGGGACCTGGAGCAGACCCTGAAGAAGCCATGAAAGCTGTTGTGCAGGAGCGAGGGCATGGATTTATTATACACGTGTGAAGAGTTATAAGCCCTCTTCAGAGAGGGCCAGCTGAAAGAGTTACACGCGCTGCGGACAGTCCGTGCTTAGCAAGATACCATTGTGGACCTAAAGCCTGACCTTTGAGTGCTTGGCAATATCTGAGAGATAACACTTATTCTTCTGACAGCCATTGCGCTGAGAACTTTTTACCTCGAGCAGGCATTGTGCTCACACAATGGATGTTCTCGCCCAAAACATCAGTGCGATGACGTTTATTATGGGCTTGGCAGTCCCGTTACAGAAACACAGCCAGAGCTGCCAGTCTGTAAAGGAGAGACGATCTGCATGCTGCACGTGTGCTACAGGCACTCGTTCCAGCCCTGAGAGGGCACCGTGGTTAAAGCTCGGTGCACCTGTGGCTGCCCTGGCCGCTTTGTGCATATTCAGAGACAAGGCCGTTCACCTTGAGTAAGGATCGCTGGAGCTTCCCGCAACTCCGGCCCTTTCCAAGCAACTGGTTTGTTCTTGGAGCTGTACTTTTACGTGGTGACTTACAGAAATGCTGCAGCATGTCAGTTTAATCAGGCAGTCCATCTTGCCAGCCGTCTGAAGCTAAAGCCCTCTGTAATCTCAGTTATATATTAACACATACGTATTGGGTATTAAAAAGATTGCAATCCAAATAGCAAAACCTCCTTGCGCCACAGAGGATCTTGAAGACCACTAAAGACCACTTTAAGTTAACAGAGTTTTTTGGAAGCGTTTAGATCATCGTGCCACAGGAAACCATGGAGAAAACCAAGATCAATGGAAAAGTTTAAATACAATTGTACTCCCAGAAATACCATCCACTTCCCAAACCTCACGGAGGTACAAGACAGCTGCTGCGCAATGTTTTCTATACACCCCTAACAGAATTAAACATGTGGCCACACATAACTGTAGAGCATCAAAAAACCAAGCACTTGGGATTTCTAGCTGCATGAACTCCCAGTCAGCTAATGAGAGGCTCACAAAATAGGCAATAACCCAGAGCTGCTATTTTCAGATCTTGATGTTGTGTTTTACTTGGAAAGGTTTAATATATAAATATATATATCAATAGGAAATGACACAATTTTTTCCTTGTGACGTTCTTCATCCCAGTAAATTATATACAAATATTCTACGTGCCAAGACTTTTTCAGGCAAATTCTGGCTCATCAAAATCCCAAATCCTATCATTTAATTAATATTACTCAAATTACCCATTATGCAGTGGGTGAGGTGGCAAAGTACCTAACGTCATCATGACATAATATTGTCAAGCAGTGTTGTGACAACTTTTGCATTTTAGAAAAAAAAAGAGCTTAGCCAATCTTATACTGATTGGATTGACAGCAGATAATTATTGGGTAGTCAGATAAAATTCAAGTGCATCCAGAGGAAACTGAAGTAGGAGCAGCAGCCATTAAAATAGCTTTAAAGACAGCAGCGACTTCCCAAGTTGTTAAATAAGAAATAACATTTATCTTCCGGACATTATTGACAGTTGTCTTTATAATATCAACAACCATATCACATCATTAGAGTATAATGCTTTTCAATATTTCAGAAGATATAAATTAGGCTTTCAAGAAAGGTTCATGACCCTAATTTCATCTTCTCCAAATAAATCCCATGCAATGTCCTCAGAGCAGATAATGAAGATCTACAGCTCACCTGAGGAATCATTTAAAAGCCCATTAATCATCTTTAAAATACAGTGTGGTGACATGTATTACCAGATTGTCCTTCTAGAGAACTGTATGTAAGATATTCCTGGCATGCAGAGATTACACAATACTGCCATCAAACCTGGTCTGTCTTTACTGGAAGATGTGGAAAGTGGAATATCAGACTCAAGAGAAAAAATCTTTGATTTGCAGTGTCCCAGGATAACAGTCAGGGGAAGCCAAACATACGAGGAGAACAGAATAGTTGAGATAAGGTTGGCTTAGGAAACAAGACATACAACATATGCAT
Source organism: Anser anser (assembly GCF_964211835.1). Classification (NCBI taxonomy): domain Eukaryota; kingdom Metazoa; phylum Chordata; class Aves; order Anseriformes; family Anatidae; genus Anser; species Anser anser. The sequence goes on along the minus strand of NC_139726.1, from coordinate 14,125,709 downwards.
ACTGTCCTAATGGGAAGAGAAATATTTGTTGTGAACCAACACGTGTAAAAAATAAAAAAATAAAAAAAAATCATTACCTCGATCAATCTCTGTCTGTGCAAAGCAGCTCTCAGCTGCTTGAAAACTCCTGTTCATCAGGGCTAGAAAGGGGCCCCTCCAAAAACATTTAGCAATTGCATAAATAAAGGAAACATTAAGCATGGAACAGAAGCTGACTTATTTCATTTCATCGAAACTGGACAAAATTAGTCATAGTACAAAGCAAGTTTCTAAAGAGTAATGAATGACTTAACATATTTGAAAAAAATCCAATGTCAGTTACAAAATCTCTTGAAATTAATTCCTCTGTAACATTAGTTTTCTTAAAATTATCTGTTTCAACACTTTTCCTAAGTTTATAGTTAAATGCAAAATCAGCAGCAACAGGCTTGTTTTGAACCAAAGTTACGTTTCAGTAAAAAACAAAACATGGAAATTACATCCAATTACAGCATTATTTGCCCCCACCTTTAAAAAAATATTAGTAGCTGTTACTAAATACCAGATGCTGTCAGAAGTGATGAAGATGTTAATTTTTAGTCCTCACCACTTCAGATATCATCTGATATTCAGTTTCTCTGACAAATGCAGATATTTATGAACTGACTACAGCAATCTTCCAGCACTGGAAATTGGTCTGCACTATATGGTGGTGACTAACAAGTTGATCGTGATTAAAAGCAGAGTCCTGTAACTAAAGTTAGCCTTGTGCTTAGCCGAGGGGCTGTGGCCGCTCAGACTTTCAATAAGACATTATAACTTTCAGTAAGATGAAAATTATAAAATCAAATACTTCCAAGCTGAGGTATTCACCAAATTCCTTTGCTGTATTTAGACAGTTGGCTTCCTCTGTCCTTATCTGCCTTTTTATAGGAATTTCTGTTCTCTCTGGAACCCCAGGTACTTTTTGTCCAACCTTTTCTGGTGAATGTCATCCCAGTTTACTATTCAGATACAGTAGACTGTAGTCTATTCAACATCATTTCCCTCTGGTCTTTGTGTATTTATGCTGCGTGTGTAATTGATACCAGGTTTCTGACAGAGATGCAAGTATTGCTAGTAAGACACTGAACGCAGGGTAGTCAGGATCGTAACAGGAACGAACCCAAAAAGCAGAAAGAAAAAAAAAATAAAAAATAAAAAGGAAGGTGTAACCAGTTGGTATAAAAATTGATGAAGGAAAATGAGAACCTAATCAGACCTTCTGTTTTTGCCCAGAGAAGGTGATTGGTGACTACACAAGGAAATGCTTTGTGGACTTGGAGGAAAAATCTTGAAGACTCATTAGAAGAATGAAGAAGAATTAGACTCACTGAAGAACATTACACAGCGCTTGTGCTTTGCTGAATCATGGTTAAGTTTTACAAAACATAAATATGGGGTTGTGCTCTCAAATCATTTCTTTGTGTCTACAGATACCACTTGAATGTAAGTAAACTACAGAATTAGTGATTTTCCGTTTTGACATTGTCCTAACTCCAACAGTTTTTTCAGTGGTCTTGAATTATTCTGGATTTTCACAGGTTCTAACAACAGACTATCTCCAGGTTGGAATTATTCTTTCCTTCAGATAAAATATTACAAAACTATAGGAGCAAAAGGTTTTTCATTTATAAATGAAAAACAAACAAAAATAAACAAACAAAACAACATAGAAAAAGAAAACCTCATACAGAAATCAAACAGGTGAGCTACAGACTGGACACATGAAACTTGAAGGACCATTATTCAACAACATGTTTCTAACTTTCCCAGAAGTGTTACTTGCTGTGGTCTAAAAGGCAAACTCTTTCATTTGCTGAAATCCACTGGCAGTCCTGCCTGCATTCAGGAAGCCAGAACACAAAACCTTAGGGCAAGAGGAAACAGATCTCCGTGAAGGTAACGTTGCTGTCTGATTTCAGTAGAAGTCTTTTTGCTCCAAAACATCATTTAAAAATTGTCTAATGAATTATACACAGTAACTGCTCATCACTGAGAGATGGGAAAGGTAACATTTTTCACCAGTGATGACAGGTTCCCATAAACATTCTGTAATTTAGCTAGGTATCAGCATGGCAGTATTACAGAGGTAGACAGAAAAGATGTCCCAAAAGCAGAGGCCGTGCCTAAAAGCTGGAAGGCAATGCCTAAATTCTGATTTCCTGGTGTAACAAGCACCTACTACTCAAGCTGAGGCTGCTTGATTTCTTGATTTTTTTTTTCCGAAAGACCACAACAGACTCTGAAGGAAAGCCAAATTTCAGAAGATGGAAGAAAGTAACAACCAATTACTGTATGTCAATCTGACGATCGAAAGCTTATACTGAAAAGAAACGTTACTGAACAACTGAAGCGTATGCTTTTATATGAAGAGGATGACAAACTCTATTTAGCTCCTTTGTTTGCAGATGGAGGCTTGCTATAATTTTTTTTTTAAGTAGCCAAGAGTAAAGACAAAATGACAAGTCCAGTTATTCAAATATGATAATGGAAATCCTGACTTTCAAAAGCAAAGAGAAAACTGAGTAAGAAATATATAAGCTAGAGAGAGAAAGTCACAGACTTGATGAGCTAGAACTGGTGACAGAGCTGTTAAAAAAAAAAAAACAACAACAAAACACTAAATTCCTCTTTGTACTCTGCATGATCAACTGCAGCAAAGAGCAAACCTCCTCCTATAATATCTATAACACTTTTAAGAAGCTTAACTTACTTCATTCACATGTTCAGATGCAGGTCAGACATCAATCAGCTCATTTCCTAGCTTCGTTTTGATTATCAATTAGTCAAAAATCAATATTAAGGGCTTGCACTTTTACTGCTGGATAAGGCTCTGACGCATGGACTTGGAAGGAGCAGTCTGGTTCACAGGTCTGTGCCTTACTATGGCTAACAGCCATACCTGATAATCCATTTTAAAAGTTGTGTATTTCCAGCTCAAAAATATTACGGTTTTAATAAAAATGGGGAAGGAAAGACATAAGACTGTCACTGCTGTGATAGGAAAATATGAAAACCTTATTTTCAACCTGCATTCATTCATCCATGGCCAGTTCTTTACTTATTGACTCCTAGCCAGTACTGTCCTTTACCTTCCCTTGTTCCTTCTGTCCCTGGTATGCACTCATGATGCACTGATGGACAGCAATTGCTTCATGAAACTGAAGCTATGGGGAGAAGCTTGAAAACCCAGCTTGGTAAACTCTGCTTGTAATTCAGGCTCCCTTTTCTCTCCCCATTTTGCACTGAGGCATTTTGGCACTGGTTGCAGCAGAACTGTGTTGTGGCACATGGGAAGGACATGGGACTGTGGCTGGCTGGGGGAAGGATGTCGACATGTGCTTCATCTGCTTCTTTCTGAGCCCCTCTTCCTTCCTTGGTCTTTTTTATTTCTAGGTCCTGTGTGGAGCCAGGAGTTGGACTTGTCAAACGCTTGTGTCCCTTCCAACTCAGGATATTGCATTATTCTACGAAAAGATCTTTTCGTTGCTGCAAGTCACTTTGCCTAACTTGGCTGACTTCTAGGATTGATTCTTACAATTTCTGAATTACAAGATACATATTTCTTTGAATAAAATTATTCTTAGACTTTCCGTTTATCAACATCATTTCAGAAATTATTACATTTCTGGTTGGATCTAGAGGCTTATTTATATTTTTTGTTTTTCCTCTCCTGGAAACAGGAGTTCCAGGTAGACATTACATCACTGACAAATCGCTTTTATGTCCTCAATTTCATATTTCTGGCCTTTTTAGTTCATTGGACTTTATTAATACTTTCAAATACAAGCTAGTCTTATTGACAGAACTATTTGTGTTGATGGTGTCGGCTGATTTCAGCTGGAACAATCCAGGATTTCCTAACCCAGTAGTAATATTTATGATATTTTCTTTCAAAAGTAGTACTTGATTTGCTTACAGAAGCCGAGTCTGTAACAACAGCAATGCTGGCTGGTTTGTTGGCCTTTGGGGAAGAATTGCGTCCACTCTTCTGTGTATGAATATCTGGGATATACCAATATGAACACGTGCATTTCTATGCCAGGAAATTATGTTTTCCTCTAATAATCCAATTCTTAGGAGAGAGAGAGAGCTATTACTACGAACAACAGACCAACACAGGAGAATATAACCAATTTCAGGAAATTTCCAAGTTGTTGGAGACTCTCAGCATCATCTTACCACCACCTACTGCGTTCAAAGCCTCTTGGCATAACTTATGCCTGCATACAGTGTCTTCAGGCCCTTCCTGGATGCCCCAGTGGAGGCAGAGGGCCAGTGGAGGCCCCTGCCCTTCTTGGTCTTATTCCATGACGCGGTGACATGCTGCAGCAGGTAGAACTCCTGAGGGTGCACTGCCACGCACAGCCTTTGTGAGCCGGATGATCCAGCCAGGAATATATGCTAGGCCTAACAATATATAAACCAAAACCATCGCCCTCCTCCCATAGCTGTCACCTTGTACTAATTTGAGTCCTTATCTCTCAAAGGTGAATTGGAAGAGGCAGTTGCCTCACGGTAGCGGGGCCTGTAGGACAAGGCACATCATCTGTGCCGCAGCAGCAACGTGAGCGAGGTACATCGTGACCATGTCTACAAGTAAGGCATTTGTTGGAAAGAGAGCGCTGAAAGCAAGCAGACCTTGGGGGAAGAGCTATGGGAGAAATTAAGTATTATTGCAGGGATGTTTTAATCAAGAGATTAGCTTTGCTTTGTTAAATAATAGAGCTAAAAGTTTTTCTTTGCTGTGCTCTGTTCCAAGTGCATCTGTTCTGTTGAGGTAGGGAAATCTTCGCGGATATCAGTTCAGCTCCTTATAACACCAGTTTGAGGGTGAAAAGTAAACAAAAGAGACTCCAGAGAAAAATATAACTATTTCATAAAATGTTCTCAGCTCAAAGCAAGATGGTTAAAGCAATAGCACATCTAAAAGAACAGAAGTCTGTTCACTGCTTAACGCTCAGCTTCATTCAGTTTCTGTTTTCCCTATTGGAAAAGAAGGCGAAGGAGGGTTACCTACAGCAGCTCTGATTTCCCTGGAGCAAGCCCGGGTCTGCAGTCACACAATTGCTGCAGCATCAAGGCTCTGTAGTATAGGTAGAGGCGGATATAAATACATCTACACCCATACACTGCATTCTCATCCAGGGGGGTCTCTCTGGCAGCCGTAGCACGTGTTCTACAAATTATGTGCAAGCCTAAGGGTTTCAAATAATCCAAATACCTCTTGTTTTTATCCGTTTCCACAAAATTAGTATGGCCTCTAAACAAATCCACAAATCTAAACAGCAGAAAGCAGAATGTATATTACTTAAAGTTTATATACAACATCATCAAGTAAGATACAAGAGAGGCATGTAGGAAACCATGTTAACAAAGTGAGAAGCAACATCAGAACCCACTCTTCCTTAAAAGTAGCCTCAGTGCCAACATATTTCAAGATTGCATTTAATCAGCACATTGTTTTTTTCCTGATTCTTGGGGAGAGGGATCACCTCTTTTTAAGTGTTTACAGGAACCTTTTTTCAGTGGTGTCCCAGTCTTGGGCAGAGTTTTCATTTGTTACTATAATACAACTGCATAATAGCAGTTGTTAAAAAAAAAAAATTACATTTTAGCAACGACTTCATGTCTAACTCAGTTGAGGATGAATCACTCTCTATTTTATTGGATTTTGCATCCTTACTTTCTACCAAGTCCACCAGCTGGCAGGGATTACAAAGCAAGTAAGATTTTTTTATGGGGAAGTACAGAAGTAAAGGAGTTCAGATTCTGAATGAATATCTCTGAAGCTAGGAAATTAAACTGAAACAACAAAACCAGAATGAACCTCAGGGGAATTAGGTGTCCAGCTGTCATTCATTTTCTGAATTCTCTATGCTCAGGCTAGACTTTCAGAGAGACATTTTTGTCTTCACACTGGTGAGTAATGAACTTAGGGAACAAATTTCATGCGTTCATGCTTTGGGGGACAAATGTGTATATATACGTGTGTGTGTATATATACGTACAAAAGCTGAAAGAACAGAGCTGATCTACAATCTCCCTTTATGTTACTAAGGACACCCCATGTCTGAAAGACAGGAAATAAGGCAGTCTCTGATCCTGGTAATTTTGACCATTTAGCCATAAGTAAGAAATATTTTTAAATCACACTTTTCAAGCCTATAGAAACACAAGTACCTTTTATGAAATTTTCTGCTTCTGGTGGTTGAGCCAGCATTAACAGAGCCTCATACTTCATTGGTCCACTATTATGTCAAATGCCTCTATTTCTTTAGTTCTTGCAGCACACTGTATAACTATGGAAGAAAGTTCATCTTTTCTATGTGACAGAAACACTAAAACCCATATCCCTTAGGACAATCTTTATTTCTAAGATTGAAAGATGACATTTGAAGATGTGATGAGAGACAGATATGTACTTGTCACTGAGAACAGATGGACTCTCATCACCTACAGCCCATTCATGCTTTGGAGTATCACATTTTTGTAAGGTTTATGTTTTTTAAGTTTCAAAGCTATTGGACCTTTCTTCAGAAGAACCTTATCATTTTCCTTCATTAGGCAGTCTGTATGACCTAAATGCATCACATCCAAAAGTCATCAAAGCTACATTGCTGACCACACAATCAAGATGTAGGATCCAAGAGTTCAAGGTATCTGCTCCAGAGAAATAAAGACATTTATTTTTTTTCAAGTTTTTAAAAGAGCTTGAATGGAGATAATAGCCCTGTAATGCGGCAAGTAAACTCATAATAAGACCGTACGAATTAATTTTACACCGAAGAAGTAAAGTTTTTTACTTCTTAGAAAAGAAAGTTTTTTTCTTTTCTAGGTTTCTGAAAAAAATCTCCCCCAAATAATACTGAAAATACATCGGTTACTAATAAGAAACATTAACAGGCAGCTGGTATTTTATGTCTGAATTTTCACCAAACCTTCAGATGTTGTTAGGAAAGAGTCTCAATGTACCCACAGGTGAGAAACTTGGTATGAAGATAAGTTGAATGCCAGAATAAAAATGCATCAGGATGGTGCCTTTTAAAAACAAAAAGCTTTTGAGGCTAGTAGCAATCTTTTTTGTGGTAGTGGTATCTTTGGTCTGTTTTCTTGGGCTTCTGAGTCTGCTAGGAAGTATTCCCCTAAATGTTAGCTAGATAGATATCAGGACAACTTTCTGGCAAAGCATGTAAGCTACATTAATATTACTTGTTTCTAGAATTTAGCAGGCCTCTGCATGGTTGCACAGAAACAGAAAGGTGCATAAGAAACTGCCGACCATTCCTAAGCAAGGGTGTCCCACGCAAGCAGCTCAGCCACCTCTGCATCCTTCAGCCTGGGGGCAGTGGGTGGCTCAGGTACAGCAATGGAGAAATTTCCTTCACAGCTGGAAGAAACCATATGTCTTATGCTGGCACAAGCACAAAAATTTGCTTCTGTCTAAATACAACATTGCTGATGAACGCTCTGGACTCCTCAGCCTAGTACCAACTAGTCTTAAATTAGCTGATCGGGATCGGCAGCTTGGGCTCCATTCCCAAAGGTCTGCAAACAGAATAAGGGCTAATGAAAAGATACCATGATTTTAGCCTCTCTGTGAGATTACAGCAAAAAGCAAAATCAGTGCCACCTATAAAGCAAAATTCTTGAGATTTAAAAAAAAAAAAAGACAAAAAAGACAAAGAAAATGTGATTATTATATAATTACATATATAACGATATCTACTGGACCACTAAAGCTAATTGCTGGTCAATATCTGTAATACCAGCCATAATTCAATGAAGTCAAATGCAATCAAATATTCAATACCACTTAGCTTTTGTACAGTACTTTTCATCCGTGCTGTTCATCAGCACCTAGCAGTTTATAAAAAAAGAGTGTTTCATTATCACATTTTAACAGGTAAAATGATAGCTTAGGCAAGAGAGAGAAAGTGACTTGCTGAAGGTCATTCAACAGGCACAAGGCAGAGCTGGGAACAGACGACAGGTCTCATGAATTCCTGCCCAACGTTCTCGCCATCAGATAGCACGGTCCTTCACAGTAACTCACTGTTCGTCTGCTTTTTCAGCAGCCTCCCGCAAATTACATTCCTCACTCTAAATATCTGTGTTCTTGTATATTGGAGGAGATAATTACTGGTAGCGTGCAGAAAACCTAGAAGGTTTCATCAGCAGTGAAAGTGGCTAAGAAATAAGTCAGTCTTAAGCTACTAACAGGTAAAACAAATCTCCATTCCTTCCTCACTTATTAGAGGCAGAATAAGGTCGCAGAATAAGTTTTCACTAATGGCTTTGATCTCTACCTTTATCATCTCAAGGCCTGAATTATAAATTAGCACTATGGAAAAGCAAACAGTGAGGTGGACAAGAGTTGCCTCAAAAAAACATCAAATGGATTGCCATACATTTCCAAATATTCAAAACCAACACATGATTAGACGGCAAGAGATTTCTTCCCCCGCCCCATACAGACACATGTGGAAGCTGATTTTTGGAAATCTCCATAGGCATTCTTTGACAGGTGTCGAAATAAAAGTTACCATTTCCTGCTCCTTAAGGGCTCTTAGAATTAGGCTTCTAGCCATAGGCTTATCTAAAATCCGTGGAATCCAATTAAAACTGCACTGAAGTCTAGACTGAATTATCTTTTCATGGACTATTGGTAGCGAGAATTGGAAGTTTGCATTGTGCTTCTGTTTAAAGCATTTATTGCTGGTGAAGTGAGTTAAATTTCATTTTCTAAAGTGAGATTAGATTAATGGACATACACCAAACAACAACAACAAAAAAACAGCACTTGTATTTCAGTAGTATTGTGTGGTTTTTTTTTTCTTTTTTCGGATTTCTCAGTTATCCCTTTACGATTAGTCCTGCAGTTGGTTTCCTTTCCTTGTTTCAATATCCACATTATGATGGTTCTTCCAATACAGACACTATGAGTACCTCAATTTTGTTAGTGAACAATGAGGTTATTTGCTGAATGACTAAATGGAGGTCAGAACTGTCCTCTTGCATTGTCATAGTCCGTGTAGATTTCTTATCTACATAGCTGGAATACTTCTCCAAAATTTAGGCTTTTACTTGTATTCTGGCTACTATGTCCTAGAATCACATCCCACAGGCCTGAAATAGAATGAGGTATGGCTGATTTTACTGTACGGTCTTCAATAATCACCAATTTGTCTCCTCCATTGTGCGCTATCATGGGCAACTGTTCCTATCATTCACTGTACATGTTGTGGTACTCCCAAGTGAAGTCACTAATGGAACAAACTGCCAACTATCAGCAATAGTTTAGGAGCCAGGGAAGTTCTGTTTGCAAAGTTCAACAAGTTGTGCCCTTCCTTCACTAAGCGACTCCTTGGAAGGGATGATCCATTGCCAGATTTCAACATACAGTGGAAAAATCATGCTCCTGATGACTTAAATTCGTTGAAGAGTCTACAGTTTTCATTGCAAAAGGTCAAGCTACACCCCAGCTGAAAGACTGTGTCACTTAAATTCCCTGAGCATTTTAACAGAACGATTAATTTTCACTTTGCTAAAAAACAGTCAGGGCTGCCCCATATGATTTTTGTGCTCCTACGTCTCAGATACAGACATCTCATTAAACAAAGCAGTAACAAAGCAGTGAGATGTGGCCAGTAAAAAATAAAAACTAAAAATTTCACACGCATTTCATCCAGAAATCCCAATATAGTTCAGTCTTATGAGATCCTGGGGAGACTGCAAGTGTCATTATAATCATTTTACAGGTTCTGGAAGCTAGTCATGAAAAGGTCATTTTTCTTGCCAAACTTTTCACAAGCACTGTCAGCACTGGGAGTACAAGACAGCTTCCTCTCCAGTCCTCACTACAGAATTACTCTCAACAACAGCAGCATCTGAAGCAACATTTCCAAGTTACCATTACTTAAAAATGGGGTCCACCCTTATTTCCAGATTTCTACAACTGTTTAATCTCTAGGACATACTGCTATGTTTATCATTGACGATTTTTATATTTATACATATTTTTAAATCTAGGGCTGACAGAGATAGAAAAGCTGAATGTCAAAGAACAAAAGCAAATACTCTGGCAATAGCCAAAATCCAGGGCTCTTCAAAGGTACCTCATACTCAGAATCAGAAGTTCTTCAACAGCCTTTCCCTTCAGCCATGTCAAATCAACCTGATTACTTCCAAAGTTATATAAAATATTTTATAATATATTACAACATAAAACATCTCTCTGACAGGGAGACAGCAGGAATCACATAGAGACAGGCTATTTCTACTCCTGAAGCTTTCGTAGTATTAAACAACTGTGTGTAATTCTGTAGGGAGGAGAAAATTATTTTATAATAATATTTCCAAACTACTACAATTACTTTAAAAAAGATAAGATCTGCCATTTCTTAATTATGAGCACATGCTATTTTTTTCATGAAGACCTAGAGATAGTCCAGATTTAAGACTATAAAATTTAGACCTCTAGCTTTAAATATTAAAAGACAGACATAAAACCCATCACTAATATTATTCGTGGGTGAAGAGTGTTTACCTGTTTACCAAGTCAAGTTATTATGGGGAAGGAAGAATACATCCCTCACTGCTGCCTGAATCTACGTGGTATCTGCAGCAGTACTTCTGGAAGCAGCATTTTAAAACGCAGAAATGAAGCTGATGATCACAGGAGCATGAAAAATACACTTATTCACTTGACTGAAATTTATGAAATGTGTAGCACCATTTAGCATACCACCAACATCCCACATGTAGACATTTGCACATGGGCACAGCAGTGAATAGTACATGCCTGCCTGGAACCTTCTCCCTTCACTAAACAAACACTTCAAATGCAATAATATCAAAAAAAAAAAAAAAGGGATATCATTGACATGAAACCCCTGAGACACTAATCAAATGGATAACAAAACTAATTTATTAACAGGTATACAGCAATTGCAATTAAAATACATGCCTGGAGTAGAAAATAATATCAATAGCTGAAAATAGATGCTTTAAGATATGCATTATCTGCCTATTCTTAAGGTATTGAGTAATATCTGACTTTATACTTACACAATATAATTCCTACCTAGATAGCCCAGCACTCAATAAAAACTAATTTTGGCTCCCACACTTTTAAAGAGGGTTTGAATTAGTTTTGTCTGTATTTGGAGGAGAACAGGTAAGGGCCAGTGAAGACAAAGGAGTGTGCTTTTTCCCCATTTAAATGTTTTTTATTTTGCCATTCCTGTTTTAAGGGATATTTGTCAGAGAGCAATGGAATGCACATCCTTTGGATTTGGATGGGTAGCTATAGATACTGACAGATCACCTACCTGCCTGTTTTTTGTTGTTGTTTTGTTTTATCACAGATGCTACTGCAATGAACAGACACACAGTGTATACACACATTCTCAATTCTGTGCCTTCTGCTTGTGGTTATGAACCTAGTTTGGGTCAAAGTCAAGGCAGATTTTGGTTACACACAGTGTCTCACAGGGAAAGGTACTGAAAACAAACAGGTGAAAGATCACGTATAGAAGGAAAGAGCAAAAATCCACCTCCATTAATTTTCTAATCTCTCACTAAAATCTTCTTTAGAAACATTTCTGACAACAATTTATTTATGATATTACCTTAGAGTCTTTTTCATCTTCCATTGGAAAATGCAACACATCATTCCCATAAATAAAAGAGAAAGATGAATGGCAGGATTTTGTCACTGAAGGAGCCACTGACACTCTAATTAGTAACCCAAGGATTATGCTTAGGGCGGATGAATCCCCTATAGTGTGAGCAGCATTTTTCCCTCAGGAAAGGAAAAAGTTTAGGTCAGCCGAGGAAAATCAAGGAAGCAGAGAAAAAGACAATTATACCTCCTCTTCTCCTCCTCCAACGACAATCTGGGCATTCCCAAGCTGGGTGTTGGTCTCAGCACATGCCGGGAGGTGTGTGCACCCGTGCACTGCGCGATGCTGCCAGGAAGGCGAATGCCTGCTCCCCCAACAATTACCCTCTGTTAATATTTGATATACAGCCAAAGCTCCTCTGTGCAGAAAATGAGCAAACCACCTATGAAAAAAAAATAAACTGCTTTTCAAGAACATCCATCACCATAAGGGGCTGGTTTTCTTGTCCTCAGACAACCCTGTTCCTAAGGCTCCTGGGTTGCCTCTGAATTGAAGACAAAAACATATTGGGGGTTCACTGTGGGGTGTGATCTGTTTTGTCAGACTCGTTCATTCATTCATTTTCTCTCTCCTGCACAGCACAGGGTGCCTGACTGTGAAACCAAGGAACGACTAAACTGACCCATATTGCTGTTGTGACACTAGTAAACTACACATATTAATACCACTGCTTCTAGCGTGGCACTAATAGTTGGATTATTAGTGGCTGAACAAGCAGGCTTAGGCAGCCTTTATTAGGCTAATGAACAGATTTTTCCAACCAATGTCCCTAATCACCGTGCCTGCCTGCAGTAAAACTGCATGAATAACTGTTAAACCAGATACAATTAAGGTCCTCACTGGGATTAGAGCTACGGAGCGGCTGTTCCCAGGCACCTAGATCCCTGTTTCCTAATTCTAGTTAATAGCAGACCTTCTGCCTGCTTTCTGCCTTAAGCCAGTGAAGGAGAAGCCAGGGGGAGGGAAGGGGGAGAAAACCCTTTGCAGAATATCAGATCCTCTCTCCTAACCTTTCCTGGATGAATAGAGACGGATTGTGAATCATGCAAACCTAACATCTTCTAGAACAATGAGGCCCTTCAGGGATAACAATAGTACTAATCATAATAGTAGGCAGCTCCAGCCCCTTTCTATCATGTGCAAACAGTTGGGGCAGAATATGAAATTGCTTTAGAAATAGATACTGACTCCCCCCCCACCCCCCTCCCCTTTCACTTGCCTACTAAGAATAGCCTAATTTATTCATGCTTTTATTTGGCAACAGAAACTAGGCTGACCTGCCTCCCTTTTTATTCACACAGATAAAAGGGCTTTGGCAAAAAGGCAGAGGACACTCTCTGCATTTAAAGGTGTCTAGTGTTGCTCTCCAAAGGAATGACAGAATGGTTACTGCTTCTTTCATTCGTCCTCCTCTGCTCTCTGGCCTTCATCTCTTTTCTCTCCGACTTTCTTTGGGGCTGTTCATGCCATAAAACTAGGTTAAATCTGGGGCGGAGGGGAGGGGAGAGAGTAAAAGAAACTCAAGTGCCTTCAGCATCTCGTTCAGAATAGTGTGGCACTGTGCAGCCACAGAGGTCCTATGTGTAACTCGCCGTCCTGGAGCTCGGGGAAGAGAGCGTGATTTAGAGATTTTGTTGAGAGTGTGTGTGTTTGGCATGGGGGCAAGGGGGGCTGGAAAAGGGCTTGCATTAACCCTTCTTTTATCTCTGTACAACGAGCGCTGCTGCTCAGAAAACGCGACTCGTTCAGGAAACACCTCACACACAAAATCGATCAATGCGAGGCAGCCTCGCTGCACACATCCTGCTTGCACCTTCACCGTGTGCTCGCAGCGGAGCCCTCCCAGGGAACACTGGCAGCCGAGCTGTGCACTGAACACAGATAACGGCCAAGCTGATTGCTAGGTACAACCACGGGCATCTTTCGAGCTGGACAAAACGCCGGTGTATCCAAACAGCGCTTCAGTGCCTGCCTGCGCACCCACTTGGGTGAGCAAAAAGCAGGGTTATCTGTCATCAGATGGGGTAAGAGGGCTTCTGTCTCGGTGGGTAAAGTTCAGATGCTCCCTGCTCGATTAGCAAAACCTCAGTCTAAATAATATATTTTTAAAAACCTATCAGAGGTGAGCAGCAGCGTGTTTTGGCATTCCTGCCGGTGCTGCAGAAAGGCAGCGGCACTGCCCGACTGTCGTGCAGGGAGCGTCTGCAAGAGATAGCTGCAGCCACAGCCACCCGCAAAGCCAGGTCCTCCCCAGGATACTGGAGCCTCACCTTCGCCACACATTTCTGCCCATAGTGATTTTAGAAGTGTTTCAGGTGTTCTTCCTCACGGTTGCTGCTACATCTGAGGTTCCCTTTTCTCTTGAGTTTATCTAATTGTGTGCAATACATTTGTATAGAAGATGATCTCGAAAGTCACATAGAGAGGAGGCAAACTAACAGGCTATGTCTGAAAAAAAAAACACCTAGAAAGTTGATGTGCAAGACCAGATATGAATTTTAACAATGTCTCCTGCACTTTTAAGATCAACCACACCCACCACAGATTGATACTTGCATAGCTTGACATCCGGCTCACAATTTATAGTCCTAATTCATCACCCAAGTGGATGATTTTGTTCCTTCTGCACCTTTGGACTACCTCTTTTTTCAGCTATGCCAAAATAAATATGAATCCAGCAGATATATTATGGCTTACTCCACTGAAGCTGAGAGCAGAATGTGACTTGTCTTCTTCTCAGATGCATTATTAAGAAACCTAGTGAGAACACAGATTTTCCTGCTCTGTTATCACATGATAAGGTCGAGTTGATCTGCAAAGTGAAACCTTTCAGAATTTTATTTGGCAGTTTGCTTTAAAACATCAAGTGGTAAATGGTTTCTGCTCTATTTCAGTTCTCATGAACACAGTTCTTTTACGACTGAACCCTTCAACAGGTTAGCAAACATTGTCTCTCTGCCAAGACATGCCATTTCTTTTTTTGTAGAATACTTCTTTTCTTCATTCCTCTGCCAACCCTTTTCTCCTCTCCACACACTGCTTTCAAATTGCCAAGACATGATCGTGTGCTTTAAAGTTGATTTCGGAATTACTTGGCATATCTTCTTAGCTTTCATCTATTATTCTATCTGGAAACACAATAGAAAGCTTTGACTTCTGAGAATTTTTTAAGCACCTCTTTTGAGAACCTATCAAAGTGCTAGCTACCACTGATATTGTATAAGAAACTAGATTATCAGGATTCATATTCTCTTCCATATACAGTTGAGAAAGGTTGAACTTTCAAAGCCAAAATCCGGATTTAATCTCCCCACAAAGCTCAGATATTGGCATCTTCTTACCACGCTGAAAAACGAGATGTGAGAGGGAAGTCTTGTGCAAGAGTACATACCCTAATCCACTCCAGCATTGTCCAGGAAGGGTTCCCAAGTGGAAAGACACCTTCTAACCATACAAAATGCATCAGATCAAGCATCCAGAGTTTTGAGTCCTTCAGAAATCTATTAGCAGGGTTAAAGCCACATCTCATCTGACCTGTTTCACTGATAGCAAAACACCACTCTGTCACTTTCCTCACTGATCAAAAGATCCTTCCAGTCCTCAACTCTTTCTGGTAGCTCTGTCTAAACGCTGTGTCTATTATTTCCACACATATTGTAAATTTGAGCCCCAGTATCTCAGGAGTTGTCTTCCTATCTCTCTACTCCTTAGACATCCAATAATCATGCTTGCCGTTTTAAGAGTCAGCACATACGTGGTAGCCCAGAATTACCTGGGTTTCTATCATTACCCCAACCTCCTTTTCATGTCACAACATTCATGATAATGGTCTCCACTTTTAAGTGTGACCAACATTCGTTCTTTGTTCATAGATGCAGGACTTTGCATTTAGCTGCATTTCAGAGTGCTTATTTCTGCTACCATTTTGTGTCTCCCTTAACTCTTCAGAGTGAAAACTTTTGGGACAGTCACTGTACCGCTATGTGTGGCTGTGATGTCTAACACAACAGCCCTTCTGTCCTGGTAGTTCTTGAAGGTTGTCTCTTTACTTCACTGGCCACCTCCACATGCCATTCACACAGCTGCCCTTCAATGGGCTGCTTCTTCAATGTCTTTTAGTACTAGATGCAATCATACAGCCATCTAATCTACATCAGCCACCACTTGTCCGTTTACTGCCTCCCTTCCAATGCCTTGAGTTCAATGCAAAAAAATGTTTATTTACATAATCTTTTGTCAGACATGCATACTTAAAGGCTAACATGTCCACACTGCACGAAATCATGAGCTTGCTTTCCAAGCCTTCC
This sequence comes from Anser anser, assembly GCF_964211835.1. NCBI lineage: Eukaryota > Metazoa > Chordata > Aves > Anseriformes > Anatidae > Anser > Anser anser. The sequence goes on along the minus strand of NC_139726.1, from coordinate 14,109,694 downwards.
CACTCCTACTCTTCATAAGAGGTTTCAGAAGCACCTACAGAAGTCCAAAATACCTTTTCTGTAAATATAACACAGGGTGGCCAAACTCAGGACAACCTTGGAGCTGCAGACGCATCTACTTACGGGCCAAAGATGAATAAATATTTCAGATGTACCTGTATTATACAGCTGGGAGTTATAAGACACAACCTGGAACTGAGGTGCTCTCTTCAACCAGTTCCTTCCATAAATGCTGTCAACCAGCCTATCCTATGAAGAAAGGACTCAAACGAGGTTTTGTATAGTGTCAGACGCAATCTATCAGCAAAAACAATTTAGGCTTCCCTGTGTAGATGAGAATCCCAGGATTTTAGAATGAAAATCTGTTTTAATGCTCTTTTGACCCCCTTCCCATGGGCTGTTGTTACAGGTTGGGTGGGATCAGTGAAGGGCCCAATGCATGACCTGCAGAACAGTAAAAGCTCTGCAGGTTCAGCAACTATTCCTAGCAGTAGGGAGTCTATACTTTCTCCAAATTTGTTCAAAAAAAAAAAAAATCACCCCAAGAGTACAATATGGAGAAAACTAACCTACTTGAAATTTACAAAAAGCATCTAAGTAAAATGTGACTGTGTTAATTTTCCCCAGAAGAAACATATAAATCACTTGCTACCACCTGCTGTCTTCCGCCACTTGAAGGACTGTGGATTTTAAATTCATCTCTGCAAGTTTTTCAAAATTCCTTAGTATTTCATCCCTCAAACATTTAATTGCCTCTGACTGCCTTCAGGAGTTGCACGGGAAGAAAAGCCGTTGTGCAAGGCAGCTGGGAGATCTCAGGCAGTTCCAACTTTTCCCAGTTAATTCTATAGCCTGAAAGCAAGCCAAGATCTTGGATTAACACTAGAAGGGTGAGGATTGTGGCTTCAGAGTTTGTTACAAACAAAAGCACATTGTCAGTGTATAGCATCAAATGGTACTTCAATGAACCAACCTTGATACCCTGAATACTTGAGTGAAAGCATACCATGATTGCCATTTATTTAGGGGCATCAGCAAACTCTGATGTTGTTGCAAGCCCATAGGGAGCCAGGGCATTTGTAATTTAGCAAAAACAAAAAAAAAACCAAAAGCACTATGCATCCCCCCCCCGCCCCACCAAAATAAAAACCCCCGAATTCCCGCACTGCAAATGAGACCAAACAAAAAATTTACCTTACGTGGGTTAGTTTTTCAGGACCTTGCAAACAGGACCATAATTAGATTTGTGAATATTTTAGTCAAATTATTGTTTTTTCTAATCTTGACATGTTATATATTATGTTTATCTCAGAATGCAATAATAGTTCCCCCAGCTGCTTTTTCCTTAAGATGGCAAGTTAGCAGTCTACCTACTTTCTCCCTGACTCCCAGAAGTCTTAACAATGTGTAAATTCAATGTGGGCCATATGCAGTTTATTTAACCTCTCCAGGTGTTCTGGGAAAGGACTTTTAGCCTATTGCTGATCTAATTTCATCTTCTGTCTTCACCTTTTCCTTAAAACCACAGCAAAACTAATAACTCAGCCTCAAAGCAAGTCTTCAAAGTAGCTTGTCAATTTTCCTTAAAGAAAAACTGAAGAGATCAACATTCTTTTTTTTTTTTGTATAAACAACTTGAAGTAGGGATCTAAAATGAGTACAGTATTAAATTTCTGTTTCATTTCATGCTCAAAGTGCATGGAATAAGTTTTATGGTAATGAATGCACAGTCAGAGATTAGGAGTGCATCAGCTGAGGAGCTGAACACAGCTCCCATGAGAACAGAGACTAAAAAAAAACAACCTCTGAATACGGTCTTTATTATGATACTACACCTCTAGACCATCTAATTTATGACTTGAGTGGAAAGATTTATGTAGTATTAGTTCCAGATTTCATTAGACTTATGCATAGCTATGATAAGGATGTGTACATCTCTGGAAGTTTGTCAAAAAGTCTATGAAAATTCTTCCTAGTGAATTCCCCTGTTTGCAGACCATGTCTGACATGACGGCATCTCAGGCAGGCCATGTTCTTCTCTTGCTTTGTACTTAGAAAGCAAACTTGGAAGGTAGAGCTGTTTTTTGTTGTTGTTCTGTATGTGCACAGTGGGATTCCTCTAAACTGGGATTTTAGATGTTTGGATAATGTAATTAATAAAATCAATACAGTAACAATATGAAACAAAGCAGCAAACTAAATTCAGCAGTGTACAACGCATCTAGCTTGTGAAAAATGTGACCCAGCAGAAACCTGCCCTTTGCTCTAGAACTTCCCCTCCAAAGTCTTGAAAACACATTATTTCAAAGATGGGAGTGTGTCAGAAAAAAACAAACAAAAACAAACAAACAAACCTACAACCAAAACAACAATAATAAAACATAGGCAAACCTCTCTTAACTCTCTCTCTTTCTCTTTTTTAAGTTTGCATTATGTAGGATGCCTTGTTTACGTGAGAAAACGGAAAAATTGATTATCCATCTTCAGGGGGTAGCCTTGGGGCCAAGAACCTGTGGCCCTCAATATCCCATGTGAGGTCCTCACACAAATCAAATATTTATGGGGTAAAATAAACGTTTTGCTTGTTGCATACCTTTGTGATCCCTGCAATTCTGAGGCTGTTTCTACGTAATCTGCTCTCTAGATCAGCCCATGTGCATTTAATTAATTTTACATTCCTGGTAGGTTTCCCAGATCTGGGCAGCCATGCCACGTATTTAATCCTTGACCAAAGAAATAAAACTCAACTGCATCACAGACACTGACAGAAGCAGCATGGAGGAGACAGCACCGATACTCTTGTACCTCCAAACATGTGTGTTTTTTGCTGCACTTGTAAGAACTTCCATGGAGCTGAGAGGGAAGGAGCACAGCATATAGGAGGAAGGAGTTTGGAAGAATGAGCTTGGTCCTGGCTTGAATACTAGTTAGATGAATAACTATACACAGGATATAACTAGTAATCAGGCCATGAACCTCTGCATATAGGTATTTTCTTAAAAAAGCCAAACACATTTGGCAAGCCTAGAGTCTTATTCTGCTATTAGTTGGCAAATAGCATACAAACTCTTTTGGTCCAGTGAGGCCAACAGCAAGGAGGAGACTGCAGTTGACATCAGGACAATGAAAAACATTGCTGAGCACAAAACAAAAAGGGTCTTGGAACAACAGAAAAGCTAAATGTCAAGTCCTCAAACTCTGCATAAGCATGGAAGGAGGAATTCAGTCCATGATCACAGTAGACCATCAGTATTAAAAATATGAAAGTTATGGAAATATTTTAAAGATGAACACTTTTATGTCCTACTAGCTTGAATTACACACACCCACAATAAATAAGACACAATTGCCTAAAATAATTGGTGAATAGACAACAAATGTGTTTCTTGAATACTGATTTAGACTGAAGAATAATATTTCAGCACCAGGAATCAGCAGAGGAAATCCGTGCCCGTAAAGCACTGCAGAGAAGCTTGGTATCCATATCATATCCAAAAGTTGCAATAAGATCACCCCAGAGCCTTCTCTTCTTTAGGCTGAACAGCCCAAAGACCAGAGTAAAAGGAATCCAGGTGAGACAGACATAAAATTGTCAAAAGCATGCCATGAAAGCAAGATGGAAGAGCTGAGCATACCTCCATGTAACCAAACAACTACTCCAGAAACCTCCGTGAAAAAATAATGCTTTAGGCTGGCCCTGTAACAATGGGAAATACCGGAGAGCCATTGCAGGACACCAGGAAAGGCAATCAGTTCCCTGTGGCAGAGAAAGCAAGGACCCAGGGCTCATGTGGAAGAACCCATCTCAATCCAGCTCTCAAACTCATCCAGAGCAACCCCAAACGTGGGAGTCACGGGCTGAGCAGGGACAGAGGCAAGTACAGGGCTGGAGAAAAGCAGAAGAGAAGCATCACCCAGCAATGAGAGCAGGAGCAGGGACTCAGCTGCCAGAGGCATTGAGGAAGAGCCTTAGATTTATATGCAGAGCACTGTCTATCAGTTCAGATAGGTTTATTTACATCAGATCTACCAAGGGACAGGCAGGTGAGTTTTGCAAGCACTCTTATCCAGCACAAATGGAAAAAAAAAAGAGTGGGAATGTTGGCAATAGCCATGCTTGGAGCAATCAGCACACCTTCATTGCTTTTCCTTTCCTGAGGAGCAATTTTCCTTTGGGCTGGTTCTCATCATTATACTGGGTCCCACTGAAATTCACTTTATTTTGAAGGAAAATTAGCAACAGATCCATGGCCCCCCAGGCAGATGCCCTCGTACCAGTCACTCAACCTTCTGTGTTTTTTTTTTTGTTTGCTTGTTGTTTTTGTTGTTTTTTTGTTTTGCCCTTTTTTTTTTTTTACAAGACACCAACCTCTCCTTTGCTAATGCACAGACATCTGAGCCATTAACCATTTGTATAAATCATTTTGAGATGTTGAGCAAAAAGCAAGTACAAGGGAAAAATAGCATATCACGAATGGGGTAGCTTAACAAGACTCCCAGTAATTTTCTTTTCCCTGTGTGTCAGGTTTAAAACTGTTTCATATCTCCCAGTATATATTCCGGCAAACTGTACCAGGATGCTTCAAGTTTGTCTCTGTTGGCTTCTGTTATGTTGACTTCTGCTACAGGACGAGTGAACACACTGAGGAATAGAGCCATAATTCTGCTCCAAAATCTAATGCCAGCTGGAAACAGTGAAATTATGACATTGGACTTGTCAGTGGGGATGTCAACAGCAGTAGCATGTAAAGGTTTTATGAAATACTTCTTTGCAATCCCCCAGATCCTGCAAAAGTGCTCAGAGGTTGCCTGCTAGGGTCTGATCTAAATCTCTTTAGATTAGTGTCTAATAATGGGCTTTAATGATCTCTGGATCAGAACTTTTAATTAGAAACATGTCTGGAATAGCAATTTTTACATCCCTTAAAAGTAAATATTTTGGTTTAAACCCTTCTTCTCCACAAACAAGCCAGGAAATAAGCTGCAACTAGCCTGCCTTTTGGAGAGATGGCTTCTCATTTTGTTTGTGCGTTACAACCAAATAATATAAGCAGTAGCCTGTAACCATGGCTGAACCGAAATCTAGTGTAAGCTGACATTGTTCATATTGGCCATTATTGAGGAAGAAACTGGTTACAGGTTGGCATACAGCTTGCACAAGGGTATTTCATGCTGTTGGTTTTGTAGTAACAGTATTTAAGAGTCTGCCAGGGAATTAGTAAAAGTAACTATGTTTACTAAGAGTAATGCTAACTAAACAGTTCAAGACAAAGCCTCCTGTGCTTTGCAAACCTTTGCACTCTGCCAGAAGAATGTGGGAAAAGAGTTAATCAATAAAAGACAAAATAGAAGCATTACCTCATCGCAACGAAAACTCCCATAGCCTAAACACTGATCCAAAAGGAGAAAACTGAACTACTGACTCCTGAGATACGAGTAAACCTTTGGTAACGTCAAATGCTCTATTATAGTTAGAGAAATATTTGGCTCCTACTGAAGCGGCAATCTCTGGTTTTATCCCACAAAGCAAAGATAGAGATAAAACGTGAACACAAAAATGAATTGTTTTTAAAATAAAGCGTGATATCTTCAGGCTAGACTATGCCTCACAAAACATTTGTACATTTGTGCTGAGCACAGAGACATCGGTCATAACTCTGGCCTCTGTGTGCTACCATACTCAAAGGTAGCAGTGACAGCAATGTTCTGTGTGCCCATTCCTAAACAGCCAGCGGGTCACGCAACAGCACGTCAATGCAGCAGCCACAGAGCATAGACGCGTGTATGAAAGAAAAACAATTTTAAGAGAGGAGGAAGAAATGACTTTAAAGCTCTGTTCTCTTCCTGGAATGAGGCTGTCTGAATCACGCTCTGCTCTGGGAAGCTCAGACTGCACCGGGGGGACTTCTGAGAAGTTTCTCAGTTCCCCTTAATGCAGCCTGGGCAGTGTCCGCTGGGCAGACACCGATGCACGGGCACTGTCATTCGAAGTTCTGCTTCCAGGAAGACCACACATTGTACATTTTGTTCCCGACAGTCGTGCCTACTTTGTGCGGTGCTGTCAAGATCTGGTCCTTCGTACCATCAAAAGCGTCAGGAGGAATAAAGACTGTCAACAAAAGCTTTAGGCAGGTAGAAACCGCTGCACGAAAGTCTTCACTTTTTAACTAAAAATGAACTTATCAAACTTTCTGCACACTTAGCACAAATTAGGGTCCAATTCAGACTTCAGGCAAATGCAAACAACAACCCCAAACCGAACAACTCAGTGCACAATGCTTATCCACTTCCAGTAGCTTGATCATTTGAGTGTGCTACAGCTTGCTTGTCGTTTGCTTCATGCTGCTTTTGGAGCAGTTTTTTCCATTTGTTTGTGTTGAAGGCTGCATTTGTTTTCTTTCCTTGTACTAAAAAAACTGGAGTACTGTTGACAGTAAAATTATTAGGCCCTTTACCCTAAAGTTGTCAACCAGTCTTGGCTGTTAACAGATCTAACAATTAGGTAATTAAAAGTATGATTGACAGGCAAACAGGGAAAGAAACCAAACCTGTTATTGCACCCCTTCAGAGCAACAAATAAACCCTCTGTACGTTTTCAGTATTCACTGGCTTCAACAGGCCTAATTATCCCTGGTTGATGAGTATGTGCATAGCATTCAGAAAGTGTAAGGTTTTCATGTCACTCCCCCCCCCCCTTTTTCTTTTTCTTCTAGCTAGAAACCTTTCTCCGATACGTGTGTGTATTTTGAATATAATACTAAAATACTGGATGTCACCACGACTGCTGGAAGTAAGCCAGCATATAATCATATCCTATCAGGAATGCTTAGGAAAAATAAATCACTTGGAGTCGGTGATGCAACTGCTATTCCCCTGTCACAAGCAGGCTAGCGCATATGTTTAGTGCTGCACCTCAAGGTATGCAGTCAGAGCCGGCCTCCTGCACGGGACCAGCCTGGAGGACTGACAGTGACAGAGCTGTCACCGCGCGTTTCCCATTTTCTGCAGCGTGCAGCTCTGCACCCTGCTGTGTACCCCCACGGTGGCCACTGATTTGATATGACATATTCCAAGAGGCAAAACACCTGATGATGTCTTTAAAATATAACCAAGAGCCTGCTGCTCTTTTCCGATTTGAGCTTCTAGAGAGAAATCTGTGCTGTATTGGATCCTTTAATTTTTTATTCCCTCCTTTTCAGATCACATTCCCTGCCTTTCTCACACGCAGACCAGGCAATAGATCTGTGTGTGCTTCGTTTTTGGTGGGCATCATTCAAAGGCTGATTTGTTAGGTGTAATTACATTCACAGCAGTTTGAAAGAATTGAGCTAAGCCGCCTGCCCTTCAGCTGCAAGCCTTGGTTTACAGTGCACCCTATTAATATGCAACTGGGCAGACAGATGAAATGCCCTCAACAGGTCTTAGATGTCTTTAGCATCTTAGTCCACCAACTTTGTAAACATTGGTTCACTCTGGAAGCAGGGGCTGCTGTGCTGCACAAGTAATGTTGCTCTGGGGAAGGGGGCTCGAGGCCTAGGATCCATTTGAGAGCCCCAGAGCCACCTGAAGAGCTACAGGACTTGTCAGATATTTACCCTCTCACACAGCTAATGGTCTGAGTTTGCTGCCATCTCTTCTGGCCAAGCAGAATTCCCCACACATAGTCGGGCAAGAAAAAAACTCTGAAAAGCAACCTTGCTCAGCAGGGCCAGGCCCTCTAGGTCTTCAGAATGAATCACATCAGAGCAGGTAACTACACACCGGGATTTTTTTTTTTTTTGAACAATAACCAACACGGATGACAATACAGCTCCACTGCTGTCTCTCTCCTCCCACTGTGTTTCCTCCTCTTCCTACACACTACCGTCTCTCTCTTTCATGTCCTATTCAAAGCATCTTTTCAAACCAGGAGCTGGAGTTAGCAATGGCTCATGGAAAGGAGGCTGATCTCTCAGGCAGGATGTAAAAAAAGAGATGTTCAGACTTGCTACACAGAAGAATTTTCTTACACGTGTATTTTATACAAACTCAGCCAACCCTGACACTAGGGTTAAGACTCAGGACCACTGTTAATGCAGTACCTGCAGTCCCTTGAGCTTTGCTGCTTCTTAATTAACAAAACAACAACAACAAATAACTTCACAGCATTTCTAGACCTGTGATAACCTCACTGCAGAGCCTGACATGCAGACTGAGGAAATCAGGAGCTCGCCCCACATCAGCAGTTGCCCATCCCCATTTCCTGATGCATTGGATCCGTAGGAGCCATAAGCTCTTCCCACACCCCACCCTTGCTCCCCTCCTGTCCCCACAACTCCAGCTCACTGCAAAGCACCTCCGCATCCCACGACCCCATGAAACATCCCTGCCACCTTCCACAGGAGCTGGAAGGAAGGAAACTCTGCACCAGCACAGAACCGTGTGCTGGCTGCTGTACAGATGGATGGATTGTCTCTGAGCCCACAAGATAGCAGAACTCTGCTTCTAACCCCTTTCATGCAGCCATCCATCATCGGCAGACACCTCATGTCTTTGAGACTTGAGAGATTCCTCTTTTGCTGTGTCAAACTTGGCTGAAAATTTGACATTCTTGTTCATAAAGTTACAAAGAAGGACTGGGCATTCAGTCATATCCCTGCCCTGCCCTGATGCATCCAGCTTAAATAAATCATAGGCATTACTTGAGGTTTGAGGAGTGTTTTTCAAGTGACAAAGCTACAAATACATAGAAAATGTCAAAGGTTAATTACGGGGAATTAGTGGGCCAAAACCCCTGTGGAAACAGATTTGTACCTGTAGAGCAGAAAGAATGGCTTAGATATAAGGGTTTGACCTAAGGGGAGTCAAAACCAAAAAAAGTGAAGATGAAGTCTCTGGCTCTCTGACAGATTTAAGGATGAGAAAATTTCCTAAGTAACAAGCTATTTTTATACCATCTATTTTAAACCTCTCTATTCATGAGATGAATCTTCTTTTATTCATGCTCCTTCTATCTATTATACAGACCACACTTGCTGAGCTACTACATTTTAAGACCATGCAAACTGTAAATATTGGCTTGTATTAAAGACAAGTCTGAGTCACAGGGTTTAGCATCTGCATACAGACTCAAACTCCTTCAGGTTCATAGGTGGTTTGATTCAGGCCCATGTAAGGGCCTCAGATCTACAGGATGCAAAGCACTTTTAGCTCCCACCCAAGTCCAAGGCAGTTGAAAGCCCTCTGTACTTTGAAGGGTTGGGCACATAATTTAAAAATCTCTGTTAAAAAAAAAAAAAGGGCAACAAAAAACCAACACTCTCTTCAATGATCCATTATTTAAGGGGCATGAATTTAATTACTTACTGTAACTAAGCTCAAGAAAGTTAGTCTTCTCACTTGGAAGGATACCAAATTTCCACGTCTGCATATAGGCACAATCACATACAGTGTGACCTTAACAAGATTTATGGCGTGGTTTATTAATTCTCTAAATTGGTTCCATAAATCTACACGAGCCTTCGCTATTTAGCTGAGTAAACGGTCTTTGATCTCTGCAGAAAGAAGAAACATACAAATCAGATTTCTTTCATAAAGCTGCTGGGCCAAACTGTGCCCTGAGAGGTAGGGCCAGCAGCCCCTCGGCCGTCTCCTGGACACAGCAGAATTTGGGCAAATCCCATCCTCTGCTGGAAGCATTTGGATTTCTAGGCTGTGGGCATTTTGTCCTTGAGCACTGTTCATTTTGCATTAAGTAACAATTCCCAGAGAATTTGGAAGATTTTTTCCACATGGGGAAAAAGTTAACGTTGCCTCAATTTTGTTTACAGGAAATTGTTACATGATAGTAAACATAGTACTGCCTACAAATATTTCATTTACATTAGTGCAACGGTGTCATTTTAACAAAGATCATTTCATTGGCCATCTAGTCCGTAGGTTTATGCATCAGACTGGCTGCTCGTTCCCCACAGTACAACACAATCAGCTCTGGACTCGCACGGCTCTGTGCTGTGATACCCTACATTCATCTCACATGAAATCTGCAACCTGCAGCTTTTCTTCTCACCTATACCAGAACTAGATGTGGCTTCGCTCTGACATTAGTAAGACATTTAGCACTGCTGCTGCCTTTTAAAGCAAGATAAATCACAAGCATTTCCACTCCGCTTCTAGAAAACTCCAACAAACTCCAAGTCAACCAAAAACTCAACAAATAAATCATGCACGCTTTTAGAGCATGTGAAACACAGTAAACCCAAGAAACACGTATTACGCTAAGATATTTCAGGTTTGTTTCATGTTGGTCAGAAGAGAAGAGAAATTAAGATTATATGTTACTTTCATTTACATTTTGAAATTTCACATCAACAGTCAAATTAAGCCATGATGCGTTATTAAATAACATGTTTGCAAACTGACTACTCCACTCCTGAAATACAGAAATGACTCCAGTGAGTTAAAATCAGGATTCAACACTACACATCTTTTGCATTTATATCACACTGGGCTTCAAAAGCAAGCTCCTGTGTTTACTACGTTGTCTGGGAGAAACTGAACTCATGAAATAACTTCCTCAAGAAATTTGGGTTTGGGGGTTGGTACATTTCATTTTTAGTCTCAGTCTAAAGGCGTGTTCAAATAGAAACTGAATTGCCCCATAGCTTTATGAGTATGTTAATGCAATTCTTTCCTGCACCTTCTAGCTTAACTTTGAGGTGCAACATCTCAGCCTTTCACATTGAAAATGCAAAGCACAGAGAAAGCAAATCAGACTGTCTCTTTTTTAGATACCGAAAGGTCAGGTGGGTTCCTATCAGACCATGTGAAAAATGAATTGTGATAGCTGGCTTATTCTCTACTCACTTTTTAAAAATTACACAAAAATCTCCTCCTTTAACTTTTTTTTTTTTTTTTATGATTTTCCCTTCATAGCAGCAAGAATTTCAAAGCATCCCATTTAAGAAGGAAAAAATGTCGTCTAACTGAGGGCACAAAATATACTCCAGGTAACTCTTCACATATCTCTGGGATTGGGACACATTCGACTGAAGCTGCAGAGCTACATGAGTGCTGGTGGAGAAGTGTTTCTGATGGGCAGAGCCACGTGAGATGGTGTCTAACTAGCTGTACTGGAGCCAAAGGGCCAGGACCTGTTGTTTAGGTAGATGCTAGTTCCTCCTTTGTCCCATTCATGAAAAAAAGCACTCTAGAAGAACCCCTGATACCATGATAACATTCTTTTCTTTGATCAGCATGTTATCTAGAGCTGAAATCATCCCAGTTTTTTCTCCCCTGGACTCACTCCAACCAACCACTGCTTTCTGCAAGGGTACTGCCCACCTGAACACAGTGTGCAGATACGGCTGCATTAACACTAAATGCAATAAAAAGTGTCCTTTGTCTGTTTATGTTTTATAGTGATTCAAGTCAATTTTGTTCTTTTGTTAAAACAAGAACCAGCACATAATTCTCTCAAGACTTCTCCATGTACCACAACTCCTGAAGCCTCTGAGTCAGAGATAGCTCCTTTAACTACATGCACTCCAAATCTAAAACACAGCTCTACTCTCTATAAAGGAAATTTGCCATATCTGTTAAAATTTTATTCCTGTGTGCATTATAGTTGTTTCCCCATCTACATTTTCCTTTTCATCTATTGACAGTAAATTTCATCTGCCATTTTAGCATGCTGTCACTCACTCTTGTGAGATTCTTCTGCAGCTCTTCATGCCTAAGTTTGGATTTCGTTACCCAGAATAATTTTATATCACCAAATGCTCTCATTATTCAATCTAATATCTGAGTTCATTTATGAATATGTTGAACAGCATAGATACCAGCTGGATACTACTAAGTTCCCTTTATCATGCAAGCTGACCGTTTATTCCCACTTATTTTTTCTTCCATCTTCTAGCTAATTATTAACCCCTAAAAGGCTCTCCTCTCTTGTTTTATGATAGCTGTTTCCTTACAAGTAGGAATCATTTGAAAAACTTCCTGGAAACTCAATATAGCCCCTTATCAGCTCCATCCCAGAGGTTTTCATTTGCCTGAATTTAATTTCTTTTAAAAATCCTCTAATAAATCCATGAGTTGAAATGCCATTACGTAGGCCACCTTGGCTTCTCACAATAGATCATATTTATCCGTATTTCTTCTTTATATTTCCCATAGGTTTTGCCTGATACAGAGGTCAGACTTGCTCCTGTCCCAACATTCAACACTCAAGTTGACATTTGCCTTTCCTTTTGGGGAGGGGGGGGGGTGTCCTTTAGTCCTACATTACTGACTTGTGTTCCATTTTTGATCTCTAAGTGCAACGGTTTTCTGGAAAACTGCTGTCTAGCTAAGTTCCTCATCCTTTATTTGGGTAGATACTTGCTACAGCCCTGTCTGAGGTTGTCGGCTACTTTCTCCCTGTTTGAAATATGACAAGACAAGGAGCAAACTTAGCTGAAAAATCTTCTTCCATAAGGGACCCTTTCACCCACCCAGTCCCTTCCCAGCTCAGTGCTGGTGACACCTGATAATGGAAGTAGGAACACGTCCTTATTTATCAGCCCCCTTACAATTAGTTGGGTCTGCTGTCTTTCTGGTATGTTGTGTAGGAACAGGCTGCACATTTGTGTTGCATAAAGATAGTTTAGGCATATCGATGTTTCTGCATTGATGGGACATGGGAAGGTGATGAGTGCCTGTTTGTGTGTCTGAGCGGGGTGTGGGTTTTTGCTGGGTGATTATAACACAAAGTATGTTACAGTGAGATAGATTATTTGAAGAATGCACAGCAATGAAAACCACAAGGGGGAAGAAAAAAAAAAAGGACTCTGTTCTAATCCTCGGCAGTATGTGAAAGGTTAGAAGACAGTCAAAATGTAATTTCAGAGTTTGATTCAAATCCTACTGAAGTCAATGAAAAATCCCCTTTGGCTTCAATTGGTTCTAAACTAGATCATTAATAACTGTCACTCTGAGGTTGCACTTAAACATCAATGTGCTTTAAATTTAAGAAAAATATGGACCAGTGAGGCAGTATAGGAATTGTAGAAATTGATTAATGTGGAAAAATCATATAATTTATTGGGTCCAATTCTGCTTCCTTTGGCATCTCTGAGAGCTTTGCCATTGATTTTAGCTGTTGAAAAATGTCCCCACTTCCTAGAGGGAGATTTCCATGTGAATCTCCAACAAGGAAATGCTCATTCACGAGCCTCGCGATCTAATCCATGGCAGCTTTAGCAGAACACACGGACATCCCTGGAGAGCAGGATGAAGTCAGATCAGAGCTGTAAGATGAACAAGGCCACTTAAAGCCTTGCTTAAGTCAACATAAGGATATTAAAGTTGAGATTTCACCACTGCCTTTCCATTGCAGTGGGAACTTGATGCACAGAGGGTTGAGGGAGAGTTGAAGCAGGGAGACCCGGTGATGCAGGGTTACGTAGTAATCCAGCCTGCTAATCACAAAAGCATGGATAAGCATTTCAGCCTATGTTCCTCAGGCAAGCATCTAATCTTGAAGATGCTACTTGCTTCCTGGTGGGGTGTTTTCTTCTCCCTTTCTTATTTATTTTTCATTTTTTAGTTCTGTTCTCTCTGTTTGTTGTTATTTTGTTTTGTTTTTTTTTGAACCTTTCACACAGCCCAAGGTGAGAGGAAATAGAAGCAAGCCTCCCAGCTGCAGATAAACTGCAGCACTCTGGATAATGATTGCAAAGGCTCTTCAGTCTTCAGGGCATGACCGGACTATCACTGGGAGTTAGAATGGCATTTTTCATCTGCCTCTTCCCTCCCTCCCACCCTGGGCTGTCACTGCAGAAGTGCAGGGTGGCAGGTAAGCAGAAATAGTGCTTCTGATGCTCAGACAAGACACAAAATAAGATGGATCAGTCCGTTTCCTTGGGTCAAGACCAAAGGAAAAAGAGAAAAGAATCCCTGAGAAAAGGATCAAGCAGTAATCTCCAAACCCTTTCCCTGATTCACTTGTTCCTAGAAACAAAAAGAAGCCAACCAATCTTGCAATTGCCTTTCCCAGACGGGAGATAGGGACTTTCCAAACTCTTCATCTGTCATCAGCCAGGGATGAAAAATCCTTGTCATCATCCCAAGGAAAAGAAAAGGTTAAACATTAGTCAGGGAGATGCTCTGAATCTTGTTTGTTAAGTATTTAAAACGCAAACAATTATAGGCCAGGCCCTGCTATATGTTAGTTGTTGTCCCATTATAAAGTTACTATAAGGTAGTATTTCTATGGCTCTGTTTACAGTCCAACTGTAACCAGGCTACATAAACTCCCAGAGTCAGGGTCAGCATATTTATTTAACAAACTTTGGTGCTACGTATCTTTTATTCCTGAAGGACGGCAGTGAAGAAAACTGGCAAGGGTTGAGAGTGCACTGAATGTGCTATATGAAAAACTGTAAGGTTGTTTAAACAGATGATTACAAAAATATTTACCTGTTATTTTTACAAACTGCAGTGATCAAGCAATCCACATCCCATGAGGGCACTGACAACAATTAAAGTTTTTAGGATAGTTGGGGTTCTACAAAATCTTATTAGTACAATGACAAGGATGCTGCTCAAAAGGGTTTTAATATGGTGAAAGGAGAAATCCATCCATGGGAAAAAATAGAGCCCAGCTTAGCAGGACAAAAGACATTCAATGGACAATTGGAGAAGCACAGATTTCAGAACTCTCTCAGACAAGGTTGAAAAAAGTAAATTTCAAGAAACGTTCATGTATCTGAACATAACATCAGGTCCTTTCTGAGGGCCAGGGGGTGCTACGGACCTCGATATGGAGGAGGCATCAGGGTCGCAAAGCTTCCACAGCCTGGTACCTCCCTGAAGCAGCAACGGGAGGCAGAAAGGAGAGACTCAGACGGCTGTTGGATAAAAATCCAGGCACACTCCTGAATCCGCACATATGATGTGCTCACAGAAAAGCGATCTACCTTGCTCATGCATGACTGGAGCCAATGGGAAAACAGAAATCTCAGTAGACATCTCATCTGTAACGTTCTGTTGGCCTTGCAGGGGGAATTAAATAGCTGTGAAATAGGACAGTAGATTGAATATAACTTTCCATTACTGAACACATATAGGTATATTCTGTCAAAATCATGGAGAAGTAAAGGAGGTTGCCTCATGTTTGAGGTTTTGCTTATTCTCCAGAAAACTGAACGACAGAGGGGGAAAAGGAAGAAAAAATCCCCACAAACTGAACATGCCCTTTTCACCCCAATAAGATTTCTCCTGAGGTGAAAGGAAAACAAAGTCTTTGGCGTTTTGGAGGTACTGACAAGTTTTTGTCAGATTGCATATACATTTATTAAACCACACTTGGATTCTTCAGTGCACAATTCACTTGGCAAACAATGTTTTCAAAGTACATGGACCACTGAAATTGTTGTACATGATTCTTTCAGAGAAGCAAAAATGCTTCACTTCATCTAAAAATACACAATGACAGCACAGCAGTCCGAGACACGGTTGTCACAGGTATCAGAAATACCTGCAAAGGGGAGATCTCAAGCACAAAATATGCTAAAATCCATTTCTCAACTTAAATGACTGCAAAAAAGACTGTGATATATTGTAATTTATTTTAAGTTCTCCAGCACCATCACATCCGAACACCTCTCAATCCTTCACGTACTAACCTTAGAAATTCGCCTGAGGGGAGGCAGTATTCCTATTTCTGTGCTAGTAATGATCAAGAACAAGAAAAAGCCCTGGATGTAGACAGGCAGCTAGCTTTCTGACTGCCATCATGACACCTCCCTTCTGGCTGAAGACTTGTGTCTTGCTCAAGATCACCTTCAAATCAACTTTTCCTTCTGTGTGAAATTGCTTATACCAATACGGGAGAACAAAAGGACATGAAGAGAACTAAAAAGAATATAGCAAAGTGCTGTTAAGAAACATTAAATATAACACAATTACAGCATACTTAGTTTCAGAAAGTTGTAAACAAAATTAGTGGATTATTGGGGGTTTACAGTGCTTTTCAAACAATAAGGTTGTTCATGTAGTTCACGTAACCAAACAGGTGCCTGGGAATTCTCGCCTTATCGCAGAACTCAGGTAACATGAAGAAACTCATGAGGACACCCACATATTCCCCTGGAAAATGTAGCTGTAAATTTGCAGCTCCCCTACCAAAGTTGCTGTTTCTTCAGATTCCACCACAAAATACAAGCCATTGGTTGATCCGACCAGGGAACGGAGGTAAAAATGGCGTAACACAGGGTTAAAGACACAGCACCTGCTTACTGTATGTGTGTGTGTGGGGAGAGAATCTGGCTTTGAAAAACACACTATCTTGATGTGAATGTGAAGTCTGGTGACACCAGTGAGGCACTCTGTGTTTTGTGCCTTGCTATGTGTTATATAAATACATTAGTGTATCCCAAGAGAGAAAAAAACATGAAAGCACAGCTCCTACATATGCAACGGCAAGGAGCTTCTGGTTCCCTCTGACCACAGCTTGGGTGGCAGCAGAGTGACACAGGACAAAGTGGCATCTACCTCTAACACTCCTCAGCCATAAATAATTTACACTCAGTGATCCACTGAAAACAGCCATTACTCAAGAGCAATAGAGTTTTCTCCTTGTCGATCTGTAGATATAACCTTTTTTTTGGCAAGTGACTTACTCTAGATTCAACCAAATACCACATTAGATGCTTAGAGCTTCTCTTTTAGATCAGTGTGAGCTTTCACAGATTCAGAAACATGCTGCTAAAAATAATGCAACTCCAGAGGTTACCCAAATTTATAAATAGTGTAGCTGGGGCAACTGTTCTCCTTAGGAGACTGTATGCTAAGCAGACTTACAAAGGCTGACATGGCAAAAATGGGGTCCTTCAGGTCACGCATGCTAAAACAGAAGGATTCGGGAAAGTCTTCCCAAAAGAGAAGTGAGGTTTCACTACAACCTAAAACATCGCATCCTCCACCCACATGGCTGGCATGGGTCACACATCTCCAGCTACCAGTCACTACCACCAGTCATCAGAGGATGGACCAGTTGCTAGAGGCAGTTGTTCTGCCTCAACTTTCACAGAGGGGAAAAAATAAATTTGTTGTGGTAATTTCAAAAAAACATGAGATTTAGTCATTTTAAGAGAAAGGGCATGCTATATATAAAGATAGATTTATGCCTTCAAAAAGACATGTTCCAATTTTCTGTCCCTGGAAATCTTTATTGTATAAATAGTGTCTCGTGTGCAAACACATATCTAGGTAATATAAAAGTAGGATGCAAATTAGTTTGCTAAAAACACAAGTACAGAACAGTTTCTACAAATTACATTTTTAAAAAATTTACACCTCATTAAAATTTGTGTACTTTAGGAAGCTTAACTCTGAAGTGACATTTTTCATTATGCTCAAGGGATTTTGCATATATGAAACCAATCAAAATGTATCAAAATTTGATTACATCTGAGATTCACTGATGATGTTCTATGGCATAATGTTTCTTACCAAGACATTCAGAGTAAAATAGGGATTTTTTTTGTTCATCCCATTAAATTGTGAGATTTGTTTCCCTTAAATGATTCAATTACTTACTGTTCACTGATCTGTTCCAGTGTATTTGTAGAAGCTGATGTCACCTGCACCTTCATACAAATTTACTTTTCAGCTTAGTAATATTACTCATTATAAACAGTTTAAAGCAAATTCTAAATAAGCTAATCATTACCAGTGCTAACACCATGAATAAAGAAGAGATAACAAGCAGAAAAAACTTTCATTGTTTCTTGCCAAATACTACCTGCAGCAGCACAATTCGTATATTCAGATTATGTTGGCAATTAGGCCTATTTCACTGAAGATTTTTCAGATAGCCCTAGAAGTTTGAATAATTCCCAGTGGAAAACACTTACTTGGTTGAATTTGACACATTTTTTTCTTAACTAGGTAGGAGGGATGGCTTAAGAGATGCTTGCTCTGCCTCAGTACTGTGGAACTAATGGGCCCCCACTACTCCCTGATTTTATGACCACTGCAGTATCACTCATTCACTTTTTTTTTTCCCTACAGATCTACTCTCAGAATCTAAAGCTGAAAACACATTACATAGACTGATAACTTTACCAGCACATTAAAAGCGGCAAAAATCACAAAATCTAGAAGAGCATCCTATGATTTTCTTATTTGAGAGAATCCTATCCTAGAGCATCCTATCATTTTCTCATTTTGACAGGTGCCCACGGCTCCTGGTGCGGGTGAGCAGCTCCACACCAGCGCTCAGTACAGCCCTGGGTGAACAGGTCTGAGCGCCATCCCTGAGAGGATTTCCGCAGCCCGTCTGCACTGACAAGCAGTCTTATTTAGGCTGGATGCACGACACCAGTGCTCCTGGTAGCACTGTGCATTTCTGTTTGCTCACGTTAATTGCTAGTGAAGGTGTCAAGATAATAAAAAGCCACTCCATATCTATTGTTAAACTCCTGCTTTAATTAACATTTTTCTTTCCAGTACTCTGTCCCTTTGGGCAGAAATTTTGGGCTTGCATTTTCTATAAAAGACAGGTTCATTTTAAAATACCTTAAAAGAGAAGAAAATGCCAATAATCTAACCCAAAAACAATAGTTGATTTTTTTTTTTAACTTACTGGAAAACACAGTATGAAAGCCTTCTACAAATGCTTGCCAAACTTCATCATGAGATTAGGATTAATTGCTTTATAAAATGAAGTAATGGTAAATAAGGCACATTTGTAACTTTTTATTTGCTCTCCCTGACGAATGCCACAGAAAAATCCTAAAGAAATACATATATATTTTCCATGGTGAAGTACAGCTGAAACTTGCCTGCATTATCCATACCAGTTGTGAAGAAATCCAACAAACTTGAGTGGCACAGGTCAAAAAATTCTTTTATATTTTGTAAAACTAAATGAAGTCACCAGAGCAGTGCCATTAAAAGCAACCAAGACATGGAGTCATTTAAGTGGTTTCCCCTAGATGGCTAGGTTAAGCTCTGTTAAAATTAATCCTTTTTCATGCTGGCAGGTGTAACAAAGAAAACCTTTTTGTATGGAGTGCAAAGAGGGTATTTTACCCTCTCAAAGGAAAGCTGCTTGATATTTCCATGGAGAAAACAGCACCAGTGATTAACAATTTAGATTTCCCATTCCTAAGCTTTGTTTATATAAATATATGGGGGATCATTTCTGAATCTGTAAGAGGATTTTCTACAGTCCAATGTAAAGAACTTAAAATTGCCATAAATGAGATGTTAAAAAAAATAAACAGATAGCCTTGATAACCACCACGTACTGCAGACTGAGCTCGACTGTAGTAACACACTAAGCAGCTGACGTTTAAAAGAAACCTGGCTGCAGCGCTAGCCTCCTAGGTAATTTTTTTTCTTCTCTAAAATAATCTCAGCCTGTGCATGGTGCCCACAAGAGAGGGTCTCTGTAGTGATGCTCAGCCCTTCCCGACTCACAGTTATGACCTACTTCAGGACACACACACTCTCTCTCTCCCCAAAGGAGCACCTTTGTGAGCTAGGTCCAGCAACGGGCACATCACTGCTGGAACAGAAGGGGCTCCAGAGATCAGGCCTCTGACATCAGCATGGACAGCAACATTAGCTTCACTCTTCTCTACTTCCCTACTGACCTTCATCCTTCTCCAGAGCAGGGATACTCCTTCCTCAGAAGTTTTTCTCAAGTTTCCTTTCACTCACATTGATCTCCATGAAGGACTGAATCCACCTTCCTTAATGAAACTGGTGTTTTTTCTTTCTCTCTCTCTCTCTCTTTTTTTTTTTTTTTTTGATGCAGAAATAACTGAAAACAGTGAGCCAAAGTAATTCCCATCCACACACTGCTTTCCTGCTCCCTCAGCACAGGAGAGATGATCCCTACACTTCACCGTCCCCCTGTGGGAGCTGCTCCTCAGCCCGTGTCAGAGAGCAGAAGCCCAATGACCAGCCGCGGGAGGGCTGCCCCTCTTTGCAGGGCAGGGGGCCTTGGTGCTGCTTGCCTGGTTGGCTGCCATTTTATTGCATTGCTTAAAGGCACCCACAGTGGCAAAAGCATCTGTCAGCTGTGAAACTCAAGAAGAGCAAAAAGGAGCTTCTATCCTTTTTTTTTTTTCTCATCTGAATGAACAATTCGCTCCACTCCCACGACTCCCCTTCCTCGTCCGTTAACAAATCTCAGACTGCTTCAACCACTCCCGCCGAGCACTGAACTCAAAATACACACTAGAAGGTAATACACATAATTGATCCCTCTCTGCTCCTGGCAGAGATGCATAAAACATTTCTTGTTTCATGACAAGTACGCTTGTCAATATAATTTCTGGCTGGCCCAAAGGAAACACGTCAAAGTGAGAGCGAGACAACATTTTAAGACCAGCAGCAATAGCCAGGTTTGGGCTCCAGAAAGGGCCATCTCTTTGCTCGCGAAAAGCCCAGCACACTCTATAGGATAACTACACGTTAACTCTCCACCCCTTCCACACTGAGAGCTGTGCGCTGAGGCACAGGGCAACGCGAGCCTACAAAGCCAACCTTCATCCCTACAACCTTGCCATGACCCATGGTCTGCAACAGGGTCATGCAAAACGTCCTCCACGTGCTGCTCTGCTCTAAGCATGGTCATAACTTTTGCAAAGTGCAATGAAAGAAAATGCAAACTCACCCTGCACAGGCTCCAGTGCACCCAAGAGAGTCAGGGCCAACGCCCCACAAAACCAGCAAATTTAGGTCAATCAAATCACCCCTGTTCTGTTCGTATCTACGGAATTCAGAACTAGTAAGTATAAAACTTTGAATTAGATGTCTAGTCCTTAGAAAGTTTTTACACAGAGATGAAAAACTAATAAAGCTGGAAGGAAACAATACATTTTTAAAGCTGACTGAGACTCAAAACATCGAGTTAGGACTGTTCAAAACACGCTCGCTGCCACATCATTTTGACAGTACAGCAGCGTCTCAGCAGGTTGTAATGCAACTCCTTGGTATTTCTAAGTGCACTGGGCCTCTAGGATCACTCTCTGGGAAGACACATCAGGACTGTTACTACAAAGTTGTTTACATTTAATTAAAATGGTTAACTTATCCAAGTTTTTGTAAAGTTAATAAACTCAGAAAATTTCTAGAGGGATTATAAATAGAACATATATGTTCTAGTAATTTTCCTCTGTTTCTCCAACATTTTAATAAAATATTTAAGTCCATCAAATATTGAACATGCACACTTAATGATCTAAACTTGTGTTTTAGAATGAGTTTGAGAGGTTAAACTGTAAATACTTAAATTTAAAAGAAGGCTTGATATAGATACAACTTTGCGTAGGGGAGCTTATAAAGATCTGATGAACTTTCATTCAGCCTGATTGGTTTTACAGAGAAGCTCTGCAATCTTTACAGGTTTAAACTCTTCAATAGCATCACGTTTTTGAACCCTACACTTCTACTGCCTGGAGGTGTACTTGCTTGTGATCCCGTACAATTTCTAAGCAATTCATCAGCAGTAATGCTTCTACTTACGGGCCAACTCTCCTACTGTATCCTACTGTCAGTGTAGGATGCCACAACTTGGTGCCCACCTTGGTCCATAAGGATGCTGTCCCTGAAGCACTGCTTAGGCTGCCAGAAGTAAGCACGTGCTGCAGGAGCCTCCCTTCTCCGTGTGTGAGACGAGACACAGAGACACGTTGGTTCCCCAGCTGAGAGCTGCTGTGAGAAGGGCACACATGCCAGCAAGCTGGAGTGGGGCTGGGACTGGCTTGATACCAAGTGTATTGGGTTGCTGGGGCACGGCAGTGAGTACACGGACTTCTTGGCCTAGAGAAAACCCACCCTAGTCCATTTTCCACAGAGCAGTGCTTGCGGATGATATTGGCAAGGCAAGGCCTTCAGCCAGCTCATGCATTATGTTGCTGATTTTACAGAATCAAATTTTATAGGAGAAGGCAGCTGAAAAGGGCCTCAGGAGGAAATCTAGCTCACCTCTCTGTCCAAACACAAGGATCAGCGATGCTTACGTCACTTTGAGAGATGCTCACCCAACTTGTTCATAAAGCCTTCTGATACTGAAGGCTTCCTAATCTCCCCTGCAAGTCTTAACTATTCTTTCTATTATATCTATATTTTTTTATAATGACTAACCTCCCATTGCTATTCGAAGCTATTCCTTTTGTCTTATGCAAGGTAAACAGTTGATTTTCTCCCTTTTATGTATTTAAGGCCTGCTTTGTCTTCCCTCAATCTTTTCTTCAAAAGACAAACCATTTATTCATTCTTCTCATCATGATTTCTGGATCTGTGACCATTCCGCCCGGTCTTCTGTGAACCCTCCTCCTTATAATCTGCAATTACAGCTTTCCAGTCAAAGTGGCAGCAAGTTCACAGTGGTTTTACTTCTGTATTTTGTTTATGAGAAAGTACAGTGAAATAATATCAAAAACCTTACCCAAGTCAACAGACACAATGAATACCATTTCCCTCCAATTCAAAAGGCCTATTGTTCTGCTGCAGAAGGAAGCTAGACATATTTGATACAATTTGCTGTAAAGTCTATGCTGTTTTTTAGCTTCCACGTGCATATGCATAGTCTCCTTAATTTTGTGTTCCAGTATTTTCTGATTAAATTAAGCTGCACTCTTTTATCATCCTTTTCCTTCTTTAAATATATGCACCGGGTTTTCTGTTTCCAGCAGTCCAGTACTTTTTCTGTCATATGCAAATTCCCAGGGGTATCCATAAGCAGCCCCTATTTAAGTATTCTCCAGATTTTTTACTTATTGGAAGACGAGGACTTGCCCTTGTGTCACTGGGATTACTTAGGAGAGTGACCAAGTCGGCACTTTTAGTGAAGAAGAGGCTTACTGCCAGAATGCAGTAAGCACTATAATCTTCACAATTTCATCTGCTGGTAACTTGCCCCTGTTGTGTAACAGGACAGCCATTCCTGGTCATCTTCTTACTGCCCTGGTCATCTGAGGTCCATCAGGTCACCCTTAGCATTGATCATTTATTTATTTATTTAGGTTTCTATGTACCATAGTTTTATTCTTTTCTCATGTTTACAAGTTACTGCCCACATTTGCACCGTGCTTGTTACCTGCACCTGCAACCTGAGATCTAGAAATTGCCCCAAATTCCAGTATGCCTCCTTACAAATCAAAAACCTCAACTAAAATAAATTAGCTACATTTTAAAGCATGTCCTATTTTTTTTCCTTCTGAACTTCTTCACATTTATGGCACTTGGGCTGAAAGATAAGAGATTAGATTTCATGTGTTACTTTGGTTGTCAGGATTCATATGTTAAAATCCAGAACTTTTCTAAACAGAAACTGTGTATTTTATTTCTGTTCCTGCCCAGCAAGGGCAATATATCAGATAAGCTGAACATTCAGATATGCATATCAGCTGCATATGGGCTCTTCACGTGCACTTTAGAGCTGGCTGAATTTGGGGATATACAGAAGTCAGACAAAACAAGAAATAGCACATCCCACAAGCTTCCATGTGGGACACAGGACTCCACAGTACAGAGGACAGCCACTGTCCTGCAGAGCCTGTCCTGCCACACTTCAGAGGCATGGACCATCGCATGAGCAGCACAGCAGGTCCAAGTATGAGAGTGTGGGGCACAAAAACCTCTCAGCTAGAATTCCCTTTTCCCTGACTTTTGGAGCATCAGAAAAACTCTGCGACATTCTCAAAAATATGTCCTGCACGGGCCTCTGAAGTCCATGAAATTTCGTCTTCACATTCCCTTATTTCAATGTATTAAGTAGCTGCTAAGGGCATTCCCCGCCCCACCCTCAGTTTTATTTTCAGGCCATGCTGAAGGATAAACCTATCATGTTTCTGACCCAGTAGAAAAGCTGCTTTAGTGTTGCAGGAAATGTAATCTGTATGGCCGACAAGAAAGTGTTATAAGATGTGAGCTGCAGAGATTTTGGAAGGTTGTGTCTGAGCCACAACATCCATTCTTCATCACCAGGCTTTGCAAGCTAATATCCTCTTAGCCTAATTTAAAATCATTAATTAAGACTAAGCTGAAACTGATGTGTAATGTAATAAGAACAAGAGGTCCTATACAAAATAAATAAATAAATAAATAAATAAAAATTAAGAGATGTCCATACATTCAACTTTGCTCTGCTTTTCTTGAATCAGAATTTACTGCATAACATGACCCTGTTTAGTAGAGCCCTCAGATTTGTGCAGCTCACATGTATGTTTTGACTGAAGAACAATAATTAGTATGAAAAAAAATTAGGAACCATGCAGGCAGCTAGCAGGTTTTTTGATTATAAACACAATCTCAGTGTTCCTTGGTCCTCCAGTGCACTGGGTATAGCACATCAACGCGGTAAGGAAAATCTGTTGAAATCAGTTGGAAATCCTGACTAGCACAATATGAGCTGTTGCTGCAGTGTAAGAAGTTCTTCATCTCGGCAAGTGATACGCTACAACAGGTTTTGTGAAGCGAATTCATTTTCTCTCCCGTGCATGCTGGGGTGGAGGCGGGGAGGAGGATGGGGAACAGGGGCATAGAGAAGATGGTAGAACAGCAGGGTAAAGAAGTTGAGATTTTTAATATTATTATTAAATCTTAGCTAGTTTTCAGCGGGTGTAAAAAATAGTTAAAATCCCTAATTAAATTATAATTCCAATCTTAAACAATAAAAAGAAATCCTGTAATAATCTATGTGCAGTTCCTGACAGCTGGGCCGTCTGATCCTTGCAGTCTGCTTACAAATTGGTATTAGTGGCACTAATAAAGCTGATTAATGTTGTGACTAGAGACCCACTAACCTGACACTGCCAGCTGGGCGCACAAAGGCTGTCAATCTACATGGCAGCTGTTAAACTACGAGCGCCGTAGCCTTTAATTTACATTTCAGCAACCTCCACACTGTAATGCATTTTAATGGGCACGAATAAAAACCGCTGGTGACGTGCAGGAATTTCACAGGATATTGGTGTGTACACATTATATTAGTAAAATACCAGTTATCAAAAGACCAGAGATAAAGCCCATTCTTTCCTCAGTTACATTTCTTTAAACCTGTAGCAACTCTGTCATAACCGAGGCAATTATTCCAGATTGCCACCGGTACGGCTGAGGGCACATTTTCAGCCAGCCAACCCAACCTTAGCAGTTATGATAGCTTATTAATTTCCATTGATGCAAGTAGCTATGAAGATGCTATCTGCATCTCAATAGCATTTTCCCACGACTGGTTTGCTTACAAGTACTTTGGAGGGTCCCAGAAGAGGTCCTGTCTATCATTCGGAGGCCTTTGGCAAGTCACCCTGGTGACACTTTTTGGAGAGCCCACGGCTGGACCAGGAGCCCAAGCAACCAGCTCCCGGCACCACGGTATTTTCCGATGAGAGGATTGCTGCGCTGCCTGTGCTCTAGCTGTACTCTGTGTAAACTATATGCAAACAGAGGTTTATAGGCTTTTAAGGCTATCAATCCTGGACCTTCTACAAATATTCAGTCCAACTGATCCACTTACCACTTAAATTCAAAGATTTTACGCTAATGACACAACAGGGTCCCTCTGTTAAAACAGCGTGAAGATGCACAAAACAAATGTTCCAATGGCAAGGCACAGAAAAAAGTATCTACTTTCTTTGATCCTAATAAAAGCATAGTTTGTTATGGTAAATATTTGCTGTTTTGTAAACTATATTACATTTGCAGAAACTCAAGTTAACTCTTCCTTAGGGCAGATTTCTTGGTAGATTTTTTTTTTTTTTAATTTCTTTAACTTCTTTAATCATTGACTGTTTTGTCCCCAAACTGCCCGAGGACATTACTGGAAAGGCCTTTCATTTTTCTGTTATGACATCCTGGCAGCTTTCAAAACCTGAATTTATTTATTTATTTACTGTGGCAGGGGACGAGGACAGATAGGAAGTAAGTGGCAGAGGGAAATGTAATGCCAAATGGAAAATACCACAGCCCCAGAGATTTTATATTACCTATTCTAAAAACATATTGTAAATACAATGACATCACAAACACTCCAACAAATATTAAGTTCTTTAGCAGGCTATGACTATAAACCAAATATGTCTATCTGAGCAATTCTCTCTTTCATTACCGAGTTTTTGCTATCAAAAATAGATTTACTTTCCTCTCAGGTCCCAGAGAACAGGTGTGTATTTGCCTATTTTTGAAAAATAATAGGAGTTAAGCAACTTGTTTAAAAAAAAAAAGAAAAACAAAAACAAGACCTCATGCTAGAATTCAGTGGGTAAGCTACACAGGTCTTTTAACTCTTGTTCCTATTTCTTCCTCACATGACAAATCTTCCATTCTCAAACAATGAAACAAAGAATTTGTATTTTATTTTTTTTTCAGGCTTCTGAAGAGAGACAAAAAGCAGAGAAGTAAGGACACCGTGGGAGCTGGGCTAGCGTTTGTCTGCACAGCCCAGGTCATGCGTCTTGGTTTGATGGGCATGGCTGTTACAGCCAACTCACACAGTATCAAGTTTAAAGGCAAGGACAGAGGCCATGAAAAGAACAGTGTTTGCACACTGCTTTGAGGACAAAAATGAAGGTACCCTCTTGTCACATCACCAGTCAGCTCCTGTGCCTTCTGCCCCAGCTTTTGCCATTTCACAGAAATTCTGTACGAGAAGGAATCTGATGGCTTCCTAATCCTGAAACTTTGCCATTCTTGCTGACTTAAGTGTAATGTCTTACCTAATTTAATATTAATAAAAATGAGGGAGGAAAAAGTTACCAGCAACTATACCATGTCATCAGCAAAACGAACCGAACTGTCCCCACTTGCAGGCTGTGATTCACTAATTCATACTGGGTCTTGCAACTTATTTGAGTTTCTGTCAACCGGGGAATCTACCACACAGCATGCTCTTGGGCACGTACACTCATTTAGCCAGTTCTTGTTCCTGACAATTTTTCTGTCCATGATTTCAGGCCAAAATGTTGCAACACAGAACTCTCTCCCAGCTGTCTCCCAGTATGGCTAACAAACTCCCCTTCATAAGCAAGGGAGACCTTTCCTCAAGGGACCGACATCTGAACTACAGCAGAACTTTGTTTGTGCTCTGGACAGGCCCAAAGTGGCTGCGTGACGCTTTTTACGATACTTGTTCCCTGTCACGGCTCAGTATTATGGGCTTGTTTCAGCCCCTGCAATGATCAAACTTTTCCATCAGTCCAGCTCTGATTCCCAGGACGGCATCATATGGAAAAACAGAGCTAGCAACTAAATCTCAAACTCTCCTTTCCCCAGAACTTTTACAAACTAGAACAGGAGGAGTACAATGAAAAATTACATACATTATAACTATTGCGTTGCCACCCATTTTTTTAGTTCAGTTGTGGAGGGGGGAAGGGAGGACGAACACAATAAAATCTGTTAAGGCTGCTAAAACGTGAAGCCAAAAGAAGAAGAAAATCCAAGAATAACATCTCAAACAGGATCTATTAGAAGTGGAGAGAACCATGAAATCACCCACTTATTTTTCTAACTTCCATCAGATAACAGGATTCAAAGGATTGTATAAATGCCAAGATAGATTAGGTACAATAGACAGAATCAATTGTTTGTTCAGACCTTGCTACAAATATGTTAGACAAATGCATATGTAGTCCAGTATGGACTACATGCAGAGAGATGTAAATGTTTAACATGAATAGAGTCGGGCTGATGATGTCCATAGCCTGCAATCTTTATGTGGCATTTCCCTTCCCTTTTCACTGTTCCAGAACACAGCTTTAATTAGAAATAGTAAGAAACAGCCTCTCTGCATTTTTTTAAAGTGAAGTTGCACATTCTAGTACAAACCCAAGTGTAGTTGTCTTAGAACATCTCTAACAATATTAATTATTACAATATTAATTATAATTTTAAGAAGCACTAACTACTGAAATGAATAACTTGTCATTTGGTCTGGAAAGCTTCTTTAACAAGCTCCTTTTGCAGGTGAAAAGAAACTTTTAACTGGGCACTGGCTCTCGCGTTAGAAGTTAAAGCAGTGAGCGTCATCTTATCAAATCAAACTCTGTTCTGCCACTAATGGAAACATCTTGTCTTCATGTATCTGCTGAAAGGTTTCACTGAAAGAAAAGCTTACATAAACTATTTCTACTTTCCCAGTTTAATTTTCATGACTTCCTAAACTGATAGGGGTCAAGTGAAATAACATTTCATAAGCAGAAGTTTATGACTAGGTTTTCTTGCCAGAACAGAATGGCATCTGTTCCTATGCATGTTTAATTTAAATATTTTTCATGAATGTGGGATGATGGTATAAATATTTGAAATCATCAATATAGTAGACTGCACTATAGCATGGAAAGGCTGCTGCACAGCTGCTGTTAAATTATAGATTTCTTATGCAATGAATACATATAACTTGTCTTTTGAAGAATTAAAAAATGATGTCTTCTGTCTAAAACATTTTGTCAGATCCTGAGAAGATGTTCTTCTTTTGACCTACGGCTTCCAGACAACTGAAAGAATAAATATGTAACCCTGTCATGAATGATCCTTATATGGGGTGAACTGATGGAGTCAGGGCAAGAGCACATGGGGAACAGGTGAATTTCTTCTCTTTGTCATCTTTAATCTCCCCTTCTTCCACTCATGAACCTGCTCTCACTAAAAATAGCTCCATTTCCCGTATCTTGGTCTGCAGTTTGACTCTGCAGTTTGCATCCCAGAGAATGCTCATCTCCCCAGAGTAGACTTTGGAAAAAATAATTAAAAAAAATCAAACCGAAGAACACAACAACAAAAACTATTTTTGCCTTCACCCCCATCCCAGAATCATGATGATGTGCCAGTTTACATCATCTGTAAATGATTTGACAACCAAGTCTAAGAGACAGATGAGACTCTCCCATATGTACAAGTCACTTAAAAAAGCCTGGAGAAGATTTTGTTGAAAGCAACCAAATCCAGGATGTAGGGGAAAGAAGGCACTGGAGTGTTCCATGGCATTGCTTTTGCTGCTACCCAGAACCTAGGATGATGTATAGTAAATATGACATTGGCAGGATTCATAACTTTACAGAGAGAAAAGTAAATATTTTGTTATGCTCCAACTAACCAGATACCCCTTAAAAACAACTGTTTTCAGAGCATCTCTTGCAGAACAACTCTCTTCATTGCTATTACTGCAAGCTGAAAATGAACTCCTTGAGATAATGCTGTCATTAGAGTCTTGGCCTTACAAAGTCTACTGTTAGGCTTTTTAATTGCTAAAGCAAAATTACAGGTTATATAATTTTATCATGCTATTCATTACAGTGATTATTTGTTAACACAAACCACAAAAATCCCATAGCAATGGGGAAGGTGATATGTGTAGTGAAACATTTTATGTGTGGTGGCATAAAGCTTTATTGGCATGAACTAGAAGTGGATACATTACTCATGAATGGTGAAGCCAGCAGTAAATTAAGAAGGTGGCCCCGAGTGAGTATTAGTCACCTAAACACAACCATATGCCACCAGATTTTGTGTTACATTTTCACATAAATGTTATTTAGGAATCTTCTACAAATTTTAGAAACAGACTCCAACTTCAAAGCCTCACAAATGAAGACCCAAGAACCAACAAGTGTGCAACCCACCTCTCCCCTTCCAAATTCTAGATCATTAAGAGTTTGTCCATAAATCAAGATGCCCATCTCAAGCGTGGCTATTGAATGCCATGAGGTCACCCTGCTTGCTTCTCTTTGCAAACCTTAGATCACAAACCGCTTCCCACCTACAGAGAGGGATGACTTGTGTGGCATGGACTTTTAAAACACAATGTTTGAAAACCATTGAGCCTGTTACAGTGTGTCATGCCTGAAAATTAATTGCTGCTATTTGTAAAACTGCAGAGTCCAGGAGATATGAGTATTATCTTCATCTTCCAAAAGATAAGCTTGTAAGAGGCTGGTACAGCACACACACTGCATACTATAGGAGCTGTCAGTTGCTACCATTTGCTCAGAGCGGCTTTTGAGCCACAGCAGCAATATAGAGAGTGCTCTGTGTTGCCTTAGCTGTGTTATTTTAACAGTAATTGAATTAGCTGGGTAAATCGGGTCACATTTTGGTTGTTTGCACACAAGTCTGCAAAAAGTAAGAGAAGATGTAAGCAGCAGCTCACCAAGGAGCCAGCCTGGAGCTATGCAGAGGCACGGAGGACGGCACTGGGCAGTTGGTGCTGCTTTAGCTGCCTTCCGCTGTGTTTTGTACCGCCATAGATTAATTTACCTGTAGATTTTTTGTGACCAGCGACAGTTTCAACAGCACTTTATATGAAGAAGGGATTCCCGTACAGGTTGTGAGAGTGCAGCCACAGGTCTCCGGTCTGTCTCATGCCCAGAGGGGAGGGAGCCTGCAGCCAGTGCAGAGAAGCTTGAAAGGACTGGGAAAGGAGGTGGTTAATGCCAGAGCACAGCCTGGGAGAGCCTGAGAAGCGATGTAAACCAGGAGCTGAGCAAGGTTCGATGTATTTTACATGTTACGAGTGCAGAAATTAGAAACTGAAAAGCTATTAACTATATCCGTGTTTTGCTAACAAATGCACACAGAGTAAGAGCTGTTTACAGACAAAAAGAAAATAACGGATCACTTTCCAATAGGGTTATTTTTTCAAATAAAATAGAGGGATTTGCAAGCCAGCTCTTCCTTTCCCTGTACTTCATGGTTATTTCTATACATACTTTAACAATCCCAAACTAAACCATTCTCAAATGGGAGGGAAAAAAGAAAAAGGAAGAAAGAAAGGATGGAGTCCTCAGAAAACTGGCAAAGAGCTATTTTGTAAGGAGGGAACCAAGGAAAACATTGGCATAAGGCACAGTTGGAGGGTGTCAAATCCGATGTGGCAGCCCTTTCTTGTGCTGCTATGTGGAATTTGCTTCAAAAGATCAGCAAAATGAAACTCTTCATACCTGAACTAATACAGATCCATGTAAATTTGAGCTCTGATCTTATGGAGCCAGTCACATTGCCAGAGGCTCAAAAGGAGTTGTCTTTGTTTGTTTTTGAAGTCTATGTGAAACCGGATCTCACATACTAATATCTTGATCCAAACAATATAATTGAGTCTTTTGCTGTTCCACTCACCCTTTCAATAAAACTTTCCTTCACTCAGATTTCATTTTTATCTCCTTCCAAAGAAAGGGTAAAGGGTAAAAATACTTTTCCTTTTAGTGAAATCTTTGCCTCTCTCCACAAAAAGTTCAGGAGTAAGATAAGGGTGTGGGGGGTAAATAAACAAACAACTAACTACATAAACGAGGCTTGTATTTAAGGTTGCCTGCCTGTACTGCAGAACTGCAAATGAAGAACTGCAAATTGCACTGGGATCTGTATCGCTGCTAACCCAAGCAGCAGAACAGTTTAAACATGCAAGAGCACAGGTAAAATGAACAGCAAGCCGAGAGCTCAACTTCTTTCACATCAGTTATAAAAAATGAAGCCATTTGTCATTTGGAGGACAGAGGAAACTGTTCTGTACTGCTGATTTCTAATTGTTTTGCCACATATAATCCAGGGCAGTAACCACTCTAGAAAGAAGACTCAAATTTGTCTTCTTAACTCTTTCCTTCCTGATTCTCTACTGAAAGATACTTGGGAAATCTTCCTCTGTTCAAATCAGCCAACTGCATTGGTTTTCCTAAGACTCATTTACGGTCTTCAACAGATTGCAGAATTAGGGTGCTTCTTGTATTTCATGCAAGTTGTTCGCATGACAATACAACTGGAACAGATTTGCAGCTTGATCATAGCACTGGAAGTCTCCAGTCAGCCAACAGACTTTGGAAGTTAAACAAAATGAAATCCAAATTCTAAAGTTTTAGACAGTCATTCACCAAGACTTAAAACCATCTGCATATTTCATAATTTTTTTAATGACCGAATATACCCCCAAACCATTTTTTTAAAAAAACATTTCCTATAAACTTCTTTTCAATTTCAACAGAATTTATGAATCAGCACCCATTCACAATAAAGCTGCGTAAAACCCTTTCTTTCTATTATTGTGCTAACAGGAACAAACACACAATAGGACAATCTAACAAGAAAAAAACTGTTCTGTTCAATACAATAGCCAAGGTTGTCAGAGATCCTGGAATGATTTTTACCTTGCGCTTCAGTAAAGCACGTGTTTGTCACAAACCTGACCAGCAACAAAATCCACCTATAACTGCCTCGTAAAATAAACAGCTGTGACTACAACTGAACTTTTGTTATGTTTAAGCAAATAAAAGTTTAAAGGCACTAAAATCTTTGTTAGGCTGGCTATAAAAACAATTATCACTTGTGCTGCAAAGTTTGACTTCAGCAGAGCTTTATATGCCCCATTCAGTTATCGTCCTTATAAATCAGCGCTCGCCCCATGCACCAGGACGCTGAGAGTTTGCGTGGCCCTAAAACACGACATCCAGCATACGTAGCCCAGGCAAAGAAGCCAAAAGCCAACAGACAGCACAGAATCCAGTCACAGATACGACTTGCCCTATTTGTAAGCCAGCCTCCCATGCAGAGCTGGGGACGGTGGACACAGCACTGCCTGGAGTTCAGGCTGCTGCTTCTGAAGCGCTGCAGAGCGGAGCTCGGCCAGACGCTCAGTCCACTTCTCTGTATCAGGCCTCAAGCCAAAATCTCGTGAAGTCAGCTGGAGACGTTCCATTTTCTGTGAGTGATGTTGGAAAAGAGCCAACTGAATATAAGTAATGATGTTTTAAATGTATGGTGCTACAGGAAGTGAAAAGATTAAGTATTTGTTCTCCTAGCCTTTTTTTTTTTTTTTCTCCCCACTAGCTTTCTTTTCGTTCTCCTCTTGGTAGATCAATTTAAAATCAGCAAGAAAAACAATCTATTGCCATGTCCTGTGCATCTGCCCTTGCTGCTCTAAGATATGGCAGAGGTCATTATCACCTCAAACCACTCAGGTAGGGTATATGTGAACTACATTTTCCTTAGTCTTCTCGCAACCCAGGGCTTGGCACATTTATTTCAACATTATGCAACACTGACTCACAGAAAATTTGGTGAGAAGGTTGTTTAAAAATATGACCTCACCCCATGCCCAAAAACACAGCAAACTCCAGTGGTTTTGGTTTCTTTCTTTCTTTTTTTTTCTTCTTCCATCTTTTTGATTTGCATAAGCCTATCAATTATAAACATGTTTTTTCCATGATTTTCAAGTCCCTCCCTAGCTAGTCCACAGATTGCTGTGGACTGCTGTGGTCTGCCACTGAATTTATGCTGTTCTCATTCTAATCTGGCAAATTTGCATTCTGGCAATTATTTCTACATGTGTTGATATACTCAGGACTAAAAGTCCTAGATTTAAAAATAACAACAACTAAGAATCAGATTGAAAGGGAAAGCAAAATATTGTTATATTTCTGTTTTCTTATTAAGTTATATTTTGGCAATCCTCGGAGAAATTAAAGCTTTGGAAACATTCCATGTGGCAACACTTTTTCCAAGAGTGAAGAATTGCAGGGAATACACAGACATCATTTCATGATTAACAGGCAATGATCCTGTGGGCAGAAATGAGAAGCAGAAGGAAAATCTGTGTAGTAAGATCATGGAAGATGGAAACTGGGAGTCACCAGACAAATTTCCCTGGAGTGGTGGTCTAGTCACCAGGACCTATACGGTTCTTAATCACTTAGCTCGTATCTTAACAAGGTTTATTTAGTGTCTTGTCTTTGGTCATGGGAAGGACTCATGATTATGAGAAATAACTATTTCCATCTCACGTAAAGAGCTTGGGAAGTAGCCAACTGCTCTTAAATGCACAGGCTGTATATTAAATTAAGCTAGTGCCAAGGAGACATGATACACCTATCTCCCTCCTGTAACATCACAGAAAATAACAAGTAGAAGGTATGGCCACTGTAAGCTGTATGCTTTATAGCTGAGTCCACATCTGATGTAATTTGGAAGGTAGGTCACAGTATATGGTCTCATAGGCTATTACAAGAACCATAAGCAGGTTCTTACTGTTGTTGTAAATTCTCCTTGTGTCACAAGTGCCCATTATGCTTATTGTAAGAACGCTGGTCCCGGAGAGACTGACTTTGTTAAAAGCAAGTAACCACAAGCATAAAATTCACAAATCCCTCTGCAGCAAAGCAACCATTACAATGTACTGTTCCTAGAAAGCTGCCCATTTTTCATTCAACATCAAACATTGAGAAAAGACTGGGAACAAAAATAGCTTTATTAAGCTATTTTTATAGCTTAATACACAAAAATACTTGTGTTTAGAAGAGAAAAGGCTTACAACTCTCAATGAAGAAAAGAGATGGAGGTCATAGCAGCTCAAAATTTATGGCCACGCTAATTGAGCTCTTTGCTACCCTGAGATAGCTGCTAATGTAAGCTCTAGAAATTCAGGTCTAATACCTCTAAGAGAGCTTGCACAGAAGCTAACAGCACCCCATTGGTGGGAAACTTCATTTTTATACACATATAAAAGAACAATTTGAGTCTAGCTGCTTGAAAATGGGGGAGGTAGGGGAGAAAACCCAAAAAAAGAAATATGTGTATTTCCTATTGAAATGTTTTAGCTTGGGATTTTTCCAATAAAAATTTACAGGCTTTCCAGTAAAGTAGCAGCTCTCCAAATTTTTTCTTTTGCTTAAAATATGTATATACACATACACACACACATCAAAGCTTTTGGGAGACTTTGTTTTTCCATCAGCCCTAGTCAGAATGATGTTTGTAGTTTATTGGTCAATGGTGATCTATAAGAAGCTGGAGAAGATGGATGGACTCAGGTAATTCAGTTACCCACAGAATTTTGAAATGGACAGCAAAATAGATTTTGTGCAAAGCACAGTGGTGAAAAATGGTATAGTTACTAGAAAAGGAAAAAGAGGCTAGTCTATCACACCTTAGGCAATCTAACATTTCACACTTAACTCTTGAGTAAGAGCCAAGAATTTAGCTTCAGCACAGGAGCTTGCTCAAGACCCCTTTACCCCACCCGACTGGTTTTGCTCCACCAGACTTTCCTCATAACTGGAACTTGGCCAGAGTAGAAGTCTCAATAATAATAATGAAAAAAATATATTCCATAAACAGAATCTGTTTATCTGTTTTACAGCAAAATAAATATCAGTGAACAGCCAAGTTTACCCAGAGAAGTAGAAGGATAATTGTACAGCCAAGACCCACTGCTCCATTAAAGATGTTTTGTGCTGCTCCAATGGCCCAGAAGCGCTTTGAGTATAGATTAGATAGCAGCCAAATCATCTTCCACTCTAGCGAAGACTTCTGATCTCACGGACCTTACCTGCACAAACCTTTTCTGTCAGACCATAGTTTAAGAAATATTTTTACACGCATTGCATCAGTGCTTTGATATTCCAGCCATTTCTCACAGCCTTGGGCAGCCCCGAGCCCCCAGCCATCTTCTGCATTCCAGCTAGGGATTAAGGGAAGAGACAGCCTGAGAGCCAGTTAGGCTCCGAGCAATGCTTTCAGCCAAATCCCACATCACTCGAGGTGTACCATTGCCACAGACCTTTAACCACGTTGGCCCAGTGCATGGAGTTGGGACACCGGCAGATCACAACCCGCAGCAGATCTGTAGTGCCACACTGGAAGGAGCAGATGAGGGTTCAGATTTTCAGCTCTACCCAAAGCTTCCCAAGATTTGTGTAAATCACTATCTTTACACCTCAGTGACAAATGCAAAGACAATGCTTCCTTCTCTCGCTCCTGACCTACTCAGGCAATGTAATCTAGTGCCTGCTTCGATGTTCTGGGCTAGTCTGGCTGCACACAGCTAGGACTAAGACAAACACTTTTGCCTAAAGAAACTCTGTCAGAGCCAGATCATTTCCTGAGGACAGCTTTAAAGGGACTTAGGGCAGTAAGAAGGGAGGGCTCAGCATGCCCTGGTCATTGTGTGACAGAGGTGACCCAAGTTACAGGCCCGGCCTGGCCCTGCCCAGGTGGGGCCCTGAGCACAACGCCTTAACCGCTGTCCTGCAATTTAGGAAAGAAACTGCTTTTGTCTTTCCCACATATCATCAGTTTCTTAATATAACACAGTTCTTTTTTTCCTATTTTGAAAGGCTACAACCCCATTCAAATTGTGCCCCAGAACTGGCTTCTAATAGCTCTATGAAGAAGTCAAGTAACTATTGGCTTTTCCCGTGTAATCCAGTGGACAGATGTCCAAGTGCAATGTCTCTGGGCGTGAATGTTTAACATCACTTGTGAGATATGAAAACTGAATGAAAGCAATGCACATAGCAATATTTGTACAGCCAAAGCATTGAGAACTTTTTACAAAAGGTGCTCTGTAAACATAATATGACATACATCACGTATACACAGACACTGAAAACGTCACTCAGGACCACCTCTAACAGGCCACACTTTGTCTCAAGCAATCACTTCATCCTTAACACATTCCCATCTGGTTTTCAATGTAATTTGGTTCAATCCTAAAGACCACCAGAAAGGTTTTCACAGTCTTAATTGGCAGACACTTGATTTCCATTTATTTTTAATAGGAGTTAGGTGTTTGCCATTTTTGCCTTTGAAAACTTATCATCTCACTTCTAATAAGGGAAAAAGTTCTGCTAATCCTTTACAAAAATACCGAAGTAACACCGACTGCACTTGCTTCTAACACACGCACGCACACCCACGTGCCGAGGCCTCTGCACATAAGGCACAGATTTGTACCGAAAGACGCACAGGGAAGAGCCATGGGGATGGCTCAGCAATCACAAGAGCAAACGCTCCTGGAAGGGTGGGAAGGATGAGATATCAGCTTCAGCACCAGAAGCGAACATTGGTAACACAGACAGGACAGACCTGTGGAGCAATCTGATTTTTTTTTTTTTTCTCCCAGGTATTTCCACTGAAGCACTTGCCTTTTCCCAAGTGCCTTGGTTATCTGGAGTAAATCACTCAATTGGATATTTCTTCTGGGTTGAGTTAATTACATGAAAGAGCAAAATAACTTTGATCCAGTTCCTACAGTAAACACGAGCCTGTATTTTAGACATACCTGCCAGCAAGCACTGCTCCACTCATGTGACACCCTGTTTGCAGAAAACTTTCAAAAAGAGCCAGAAGTAGCAGGGATTAGGGTCCGTCCCTGCGCCATCCCTCCCACCCACGCTGCACAGGAACCGCCCTGTGAGGGCATCCCCCAGGTGGGCTTACTCATGGAGCAATACATTCATGGCAGCTACGTGAATGATGTGAAATATCCTTCCATTACTCTGATTTTCACACAATTTAAACCAAATTCCGTAAGAACAAATGAAAACATGTTTGCTTTCCCTGTCCTGTAAAACCATGCTGGTTTGGAGGCCCTTTAAATTTGGTGCAGGAAAAGAACTACAGTGTTGTAGTTCTCTTAAATCCCGAACTGCAAGTGGCAAATCTGTGTGACTGATGTTCAAACTATAAGTGAGGTGTATTTTTAAAGGGGAAGCGCAGCTGTCCCCCTCTGCCGAAAGGTATTTTTCAATTTATGTGGCAAATCCAATATAAAGGTTTATTGTACGGAAGGCAAAAGATCTTAATCAGGAATTAGCCGCTTCTAATGAGGAAAAATAAGCACCAAGGCTGCAAGAATTATTTCTAAGAGATAAGAATGTAATTGCCTAATGTGACTAATAATCTGATAAGAGCCTGTTTTATCTGATTTAACCCACGGAACTGCTGCTAATGTACAGAATTTAAAATAATCCCCAAGGAATTCCTCTTATCACAAATGGGATTGCAGAATGATAAAAAGATTCATTGTTGCAGTATTTGCTCTGGACACTTCTGTTCAAAGGAAGCAGAGTTTTGAAAGCTTGAAGTAATTGCAGCATTTGCTCAAAGATGGGATCGTTTCTGTAGCACCTGAATTTCTGAAGACAGTACATATTCTTTTCAGTAGACAGTAAATTATATGACCCTGCTTCATTTATAGCCTAGATATCATATTAATGCTACTACCAGGAGCCAAACACATCCCCAAGTCCCTGTGAAAATGTTTTCTAGTGTATTTTTTTTTCCATACTGACAGAAATTAATGTAATTTGAAATCTATAGTGACACTAACACTGTCATTATCCAAAATCATGCTCAGTTCTAATCCTACCACATAATGACTTTAATCCTAATGGGCATAATCATATCTGATGTAAAGATAGATACATGACAATCACAGAATTTAGTGATATTATTATACCAAAGAATAGCAGCTGTTGATTTGCCGATATTAACAAGTAGCAATCTTGTGATAACTCATTGCTCCAACAACTAATCAGAAGAGGACTGAAAATTTGGCATTTTGGTCCAGTAATTACATCTTTAGGATGCTACAGTTGGTAATTTGCATGATTTTCACTGTTGCACTTGCCATGAATTTTCTCTTCATCCAGTACAAAGGCTCAGGGCTGGCTTTCTGTGCCAGTATTGCTATTGTTTGTTTACACCTAGCTGTGCATTCAGCATAGCAGAACACTGCGCAGCTAAACAGTGTAACTACACAGGTTGGATAGGTAGGACATAAACCAGAAAAACTTAAAACTGAAGGGCTTACCTCGTGACTGTGTGCCCACATGACTTTATAATAAAATAGCCCCTTTGGGGAAAACAAAAACAAAACTCCACTACCCCTGATCCACACAGACTCCTTCTGCCTGTGTTTTCATGATCATAATACAAGCGAAAGATGCATAAAGAGGGAAGAGGAGACCATGAAGTCTATGGAAGGGATAAAACCACTATTTTTTTTCATAATTTA
Organism: Anser anser; assembly: GCF_964211835.1. NCBI lineage: Eukaryota > Metazoa > Chordata > Aves > Anseriformes > Anatidae > Anser > Anser anser. Next base: position 14,070,933 of record NC_139726.1, on the reverse strand, counting down.
ACATGGTTATCTTGGAAGGGTAGACTGGACCATTCAATTTTTACTCTTTAAACAGGAGTTTGAGGAATATTTTTTGAAAGTTACTGTCAGGTGTGAGCACAAACACCTCCAGGAAGAAAGACAGGGCAAAGCAGGCACACAACGGGTGCCAGCTCACCCGTCTCCCAGAGTAGGTGCCTGAGGGATGGGACTAGGGGCTGCATCACGGCTCCCATCACCTCCATGCAAATCTTCACAGCACTAAGACAAGAATAAGGCAAGTGGGTCCACAACAGCTTCATCCTTAGTCCATAATTCTCTGCTTTCTCTGAGCTTAGTATCCTTTTCTTCGCTCAGCAGTGGGTATGAGCTGTTGCACAGTTTATCAGGGAAGTAAAAGAGCAGGAGGCAATGCACGGAGCAAGACACTAAACGAACATGCCAGAACTCCAGTAAAAGCATGTTTTCACACAATGCAAAATATGGGCATGAGCCGAGTCTCTCCCTCATAAAGAATGTAAATATCAAACAGATGAAAGCGTAACTTTCCGTGATTCAGTATTATTATTGTTTGTATTTGTGGTGTCCTCAGAGATCTTGGCAGGCAGAATTTCCACTGCAGTAAGTACTGTAATACAAAGTAATAAACAAGCCATTCCCCGAAAAGTTTTCATTTTAATATAGGTCAATGTACACAAAGTGGGTGTAAAAACCAAAGAGACAATATTGAGGAACAAGGATAGGAGAGATCAGAGCAATGTCTCTTTCAGGAATGGCTTATTTGCTGCTTAGCCAAGAACCACAGAGCCCCAGCCTTGGCAAATCCTCAAATATCGCTGAGGTATGTAAGATAATTATGTGTATGCACAATTAACTGATCGCTAGTCATTTAAATTTAATCACAATATTAAAATAAGAAATGTGTCAAGAATTGCTGCCACTGTTCTATATACCACCATAGCAAGAGTAGATGGAATAAACCACATAAGCCCTCAGAGCTGGCAAGACACCACAACCTCACCCAAAGCTGCAACATCCATGACCACAGAGCACCTTCACAACATCTAGCTTTAAGCTGGGGTTGCTGATAAGTTAACAACCAAGTAAACCTCTCCCACAGATCTACATTTCTGCACAGAGAAACTAGTCAATAAGTATGCAAGTACTCAATAAGTACATGGGACATTAGAGATTTTTTTTTTTTTTTAAACCAACCACATCTCCAAGACTTTTTTCATAACCAAAATTAAGTAACTTCTGGACACCTTTTCCCTCCCCTAACTTCACCATTACCTCAACTGGTTCATAAAACAAACCAAGGAAACACTAATGAACAGAATCAGCCATTAACCAAATTTTAAAGGATGTTTTCTAGAATCCTTATGATTCAGTCATCAAAGAGCAGACAAAGATGAAGTTACTGTCATGCTAACCTGCAAAGACTGCATGAATAAGACTAACAGACACTACCTACTACAAGGAAGTTAAGAAAGACCTTACTCCCCCTTCTTGGTTTCAGAGTTCATATATATACTATTGCATCCATTCCCTGACAGCTCCTAGGAAAACTGCTATTCGAATCTCTCATTCCTCAAGCTTTTCACGCTGTCCCCATGACACATAAGCAAGGACATGCTGGAGACGTGCAGGCATCCACAATAGCCCTGCTGAAGAGTTCTCAAATTCACAGAAACATCCTACAAAGCCTTGTATGAGCTGGCATATTCTGGTTCTTCATCCTCCAGGTACTGTAACAAACACCTCGCTAACATCAGAATCTCCCGAGCACCTACAAGGTGACGCCTAACCATCAGACTTCAAACCCAAATATATTAGCAACCCCCCCCCCCCCCCCACCACCACCACTTTTTCTTCACAAACCACAACTGACTGTCTCTAACCCCAGGAAACTAGCATTTAAGCAGTCATGTAATATGCCAACTTGTTTGTAGCCCACCCTAGAGGACAGGTTCTAGGTAATTGCACCAACCAAAACTACAGTGCACAAATGGCTAAAAGATTTTGTTCTTCTTGTTGCTGTTCCATGAGGAATTCAGTAACAACCATTCCTCCATCAGAGTATGCCTGGAGAGCTTCTGTAACATCTACATTCTAGAGAGTATCAGAGCCGTATTAGTGCAGATCTGCTATCAGATTAGCATAAGTAGCAGTAGCCTGGAAACTACTGTTAATGAAAACACAGACCTATGTCATATAGGTAGCAATCATCCAAAACACATTTAAAAAGCCAAGCTACACAGCCAAACCCTGAGGCACCATCATATCTATAATGAGAAGAACAATCATGAGACCCATCTCCATCTGCCCCATCTAAATACAAACTTTACTCAGTAGAAATACTCTCCAGGGAAACAGTTCACCTCTGAATTAACAGTGTTAATATTGTACTTACTCATTACAGTAGTGAACAAAAGCCCCATATCCAGCAACTTCTGACAGCAGCATGTCACTGCACCATAGAAATTATGGAATTCACGATCCCTGATCACTGTCTCTGAAATTTTCCTTGAGCTGAGTTTCCTCTCCAGCCTTTGAACACTCTCCCACTTCCATCAAAATCATCAGAAGCAAACTACAGATCAGCAAATTCTTCATGAAGCTAGACAAACCAGTGAAACAATTACATCACCGGTACATCTTCCTAATCTTCAGAATAAATGTTTTTAAGCAAGAAACGTGCCCCATTCTAGCATCCTATCCATACACGTGTACCTCAGAACAGGGTATGCAGCATCCTATATCCTTGCTCCATCAGTGTGGGTAAAGCAACAAGGACAAGCAGACAATGCACATAGGAAAGAAGCTTAATAAAGAAACATTGAGCTACAGATAGGTAAGAGTCTGTCATAAAGCAACCCCTCCATTCCCAGTTTCTCCATCCCAATTATCCAGTGCAGAGGCCCGCACTGACATGGAAACTAAGCAAGACAAGTTTGTAGTTGGAGGCAACATCGCTTGTTAAACCAACTGGTATAGTTAGAGAATACAAGCTTTTGGGCATACATGTCCTCTTCTATTTCTTGTTTGAAATACAAGCAGCAGACTTCAAAGCTAAAAACAAATTGAGAACAGTTGCTTAGAGTGTAATTAAGACAAGTATTTATAAGACCAGCTCTGAAAGGAAAGGTAGTTGGCACCAGTGAAACAGAGGGGATGTTCACATGGAGGGGAGGAAAAGAAAGGGGAGGGAGGAAAGAGATGGTAATGTGGTTCTCTCTTAGCAGAAAGAAAGAAACAGGTAGTTTATAGTCTGTGAAACGTGGCGAGGTTAATGAAGAAAGTTATTGCATGCCATAAACCAAATATCTCTATGAACCCATGCTTCATGGTATCCAGTCAAATCAGGAATTTGAGTTCCCAGCCTCAAATTTGAAAGGTTGTTGTAGTTTTTCCTAAAATTAAGACACACACCATGTATTCTGGTGGAAAGAGTTCACCTCTGACACCTTAAGAGAGACTAGACTGTGGCTATGTATAGGTTAGGAGATGTGATGTCTGGGACGATCACTGCTGCACCACCACCCCCAAGCACTAGCAATAAATACGAGCTAGAGAAACTGCTGAATTCCATACAGGTGCTCATTTTATGGTATATGACCCTTTTACACCTTGTTGCTCCACAGCTGCTGGCTACTTCTCTGTCCCTGGAGACCATGAGGATATCACCTCTCTCTCAGCAAGACCACTGCTCTGCTCCACATGTGCTAATTACACCTCTTCCTCAAGTTCTGTAGTAGAGGAACGTGAAATTAAACTAAAACAACTGTTCCCAAAGCGTTCTTCAGCAGAATTTTGCTGGTTCTGTTTCAGACCACATCCATTTTTTTCCAGCTATTTCTGATGCTCTAATAAAAGACATTTCCTACAGACCTTGCTACACAAAGCTAGCACACACATTCTCCAAAATAGTTCGGGTAAGAGTACACTGTTTCACCTTCATTTTCAGGTTGATTGATATAATATTTTACTAAATTTTTTTATGAAGCCTAAAAATGGCTTTAGTTAAAAAAAAACATATCCTGAGAAAAAGTATTAAATAGGCTATACTTAATATGAAAGGAGATTACATGCTATAGCATCCTTAGAATTCAAGTGTAGCTATATTAGGAAGTTATTACGTTAGTTCATGGATTACTTTACGCAGGTTGATGCAAGTTTCATGAAAAAACTTCTTTAACTGGAAATTATCTTTTAAAAGCTCTGCTTCCGATTGCAAGTTGACATTTACAGAAAATGGGCAGATTTTAAAGGCACTGAAACTAACCAGCAGCGATAGGTAGTAAAACCCCCAAAATGCAGGACCAAATTTAGAGCTGACATACATTAATAATCCCCACTGGAATCAACCTGAGTTGCACTGATCTGTGATATGGTACTTTCTCAACCTATAAACCAGTACATTGTGTTTATATTTGCAATTTTAACTGTGATAAGCCAACAAGAGAGTTTCCTGTTATTCCTAAGCTTCAAGAGGTGCTGTAAAGCAAAATGAAAGCACACCACTATCTATTTGAGTTATTAATGTATCAACATAGGAAGAAATCAGGCATGCAGCAACTAGATACATGGAAAATATCTTAATTTCACTAAAAAACACAGGAAATATGTAAATTAGACACAGCTGTAACACTTCACAGCACAGGCACACTACATTTGCTATCAGTAACCAGTATTAAACACAAAAGAAAGCACTAAACCCTTAGAAATAATTTATAAGTTGTCACTTTTTTCCCAAAGCTTTTGAAAATTAGCAACCAGCACTAAATCAAGCCACTGATATTTTTCTTCCTCTGAAAATTGATGCCCACCAGAGTAATATTTCTAAAATAAATGCCATGCCTTAAATGTGTTAAAATTTACATGAAAAGCAGTACATTTTGCAAAAACTTGAAGCCAGCAGTATTCCTGTGATTTTCTAATAACCTGCAAATATTGTCACAAATCCTTCACTCATTCTTAGGAGAGATCAGTAACAGGTTTTACAGTGGGGAAAAGCACAAAACACAATATTTAAGAAGGATATGCAAGAGATTAAGTTTTGTCAGGTTTTAGCGTAGCTCTCCTCTGTGAAAGTGCAGGACTGAGGAGCAGTGGGGAATGCAGAGCTAGAAGGTTTATCTATCCAATGTATTCTTTTAATGCAGTTAGTTTTGTTTTGGATGAAACTAGAGAAAAGTTCTCAGAGACTGCATCATGCAAATTGAATAAATTAGATGTGTATATAAATATATATGTATGTTTAAATGAGTCTTCATTTTTCTTGAATACAAATGTCATAGAGTAACAGAGAAGTTCAGAAATCATGTAGGATTTATTATTATTATTATTATACTTATTTCACTCATTAATGCTGGTTTATTAGAGTGGACTGGATCAGTCAGACCCACACATTAATTACACAGTAAAAAAAACACTAGAGACCACATTACATAATGTAGCAATAATCCAGACAGGACTGACGGGTAGACGGAATCTGGATTGCAACATAAGTACCAGCTTTTAAATGGTATAGCAGCTTAGAAAGACATTATCCCCATATAATGTTATTAATGTGCGAATCCTTTGACTACGGTAGGTAATTGTCCCCCATAATTAAACCTCAGCATCAGTAGGAGAGATATAATGTGTGCTTATCATTTGTATTCTTTTTAGCTTTTATTTATTTATTTTAAGCACAGACAGGCATCATGTCACTTGAGGATTATCTCATGGTGGTTGAACTCATTAACTAGCAAGTATACATTATTTCACACTCGAACAATAAGGTCTCTATAGCACTCGCCTGACAGAAGTGGAAAAACATTCACATTCATCAGAAAGGAGCAGCGACTTAAGCCACACAATTCTCAAGTTGAAAAGTTTTGCCAAATTTACTTAATCTGATGATAAAAGAAGTTTATTATTCACCATTGATTAGATAAATATTTCTGTGTTTAGATAGCTTCTAAAAAAAAAAATCAGAAGAGCGAACATAGTCTATACCACCTTTATGAAGAAGACAGATTCTTCATTACACAGCACTGGGTAAATTTAAACCCAAAGTCAGAAGACCAGCATGTATTTCATTAGAGAATTACCAATGTTCATTAAGTAATAATGTGAAATAGTCCAGTGTGAAATAATCAAAACTTACCAAGTGCTCCAGAATGTAAGAGATCTTCCTACTCAAAACACAGGGGCAAAGAAAATTACCGAAAAAAAAATTGTTTGGATTCTCATATGTTAAAGAAGCCCCATGCCTGAGCAGCCGTTGCAACTGTCCTGAAAGAAACCAGCTCTGCTTGGCTCTTATACACCTCAGCCGCTCCAGAATTTGAAGAACTTTGGTAGTATAAATTATTTATAAACAAAAGATTTACTGTTTACATTTTGTCTTAATGTTGACTACAGAATTGGCTCAAGTAGGGTACTGTGCACATTTGCTCACTAATTGCAGCAACGCAATTTCAGAAATGTAAAAAAACCAAAAAAACAAAACAAAAAAACCCTTTAAAAACAGTTTTCACACTGGCACAGACCCCATTCTAGCAAATTATCATTTATCAAGCAAAAAAGTGAGGAGGGTTGTCAGCCAGATGTCCCTCCCTCCAGCCACTGCAGATAGCTAGGCATTTCCTAGAGGGGATTTGTCCTTCCCTGGAGATACCTGCTCTCTTTCTGCAAAGGAGGGGGATAATTTGGCTTCTCCCTTTGGCACCTGCATTCAGTCCATAGCATTGACTGAACCTAGCCCTGTTCCCCCTTCCGAACTAGCCAAAAGTCTCAACTTTCAAGCCTCTTATACCCAATTCAGGCATTACTAACAATGAGAACCTTCAGAGCACCAGATTCCACTTTTGTAGCCATAGCTTAGATCTGTCTAACTTAGATGCTGATCCAGCACTTGCACTCAGACTTAACATGAAATTGTTTCAGGAGTTACTCTCAGACTAGTGGAACTATTCTGGACTTGATAATGGCATACGTAAATATTTACAACATAACCACTCACAGGCTGACTGGAGAATTGTGTTCCTGCACCTCGTCACAGCACCGACCAGTTGAGAAAAGGAGAGAGGGAAGATCTACACATTTATTTATGTCACCCTATTTGAATATCAGTCATGAAAATTAGTAATCTGTAATTCAGTGAAGTAAATACTGAAAAAAACATACCACACATACATCCTGCATGAAGTAGTATACAGTTTAAGGCCCCAACTCCACAAATACTTCATTTTTTTGTTTGCAAGAACAATTCCAAAACATTAAATTAGACTACATCATTGTAGTGAAGCATGCACATTTGGTTTTATGTGATTAAGTGCTAAAAAACTAAATATGAGTAAGGCCAAACTCTTTTAATAAAAAATACTCTTATTATAATTAGAAAACAGTAAGGTAATTGAGACGTCAATAAAAGAGCCTCCAGAAAAAAAATTACAAAAGTGTCTTTCCTTGACTTTTTTGGATATTTGTTCACTTCGCAGTAATGAGAAAAGTAAAATGCACAGAGTTTTCCTGAAGTTTTGCTTCAGCTACCAGGTGCAATATCTGCTCGAGAACACCTAACACATGCAGTGCTTCTACCATGGGTGGTGCAGACAGGACAGGGAGCCTACCAGGTCTCTGGCATTTCTAATTTCAAGGTTACTCATAGCTACTATTGTGTTCATTCACGTTTTCTCAATTAAAATTAAGTTCAACTAAAATCTATGTTAAGTTGCATGCAAACTCACTAGCAATGGATTTTTATAATTTTATAGAATTTGAGCCCTCTGCATTTTTTAAAAAATATTTTCCTGCAAGCTACAGAAACACACTTGGTGAACATCACATTCAGCATCTTGGAGTTCTTCCCTGATACACTAAACAAAAGTTGGTATCTTCGTGTAGGTTAGCAATCGAGATCTATACACCAAAAATAGACTGGGAACTAGGTAAGACTTCTGAGCCAACTGCAATATAGCACTAGCGTTGCCAACAGCCAAATGAAACAATAATTAGATTTGAACAGAATTTCAATCAAGTCTCTGTGTAATTTACCCCAGGTCGAGGTATTTCAACACTACCCTTGAAAGTACCAGGAAGTACATGGTGGGAAGATGAATGTGCAGCCCTTACCTTTTAACAATGATCAGGGTCACATGGCTAATTAAAATACCTTTGTTTACATCGGGTAAGAGTCCTGCTGTTAGACCATCTGCACCTGCAGTCTGTTCCATCAAAACCCCTTCCACAAATTGCATGCTCCTAATAGGTATTGCTGTGCCAATGACAATTACCTAATTAGACATTAGAATGTCAATGCTGATTTTAAAATCCATGCTAATTATTTTACTGTTTGACAGAATATTTCCCAATGAAGGAAGGAGTCTGGATAGCATAATTATGTCACGAGGAACACTTCTGTATATGATTAAAAGGTTTGGCTGCCTCTGATTGGAAGGGCTCCAGTTATTTATGTATTTAACAAAGTTGCAATCAGCACATACGGTTTTCAGCTGAAAGAAACAATCTGAACCCTGCTTATTCACTTGCCTGCTATCACAGGGCATATAATGAAGCTCGTGATTAGGTTCCTCTTCTTTAAGGTTTGTCTTTGAGTAAGGAGAGTTCGGAAATGGAGCGGAAACATGTCTAGAAGACAGATTACATGATAAGTCTCTTTTTCATTACAGTTTGAAGAAAAAAAGTGTGGGCACTGGATGCGTGATTGGTTTTATGTCTTTAGACATAGAACAGTAAATACCTTTGTGCCTAATGCCGAGTACATCTAGGGGCAATTGCTGCATTTACTGGTCTCAAGCTGCTCCTGGTACTTGGCATCACTATACAGGTTTTGAAAGATCTGCAACGTTTTCCTAGGCCTCAGAGTTTTGGCTTTTAAAGCAAGACAACTTAAACCATAAACATGATAATACAAAAGATGAATTTAGGATTCTAAAGTGTTCATTTCAGCTGCAACTGAAAGTCTTAAAATAAAGCACAATGGAGGACTTTAAGTGCTGTCACAGCAAACCACAAATACAGTAAATATAAGGAAGGACTACAAAATAAAAGTATACTGCACAATAGGTGAAATGCCTATAAACCTTTCTAAACAAACTTACACAGCTTTTCTGTATTCCCTTCACCAGAAAGAGCACTGCAAAGAATTGTGGTTAAAGCTGTGATACCAGCAACAACACAGTACAGCTTATGACTTCAAGTATCTCTGATCTTCAGTTGGTAAGCTGCAACCAGGAAAACAATTTGTCCTTTTCTTAGAAAAATGCTGTGATGGTAGTAACGAAGACAAATATTTTTATCATTTACTATATAATTTCCACAGAAGCAGTTGCATAAAAATGATATAATGCCTACAACACAATCAGCTTAACCTGTGTATCTGCATATCTACATGTTGTATACACATGGGTCTTGTATCATTGTGAATATTCAATGGCATATCCAACACATAATAATGTGCGTTAAAATTCATATTCACAGCATATTGATCAGCATAAACCTCAAGCAGAACTGTATAATACATGCCCATACAACATTCCAAGCTATAGATGCCCCCTCACGTTCAAGAAGCACTATCTGATCAGAACCTGTGGTAAGCGCAAGATTTTTATCATTACTATCATTATTATCATTTTTATCAAACTCGTTAATGGAAAACTTGATCAGCCAGTAGCCAAACATTTCAAATCCCTCTTTAAATCTTCCCCCAAATCCCTTCTCAAGACTCATTTCTACTACAGCTCCTATAGGAAATTAGCTCATTGATGAGCAGGTTAACGGATAAATCAGGATGTCTGATCTTTGCTTTCTCTTTTTTGTTTCATTTATAACAAAAATATATGTATGTAAACTGCACTGCATGCTTCTGTCCCTCCTCCATCACACTTACAGCAGTTGCTTTCTTAGAATGCATACCTTAGAAATCCGAGTCTTTCTGCAAGTGCTTTATAATGCCTGATGAAACAGGGCTGTTATTTTCATTTTGCAAATCATTCTGATACACCAAACAAATAATCAGATAATATCTTCTGACAAAAAAAAAGGTATTATAGCCTGAAGATCTTTATACATACATATATATATTTAAATGTGTTTGTTTTATCTTCTGAATGCTCCTGGGTGCATTTACAGCCTTCTTAATGACTTAAATTTGAGGATTACATGTCTCAGAGCTACTCACCATTGCAGTAATTGGAATTCTGTAGCTGTCCCATGCAACACACACTGAACTGCTTAGCTGTGAGTTTTGGGAAAGTTTCAGCTCCAGCAGAGCAGTAGCCAAAAAGACACATCCTTTAATGCCTAAGACAGAACAGAAACACACGGAAGGTTTATACTAGGATTGCATCGTCATATGGTTTACCAGACACTGTATCTTCAGAACATATAAACTAGCATTAACGTATCAGAAAGGCTGACTCAGCAAGACATCAAAAGTAAAGACGTGAGAAAAGTTAGGGGATAAAATCCTGATCCCACGTAAACCAGTGGCAAAACTCCAATTGACTTTATGCAGAATAAAATTTTGCTCACAAGTTTCCCCTTTAACATCACATTGGTTTGCTCTGTATATTACGCATTTCCCAGTTGTGCATCAACCAAGCACAATCAAGCCCTATAGATCACAGCTAACCAGAAGGACAAAAATAAGTTTGATGCAATGCTCAGCTGGGGTAAAGCATTTAACTCTCAAAGAAGCTCATCTTAGTCCTCCAGCTGGAGATGAGGCCCAAAATAGGCAAACTTCACATGGAAATTTAATTTTGAATAGTTATTTCAGGGCCATATTTTCCAGGTGGGGCATATGTTATGGATTTAACTGTCCATCAGCTGAGTATCTTAAGACTTGCTGTGAGCACCTGGTCACCACTTTAAAAACATAAATGATATCCAGTGACTTAACAATTTAGTTAAGCAATGCATTTGAAAAGACAGACTATTTTTATTTATTATATATGAAAACTTTGGTGCGATAAGCTCTATGCAAAATGCAGAAGACTTATTCCCTACCATAAAGGAGTTTTGTTTGTTTTTTGTGTTTGTTTTTTGTTTTTCTTGGTTGATTTGTTTTGGTTTTTAACATTCCATTATTCTTAGGGGAAGTATACAACTCATTTGAAACAACCTATCCACATTAGAATAATATGCATTTATCAAAAGTATATCAAAAATATAGTGAAAGTATGTACTTATCAATGCAGGGTGTGATTTCAGAACCACTCTTTATCAGAACAATTTTCTTTCTACTGACGTAAGTCATAAAACTCCCATTGACTTTGAAGAGATCAGAGTTAGGTCAACACTAAGTGCCTTTGAAAATTCCAAGCTTAAGTTAACTTTTAACTCTAAATTTATGTTGACTCAGTCACAATTTTCATTGTTCTCACTGGAATCATTACAGGAATATGTAAGTCTGTTAATAAATATCTCATGCCTTTAAGAATAGCATACCCCAGACTAGTTTTAAATAACTCATCCCTCTAAGAATGACATATCCCATCCATCTCTATATATTTCCCTAGACTCAACAGTTTCGACAACTGCTTGGAAAGGATTTATTTCCTCAGAAATCTGTAGTCCCATTGTGTGTTGCATTATCCGGAAATGGGACCCTGAGCTGGATCTGCTGCAGGAAAGCATCTCCTAACGGATATGATTTTGCTGAATGTCATATAACGCCCCGAACGATTCTTGGTCCGAGGATTCTTTCTGACAGGTAATACTCCAACAAAGCATCATCTTCTCTCCAAAGGCCATAAATGATCTCCAAGTGAATACTGCTGGTTTGGGCTTTTTTGTTTGTTTTGTTTTGTGTCTAAGATTAGTTCAAGCTTTTCAGAAAAGTAATTGCCATTTATCAAGGTAGCATCTACACCCTCAGGTCAGAATTGGGGCCCAGGTCTGATAGGTATGTCAATACACACAATGAAAACACATTTCCTGTTCCAAGAAGTTCATTGTTTGCATACAGTAATGTGTTAAGTAAAAGAGGTGTTAGAGCATTTTTCATGGATTCTGGACGCTTCTGTCAACCCAGGGATTCCACCTAGCAGCAGATCCCATCCCCACCTGGAAACTCCAGGAAACTTAGCAGTTTCCTTGTACAGTCTTTACAGGCCACACTTCCTTCCTTTCAAGCACCAGGTCCTCATATAAAAAAGAAGAAAACTTTATGAAGGGGAAAAAGAGCAATCTAATATCTTCCAAACAAGTTACTGCCCTTCACCACAGTAATTTGTGCAATAAACCTTTGCTTCGGTTTCCTGAAACAGTGCAATATGCTATGAACAAGTGTTTCTTTGAGATCTCTTTTCTCACATATAGTTTATCGCAGGGGGTTAGCGAAGCACCAAGGCCACAACACCAGCGCGGGGCTGCCAGCCTCCTCCCTAGGAAAGGCTTTACTGCCCCATCAGCACCGATTTAGGACACATCACAGCCACCCACACCGTGTCTCATCCCACTCTGCTGGTGAGCCCAGATGTTGAGAGGCAGCACCTCCACCGGGCTGCAGGAAGGATGCGCTAACATGGAGGACCACTGAGATGAGCCCTGCCCATCAGAAATATCTCACCCGCAAGAAAAGGCAGCCCTTTTCCCTTTGCTTCCAGTAGTAGGTGCCAGCTGCACTGCCTCCCTGTGCAAAGCTGGCATTTGGGCTAGCGTGTCTTCACTAACCAAGTTGCACTTGGCAAGCTGCAGTTCTTCAGGCACACAACAAAGAAAACAATGTTTTATTGTCTTTCCACCCACAGCCAGTGACATCAACAGGGCAAGCAATCAACATCTGCTCCTTGCCCTCTCGTTCCTCTTTCCCCACTTCCAGTAAATGGCAGTAGACTGATTTGGTTTTGTGTTTGTTTGTTTTGTGTTTCCCCTGTGTGATGCTCAGCCTATGCGACTTCATACAGAAAAGGCTTCCAGAGCCCTGTGACCAAGTCCCATCTCTGCCACAGGCGTCCCCGGGAAGCTGTTCAGCCCGGTGTGTCCACTCCTCTTCCATAAAAATGGGAATGCTCTGCCGCTTCCTTCCCCTCACTTCTCACCTCCCCTGCATAGGCTATAGATTCTCTGATCCGCAAAACCTTTGCTAATACAGTGGCCAGCAAATGAGAGCGGGATGTGTTCAGAGGCTCTTTTATCATGTATATTACTGTAAGTATCCATAGGTGGATAAAACAGATGGGAAAGAACTGTGAGAAGACTGTGATTAGCATAATTGCTAGTGATCACATCAGACAATCTGCGTAACCACAGTCAAGCATTTTTATAAGTATTGCTAGGGAGATTAATAAGAAAATCGGTGTTGGGAGAGCCACTAAAGCAGAAGCTATATTTTTTCTGGAGGGTTATTTTAGGGCTCCATACAGGACTGAAGTGCACCGAAATTCTCATGGGTATTTGTATGACAGCTCTTTGCACAGAAGCAGGGACAAAGCCCCTTCTTTGCCCCCTCCCATTTTACTGTACTTTGTGACCACTTTAGATGTGGTGTTCCCAGCACTTTCCTGTATGAATATCTTGTCCAGACACAAAGACTTCTAGAGAGGGAAATCAGAGGAAATGGGCATGGAGGAAGAGGAATCCTACAAAACCCACAGTGAGTACTAGAAGCTTCCCTTTGAGAAAACATAAAACAAAAAGAAGCACAAAAACCTCAAATACAAATTAAAAAGACCAAGTTTCCAGGTGTGCTTGAAGTCCCTGGCACTCCCATTGGCTTGTTCTCTGAACTAGGACACCTCAACAGCACTCTTGCTCATCCCATGCTGTCTGCAATGTGTTGAGAAGCTTTTATTTCTCTCCTTGAATGACAACTGCTGAAAACAAGCGGGTCCTGATACGAGTTGGACCGCTGGATGTTTGTAAAGTACAGGTAATTATTGTGATAGCTTCAGTAGTGGAGCTCAGTGACACTTCCAGTGTGCAATACTGAGACTTTCTGAGAAGCTGTCACACTTGCATGTTCAGCTGAAGCAAAGCCCCAGCTTTGCACATGTGTCTTTTCACTTGCTCCATAAAATTCCTTCATGGTTTAGATAAGATATAAATTGTGGGATTTGTACTATCCAGCTCTACCCAAAACTTTTTCCAGCTTACACTCCCAAGAAAAATTTGGCAGAAAAATGACATTCTAAAATAATAAAAAATAGTTAAGCGTGAGTTTTCTATGGCAAAGCAGCAGCAGACACTACAGGGAACACAGCTGGATTGGGTCAGGTTCCCCCCCCCCCCCCCCCAAACCCCTCAGTGTTTTTCTACTTGAAGGTATATTTCTGGGGGCATAAGCCCCCCAGGCAGGGGGGCACCCCTGAATAATCCTGCCACTTGCAGGCAAAGGGTTTTTTCTGCCATGAGCCAGCCTGCTCTGCTCTGCAGCTGCATGGCTGTGGTGGCCGCCAGTCAAGCGCTGGAGCCAAGCAGCGTGTGCTTGGCGAGCAGGCGCTGAGGGCTCCGGGTGCAGGTTTTGCCAGTTCTCCACAAGAACAGAGCTATGACACCGATTCCCAGCAGCACCTCTGTCATCCTTTTTGTTTCCTCTACACCTTGCCATTTCTCAATCTCGGGCAGAAACGCGAATCACCAGCCTCTGTATACAGATTACTTAATACCTACTTCAGCTCTTGCAGTGTCTCTGCCTGTTTTGATTCACCAGTATCTACCAAAACCTTTGTTATGCTCTTTTCTTAGTCCCTTGCTGGACTGTGTCAGCCTTCTCTTTGCATTTCCCACTGGTTCCCTTTCCACTGAGTTACCCGAGCATGCAGTGTCCCATCCCTTCCATTTGCTTGTTAAACCCTTTCACACCAGAGCTGCCCTCTCTCTTCCCCTGTACTCCATCCAGCTCACCCACAATGACTGCACCAAGACCCTCCTGCTGGAGACCTACAAACACAGACCCTCAGACCCTCCCCAGCTTCTCATCCTCTTTAAAATTCTAAACTTTTAGATAATACCCACAAAAAAGAAAAACAACAAAACCAACACAAATTTAACTTCAGTTATGGGTCAGGCTGACCAATAGCTGTATTCACCCCACACGCCTGCCGTTGACAGATATCAACCATCCATCCATCTCAAGTACGCAAGGGAAGAGCTGTCTTTGTACAGGACCTAGTGCTATGGCTGTAACCCCTAAATAGGGCTCACAAGGGCTGCAGAGCACAGACAGGACCTCTCTGCATTAAGAGACTGTTAGTTAAGCTGGGAAGTTGAAGAAAGAAAGCAGAAAATTAAATATTTCTAGCTCTGCAGCTAGAACCGACTCCTCACGCATGTATACTTTTTGATGGTCCAAATTACATGTTCACACACTTTCCTTTTTTTTCCTTCAGAGAAATGTTTCTTTATGGAGCTCTCAGTACTGATGCACACAGAGGAAGATACGGCTTAGAAAATCTCACATGCACGAATGCCGCGACTTCTCCACTTGGCAAAGTTATTGGCGACTCCAAATGTGCCTCTTCTAATAGGAACACCAGGCAGCGAATCCAACAGTGCCTATACACCCTGTTAATAACAGTACATCCTACGAGACCTCCTTCAAGCTTTTCTGCATTATCCTTTGGGTGTGCCTGGGGGACAAAGGCAGATGTCCGGAGTCCCACGGAGGTGGGGAATTCAGCGCTGCTGCTCCTGAGGCGCTCTCATCCCTCTGCAGTGCCGGCTCCGGTCTGGCCACCACCTGCACCCGAGGGCTGGGAACCGCAGAGCAGAAGAGAGGCAGCTCCGATGAGATTCCCAAACTCAAAAAAGCCCTGCTAAGCGGCACACTCCCACTCTCCCTATGTGCATCTTAGCACTGCAACCTCTTCACATCTCACGAGCTAGCGTGGAACAGATGCGTCCCCCCGTCAGGAGGCAGCGACACCCCTCCCTCCTCACATGACTCATATGATGTCAGAGCTGTCCTTGTCACCGACCCCAATTCGGGCTCACACGTCAAGGACACGCTCGCTCGGTGGATCCTCTCGGCACGACGGATCTTCCATCCCCTCTCCCTTGGGCTGCCCACATCCCAGCTAAGGACTGAACAAGGAGGACTTTTTGCTAGTTCAGCAAACTCAGCTCCTCTGGCGGCTCCAGCAGCACCAAAATGCCAGGAGAGGCTGCAAGGTTTCCAACCTTTGGCAGCAAAGTCAGCATCGCAGGGCACGGATCCCCCCTGCCCCCCATAATGTCCAATACAGAGATGCAAATGATTTTTATGGAACAGCCATGTACTTTCATGTGATCTAATATTAGCTGCGCTGTATATAATTATTTTATGTAGTACTCTGCGTTCTGGTTGCACTCCCATCGATATGTCTAGTAGATATTTGTAGTTCCCTAGTAATTTAATAGCTAGTTTGTGCCCTAAAGCATAAAAACATTTCTACCCTATCTAAAGTAACCGTGGGTGGTGTTATCCATATAAAATCTTTGAGTCCTAATGAGCTTTTGTTCTCAAGTTATAACCCAAAAATACATCACCCGGCTGTTCCGTTCTCTACTGAAGATCCTCACTATGATGTGAAAGGAAAAGAAATTAAAACCTTAGATAAATGTGTTTGATCTACCACAAAGTGGGAAAAGACACCCCTCTGTATTGTATATTGTTGGGATTTTTTAACGAGCCCAGCTTCTGTTCATTGCTAAGTGTTTCAAGGCTGAAGATAAGCTGCCTTTTTGCAGACCTGGAGCCAGCTGTGGCTCGAGCTGCCCGGGCAGGAGATGCTGCTGACCCTGTAGTGAAGCCACCATGGCTGCTGGAGCCAGGGCACGATTCTGCAATGTGGCACGGCACTTGGGGCTCCTACGGGGAAAAGGCAGCAGGCCCCCGACCCCCTGCAGGGTTGGTGGTAGGAAACCTCCCACCTCCTGACCTGGGGAAGATGAGGCTGCCGAGAGCCGATGGAGAAAGCCCCGCAGCGAGGCTTTGTGCCGCCTTGCAACCGCGAGTGCCAGGGACGGCGGTGACGCCAGCGCCTTCCTTCGCCTCTTCCTTCACTCGCTGTCACTGGCGGCCGTGGAGCCAGGCCAGAGCCCGGCGCTCACCGGGAGCCAGGCTCGAGCCTGCCTTGGCGTGCCCACCTCTGCTCTTTAGGAGAGGGTACAGGCTGTACAATACATCATCTGTTATGCAATTCGGCCTGCGCCCGGATCCGGTTCGCTTCCAGGCGGCAGGAATACATCCCCCCGGCTCTCCCCCAGCCCCATTCAGCCCGGCCACGCGCTGTTTGCTACCCGGGCACAGCGCGGTGAGGAGCTCTGCAGCTCGCAGCGAGCCGCCCGCGGGCAGCAGGCCGGGGGGCGGCGTGCCAGGGAGCCAGCTCGCGAGGGAGGCCTTGCTGGGCCCGCTTCAGCCCTGCCGCCGCTCTCCTGGAAGGAATCGCGCTCGGCCGCCCTCAGCATCGGGTCCCAGCGCGCCGAGTCCTTCTCCCTATCGCTCTCAATTATACCGAGTTAAAAAATGAGTGTCCGGAAACATCGGTGGGAGAAATATCGCAGCGTTTGTCATCCAAGAAAGAACCAAAATGTGCGTTACCAGCTAGGTATCAAAGAAAGCCTGAGATAAAATCCCTGGATTAACATCTCCACACAACCAAAGGAAGAAAAACAAACAAACCGGTTTTGACCTCAGAGGCTGACACCCATCTCCAAACACAGAAGGGAAAGTGCCTCCAAGGGTAAAACCCGGCTGTTTTATTAAAAGTGAACAGCAAGCCAAGGACATTCAGCTAGGAAGCAAATAATTCCCCATCCATCGAAGCAACAGGTAGAAATGCCAGCAAATCCTGTCTGCTCTGTTCAAAAGAGATTTCCTAGTATCTACGCTTGGAGACAACGAAACCTAGATAGAGTATTAGCTGTCATTAAAAAGTAAACGAAGGCAGTTGGAATTAATTCTTCCACTCACAGTTCAGAAGGATTTTGGCATTCAGCACTATCAGTAAATCCCAGAAGTAGCAATCAGCAGGTAATCTGTTCAGTGTAACCAGATAGTCCCATCACATACACGGATTTAACAAGTGCAGCACCCCCAGAGAGATACCAATTACAAGATAATCAACTTCCTCCTCCCTTTACTCTGGGGAAAACTTTAATAAGACTGCAGTCCAGCCCTTGCCACACCTTACAGAGTGCCTTCTCTTACTGCCTGGAGTAAACAGAAAGACATGAGAATTAGCCGTCGATGAGAAAACAAGGATGCTGGTCTGCAAAATAAACAAAATTAAAAGCACAAATATTTGACTTTATAAAATCTGGTCATTCCACTATTTTTGTAGGAAAAAGAAACAAGATACAGTGCCATAGATAACAGCCAAGTGATTATCACACTGCTTTGAGTAGCTCAAGGAGTAGGGCAGAAGATTTGTGGGCTTAAAGAAACAACTGATTTCAACCAACATCTCCATTATCTCAGGTGAAAGCTGTTGGCAACTTGAAATATGCCCATTCTCTCTCTCTCAAAAAAAAAATAAAAAAATATCCTGGACCACAGAAACATACAGAAAAAAAGTCATCAGAATTGTTGAGAGATTCCTATCTCAACAAGCTGTATTTTTCTGTCATGGGAATATTTTGTTGCATGCACTCCCTGGAAGTGTAAGTCCTTCCAGCACATGCTGCGCTGCGATGCAGCAGAAGGGCAGAGGCTGACGGGCTGTTCGGGCAGGCACTTTGTGGATCAGATACAGACATTCGGAGCAGTTTGGAGCAGGGCAGAGACCCTGCCCTGTCACACAGCCCTTCAGCACGTTTAAAAGCATTCCACGCTATAAAAATAAATAAATAAGTAAAACAAAAATAAAAAGATATAAGATACCCAGGAGTCAGAAGAAAAGTTCAGTATTAGCATTCAGGTCTGTAACACCACTGCATGATTGCTGTACAATGGTGCCTGCAATGCCCCTCCCTGACAGCGCTGGGGCTCCATGTGTAGAGTCACTTCCTTTCCTTTCCTTTCCCTTCCCTCCCACCTCTCTGCCTCTTGCCGATGGGCTGCTGAGTACGTGCCAGGGTCTCTGTCAGCCCAAGAACCTCGCGCCTCCAGCATCCCCTCCATTAACAAGGAGAGGGACCAAAAAGTACATATCCCTCATCTCCCACGTCTCCTCCCCCTCTCAATTATCTCCCTTTGTTTTTTAGCCAGAAAAGTTAAAGAAAGCAGAGCAGAAGAGATGCTGAATGACAGCCACACAGGCACAGTCCTAGAGCGATAAAGGGGTTAGACAAGTTGCGTTCATCCCTCGCATCCTACAGCTTCACTCTCTGCTGCTCTTGGTCCTTTCTAATTTCCTGCTCTCTCTCACTCCCCCTTTTCCCTTCCTGCCTATTTCTTTCTTCCTTGGCTTTGCAGCTTCAGCCTCCCTCACATTTGGGGCGTGTTTCTTTTCTTCTTTTCCAAATGCCTCTTCTCCTTTCTCAGATCTCTTCCAAATAGCCATCCTCTACAGACCTTAACATCGACTCTCCTCATTCTTATTACACCGAGCTGATCTCCTTTGCTGTGTGTTGCTCATGCTGCATCTCTCTATTTTATAGAGCATTTACGACACCGTGCACATAATATATAACCGAGCATTTCAGCATGGAAGCAATTGCCTCTAACACTGAAGTAAATCTGCAATTGACAGTTCTAAAATGCTTATAACTGCAGGACTGTCTTTCATAGACTCACAGATTTTAAGGCCAGATGGGACCATTAGATCATCTAGTCTGAGCTCATCTGAAAACCTGCTCTGGTTCTTCCCTAATAATGGGTGTCCATGCGATGCCATCAGGAGCTACCAGCACAGCATCCCAGGATCCGTATTTCAGTTGTCACTATGCGCAGTGCAGCCAGCGTATCAGCTGCATGAAGCATCCTTCCCACCTCCGAGGCACCCAGCAACTCTCACCTTCCTCAGGCAGCCCTACTGCACGAAGGAAGCAGGCAGGTAAGAGGGGAGCCAAAAGGGAAGGGAAGCTGGCTGCTTCAGAAAAAAGTCCCCAGAGCAGTTCTCAGAAAATCACATATTCCCTTTATGTCATTCCTATCGCAACACAGCCTAAATTTAAGTCACAAACAAAAACCAAAAACTCAAACAGCTCCTGCACAAAGAAACTAAATGAAATACAACAAAAATAAAAATGCACGTGCAATATAGCCTGTGCTCACACACACTAATCCCCTCTGGTTTCTTGCCATATTTCATATTACTGTTTTTAAAAATCCCATTTTTATTTTTCACCTTTTTAATACTTATTAGTGCTATGTTTTGCTATTATCATACAACTCTGAAAACCTAAATAATTTGTTTACATGAAGCTCTCGAGTTATATTTAAAAAGCTGGCAGAAATTCTGGCATTTGGATAGCTCGGGTATATAAATAGGATTTTGTCTCAATAAATCCTTGTGCCTTGCACATACAAAATAAAACACACAGGAAAAGTCAAAGATCAGCCAAAAAAACCAGAATTTACATTCAATTAGAGAATGTAGTAAGTTATCTAATTTGGGCTGCACATAATGGGAACTTACTAGTAATTTATTTGCCTGTCCCCCTAATTTCAGTATCTCCCAAGAAGACTGCAGCAATTTTCTTGTTTGCTTCCAATCCACAGGTTTTTTGTGTAGGTGTGTTTTAATGCCTTTTTCCCATTTCTGGTGTGCATATCTGCATGAGAATATGTACAATTATCATCTTTAAAAGGCTAACTTAAGCATCTCAGTTTTAAATGCTGTTCTCAAAGGGATAGCTAATTTATACTTCATTCCTTGACTGTTAACTGGATCAGGAAAATAGAAGTAAAACCAAATTATTTTTGCCAACTGATTGCTTTCAAAAAAATCTTACACTAGCCAATATGCAAATTTCTTAATGAAAACCATCCTGGGAATTTATTAAACCCTTCATACTGAAGAAAATTACTTTCATTTACATCGAAAAGTGAAATACTCTATCCTGACCTATATATGTGCTTGCCAAGATTCTATCTCCACTATACTCAGAGTCTTTACCATGCTATCACCATGAAGAAGAGCAATTTCTCTCTCTCTTCCCCCCCTCCCTTTTTTTTTTTTTAATAAAAAGGCAAATAATAGGCACTGCCAATAGCCATTGTTGACCCAAGTCAAAAGTGTTTGAAATTAATTTATCCGCTTTGGATGGTGTATAAATTTCTCATTACGAGTGTCAGTGATGGACAAGAAACCATTCCAAAAAATGTATTGGGTATCATGCCAAACTCTGTAATCAAGGTCTCTTGCAGAGACTCTGGAGTATACAAAGGGTTTCACACAGTCAGGAGCGTTAGCTATGCATGCTTTCCCGTTGCCCGGGCTCAGCCAAATACTCTGTGAGAACAACACGTATATACACTTTGTTTTATTATGCCTCGCAGATGCTTTTTTGTTTTATATTTCAAGCTTTGTCAGGTCCAATGTTTGTTCCTTCTTCATCCTTCAGCCCTCCCTCTTCCCCCTGCCCTCCCCCAGATTTCGGAACAGCTTCCTAGACAGACCTGGTATCGATTACATAAACTGACTTTCTTGGAAAGTAAAGCATGTGTGTGTGTGGGGGGGTGGAATTGGGATTTCTTCTACTTGCAACCGAAAATGGCAGCCGTTGAACAGATCTGGTCAATGACAGTAAGAGAATAAGCCCAGCAGAAAGTGGTAATATATTGTGTTACACTTACGCCAACTTGCCAAGTCAAGTTCTTTTTCTCAAGCGCATGTACAGTTTGTTCTTGCTATCCTCAGTTAACTCTGCTCTCTGAATAGAGGAGATGGGAACCGCTCAAAGGCCACAATAGCATGTTCTACTTAAGGTTTCCTCTCCACACTAACCATTGTGGATAGCACCCTTTGTAACTACAGTCAAGCACTCTTGAATAAGAATGCTCTCATTAAGGATATGAAGCGACGTTTTCTTTACCTTGCAAGAATTCTGTAAAATCACATTTTCCTCATTACAGGCAAAGTACCTGCTGCTAAAAAGCAGCACAAAGTTGGCTCAATTTCCTCGAGCAAATTTGAAGCTTCCTTCAAAACTAGCAGCAAAAGAGCATCAAAATGACAATATTGTACAAGAAATGCATCAAGAATGACTGATTAATCTAAGTTTCTATGGGAACGTGAGAAATGACATATTGGATCAGATGAGTGGCCTGTTTAGTCCAAGATATGCTGTCAGCTAACATCATATACTGCAGCACGTGAAGGTTTAATGCCCCTTATCAAACAACTGTCACCAAACACCTAGAAAATAGGTAAGGCAGCTTATCTTGAGAGCAGATCAGTTAATGCTCTGAGGCAGGTAGGCTGAGATACTTTTTGTATCTGGTGTATGAGAAAAAAATAAATAATAAAGCAATGTTGCTAAAGCAATTTCCATTTTATTATTTTTTAATCGCTCAACCTTGGTAACACTCCTTTCTCAAGCTGAGTTTTCCATGCAGGGGAATCTGCCAAAGGGTGGGTGGTTTAATGTCAAAAATTGATCCAAATTTTATATATTTTTTGGAAATAAGAAAACACATTCTTGAATATTATGCATTAGAACCATTAGGATGAAGACTGATCTAGCAGGTATTTTCTTCTTTACAAAATACTGCTTAAAAAGCAGACAAAAATTACTACTAAGACGAGGTTGGATCTTTGACTCAATTAGCTGGTCAAAGAGGACAGTAATGAAGTCTGTCAGGGCAGTATAGTTATCACATAGTAGCTTTCGAATATAATCAAAACTAAAACTAGTAACAAGATACAGGAAACAAAATATTATGGGATGCTAAGGTAAAATAACACAGTAAGGCAAAATGATAAGAATAATGATATTGTTCACAGAGAAAAGGTGGATGAGTCCCTTTCTAGTGTCATTCATTCTAATTTCATAAGAAAAACACATGACAATTTCAATGTTTTCCTAGTGGATTTTGACTTTTTCCTTACATGATTCTTCACTCCAAAGGAATTCATTCCTAAAAACTGCCCACTACAGAAGTCCATCACCATGTGTTTGTGTGCCGGCAAGTGGGGCCATTACGTGTTGTCATTTTAATCACCAGTTCTGCATGTTTACCTTTAGGTTCAGTCTAAGTAATTTTTTGTTTGTTTATAAAAATGACAAATTAACTATAACATCTCAAAATGCAGGGAAAAAAATGAACAGGGAGAATCTCTTCCTTTATGAAACTGCAGAATATTTTTACTACAAAAATGTCTGTGGTCAATTCCTTCTGCTACATATGTCTCTGACAGTTCTTTTTCGTCTATAGAAGTGAAAAACAACCTAGGAAATTCTATCAAAAATGCTTTTAAAGGATGTATTGAAACTCCACAGATTAAGACATGTAAAACAGACTGGAAATTATTTTCAGCAGCAACCTTAACCTCTGCAGAGACAATCTTTTAATTACATCACCATATACCATAAGAAGAACATATTAAACAGCACTAAGCATTAGGAATAACACAGAATAATGATAATGAAGTGGCTGGCACAGTTTGCCCATCCACATTTGCAATTAAATTAACTTTCTAGTTAATCTAATTGTTTCTGGCATGACAATATGGAGCAGTCAGTTAAGACACAATTTCTTTAATCACGCTCTGTTTTCCTGTGTCAAACAAGAAATTGATAGAATTAAAGGCTGGATTCTGTGCAACACAGCATTTCATGTTGGCACGAGCATGGCAGAGCTTGCTGTGGTTCTCCCTGACATCTAAAAGCTTTGACCACCATCATTTGAGCCTCTCTGCTGTCCACCCAGAAACTGAGGGACTTGCTGGGGTGCCCTTGCTGAGTGAGGTTGCCCATTGGCATTATGGAAGCTGGAGAAGGTGCTGGGGAGGAGAACAAAAAGCCAGGAATTTATAAACCAACACTATTACCTATCAAAGCTTGCATTTTCAGGACACTCTGAAGCTGGCACCTGGCCATTTCCATCCTCTACTGGCCATATCCCACAGGAGAACGGCAGCACTGAACTATGCCCCAGGTCCGGCTCAACTTAGTCTGTTGGTGCCTTTAAGAGTTCAGATTTGAGCAGTTTTACTAGGAGTAAAATATTTACGCATATTTGTTGAGAAGGAGCTTGAAGTTTGACTTTATGGTTGTGCTAAGCCATGGTTAAAAAAAAGTCATCTGACAAAATGTCTTGAATTAAATTGAATGTTTTCTTCAAAAATATTTTTGTTTAAATTATTATTTTAAAGTAAAATCCACTTGGTCTTTTTCACACTTGTTCAAAGCCAAAGGGGAAGAAAGAATGTGAAAATTTTACTGAACCAATATATTTAAAAAAATAGAAAGTAAAAAAATCTAAAGGTCTTTTTGCTCCTAACACCCGTGAATGATTTAAAGAAAAACAAAAATCTCCGTTTTCCACTGAAACAACTTAATGCTCTCCATCCAAATCTCACTATCAGTCCTTTGGCACAAAGATGGAGGGACAAACAGAAAATAGAAGGCCACTTGAGGAGTTCAGACATGTTAACGTAGGAATTCACCTTGAACGCTCCATGACTGCCCACCTCTCCCTGCAACATGAACACACGACTTAGGAGCCCTCACCCATACAGCAGTAAGGAGCCATCACAGGGGGGTTGACCAAAACTTACTGAAATCTTGTCTAAGAACTGTTTCTCATTTGTGCTAAGTACAAATAAACATTAGGCTCGTCTATGGAGCAAAATAACCAAAACAATGGGAGAACATCCAAAGCATAAACATATGGGAAGTCTGGAATGAAAATAAACCCTGGAGCCTGGATGGTTAGGACCTTGATTGGTAGCAGAATGCTTGTTTTGGATGTTTGCGGGAGAATCGCAAATCAAAACCCAAAAGGAAGCATCAAAAAGAGCCACAAAAGCATCAACAACATGACTTCGAGATAAACCTTAAGAAAGCTATTGGGACAAGTGCTGACTGAAAGAGATTGTGAGTTGTAAGCAAGGGAATTATCTCATTTGATTCTACCTGGAGATACAGAAATCGTGACTTTGTAAATAAACAGGATTGCATCAAAGATAAGTGACTCAATCATCAATTGCTCTTCTTAACAGTCAAACTCTGGGCTTCCAGCAGCAGGGCTAAAGGGAGAAACCCCCACGTTCTGGTTTCCAAGAACAAAACCTGTGATCTGGTATCTCTCCTGTATCACGGCAGAACAAAAGGGAGTGCACAGTTCAAACATGTAAAGCACAGGAGGAGTTAAAATAGCACCTGAAAACTCACTGGTAAAGATGAACCCATATTAGAAAGTCAATGGCAAAGTGCCCAAAGAGCCTAGGAGATGCAGCTGCAACAGTTGTGGTTTGAAATAACATTGGAAAGGGCTGCAAAAGCTTTGACCAACCTGGAACTTGCTATCTGATAAGCTGCAGAAAGGGCTCAGGGAACTGAAAAATGTCCTGGAGAATGGAAATGAACCAGTATCAACAACTCTGGCAGTGTGAAAGGAAGGGAGAGAAAAAAAACTCAATTTGAGTTGGGTGGGAACAAAACCTTTCCCTGATACACTCAAATATCAGTGAGGACCTCAAGGGCAAATTGGCTATGAACCAGCATGCAGACATTCAGGTAGACTCGGAAATAAAGATCAGCAAAAGACAAACAGATCCTGTATTGACTGCAGAATTTATGGTGGATCCTGAACTTCTTTCACAGCTGCATATCACAAAAGGAAACAGCTGCTGCAAACAGAAGACAACATCAGCAATTTGCCAAGATGTCTAAACCACAGTTCTGTATCTCAAATTCAGCTGAGCAATTCTAATATGGTTTGTGCCATCATTACACTTTGTGGAAGAGTGAGGACCAACCCAAGTCTATAAAGCAAGAGAAATTGACGACAATGTCAAAGATGAAGGAATGCTGTTGAGGTCATTTTTAATCCTGAAGGGGAAAAAAAAATGCTTTTAAAGGAGAATGGTTATAAATACAGGACTAGTGAGAAAAGAACACTGCACTGCAAGTTCCAAATCAGGCCCCACAGCATGGCAGGCAGGAGGTGAATGCCCGCTGAACCAACCCAGGAGACACCAGCTTGTAGTTCCTGTATGAGGCTTAACAGTTACATAAAATATATATAAATATATATAATGAGAGAAGGGTACTTAAGTGTGTATTAAGAAATGATGTGAAATGCACAAGAACTGGACTGAGACCTTAGTTATGATAGCAGAAATAGAAGAAAGGCGGGGGAATAGGTGATTCACCATACAGATCTTTTTTGCAGTGCCTAAGTCCCACCTTTAGGGGCAGGAAAAAAAAAAAAAAAAAGGGAAATTACAGGCTGTGGCAGCTTTCCAGCAAATGAAAGATGAGGAGAGTTTGAAATTTGCTTTGAGATCCTAGACCTCCGGGGAACTTCAGCTGCTGAAGTTCTTCTGGATCTGGAACAAGATTAAATCTCTATCCATTTGCTGAAGGCTTCTGACAATAGTCAGAAGTAGATGGGGCAAAGGGGACTGCAGTGGCAAATTGCAGAACCAGTAAATTAATATTAACTACAGGAAAATTGAAGAGAGGGGAGCATGTGAACTCTCAGAAAACATATTGACTTTTAATCTGGCACCCTACCAAGCATTCAAAGAGAAAAAAGAAAATGGTTTTGTTTCACTGGAAATTATTCTCATTCTGATAAATACTAAATAAAATAAATAAAGCTGTACTTTCCTGCTTTAACACGAGTGATTTTCTGGGGAAACTGGCTACCCAAACAGTATCCTTCTTTTCAGCAGTGAAGTGGTAAAGAAGCCTTACGAGCCATGGAAGAAACGCATGAGAAGGATACAAGGGATCCTTCAGCCACAGCTCTGACTTTGTCCGGTTAAGAATAAAAAAAGGGCGACAGCATCAGATTGTAGAAAACAACATGAAGTCATTTAGCACGTGCTTGTCTATTACCGTAAAAAGTGTTCTAGATGCTGGTGAAAGCTCAGTCTGGTTTACTACCCTGAATCTTAAAAGTAGCTATTGGCAAGTGGAAGTGGGTCCAGAGGGACAGCGGAAAAAAAACACATGCTTTCACAGTAGGACAAGGACTGTGGCAATTTAAAACGATGGCTTTTGGCTAGTGCAATACATCGACTACATTTAAAAGTCTAACGAAGAGGGTATTACATGGCATGCCTCTCTCAGCCTGTTTGTTATACCTAGATGATACCCGGGTGCATGCTAAAGTGTTGGAACAAGAACTGATACGTTTACAAATGGCCTGTAATTAGCTTAAAGCTGCTAGTCTGAAACTGTCTCAAAAGAAATGCTAGGAGTTCGTTTCAAAAAGAGGTAATTCACCTTGGGTAAGCAGCATACGCGCCAGTTTTGGGAGGACGCTGTTCCTCTTGCAGGACTGCTGGTGTATTTTTCAGCATTGCAAAGCTGCTGAGTTGATTAGGGAAAGCATCCCAGTAATCAGCCAGCACAAAGTCAAGGTTTCCAGACTTGAAAAGGGCTCCCGTCTTGGCTACCCACACTGAGGCTACTGCATCCTGTCCACTCGTAATTAAAACCTGGGGGCAGGTACAACTAGCTGCAAGCACAGATTGAAAAGAAAGTAGATTACTGAAAAAGTACAAATTGCCTGAAGGATATTATTGGCCCCTAAACCAATCTTCTGTCAGAGCTTCTTCCCCAGTCTGTGACTGCAAGGAAGTTTATGATGAGCATAGGAGCAGCTTTTGCAAAATGGCTCATATTTTGGGAACCCTGACGTGACCAGAAAGGCAACACTACAGTTTCATAACCACCCAGGGCTATGCCTCCTGGTGCCTGGCCCAGGGGAACATTACAAGGCTAATCATCTCTCGGGAAACACCATCATCTCCCCTTTTCCCATGAGCTGCAGAAGAACAAATGCTCCTGCTTCACACATTGAAAAAGCATTTGTCAGCTTCCCAGGAAGAGGATCTCAGTACTTATGGCATAATACACGACATAAAACTAATTTGGTAAACGTAGCCCTAGGGATAGAAATTCCTTGAAATACCACTCTGAGTTGGCAGATGAACTACAGTGCAGGCAACAAGAAAATCAAGTAGGAGAAATGGACAGGACAAAAATCTGTGTATCTGGAGTGCTTTTGTCTGCACTGGTGGCCATAATCAGATGCTGGGGATGAAGAAGAACAGAGCAATCTTATTTATGTTATTTCCCACTCATACTCTCTCCGCTTCCAACTATTTTCAGCTCTGAGATTTCCTGACCCATATATAGTGTACATGCAGTTAGTAATTCTCAATGATTTTTGTCTTTCATGAACTTAAAATGTGTAAATGTGTCACATCCACAATGCCATTTGGCAGTGAGCTCTGCTGGTCTACCACCCACTTCGTGAAGCCATTCAACACTTTGGAATATCCTTGCCCTCCTTTGAAGTTTTTCCTGTCCTACAAAAGCATTCAGCAATGAAAGGTCCAAAACATGAGTGCATTCAAGGTGAACCTTGATATTCTTTGTGTTGTCCTCAATTCTTTCCCTGGTAACTATTAACATTTCTTTAATCATTGTGGAGCACTGAAGATTTCACAGAGCTGTCATGTTCTCAGCACCTCGCTCCTTCATTGTAACAGTCGGCTCAGATCCTACATCTTGTCATTATATTTGGGGAGGGTAGAGGTTCTGGGTTATTTGTTTGGTGTTTTTTTTTTTTTGCAAGCTTTTTTACATAACTTGTGCTGATGTCAAAGGTGATGGGTACCGTGCAGCTGTATCACAATGTGCTAACAGAGAAAGCTAACAAACAATAATTGCAGCTGATTATCTGCCTCCTTGTCATCTTCCTCAACATAACTTTTTTCATCAAATTTATCTCAGTTCTCCTACCACTCCCCCAAGCTTTTTGTTCATTTTTGAGCCCTCTCTATATTAATTGTTTCTTATTTGCTGCCTTCCAGCTCCCTGGTTCAATCTCCAGCCACAGTTTTTGCCCAGTCCTACTCCACTTCTAGTTTCCTCACACATTTTCCCTCCAATTTTCTGCAAGCTTCTGTCCACCAAGCAACTGCATCAGGTGGTTTCTCTTTCAGCAGCGTGCTGAAGGAAAAGCTGAAACCCTCTCTCCACTCTCAGTTCTAGCAATTGGTACCAACCTACTTCAGACCAGCTGTGATCAGCGTGGGTCTGCGTGACTTTGCTTCTGCTCCTTTGATCTTGGGAGTCTCTCAGAGAGACCACAGGAGACAACTACTCAAGAGCTTACAAAGAAGGACAGATGTTCATGAGGACAAAAATAAGGCTTGACACAAGGGAGCTCCTTTCTACCGCTCTTCAGGGAAAAAAATAATTACTGGCCCAAACTCAACCCCAAGCTAAGCATGCATTGGTAACACAGACCTATTCAGAGAAAGTTGTGTTTTTCTATGCAAAAACACATTTGCTGTTCTCAGGCTTAAAACAACCTCTCTTTCTGTTCTGTGATACTTGGGGCATATTTGGCAGCTTCAACGCTCTTTAGGTTGGTGGTTATTTATGGAGGAGAAAATAACAGCTATATGTTATAGATAGCAAAACCGAACCACAGCCTGGAAGAGGGGCTTGACCAGTACCACTGCAGGCACTGAAAACAGAATTGAGAGCAGAATAGATATTTTCCATACGTTAGACAAAAGGCACCATATATCCCAAAGCAGTGTTACTGCCTACACGTATGCAACACTGAACAATTAGTGATACAGAATACTCAGAGCACCTGGCACTGTGTGCTAGTCTTGAAATACAGAATGAGCAAATTGATATACTGACTTTAAAATATAATGAGAAAATAGTATGGATCAGGGGAAGTGAACTCCAGTTGACTGAGCTGATATATACTAGAAAGCAGCAATGTGATAACTCTTTCACAAGGCCCACTGAAAAGAGTATATAGTGTAATAAATTAATGCTTAGCTTTCTGACAACAGGAAAAAAAATAGCATTAGGAAAAAGAAAGCATCCTCCCCAAATCCAACTACTTGTGCTTTCTCCCTTAAGTGTGATCATGCTCCTCTTGATAAACTCTGACCATAAGTAGCACTGCACGCAGCAAACAAGAAAGCTTTTCAAAATCCAGACCCCGCCTGAATGTTGTGCTTCAGTGAGAGGTGTAAAAACACCCAAGGACATAATTTAACTAATGTAAGCACTTCAGGACTCCTAGTGAAACTGCTTGGAGTGGTGTATTCAGTTGTTTAAGGCTTTTTTTTTTTTTTTTGTCACAGGCAAGATATATGTTTACATGGCAGACTTAATTGCTGTTTTCAGAGGACTAATGCTGTGTAAAATCATAGTCATCAATACAGCCATTTATTTTGACTATAATTAACAAATCAAGTCACAGCACGTTTTACTTATTTGCCAATCTGTTGAATATTCACACTGGCCCCAAGTCGCCTATTCATTTAGCAGTAAACATGTAGCCTAGCAACTGACTGTCAATATCAACAGTGGTTGATGAAGTTGTTAATCTCTGGAAGACTGACAGGTTAAGCCAAATTCTCCTATGCAAAACTCTCATTGTCTAAGGCTTGCATTAGCCCACAAGGATATCTATGTTCAAAAGATACCACATCTCCTTCTACTATTAAAATTAAATGAAGTGTGCTGGCGGCAGGAAAAGGCTATATGCTCTGCCTGCCATGCATGTTTTGCATGCGCCACAGCATCCAGCATTGTGTTTGCAGGATGTATTGACCATTGCTAATTTCCAGAGACAATTGAAGACACTTTTGCATCTGTTCATCATCCTGGAATAAACTATCATATAAGTGCACACTGTGCACCAGAATATTGATGAGGTCAGGAGAAACAAAAATATCTCCTTTGCTATGCAAATCTGTGCTGGAACTACAAAAGGGAAAGCACGTAGGTATGGATAAAGAGCTTTAATCTGGGGCATTGAGAATCAAAATCAGAGTGAAGGAATTTAAAAGAAGTACGAGCAGATTGATTAGGATAACAAGACAAGAATATGATTTAGCCTGCAGTAAAACTCAACACACTGGGATTGAACTCAACAATTTTCTAATCATTTAGTTGTACAGCTCAGAAGTTCCACCAACACAGTACGTGAAAGACACAGACAGGCAGACTAATTATCTGTAAATATACAGCGAGGAGTTTCAGAACAGCAGGAAAACCTATTGCTTTGTGCTGCCTGTGACAGGCCCAAGCTGGATCACGCTGCCTGAGGAAAGTACTTTCCATCTCACTCTGATATTGACAGCCATGCCAATCGCAGACGAAACTCTTGACTGTAAAGTCCTACAACAGCAGCAGTGCAAGAATTATTTCATCCCTCCCCGAGCATTTATAGAAGAGAGATGGTTATCATTAGCAGAGAAACTGGGGAACTGTAGTGAGTAGGATGAAGAAGACCACCTACAGGACTTCTTGCTCCAAGACAAGCAAGTGTCGCTCCTGTTCTTACAGCCCTCCAGTCACAGAGGTGACAGTCTGTTACAGGACTTCACAAATTACTAGAAAACTGCTTTTTCTCCCATAGTGTCTCATTCTTCCTAACAATTTAATCCCATTTCCTCTTACATGAAACAAAACTTATTTCTTCCTCTCTGTACCAGCCTTTCACATATCGAAGATTACCGCCAGGACCCCAGCTGGAGTCTTCCCTGCACCACACCAGAGCACACCCACCCCCAACCTCTCTGTGACAGCTCTAACTTCTTGATGAGACACGGTGACCGTGTCTGTCACTCTTGTCTGGATTCTCTCCATGTGGTCACCGTCTTTCTAGAAGCACAAAGGTACCCCAAAACCAGACATCATTTCAGGCAGAACAGTTACTTCGCTAATCTTTCAGATTATATTGCCATTTGTACATTCCACAGCAATGTTGGCTATTTCTGCAACAGCATGACGCTGCTTCAGGTTCAGTTTGCAGTCCACAATAATCCCCAGAGATTCTTCTGAAGAACTGCTGCCTAAACAGCTGATCCCCATCTTGTGTTTCTGCAGCTTATTATTTCTTCTGAACTGCCATCTTTCCAAGCTTACTTTACAGACTTTCATCCTGTTCTTCCAGACACTTTTCCTCACTTCTCAAAGCTATTCTGAACTTGGAAAGCTTTGCAGTCCCTTTCACTTTCAGTCTTCTGTAAATTTACCACGTGTAATATTTATTGCATCACTCAGGTCATGGTCCGATGAGAGCCAAGCACAGCTCCACAGAACACCATTCAATACATCCTTCTGTTTTGATACTCCTTCATACAACTAAAAATTATTCTCCAAACCTGTTTTTCCAGCCAGTTTTGTCCCTACCTAACAGCATTTTCATCTATCCCAGGTGTCCCTTGACACAGAGAAAGTCATGCAAGCCAATTTCAAAAGACCTCACTACACTCAGGAGACATGATGTTGATTGTTTCTTCTCTTTCCATGATGTCTGTTACCCTGCTGCACAAGGAAAATCAAGTGGTTTGACAATTCATTCTTGACAAATCCGTGCTGGCAGCTATTCATTTTCTTGTTATCCTTCAGCTGCTTTCAAATGTTTGGTTTGATTTTTTTTTTTTTTGTTCCAGAATGTTTCTGTGGACTGAAGTTAACACTGATTGGTCTGTATTTCACTGGCTCCTCTTTTTCCCCACTTTTTCAAAATGAAAGACACTGTGTTTGCTCTTTTCCAGCCTCTGGTACCTCATCTATCTCACATGAACTCTCTAAGATAACACTAATGGCTCTGAGACTGCTTTAGGCAAACCTTTAAATATCCTAGAATGAAGTCACAGAATGAAGTCCATCACAACCAGTCAATTTGAAAACATCTAATTCATCTGTAACTCCCTAACCTGTTCTTTTCTATTTTTGGCTAAGATTTTATGCCTTTTTGGCTGGTTTTAACAGTACTAGTAATGCAAAAACAATCAACCTTTTTAGTGAAGGCTCAATTAAAAAGAAAAAAAAAGACTTCAGTCTTCCATTAGTAGCTTGCTTTCTCCTCTAAACAAAGCAGCAATTCCTATCTTGACTGTCCTTTTATGAATGGATGTATCCTGAGGATGATTCCCCCTCCAAAGACTCTTACTAGTTGGATCTGCGCAAGTCGATGGGGCCGGATGGGATCCACCCGAGGGTACTGAGAGAACTGGCGGAGGAGCTGGCCGAGCCGCTTTCCATCATTTATCGGCAGTCCTGGCTATCGGGGGAGGTCCCAGTTGACTGGCGGCTAGCCAATGTGACGCCTATCTATAAGAAGGGCCGCAGGGCAGACCCGGGGAACTATAGGCCTGTCAGTTTGACCTCAGTGCCGGGGAAGCTCATGGAGCAGATTATCTTGAGGGTCATCACGCGGCACTTGCAGGGCAAGCAGGCGATCAGGCCCAGTCAGCATGGGTTTATGAAAGGCAGGTCCTGCTTGACGAACCTGATCTCCTTCTATGACCAAGTGACGCGCTTGGTGGATGAGGGAAAGGCTGTGGACGTGGTCTACCTTGACCTCAGTAAGGCTTTTGACACCGTTCCCCACAACATTCTCCTCAAGAAACTGGCTGCTCGGGGCTTGGACTGGCGTACGCTTCGCTGGGTTAGAAACTGGCTGGATGGCCGGGCCCAGAGAGTTGTGGTGAATGGAGTCAAATCTGGCTGGAGGCCGGTCACTAGTGGAGTCCCCCAGGGCTCGGTACTGGGGCCGGTCCTCTTTAATATCTTTATTGATGATCTGGATGAGGGCGTCCAGTGCACCCTCAGTAAGTTTGCAGATGACACCAAGCTAAGTGCGTGTGTCGATCTGCTCGAGGGCAGGAAGGCTCTGCAGGAGGATCTGCATAGGCTGGAGCGATGGGCTGAGGTCAACTGCATGAAGTTCAACAAGGCCAAGTGCCGGGTCCTGCACCTGGGCTGCAACAACCCCAAGCAGAGCTACAGGCTGGGAGATGAGTGGCTGGAAAGCTGCCTGGCCGAGAAGGACCTGGGAGTATTGGTGGATAGTCGGCTGAATATGAGCCAGCAGTGTGCCCAGGTGGCCAAGAAGGCCAACGGCATCCTGGCCTGTATAAGAAGCAGTGTGGCCAGCAGGTCGAGGGAAGTGATTGTGCCCCTGTACTCGGCTCTGGTGAGGCCGCACCTCGAGTACTGTGTTCAGTTTTGGGCCCCTCGCTACAGGAAGGACATGGACGTGCTCGAGCGAGTCCAGAGAAGGGCGACCAAGCTGGTGAGGGGTCTGGAAAACAAGTCTTACGAGGAGCGGCTGAGGGAGCTGGGCTTGTTCAGCCTGGAGAAGAGGAGGCTCAGGGGCGACCTCATCGCTCTCTACAGTTACCTGAAAGGAGGCTGTAGAGAGGTGGGGGTTGGTCTATTCTCCCACGTGCCTGGTGACAGGACGAGGGGGAATGGGCTAAAGTTGCGACAGGGGAGTTTTAGGTTGGATGTTAGGAAGTACTTCTTTACCGAAAGGGTTATTAAGCATTGGAACGGGCTGCCCAGGGAGGTGGTGGAGTCACCATCCCTGGAGGTCTTTAAAAGACGTTTAGATGTAGAGCTTGGGGATATGGTTTAGTGGAGTACTTAGTGTTAGGTCGGAGGTTGGACTCGATGATCTTGAGGTCTCTTCCAACCTAGAAAAATCTGTGAATCTGTGAATCTGTGAATCTCAGTGCCTGTCCCTTCCTGATTTTGATGCTACATGCTTATCTTATTTTTTGGTACTCATCCCTGATAACCTGGCATGTTTCTACTTTGATGTTTCCTTCTTATTACCAGTGCAAAGCCCACTCTCCATCCAAGCTCATCTTTACCACTGGGTTTATCTGTGCTTGTACCATGATATCACATCTTTGAGGATCTGACAGCTAATTCACCTTTACTGTCAACTATTAAATTTGCCTCTGAAGAGATCTTAGCTATCACTCTCTCGAGTCCATTTTTGTTACATAGTTGTTTCTCCTCCATCTCTTAGCAAAGATTGTGAAATCTCATTTCATGCTCAATTTCACCCCAACTTGCCTATTGCCTTCATGCTCTCTGCTAGTTCTCCGTCATTGTCTAAAATCAGATATAAAAAAAAAGAAAGCCTTTCCTCTGTGTGTATATCTATGTTCAGTAGGAAAAAAATAAGAACAAAAATCAAGGCTAAAACCAAATACCTTCCTAATACTTGTTGAATCATCCTTTTCCCACTGTAGTTTTTCTCCCAGGAGAAGACTGCAGGCAGTTAAAATTTCAGATGAAAATGTAATTTCCATGAGTTTTGGAAAAAGAAAAAAAGAAAAAACACTTAATCTTCCTGGTTTGGTAGCTTGCAATAGATCACAGTCCCTTTAATCCCTATAAGTTTTCATCAGATCTCTTCCCTTCACAGCCTGGGCCTCAAGATAGCCACAGTCACAAATTCGAGATGCTTGGTCAAAGCATTTGCGAACTTTAAACTTTCATTCCTTCTCACATAGCAGCCCCAACGACTGCAGGGGTGTCCCAGCAGCACACATGGCACACTACTACTTGCAAAGTTGCCCCAGTCAGGAATCCAGAAGCTGTGGTCCTTAGCAAGGCAGATTCAAGTGTTCATCATCACCTCAACCTTAACCTGAAATGTAATTCACTGAGTCCTGCCAGCATCTTCAGACATATGCTCCAAGCATTCTCTGAGGCATAACTGGAGCACCTGAACTGGGCGGTGAAGGAAATGGAAAGCTTTGATTCATTTTTGTACCGAGTGCCTCGTACCCTGTGGTACTCAGCAATCCCCTGCCGGCGTAAAGTGTGTCAGTGGAGCAGCCCGCAGCCTCGCAGGACCCCACCTGAGCGAACCTCTGGGAAGGAAAGCAGTTGCCTAACATGACCCTGGGTATTTCCTCAAAAGAGATGCAGGCCAAAACCACCAAAGTACATTCTGTTCCCTCTGCCAGAGGAGAGGCGGCTCACCCCATGGCTCTCCCTGACCACCCGCTGCCTGCTCCTTGCAGGGCTCGGTGCACAACAGGGCAGTGTTTGCGTCTTCCCTTTACTGCATCCCATCTCAGGTGAACTGGCTACCTGGAACAAAGTCTAAGCTACAGAAACACGCACAAATTTTTAGTTTCCTTTTTATTTCAGCTTAAATCGATGCATACTCCCTCTGTTTTAAAAGTTTTCTAGCCAGGAACCAATGAAACTCTTCTATCAGACTTTTATTCATACAAGGAGATAGCACCTTTATTAGATATTCATTTACTCACTTAAAAGCTGTTCCATTTAAAAACAATATCCTACCAATATCGTCGCTGCCTGCGTTTATTCCTTTTATATAGGTTATTCTTCTATGAAATATTCATTCAAGTGGGCGCTGCTATATTTAGAATGCAGAGAAGTGTTTTATGCATGTAGTTGCTTTTGTATTCTTGCTATGCAGGCAATATAAAGAAATCCAGCACCCATTGTGCTTCAATTCTAAGACACGCATTTTGTCAATTTCCAGCAAGATTAGAGGTTCTGCTTCTACAGAAGCTGACTTTAAAGTTCAGGTGTCCAACAATAATATGTATTTGGTTGTTTTTTTCCAGTAACTTTATTTTAAATTTGGTGTTTGTTTAAACTATTTAGCCAAGTAAAAGAGGTCTATACCTTTCTTGTGTAAATCTCATCCCCTTTGCTTCACTGGTAACCTTATGCAATTTTACTCTTCCTGTAGTTCTTTTTATGGTGCACAAATCATACCAGCTTAAAGCACCTGGTATCTTTGTAACAGTCATTTTAAGCTGCTAATAAATTCTTAACATAACTTTTTAGCCATGTGAAGCTTTAACAGCTGAATTACTTCTTGACTCATTTGGTAGGTGATTTTCAAACTTCACGGGAGAAGTATGGACAATAAAAATCTTAAGTAAACATTAGATTTTTTTTTAATAAATAAATTATTTCAGGATGTCTGAATGTCCCAAGGTTTTAAAATGTCTCTCTACTTTTGTACAACTTCAGAGAAGGATAAATATAAACTTTCTGAGCTCATTTATTACTTTGAGTTGCATTACTCCTTTTGAGCAATAGCTAAGAAAAAGATAAAATAATAATAATAAAAGGAAGCATGATACATGCCCATACATGCAACCGGAAGGGAAACGAAATTTGGGAGCAACTATTATTTTCATGCAATAGTAACATTTTTCTTCACAAACTACCAAGTCCCCCCACTGAGCATGAAGAAGATGAAGCTGCTAATTATGAAACCAAGAACAGGAAACCTAACAGCTACATGAAGGTATCTTAAAAACTGGACATAACAGACACCCTGCTCACTTTCCCCATCTTTATGATAGCTCAGACATACATTCTGAACTCTTATTCTCCTGCATTTTCACCAAACAGCTCAGTGAATTGGAACAGCACCCAGTTTTCTGTTTCCAGACAATGAAACTATCTGGAAAATAGACTTCAGTCTAAAAAAATACTTTCTGAAGCCAATGTTACTCCTTTATACTTTTGTTCTGATTGTATTGGAAAATTGTATTCAACTTTAGTTTTACACTAAGGAAATCCACTTAAGGCATAAATTCAAGTCATATAAATGGCCTACAATAGCCTGATTTTTATCCTCAACCTACAATATTTTTTAAGAGAAGCTGGTGGCACATAAGTAAAAATGGAATCATATTCACTCTGCTGACAGAAGGGATAATTCATATGTGCTTCACGGTCTACCCTCCAGAAAACAGGTTAATTACAAAAGTCAGGAAGGAAAAGGAACAGAAAATCTTTATTTACTGATTTCCAAAACTGGAACTGATAGCCCAGAAACAGAAGGAACAACATGAAAAAAAAAAGAAACATTTACAAATTGCTATACTGATGGTTGACCCTGTCCTTCCAGGGCTCAGACACTGATGCTGCAAAGTCCAAGACAATGCCAAGTCCCTGGCATTCCTTTCCTTCTAGACTTGATTTTTGTGCAATCCAAGTCTCTTAAGAGCTGAAAATAAGACTGCCATTTGACACAGCTAAGGCATTCCCCTGTTTTGCTGGGAAAGACCCGAGATGCACTCAGTACAGAGAGCTTAGAAGGTGCTGAACTTTGTGCTAGCAGTCTAAATACTGCCAGTTATTATAAAGCAAATTTTATCAGAGTATTACGCATGTCTTACAATAGAGGAAGAATTAAACCAACATCCATAATATTGGGGCTTTTCCACTGACTTACGAAAACAAACACAAGTCTTGCATGAACAGCCAGTTAAAAAGGGAGAAATTGGATTATATGGTATGAGCTGTAAACACAGGCATAGATCTGTCTGTAATATGTGCTGTTGGCGCTGCAGGCTGAGTGCCCGAGTCTGGATCATGAAAGTTAATACTTGCTCTCCTAGGCTCCCACCACATGGCTTGGGGAGAATCACTCGAACTTTTTAGACCCCCATAACTCCTCTGCTAAAGGACTGTCATTTTCACTTAACAACTTCCCAGTTCATCTGGGGATTGACTTGATAATCCCCAGACTTTGAAAAAGCAGCTGCATTGGATTAGAAAACCTGATATGGAGTCCAATGAAGTCAGCTGAGCCTTCTTGCAGATGATGAGAAATCATAGTTATGGGTAAACAGCAACTTCACAACATATGTAGTAGCCTTATAATCTAATGTGCATATGAGTATTACAGATTACCAAGCTTTTTTTTTGTTTTATTTTTTAATACGTAGACATAATATAGTATGCTTGTAGTTAATATTACCCATAACTGGTGAAAATAAGGGCCAGATATCTATGTCATCTCTACAGCATTGCACTATGCGATAACAGCAAGTTTTACAGGGGATCTTGAAACAGGTTAATAAAAGGTCAGCTCGAAATGGAATCACTTCTCATTCAGCAAAACCAAAGCAACTCAAGATTAATTACATTAGAACAAACTGAGACAAAGCTTTCCAAGATCTACTCACGGACAAAGTCTTAGCCGTGGAAAGTTCAGGGTCAGTCTTTATCAAAATCCAGTGGATATGTTCTTATCAAACAGCAACATCTTAAAACAGTATCATTTTTTGTTCTGAAAAATTCAGCTTAATCACACTGTAAACCACACCAACCAACGCAACAGGATTTAACAGGCAAATGGCATCAAAGAGCTCAGTGAGAAGAAATGTCCTGTGCTGAAAAGGAAATTAAATACTAGTACATTTTCAAGTGTATATCCCATCTGTTTTAACATTTGAAGTGACGGGACTCTACAACATCTGTTATAAGACAAATTGCAGCCTAATGGCCTTGCTGCCATAACAGTTTGGTCTCCTGGAATTCATACTCAAGTTCACCTTTTTTTTTTAATAAAAAAAAAAAAGGAAAAGCTATTATTTATCATAAAGAGCATCTCTTTCCTGAGGCAACAGAACCTCTGTAGGTTTAAAATCTTAAAACAATGAATAAACACTGAGCCAAGACAACATTTGCGAGAATACAAATGAATCTTGTACATCTATTTCACTGGCTTTGCAAACCATTAGAATCTGATTGTGAATATATGAGATTTCCCAAAGTTTGGACAGTATTTGGATTTAAGCCCTCCAAGAAAGAAAGGAAGAAACAAACAAAAAAATCCTCGTCAGATAGTTGTAAAGGTGATTCAGTCGAGGGAGAATTTTTCTTATCAAGCGAACACTGAGTCGCTATCCAGGAGGGCATCAGGATGTACATTATCTCATTATATGCTGTCCTTCAGGCAATGGTCACTTAAGGTGAGCGATATCACCAGAAGATCTATAGCTGTAATATAAACTGCATAAGGTGCTCCCAGCGTGAACCGAGAGCCCTGGCCAAGGCCCACTTCCAGCAATTACTCCGTGTCGGCCTCATAACCCCTCGGCTTCCCGCGCCTGGTCCCTGCAGTGGGGAACAAACACAGTTTTGCTTCTTGTGGCCGCTGGCATCGAGCTAATCCTCACGGCGGGTTTGCTACCTGAACCTGCAAAGGGGCCTGCAGGTGACAGGGCAGCACGCCTGGGCTACAGCCCCAGGGGACACGCGGGCCACCGCGATGCCAGTGGGGACACCCCCTGCAGCGCCAAGCTAACCCATACCGGGCACTGAGCAAATAAAGGGCTGAGGCACTGTTCTGTCAGGATATCCAACAGTCCTTGCGTTACGCAATGCTTTCCAGGAATTAATTTACATTACCAGCTTGCACAAATGATTTTTTTTTTCTTTAAATGGAGCAAAGGCAGCTGTACTCATCAGGCAAGGTAAGGCACATGCTTCGTGTCTAAAGTGCGAAAGAGGTCACAGCATTGCTCACCGCACCATGAATACGAACACAAAAGGGCATTGTAAATTCCAAGGCAGAGAACAAAACAAGGAAGGGAGTCAGGTAAAACCGTAGAAATATTACACGTATTAAGTTTAAAACCCAGATGAGAATTAGGTTACTACACTGCCTTTCACAAACTGCTACTTTTTATGTTGCAAATACTTCTCCATGATAGATGCAAATAAATTAATGCTGTCATTAATCTTTCCATTTATATCTTTCTCACTCCTTATGTCTGCTTTCATCGTTGCACTTACCATACTTAAGTATATGTTAAAGAGACTGTCATTTTCCCTTCTGTATCTACTATTTCTTCAAACAAGCACTGCTGGATTCTAAAGCAGAAAATACTGATTTTTGATTATCTTTTGTTCTTCATATAGGTTGGACAAGATTCTGGGTGAAGGTATCCCACTGAAATACTTACACAAGAGAGGAAGATTGAATTAGTACATATTGCATACCTATTACAAAAAATCTTTCATTTTTAGATTAAGCAAGATGATAAAAGAAGCCTATATTAAAATTTGAGTTTTTTTTTTTTTTGAAAGCTTTAACATTGTAATCTTACAAGTCCCATTACTCACACTAGCAAATTTTTCAATAGTTATGTGGAAAAGGACAACTCTGATAAGTAAAGGTTACAGGGCTGGGACCTTAGTCTGTTGAGAAAGCCTGCACTGAAAAGATAAGCAATCTTATTTCAAGGAATAACTCATTCACCCAAAATCTTAAAGGCACAAAAGCACAAGGTAGGAGTTATCCCAGGTGCTCTGCAGCCATCAGCACAATACAGACCACCTGAGAAAAGGCGTTTTCACTCCTCTTTGAGCAATCCCAGCATACGGACACCACAGCTCCATGTTGCCTGTCAGTCGTGGGGTGCAATCCGGCTACGGCTGGGCATGGCATCAACAACGAGCTGCATCCTCAACGCAGAGCTTTCCTTCAGGTTTGGAATGGCCTGCTT
Source organism: Anser anser (assembly GCF_964211835.1). Classification (NCBI taxonomy): domain Eukaryota; kingdom Metazoa; phylum Chordata; class Aves; order Anseriformes; family Anatidae; genus Anser; species Anser anser. The sequence goes on along the minus strand of NC_139726.1, from coordinate 14,029,798 downwards.
TCCTGCCATGTTTCTGGCGTAATTATGGATGTTGAGCAAAGTCTAAGCAGCTCAATGAACAGAATTAGGGTAGCGTCCAGATTTGTCACTTAGCCACCGCTTGCCCTTAGTCTAACCACCTGGGCTAAAGCTTTCCAGCAGTGACTGTGCTGGTGGAGGAGAGGGCTTGCTGCCAACACAAACCTGCAGCATTACCAGTCAGCATCACCCAAAACTCACACGCTCTTGTACGGCACCACAGAAGTCAAACCCCTCAAACTCTCACTATATCAGCAATCATCTTCTTTAGCTTTCTTTCCCAAACCCCAGTCATTCATTATCAGGAACGTGACTGCCCAGTACTTCTCACAGGCAGAAAGAATCATAGAATCACAGAATTGCTGAGGTTGGAAGAGACCTCCGAGATCATCTGGTCCAACCATCCCCCTACTACCAATGTCACCCACTAAACCATGTCCCTAAGCACCACGTCCAACCTTTCCTTGAACACCCCCAGGGTCGGTGACACCACCACTTCCCTGGGCAACAGACACAACGAAGGATCACACTGGGGTCTTTGCCCCTGTACCTTTCACGCCCAGAGGCTCTGGTACAGCACGTTAGCACTGGGATGAGAAGCAGCACAAACATCTTCCCTTCTCTAGAACAATCTCTAACTTATGACTGCATTTCCCAGCATAAGACATACACTGTTACCCAAACCCCATCCCAAACAAATAGCCTGTGCCACATGAAATGCTAGAGAAGCAATTTTCATGAAATAATCTCTCAGAATAATCCTGACATGCAAAACACTTGGGATTCTCTTGACTTGCTCTCTGCTCTTCCCAGGATTACTCCACCCCTCGGGTTACCTATTTAGAGAGCATATTTCAGAAGCCCTTGAGTGAGTTTCGGTATCAGTAGATAACATGCTATTATTAAATGCATTCTTACCCAACAGATTGCAATGGCTCTTGATTTTTTGATTTTACAAGTTTACAGCTACTTAAAGTTTACAAATGACTGCAAGTTTATTCAATTTTTTATTTATTTTTTTTTATTTCACCAGCATCTGACTTAACTGGCTTTTCATGTAATCTTCTCTCAGACACTACGGACAGATGCATTATAGTGAACAGAAGATGCAGAAGGCAAGTGCTGGCCACCATCTGATTTCCAGCATTAGGAAGAGGCTCCTACAAGACCCTTCTGATTAAGAGCAACAGGAACCTACGGTGCTGCTGCCACTTCGTGCTCCTGGTAGTGTGCTAAGTGGAGTTGCTCATGCTGCACACATTAGGTATCCAAATTGCTCTGCAAGGCTGATTTACTGTTTCCTTCTCTGAAAGGTATTTATTTACACTCAAATCTGGCCCTGCTCACAGAGGCAGAGAGGTATTTCTCTTCCCAGCCTCCAATGCACTGATTTCTTGCCATGCCACCCCCCCAGAAGAAAATAAATTTCGGCTCTCCTCAAAACATGCTTTCGGTAGGCAGAGTAAACTGAGGTAGCACAAACATAGGAAGGAAGGAAGGATTAGTTGAATAAAAAGCAATACAAAAAGTTAATTGCCCTTTCATGTCAATACCCGTATTGGCAAAACAAAGTCTCATTTTCTATTTGAAAGCCACGTGCAAGCAAGTCTTCAGCAACATACACTTGCGAGCTCTCTAAAGCAAATGGCAAAGATAAGGCTTATACACACAAGTTTGCCAGCTCCGTGGAAAGGAACTAAAACTTTCAGTGTACGGTCATTAAAATTTTTGAAATCTAGGTCCATATTTTCAGCTGCAGCCTGTGGTTGTATGCTGACAGAGGGAAAAAACAACACATTCATATGCACAAATGCAAATTCTGCACGAACACAGCTGGGCCCATGAATAAAATTTGCATGCACAAATTTAGAAGCGAGTTTGAGTCCAGATGAATGATTTGATCGTAAGAGCTTTAAATAAGCGTTTATGTAAGCAAAGATTGGAGACGGCGACTATTAGGGAAGTGTATTAGCTGAAATAAATTACCAGAGAAAACAGAGCTCTTTTGGATAACGCGTGCAGCCCTTCTCCCCTTTTCCGTTTGCTGCCAATTTCTGCGAACACGCTGCAAGCGCCGAGCCGGGGGCTGCGAGCATCCCTCGCACAAAGCCAGACCGGGAGCGCCGCAGAGGCCCCGGAGCAGGCGGAGGCAGCGGCTCACAGCGACAGCTTCCCCTGGGCTGGGAAACTTTCAGCCGTCAGCCCGGACAGAGAGGTGGGTGCTCGCTCCCGATCTACACGTTGCCAAAACGAACGTACCAACTTATACCTTGACGTTTCACAGTATCACAGGAGCGTGCCGCAGGGCGAGAAGCCTGCTTGCTCCGCACCAAGAGGTACCTGCCTCGCAGCAAGGCGGCTCGCTGGCATCACACAGGCACCATAAGGGTGCACAGCGTTTGCCTTTAGGAATATTCCAACCATCAACCTGGAAGGACGGGGACAATTCAGACCTGTAGGATCGATGAACGTGATTGCCGACTCCCTCGCCTGCTCCACAGGAGGAGTATTAGGGATTCCCCGGGACAGCAAACACCCACTTACTTCAAAACACGTCATGATGCAAGCAAGGAGCTCGTGAACTTCGTGAGGGGCACTGTTGTTCAATTGTTTCTCCAGTACCAGGAGCAAACACTATTTTCTTTTCGTCTTTTTAAGTAGTAAAGAAACACAGCACTAAATTCCCCCCACACACCCCAAAATTTATCTGAGAGAGACTGACTATGGCAGCAGCATTGAACGTCGCAGCAGGGCTGCCACCACCACCAGGTCACCATGCGAGGAGCTCAGGAAAGAGCACGGTCCATGCAGCACACGTGGAGAGAGCCCAGCTGACCCGCGGAGGCTGCCAAGCCCTTGGAAACCTTGGAGCAAGGTCCTGCTACCTAGAGTGGCCTGAAGCAGCCTGGATGTAGGCTTTCCTACGTGAACTCTGCTAGCAGGGCAGACCTGCCACCTGCAGCAGGTCGAGGTGCTTCAGGACACCTTTCCTATGGGGGTTTTCCCCACGTGCAGCCCAGCCAGTGCAGGAGAAACCGGAGGTCCCAGCACACCAAGCAGCGACAGCCACAGCCGCGCCACCTTCACCTCCCCGGCTGCGACCACAAGGGTTGACGGCAACACCTCCGCCGGAGCTGTAAGCCAGCGACGAGGCACTAATAAACCCGAAGGGGCCCCGGTGCCACAACGGGGCCGCGCATCCCACGCGGCGGGTCGGGTGCCCACGCGCACCCCGCCAGCCGACCCGACCGCCTCCGCTCGGAGCTGCACCGAGACGCGCGTCCCGCTCCGGCGCGAATGCTTCTCTCCTCCCCTAGGAGCAAAGCTCCTTCAACATGTGCCGTCTGCTGTGCCAGCGAGACCTGGCATAGCAGCAGGGTACAAAAGAACATCCCTGACACCCCATGAATATTCATGATTTATGAATATTCATTAAATTAGCATCTTTATGACTGGGCCACCAGATTCACAACTGGCGTCTCTGGAAAGAGGTTATTGTATTTTAATTAAATACCAGACAATTACTAAACAGTTATATTCTCTGGGATTTAACTGATATGAAAGGGATAGGTATAGAGCTACAAATGTTAAGAGCGACTCTCCCTCCACACACATTTAATGCTAATGAAAGTCATGTGTAAGCATTGAAAAGGGGGGAAAAAAATCCTCTATATGAGAAACCAAAATAGCTTCAGATTATCTTTTTAATAGATTCATACTGTGTGGGAACCTTCAGCATTTCCCTGGTGCCTAAGCAGACCAGAATAGCAAAGTAGTTATTATATCTGTCTTCAGTGAAGAGACCACATGTTCACAGATATTTGTACAGCACCTAGCGCAACAGGGCTCTGATCCGTGCATCTGGCATCGCTCTAGTATTTAAATAGCAATAATAATGATATAAAGCAATCTTTGTCAATATCATGAGAGGACAATCTAATCTAGTTATCAGATTATAGCTCATTAAATGCCACACAGAAAAGGCTATCAACACTTCTACACATTTACTGGCCTAAAAAGAATTTTAAGCCATTAATTGCTTCCATAACGTGGGGTGAATTTTCAGCATGGTGCCTGGAAAATTAGGCACGCAGGCTGTGTAATTGTTAATGGGAATTGTGACCCAATTTTCACGCCTGGCACTGAAAGTTTGCCCCTTGCAAAATATTTACATAATTTGCTAGTAGATTTGCCGTATCTTTTGCATGTTAATTTTACCTCAGTGACAATTCCTTGAAAAAATACTGCCACCAATGAATCAAGCGCAACTTTGACATTTATACAGTGCTTCCTCTGAGTTATCTCAGGCTACAACTTGCAAATGACTACTTGCTGAACGTTCAAGGATATGCCGCTCACCGGTATATTCATTGCAGGGCACAGCCCTCGCCTGCCAGGCAGGGGAATTGATGAGCGCTCGGTCGGGCTCCTCTCCATTTGGGCTCTAATTCTGCAGTGCTGCAGGATGCTTTGTAGCGCTCACACCTGACCCCAGTGCTTTTAACCTTAACCAATTCACTCGCAGTCACCATCCTTGATGTTTCAGCACAAAGCCCACTAGCTTTTCTTCCCCGTAATGCACGCAAGAGTCTGGATTTTGCATTTCCAGACCCCCAGCACCGTTCTGAGTTGCAGCCTAATGTCTGTAGCTAGGAGGTGGGATGGCTGTAAAGGTTCACTATTTCACACAGGCTGCCTCTTAGCCCGGGAACACAGCAATATTTTGCAGACAACTTAAGTTTTTAAGTATCAGTATCTCTTTGCAGACCTTGCTGGTAGTTTGGGAGGCCAGGAGACTACCGTGCCATTGGGAAGGAGAGGGCCATTTTGTCTTGTCCTCTGCTCCCTGGCAGAGACTCTTTCTGCTGCTCCACGGGAGAAGTAGCAGCATGCAGAAGCACACGGAGCCATTTCCAGCTGCTCCACAGCACTGACACCAGCACAGCTATGGAACAGCAATGAGCTGGAGAAGCAGTGTGGGCATAGATACGCAAATGAGCACACTAAGCCCTTCCCAAAGGGCACTACACAGGGACCTTTCATAACATAAGGTTGCACTCAGGCACAGAGGGCCCAATTCCAAGGGCAGGCCCAGGTAGTGCTACCATACCTCCGGGTGCGAGACACACACATGGATGCCAAATCCGAGCTGCAGAGCACGTGCACCTGCTCTGAGCACAGGCAGCAGGACAGGCCACGGTTCTTCTGATCTGATTACACACCATCCGTGCTTCAGCTAAGATTCATGAGCGACATATTCCCAATTCGGCAAAGCAAAAGGCAGGCAAGAAAACAACACCAGGGTTTATGCAGTGATTTCCCTAACCGTTGGCTGAGACTAATGGTGGCGCTCATGCAAATGTGAGAGGTCTTCCCAACCCTGATCCCCTTCTGTCCCAGCTCCTCCGCTACCTGCAGTCTCACTTGGTCTCAGTGAAGAGCAAACCCCACAGCTGCCTGCAGCAGCTTGGAGCAGGATGCAGCCACTCGGAGCATGAACCGTTTAGACAGACTTCCTACTCAAAGAGGGAAAGTTGTCTCCAAACAACCCGTCCCACACCCTGTTTTCAGCTCCTGTAAGTATTCATCTGCACAGTGGTTTTAAGTGAATTTGTTTGCAGACGGGATGTATTACTGAACAACACGTGAGTCAGAGCATCATTCATCAAAGAGATAGAAGCAAATATTATGTGATAACACCAGGACCCCACCTGAATGAAAAGGGAATATACGTAGTCAGCTTAACATCATGCAGCAGAAATGCAGTTCACGTACTGGCTTGGATGTGCACATGGTTAAGTTGGAAAGCAACATGTATCCTTAGGAAAGGATTCTGCTTCCCCACTCAGTTAATCGCTTTTTCCTCTATTAGAGGAAGATGCTGCCAACTAGAACCCAGTTCCCAAACTGGTGGACTGTGGGGAAAGACAATCTTTGTGGCGAGAGACAATAGGCTTTGTCTGCAAAGACAAGCCTATGTACCGCGGCTCCGAAGACAAAGCAGCAAAGCAGGACACTTACTAGAACCGACATACAATCGCCAAGCTGGGAACCAACTGAGATTTTTTTCCAGCCAGTTGTACCAGACCAGATCTGTTTGCCTCCAGCAGAACACAATCTATCCCAGCTATTTTTTATATGTGCATATATATATATATGATAGAACAATGTTTATAATATCAGATATTCTTTTCAGATATCAGTCTTCTCAAGTACTTTCAAAGTAACTTTGGAGTGTAAAGCTCCATTTGGAAGTTGATCTAGACATTTAGGAGCCTGCATAGCATTGCCTTCCAATGACACTTAAACTCCTAAGGGTGCCTAAATGACTCAAAAATGAGATTGCAGCACCTCTGAAAACACTAGTCTCCATTCAGAGATGAATTAGTGGTTCAGCCCAGGCCTGGGAAAGAGGTTTTTGTGTTTTTTGTTTTTACTTTTTTCTTCTTCTTAATTATGATGTTCATCCTGTGGCTTTGGGAAAATCATTAGTCTCCCTGCCTTGGTTTCTTCATCAGTGAAACAATTATGCATGAATTCCACAAGCTGTTCTCAGGATTTGACAATATTCATTAGATTGAATAAAAATGAATGCCCCGAAGTGTCAACTAGTATTATTTAGTCAACAGATAAAATCAAGAGACAGCAATAGGGCCTTTACTGCACCGCATCCCTGCTTCTAAGGGAGCCTCCTGTCCATCAGCCATTGCCTCGTCCTCCCTTCACAAGGTCCCCAGCCGCCCTTGGCGTGTCCCTCCTGCTGCCCCGGACCTGCAACATTCAAAACCACTTTTCCCCCTCAGACCTTTTCCCCGTTCAAGACTCCTACTCATGCATAGTTGTCCTGGGTCTTGTCTTATTTCACTAGCAAGCTGCTTTGGGCAGGAAGTGGGCCTTACCTACAGTCCGTATCACACACACAATATTCCCCTTGGAGTCAGTGTAAAGTTAAACATACGCACTATAAGCCTCTGTTGGATCGGGGCCTACGCTTATAAACTGCTGCGTAAGCCTGTGTTGCCACAGCATAAAACTGTTGAGCAAATAAAATATTATAGAATATATTTTTTTTTAAGATAGACCTGCCGCTCCATTCACACTGCTCCTCCAAGCTTCATGCAAGAGCAATATTAGATACAAAGCTCCCAGATAGGAGGACTGCAATGGGAAAAAATGTTAGCAATTATTCAAAGCAAATGTAATTTTCACACTGCCGCTATTTAAAACACTTAGAGGAGAAAACAGTTCATCACACTTGGAAAAAAAAAGAAAAAAAGCGCAATATCTTTTTTCCGCCTCCTCCCCCGCACCTCACACCCCCCCCCCCTTTAACTTTTACTTGAAGTGTTTGAGGATCAAGAGATCTTCCCTGCTCATCTGAAATAAATCTGACATCACACTCAAAGCTTTTCAGCACTTATCCCGATTAGCCAGATAGTAAGAGGTTCTGCAACGGGATCTGGCTGGGATTAGCTGGTTTCCCGTGCTTCCCGTGTGCTACGTGCTGCTCTGGGGCACCCGCTGCTTTTCGGTGCTCAGAGCCACCAAGAAGTGAGCACGGCGCTCCCCCATCCCTGAAAACAAAGTTGTGCCGCGTGAAGTTATCGACTTTGCTTTCTATGACAGAGAGCGTAGGGATCCCTTCATTAGATATTAAAGCTTTCATTTCCACAACAAAACTGAACGCTTGGCAGCCTAAAGGTGGACACAAAATGTGTTTTAGTAACTACAGGTCCTTTCCAGGGGGCATTAATGAACTGGTACATGATAAACCTCTCTAGCTAGTGGGGACACATCAGGTCTGAAAAACATCTGGATCATTTTAATAGGTTCGGATTCCTTGGTGGGATCCAGCTCTGCCTTGCTGGGCTGACCCTCACTGAGGACCTGGACACGGACACACCTTGACTTTACATATCCCTCAGTCCAGTGAATTACACTAAAAATTGCAGAATGCACACATGGCTGGGAGTCAAAGAGGTCTGAGAAAAGAAAGAAAAAGCATTTACGCAACTAATTCCCCTTAGCCCTAGGCACAAGATCACATACATTTAGCCTTATTTGTAAGTTTTCAGGGCCTTATGTATCTGTTTAAGCCAGACCCCAAAGGAAGCTCAAAGAGAAGGAAAACACAGTTCCGACGCTCAGTCCATATGTAGTACTTCTTTCAAATCCATCCCAAAACCTGGAATTTGCCTTCCTTGCCACACACACCTGCACCTGCCACTTCCAAATCTTGAGAAAGGTGTTTCAAATCATACTGCTGTATGACAAGCACAAGGTGTTCCCCTATGATATTTCTTTAAACAACAAATAAAATGCAGTGCCTATAAGTAGATTAACTGTGCATTTTAGGAACTTACACTGTTTTCCTTCTAGAAAAAGAAGAGGAAACATTGCACAAAACATAACAGCCACACTTCCTGATGGATGTCTGGAAGTATTCTGGATGCTGCGTTGACAAAGGGAAATGAGGATTGAACCTAAAGACAAAGAGGAGCAAAGGGATTGAAACATCTGAAACAACTTTCAAACATACATTCATAACAAATGCCAAGAGGTTGGGAAGAGTTTGCGCGTACGGGAAAATTCACATTCTCTTGTCAACGTCTCGTCTCCCCACACCAGCCCTGATAGGGGCCAAGGACCTTCCCCCGGTCTGCCCACGCGTCCGGCAGTGGCTCCAAGGTTGCTCCCTGTCCTGCCCTGCTCTCCCTCTCTTTGTGCCAGGGCTTCAAACAGCACAGAGACAGTCCCCCAACATCCATGCAAAACACCAGGGATTAGCGCAAGCTAACCAGCAAGGCGGCTTCTCTCTCAATACCAACACCACGTTTAAATGTTTTTCCAAAATGGAGGTTCTAGGTCCTCTGGTTATTGGGCTAGCTACAGTACTGTGGCCTTCACATACAAAGAGCCTGGACACTTTGCAACAGTGACCTACGATCTTAAAATCTCCCAATTTTAAAAACTTAGGCTGTCTTCTACAGTTACAAATGTATGGCCACCATTGATCTGCAAGCACCAGGAAAATAATTTTAAAAGGAGGAAAGAATGAAGAGAGGGAGAACAGCTGCACTTCTCCAAAAAAAAAACAAAAAAACAAACACATTTCATCTTTATCACTTTTTTAACTTATCACCTGAAGTGGTTCAGACACCTCAGCTGGGACAACTCCAGTAACTCTTCAACTCTTGTTGAAGCACCCCAACTTGTGCATTTCTAGTTCAGCAACTTCTGGAATACATAGAAATAGCTGCAACTACTGTGCTTACCAAAACACAAATACCTGGGACACACTTTAATGTTTTCTACATACTTATAAAAATAGATTCCTACCATCATATTCATCATCAAATGGTGAGTTAGTTGACTGATTTATCCATTCTCAGTTGCTATTCCTACAGACTTCAGAAAGGGGCCTGGAAGGATTTTACGATTTTATCATGCTAAAATAGGCGCAGGGGGTTCTGGGATGGAGTACATAAACCAATGGGACATAGAACCAAAGGATGAAAGATCCAGATTTTTGGATGATTTAGAAGCACCAACACATTGAGGACTGCATATAACTCTTCACGAGGGCACAGAAGGAATAAAATAGGTCACATAAATGGCTAAAAAATCTGCAGAGTTCAGATATGTCAGAAATAGAAGAAATACTAAGAAATGATATAGTTTGCAACTGTTACAGCTGTTAAAATAAACTTATTTTAAAAATGCTGCCTCTAATCTCTCCACTGACTTGTCTCCAGGGTTTAGGAGTTTGCTTAGTGCCAGGTCGATGCTTGGTCAGGCTATAACGCTTCATGGTTCTTGACACAGCTCTGAAATAGAAGCTTTTACTCTGGAGACAGCAAGCAACATGGAAGAGAGAAGTGGCAGGAATTCATATTTCTGTACCGTAGGCACTCAGTTGTCTATAGTGCTCTGTTTTGCAAATAGTTCAAGATTTTGGAGTTTCACGAGCTAAGTGCCTGGAGGTAAGGAAAGAGATGCAGATTTTAATTCTGAGGCTAATTTGATCTCTAATATGTTAATCTCATATTTGCACCAACCTGAAATTCTGTTTGCAGAATGTGTATTAACATACAAGTTTAACCTGAAAACAAAATATATCACTTTCCAAAAATGCTCTTTTGCTTGCTTGCTTACACCCTACAGGTGAATTCCCCAGAAAGTTTCAGAAAAATATTGTTGGGCATTTGAGTCTTACAAGAAGACAGAATATTTTTCAGTGCTTTTACTCTTTTAGATATTTTTGAATTTTAACATGTTTTCTTTTACTCTTTTAGATATTTTTGAATTTTAACCTGTTCTACAGTGTTTGGGTGATGCAGCCACAACAGCCATCATTGCAGGAAGAAGGAACTGAGCCTCCCATGTCTCATGCAGACATCATTGCCAGGAGTGACAGGGACAGAGAAGACTGCTAGCATTCATGAAAGCAGCTGAGAGGGAAGAAAATGTCAGCTGTAGTTCATAAATTCTTACAGTTCTTTGAGTAAGACAAGACAAAAAATAACACTGAACCATTACCCATGCCAGGAGATACAAGAAAAGGTTTAGGAAATACAAGAGAGAGGTGGGCCCAACAGCCAAATGCTACAGAAGGTTCCTGCAGCCTCCATCTCCATCACCTGAGCGACAGACTAGCAGGGATAGCCAAAACTATTTTTAGCTAACAAGGAAGGGGGAAGCTGATAATGTGTTAATCACAGCGCAAATCACGGATGCGTACACCAGTTCCAAGGTGTCACGTACATGACGAATGCAAGCACAGGGGGAAGTGGAAGGAATCCGTACACTGCTGTGAGAAGCCTCAATAATAAATGAGAAGAATCGGAAATGCCCGTGAATGCCAGTTTTGAAATAGCAGTGTAAAAATGCTATGTAACTACCTTGCTTACTCACAGTATTGCTTGTCGCTTGTGCTTCTTGGGTGCTAACTGGGACTCTTCTCTTCCACTTAGGCTGCAGCCCAGTGCACACTAGTGTATGACTTACTTTAGGGCAACTAGAAATATTTATACATGCCAGCTTTTGCATGCAAGTATTGCTACTTTCTCAAGCTACCATCAGGCTTTTCTCCAAATGGCAGAACATGACCCACTAATTTAATCAGTATCAGGTGTATATATCACAAAAGAAATAAATATCTTCCATGGTTTTAGCAGTATTACCCTGAGATAGAGAAGAAAAAAATAAAAATTGTTCTGTGCAACAGATAAAAGAATGAGCCTTAAGAAACAGGGTTATTAAAAACCGTACCCTTCACCTTGGAATCCAATAGGATTGATTGTGCAATCACAACGACTGTCCAGTTACAGTGGGACTACCAATATATAATATCTGAGGGAAAAACGTATCTTTCACACTTCCTGTCTCCGATGTCCCAACTTTAATATAACAATAAAATCTGTCAAGATTCCCCTTCAGCATATTGCATCCCCCCTGTGAGGGAGCGATCAGTTTGGATTTTCTTAAGGTCTTTGTTCTCCACAAGGCAAGATACACTTAAGATGATCATCATTTTATTAAACAAGTATTAAATAAGTTTTTTGGTTTTTTTTATAATAATAATCAGTTTAGAAAGACAGATCTATCCAAAAGTGATCTTTTTCCTGCCTTGCAGAAGAACACTCACCTTATCCACGCTGGGATGGAGTAGCTGAAAGAATTTCCTCTCTGGACGTAGAAATGTTGCCTCTTTCCAAGTTCCATTTTCTCAGTTGTTGAGTGATTATCAATTATGTAACAGTGACATTTTGTAAAGTGTCATCTGTGGGTGGTAGTGAATTGGAAGTAAGAGAATGTCTTCCACAGAAATGAACTTGTCAAGACTGGTCATTAGCTGGGTTTTGGGGCCATGGGAAATGCAGCAGTAACGATAATAATACTTTTTACTTCCCCGCTATCCCCTTTCTAGAAAATGAACCAGAGAAGATTATGTAAAAGCCTCTGAACACATTAGTAAGATATTCTAGAGCATGGAATAAAGCAATTTTTTTGTTGTTAATACATCATCAAGTCACTCAGGCATTTGATTTTACATCTTTTTCTAAAATATACAGCGAACAGTTTAATTCTGCACCATAGTGCCCCCAGTAGCTTGAAGCTTGGGGTGTCAGGGAACAGATCAAGTTTCAAATTCCTGTTCTAACTCTTACCCGCAGAGAGCTGCACCACAGCATCTTAAATCCTGGGTCTGTGTCCTAGTCACTGGGCTGTTTACTCTTCACAGATACTGGGGTTGAGAGGGAAAATACCCTTCTTTCACTCCTTCCCTCCTCTGCTTCCTCCATAATTTCCTGCCACTTAATATACTCAATTTTTCATCAGCATAAATAACTACTTACAAAACCTCCACATCTCACAAATGTTGGCCATTCAGCCCTTTAAGTGTCAGATAACTTCAGACTAGGAAAGCAGGCCCATTTTTAAACTGCTGGAACAACTTTCCATTTACCATGGTTGGTAGAGATGATGAGTATAATTATTACAGTGACACCGTACAGGTTGTGTCATTCAGAAATTCAGGTTAGCTGACCACCATTTCCCAAGAAGGTCTTTGCATGTGCGATATTCCTGACTCAGTGAGCAGAACTCTTTCCTGGTGTATGAAATGATGGCATGGATCTAGCTGCATGTTCAACTACACGATCCTGATAAATACAAAACAGCTCCTACACAAACTTGTTGCCAGAATGAATCAGATTTTCGGGAAGTAAAGGGCTGTCAGATAATACTCTTACAGATTAGCACACAAAGTATGTCTTAGAATAAACTCTTACGTTTCAGTTCTGCATCTGTTCAAATGACTTGACCATAAGCTCTAGCAAGTTCACAGGGCCAAGATTTATTCTTCTTTCAGTGAAAACTCCACCTTTATCTTTGCAAGATATGGAGCATTCAATAAAAAGTCATGCTGTGATGCCAAATTAAGCCCTGGATTCATCTAAAAAAAATCCAGTCTGTTTTCTCATTAAGTAACAAGCTGCTGTTTCTGCGCTCTATTTTCCACATTAGTGTCTTTATTCCCATTATTTTACCTGTTCTACTCGCTCATCCATTTCTATTTTATATCATCCTGACTTTATACAATATTCCAGGTACCTACAATTTATTATACTTAAGCAATCTTTCCCTCTGAAGATTTTGCATGAGAAATCCCCAAACAGTATTTCATGGACCTTGATAAGGTCTATTCACATTTCCGACACCAGAGATTGCTCTTCAGTTAAAATCTATTATTGTCACTTTACAAGCCTGTCCCATTTGAGAGCTCAAAACACTCTAAAATGAATTCCCCCGGTACATAAGGAAGTACTATGGTTTTTCCTCCATCTGTGTAAAGAGGGTATCTTCACCATCGCCCTGCTCATCCAATGAGCTCCATTTGAATAGGAGCCTCTGTTAGAGTCAGAAAGGCACAGAAGCAGTGTTTGTTCAGAGGATTACCCATAAAGCACCTATTCCAGGATCAAGGCCAGTGTCTTTTTCAAAAACTTTCCCATGGTGATATATCAAATCAGAGGCAGAATAAGAAACAGAACTAGCATCTCCTGACCCCTGCTGCTGGGCTCTAAATGCAGGAGACTACCTTTCCTCTTTTGCAGCAATTCATCACTTCTGCAACGCGATGCCTGTGAAAGGCTGGCGTTACATAACAAACGCACATAATAAAGTTAAATTGTCATTGTGTAAGACTTATAGAAGATTTTCATTTGGGGTTCATGTTTAAAAATAATATAAATTATCTTGCCCCAAGCTCTCTCCATTTTCTAATAAATAAGTTTGGCAACCATGGTAGAATTGCCGAAGAGAAATAAAGAATGCATTCCTTAAGCTGATTACATTTCTGGGAAAGTATGTGTGCCAGGCAATTAAAGAACTTGAGCGTTCAGTTTATACAACATTGGCTCATCTCTATCATCTTTGTCAAAGACATCTACAATTTATAGCTTACCACAGGTTACCCGGCTGGTTCAATTTGCTTTGTATTTTCTTTAAAAAAAAAAATAAAATAAAAAATTGCCACCTCTGAACTTTTACACTCCTGGGTGTTTTAGCTGTGAGTCCTAAATGGAGTTTCCCATGAATAATTCAAGTTCCTCAGTTTCTTATTTTAGCATCAAAAGCGTAGCAATACGTGACTGAAGGAAGTCTAAACAAGATCCTACGGAGCTCTAAGTCAATCTGGAAATGAGATTAAAGGTAGATATTTTCTATGGAAGCAATTAATGAAAATATTCAAATACAGTGATATAGCTTGTTGAAACAATCATTTAAACTCTATTGCTTTATCTAAAACCACGAGGGGGAAAAAATGGTGTTTACCTATAATTAAGTAGGTAAAACTACGAAGAGGGCAATAGTCAATTTTGGAATGCTACTTATTTGGAACAGTTCCAATATCAGCAATGGTGAAAGGATATAAAAGGTGATGACTGTATTTGTATTACGTAGCAATGATTTTTTTCAAGAACAGTATCAAGAGACAAACAACAGGTTTTTTCCTTATTACATCATTCTCCAGATTGTACCAGTTTAGCAAGTTTAGTCTGAGGAGGAAATGATTCAGATTTCATCACTGCAGCTTAATTCAGCTTTTGTTACTTGTTTGAAAGAAGAAGAAAAAGCATTCATGCAATTTCTAACCACATCAATTGAGTTAAAAGGTGACTAATAAAAGGTCTTGAACCTATTGCTGTTTATGACTGAAGGAAATTTTGACTAATCTTTACTGGTGGAAGAATAAGTCCCTATACAATTTGGATTTCATATATATTTTTTTTTAACTTATATGGGACCTCCTGCTCCTGTTGGATACAAACATATTTCAAGTGATAGCTTTTTACTTAAGAAAATAAACTGGGTTATAGGCAACAAATACAACCTATTCAGCAGCAAATCAAATCAATATATGGCTTCTCCAAGTAAGCATTGTGTTTTACCTGTGGTAGGTGGGAAGAGAAAGCTCAGCTTTATTCTGCAGAAACTCCTGGGGAAGATTTAGGTGCAAAGCAGTAAAATTGCAGAGAAATACACATGTAAACATTGCTGCCCACCTTCCCTGCCTAGCCACTCAACTTAAAGAAAGTACTCACCATATTCGTGTCAGCTAGGAAACACTGCTACCTCTCTCTTTCCCAAAACACATTGCAGACCGCTAGCATGGTAACACTGGAGCTAAATCAAACGTAAGGCACCTTTCTTCTACCACCTAGCCTTGATGAAATGTGAGCTCAAATCCAATTCTTTTCTTTCTCCCCCCTCAATTGACCTTGGAGCCAAGAATATAACGTGACTTTTGAAAGATGTTTCAAAGAATTTGCCACAGTACCTGAAAGGATCTTACTCCTTTTACTTTTTATGGTACAATTCTGGCTTAACTTCATTTAACTGATAAGGTTTTTCTCCACTTCTGCATCACCGTATCACTCTCCCCTAGACATATTTTCCACAACACACTGAAGCTAACTCAAGAGAGTTGTTACTTGCTGTTCAGCTATCATCACTTTGTGAATAAACTTCTGCATTTCCCATAAGGTTGAGTGAACAACCACTTAGGTTCATTAAAATTTGCTGTTTCAAAAACATACATACAATGTCAAGAAAGTGCCTCCTTAAGCTAAACTAGATCCTCTTACAGGTTTAAGCACTCTGTATTGTAGCTATTAAAACATCCCATCATTTAACTCTGTTGGATTTTGATGCCTTCCTGATCTAGTAGTTGCCCACTCTCATTTTCTTGAGCCACTAAACAAGAAAGCAAAACTTTATGTTTTATACAAGGTTAGGATTTTTGCCAACAATCAGAGTTTTCTGTCTCTTCAAAACCTTTTATCTTACTAAGCTTTGTGGGAAACCATCAAGCATAGCTTTGCTTCCCGACCTCTGCAGCCATGCCTGATTTTCACTTAAACTTAACCTCACATGCCGTTGACTTTACATAATGTATTGCCACATCCCTTTTTTTCCCCTTAATTCAATTACAGTTTGTATCCCACCCTCTATTGTAATTCTTTGCTCTACCAACATCCTTAGCAGATGTCTCTGATTTGTGAGTGCCTCATTTCCCATTGGTTTCTCTAGATTAATTATTATTCTGAGTTGTTGGTTTTTTTTTTTTTTCCCCCACTGTAAGCCCTGAAGTACGGTTCCATTTTGACTGATGCATCACCCATCTTTCCTGTTACATCTTCCCTTCCTCAAGATGTTTACAAACACCAAACCAATTTTAGCCCTCTCTGCTCTAACACACCTATTGAGCTGTACTTTGGAGAACCGCAGATTGCCTTGACCTCCCTGCACCGCGTAACGCTGGAGGACATCCAGAGAAAACTGCCAGAGAGGCCTTCTGTTGAAGTACTCTGAAGTTAACTCCCCCAAACTCTCTCCTACACCAGTGCCAACATATGCCATGAACAACGTTTTTTTCTCAGCTGTCATCAAATTTTTTTTTTTTTTTTACCCAGCCAAGAATCACCAAACAGTTTTGAGGTTACCACATACCCAACTGTAACTACACATCTGAAGATCAGATCTCCCATTCCTTTGTAATTACAATCTCTGTGGTGACCTTCATACCACATAATAGTTCTTCTAATCAGACAAGTCACTTCACTCCACCTTACAGCCACCTGGGATCAAGGAGATAAGCAGTGAAGTGAGCCTACATGGCCATTTCCTTGTGCTTGCTAGTCTCAAGTTGCTAGTAAAGCTTTAAAGAGCAACTGTATGGATGGACAGAGGAGGTAGCCGTGCCCATGCAGGACACTGAAGCAGCGTGGTGTGGTTAGCATACCAAAACAACGGCACACGGGTTATGACTGCTCTCTGTAGATGGATCACAGGGATAAGGATCGAGGAGGAAGAAGTGTTATTTAGACAAATAAAAAGGCTGGCACATGAACAACAGGGTGTGAGCTTGTCAAAAATGAAGGTAACCTGGGAGTTGAAGCAAGGTCTCTATCCACCAGCTTTGACAGTCCCTCAGTAAAAGGTATGAGGAAGGGAAAGGACTAAGTTATTTTATTTTTCTAGGTGTGATAAATACAGATGTGGCTACCTCTAAAAAAGTGGAATGAATTCAGAGATATGAGCTATCCCTTCCTATCCTTCAGAGCTATACTCTTTTAAAGATAAATGGACGAAGCTTCAGTATATTAAAAAACAGCCTACTGAAAGCATCCCCATCCTCTCATTGATTGCCTAGCCTATATGCTGAATACCTTTTCTCCCATTTGTCTTTCTAGACTGCTTACACCCTCTGGCATAGCTACTGCACCTTCCTTTGCACTTGAGTGCAATAAATGGCTAAAAGCTTAATTCAGCCACATCCAGATTTATTATATTTGACCCCCTCCAGCAAGTGTACTTCAGACAGCTTCATTCAAGTAACTGATCCTCCAAAGTCAATTGGAGAACTCCAGTGTAGGGAGCAAACTGGAGGTCAATGTTTCCCAACAGGCAAGAAAGAAATATCTCAACTGTGAAGTCAATGAGACAACTGAAGCACTTAAAGTAAAGCACAGATTTAAATGCTTTTCTTTTTTGAGGCTATAACTATTGGATCCCACATAGAATCATTTGTTGGATTTAAAATAAAAATTATAAAAAAGAAGCAACGTTGTTGGGTTTTGTTTCTTTTTCCTTTAAAAGGTCAAGCTAAGATTAAGTTTAATAGACCACAGACCATATACCAAATATTTCAGTATGCTTTTGAAGTGGAATTAAATCATATTTCTTAGGGTACGCGTAGCTCTCCATAAGAGTTGAAGTCATCTCCAGACATCAGTGATCTTCAGGGTACTAAGCTTTTGTTATTGATTTTTTTTTTTTTCCAATTCAGCTGACTAGTGCCCCAAGGCTGATTGTGCAGAATAGTTGGGGGAAGAAGTGGCAAAGCTGGTCTTCTCTCAAGTTGGATTCATGAACCCTTTTATGGGCTTTATCTGAAGACTGAATGGTAGGCAACATATGAATCTAAAAACAACCAGTATACAACTCTAGAAATTGAAGGAAACATTCAAATTTGATATTTTGGCTCAAGAATATTTTTGAATATTGGTAATTCCTATCTTTGTACAGAAAGGATTCCTAGTTTTCCCCCTACACAAATAGTTCTGAATAAATACTGCCTTGCCTCCACCTAAAATCGTAGTAAAACAGGATAACTCAGAAATATCACAGCCTTCCTCCAATGAAGATAGTTACTGTTGTAATATTTGATTTTCTAATGTAATTTTAAAAAATAAATACGTAAAGCCAGATATTTTGACTTTTGTTGTCTTTTGACATTGCAATCTACATCTCACAATTAATTTAAAAGGGACAATTAGAGTCTAACTAGCTTGCAATATTTTTTCTTTTATAGACTCCAAGTGCAAATCTAACTGTTAAACTGGTAATTGGGGAGAACAAATGATTGGCTGTCCTATGCATTAATCAGCAAGTTTAATTTTATACATCTGGGTGAAGAGTCGCCCAGTTGAACAGAAAATGGTAGAAAAGAGGAAATTCTGTAGACAGGCTGCACAGTTATTGCTTTTTTGGTAAGGAACAGAGTAAAACAAAGTGGATATGTTTGCATTCAAACAGTCTTTAAACGGTGCCCCACTAGAAGCATTATATAACCAGTCACAAAGTTTTTGGCTTTAGATCACACTTAAAGTGTCTCATCAAAATTGCATCTTGAAGGAAAGAAAAATCACGACTTATTAAATATAAATATATGATGTTAAAAACTGCTTTTAGTGTGGTTATGTAATATTTATTGTTCTGTGGCTAAGGTCATATAAAGATCACATGTGACAGGTGATGTATTTTTATTACTCTCTTTATGTTAAATGCCTCTCTACTAAGCTAGTTTAAATGTTCTTGTCTCCTTGTTCTGGAAAATATTTAAATCATGAAGTTCATAGGACCTGTTAAACTCCAAATAGTTCAGGAGCCAAAACAGAAGTAATTTAGAAGTTACCTCTTGAAGATACTGGTGTTTGGGTTCAGGTGGCAGAATTACATTCTTGTTTCGTGTGCCAGACCATTGTGAAACTGCTACACGAACCCAGTTCTGATACGTCCCGGCCTGATTTCCACACCACTAGTTTTGGTGGTCCCAACCTATCTCCAAGGCTATATTTACCCACATCAGAAAGCCACTGCCCAGTCTGGCACGACTGCCAAAACATTGCTCAAGACAGCAGAGCGGGAGGTCAGGACAGGGTTTAACTCCTCCTTGCCTTCTCCTGGCCCTACCTGGCCACGCATGACCCTCTCTTTCAAAGCCACAATACTCATCTGTGGGTTTAATTACCCTAGCTGACACCCAAGAAGAGTGCTGCTCATTCACAGAGCAGGTAGAACAGAAACACGGTGTGAAAGCATGAGAAACTTCCCACCCCCATGCCACTAATGAGCTTCAACCCTGACCTAAAAGCAGCAGCAAATGCTGAACTCCAGGTCCGCCAAGCCATGGCCTCTCTCAGGCTGCAAAGGACAGCGACCATTTGTGATGCTGATTTATAATTACCATTTCTGATAACTGTAGCAAGTTGTTGTTATCCTACAGAGTCCTATCTGCTTCATTCTTTGTCAGGAATATTTTGTTTGCATCACTAAAGATGAAGTACCAACGCTTACAAAAGAGAGGTTACCTTTATTCATATCTGGCCAAGGGATTTCTATTTGCAAGGAAGACAAGCCACTCCTTTGACAACTCCTTCGTGTGGCCAGTAAAAATGACTGTACACCCAATATTTGCAAAGTGTTACCTCTGTTTTGATAAATTAAACACGGTCAAGAACACTTTTATGGATTCTAAATGAAGAGGGGTATAGATCTTCCTTCCTTTGAAGTTGTGGCTAACTTCCAAGTTACTTCAAAAGGGAAGAAGTTCGGGTACTTGCTCAGAGTTAACAGAGGTGTAAGAGTGGAGTTTGGCTTAAGGTACAGGAAAACATTCCCATTAATTAGCGAGATAAGAATAAGCTATGTTCAACCCAAAACCGCTGCACTACTTTTGAAAGACAAAGTTAGTCTATTCCAGTTGATGTATTTGCTAGCAGTTAAGAGTTTCGAGGCTATACATCAAAGTTTGGGTCAGTAATTCAACAAGGTCAGAGCTTTTTTCTTTTTTGCCAAGATGGTCTAATGTGGCTTCTTGTACTCTTTCAGAAGTGCTCAAGGTACCACTTATTTATATGCATCAATAGTTATTGTATTGTACAGTATCCACTGTACTGAAAACAGCCAAAAAATGTAAATGGACTGTAAGTGTCAATGCAAATTCTCCCATTCTGAGAATGTGCAATATGCAAGCATGGGTTATTTATTAATTTTTGTCATCACTGATTGATATCTTGATTAATTGCCAGAAGGCATTGGACCAGGTGTTAACTATGTGCAGATTGGATGCAGTGTTCTGTGAACTTCACGCTGTATTAAAGGCACAGACATGCCCAGTTGGAGCAATAAGCCTTTGTTTGCTTTGGCAGGGCTTGCAGCTCCCCGGGGCCAATGCCATAAAGAGGTTTCTGTTAGAAGCCGCAGTGCTCATTGTAGAAAAATTGCCCCTCAAAAAATTAGCATGGTACAATGAAGGATGCATAATGTTACGCAAATGACAGCTGCTTAGCTGAAACAATAGCTAGGAGATGGCATTTGCTGGGGTGCACATCTCATGTAAATTAACTTACTAACTGTTACAGGAAAAATAAAAGAAGTGAAGCCCAAACCTGTACGGCCACTTCACAGACCCATCCCAGGCACACAGAAGAACTGCAGACTTCCACTGATAGCAAAGAGCCAGAGAGGGCCCTCAGGATGCTTCGAGGAGCCAGGCAGGCACAGGCTGCCAGCAGCGAAGCTCGCCTCGCTGGGGCGGAACGAAGCCCTGGAATTTGTTTTACAGGTGGAAATCTGGAGTCATTTCCCTCTAAGGTACAAATCTGCAGCTGCTGACCCAGCACTGAGAGGACACCACCACAGCCCCCATCCACAGCAACCAGCAGAGCCACGCGTGCTTCATCCCGCACCGCGCTCTGCCTCGCCTGCCCTGGGGAGCTCGAGCTCCCCCGTGGCTGCAGCTCTGATCCTCACCACGTTCACCCAGGGGATGAGTGGAATTTCCCCTGATTTACTGCCATGGGGGAAAGGGCCCAGCAGAGCCAAAATGCTGGGAGGGGGATCAGAATCAGTCCCCAGGCCTTTGTGTCCTCTGCGCAGCAGAAGGGACATTGTCCTTGTTCAACCGATTAGAAATACTAATCATTGACATCAAAATCTAGTCTTGGAGTGCAGGCTAAACCAGGAAAGGCTACGCAGCACAGAAAAAGAAACAGCATTAACAGAAGAAAAAAAAAATAGCAATCTGCTCCAGGTTCAGTTGCATTAGTTTTTGCATCTTCAAGCCTTGAAATGCCCTGGTTTATTCTGAGCATCTTGCCGGAAAATAAGTTTCACAAGACTGCATGGCAGAATCCAAGGGAACAGAAACAAAGTCACGTGCTCAATTTAACACTAACACATACTTTTTTTTTTTTAAAATAGATTTTTTTTTGTCAGCAACCAGATACATCAACAGAAAGAAACAAGATGCAACCCCAGAATACAGGGTCGTAAAAGAAAAAAAACAACGCTGAAAACCAAGCATAAGGCAACCAATCATTTGTCATTTCTACGGGAGGAGAACAATCGCTTCATATAGGGGAGCTGGCGGGGGGAAGGAGGAGAGCACGGAGCAGCGGTTTGATTTACATAGGAGTTTCCCTTCATAGTGCGAGGATTAACACGGCCCCTACTGAAAAGGCGGGAGAGCTCTAAAAGCAAACAAGGTGGTGTTTGGGATTTTTTTTTTTTCCCCTCTGCTTCAGAGAGGGCCCCGTGATATTGCAACTGTTGCTCATCACATTAGCAGTGTGGGAACAGGAAAAAACCATACCATGAGGGGGGAGGAGAGGGGAGGGGGCTCCAGGCATGGGGGATGGGGGCATCAGTTGACAGCAAAGCGAAGCAATTAAAACCTAAAATAAGAGGTGGTTGTGAAACGGTCTTTGCATTAGGACACAGCCAACGAAAATGTTTATTTTGTAACAGAAGTACCACGGCCTGAATAATAAATCAAGAGCGAGTAATTACTCATCACCTATTTGGGGATGGAAAAAGGCGATGACGCCGGGGAGGCTGGGCTCAGCCTGGCCGAGCCTCAACGGCCACGTTGGGAATTGGTGCGGCTGCTACTGCTGGAATTGGGGAAGTGCATTTGCATCGTGCGGGTCCGCGGGCATCGCCCCAAGCCTCCAAAGGGTCCAGTTGGGAGTAACGGGAAGCCACCGTAGGCTTGATTCCACGGATCCAGCTATGCCAGAGGCCAAATCTGGAATCATAAGCTCCAGATTTTAAGGTGACTCTTTAAAACCGTGCTAATGTTGGAGGACAGGATATTTTCTGTGAAGTCACTCCTAAACAGCCCACAGACCACACCTGGGGCAGTGTAAAAATATGAAATTCAACGTTGTGAACTGGCATAGGAGCTATAATGAAGCAGAAAGCAGATGTGTTAAGTTCTTTGGAAATAAGCTCTCCCTCTGAAGATGTTACACTTTGGGGACCAAAAGATTTTGAAACAAATAACAACAACAAAATCCTCAAATTTGCTGACACAGTGTAAAGTAGCAGCAAGCATCAATAGATATGGAGACAAAGAGCCACGTGCTAAGAAGACTCCTTTTGGACAACTTCAGCCATAGGTTGCCATACCAACAAGCTTAAAGCACAAGGGAACTGATGTAACACCAGTTTCATCAGACCAGGTTTCAGTCTGCTGCTATGTACCAGCCTACAACTTGGTCTTGTGCTTTTAAAAAAGGTTTTCTGAGTCTTAATTAAAATTTACCTAACTCTTCATGGATCGGTGCCTCATTTCATGCACTTTCACAGACCATTTTTGGTTTTGTGTTTCAGACAATTTGGTTTATGCAGCTCAAACTATTAATCTAAGCAATTGACATTCAGCTGTACTTTATATATTAATAAAACGTCAGCAAATAGTACATTTCTACAGTCATAACCACAACCAGCAATTCTGCTGGAGTGGGGTAGAGCATGCTGCAGTGTAGTTTTATGGTAGATCCATAAAACGAGCTTTGAGCACAGGAGTACAAGAGACATCTAATGCAACCCTTCACAACTGGACAGCTACGACATACAATCTCATCGTCTCACCTCATCTTAAGGGTTGACTGCCTGTTGTCCTTCTAGAAAGGTTTTCCAGAACTTCAGTTTTGTTGATGATTTCTATCTTAACCATTCATGACCAACCTACTTTTTTTGCTTTTGTGCCAGCATTGTTCTTTTATTTCCCCCCCACACCTTTATTATTTACCACTGTAATTTGTTTATAGATAGTAATTATACTCCTTTTCTTTGCCTTCATTTTACTGAAAGAGTCAAACTTTTTTCAGCTCCACTAATAAAATAGACTCTCCATTTCCCCGCTTTTCTACACTAACTAACCTTTCTTTGAAGCTGCTCCAGTAAACTATTCTGTCTTCAATATGAGTGAGCTAGAAGATACATCTTATTTTGTGTATACAAAGCCTTATTTACAAGCATTAAGAGCTCACGTATCTACTGTAAATAGCTTGTGTGCACTCTATTTGCCTTTTTCGTGGTCGGATCACAAGGTAGCTCACAATGATCCTCTGTTCCACTGCTATGCCCTGCAGTAGTAGTTGTACACCTTGGCAGTACAACTATTACTTCTTCTCTTACTCACTTTCTGGTTGATAAGCTCCCAGCTTACAACAAGAACTGTTGCTGGTATTCTCAAAGTCATGACCTCACTCTTTGTACCGCACAATATTAAATTCCTCCTGGTCATTCAAAACCCAGGCTATCCCTGATGGCGCAATGCTGCATGGATTTTGCCTCCAACATTCTTGACAGCAATGTATCTCATCAACAAACTAACGTGTGCATGTTGCTCTCCTTGAAATCTCTGCTATTTATCTCCCTGGATCCGATAATATTTTCTTCCTCTTACTAGTTTCTTATTTTCCTTACAATACCAAACCCTGCCTTCTCCTCAGTAGCTAATATTTTCCTATATAGCACTGTACTAAGTGCTTCACTAAAAAAAAAAAACAAATATGTTAGAACTATCGCAGTTGCCTTGCCTAAAATATCAATCATAACATCAAAGAACGCTATGGGATTAGTCTGGCATGGTCTTCCTTTGTTGAACATATACTACATTTTATCACATTCTCCACTTACTACCTTGTCTAATAATACTTTTCCTCATAATTTGTTCCAAAAAGCTGCATGCTTTTCCGACCAGACTAACAAGTTTGTAGCTGCCCAAATAATTTTTCCATATTTCCTTATGTCTATGGGTAATACATTTGCTATTCTACAGTCACAACATCAGCTTGACAAATGCATTAAAAATCCTTACTGTTGGAATTCCACTGTGTGCTGCCAGATTTTTCAGCTTTTTTTTTTTTGAATCCAGACTATCTTATACCCACATCTTGAGTGCATTAAGTTCTTCAGTCATACTTCCACCTCAGATGTGCCAATTTTCACTGTATGCACTCATTCTCATTAGACATCTTGGTTTCACCTTCACACTTCAAATTATCACCTTTATGTAAAAACTAGAGGCAAAGTATCAACTTACTTATTGGGAGACTACAAACTTTGATTGCATCACTGCTAAGCAACCTCACTTCCTCGTTCCTCGTTCTCTTTTATTTGTATGGCTAAAGAAACTTTTACCATTTAACTTCCTTTGCAAGGATGAGGTCAGCTTGACCTCTAGAAACTCTGAAGGCAGTACAGTGGCTCAAGAAAGTTTTCAATAACCTGTTTTATTCATCTATATATTGACCAAGCTACACTATTTTTAGGTTTAGTAGGGTAGGTGGAAGAAGAGAATACTATAATACACTTTTTTTTTA
The DNA here is from genome assembly GCF_964211835.1 of Anser anser. NCBI lineage: Eukaryota > Metazoa > Chordata > Aves > Anseriformes > Anatidae > Anser > Anser anser. The sequence continues at coordinate 14,004,812 of NC_139726.1, read as the reverse complement.
AAAAAAAAAAAGGAAAACACTGCTAGTTCTCTACAACTGTGTCTAGACTGTAGAACCTAGATGATAGTTCTCCACAACTGTGTCTAGACTGTAGAACCTAGATGACACTTTAGGCATCCAAAAAGACATTGAAAACTCTAAAGAAAAGCAAATATGAGAGAGATTCACTGCAATCCGAATTCAGCCAAGACCTGAATTATCATTAGAACCTTATTTTCTCTCTTGAAATCATGCTTTGACAGCATGCACATATGCTCACAAGCACAGCAAGCTTGCAGGAAGCAAAGTAATCTGTGAAGGAGGTAGCTCGTAGGTTGGCTCTTTTAACATACATCATTATTACAGCACTACTCATGGACATATGAGCTGAAATTATATCCACAGATACAGGTAATTCACACAGCTGGAGAAGTATCAGAGTACAGTGTCATGGAATATCCCAAGTTGGAAGTAACCCACAAGGATCATTGAGTCCAACTCCTGGCTCCACACAGGACCACCCAAAAATCAAACAATGTGTCTGAGAGCACTGTCCAAATGCTTCTTGCACGCGGGCAGGCTCAGTGCTGTGACCTCTGCCCTGTCCCAGTGCCCGACCACCCTCTGGGTAAAGAACCTTTTCCTCACACCCAGCCCGACCCTCCCCTGTCCCAGCTCCATGCCGTGCCCTCGGGTCCTGTCGCTGTCCCCAGAGAGCAGAGCTCAGCGCCTGCCCCTCCGCTCCCCTCGTGAGGGAGCTGCAGGCCGCCATGAGGCCTCCCCTCGGCCTGCTCTGCTCTGGGCTGAACAGACCAAGGGACCTCAGCTGCTGCTCATGTATCTTTCTCTCTAGACCCTTCACCATCTTTGTAGCCCTCCTTTGGGCACTCTCAAATAGTTTTATGCCCTTACATTGTGGCACCAGAGACTGCACAGTGTTCAAGGCGAGGCTGCACCAGCACAGAGCAGGGCAATCCCTTCCCTCAACCTGTTAGCTGTGCTGTGCCTGAAGCACCCCAGGGTACAGCTGGGTTGAGGCTGGAGGGCACACTGCTGACACGTTCAGCTTGCTGTCAACCAAAACCCTTAGATCCCTTCTTCTGACATTTCTGAGCCTAAGGGTGATGGGGGTTACCCCATCCCATACTCCCTCTTTCCAGCCTTCTCCCCTCCTATTAGCAGTCATTTCGGATGAACAGAGCTCAGGTTTGCTGTGTTGCTGGATAAGTGGGATAGGAAGATCTGCAATAATACTTACTGACTCTGTTATACCTGATTGTACCTATTTCTTGTCTTATTCTGCAACTCACTATAAAGTTTACATGTGGTAAAGTATCTGATGTCTTCTGGGAAAATGACAGATGGACAGTTTGTCCTCTGTTAGCCTAACCAGAGTCAAGTCTGGGAGCAAAAACACTTTATGAAGGTTGGACTTCAGACTTATACCAAGATTTCTGGAAGAAGTTTTATTCACACCTTTACAGCGTACAAACAAATGCAGGACTCAAACAATGGTACAGTCTGGAAGGAGGGCAATTCAGTGCAAGGTTCAATTGATGTGACATTGACTTATCCATTGTGAGATGACATGAAACAAGTTTTAACATACCAGGCAAATAGGACTGTTCAATCCCAGTATTGTTAGCAACAACATGCACATGAATTGTATGTCTTTCTTAAAGCACCCAGAACTGTTGACAGTTTGTAGTCTTTGGGACAGGAGCAGGGAAACCAGCTGTTCCCCCTACCTCTGCATTCCCAAAGCAAAAAAGCAAATTGCTGTACTCCAGCCTCAAGGATCATAATTATGAATCAACGACTTTGATAGTGATATCCCAAAATAAGAACCAACCAGTTTTCAGACTCAATATTTATCAGCAGCTTGGACACAGTCCAATTCTTCTAATTGAAGAAGGCAACATCTGCGGTCACTGACTGCATCCAGGTCATTGCTTGCAGGGTCACTGGCACAGATGCATTAACACATGTACAGGGCCACCCCTCATCTCTTTCTCCAGCTTCCCTCTCACCTTGGTTGAAGTCCTTATGTCGAGAGCCCCAGCTGACACAGCTAGGCTTCCTGCACACTCAAGGCTGTGCTGCGGGTACTGGGGATACTACTAAAAGGGGAGCTTTACAAGGACTACATTTTAAATGAGTGATGTCATGGACATTTCTGCAAACATCCAACTTCTGGAGGTTTTCCTCACCCTACAGCATCCTGGCTGCACATCTCTCCCTGGCATGTCAAATCTGAGCACGTTTGTCTGAACATGTTAAGGAATATGTGACAACCTCAATCTGATCACAACACTACTGGAGAATGAGGTACATCAACACAAAATACCATGAGAGTGAAATCACCTCCTCAGTCAGTTTGGCATGGGTCCTGTCAAACTACGTGCCAGGCAGCTGTGAAAACCCCAGGAGCTTTATGTGCAAAGTGGCTACTGAACGTGCCCACATGCTGCTGGTATTTTAGGTCTTACCTACTCCGTAATTACAACGGCATCGGAACATTACTACTTACAGAAGAGCCATGCCCCAGCACCCAGCTACAGTATCAATGTCCTGCTTCATTTGTATTGAGTTACTTGTATAGACGTGCCCAAAGTTTGATATTACCACCATTAATAATTGCACAGAAGTTGTGAGAAGAAAATTTAACAGCAAATCACATCAAGGCAAAAGCATTACGGACATTGTTAGATTCTTACTGTATAGGAAAAGTTATTCCAAGATATTGGGTAAGGGCAAGTTGCTTGATGCAACCAAATGCCTCTAAGCAGCTGCAGTCACATTTCTAGAAAACACATTATTCTGACTCAGAGTGTATTACCAGTGTAAAACTAGTTGATATTATTTCCTTCTAAGAAAGTCCTTCAGACAGACCTACAATGTCCTTACATCAGGACACCAGGATTTCTAGATGAGGTGATGGCTGTGAAGTACACTCCAACTTCCCTCTCAATCTTACTGTCTCCCGTCCTCAAAAACATTGAAGCTTTGCTTGCTCAGTTCCATACAAAGATAAATTGGTCTGGAAAGTCTGTTGAAGACCTGTTCAGCTGTTTGAATGTTACAGGAGAGCAGGGAAAATATTTTTAAATTAAATAAAAAAAAGAAAAAAGGTTGAAGCTAAGTAGCTTAGCAATAACAATGTAAAAAAAAAAAAAGGCAGAATGGAAGAAAACCCCTCCAACCTCACAATCTCTCAACTGCCAAAGAAAACTCACAGGAAAATGGGTGGGGGGAGACAGCATTAAACTCTGGGGAAAAAATAATCACATGAACAGAGCGATAAAATCATATTCCAAGTGTGACAGGTATTGAGGGAACTACCTCTCCTTCCTTTCCAGCACAGCAGAAGCTGTTGAAAGAATATGCATGAAAGACTGAAATATCATTGAAATATGCAGTCTTAAACTGCAAATGCCAGAATCAGCAGCAGTTTTTCCTAATAGCTGCAGAGAAGGACTGCTAAAGTCCAAAAAAAGGGCAGATTCCATTGTTAAGGTTCTGTGCATTTGTAATGTTTCTGTACACTGAAACTCTCCAATAAGTTCTGCATTAAAACAACACGAACAGTCATTGCTGCTGTATGGATAAGAGTTTCAAAACCAGGATTTAAAAGAACAAAATATATTTATGATGATAGGGAAAGAAAAAATTAAACATGCTGTGCTAAAAAGGCCATTAACTAAGCATCAAATAAACTTCATTAACTGTCAAACCATTTCAGATACAACAACTTGATAAATATGAAATGGAAAACATTGTGTGGAAAAGGGACTAACCAGCACATTTTAAAATAAAATTAGCGTCTTAGCCCCAAATTTTTGATCTGAGGATTCATGGACATGGGACATTAAAGGGCTTTAAATTAGGCCTATTGCTTGCTTAAAAAAGTGAAAATTAAGATGAGGTATACTGCCAGTAAACAGCATTTTTCATTGATTACTGCCATGCTAGTGCATCTGAAAATATCTGAATGACATACCTCTTCGTTCTCAAAAGCTAACTGCGTTTTCATTTTGACTAATATAACTTTAAAAACCATCATACCAGGTGCCTTTTATTTGGAAAATCTTGAAAGCTTTTAGACATACAAACACCCTTCCCACCGCTCTTGGCTTATCTTTTATTTACCCTACTGGGTATACAACAATTGATGCTTCTTCAAAGCAAGGACTTCCCAGCTGATTAGCTGTGCTGAGCTGGCTAAGCTTATTAAAGGTGATTAATGCATTCAAGTATTTCCACCACCACCACCACCACCCCCCGCTCGTTAGTTCAATTTCTTGCTCATTATGCTACTGGTCTTTTTATATTAAAACAGACCACCTGGATAGCAGAGAACTTCATAATCTCAGTCCAACAAGATCAACACCTGTTGTACATGTAATTAATCATAAGGTACTGCACGGCTGTATTCAGTTAAAAAGCTAAGATCATCTAACAACAGAAGCAGTACATCACATTAGCAATCAGCTTCAGAATCCTTAAGATGCAGTTAAAAATCAGAGAAGTGAGTCAGTACAAAGGGGCTCATAATTATTCCCTCTCCATATTTAGGAGTCCATATGGCATTTGTGACGTATAAAAGTCAGCATACAATTTTCTGATGAAAAATTCAGTTCTAAAAAAATTCTTCTCCTGGAGGCTGAGAAAAATCAAATGGTCTTTCTGTCAATGACATTTTCCCTCTGCATGAAGAAATCAAAGACTTTTTGGATATTACACACAAAAGAACCCAGAGGTTCAATATACTTTACTAGTCTGAACACGGACTGGGAACCACAAAGTCCAATCATATCTCTGTCTTTAACTCACTGTGTGGTTTGGCAAGTAGCTTAACTACTTTGACTGTGTTTCTTCATCTTTACAGTGTGGGAAAAAAATACTAACTTGACTGGAATTTTGCAGAATTTAATGTATATAACATGCTTCCAAATACTAAAGCTTTGCATGAGTATTATCAACTTCACTATGGTGTATTAAAGGGGAAAAATGTGTTCTTTTTAACAGTGAAAAGATCTCTCTGATCCACAAGGAGGAGATTCACCATAAGAGATAAGACCAGAAAAATGATAGTTGTTTGTTTGTTTTGAAGAATTACAACAGCATAATACATACAGGAAAAACAGAAGCCCTATGGATACCAGCAAATTAATAAAGCACCTTGTGTAATCACACAAAAAAGCATCACTAATCCTAAAGCTCAAGACATCAGCCTAATACATTTTATATATATCTGCCTGAATTTTCATACTGGAAGCTTCAACAAGGTCTTGAGGCAGACTGAATGAAGAGCAAGATAAAGCAAATTAGAAACCTAAGACCATGCTAGCACCGCAAAGGTGCACAAGGCTGACCAAAACCACATGCACGATGCACAATTTGAAGTTAAGCGTGGGTGCTGGATGATCAATTAAGCTGAACATAAAGGTAACGCATGCATTAAAAAGTAGTAGTTACGCATTTTTCCTAGAGAGCTGCAGGTTCTTAGTGGATGAGGAGTGTTGTGGTTTTTATCGCATCATGACCTTCAACTGAGCAGGTGCGGAGGGATTCGTACCAAGTTTACTAGCTCCTTTATTGCTAACAGCACACAGGTCTAACCTCCGGCATGAGTTAAGTTCATAAATCTGTCCTGCTGAACGTGCAGCCCACACTGCCAAGTTTAACAATCCTAACTGAAAATTCATTGAAATTTACTCAGACCATATGATATTTAGTGCAGAGAAGAGTCCCAAGACGAAAATACTCTGCATCTCCCTGTTAGCTTGTTCCCATCCATCCCCCATCTTGTCCATTTTCTGACCTGCAGATTTGTCACTTGCTAATTATTTTTTTCCCCATTCAGTAGCTTTTGGTAAAGATTTTCTTTTGCCACTAGCAGATGAGAAATGGACGCAAATTATCTTTAAAAATATGTAAACACATGCATGGATCTGCTGCAAATTTTTGCCTCCCTTCATTTTTTAGTTTTGTTTCTGTATTTTCTGTTCAAAGAAATTTCAAGAAAGCTAAAGATCGACAGAAACACACTTTCCTAAAAGAAAGTAGCTGACTACATGGCTGATTTCAGATGGCTCGATTCCTCTCCTCCAGACTGAGAGAAAGCCTTTAGGTCATATAATAGTATAGCAGGACATATATCACACAAGCTGAGGCAGGCATAAAGTCCCACCCATTCTTCCTGAACAATCCTCATTGTTATCACCTGCTCGGCATCGAGCTGCAACCAGCTCATTACCACGTCTGCCAAGAGCTAGGGAAGCAGAGGAATCACTGAACACAGGTCCAATCAGAAGGCGATTAGAGATACAAGTATCAACCAAGCTTCAGTGATACTGCAGCCCACATCATTTTCATAAACTTCCATCTTGGATGCAGGGAAGGGACTGAGGAACTTGCAGTCAGTCTTCAGGCTTTACACGTAGCAAGATTAAACTCTGTCCTCACTGTATCCTCCTGTTAAAACTGAAACATCCCAATTAGTGACATCAGCAAAGACCCTAGTGCAGATGGAGCAAAGACAGCTTCTGAGGATCACATTGTGCCAGACACTCATAGCAAAGATCACATGTGCAGACAGACACACTCCCAAGCTTCCACTGGTGCAAAAAGTGTCTGGGAATCTAGACAATTCACATCAGTTTCTGCAGATGTCTCACTTGTTATCTTAAACAAAACCGTATCAAAAACCTTGGTGTGTTTAATTTTCAGTTGCCAATTTCAGTTTTGTCACTCTCAGCAAGTTATGGCTACGCTGCCAGTGCTGTCTGCTTAATTCACTCCACTACCAGTTCAGTACAAACTCACCCTTCTGTGTTTGTGAGAAATACGTAACCTATGTAACATGAAAGTGCTCGTATTTCCATACTCCTCTGGCCTGCCTAAGGCTTTTATAACTCCAAAAGATCAAAACTCACTACTAACATGCAACTTTGCTGTTCCACATATTTATTATATTTTAAATGTACATTGTCCCTCGATGGCTACTTTTCTATCTTTTTTGGATACTGTCTCTCATCTTCATAGTATTTCCTCCTCAAAGGGGCTTTGGCTTTCCAGCCACCGTTGACTGTAAGCATTGCCAAGCATGCCAGGAAACGTGGGTGGACCACGAACAGGTAAGACTCCGTTCTGGAAAAGGAAGCATTAGTACTGCACATGCAGCAATGCAGCAATTGCTAACCAAACTCCTCCTGGTGAAGCCAAGCAATACATTTGTGATACACTACATTCTTCAGCTATATTTTCAAAATACTATTGTAATAATATATAGAATAAGTGTCAGCGATGGTAAAGGAGAATTATGTACCATTTGAAGTCTTTCAGAAAAGCGTTGATTCTTTTTACAGATGGAACAAAAACTTTTTTTTTCCTCTGCATCTTTTCCCAGACAGATTTTCTGTTTGTTACTGATAAATTGGGATAGACAAAGGGAAAAGAAAAGATCTGCAAGATTTTTACATTTCCTGCAGAATTTTAATTGGGAAAATTTACAGGGGAGGAAAAAAAAAAAGCATTTCCCTCAATCTGATAAAAAATAGATCTTCCTTTTAAAAGAGGACTTTTGGGAAGAATAATTGCTTATTAATAGAGTCCAAGCCAGATTATTGTATTTACCCTCTGCCTCTGGATAGCTCACTCCTACTTTTTGCTTTCACATTCGATACAGCATTTGCCTTCATTTCCTGAACTGCTTTAAAACAGAAAAGAAAATCCGCAGAAATTTCCTTATCTCTGTTAACTCGCCTGAAGACTCTCCCAATTACCATCTCATCTAACCTTCCCACTGAACAACTCCCACCTGCCATTCACAAACCACTCCAGCTCCCATTTTCGCACACCTGAAGCTATGAGAATCTTCTCCCAAGCTGCAAATTTGATGCCAGATAAAATGATGCGGTTGTGATGATGCAATTGCCCATAATGATAGATGGCAGAGGGAAATGGTGAAGGGATGAAACACCTCACACCTGGGGTCACGGCTTCAGCAGGGACTAGCCTTGCAGTACCTAGAGATTTGCTATCCCTGGGATGGTGGATCGGGCAGGGCACAGCGTTGCCAGCCCAGCTGACACTGCAGTCGCTGTGCGAGCCACCAGCCACCACCACGGCCTGGGGACTCAGCAGAGAACTCAAGGACTAAGCTACTCCATCATTTTACAGATGGTTCATTAACTGGGTGGAAGCACATGAGAGCACTTGGAGAGCAATAGGAAGAGGCAAGGGGCAGGAGAATTAGACTAAAGTTGTTTGGCAGCAGCTTCCAGATGAACTAAAAATCACACACAGCAAAAATAGCAAGGGTGTATTTGCCAGCTGAGAGTGGCCACGTGCCAAGTTTGAGGTCTTAAAACTTAACTGCTTTTGAACTATACAAGAACAACAACAACAAAGATCTCTTATTTGAGCTCAAAAGATTTTTCATGCCTATCTAAGCTACTAATGAGAAAAAAGGAGGAAAGAGACAATATCTTCAGGCTGAGAATCAGAAGAGTCAACCCCTAAGCAATATGTTTGATTATATATTAACATTAGGGGCTTAATTACACTAAACAAAAATGAAGCATCCATTTCAACTTTCCTGATAAATAATTCACTTCTATGTAGATACATACAGCAACCTAAGGAGTTCTCACATATCCCTACTCAAACAACCACTCAAAAGGAGTATTTAAGAAGATCCTCTCAGGTCCATTCCTAGACCAAAACCACCAAGTATCAATGAGGAAATTCCCCCACAGTTTGAGACCTGAATTTACACCCTTGGAAATCAGCCCTCAAGATTTGCGTGTGTGTGTGTGTTTGTGTGTGCTGCTTTTAAGACATTTAAGTAAAGCTAAAAAAAAGTACTCATACAATATACAATGCCTTGCTTCTGAAGACTAACGGGCTCAAAAGCAGAGACCTCTTTTCAATGTAAGCACTTGCACAGAGTCATACAGTAATTCCAAAAAAAAAAAAGAACCAGGATCTGTGCTTTCTGCTCCCCCTTTATTTTATTTTTTTGAAGCCACATGTTACATAATGTGTACTTCCATATATTTTAATATGTATCTGTGTACATACATATGTCCTTCAAAAGCCTAAGCTTCAAATAATAGATATTACAAATGCTCAGCTTGAGGCAGTAGTATGGATTGAAATACTGAAAACATACAAATTGCATATTTTTAAAAAAACTTAAATATGCATATGCGTGCATCTTTTAGACAAATATTTTATATATTTTTTTAACATCTTGAATTGCTGACCCAATACTGGAATTACTAGCAGCTTCTCTCATAAAGGACACTGCAGAACCCTTTCAGTTTCTACTTTCAGTAATTTTTTCAAGCATTCAAGACAACATTTTGGATGCTCAGCTGTGATTACTTTGCTAAAATGTAATGCTACATACATTAACGAGTTTAATTCTTGGAATGCAGAAATGGTTTCTCTTTCTTTTTAGCCATAATTTGACAGTGAGAACTGCGAATTTACCTCCCTGCCAAAATAAGTTTACCTCCTAACCAAACAGGGCGTTTCTTCCACAGAAAACCATGAATGACTAAACTATGAAAAATGAAAGTTGGCAGGTAGCCTTTCTGAACTTATGTGCTTCCTGACCCTGCCAGAGAGAGTTAAGCTGGGTCAATATACAAGTGGCAGAGGAAGGAAAGGTTGGGGTGCTTCCAGAAGTGCAGTCTCCTTTCCCCACAGCCAGCAGCAAAGCAGTGCTCCTGTAACACGTTTTTGAAGATCACTGTGTTGGAGCTGTTTGCAATAGTCAAATATTTCATTTTTCACTTTCACGAGCCCAGAGATGCAAGCACGGATGCCCAAGCCAGCTCCCATTCTGCCTAGATTTCTCTAGCACGTAGTTGATATCCTGCTCAAAAATGATGTGCGTGTTGCAACTGCACGACCTACCCCAGCACTGGCTGCATTTCAATACTGAGCGACGGGAGCCATCTCAACACTTGGTAACGTGAAGCTTTAGCAGTCCTCCACAGCTTCTGCTTTTGGACAGCTTTTGATTATGAAGCTGCTGGTCCCACTCTAGAGAACAAAGTGGACAAACTCTGGAGGTAAAAGTCTTCCTTTCCTCTAGTCTCCCCTATTACAGGGCATTCTAGGTGCACCCTCTTCTCCCTACCTGTTTAACTTGAGTCTCCCATCCCTTGAATATCTACTTTGCACACTCATGGGTTTTCAGCACATCCTTGCCTCCCCCAGCTCTGACACCCACTTCATCACAAGCATGACGCAGAAGTTGAAGGCAAGAGTACATGGGTGCAGTGGGGACAAGAGGCACACCCTAAATCTGGCACACGTGACAGAGACCTGTTCCTGCAATCCTTTTCTCCTGGCTGTAAAGAACTTAATCACAGGAGACTTTCAGAGCTTTTCATAAAATGGGGTAGTGCTGCCCAGCACTCAGAAGTCAAGGGAAACTTGACCCATGCTGCCCACAGGCACTGACTTCGTCAGCTGATTTAGTTGTCTTTTTTAATTACTGATTTACTGTGGAAAAGGAAAACAAAGCTTTGTTCTCACATCTCTGGTCCTATCACATCAGAGCACTTATCTCTTACCCTGTGCTTACCTAAGCCACAAGCTATACATTCAGAACACTGTTTTGTTCAGGGTAGTACCTCCTTGAAAGCTCAGTATCTCTTGACAGCATAAACATCTACTGAAATTAATGAGATGGTTTGGAAGTTGCCTGTGAGAAAGCTAAAAAATCTCACCAATTAAGACTTGCTGAACTGGGAGTGTGGTGAGTTATGACCAATGAGGAAGCTGCCACTACTTGCAATGAAATCTTCTTTCATTACTGTGAACGCATACATCTAGGACCATGGTTTTTACTACCAGCAGCAATTGCACAAGCAGAATATTTCACTCTTATTCACTGCCTCTACTGAAACCTACCTAAAGGAGTGAGAAATCTTTTCCACCAGGCCAACATCTTGAGAAGCACCGTACCCTCATCGTACAATAAAACGTGTGTTAGGGGACAAGGATTAAGTAATGTGGAGAGATCGTTTTCAGAAGACGTTTATAATCATCTCTCCCACTATTCTACCATCACGGTTGCCATGTATCTAGTAGCCCAGGACCTCAGACTATTTTAACTAACTCAAAGGCAAACATTTCCAAGGCTCGGCCACCTCAGACAGAATTACAACCATCTTAAAAAGCACCAAGACACTTGTCTTAACCAAGTCATTGGATGCCATCATTGTTAAAACCACCAACTGGATCAATCTTGGATAAGCACTGTTGTGAGTTGAGTTTGGGACAAGCTTCCCAATATTTACCCCCACCATTCCTTAGTAGCATGAAAGAGATACAGATATATCAACCTAAACTTGATTGTGCAAATATGGCAGCTCTTGCCTCATTGAGTCATTTGGTAGGACGAGAAATTTGTGCATTCTCCCCTTCTCCTTCCCCTTTCTCTACAGGCTGTTTCCCACACAAATATTCCAAGGAGATGTACCATGGGGACAGAGGATTAGCCAGCCAAGGAGGAAGTATAGCAAGTGGTGCTGCCCAGACAAGGGGACAGCAAGACTGTGCTTCCCGATGACTTTATGGACACCTGGGATGGCAGCAGAGGAATCCCACAAGCTGCCACTATCTTACACAATGGCAATCTCTGAAAAACTCTAAGAAGCCACCTGATGAAGAAACATTCACATCTTGGAATAAGTAGCTGACCTCTGCCAACACCTAAATACACTTGTCCAAGCACTAGCCCACTGACCACTTTCCTTCCCCTTCTACCGCAAAGAAAATAAAGTAATGAACATGCTTCACAGGCACAATAGGGGTTTTCTGGTAGGTAGATCCTCAATTTTTTGAATTATCTTTCTCAAATTTTTCTTTTCTCATCTTAACCACTTGACATCCATTACCTGTAGACTGTCTCATTATTAGAGTGAAATACATAAATTACAGAGCAAGTTTCAGTCCTTTATGCGTTTCTGCAGTCACTTTTTGTGGTTTTCTTCAAAGTCACTCAGCAAATTCTTTACATGAAAAAATAATCATGCCTGTAGGCAGCTTGTGCACAGATTGTTAGGCACTTGATACTTTAGTTTTGTTGGTCAGTTTGAGCAGACCCATTTGTCTTCTTTTTTTTCTTGAAAGGAAATGTTTCTCAGAAAACAGATTAAAGGGGAATCATGCATATTCACAAATTCACAGTTTGTTCATAATGAATATTTTATACAAAAAAATCCACTCCAACCATTCATCTAAACTTCGAGAAAATGATACCTTCTTTCAAAGAAGGGAGACCAGGGCATTTTCCAACAAGCAGGAGGTCAATTATAAAGCGAAGGTAAATTTATTCTGGAAGCCACAAGCACTCAGACTTCCAGAGGAACTTCAGTTTCCTCTGAATTACCTTGTTTTATTTTTGATATCACCTTGCAGCTAACAGGTTGAACCAGAGATGCAGTTAGATGTCAAGTGACTTTGAAAGCTTGTTTTATATTCAGTGCTCCCCTTTACATCTGAATTTCCGCCTCAAACATGTCAGCATTTTCCCTATACATTCCCTTTATGCTCTGCATTCCACTTCTGAAAAGATGGTATTTCACTTGTGGATGAAGTGATAATACTACATGATCATTCATGCATAGTATGCGTGTATTAAAATGGAAAAAAAAAAAAGGTGTTCATTTATCAGCAGTTAAGTCTGTAAAATATGAGGCAATCCCTCAAGGCTCCAGGACAGTTCCACTGCTGCGCTCTGATATGGCAACATCTTGTTTTTGTTGTATCCTGACAGAGGGCGAAGATGTTTCATTGACAGCAAAAAGCTCGTCGTGGTTACACCTTTCAGCCGAAGGCTGATCAGAATGGAGTATCTGTTCTTATCTGGAATCATCAGTTGTTAAGATTTCAAGTATACATGCAATTTTTATGCAAGTTGAGCCTTTGCTTGTAGCAATTTTAGCATTGAAAAACATCCTCTTAAGTAGATTTGCAGGGTGGCAGCTGATCAGAAAACTAGATGCATCCTTCAAAAAAAAAAACAGTGGCACACAGTTCCCACCAAAGGTCAGCTTTCTGACCACGTGAGATACCCCCGGCGCAGCGCGATTCCTATTGCATAAGTCAGTTTTAAGATTGCCTTGCTGTTGTCAGGGGATGTGCGACAGATTCACAATTTTCCGCGCTTGACAGCCAGAGTACTTGTCACTTAGTTCCATCTGGTAGAGAGATAACATTTCATTAATGTTCATGCTTAACCTTATAGCTCAGTGCTTTGACTCTGCAAAGTCCTGAGCATCTCTGAAAAGGTGCTGAACGCTCAGCACACAACTAATCCAGCACATTTCAGCTGCCTGCAGGATCAAGCCCTGGTTTTCCTTGGGAAAGATATAGCATTTCCTCCCCTTGGCTCACTTCTGGATTCTTTCCATTTTAAAACTCTCTCACAGAATAAACCTAAAATCCATTGTAATTGGCCAAGTTGCCATTCTTGATACAGCTGGTGCAAAATAACTTTACGAAAATATGACTTGCTAGGTTGACTGGACAGGAGATATCAGTGGATATGAAACAAATGCTTACTGGTCTCCTGGGCACCAGGTTACATATTTCTATGGCTTCAGCAAATCAAACCCTTCCATCCTGTCACCGCATTTAGTATGGATTATCCTCGGCCTAGACATTTGGAAACAAATTAAGAAAACAGAGCCAGGATTTCCCAGCTCCCTCCTGCTCTGGCACAGGCTTTGGCTCTGCCTCTGCGCAGAAATCCCAGGTTGTCACACAGACCCGATATGTGACCAGCAGATCCACCCATGTACAAACCATGCCCCAAGCAGGCTTCGTCATGGGAATAATGTCTTATTCTAACCTTGGTCAAGTCACTTAACCTCTGCTAATCCACCTGTGAAATGGAAGTAATGAAATACAGGGGTATTGTCAGACAATTATTTAATACTCTTTCAGGTACCTAGAGATCCTTGTGGGAGAGACGGTGTACAGCTGCACAGCATTACTATTTTATTAAATGAAGTACCTATCAGTATTTCATCCTCAGTAGAATGACTGCTGAGACCAAATTGCCTCTTCACATTAGCTGTGTGTATTGATGAACAAAAATACATTAAGAAGTGGTGTCAAGGGAAATGAGCTTACGCTTCACCCAGCACTTCTGAAAAAGTGATGTCACAGTCCTTGAAATGAAACTTTTTAGGGTTTCTGGGGAAGGTACTACAGCTGACCACAAATTTGGGGGACAGCCTGGAAAAAAGGCTATTTCCTTTAAGGGAACAGCAAGTGAGCAGGGAAGAGTTTCTGGTAGTGACATGTCTGCACTCAGGTTTTCCAGTCTGATAGTTGTCCAAATATACTCCTGGTCCATAAAAAAAGAACGAGACGCTTACAGTATAAAACTCAAATGTCATTAATGCACAGCATCTGAGAAAACAAAGGCTTCTTGGACAATAAGTTACCCAAATTATAGCCACACATGCTGCAGGGGGAAGGACAGATGGTACAAGAACTGGAGATACAAGAAACAGATTTGTGACCACAAGGAAAAAGAATCAGGAGACATTTCTACCCAGCTAGAAATATCCAATATTTAAAAAGGCAAATACCAAGGAATCCTTCTTAGGGGAACAGAAAAGAAAGCTTGAGGGGTACCAGAAAATAGGCATCTTTACGATAGCAATTAAGTAGCCATAAAAGGAGGCCTTTCAGCTTTCCTAAAAGGGCAGGTAGTCCTCAAGGACTCCACGGCAGATAATGTGTGAAGAAAATTCAGCGACGTGCGCAAGGACAACAGGCTGGTAAGCTCCCTCCCCAAACTACAACCGTGAGACAGAGGCAAAACTGAGTGGGAGGATGAAGTCACCTGGCAAGTCTCCACTGGTGATGATACCTTTGGAAGAAGTGACACAGCATCCCGTTGTACTACATGGTTATATAAGGCCTCAGGGAAATGTAAGAGCCCAGATGGGGGAATATTAGTCCATGTTTGCTTTAGACCACCAAATCACATCAGGGAGCAGGATGAGTTAATCCTTGAGCACTTGCTTAATGTGCAGAAATAAAGACTACATTACACATGACTCCAGTTTGCTGGAAGCCTCCACAGTTTGTCATGAGACCTCTCTGAAAATTAGAGAGAATTTAAGAAAAAAACATGACTGTCACGCATATAAGAACCCTTACACGAGGAATCTATTCTGTACTTAGAATTATTTTGAGGGTTCAAAATAAAATACTTTACCAAACCGTATACTGGCAGTCACCAAAAAGAGTGGTTTTGACCCAAACTCACCCACAGCATAGGTGCAGGCAGTAAAAATAGTCTTTTGCAAAAGGCAAGGCAAATACTAAGTAGGAAGAAAAAGTCAGATGCAAAATATGAAGTTTGAAGTTCTTTGTGAGGTGATGATTAGGCTGTAAAACTAATGCTTCCTCCTAAAACCAGGAGAAAACCATTTCTGCTATTTCTGCAGTGTTACTAAGAATTTCAGCATCTCCCCATAACAACCAGCCTATACTGCTCCTGGAGATTGTTCCTCTGCACAGGAAATACACAGGTGGAGTGCTTTTCATTAGTAATTGTCTACTAACAATGAGGAATATTTATCATTAAAAACCATGAAACAATGTTTGCTAGTATGTACGGATCACTTGTAATTAAAGATACTAAGATAACTACCTGAAAAAACACGCATTTTCACTAGTTATTTTTAAAGCTTAGAACAGCAGACCAGTTCCAGAAGGTCCCCAAAAATAAGGATAAAATATTCAGAAATGCATGTGTTCAAGTAGAGTAACCAATGAAACCAGAACATTCAGAATATGATGGCCTGCGTATAAACAGAACACCCAATAAACCTGATATAGGTTCAGATAATAAAAGATTCAGGTTAGGATTTGAATCAATTCTAGTCAGTACAATTTGGTGGCTTTTTTTTTTTTTTGTAATTACAAAAATTATTTGTGGAGGTGATGAGATCAATGTAACTACTTGCAGAGAGCTATGGTTTTTTTTTCCTAGTTCTTGGTCCAATACGACATTCTGACTTTGGGAAGTTGTGATAGTATAACTATCACTAGCACACATTTCCCAACTGATGTATAATTATGGTACAGAAAGCAACTGCAGAAGGGAGTTCTGAGCAGTTCTCTGCATCTGAATGTACATCCAGCACTGACACTTCACCGATGTCAAATTATGACGTGCAAGATAAATCACAAAATATGTGAGACCCCCCTGGGACTGAGATTGTAAACAGTAAACAGTGCTGTCGCACAAAATAATTCACATCAGTTGCTAACTTCAACTCATTCAAACAGTGCATTTCAGTGCAGACACGTAAAACTGCAGGAACAAGGATTACCTATAGAACGGGGAAGCAGGTGCTGCCACAGCAGTAAGAGCTGATGTTAGAGAAGTCATCCATAAGCAGACTGCATTGTTTTATGGTTGCTTTTTGTCTTTTTTTTACTTTGTGTGCATCTTTGATATTATGATATGTCAAGTTACCATGCACAGACAAAAAGGGAATTGAGACAGGATCAGATTTTCAGATGGTGTCAGCATAACACTGCTATACCAGCTGAAGACGTAGCCCTTATAGTTTGTAAGAGACCTTTGAGGCACTGGACAGACAATACCATACAAATGCAAAGTGAGGTATCCCTGCATATTGCCGATGAATCACTGCCTTGTTCCTGTTAAGAACAAAGATAAACAAAGGGAAGGCCGTGAGTCAATACAAAGCCAGGATGAAATACATGTAGATACAGTTATGTCCCATTAAAATATATTTAAGTGATCATTTTCCTCCTTCCTTTTCTCTTTCTCCCTCATGCCAGAAGTCTGTAATACTCATGCTGATCTCACTTCCAGTGGTAGGGAATCTGCTGAAACCATGCATTTAGACATTTTTGCACAAGGAGGCAAAAAAAATCAGTCATCAGTTATTTGCTTGGTTGTTCCTTTCAGCAACTCAAGAGTGCCATAAAGGCAGAAACATTTTCAAGCTTTATCAAGCATAATCTGACAACCCCCTCTGGTAAAAACCACAGATATAAATAAGCATATTCTTCACACGCATTAGTCTGCCACTCAGGGCAACACAAGGGTGACCTACAGGCTAAGAGATCCCAAATACCCTCTCTCCTTGACCCATCTCAAAGTTTCCACTACCCCAGAAATCGCAGTTTCCATCCCCTTTATCCAGCTTCTAACTTTGGGGAATGTGGTAACATTAGGTATCACGAAGGCTGTCCTTAGTCCATACACAATGTTTTCTGTTTTACCTCAATGCTTTTATCTATTGAAAGGAGTCTGCTACTGAACAAACTCCCAAATAATGAAGCTCTGATACCTCCAAGAGAGGAAGGAATCAATTCTTCAGACGTACGTTGAAAATAAGTCACACGGGTTATCTCTGCAGTGTTAAGAGGGCGTAGGGACCAAGCTCAAGCATTTGAGTCCTAACTGGCCTCTCAACTCCAACGTTAGTTTGTTCTCTTTCAGGCCAGCTCCCCTCCTTCCAAGATAAATTGGCAAAGTGGGATTCAGTCCTACTGGCAGAGGGACAGGCAGTGCTCCTCTTGTGGCACAGACCGCAAGACGGGGCCCAACCTGAATCCTCCAGGAGCCCAGAAGAAAGGTCAGCTACCACACTTGGACACCTAACACCCCACTAAGAACAAGCGGCAGCAGCTCAAGCACTTTTTTCCACCAAGTTAAAAAATACAAAGTACTTGTGAAGGGGGAAGAAAAGCCAAAGAAATATGCCTGCTGCTGCCAGTCCTGTCACACTATTCCCTTTTTGGATTGCCCGGATCATTACCTGTGAAAGCATTCCCAAATCTAAAGATTTCATGACTTTAATATAAATTATCAAATGACGCAGTTTAAGCGTGCATTGCTCATTATTCCTCTGTGCTTAAAAAGTTTAAGCCATTCACTTGGAAAGAAAGAGCGCGGTCTGATTTCAGCAGCCAGTCAAGCACATCACAAACAAATACCAGCTACTTACGGAGCAGAGGCCTTGCAAGCAACTTGTCAGCTGAAAACTGTTCAGAAGGAATTCAGGAAACACTAAGAAGTTACAAATGGAAAAGAGTACTGGATTATGAAGGATTTAGAAGAGGAAAAAACAAAAGTAGGTTTTGCCATAAATTATTTGATTATCTCTCGCACTATGTGAAAAGTTTTATCCATTTTTGTCTGTTTATTCTTCTATTGTTCTAGAAAAGATGACTACATGTTGCTACATGGTATTTAGTGTGGTATTCGGTAATGGCATTGCTCCTGTCTTAATGCATGTTTTTCAGCAAAACTGTACCTTAATTAAGTTATGTTATCTAATCCCAACAGCTGGCTAATTATCTGACATTTTATACCCTCTGGCATTGAATCTGACAGGACACAATCTATTACCCCACAAGCTCCTGAACTCACATTTAAACTTTCAACCAACCCCAAAAAATCCCAGCAGTTACTGCTCAGGGCCTCCATGCAGAAGGGTAGCTTGACGCAGCGCTCGCTTCAGGACAGGAGCCAGCAGGAAGGGACAGCACGCATCCCAACAGCCATCAAGCAGTCAGTACAAACACAGTTTTCTTCATGGATGTGACAGTTGTAGTGATTTTTCCCTCTATGGTTACATCGGAAATATTTTCCTCTTGGATCAGTATTCAAGTTTTGAGCTACGTAAGTCCAGGGCTGCAGACATACGAGCTACTGTAGGCAAGGCCCTCCTCCAGCCAGTAGTAACCCAGAATTACTTGGAAAGCAATTCAAGTTAATTCAAGGTAAATCGAGTTATCTGCACTATCTGAAGTGCCCAGGTAGTGCCACGAGATGAGAACTGGGGGGAAGGGGGACAATCTGCATGGCTGCCGCTCTGAATGGATCTTGCAGTGTATAGATAGCATATCTTTCCTCCTCCCAAAAGGAGGTAAGACAGCCCACTGCTTGCGATAACACATTTTCACAGGCTACTTTAACCCCCAAAAGGAGGTGCTTAATGAACAACAATAATACAATAACAGGTCTTCTGCTGGGATTTCAGCCTCTGGTTGCTGATAGGAAGCTCGCTTTCTCATAGCCACTTGACTTTGGCAGGATTTCTAAAGGCACCAAAAAGAAAGAAGAGCACAAACCCCAGAGCGTACCCAGATCCGGGCTTAGCTGCGTTTACTCTGGACATCTCTGTTATCAAGTAAGTTACCACAGGAGCCAAGCACACTGCAGTACCAGCCCTGTTTCACAGCAGCAAAGCTTAGGCACAGAGCAGTTAATGGATTTGCCCGGTCCCCCCTGCGACCCGACCCACCCCCAGCACATCCTGCAGCACTGACCTCGCGTTCCCCTTCATTCCCTCATCACAGAGGCATTTCTGCACCATCTCTCACACCTTCTCTCATGCTCAGAACAGCTTTCCAAGCTCTAGTCAGCACACATCAGCCCCTCACCTCATTCAGACTGCTCCTGAGAAATCCCCTTGCCTACAAACATCAAAGAGCAGGCCCTGTGCTGAGCTCCTCGTTCACATGGCACGAGAATCTGGCCTTCCACGTTGGTATAAATGAGGAAGCCGATAAAATATAGGTGCATCTAAGCTCAGAAGCCACAAATCCACAAGCTGTAATATCGTGCTCCTCCCTTTTTTGAGGTCTGTTATATGCTCATTTATCACATCTGTCATTTAGGGCAGTAAGCACCCCATGAAAGGGACCCAGCCTCTTGCTGTTTCCTACGACATACCTAGAGCAAACACGGGGATTATGCAGTAAGATAGAGCGCCCCAAGTCTCCTGCTGTAACAGCACAGTTACAGTTTCAGACAGACTGACTAAAGTGTTGTGAATGCATGAAAGCAAATGGAAACATTCTGTTTTGAAAATGTGATGTCTGGGCACTTTCCCGTGGTTGAACTTATTTTTCTAAGGAGTGTTTGTCTCAGGAGAAGCTAAGCCTGCTGAACCTTTTCCAAGACTGAAGAAAGCATATCAGTCCTGACGCCAGTTATCCCAGTGGGCGCTATTCCTCCCTCTGTCCCCAGGCTGTCTGACTTCTCCCCTCCGCCAGCGGAGCCATCCTGGGCTCTGAATCTGTTCCAGCACCGTGGTCTGCAGAGGTCAGAGGTACCGCATGGCCACAGCTGCTATCACAGACACCTCCACAGGGTTACAGCCTACTGAGAAACCAGGGCACGCTTCCCGGTACTTTCAGAGCTGTTACGAGGAGTAATACGAAGTATTTCTTTCGCTGCCCCTGGAATATGCCACACAGCAGAGCAACCCTTCATTTCCAGCTCCTGGGGACGGCCTCAGCATTCCTGCCTCGCACAAAGATGAGTGGATCCAAGAGCACAGATTAGTCCCAGGTGTGATTCACTGAAATAACTAGCTGCTTTGAAGATCTGTTTGCTTATTGCGGGGAGGAGAAAGAAGCAATGTCCTCCCCTTTGCAGATGTGACCCTCAGCTCTCCCACCTCAGCTGTGCCTCTACCTGCCTCAAGCTGTGCCCCACATCCCCTCCAGCTCAGCTGGATGAACTGTTGGCACCCCAGGCCCTTTCACTAACACCTCTCAAACCAATACTTTTGGCTAGCGCAGCTTGCCTGGACTGAATTAGGTCCAGGAGCACCAGCAGGTTGCTCCTCTGAGCAGTGACCCCAGGGCCACAGGGGCAGCACTGGGAAATGGGGGCTGGCCTCCTGGGCCCCAGCCCAGCTCTAATCCTAGGGGGGCTCTTTCTTGCCCAGGGGAGAGCAGGCAGGACACCAGGGCTCCTGCCACCAAAGGGCCCGCTTTCAGCTTGCCAGCAGAGCTGGTGTTATCTGCACTGCTCCTGCTGTGACTTCAGTGCAAAGGTCATTAGTTGCAGACACGCAAATCACCTGATTTGCATCTCTCTAAAGTGTAGCTGTAAAAATACTTCAGAGAATGGTCACAGGGTGAAAGGAATCATTTTGGCAGAGCTGATGAAAAATGTGATCTCTTTACGGGCACCTTGGCTGCCAGGCCATCTCAGCCCAGCCCTGACCCGCAGGGCTGAATTTCTCACAGGAGATGAGCGCAGATGTTCAGCATCTGCAGCAAGGCACTCTGCCGAGCCACAGAACTGACAGCAGCGAGTTTGTTTTGTGATGTGGGCGCCACAACGGAGGCTGCTGCAAAGAGCAGCAACCCGTTGACTTAACTTGCTTTCTTACAGCTACTATTAGACTGCGTTGGATTCACATGGACAAAGATCTGAAGCTTAATGCAATCCCTTGAGGTGCCCAAGCCCAATAACCATTGAGACTGGGAGAGAGATTTGCCTCCAGAAGAACACACCAGCATCAAGCAAGCTCCAACATTTTGGAGCTCACCTGAGGAGTTTGCTATGCTGCACTTGCATGTCTCCTCAGCCAGCACCTCCACCTTTCTCAGCTTTCAGAGGTGGATTTAATTAACTGTAGCAATTAATCAGGCATCTCAACTCCACCCAACCTCAAATGTCACCTCTCAGTACCTGCTTCACTCTAAAATGATCTCCATAATAGTAATTACACTGGGACCTCACAAGACTTTTGGCACGTGCCCCCAAGTGGACCATCCCGTGGGGAATGCCAAATCATCACGTCCACAGAACAAGCCTCTCCCGCTGCAGCTCAGAAAAGGCATGCTGTTCTCAGGGTGTATCAACCAATGCTGGCAAACTGCAGAAATCCACAGTTATTTGGAAACCTAATGCATTAATTCGGAGTGTTATGTATCCCTCTGCTAGCTTCTCCTTGGATCTCAGCGTGCAGTATGATCTCTCAACCAAGGTGGGCAGCAGGACAGCTCTATTGCCGTCACCTTCAGGGATCACAAAGAGGGTCTTCCAAAAATCTAGAAGCACAGAGCATGCAGCAAGTTAGACCAGAGAGCTTTTCTTCCTGGGGGGAAAAAAAGCAACAACACATTAAACCGTTCCCTGTGTTTCACTCATCACAGACACGTTGCTTCCTGAAAACAATGTGGAAAAGGGAGTGAAAGGTAGGTTTACCATAGGAGACATCTGGGTCCCCACACTCATCCCTGGCTGGTGCTCCCTTCCCCAGATTCTTGTTTCCTACAACTAAAGAGAAGGGATTAGTCTGAAGAGTCTTGAAGTGCACAGAAAGGTTATGAACAGTCAGTAAGGGAGCAGAGATTAGATCCCATGGGCTGTTAGGCACTAGTAGAGTGCATTTGCCCAAGGCTGTTCTGTGTAGGAAAGGCTCTGTTGTGCATGACATTTTACTAGTTGGGCAGGAACACATGACAGAGTATCTGACAAGAACATGACAGCAGGGTCTTTATATGGCTCAGCAAGCTTCACATGGATCAGCGAAGCAGCACTGGTCCAACTCAGACTGAAAGAAGTGCTAAAAAAATAAACAGAGAAAAGGTGGTGTTTTTTTTTCCTTCTTTCTAAGAGTCTTTAAATCAACAAACAGCTATGTACTGTACTTGTTTTCAACTTCTGCCATGGCCCTTGAGGCTGATATTTCAGACAGGCTAAATACTGTACCTAGGGTTTCATCTGCACTTATCCAATAGTATGGATAAGCACAGCCTGATCCCTCCTGAACCCATGAAGGAACAGCTCGTGGGTTCTTGAAAAAGCAAGAGCTAGTGGGTGAAGACGACAGACAGATGCCCCCAGCTGGCTGCCCCACAGATCAGGCCTGCTACAGTCAACCACGGCAGCTTTCTTCAGTGCAAGCAGCAGAGAGTGCTGATGTACCTGGATTCCAGCAACACCAGCTCCCCTCTGAGCTTTCTGCAGCAAAGAGGGACTGCGCTGGCAGAGTACTCACAATGCTGTGGGCGAGTATAGACACCAGTGGGGTTCTCCAAATCCAGTTTCCAAGACAAAGTTTCCACTTGCTCTGCCAAGGCGAGAGCGCAAGGAAAAAAACATACTACATATTTAGCAAATGCAATGTTTTCTTGTCCAAACTGGCCATGCACTTTGGCATTGGTACTTCCTCTTGTACTTTTCAACTTCACACCTGAGACCATTCAGCACTTTGCATGGTCAGATCGAGAGACACAACCAAGGCACAAGTCTTGAAGATAAAGCGTGGCACTGAGATCCAGGAGGCTCTGCCACTCGGATACCTCTTCAAACAGAGGCAGTAGGACCCACAGACATCACAACAGAGCACAACTCACCGGTCTTTGCTCTGGCTGAATGTTGACGCAAAAGTACATGGGCTTACTCTTCCCACCCAGTCTCTTTGAAAGGAGTTGGGGTGTCTGCGGTGGGCGTGCTGGTGGCACCACCGGGAGCCCCGTTACTGGAGGATGAGATTACCACCTGTTGTTGGCTCCGCACGCAGCACAAGGTCTGGCCATTAAGATGACGTGCAGTAGCTTAGGAGCAAAATGCTGCCAATTAACTGAAATTCTGCTGGCACGCTCAACCTCTCATTTGGGAAAGAACAGTACAGCATCCTTGAGAGTTTGGTTTGCTTAATACTAAAAAAATTCAGTTGATGATGAAGAAAGAAAACTAATTGCAGCATTGTTATGCAAACACAAGAAAATGTATTGTTACACAAGTCAGTGATCTTGCAACTATAGTGTCTTTTGGCCTAGGCTTCCAGAGATGATCTTGGTCTTCAAGATGTCAACCCTCATTTTTTAAGTCTTCAACCTGCTACAATACAAAGAAATCCTAAAAATAAAAACCAAATGCAGCTGGCAGTCAAAATCCTACATGAGGAAGGCTTGGCAACGTTTCTGACAACCATTTTATTTATCAATTTATTTCAGATCAACAGGGTTTGATATTGCATGTCAAACTTGGATCTGCATATTGAAAGAATTGAGAATGACTTCAAATCAAACTCCTTTCCTCAGGCTTTAAAATAAGTTCTGCTTTGGTGGTGGTGGTGGTGGGGGGGGGGTTAAAAAGCAAAATAGAGTTTAATTTTTAATGACACTTTAAAAATGACAAAAGGCTCAGATAAGAAGTACTAGATACTGGTTTGGCCAGAAGTGACTTTTGACTGATTTTTTTTTTAAAAAAAAAAGAATTAACTACATTTTAGTTGACGCAAAGTAGTGTTTGACTGGTGAACAGTGAACAGGCAAGTCAGAGGGTCCGCAACTTCTGCATTTAAAATATCAGCATCACTACCTTCATTTCCTTTGTGAAAAAGAACAAACGCCCAACAAACTGAGCAAAGCTGGACAGTCACTGGGGACACCAGTAGGGACTGGCTGGAGGCAGCCTGAGGCCAAGCCCTGCTGCAGCAAGTGGAGAGCCCTGGACCCCACCAGCCACCAAAGCCCATCCAAGCTCTCTGCTCCTGCACCGCATCTCCCCAGATGCCCGTGTCCATGACCCCATGAGATGCCACTGGAGGCAGAGTTTGGACGCCGTCACCACCAACCCCTCTCCTTCCCCCATCCAGGGGCCATCAGGCACGCCAGCATCACAAAACTGGCCAGCCCAGAGCCCACGGAGCAAGCATGGCCACGTCTCACCACCTCTCCCCTCGGGAAGGCATGAGATCTGGTGGGAGAGCCCTATACTTAAAGCCCATACAACTTGCACAACAGAAACCAGGAGCTGCGAGCCCTCTTACTCCACCACTACTCTCCAGCAAGGAGAGTGACTTCTGGCATCTACAGTTACACCCTTCTTGCCCAAGAGCAGCTGCTCTATTTTTCCGCTACAGAGAGCGGTGGTTTATTTTGGCACGTTATTCTTATTTTGTAAGTATTTTGTATTTGTATAACCATATAATTTTGCAGCTAGAACTTTCCCTTCCTTACTTAGCATGTGATGCTGTACGAGGGCAAGTGGTAGTCTTCAATCTGACATGTTGAGGCTCATCAGCTCTCTGCTGGGGAACAGCCTTTGTTTCCAAGGTCTAGACCAGTGAAAGACCCTTGCGGCAATGTTAACCCAAGCCTCACTAAACAAGGCAGAAAAAACAATCTTCTGTGCACTCTCAGAGTTACAAGTGTATCCCTGGTACCTGCTTAGCCTCCAGGCTCTTTCAGAGTCAGAGGTAGGGAGATAACTCCTTCTGGTTCCCTCTGCTCTAAATAAAAAAAACACGCTCATAGACAGCCTGCAGCATACAGCAGCGTCAAGGCTACTTCAGCTGACGTACGGTCTAAGTCCATGCACATAGGGGTGTGCAGGAAGGCGGCAGAGATTTGTGGAGAAGGAACAAAGGTGAGAGAAAGGATCACGCTCGGTTATGAGAGCTAAAGCCATAGCAGAACTCACGCATGAACAAACCCGAAGCTGCTGGTGGGAGTGCAGACACATCTGTTTACACAAGAGACAAGCCCTGTTCTTCACAGCGCTCAGCTCTACTCGTTCAGGACATGGCTCAGTCTCTTCTTAGGAAAGGCCAGAGTCACAGATTTCGGATTTTGCAAGCAACAGAAGGCACGTGTACCCGGCGCTGTGACTCAGCCCATGCCAGCACGCGCCCTGAGTCACACCGCCGTCACCCGGATCTGACCTTCTCCAGAAGTCAGCAGCACCAGAGCCAGTTATGGCACCGCAGACCGACTCCACTTCCAGATTCTTTCAAGTAAGGAGGACAGTTTCGATACAATCAAAGAAACCTGTGCCTGATGCTATTTTCTTTCATCATAGCTTTCAAACAATGCTCGGTCTCATTTGTACTTGTTGCAAGAAGCCACGTGTTTTACATTCATGTCCCCGTGCCACAGCAAGACGCGATGCACCCAAGACGTACAGTAGGAATTTGTTTCTGTCCAGTGCACAGATGTTGAAAACTAACCAGGCATTATCACTGTAAAAACACATTAGATCTGTTGACAAAGGAATGACTTAAATCACTCGAAGACCAAGGGGGAGAGTGACAGTCTTTTCTAAATTTACATTTTTTACTCTTTAGCAAGAAACGAAACAAAATCTACATTAAGGACGCGATTGAGATTTACAAAGTGTAAGCACTTGGAGTTACAAACTGCCAGAATTTCAGATGTCAGTGTAATCTCAGTTCAACACTCTTGTGAATGCGCACTGAGACAGGTTTTACTTATTCGTATCACCCACCAATGAATGCAGGCACCTCATGAGTGGAAAGCAGAGCTGCATTACCATAACACATTGACAGAAGTTTAGGAAGGGGAGAAGGGGGGAAAAAAAACACTGAAAATAAACTGGGTAACATAATACCGGATAGAAACAAATGGAAGATGCATGAGGAGTTACTAGCACAATAGTTCAAACCAGATAGAGTTACAGCTAAAAGACAGCCCCTCTGCGTCCTGCCAGGAATGACCTCTAGCAGTCAAAGGAACAGAGGACCTTGGACAGCTTTTTTGGTTGTTTTTTTTTTGCATGTTGTGTTGTGCTTTTTTTTTTTAAAAAAAGATTTTCAGCATCATTTCCTCCTTAATCACAATAAGGATTTGTTTTTGAGCACGTACTTCAAAGTAAATTACTGTACAGATAAAGAACAGTATTCAAGACTGAGCAAAAATGTAAGTAGCCCACAAGTATCTCCTGTACAACTGCTTATCTTCATTTTGATCTTCAACATAGATGCAGATTTGTTGGGAAGCTAAAAAAAAGTCAGGCTATGCATTTCTGAAGCACCAGACAAGACAAAACCACATTCAGCTATTCAAAAATATCATCCAGCTAGTATAGCACTGCATATTAACTCTAGGATCGAGGAAGAGAATTTTCTCCCTTAATTAAAACCACAGCTCGGTTTAAAATTTAAGCCCACTCCTGGTCATCCTTGTGACACAGCCAGAAGAGTGATGTGTCTCAGACTTGATAGGCTACAGCCACAGCTGAAGGAGCAATCCTAAGCTGTGCACACACTCACAAAAAAAGTACAACTCTATGGTAAGAGCATGTATTCTTGGAAGAGGAATCAAACATAAATGCAAAAACACCATTTCAGACTTTTTTTGTTACACGTCTCACCATAACAGGAAAGAAAAACCTTACAAAACAGAGACATGCAATAGATTCTGTGGACTTCCCCAGAAATGCAATCTCATTAAATGACATTTTAAGCAATACTAGCATTGCCAGCGCGAAGTGTTTAAGCACCATCATGACTTTTCAAGCCCTGAGAATCTTGTTATTTGCCTTATGGCTTTTTCACACATAAAATGCACTCAGATCACAATTTAAGCTCAACTCCATAACCAATACTCCATAACATTTCCGCAGAAACTAACAAGTCAAAATGTAAAAAAGCAAAGATTTTAATGTAAGTATGATTTGATGGACTGGAGGGCGTGAACACAAAATATTACGAGAATAATAATTAAAATCACAGAAGTTGGAAGTGCTTAGGCAGCCTCAAGAGAAGTTATTACACTTTGTAGCACTTCTTCAATAAAGCTTATATGCCTCCAAGGGCAGTGGTATCACAACCTTCATCAAGGGGCGTTGCTGCTGTCACCTTAATTTTACCACCAAAACTTTATTTTAGGTCTATTTCTTTCCCACAATTCTAGCTCGTGTCTTTGTTTACTTCCCCTCTTTCTGCGCTGCAGCCATTCAGATATTGAAAGAGGGGCTTCCTAACTCACACTCCCTCTGCTGACTCTCCAGTGGTGCAGTGGATTTTTTTTTTTAATTTTATTTTTAATGGGCTGTATATGACATTTTTCATTCTAAAAGCATCCTGGCACACACACACGTCTTTTTCAAGCTGAAAAAAAGAATCCAATCCACTGATCTTTAAAAGGTTCAAGTCAGGTGTGGTCGTGTTTTTTTTTGTTTTTGTTTTTTTTTGTTTTTTTTTTTTTTGGCAGTTTGATGCAAGTGGACAGTATCACTGATTTGTCTGTGTTTAATTATGTGTTCTGAGCAAACCAGAGACCATTCACAGTTCCTGTAGTATCAGCATAATGTATAAAAACAGACAGCTGCTTGTTCTTCCCAGAGACCTTGATATCATCAGTAGCCCTGGATTGCACACACCACAGCCTTGTTATATATACATAGTGTTGCATAGTGCTTGACCTAATATTATACCGATGAGCTCACTTTGTACCTAAAAGATGCTGCAGAGAAGGAGAGGACAAGAGACTTGCAGAAGGACGAGAGGACTTGCAAGATTTGTGGACCTCAAACACAGCTTTGCAAGAAGCCCATTAAGGCATCTGCTTGATCTTCCTTTGCATAGTACATGTGCATATATAGGTGCATGTTTAAAATATGTATTAACCTTCAGCAAGATTCTTTGTTTTCCCCTGTCTAGCACTGCACATCCCACTTTAAGTGGCTATACCAAGGTCTTTTACAGACTGCATCATCTAGAGGCTTTTTCTTTGACACTCATCCCAAACCTCTACCTTATGGTGTGAAACCTCTCCTACGCCACACCGATTGCAGCCTTTCCATGCAGTAACTAGGCTTGTGCCCCTTTCTCCCTGTGGCAACAGTTTAACCTCTCCTGATAACTTCCATGCATTCTCCATTTAACCCTCCCAAATTCCTATATTCTCAGTTCCCAGCCTAACCCCTCCGTAGTCCATTTTACAGGGAAAGTCATAATTTGACATTGCACCATAAATCGAGCAGTTTGGTGAACAAAGGAATCACCCAGTACCTTACAAAACATGCACGGGCCCATTCCTCAGTACATGATTCTGATTCGGTAAGTGCTGTCAAGAGGGATTTTTCTCTCCCACCCCCCCCAAGAATCTGAGCCAGTAACAGGGAAAGAAAATAGATTTTTTTTTTCCCCCTTAGTAACATACCACGAACATTTGTTAGAATTGAAAGGCAAATTTCTGATTAACCAGATTTATGACCTCTTTAACGTTCAAGCATTTGCAAAAAGTGAGTGCAAAGTTCTACGCTCATGAATATTCTCCTACCTCACATGAGCAAACTGTCGCCCAAGGTAAATTCCAAATTGTTTGTGTTTGTAAAATTGGGAATGCTAATTAGTTATATAAGTCACAATGTATTGTTTCTGTTCCTTAACTTGATGACAAAACTACTTAACACATCTTAAATTGCTAAGTGTGAAAATTACCGATATATAATTTATCACTCATTTTGGATTGGTTAATTACACAAGTTCCCACACAGATTGCCTATGGCATATTTGTCTAATGATCTAATTATTCCCTGAAGAAATTAGTGAATAACTTTACATGACAAACCTGACAATTTCACAATCTGCTCCTGGACAATTTGTAAATAGATAAGTTTGATGATATTTTGATTTTTATCTATTGGTGAACTAGTCAATCAGAATTGCGGGTCTTCATCACCTCCAAAAAGAAAAAAAATCATACTGTTTTTATTTAAAATTACTATTTCTCCCACAGGCGAACTGGGTCTGCCCCAAGCATTACACATTTGTCTGTTTGCTAAATGG
Source organism: Anser anser (assembly GCF_964211835.1). Lineage (NCBI taxonomy): Eukaryota > Metazoa > Chordata > Aves > Anseriformes > Anatidae > Anser > Anser anser. The sequence continues at coordinate 13,975,446 of NC_139726.1, read as the reverse complement.
GTTGAGAATATGATTAAAGTAAATGGAAAAAAATAACTTAAATCGAGTGTGCTTTAGACAGCTGATGCCTATGATTTCTCTTTGGAGAAAACCAAGCAGCATATGCAGGAATAATTTATTTAGAGGCTCACGAGGACTGCACAGAGGTCACCTGTGAGTCTCTGCCTAGAAAGCCAGCCCATTACAACCTCACCTGATTTTTAGGTCCCAACCCAGCAAAGAACTGAGAGGTGGTGTAATTTTCAAACAGCAAAATACCAAAATCCTTTGCTGTCAGAGCCCAGCTGGAGAGCCGCTGACGCATGACATCAGGAGCCGTACTCATTGCCTTTGCTCGCAAGGCAAGGCAGCTGGAGCCCTGCGATGCTTGCTGTAGCTCCACTATGCAAGGCTCTGAGCAAAGGAGTCCAGAAAAACCTCCCAGAAACTGATCCCACCTGCCTCAGGTAGCCTGGGCTGCGATGGCTGGCGTTACTGCCACCAGGTCTGCCCAAAGCTACCAGCACAGGACCACCTTGCTCCTATGGTCAGATCTGTGGTACTAGGCAGGGTTTCACTAAAAGATACCAAGATCACATTCCTTACAGTGCCACAGAGAAATACATTAAGGACTTATGAAAGTCAGTGGTAATTCAGAAGTCTTCAGGGAAGGGCAAAAGTTATTTTATATTGGCCACAAAAAAAAATTAAAAGCCATCAGGAGAACTGCCAAGGCTTCTCTGTAGTGCAAAAACTACAGACCATATCAGCTGCAAAAGGACATGGAAAAACTGGCCTTTTGGAGCAAAGCGAGCCTGTGTTGGTTGCTATGGCTAGAAAGAAAGTGGTTTTCCCTGAGATAGCCTCATTTAAAGATTCTGAGGCTGAGAAATTGACTTTGTAGATCAAACCTATTTTTACCCAATACCATACACTTCACATGATCAACTCTGACACCAGGCCACTTTGGTGGCTGGGGGCATAAACAGTTTGGGATAGAGCACGCATCTGGACACAGTCACTTGTCTACATTATCTTCAGTCCACCAGATATATGAAAAATGGTGTCAAAACAATAAAGGTCACCCTGAAGCAAACCAGAGAAGGCATATGCTGATCCACACGCAGCCCTGCTCAAGCACAGAACAGGTCCTGACAACCACCAGCACTCCGTGACAGCTGCACATCACGACAGAAGAAAGCAAGGGTCCCATGAGGCTGCGGCCCCTTACCGCTTCCCTCCTGGGACCTCACCGAAAGGTGGCCTTTAAGTTACAGGGAGGGGAAAGAGCAGAGAAGAATCTGCCATCTTGTGGGAGAGATCTTGGAAAACCTCCAGTGATGAGAGGGTGACCTCATGGAGCTCCTGGATGCACAGAGAACGGGAGAAGAGCAGCTATGCTGTTTTCTGAGCACTGTAGAGCTGCTAACCATGAAATAGCAGAAAGCAACTCAAAGGCTAATTCCAGCCTGGCAGTGAGGTTAAATATTTTGCTGGGTATAAGTGCTTGTCAATTTCTTTAAATGAAATTTTGGCTTGGAAAGAAAAACATGCTATCAGAACCTGCATCTTTAAGGACTGAAACCCCGGGGGAGGAGAAGGCTGGAAAGCCTTGTTGTTATGCACTGCCAGTTGGAACCAGACCCAGATTAAAGCAGATTTCTCACAAGAATGTGAAGCATTGAGTGATGGCTGAATACCACATGTATCGCACCTTCACCACCAGATCCCTGCTTCTGTCAGTACCTCCACGGGCTACCACACTGCAGTCCCCACTGCAACCAGCGCCATTAGAAACCGAAAAAAATCACTCAAACGCACCAGACAAGCCGCTCAGCTGCTCTTACCGCTTGCTTATGCAAAGTCCCTCTCTCCCTTCAAATTTCAACCACACTTCATATTTCAGACTGAAAACAGAGTCCAAGCCCGAACGTTTCTGTACGTACAACACCTACTACTTTTTCCGCGCTATCAAACCCGCTCGACAGATCAATCACAAAAGACATCTTCTATTCTTCAGCTCAGCACTCCCCTCCGAGCACGCTAACAGGTAGCGCTCAGGCAGCAGCACATTTCTCAGAGTGCATCCAGCTGTGCCTCACGTCACTGTTTTTATAAGGAGGATCAGATAAAATGGGATAAGAAAGGATGACATTATAAGGCACAAGCAAGCTAACAAAGGGATGTGCTCACTTACATCAACAAAAGATGAGGATAAAGCACTAACAGACTAATAATCGCTCTGGGTGGCATGACGTCCATTTCTGTTGTACCAGAGGGCAACACAGCCTCTGCAACCTGTCCTTCATCAGGAAACTCATCCACAGAGATGAACCAGGGGGTTAAGAAAGAAGTGACAATTCTCTGAAATAAGAGATTTTTAATGTTTGCATCCATAGCCTTACCACAATGAAAACCTCCATGATTATAGCAGGCAGAGCATGCCACTTGCATAGTGCACAGGCATACTGTGAAAGATGGAGTCATTGTGTTCACCTGAGGAGGATTTCACTCCAGGACATCAGACAGTCAGCCGCTTCCAAAAGTAATAGGTCTAGCAGAAGACAGTGGTGTCTGTCCCACAGTCATACAAGGGAAGTTTGTTGACTTTGACCGAAGTGAAAGAAAGAACACTATTTGGGAGTCATAGTTTAATTTCTCGTATTAAAGTCATACATAATGTGAGTAATAGCCATTATGTTCCCAGACTTAAAATTCTACGTGTTTACCTTCACATATAATTGCAGAAGATATACGTTTGCAGGTCAGAGAACATGAAAAATAATTAAAAGAAAGCCTTAATTCTGAGCACTGTTAACCAAGGGAACTTGCTGCCACAAGGCGTTGTTCCGATTGCTTGGCTATGTTTGAAGGAAAGATTTTAAAGCAAAGGCTAACTGTTGGGGCTACAAAAACCTAACTGCTTTGTGTCTTATCAGTTTTCTTCCACTTTCCTCAGAAGCATTTTTCAGCTGAGCATTGCTGCAAATGGGATGTTGCAATAAATGGACCACTAGCTTCAGCCATCACAGTAGTTACATTTATTAGTTTTTGGTGTTTTTTTTTTTTTTCCCTTCCAGAGATGTTATTTCAATGCAGAGTAGCACAAAGTATGTAAAAAGTGAGATCTCAGAATAAGATCTCAAGGTAAACGTCTTAGTCTCTTTCTAGCTAATTCTGGAGTTACCTATAGCATATACAAGTAATTCTAACCACACAGTTATTTTCATAATTGCAAAGGTTGGAAGTTTAATTAGACAATCAGAAGGAAGCCCTCAAGCCAGCCCATTTTCTTAAACAGCTCTACCTAGGCAATGGGAGCAGCATTGTGTAACGCGGCGATTTATTCTGAATAGCATAATGTTCCCTTATCTTTTTTTCCTGATTAATTTCCTGACTGAAGTAGCACATAAAACCAAGCTGGTTAGACAACGTGTCAGGAGCCACGTGTCCTATTCAAATTTGAAACAGAGGTGGAGAACCAAGAGAGATTGGGTCTCTCCCCCTTTTCTTGCACATCTGTCCAAGGTGCACCATGCTTCTGTCATGACACCACCAGCACCATCTTCAGATCCCAGCTCCTGCCACCACTGACTACACGGGATGGATGTTCTCTTTTGTTCTCTCAAAGGTTTCTGGTCCTCAGGGATACAGAGAAAGGCTTGAAAAATGAGCCAGAGAGAAATCAGCCTTCGCAAGGTAATTCCACCCACTGTCACGAGCAGAGGGCCGTCACCCTGCACTGTGCCAAGGAGCTCAGCCGGGCCCTGGCGGCCCTCCCTTCGCCACTGCTTCTCAGTTTCAGTTGCCTCCTTCCCCAAACGCACCTGCAAGCATGTACACGCTCACCCCCTTTTCAGGAATTTTACTATTGTTTTCAAGACGGAAAGGAGGAAGGTAAATCCGAACTCTGCCAGGTCTGCAGAGCAGAGCAAGGAGGGATGAGGGTTGAACGGCTGGGGATGAGAGCGGGCATCGAAGCGCAAACCAAACGAAACCCACGGCTGGGCACTGGGACAGGACTGTGGGTCTGAGAGGGGCAGCAGCCCCGGCATGAGGGCTTGGGGCTGTCCCAGGCCCCTGTCAGGCTCGCCGTGGACACCAGCCCCCAGCTGACTTTCAACGCACCACAGTCGCTCCGCACGCCTGCCTCCCTCCCGCGGAGCATAAACAGAAGCAGCTGGGCCCAGCTCGGCTCCGTCCCACATCTCGCCTTGCCATTTGCACCCACGCGCAGCGAGCAGTACCCGGCTACAACAGCAGCAACGTTTCCCACGCACGTGACCGAGGTGCAAACGACAAACCCGAGGCTCTGGCACATCCACCGCCTGCCAGGCTGGGCCCCGCTCACCCCACCTCCCCCTCACTCCTCCTCCAGGCCTGCTCTCCTCCGCAGGCTTCTGCTCCCCGCCGAGGACAGCCTCCCCCCCTTTTGGGTGTCTCTCCCTCTCTCGAGCATCCCCCTTCCTCCCCTATAATGCGAGCTTGCTTTCCACCCTCCTTACCTGCTTTGCTCTCTGGAGAGCCCTGCTTCCCACAGTTTCCAGTGACAACGTTTCGTGTCCACGTTTAAAGGCCCCACACGACATTCAGGGCGCAGCCAGAAGCTCGGCCCCTCGCTGTGAGGCATCCCTAATCAATCCTATCAATTAGGGCTCCTGTCCTGGACTGTCCCCGCAGGAGTGGTGGGTGGTCTGGGAGCTTCTGGGGTGGATTTGGTGGGATTTCACATCTTTTTCTTTTGCGGAGGTGATACTATGATGCCAGCTACACTTGTTGTTTTTTTACCACATGCAACACCAACACACTGGCAGTTAACAAGCTACAACACAGAACCACTTGGCAACACAGAAAATGGGCAGAAAATCCCCGAGTGGGGTTGGGGACAAAAACAACAACAACAAAAAGACCAAAACCATGAACTGACAGTCTTAAGGATACAAGAGAAAGAAGCAGAGAGGCTGCCAAAGAGCGAAGGTGCTCTCCTGGGCCCCAGCACGGTGCCAACGAGGGACCTCACCAAGGCAAGCAGCCACTGCTTCACCCATCAGACACCTGAGCAGCACCCAAGAGCAAGAGAGCCCAAAAGCCAGACTGATTTTGATACCAACTCCCTCCTTGAGTTCAACTGATATTGATATATTCAATTAATACATTGCCGGCCACAACCAAGGACTTGGGAGCCCAAGAGGTGCCACCCAGTCCTGTGCAACCTCTGAATTTGACCGTCCCAAACATTAATTACTACACAGGCAATACCTGTTCATAAAGATCATGGTGTAATACCAAAAATGCCCGCTGCATGCAGCAATGTCCTTGAAGGCAGGGGCTCAGGGTGATCAGCTCCATCTTGGGCAGCTGGTGCAACAAAAGGCCAACAGAAATGAGCTCAGGCAGGGGTGGATTTGAGGTAGGGGAACCCAAAGAGTTTCATTCCTGTTGCAGGAATGAAGTTTAGAGCTGTCTTCACTTGTAACACCACATAATTCTAGGTGGCTGCAGATTTATTACTTTATTCTCCCAAATTTGGAAGGTTTCCACTTTTGACCACATAAAAGAAAAACATTTTCCTTTTCTCAATATGACCTCCATTTTCTATTCTGAGACAAAATCCATTACAGCAAATCCTGGAAAAACAAAACATCTAATCATTTTTCCCGAGAATTTGTTTTAATTCTGCAATGGATTTAGCTGGGCCAGAGCCTTCCTCCCCAACACACGCTCTCCACTAGCAAGAGACGCTGCTTGCAAGACTGTTTTTGAAAGCTAATGATTGCTCAGTGTTCACTGGAGTGATTTCCCATGTTATCAGCCCGACTCGCAATCGCTGCTGAAGGCCTACACCGTGAATTACTTGCCAATTAAACAGTGCTTGCACAGAGGCTGCGTGTTTTACACCTTGACAGCTATTATAGTCAGACCCTAACTGGAGCTTTGTCTTAAATGGGGATTATCAAATGCTGGACAGTCTGAAGCACAGACCAATGCTGACTTAGAAGGAAGACATAACAGAGATAAATTTACTGTTAAAATTTTATCTTGGGTGGTAGTAAAAGCAGGAAAGACATAATCAAAATATCCATATCTTCCTTGCTCTTTTACATCAGACTTCTTAATCCTGCCTAAAGACACTCAGAAAAATTATTTGTGTAATGGAAAGAATATCAGGGAAGATAGTTGCCCTCTGCTACAGCTAATATCATTAATACCCTTACGTCTGTTCCCCCCACACACACCCTTGGAAGGTGTGGAGAATCTCAATACTCCAACTAGGTTGCATTATTAGGCATCTTTGAGACAGAAAACTAGTATGAAAATGAAAGTGTGATTCTATTCATTCCATATTTGTGCCTCGAGCAGCTTTCAGTTCAGGATCCCTGGAGTATCCCATGGGTGCTGTCCCTACTGTGGGACCTCGGAAGCTCCTCTTCACCCCAGCACAGGGGGAGCAGTTGGACTACGCTTTGCTGCAGTTAAGCCCTTTGAGATGCATGATGTCATTGTGCCCAGCCAAGTGCTGGGAGATGTTTCATTTTCCACTTGTTTCAAAAAGTAAAGCAAAAGAGGTCTTTAAATCATTTACAAGAGATTCACTTTGTTTATGCCATTTATTTCATACATAATATTTGCAAATTTAGTTATTTTATCAGCGACTTAAAGCCTATTATCTAGTGAATTTCAAGCCTGGGGTAACTCCCAGCAACCAAATACAGGATTTAATAATAATTCTGTCATCAAGTGAAATCTTTCCCTGAGATAGATACCGAAAGCAGCCTGCCCACATAGCACAAAATAGCAAGATACTTATTCCTTCTCAGAGGCTTTACAGCAGGGTCAGACCTGAGAAAGTGGCTGTTGTGACCCTTTTACTTCCCTGAAGTTTGGAGCAGGATTGACTGCAGCAGAGGACTGCATAAGGCTTCCTATATTGTTCATGTTCTTGCTCTATACTGTTCCACCATCCTACAGTCACACTGTAATCCCCATCTACAGAACAATATGAAAATACCAGCTTTTTTCCTGAAATGAATACCAGGAGTTGTTGACCAGATGATAAAGATTTTAATATTCACAAAAACAGAATGTCAATGAAGAACATCTTGTATGAGAATTAATGCTTCCAAGTTGTAATCATCATTCCCAAAATGCAAGCAATACTACTAGGAAAAGCCTTACTCTCTCCTTTCTCTTACATTGGGAAGTTTAATTAAGCACCCACCAAAGACTGAGAATTACCTGCTGGAATTGTTCAGCTGTTTTTTTATTATTATTATTGTTATTCTTGTCTGTGCTGGCCTGCAAGCCAAACCAGTTTTGATTTCCATATCTTTTATTTGTATATTGTTCAATCAGGCACGGGCCAATTCCACATTAAAAATAAATATACTATGTCACCATCATAAACTGCAGTGGCCAAAACCATAACATGCTGCTGATTAAGGCTGTGCAAATAGAGCATCCCCTAAAGCAAGAAGAATGGGCACCTGCACTCATGGGAACTGAGGGAGCAGCCAAAGTCTGGCTCTTCAGCAGCTTGGATGACCCTGCAGAGAATTATCAGCTCCCTGCTTTGCAGTAGAAAGATCTGAGCCTCCACAGCCTGGAGGGGAGGAAAAAAAGCAGCTCACAGATGCAGGTGATGTTTCCAGTCATGTTGTTCCACGCCATGAGCGGAGGAAAGGAAAGAATGACAGGGAAACTCTTCCGTTTATAGACCAACAATCTGCAAGGTATTGAAAGGTCAGTTCCCCAAAGGCCTACATAAATACTTCACCACCAGGCTCCTGCACTCCAAGGGCTAAAGACAATCTTCTCTTGCACCCCGACCCCATCTGCAGTTCTTACGGTAGGATATCCCATGACAAAGAGCAAAAAATTAACACCATCCTATGCCACTGTGCTCTGCATCCCTCATTACTGCCGTGACTTTCATACTGTGAGAGCTGAGCTTGTGGTACGTGTGCTCTGCTGCAAGTCCAGAAATCTGAACTCCGTTTCCACTCTAACATACATCTCTGGTTAGAACTAAAGCTGCACTAATTTAACCCAAGATTAAGTTTTAAACTCTGGCAAGAAGCTTTATACAGATGCATATTTCTATTTAGGCTAAGCTCTTTCAGGTGCGGTTCAAACTTGGGAACTTGAAATAAACCCGATTTACACTGCAGTAGATTGTGTTTGCAGATTTCACATCTGAATCCATTTGATTCATATTGAATCTATTTCATCTGCATTTTTTGGTATCCATTCTCCACTTTCTACCCCTGTTTAAGTGTTAAGCTCTGTCCCATTCATATGAATAAATTCACATATTCATGTGAAAATGAGATATGCAGGTTCAGATTTTACAGCTCTTCTCCAAATCCTGCCATGAAACAGACAGTTAATAATCATCACCAGACATGTTGAACCGTTTCCCTGCCTATTGAAATTACTATTCGTTCTCAACAATATCTTCCAAAAATATTTTACAACCCCCAAAAAAGCTGTATGTAAAGTATGTGAGAGAAAAAAAAATCAAATATTTAATTTGATTTAATTGCAAGCTGTGTTTTCTGCATTAACTCAGTCTCTTTGCAGTAGTTATACCTCCATCACCCTCCTTTCCTTGCATGCTGGTCACATCCACTACCTGATCTCCTGAGGCTGCCTGCCTAGATCAGCGTGGCTGGGATATTTTGTTTGTCTCCATACTTAGTCTTTTGCTTTGCCATTTTCCCCTAAGGCCAGCTTTTGTCCTCCAAATGTAAACAAGCCTTACTTCCCACAATTTCAGACTTTCTTTGAGTTTGACACATTTGTCCAGTCTCCCCCTACCCATTTTTTCACATGACACAGCACCAGTTTATTCCCAAAGACAACAGCCCCAAATACAATGTAGTTCTAGTTTCTGTGGATTACCTGGGACATCACTGTCTCTCCTTCCTGCTGCAGGGTGATGGCCAAGATACACACCCAGATTGCCTGCTCTGGGTGGCCCTGCTTGAGGCAAGTTTGGCCAGATGACCTCCAGAGGTCCCTTCTGCCCTCAACTGCTCTGAGACTCTGCAATCCAGTACTGCAACTTCCCCACCAGCCTCTGCTACACCAGACAAAGTCTTAACATCTAGCTCACTTGTTTTTATGCATAAGGCTGCTCAGCGTAGGTAGAAATGCCCTTTTAGTTTCATTTGAAGTGATCCTTACTACCCATTTCCAATCACATTTGGGCCATCTTTCCTGTATGATCCATTGGCCTTCAGCTAGACCTTAACTTCATCATTTTAGGCCCTCTTACTTACACTATCTGGTCCTTGCAGACTATTCCCAAATAATCTGAAAAAAAAAAAAAGCCTTCACAGATCCTCTGCATAAGTAAAAGCATAACATGGGCATCTTATACTTTCAGCAGGAGTGTGCCATTACCGTAGTATTTCTTCCATCATTTAATACATGCAGTTTTGCTCCACTGGTCTTCCTACAGGATTTTGCTGTAAAGATCAATTGATCATTAAATACATTTTGTTTGCAAGCTCTTTGGGAAGGCACCATATTTTGTTGTCTGCCTGTGCAGTGCCTGGAGCAATAAGGTCCCTTCACACCATAGCAATGTCGATAATATATACTCCCAACTGTGCTAGGTGCTATACATACATACAGTGACACGTAGGAGATTGGTGTTGCCACTTTTTTCTTTGTTGCCTACTAGTCTAGTTTAGGTAACAGATGAAGACAAGATAGGATGATAAATGATCCTGCATTATATGGTTACACATCTTAAACAGTTAAAATCAACACATATTTGTAAGTGATTTGCCTGGGGAAAGCATGAGGCACTACTAATGGAAGCAATCTCAGCTGCAGTAGAAAATACAGGCACAATATCATCAAAGGAACATCCAGAATAATTTGTAATATTTTCCATTAAAAGAGATTTTGTTAACCTGTAGGCATCAAGACACAGTAAGATATCCAAGATATAAAGGGAAAAAAAAACACCAAAACACTTATATAGCAGCAGCTAGACAATACAAAAACAAACTAAAAAACTTGTCCAGCAGTTTACCACCAACGGGAGATAATTCCCCGGGCTTGGGGCACCTGTGCCTACCTAGTCACTTGTCCACAGGCCTCTCCACAAAGGACTGCATAAATAACACAAGCGTTCCTCTTGCCTTTGTTAGAGGACAAGTCTTAGGCTGCCTTGGCTTTGCAGTGGGATAGACTTTAATAAGCACTACCAGCAGAAGCACCATCCCAGCAGCACACATGGGTACCCGCAAGCTGAGGCTACCTTCGCAGTGATAGCACCCCATCCGGAGGTCAGAGAGAACCCAGCCCCAGCCTGCTGGCTCTGACAGGTTGCTCTAACGCAGCCCGTGCAGCCCACAGACCAGGCTGCCGACAGGCTCAGAGCTGGGCTCGCTGCAAGAGACCACAAGCGCTCCCGCCGTGCCCAGCATCACCTACTGGAGCAACTGGCCAGCACAGCCAGGAGTACGGCCGAGTAGCACGTACTCACTCTTCCAAGCTCCTCCCAAGCATGAGATCAACTTTTCGTTCTTACCCAATGCATAGATGTTTGCCAGAGATTAAAATAAACATTGCTGTGGTTTTGTGTTAGCATCAAAATCAGGAGGACTGTCAGGCGCTAGTGCTTGACACTGAAACCCATCTGCAAGGCTACCTCTTGGTCTCAAGGGATTCTTCTTTGCATTTTTTGTATATTTGTGCCACTGCTGTTCTTCCTTGGTGCCTTCCACCCAAAAACATTGCATTATGGTCAAAGCAGCAGACACCAGGAAAGCCATCAATTCAATAGTCCCTGTGCTGCAGGGCAGGGGTTAAATGCAAATCATCCCGATACCCAACCCTTCGTAGCTGGCTACGAGACCTCTTGAGCTGTGCAGCAGAACCAGATCTGGGATGATCTGTCACCAGAATTACCAGAGGTTTATTACATTTTTCTCCATTCCCAGAGGCGAGAGCACGAAAGGGCTCACACGCCAGCAAGCCCCCCATCCCAGCTCCCCAGCTCCTGCAGCCTGCAGAGTATGGCAACTCACCTCTGCCATCAGAAGTTCTGGAGGAAAATCCCCAGGGGAAAGGTATGTGAGCAAATGCTGTTCTCTATTTGATACTCTGACCACAGAAATAAAGCTTTCACTCGTCCAAATGGCACTAGCATTTTACTGTACAAAAAGAAAATAACATTCTTACCTGCACTAAATTCCAGGCTCCTGCTTTCCTCAAAATACCCTCATACACACCTCTTTTAGGCAGGTAAACATGTTTCCACACACATTTCAGGCCTGCTTCTGAACCCATTACATCAATGTCACAGAGGAATTACTCCGGCAGAGGCAAAGCCAGCGTAAAACAAGCGCAAGTGGGAAAAGAATCACACCCTTCCTTTTAGTTTCTGTGTAGCCCTTTCCCCCTCCCTTTGCATAAGCCTCAACTCTCCAAGTTCAAGGCAAATGCTTGCAATATTTCTGTTATCCTCAGTAATGTGACAAGAGTAATTACAGAGTCCAGGGAAGCTAAGTAACACTGCTAAAGCAGTGGGTGGTCTAACGGCTTGAATAGCTCCTGTGCACTCAGGTTGGAGGGGGAGTCCCCCAGACCCCCACTTGGTACCCTAGGTAATTCAGCCACGCTCTGCAACACTGGCCTTTTTGTCTGGGACGTCTTGGCACCAGCATTGCTTCACTGACTTGAGGCATACCCAAGTTCTTTCAGGTGGTCTGCAAAGTTAACTCACCCTTAGAGAGTTTGTCCTTGGTACCCACCAGATTCCCTCCATCCTCCATTTCAGTCAAGAGCTCCAGGCTGAAGCACTCTGCGCATTTTTGCGAGGAAAAACTGCTCAGAGACAGCTATTCCAGGTGCACAGGCTTTTGCTGAGTACAGCATTATTTGGGGTGTTCTTTAAAAAAAATCTACTTTTACAGTAAAAGAGTCATTTGCCATGTGTAATGTGCTGAAATACTTTGCCACAGCAAAGTCTGGTCTAAACATGTTGTTGGCCAATAAAAGGGGGGAAACACACTGCCAGTAAACATTTGCGTGGTATGTCTTTGAAGGCTTCAAGGCAGACTAAATGGAATAATTGTGAAGATGTATTATTTATAATACAACAAATCTTCCCCACAAGATATAGGTCTCCATTAATCTAGTACCCAACTGCTTTTAAGTGCATTTTTTTAATGTGTTTACCCTGCTAAGGGAGTTATGTTTTATTATCTCCATTTTGCATTTGGGGAATTGAGGTACTGGGAGATTAATAGATTTGCTCGAGGTTACATAGCAAATCTCCAGCAAAGCACAAATGCAGACCAAGTGTCCCAGATTGTTCTTCTCCACTGGATGTATCCATCGATATGCCAGGGCACATTAAAACATCAAAGATATCTTGTGACGTGACTTTTTCCCTGTATAAAAAAAGATTGGTCTCATGTGAGCAAGCAACATTGTATTGGAGTCAGCAGCAGTTCACCTATTTACATGAAAGCTGAAGCAAGATCTGGAGCTGTTGATGGAATATCCTTATTTTTCCCAGCTATCCAGTGCTTTCAACCCAAATTCAAAATACCTTTTCACTGATGAAAACGGCTGCATCTGGCAAGTGACCTGTTTGCTGATAAAGATTCACTGATACTGCTTACATTTCACGTGCTACCATCTGAAGTCAGATATTGCTTCACGTCTCCCTCAAGCTTAGTGGACCTGCAGAAAGGTTCAGCTTCTGAAAATCTGCCCACATACTGAAGCTGCTAAACGGGGATTTAGGACAGTGGTTTTCTGGACAGGTTGGTTTGGTTTTGATCTTGACCCATGTGAACAAGTGATGGGAGATAACAGATTTTTTTTCCACAGTACCCTACACCAGCAGTCCTTGTGGATGAATGGCCTCGTGGGAATCAGTGGGAGAAAACCTGTTCCTGTGTCCCATCAGCTCTCCACATCAAGCTCCATGAAGAATGGGACCTGTACTGGTCTTGAGCCCATCACAGAGTCTGGGAAACTGGGAAGACTGCAAGCCCCTCTCTCCAGTTCACCAAATGCCAGCCCAGTCCTCTCACCCCAATCCTCCCTGGGAGGATAAAACCCCAGCCAGCACAACCAGTACATTGTTGCTTTCAAGATGATGACATTGAATTAATTCCCAAGCTCCAGTTTAAAGCTAAGCATAAGGGAAATTTGAATGAGTAATAGGGCTGATAGCAACGACAGCAGAATACCCTGTGCCTGCAGATACCCACACATGCCCTTGTCAGCACGTAGAAGGAGATGACACAAAACCTCCATGTCTCACCACAAAAATAAAAAAGAGAACAACCAAGGGCTTTGCCTAAAGCACCGTGCCTGGAGAAGGTAGTAATGGGAGCTTGAATTATTCATTTACGGGACTAAAAAAAACCCTTTGGTTCAGCAAAGTGAGCTGCACCGAAGGTGTTCTGTGGAAAACACGAGACTGGTGAGCTGTTCCTCGTCAGCACGGACTGTGGGCCCACTTTAGCTCTCACACACACACCGAATGGCAGAGCTCCTGTTCGTCTTTGAGGACAGAGACTCAGTAAGATTGCTCTGTGAGTCACCATATCTAAGTCAGCCTCATGACTCGAGCAAAGCGAGACGCGGTCCTCGCTGCAGAGCTGCCACCAGAGAGCCCACGAGCAGGATTCACCTAGCAAGCAGGCAATACCTCCCCACAGCAGGGGCCGATTTCATTTTCCATTTAAAAATCAGGGATACACGGAGGTAAACAGCAGCCACGAAACTGTAGGCTGCTCCATGCCTCCGCTCACTTTGAATAAGGTTACCCCAGGGAGGAGAAGTGGTTTTGAGGTGAAATACAAGACCGAGGAGCTCAGATATCCTTATCCTCCACCAAGGCAAGCCCCACATGCAGAACATGATGCTCTGCCTCCAGCATAGCATCTGGGCTGCCCAAGACACGTCAGACCTCCCTCTCCAGTTAAAGATTATTCGGTGTCAAGCGCTCGCCGGCACTCTGAACAGCTGAACAATGAGTTTTCCCACTGCCTCTCCTGCTAATGACGAGCGAATAAAGAATCCCCTAGGGAATTTCCCTTCATCTGCTCACGAGTGCCACTTCGCTAGTCACATTTATCTGACAAATCTTACAGATGGCTTGGCATGAGCTTGCGACAAGCACTCCATCTTTGGAGCTGGGATTGGCTGCCCGAGCCACGCGACGCTTCCTGTGGCAAATTGGACAAGCCCACAGGAGAGCCGCACGCTGTTGGAGAAACGCCCCGGCAACCCCAAAGCTGCATCAGGCGCAAGACACCGCCGAAGGTGATGGCATTTCCAACGCCGCAGCCACCACGAGAGGAACAGGGTCTCTCAGCACAGAAGGTGTGCTCCAACCCAGGCGGAAAGACATCCTTGAAAATGACTCCCCTTGAGTCATTTTCCTGCTGTTACTGTGCTGAATGCCTTTCTGTTAAGGATGAATTTTCCCCATTAAAATAATGGGGGAAGAGAATATAAAGACCCATCTGCAGGCCACATTTTTAGAGGGGTTTTTGTTTGTTTTCCAACATTGTCTGTGAAACGTTGGTTGAGTCTTCTGAGCTCTTTCCAGATGTGTACTTTCCTCATCCTATGTACCCAACTCTAATTCCATTTTGAAAGCTGTTTGACTCAGGCAAATGAATAGCAGGATTTTAAAACAGATACAAATAGTAAAACTAGGGTTTTGCACAGTCCCGTAGGTACTGTAGATGGGACTGTCCAAACACAGACCCTTCTAATCCACCAAGAAAATGCCCTTAAGACCTGTTCAGAGTCAGACTTAAACCCCATAAAATCCAGGAAATTCAGGGATAAGCCTGGCTATCTGGACTGATATTCTGTCCTCAGTTCACCTTACTGGGTAAATGTTAATGAATGCATTTGTTTATTCCCTACAGTTCTATGTGGGGAATATCAACAATCTGATATTATGGGAGGAGGTGAAATTTTTTCTCCTGTATGTGTGTGTGTAGGAGTTGCTCAATATAATTTATTCTCTTTCACAATAAGACTTTACAGCTCCTCGATCCTTTCAGAGCTCTGAAGCTATGCAGGGTCTGTCTTGTAAAGCTTCAGAGAAGAGGCCTCGAAGGAAAATCAGTTATTACAGGAAACAGGGCTGATTTTCAGTATCACACAGCCTCTCCCCTCCATTCATATTAAGCTGTATTCCAGTGCAAAAGCCCATCCAGATGCTTTTCATGGAGGATCTGAACCCAGACCTTCACAGGCAACAGGAGACCAAGTCCTCCAGTCGAGAGCGGAGGGGAACTGGTGCATGCAACACTTCTGGAGCAACGGCTCGTGTCCACCTGCTGCAGCACCCTGCGTAGCAGCGGTGCCACATCAAGTATAAGCAGAAGAACGGCCGTACTGGTCCACCGAGCCCAGCACCAGGTCTCCTGTAATGGTCAGATGCCCAGAACACAGCAGAAGCAAGGCAACCACTTATGCTATTTCCCTCGCGTTTCTGCTAGCCATCAGCTGTTTTCAGATCAAGGAATTTCCTAAGCCAAATGTGGTTTCTAACTACTTAGTAATCTTCCATACATTTCTTCACACAAACTTGTCCAGCCATCTTTTAAACCCTAACAAGCTTTTAGCCTCCACAGCAAACCTTGGCAGCAAATTCCTCACCTCCGCTACCAGTT
This sequence comes from Anser anser, assembly GCF_964211835.1. Lineage (NCBI taxonomy): Eukaryota > Metazoa > Chordata > Aves > Anseriformes > Anatidae > Anser > Anser anser. Next base: position 13,959,793 of record NC_139726.1, on the reverse strand, counting down.
GCGCAGAAAACATCTCTTTCTGTGCTAAGCCTGGCTTTTCCTATATTTTTTAATGACCTTAAATCACATATTGCCACAGAAAAGAAAGAAAAAAATCCTACCCACTCTTTCCCCACTACTTTTGGTGGGGTCCTACCCCACCAAAACCACCTCTTCTTCAGGCCAAGGAATCTCAGCCAACTTGATCTTTCCTTATGTGGAAGCCATTCAGATCACCATTTCTTATCCTTTCTCTCAATTATTCCAAGCTCTGCTGTGTTTGGGATGAGCAGTCCAGAACTGCTTGTGGCATTCAAGGTAGTCATGCATTTCACGTATACTTGCCACTATCTCTCTTTCCCCTCCTTCTGAACTCCCAGCATGACCCTTTCACTTCACACTCAGGAAACACTATCTTTCCCCTGTTACAGGCAATATGAATGTAGCAAAAAGGCTTGTCCTTAATTTTATAGCAGATCTGTGAGTCAGCAGAGAAGCAGACCGAAATCTCCAGGGTCTTTCCTGATACTGTGCAGTCTAGCGGTGCTTTCTGATGTTAGCCTCCACCCTGGTGACTTGGCCAAGCTCCAGTTTGGACAAAGTTCACTTACAATTTTTAAATGAACAAAGCTGACCCAAGTTCAGTTATAAATTTCCATACAGCACTACTCTTTTATCCCATCAATGATAGGTACCATGACCGAGATACAATTCAGGTGCTGCTACATTTAGGAATGTGTGTGAGCTTCCAGGTGTCCTCTCAGAGTGAGGACCAATAGCCACAGACACTTTTACCCACCTATAAAGCATTCTACACATCTATCAACTGTTGTTTTTTCCCCTCCCCATCCCCAAAACATACAGTACAAGTGAGTTTAGCTTGAGCAAAGATTTCTGCAGCCTGAGAGGGAAGATGCACAGAGACTCTATGGAGTCTGCTTGAGGTTTTGCTATCACCAGCTAATTTGGCGTGAAAGATATGCAGCTACTACTGCGATAGGTAGCCCTACAAGCTCATAGGATAGGCAAAACTTCCATTTGTGACAAAATTCATCCCTGATAAAAAATGGCACTATTCCATCAAAATCAATAAGGTTGCACCTGTGAGTGCCAGCTGTGAATCAAGTCCATGGTTCTCAAATGATGCAAAGTGCTTCAGGAGGAAAGATGCTATATTTAGGTCCCATATTATTGCTATGTAGACATTTTCATAACCCCTAATTATGGGGCTTTTTTTTGCAAGCTCTGTAGTATTAACTGGATTGGATAAATATATAATTAGAGAGTGTTTCAACATGCACACTCTTGATGCTGGAAGCTTTATCAGCTCTTTCTTCCCTTCATGATCTGTTTTGCTTTTCTTTTAAAGCTGTTTCTATCAATTATAGCAAGATTTACTCAGAGCCCCAATACAGGGTCATTGCAGACACCCTGGTAGGATGGAACAGACCTACATTTGTTCCCAAACTCTTCTGATTTCCAGAAAGACACCTCCAGTTTGTCACTATACCACATCGCCCAAAGCCAAGCGGATCAGACAGAAAAACCTAACAACAACAAAACAGCACCAGAAAACTTTTCAGGTGTTCCCTGACCTCAAATTGTTTGTAGGCTAAGGGTTCATACTCCAACAGCTTTGATAGAAAATCTAGTGTTGGATCCTGCCAGTGGACAGAAAGTAAGACCAAGGAAGCTCTTCATTTTCTGAACAGTGACAGAGATGCACAAGTAACTTCAAAGATTTCTAGACTGGAAGTAGATACACCCCTACCTAGAAGAACAACCACCCTGACAAATTACTAAATTGGTTGACAGGAAAAAGCCAAGTTACTTTTTTCCAGCATCCTGCTTTGTCAAGGTGAAAGATATCACCAATGTTTAAATCTAACTAATCCTACAAGAGCGGGGGTGAGGGAAGTAGCATCAGCATTTTCATTTTGTTTCCAGCTGTTGAAGAAGCCTGTATCACTGTTTATTGCTAACCAAAAATAAATAAATAAATAAACCTTATACAAATACACTTCTGTGCAGGCATGGCCACTAAGTGATTTATCAGAGTCTTTCAGACGTGCTTACAAACCTTTTCCTCTTAGACCAGCTTACGCCCAGTGAGAATCTGAAAAGCTAAATTACAAGTATAAACACTTCCAAACAGAACTTAATAATAGAAAGAATTAAGAACACTGCTCGAATGACACGATACGGATGCTGTATTATTAAACAAACGGCTCACAATGGTATTATGACATGAGTCATAACGCCTGATGCCGTGAACATATTGCAAAAAAGAACAATAGCTGTTATCACCAGCTACAGAGATACACAGTGCACAATACCAGGAGCCCAACTGCTGACTGATCTAAAGCAACGCTTTTGTCTACAAGCCAACGGGATAAATTCACACCTGGTGCAAAAGGGTGCAACCAAACTGAAGCTAGTAGAGTTGCAGCATCTTCAGCTAGGCTCTGATACTGCACCAAAAGCACTACAAGCTTTGCTCTGCGCAGTCTTGCTGCCTGTTTCTGACTGCAATTGACAGGGGAATTCCAATTTGGTAGGATTTTGAATCCACTTTCTGCAGGTGTGAATAGCTGAATCTGGCCCTACGTTAACACTAACATATTTTTAGCCTAGCAAATCACAGAGTACATTTGAGTTGTTGTAATGTTCAATACTGTCACCAAAAAAAAGTTTGCAGAGACAGAAAACAGGCAGCCATCAGCACGTGGACTGGTTTACCATTCCTTTTGTTGTTGTATCTGGTAATTGTGGACTGCAGCTGGTGATGCTGAAGAACTACTGTAAGAGCTGGCACATTCACAAGCCCAACAGAGTGAGCATGGAATAAAATCCCGGGTGCATTTACAGCATGTGCTTCCCATAATTAAAAGTCTATTTGTGGCGCATGTAGTAGGAAAAGCTTTCATTTGGGGTAAAACTTAAACATAACTCTGCTTCCAGACCATATCTCCTTGAACTGGGTTACTGCATCAAGCAGGAAAAGTAACGTCCTCCAAGCTCCACATCTGCAATTATCAGAGGGGGATGAGGACAACGTAAGGAGAACCCACCCATAACATGAAATGCAGGGCTTGGTTCACTGTCACACACTGTTCCCTTCGTGATTCCACCACTGCAGTGTGCTGCTAATATAAACAGCCAGCTTGATTTCTGTGTGCCTACCTCATGGCAAAGAAGAGACACCTGGCACAGAGGCTTAGTGGGATCTACAAGGCCCAGGGGCCACCCAGCAGCTCCTGGTGTAGGCAGCACAGCCCAGGCAGGACGCACAACCAGGGTGCTGTGATTGATATTCTGCCTATTTCTCAGTTTTGACAGCAGCGCTGGGGACCCCTGGCAGCTGACCTAGAGGCAGCCTCAAGGTTGCTGTGAACTGTGCTAAAGACCAAGCCAGCTTCTGAACAATTTCAAAAGACGGGTTGAGCAAAAGTGGTTTGCTGCGCTCTCTTGGATGTGGAGCTGGCTGGAGCATGGCCACATCTGAGCACAGGCTGCCTTCCCTTCTGCTATCACAAGGGCACCTACCTACCCTGTACATAATGCAAGAAGGGTGCAGTGCTCAAAAGTCAAGAAATCTGCTCAAAATAGCGATTAGTTACATTACATTACCTTTGATCCATTAGCAGGATCCCCAAAATACATTTTAATAGCGGTATTAACCCGGTAGAAGGTGATTCACTTGGAGAAAGCCTTACATTTTGTGTGTGTTTACACGTAAAATGCATACTCACCCATGCAAACATGCCACCCAGATCAAGCCAAGCATACACAATACATAAGACATAAATAAATACTTATGAATCACCAATAACCACCTCATAAATTACACGGCCTTACAAAGTATCACTGCTAGAGATAATTCACACAATTGGATACAAAATACACATATACGACTCTCATTAAGACAGATAAGGACTGTTTGTTTCCTTTCACAAGAGCCCGAGGCCTTAATTTACTAAGGTGCCGAACTATTATTATGTTTTTTTTTAAAGCTTGTAGCCCCACAGCTGTGGGTCAGTTCCAAAATCAGACCTAAAAATGAGCTGTAAGAGACCAAAACACAACAACTGCAAACGCAGCGAGCAGAAGACAGGACAGAAGGGTCGAGAAGTCCAGGAGCCCCCAGTCTGCTCCAGCTCACAGGAGCAGGAGCCAGCAGTTTCCAGGCAGCATTTACACCCCTTTATCCTTAATAGATGGCGCTTCAGCATCTACCTCTCCTACCTGTTCCCGCTGCAATGCCCAGGACCAGCTCCCACTTCGCACAAACCAGGACCCGAGCTCCAGCCGAAGGATAGCACAGCGGCTGCGGCACTCCATAGCTCACAACAAACTCTTATGAAGGACAAACATAAGCTGCTCTCCTTCCAACAGAGCACAGAGGGACAAGATCAACCCTGCAGCCTCAGCATGGGCAAAACCTAAATGCCACTTTGGTACCACTTGACTGATGCAGCCCAAACACTGCGTGTTTGTTTTGCTGACACAAAGGTTTAAGTTTGCTCCCCAGCCACATCTTCTTTCCTCTTGGATACAATAGTCATCTTCGTAGCACTTATTATAACATATTGCAGCAATAATGTGCAATTATCCTCAAAAACAAAGCAAAAGCTCAAGATACAAATAACAGGCACTGAACACACTTACCAGCTGGGAGAAGGCAGCACGACTGCAGTCTACCACAGCGCAGCCATTTTAGGGACGCAGCTGCGTCTTCCAGTCTGATTTCAAAGGCCGGTCCGCAGGAGGACAAGCTGGGAGGTGGGCTCTCTCCAAGATCAGGCAGTGGGCAGGCTCAGCTGTGACTGCCCTGGCTCTGTGGAGATCTCCTGAGGTAGAGACAAGCCTCAGGTGTGGGTCTGGGTGCTTTGCAGCTAGGTTCAGTGATTGCATTTGTGCTAGGCAAGAGCTTGAAATGCTTGGCACCTGGGAGGGCTCATCCCTTCATTAGGACTATTAGGTGCCCAGCAACCACAGCTCTCGTTTTGGGTCCTCCTTGGTGGCAATGTGTGACCCAGGAAATCAATACACCTCTTGGGTTTTCTTCTTGACCTCTTTTTTTGTTTTGTTGGATGTCTCTACTTTGACACTGCCCACAAGAGACTCCTTCGGTGTCAAGTTTATTACTAGGCTCTAACTCTTCCATTCCCATGCGTTTACAACAACGTGTCATGAAAACAAATTACAGTAGAGAAAAAAAAAATATCCAGCACCAAAAAGAGGGAGCCTATGAACTGAAGTAGTGACTTCAAATTCTCAGCAGCAGATCATAAACATGGTAAAACTGACCAAGTGTAAGGAAGCTGTGTGTACATCTGATGTCTCTGATGGCTTCACAGATCTCTCAGGTTATACAGCATCTCTGTACAAACTTGGCATCTCTGCTTTGTACAAGGAAGACTGGTTAGAGCTGCACACATTCAAGGAGGGCCTCTGTTGAATAGTATTGGCCAAATCAGATTAAAAACCCAATATCTATGATGAAGGCTGCAAGCTGCCTGCTCAGAGAGGTTCCACTGATGTGAACCAGAAGTTCCTTGCATGTGGTCAGGCCCTAAATTTGATACTGGAATTTAAAAACAAATTAAGATTCCCATGTAATATTGACTTTTTTTTTTTTTTTCAAGAGTATAAGATTTTACAGCATGGAATGCTATATGCAGTGGTTACATGAGTCCAAGTAATTGTACCAATTATATAATTTGATATAATTGCACTAATTACATAAACACATAATAATGAAATATAAGTTATTCCAAGAGCTAAACTGGAAGAACATTAAAGAACCTAAATATGCTCCCACTTATTCTAGTACAAATCAGAAACAATTCCCCTAAAATCAATGAAGTTACCCAAATAAAATTGGTCCCTAACATTACAAGAAGCCAGGTAAATGCAACTTTTGGTTCAAGGGCACTGACTGTGCAAGCAAATGAAAGCTACTGTGGTATTCTGTACTGAAGGAGTTTGCTAATTCCTGGCCAAATTCCAGTGTATGCAGGGAGAGTCTCCCTGTGTTTATTACCAGGTGAGTTGTCTTTACCTCATATTCTGTATCTGTCATGCAGTATCAGTGGCCTTTGCTAAGGCTTTTAGCTGCTGATTCTAAAGCTAAAAATGGATTTTTTTAGAAATATTGAGAATGAGTTAGGCCTGATCAGGATTTCAGGAAAACCAGGTTCAAGTGTGTCCTTAGTTGTGTTGTTGCCTGAATTAAATCTGCAGACCTTAGGGGAGTTTCCGCAGACTGACACCAGTATTAACAGAAAGAGACTTTCCTCTTAGACAAAAATTTATATTCCTAATCCATTTCACAAAATGCTTTTCAACGCTTTTCACACTAGAACCACTCCAAACAAAAAATATTACTAAGAAGGATTCATTCAGTGAGGGGTTTCCCTCTTCTCCCATGGAAGGGAGAATGCAGTAATTAATTTCAGTTGTTGACTTCATCTCTCACAAGTAGCAAAGCAAAGGACATGAGACCTGGCAGTTTTGGAGCAGGTGTCTGTTATGTGTGGAAATACATGATGTATGCAGAGTTAATCCACCGAGCGCTCTGTTGCACCACATCGTGACAGTCACCCTGTTCACGCAGCCCTCATTAACACCAGTGGGAGTTCCAGGCACCAGCACGGGGGTTTTGCCTGTGCTAGAATATTTTAGAGGACAGAAATTCTCCAGCTCCAGAGATTGATTCCCCTCCACAAAATAGTACAGTGACTTAGCATTTACAGGACCAAACTCAAAGTCTATAAGAGACAAGAGAGAGACAGCGATTCACCTCAGAGAGGGGCGTATGGACCTCACCCAGATGATTTTTTAGATACAGTGCCTAATGTAGCACAAGCAAAGAAACTGGATGCTCAATTTTATAAGGCTAGGAATTAGAGACAGGATAATAAAACCCCAAAATTTCAAAAAGCAACCATCAAGTTTGGGCATCTAATTTTTCAGCTTGCCTAATTTCAGAAATGCAGGAGTGGCAGCTGCAAAAAGCGGAGTTCCTGCAGCCCCCTGCAAAAAGCTAGCAAGAGCAGTAGCCTTGTCACATCCCTGAAAAATCAAGCCCAAACTGCCTCAGAGTGGCTGCCCCAAATTAAGACCTTTTTAATTTTATTTCATTTCAGCCTTAGAAACCTGTGTGTCAGGCTGCTGTCAGCAGTAGGAGTCAGGAACACCTCGCTCGTACACTGTGCTCAGAGCAGCAGGTGATTCCACACCTCAGAAAACCCAGAGAGTGTTGCATCCAGATCAGTTTCCAGAGACTGCTTCACATAAAATAAACTAAAAGGACCTCGGAACCTGGACTATGATCCAGCCCCCTGAGGTGATGCCCCCCCACCATATAGATTTATGCTCTCCTTTGCATTTCTACATCTGCCCCGCGAACGGCAAGGCCGTAGCTTCACACAGGGGGGCAGGGACAGCAGGGGAAGAAAGCTGTGAAACTTTTTGGCAAGAAAAGGGGGTTTTTATGCTGTCCTCTGTGAGATCGTTCAGGACCCCAGGCTTGCCTGCAGGTTTGCAGTGGGATGCAGGGTGCAGGCCGCTCCCTGCTCCTGGCCAGCCCCAGCTCGCAGCCATCTGGGCTGCCAGCAGCTCCCCGGGCCGGGGGGTCCCCACCCCAGACAGCCTGCTCGCCTCGTGGCAGAGCACAGAAGTCCCCACGTCCGACACAGGGCCTGTATTCAACCCCAGAAACCAACCACGTTACGCTGGGAACGAAGCCTAAACAGGCTCAGCCTGTGGGGCCCTGCACTGAAGAGCTTTCTCCAACACATCCCGCTTCTAAAAGCGCGGCCCACTCTTACTTACAAAGGCTGGCTATGGCAGGGGGCGGGCAGAGCTGTGCTTGAATTTGAACTGTAACCAGAACCCGTCATTAGCTGCACGAACCTGCTTCTTCAACACTTTCCAGGTCTCGGGGTCAGAGCTAACGTTTGCTAAGTCAACAGCAGTCCTCCTGTCAGCATCAGCTGGCATTGGGTCGGGCCTGCGGGAGGAAGGATCCGTCTGCAGAGGTCAACAAAATCGATATCTGGATACACGCGCAGCTATCAAGGGTTTCTGCGAGTGCTTGTCAACATTTTTTGGTTCTGTTAGCAAAGAGGACGTGTTTTACTCAAAAAACATCTCCTGGGCGGCAGCGAATTTGAAAAAGAAAAGTCCATCAATGTTAGCGCTGACCTGTTTTTCCTGGAAGTGCTTTCCACCTTACTTCTCGCCACTTCTGGCGAGCGCGCAGGGAGTGACCCCGGCGAGGAGCCGCATTCCTACACAGCGGGTGAACCAGGAACTCGCTCCCGGCCGGCGGCAGGTATGCGGAACGCTGCCCTGCCCGCACGGCGGCTCCGCCGAGCCCCACGGACCCTCGCCGGGGCGGGCAGCAAGAAGCAGATGCTTGCTTACAAGTGCAGGCGGCAATAAAGCGAGAGCACAACGCTTCAGGACGGCAGCTGAGCTCTCAGGCACGGCTTTCTGCAGTGACTAATACGAATACGGTCTAACGCGACAGTTCGCTGCCTGCACCTGCGTTCAGTCCCGAAAGTAACTGAGCGTCTCCAGATGTTAACACGCTGCACTAAAAAAAAAAAAAATAATAAAATAAAAAGCACATCCATTTTTCAATCTTTTTTTTTTTTATTATTATTTATTTAAACTGTACACAAATGTAAAATACTTCAACAGCAAATCTAAGTGAAATTTGTTTGGTTTAAATTATTATGGAACAGAACCTAAAAGGAACTTTATTAAATAAACATAAAAATTGGATTTAAAGGATGCACATATTGTAATGTATTCTACAATAGTCATTTTTTTTCACTCTACTTTCCATGTGCGTATGGTATAGAAAAGACACTGAATAGAACAAACAGAATCCATTTTGTACCCTGAAACAATTGGTAGGCCTCGTGAGGGATTGCTCAGTATGACTACATGATATATGATGGCTTTGCCATCTCATAAAAATTATAACTAATATGTTGGCCTCTTTGGTTCCAAAATTTATGTATAATACATTTAACTGTATTCATTTTTTGCTGCTATAAAAATAACATTTTTTTCAAATGGCAGTTTTTTGACTAATCATGCAACTAAATCAGTGCAAACATTAAAAGCAATCATTCGCTTTAAAAAAGAAGCAAAAGATTTAATTTCAAGTATAAAAAAATATAAAAAAGTCATATCATAAGTCCAGTTTTGTCTAGTATGGGTCAACACTTTAAATTGCATAGCTCATGCGGCACCTGTTTACCTAGATAGTGAGCAAAGATAAGTGCACTATCAAGTACCACTTTTCAAGGCATTGAAATTTGCAAGTGCTATTATACGTGCATTCAAGCAGTTTGCAAGTGCTATGCTGTATCATTATTTTCTGATCTTTATGGCCATCCTTGACACCTCCTGGTAAGGAAATTGAAAGCACTCTCCTCTCTCCTCCTTTCCAAGACTTGTTAAAATGTTCCTCGCCCATTATTAAATGCACTGCATTTTTTTTCAGAATGTCTCCACTGCATGACTGTCACTCCTCTTTAGGGTTCATTGGTTTAGCCGTGGTAGCGGTCGCTTGCCTGCTTGCTCCCCACGTGGCGGGCCCTTGCCGAGTCCCCGTTGAAGAACGCAGATTGCAACTTTGACTCTTTGCTCTCGGATCGCTGAGGGATGCTCACGGTCAACGCAGGCCAGATACGGTGTCAAATCCCCTCCTCCGAGACACCACAGGTACAGCCATCCGCGGGATGCTAGCGGTCAGTTAAAGCATCAGACAATGCCAGCCCAGCTTGTGACTTCGCAACAGGCCAATGTCAGAAATACAGCCGTTGCCTACGCGTCTGTCTCCTTCTCTCTCTCGGATGTCACCAGGCGATTCCTTACTGGAAGTGCTGTAGGGAGATACGGGTTTCTGTGATGGTTCTATTTAGATAAATTTAAATTAAGAGGAAGTGATCACCTACAAAGGCAGGTGTCCTGCAGCTTCCCGCTAGACCTAAGAGGTGACAGTCGACTTTTTTTTTTTTTTTTCTCTTTTTTCTAAGTTTGGTCATTTTGACACCTGCGTGCAAGAATACGTCGTGCTCTCGCAGTCTGTGCTTTTGCCTGAGCAAAGGGAGCTCGTTTCGGTCTGACTTCGCCGGCAGGCGGGGAAACAGCTGCGCAGCCGTTCACTCGTACTGGCAGGCATTTAGGTACGTTGTCACTGGTCACTGACTTCCTGTGCTCATGTCCCTTTTCCAAGCTGCCTTGTGTCTGTGTCTGTGTGTGTGTGTGTCTGTGTGTGTACGAGCGCGTGTTTGTGTGCGTGCGCACTGTGTGTGTGTGTGTCTTTAAGATATTTCATAGCATTAACTTATAAGTGGTAGGATATATAAGTGTCCAAGATCCACAAACTGCCACTGTCCTGACACCAAAGTGAAATGATTTTTTTTTTCGTCAAACTTTTCCACAGTGACTTTTCAACACTGATGCCTGGATACACAGTGAAACTTCCTCCAACACCATCTCGTATGGGAATGTTCTCTCTCTCTCTCCCCCCCAAAAACACACACCTCAAATCAAGCACAACCACATTCTTCCACAATCATATTGGGAACGTCCCTTTTCACAATGTTGTATTCATCATCAAAGTACAGCATTGACATTGTGCTAAGTTTGGTTGGAATGCAACAGGAGTTCACGGTGCCCGGGTTCAGCCCCCGCATTCGGTACTGATTCACGACGGCGGTGTGAAAGGAGGAAGCCGACCCCGGGACGCCGGCCAAGTAGGCCGGGCAGCTCCCTTCACAGTAATTCCCATAGTAACCTGATGGTGCTATGATCCAGTCATTCCACCCAATGAGTCTAAAGTCAATGTAAAACTGTTGCCTGCAACATAGATTGGTCCTGCCATCGCACTCCAGGCCTCTTTTCCGGATCCTGTGTTTGTTATCGGCGAGGCGGGCTTGCACCACTAAAAAAGGCCGGTGGGATTCCTCCCCGGGGTCCACATAAATTGGCAGCACTGAATACTCTTCACAGCCCTCACATTGAACATCCAAGTTCAGTCTCCTTTCTCCTCTCTCAAACAGAGCCTGGATCGCCTCTGTCATGGGAAAAGTGTGCCAACCACTTCTTTTGAGATCGACTTTCTTTTCAACCACATTCCACTTGTTGCTAGTGTCCGGGTCTTGGAAATAGACTTTGACTCTTACTTTTCGCCTGCTGCCTTTCTCTAAGACATATGGAAGCAGCTTCAAGTAAAGCCACAGGCTGGCTTGAACGACAAACAAGTTCTGGTTCCCTTCATTCGAGATGAAGAAATAGAGGCGGACTCTAGATGAGGCCAGATCGTCTGCAAGATAAGGAGAGATCAGCAAGATTAAGTCAAAAAGAAAATGTATCTTTTGTGCGATTCTGGATTCAGCGGCAACGCCAGAAGACAGCTGATCGAAAGAGCGACGAGGCTGCACCAGCCAGAAGGCATGCACTGAATCAGATATCCCGAATTCGTAATCGAAATTAATTGCAAAAAGGACTTCCCACAGCAACGTTCGTACCCGGGCTATAGCCGAACGCGTCAGATCCACAGACACCGGTCAGGGCTCTCCAGAATACTGGATTTTTCCAGCCGGATAGCTGCAAGGACGCCGCAACAGTACCTTGAAAAGACCAGCGCTTGCGCTGCCCTATCTCGCCCGTTTAAGAATAGTTTTAACTTTCAGCCGTCGGCCGATTCTCACGGGGAGAGTCTTTTCAGTAACCACTGAAATGTCAGTGCCAAAACGGGGATTTTGTTTCAATTTTCACATATTCTTGTCGCAGTTTAGCAGGGCGGATTCACGAGATGGGGGGGAAAATATTTCAGCAGTGTGCCTATTTGTCCAGCAGCTTAAAGTAACCCCCCTCTTAGTCGGGTACAATATCTGCCATTAATCATTCCCATCTCTGCTTTTCCCCCGTAACGATAAACTCACATCAAGTCGATCAAACGAAGCAGTTGCTCTCACTGCAACGCCATTACTGACTGCTCTCAATACACTTCTCAATAACACCAGAATTAAAGGAGCGAAATTATCGCAGAAAACCAAATGTCACCAAATGTCTGACATAACCCATTATTTGTAAACACGAGAGCCTGCTGCATAAATTGTTTCAGAAATACCAGCGTCCCTGCTGCAAGCCCGTACTGTAAGTCCTACCCCAATTTGGCGTAGGTGATAAATGTGCAAGCTGGCCTTTATAGCGGGGACTGTAATTCTGGTCCTTGAATCGGAGCCTCCCCATCGCTATTTAAAATTGTTGCTGGAAAGGCATTTCTCATCCACCCTTATCTGTTTGACTTCTGTCTGTACAGAGCCAAATGTAGATTTTTCTTCCTTTTCTTTTCCTAGGAATCTTTATTATTTTTGTCAGTCTCTGAATGGGATTTTTTGCGTAGTCGGTGTCTTCATTTGTTACCCTAGGTGCCTTCGTAATGTGCCTGCAGGGCCCATTCGGCACCTTGTAAGATTTCAGGGGCAAAAAAATTTCACTGCGCTTGTCTATGTTTCACACCGACTCAGTTTCAGAAGTGTTACAAAAGCCAGTGGTTAATTGAAAACCAAATGGAAGCACAAGCCCACCCCAGATCTCCCATCAACAGCCTGACAGAAAATAATAACACCGCAAATGTACGCTGAGAAAACCTTCCGTACGCTAGCAAATACACAACTTCTCCATAAACTGTGGTGACAGTGACAGAAAAAGAACAGTACGGTGTTGCTGCACCGATCCACATCACTTGTGCTGTACGAAATTGTGTGCGCCCATAAATTTTGTATGTGAATATAACAAGCAGATGTATAATGCAACAGATCCCATAGATACTGTAAATGTATATGCCTTTGGTAAGTGGGAGGGTAGATAAAGAAGATGAGTAGGCAGCATACAGGCTAGAAAGAGATTTATTTTGTGGACAAATGATATATAGATGCCACGGGAAGATAGAGAGGGAGAAAAATGAAGCGAGTGAAAGAGCGATGAAGGAAAGGAGAGATGGGCAGATAGGCAGGAGACAGCCAATTTGCAGAGCGCTGGTGTTAGGGCCAGATGCGCAAAGTTCGCAGGCACAGCGGCTGCCTGGATAAACCGCTGGAAAGCTACGCCAGAGGGATTCGGGGACGTGTAACCGCGATGGCTGCGCAGGACCGAGACGGCTGGTACCGAGGGGATGGATGGCACAGTCAGCGCGCGGACCGACGGACAGGGAGCAGACAGACACCGTCGGCAGCAGGCTGCGCGCAGCGGACAGACAAGGCCAACACCATGAACGAACGCTAAATAAATGGGAAACGAACGGAAAAGGGCGGACAGGCAGATGCAAGTCTCAACAGACGGATGCACGCAGCGAAGCAGCTGAATGTGCAGGGCAGGCAGAGGAGGCGAGGGATGCAAGAGACGGAGCGGGACAGGCGGAGGAGGGAGGGACGGGGACAGCGGCAAGCAGCTGGAAGGACACCGGAGGGGGACCCGGGGACACGGAGGGATGGGGGATGCAGGGCGCAGCCCGGAGAGGAGCCGGGGCATGGGGCACACGCGGGAAGGACGGGATGGAGCAGAGGGCAGGGGTGAGGTGTGCGGGGAGGGAGGATGAGGCGGGGGGCAGGAGGACGAGCCGGGTGGGCAGGTGCCTGTGGCAGGCAGGGGGACAAGCGGGCAGGGGGACAAGCGGGGGGACAGGCAGGGGGACAGGAGGGCAGGGGGACAGGAAGGGGCTCAGGCATGGGGACAAGCAGTCCGGAGGACAAGCAGGGGCTCAGGCAGGGGGACGGGCAGGGGGACAGGCGGGCAGGGGGACGTGCGGGGGGTCGCGCAGGGGGACGGGCGGGCAGGGGCCAGGCGGGAGCGGCAGGGCCGAGGGCCGGGCGGCGCCCACCTGTCTCGGCGAAGCTGATGATCTCGGAGACGGGGTCGTGGGCCGGGGGCCCGGCGCTCGCCTGCCCGTCCAGGCTGGGGATCTCCACGCGGCCGTCCTCCCGCACCTTGCCGGCGTGCAGCTTGCGCAGCGCCGTGACCATGGCCGCCTTGGGCACGGCGTGCGTGATGTTGGGCCGGTCCCGCATCTGCAGCCGGCTCAGGATGTGCCTCTTGACCGCCTCCAGGAAATCCCCGTCCACCTTGCCCGGCTCCTCGGGCCGCCGGAAGCCGCAGGAGGTGCATGTGTCCTGCGGGGAGCCGCCGGCGGGGGCCGGCGGGGTCGGGGTGCCCGAGGCGCCCAGCAGGAGCAGCCCGCAGGCCAGCAGCGCGCCCAGCACCCCCCGGCGAGCCGCCCCGTCCATGGCGGAGGAGCGGGGGGCCGAGCTGGGGGCCGCCACCCGGAGCGCCGCAGGGAGCCCGTGTGCAGGCAGCGCCGCGCCGAGCTCCGAGCGCTCCGCGGCGCGGAGGGGGCGGTGGCAGCCGAGTGGGGGGCCGCAACCGCTCCGCGCAGGGGGGGGACGGGGACGGGGCCGGGGCCGGCGGAGGAAAGGAAGGAGGGAGGGAGGGAAGGAGGGAAGGAGGGGGCGCCCGGGGAACGGCGGCGTGTGCCGCCGGGGGGGAGGCTGCACACGCAGGCACCGAGGGCGAAGTTGGGGAGGGAGGGATGGAGGGAGGGAAAGGGGGGGTGGGGGGGGGAGAGGCTGGCGGTGCACCGAGAGCCCGGCTCTCCGCCGGGGGAGGGGGGCGGCAGCAGGTGAGGGGGTGGCTGCGGAGCTCGGGGTGGGGGGGGAGAGGGGGGAGCGGGCCGGGGGTGCGAGGGGAGCCGGGGAGCTGGGGGAGGCGGCGCCGCGCTGCCCCGGGGCCCCGCGCCGCTTCAGAGGGGCATCCCCGGGCGGCGCCGCGCCTGGTCCATCGCTCGCTTCGGCAGGTCCGGGCGGGCCGCGGAGAGGAGCTCTCTAGTCCGGCGTCATGGAGGGGGGTCAGGGAGATAAACGAAGCAGATTTATATACAATCCAATTTATAGCCTGGAAGGAGGGGGGGGGCGAGGGGGGGGGAGAAGTGCCACTTGTACCCCCCCGCCCACTCCGCCCCCGCAAGACGACGAGCCGCAGGCCGTGGGTGCGGGTCCCCGGGCGGCTCGGCTCGGCTCGGCTCCGCACCGCACCGCTCCCCTCCCGAGCCGGCCCGGAGCGGAGCCGGGGGCTGCGGGGAGCGGGGCCGATGCCGGCAGCCCCCCCCCCGGCGGCGAGGCTGGCCCCCCGAGCCCCGCTCCGGAGCGGCGGGCCGGCTTCCTTCGAGGCTCAGCGCCGAGGATGCTGCGGCGGTGCCCGGCGCGGCCCCGCAGCGGAGACTCGATCGGCTGGGTCCCGGCGATCCCAGGAGCGGCTGCACGGATCCACTCGGTCAGACCGGCTCTTCTGCTCGCTCCCTCGCTCGCTCTTTTTAAACAAGATCTCCCTTGCCGGTGGTTTGGGGTTTATTATTGTTGTTATTGTTATTATGATTTTAAGTGTGATTTTTGTTGTTGTTGTTGCTGCCGCTGCCGCTCCAGTTAATCTGTCTCCCTCTCTGCCTCTTTCTCTCTCTCCGCGTCTTTTTGATCTTTCGCTCGCCTTGTGCTGGCTTGAACGCCGTGTTTGGGTTTGTTTTGGTTTTTTTTAACGCGTCTGATGTTCCCTCGCGGATCCGCAGTGGAAGGTCTCGGGGAAGCGGCTCGCTCCTCGCTTATCTTCCTCTGATCTCCTCCTGCTAATTTTCCCCCCCTGCAAAATCACGACATTGTGGCACTTTCTACTGAAACTTTTATACAGGAGTTAAAACCACGTGGGAACTCCAACCTATAACAGAGACGCCATGGGTTCCTCACTATTTAGGAGATTAAGTTAAGTCTTTTGCCCCCTGGGCTATTACAGTAACTTCCTGGTGCTGGAAATATTAACTGTGCTGCTTCTTTAACTCCCCCCGTCCCCTCCCTCCCTCCCGGTTCCCGCAAACACACCCACCCCGCACACCGGCCCGGCCCGGCAGGGCGGACGGACGGACGGACAGACGGACACCGAGCAGCGGCATCCCCGGCATCGCCCCCCCCCCCCACCCCCCCGGGGGTGCTCCTTCCCTTTTAAGCACTTGAAAGAAAGAGTCATTAGAAAGTTTCCCGTCGGGTTGGCTTCGCGACGGGGCGGGTTTCTGTTTGTTTGTTTGAACGGGCCGGCTGAGAGCTGCCGGGGCTGCCGATTTTCGTGGGGCAGGGCCGGGGAAGGGGGAGGCAAAAGGGGGGGGGGGGGGGGGGGGTCCCGGGGCGGCAGCGGCAGATAACGGGAACCCGGGGCTGGCTGAGGAACGCCGGGTATCTCCCCGATACCCTCGCCCCCCGACGGGGCTCAGGGGAGATGCCCAGCAGCCAAACCCCCCCGGGGGCCGCGGGGAGCCCCCTCCGCTGCCCCCATCCCGGGGCAGGAGCGGCCCCGGGGGCGCAGCAGCTCCGCGGAACGGCCCCGGGCAGCGGCCGCCCCCCCCCGCGCCCCGCTGCCCCGCGGCCCGCTGCGCGCTGCCCCGCGGCCCCTGCGCGCCCCCGCCGCGGGGAATGCTGGGCACAGGGCGCCCCCTCCGGGCCGCACCGGGAAGCGGGAGCCGGGGGGCGAGCGGCCGAGCCCCGGGCCCGGGGGCGCTGCTGCTGCTCCTGCTGCTGCTGCTGCTGCTCGGGGGCAGGGTGCCGCCGAGGGGGAGGCAGAGGGAGGTGGGCGCCGGGGGCTGGGAGGTGGCCGCAGGGCTGGGGTGGGGGCTCTGACAGCTCAAGGGGGGCTGCCGGCTGTTCTAATCGCGGCTTGTTTTGTTGTTTTGTTTTGTTTAACCCACGAAGGAAAATGTAACTTCAGGAATGAAAGCAAAGCCCAGAACCTGCAGCCTTTTCAGCGAGCTGAATGCTGGTTTTCAAGGGGTAGGTGCGGGACGTGCACGTTTCCTGCGTGACAGCAAAGAAAAAAAAAAAACCTTCTGTGCATTTCAGTTTTTAAAAGGAAAATAAAACTTCTTATGTACGTCTGGACGGCGCGCACGTGTGAGCTCTGTTAGCTGTCACTAATAGCAGCACCGCGAGAGCATAAAGGGGTCAACTGGAGGATCGGATTGTTCCTGTGGTTTAGGAATTAAAGAGAAATGCTATCCTCGTGTTATCATGAACACTTTTTCTTGTTCTGCACTGCAAAAGTAGAGGGTTTTTTTATAACACTTTATACTGTACTGCAAAATCGCACTGCAAACCCAGTCTCATTTTTCATGTTGGGTTTGATATAAAAGGAGGTGATCTTTAAGGTCCCTTCCAGCCCAGGCCATTCTCTGATTCTGTTCTGTGATGCCACAATAAACAGTAACTGCACACACAGTACCTTGAATCAAAGCTAAACCTTCAGTATCACTGGAGCTACCCTGACGGGAGATCAGAATTAGATACTGTATTTCCTCCCTCCCATTAGCAGGTTTTGAATGGAAAGCCTGGAATGTAAAAAAAGAAATAATGCTAAAAATCCAATCACTCTGACATCCTGTAAGCTAATAAGAGCACGTGAATGCAACAAGCTTAGTGCTTCACAGTAATTAATTTGACAGCAAAGAGCTAACAAGAAAACAACAGGCAGAGCAGTGATGACTGGTTCATAGAGGTCACCGTCACACAAGAAATAGGTGTAAACACAGCCCCTCTCCCTTTGAAAACAGCTGCTTCATTGCCCCAGTAAGAATGAAATGCCAAAGGGGAAGAAAATACTGTGCCTTCCATGGGGGCAATGAAACTAGGAAGGTATTTCTTGTCGTAACACGAGGTAGAGATTTTCCTTTTTAAGTGCAGCAATTTTGACTTGTCCCTACTCCCCGCTGCAGTGGCGTGTTTTGGCTTTTTTTCCTCCTCTTCTCTTTTGGTTAGCCAAAGACATTTTGCATATTCAAACATTGGGAAGACTTATCTTCTCCAGCAATTACTAACAAGCGAACACGCTAATAAACCCCATTGTTATTTAAAGTGTGTCCACCAGAACTCTGGAGGCAGCTCTCGCAGTGGACCTGCTCTGGCTTCCTCCTAGAGACACAATCAAACCTCAGATGATGCTTTCAGGCAGGAGAGCCTACAGGGAGGGTGAACAGGGTTAGCAGCAAGAAACGTGCCGTTTGATTTCTCATCTTACTCCGGGAGCACGGCTTATTGATTGAGTCATAAAGCTCTGTTAATTCTAAGATCTCCTCAGCTTTCAGTTCTTTCCCCTGGGCATAAACTTGTTGCTTACCCCGAGCAGCTGAACCAGCAGGGAAATGGTAGCTTCACGCTCCCCCCGCGCCTCCCCCCGTTCTCTGTTTGTTCTGAGCTCATCTGCGCGAGGACTCGTTTTCACACACACCTTCTCAAACCGGCTGCTGTTCATCTGATTCAGGGTCATGCTTTTCCATACATTAAATGCAGGGGAGAACTGGGAAGGAAATGGCCGGGATTTGTGCTTAACGGGCAAGTGCACGTTTTGCCAGGAAGCCCCGCTGTGAGAGGTGCAGGTTTGGAGGGCATTTTCTGCAGAAACATCAAGTCTCGCGGCTGGAACCTGATGCTTATTAAAGCTACTGGTATAATGAGATCACGATGAACTCAGTTCCTCAGCCAGCGTAAGCCAGCGTGCTTCCGAGGCATCGGACTGCTACAAGTCTCTCTCTGCAACCCAGCTATGTGCCAAGAGGCGGCCGGTGCACAAGTCACGCTGTCCCAGAGGCCAGGCGGTGCAGCCCTGCGCCTTCCCGAGTCTGGAGGACGCTCGAAAGCGGAGGAGACAGCGATGGCACGAGGCAGCTCCCTCCCTGGGCTGTATTTTCATAACACCCTCAGTGGGACTGTCACAGTTTACACTAGCTGAGGATCCGGCCCCACACATATTGTTCAAGCACCTTTTATGCTCTTAAACCAGTAATAATATCTGTTAGGTAACCTTACTAATCCCTTTGAGGAAGGATTTTCTTTACTGTACTGATGGCTGAACTGACTAAAGCTTTATATAAAAGAGGCCTGGTTTGTGCTACAAATGCTTCTCCT
Organism: Anser anser; assembly: GCF_964211835.1. NCBI lineage: Eukaryota > Metazoa > Chordata > Aves > Anseriformes > Anatidae > Anser > Anser anser. Next base: position 13,940,792 of record NC_139726.1, on the reverse strand, counting down.
TTGATACCAGCAAATACAAGTTTCACTAGCACAAGCATCTTTTTCTGCAAGCATTTCCCAAATAAAATAGGCTATACCGGCAAAAGCACTTCTTTTTTTTTGCTCATATAGCTGCATCTACACGGAGGATTTTTGCACGTAGTGGAAGGCAATCTGTTTTAAATGGCACTTCAGAAGAGCATTGCTATCCCACAGAAGTTTCAAGGCTAGACCTGGAAGCGTGCACTTCTGCCCTGCATCTGAAAGAGCTTTTCACAAGGTGGCTATTGTCATCTTGCTTTAAATACAGAGAAACCAAGAAATGTGGTTACAGGGATGGGCTACGGGTGCTGTGCTCAATCTGGAATTTTTATTCATGCCCTTCTTTTGCTTCAGATGAAATTATGTATCCGTAATCAGGCTGATTCCTCACTACCCATAAATACTTTTAAAACAACTGCAAAAAAAACAGTGGACGTTTCAGAAGCACCTTAGCTCTGTAAAAGGAAAAGTGCTATTGGAAATCAAGTAGGTAAATGACACCGAAAAAAAATGGATGTTTTCTGAACTCGCAGAGGCAAACCTAACTCATGGGAAAAAAACAGCAAGAGGTTCATTTGGCTCCTTTGCTCCGCCAGTGCCTCTTTAAGAGAAAACTGTCTGTTAACAGAGCTTTGTTCTTCCTAGGAAAGCCTCCTATACCAAACAGCAGCTGGAAAAGAGGGTATAGCAGGCAGAAGCAAAGGACCCAGCCATCTGGGAATCCTTTTCTAAGGCAGGTATAGTGAGAATCTGGAAGATGATTCACAAAGAAACACTGAGCTGGTTTAAAACAGAGCCCTCAACAGGTCTGGAAGAGCACCTAATGAGCCCCTGCTCCTTGAACAGGTGTCAGGCAGGAGAAGGACATGGGGGCAGGCAGAAGGACTGGATTTCAGGGGCACGCCGACAGCCACAGCCGCCCATTCCCACTGCCTCTGCTCTCGGGCAGCTGCAGTCCCGCTCCGGGCTCCGTTACCTGGTAGTGCCGCACAGGCAGCATGCCGGTCGATCCGTCCTCTTCTCGGCCCCTTCGTGCTCCGGGGAGGTTTGGACCCACGCTCCCAGGCTCTCTGCGTGACACAAAGCGCGTGTGGGTGGCTTGTCCCAGACAGGTCTCCAAACAATGCAGTGCTTTTCGGCAAAGGGATGTGCTTCAATTTCCAAAGTAAAGGGACCAAACACCGTCGGGTGGATACCCCATATGATATTCAGAGGGTGTCCGCTGCTTGTGGATGGCCCAGAAGTGCTCGTTTTCCTCGCACACTCTGTCCTCTGCAGTCCAAAGCCGTAGTCTTATAATCAAGCAGTGACTTCCTCTGAAGTTGCTTGTATTGACCTAAATAGGTTGGGGCGGGTGAGGACACACAGACAACATGAAAAAGCTGTGCTGGTTGCCCAACAAAGAAGTGTCTGCTTTGTGGTGAGCACTTTTAACATATAAGCACTTTTAACATACTGTTAAAGAACATGATTTTCATGTTTGCATTAGTTCACACCAAAAGCCTTGCAAAGTAGCAAAGTGAGTGAAAATAAAATCTGCATTTAAGTGGTAAACAAAACAGTTAAAATTTGACTTCTCGTAATTTGAGTGCTACACACTAACGCAATGCATTTCAAAGTCAACTGGTGTATTTCTTCTATACATCCAGCTGTGATGCATCTAACAGATCAGGAAAAGAAACACTAGGGTGGAGCAACATTAACATTAGCTGCCCTGAGAAAATCAGTGATTGTCAGGGAGTGGGGATGAGATGGAGAGGTCTCTCTCCAAATTTAAATAGAGCTCAGAAGCAAAAAATGTCTGGCACCTTTGAAATGCTGTGGGGTGGGGGTTAGGTGTATTATATGGGATACAGAAGCTCCAGCCATCTCCTGATGGACAATTGGTAGCACCTGATGAGCACCCAAACATAAGCAACTCTCTCTTTTCTGCAAGCAAGCAACACAAGTTAAAGGAAACGTCTACAGCTATAGGCCAGGCTGCAGCCAGAAGACCTGTGCTCAGGCCTGAATTTCTTTCTCTGTACCCCCTTTTCACCAGCTGTATGTCAAGTAAAACAGCATTCAACCTTTGTAAGTTGCTTTGAAACCAAGCAGAGAAAAGTAGCATACAGGAATTCATCCTATTCACAGAGGCTGACATTAACAGCATGGCCTTGGTACTACCTGGCAAAAGTCATTTTCAGTCTATTCATACTTAAATTGCCCAAGCTTGTTTTCTATGAGCCTTTTGTTACAGCAAACCAGAACTACTATACCCTGTGTCTATTTGCACAAGAACAGTTGGAATTGGTTTTTAAAGATCATTGTGCTGTGATTATGCAGTCACTGCTAGAGCTGGGGGTAGAGCAGGAACCCAAGGAAGGTTTCTGTGATGGCACGGCTTACCCCAACTGCATCCTCGTCCACCAGTTTGAGGAAGGAGCATCTTCCCCCGGGGGCTGAGCAGGAGCACCTTGCCACATCGAGGAGCTCTGCCGATTCAACGCAGCTGAAGAGGAGTCCCATGCGACTTGCAGCCGCCTGCCTGGCGCGTTTGGCCGTCGCAGGCCTCGAGCATGCTTAGGCCATCTCGCCCAGTACGTGAGCCATGCTCACACGAGCCACACGCAAGCTCCTGTGCTCCCACCGATGTTTCAGTGCTATCAGATCATGAGGGGGCTTATTAACAGAAAGCTCCCAACTACCTTCTGCCCTGCCCACGCAGTATTTATGATTTTTCAGTCAGCGCTGCCTGCCCCCTCATGAGGGAATAGCTTGAGCCTGCCATGTGACTAAAACAAAATGGGTGGTACACTCTACAACCTGGGTGCTAATATCTGCCATTTTGTGGTGCTAAGGGACATAGTTTGGGAATGGGACTCAGTAGGTTGGGTTGATGGTTAGACTTGGTGACCTTGAAGGTCTTTTCTAACTTAGATAATTCTATGATTCTTCCAGAATGCCCCAAAAGCACACGCCTAGTGACTTCGGCTATCCTATCTGCTGAGGCCACTGAGATGTCTCCTCAAAGATGTTTTAAGAATGAGGGAACTTTTCAGTCCCCACTCACAGGCAGGTGCCATACTGCTGTCTCACCCACCACTGCCTCCTCAGCCGTGGGGCAGCTTATTAGTAAAGAAAAACCCTTACACTTCTCCATAGCCCTTTGCCATTTCTGAGCAAGTCTCACCCCCTAACATTTATTGTTGTGGTTTAGGTCCTTACAGCAACGTTACTGAATATAAATCATACTATGTTGAAATACTTACTGTGAAATACGCTATTATACAAGGGTAAGAACAAACCACTGCTCTGCAGACAGCAAGAAGAGGAGCACATGGACCACATTAAGCAGACATTGGGCCCACCAGACTTACGCAGGTACTGAAACATTAGGAGGGTGCAGAGAAACAACAGGAAAGTATATTGTTTTAGGGGTTTTTTACTTAAAAGATGAGAGAGAGAGAGCCTAGGGGAGAGGAACGCTTGAAAAAGAGGAGGATAAGCCCTTTTTTTTTTTTTGGCTACTCTAGATGGGGTTTTCCTCTGTTTAAATGCTGAAGGACAGAAAGATTTTAAATTAAAATCTTAATAAATATAGCCCTGAGGCTAGTAACATTATTACATCCAAGATGATTACAGCAACCAAGCCACAAAAGAAATATATATATATATTTATTTGAAGCATAATAAGCCTCAATATTTAGTCAGGAGAAGGCTAGGCAGCTAACTGACTTCCAAAGTAGTGAATTTTGCATTCCGCTGCACTGAAAGGATAAACCAACAGTGTACTTATTTTGCAGGGCTTGGTTTCATTTCTGTACAAGATAGCATTATTACTGTTTCTACTTATATATAAATTACAATTGCTCAGATCATGTGCATAAGGGTTGGCAGGAGAGAAGCCCGAGTCTGCAATAAGTGATAGGTGATATAGAGATAATTAGCTTCCTTGTGAAAGAACAACTTGGGTCCTCCAGCTTGCTTGAGTGAACAAGGTTTGTTCTCCTTGAGATATCTGCCTTTTTTCAATTGATTCTAATTTGAAGACAAGGTACCACAATTTATTTGTGTGTTGTTTTACTGCTTATTTGTTTTAATTATGGGAATATTTTAATAAAGGATATGGGGAAAATACAGGGATACAAAGAAGAGGATACAAGCTGATAAAGATGATTAAATCATAGAACGACTGCAGAGTGGGTCATGAAGTGTTATAATCCCCAACTCCCCTCTGCTTTCTGCCTCAATGTGTTAATGCATCACACTTTAGTACAGTGACACTTTCAGCCCTAGGTGGAAATTCACACATGATGAAGAGGTGGAGGAGGATTTCCAGATGGTCAGACCTCAGGGAGTGCGAAAAGGTGGGGGGAGGAAGGGAGAAACTGCTGAAGGAAATCGGACTTCGGTCACATCAGTAATTTCCAGCTGAAAAAGGAATATTAAAAAAAAATCCCATACCAAAGCCAGGTGCATTCAGGTTTGGATGTTGTGTATGATAATTCCTCACCACTGCTGGTTGTGAAAGATGCCTTGGAACTATTGGCTTATTTGTGTGTAACAGTAGAAGGGGCGAGCTTCGTTTCCTTGGCCAAATTTCAACATGGGTACTAAAGCATCCCAACATAGACCCAATTAGTTGCTCTATTCTCTACAGCTCCTCTTTACTAGAGGCTATTACAGAGTAGTACTTGCTCTGAACTGCGCACAAACTTTCCCTACAGCAGAGATTGCATTTGACTGCTGTGTCCTCTGGGGCCCTCTTCTGCAGGGCCACATCTCCAAGAGCAGTGAAGGGCACTGAGAGAGAAAAAAATGCAAGGCCTGCAGCTAGTGGGTCCCCATCGCACCCCAAAATAGGCCCCGCTTCCCCTTTGGGAGAAGTACAAGGCAGCAGCTGCTATCACACAGCTGGACTTCTCTAAGGCTGCCTCATTTACTGTGGCCTTTTGGGGGGAACGGGAAAGTAGTCATGGTCCAGAGTTCAAGGGGTCTGGTCCTTCAGGATGAGAGGTGCTAGGACTGCGTAAGGAATTTGTAATAGATAGTACTTTGCACAGCCACAGCTCTTTCCAGCTGTCAGTGTCAGGGGACCTTCAAGATAATCACATATTTAGGCAATAGAGTACCCCTACACTGGGGAGAAAAGGAAAAAAATAAAAAGATTGTCTCCTTAAAAGAGTATAAAAGGTGAACATTAGATACGATGACTCTGACCACAGTTCTGAAGGCTCTGCTTCACTTCTTAGGTGTTCCTTGGATCAGAGCATTTCCCCTACCGCAAATAGACACTAAGGATGCCAGTAGTATGCAGTCATGATGGAAAGCAATGTTTTGTTGAATATCACCAGTATGATTGTACACTACTTACCTGTATTTCCTGGATGGCAACAAAGTAAGTTGACCAGAGGATGATGAACTACTTGGACAAATGTCATGAGAAATGAGGCTGTCGCACTGTTTACACTTTGGGGAGATGTTTGTTGAACATCCACTCCCTGACACTCCCAGTACAAACCACATTGTGCACACAGGGTCAGAAAAAAGCTCAGGGAGACAGATGAAACTGCTTTGCTTTTTCTGATCCCGCTAGTGCAACTTGAAATCTGTGCTTTTAGCTGATGCTGAATACCTCCACCCATTATATGAATTTAAATGTTAAAATCACTGATGTAGCAAAAGGTGAAGGACCACGAGGCACCTGTTGTGTTAGTAAGTCCCATCATAATATATCTAAGATGCCTAGGTGCCTGGCCCCAGCTTTAGTGGCAGGTCCAGGGCCTCTGGACCTGTAAAGCCTGCAGCATCCATCTCAGGCTTAAGCCCCTTACCATGACTGAATGAACATCTCTGACTTTCTTCCCTAAAGGGCTCAGCGCAGCAGGTGTTTTCAGTCTGCCCACCTTCCAGATCAGGTGTCCAAAACTGCAGCAGTAAATATCATTCTTTTCTTCCCTTTTCCTAAAAGAGCTCAAGGTGGGTGGAGAGGATGGCAGCAAGCTATTTTTATTCATACCTTCATTTAGTCAGTAGTCCAACAGTTCACAATAGAAGAGCTGGGCTCAGTCCCCTTCTCTGCCTTACAGGAGTCCTGGGAAGCACGAAAACAAGTCAGGTCTCCTCAGGAGGAGCAAACTATGGGGTGATGCTGGGAGGGGGGCACCGGGGTGCTCTCCAAGCCTCCGGTTGCACCCGTACATACCCAAGGGCATATGCTGCCACTAGGTATGCTGTTCTGAGAGTCGTGAGGCCAGACCCCCTGCTGCAGCATGCAGCCAAAACATCCCAAAGTACCTCATCCCCATCAGAACAGCTTCCAGAGGACAGAGGCAGTCCCCTCCCTGGCACAGAGCACAACCCGGTGAGCACACTCTTCTGGGAGAGGAGACGTGCAGACTCCCTGGGGCAGAAGGGAATTGAGCCATGTGAAATTCCCTGTGCTCGGCCCTAGCCTTTTGAGCGCGGAGCAGTGTGTACACAAAACATGGCAGCGCTGCCAACCACCCTGCCTTTCCCTGACAAGAACGGACCCACGCTCTGTTCCTGGAGGAAAGCCAGAAGGGAGTCAAAATTGTGATGCCCAAGGGACGCTCAGCCCCTGAGCAAGGTAGACTTCAGAGGCAGCATTCCCCATCACCTACTTGGGCAGCAAAGCAGCCTTTTGGATTTGGTGGCTGCCATTTTGAGGGTGTGCACGGCCCAGGGAGCTTCACTACAGAACGCGAAGATTTGGGGTTTCCAGTGGCTGCCAAGAATTGGAATCGCAACACTCTCCACGATGGCACCCAAGCCTTTTTGTAAGGCTGCTTTCTTAACAGCAGAAGCGTATTCCCTCAAACCAGATCATCATTGCAGTTGCCCCGATAGCAGTCCACGAAGCAAGAGTAGATGGAGCTCCCTCACAGTTACCATGTGGCAGACACCGTGCCGTCTCGTCTGCCCAAAGAGTCGGCATTACAGGAGAGCACAGTTCACCAGTTCAAGGACTATGCATTGCCAGGTGATGCTCTTCCCCTCTCCAAGTGGCAGGGCACAAACAAACTTTCAGGACTGAGTCTGTAGTACTATTGATCCCACTGTTACCTAGACAAGTTACAGGGCTTAATTTGTTCATCAGTAGCTGTTAAAGAACAAAAAAAGAACACAGATGTTAGGCTGGATTTAGACAAGGCAAACACTCAGCTACGTATTAAGGACTGAAAGTAAAAAAAAGTGATTGATGGCAGCTGATGGAAACCATTCATACAGCAGAAGTGGAAGAGTTGAAGAAGAGTGAGGTAAAGGGGTAGAAGCAGAGTATTTGCCTGTAGCAGGACTGCTGCTGTTAGCCATCACAGGCATGAACAAGGAAGGAGTAAGCAGGTGTTTATCCTTTCTGCTCCTTGAAAAGGCAGGAAAGGTTTCCAACACCAGCCATGAACCCAGAGCAAGGCTACCGCCTCCTGCAGACCTCCAGCTCAGGCCTCTGTGGCACCCAAAATAGCTCTGAATTGCCCTAGTGCCAGGAGACTATTCCACGTGACAGAGGAACAGTGCCTAAGCTTTTTGGGAAAAAAAAAAAAACATCACTCAGAGGCTTTAACCCCATGGCCAGCCCAGAAACATGGAGCAGAGGCCTGGTGACCGACTGCAAATCTCATGTCCTGGTTTCTCTGCCGGACTCATGCAGCCCACAGAGACAGCACGAGGAACAGGCCAGCCTGGCGCACAGCAAAAACAACTTAATCTCCCTATGGACTCCTGAACTCAACAGGTTGTATTCTGGTTTGGGGCTTCTGACACAAAAGCACACGGAAAAGGCCTTCTAGCAGGAAACGCCTAGCACCTTCAAACGGGAAGCCAAAACTAACAGTCTTGCGGAGATATCCTCCCTGCCCCCAACCCCTCAGGTTAGCTCCCAGAACAAGAGGGACCACAGAGGAGGCTGCGACCACCAGAAGACCCTGCTGGCAGCAGCCCTTGCTGTGCGCACCCCACTTGATGCAGGGGTGACCGTGATGGCTGGCAGGAAAGGGTTACCAGAAGAGGTGGGGCCCTTTGGAAACAGGCCTGGATGCTGCAGAGCTTTTCACCTTTAGCTTCCTTCGCTTTTCCGCAGCTAGGTGCGGGCTGCCAGCCCATTCTAATTTCTCTGCTTGGGATGGATCCTCACTCCTCTGTTTAACAGAGTTCTGCCAGACTTAAAAAAAAAAAAAAAAAGTTAGAAATGGACAGAAAGTAAAGCATGCATCCCTTTGTCACAAGCTTGCATTTCAAATGCTCCAAACCTATTTAATACCTTGGACTTCACTAGATTTTTGTCTCATGATGAAGACTATTCCCTGGAACCTCTATCCCCTTTTCTTTCCAAAAAAGAACAAAAGATAAGTTTTAACTTGGTGTTGATGCAATATTCACCCCACCCAGAACAGTGTAACCAACTTTGAAAGCTCATGTAAAAAACATGAAGAGTAATTTTTACTTAGCTCTTGTTATGAACAATTCAGAGATAAGAAACAAGGCAAGACACGTCTCAGCTGCAAGTGTGAACATGATCTCAACACTGCAACATTTTCCTTGCCTGGCTAGAGATGGGTTGGCAGCATGAGGTAAATGAAGGTAGGTTACAGGTGACAAGAATGTAAAAAGCCTGTTATTAAGCTAGGTGTAAGCAGTCTTGAAACTTCATTAGGGCCAGGGAATTCAGCCCTGGACATTGCACCTGCTTGATTGTTCACTGAAAATTAACGTTAAACAAATGCTGTAAAGTTGAAACCAAGCTGGAGAGGATTCAGATGCACCTCTCCCTACCCCCCGACTGGGCAGTGGATGGAAAGAGGATGGTCTCATGGACATGTGCCACGCTACTTTTCCTCTTTCAGGAGGAAGCAAAGTCCTTTTCATCACAGCATTCCCAAGGTGTGCAGGGCAGGTTATTTGCTGTCCTCCAACTGTAGCTGTAAGCAGGAAGGAACTGCAGAACTGCAGCACAGTAAAGGTGCATTTGAGCGCTGACCTATTTTTGTTCATCTGCCATGGGAGAGACATGTGGAAACATTGTGGTTTGATGCGTTTGATTAAAAATATGCTAATGAATAAAGAAAATTAAGTGCATCCCTTGGGCTTCTGGCAAGCTGCCAAGACAGACACTGGGACCACCAACAGGGGGTCCTTATGGTTCAGCTTTTGCAAGCCTTCAGCTTCCAACTGCAGAAGACAGTGACCCAGCGGAAACGGGGCTTAAAGTTGAGTGTTTTGTGTGTCCTGCCTCCACTCCTCTCCAAATGCCACAATATTTGAAAATTTATGCCCCAGGTGCTGGAATCAACAAGCATAAGAACATCTTTGTTTGCATTAAAAAAAAAAATACTTCTACCATCATTGTTGCAGAAAGCAAGCTTGCAAACACGAAGCAAGTGCACTCAAAAGGCTTGGAAACAAAAAGACTGAAAGAGAACTCCAAGTTCATTTTCTAAAGCATCTCATTATTTCTAAACCAAACGTAGTTTTGGAGGCCTAACTTATGGTTTTCAAGCTCCTGAGGCAAAGCTGCAAATGTGGCCTTTATTCCCACGCAGGAGCAGCTCTGCCTGCCCTCCTCCCTCCATGCCGTTCAGGGAGGGGAAAGGGAAAAAAAGCAAATCAAAACAACTCAACCAGGCACGGCGTTACCCTCCGTTCCACAAGTGTTTGCTGCACTGCTGTCATCACTCAAGGTACCACATTAGAAAGCTCTAACCTGGCTATGGGAATAGGTAAATCACCTGCTCTGCTACTGCTCCACAAGTAGGAAACAGCTCTCATGAGCAAAGTCTGAGGTGTCCAGTTCTGCCAGCACTAATAATCCTTCTGCGGGTAGTGGTTCTTCCCATAATCTGATTCAGTCTCCATCATCCTGCAGTCTTCAGAGCTGGAAATGGACAGCTGACCATGACTGGGGAAGCAAGAGCCCGTCACCTGGTGGCACTGCTCAGCACCTAGCTGGAGTCACCAGGAAGGAGAGGAAAGAAGGGTTCATGTCTAGTTAAAGCCATCTGAACCTAACTAAAAGATTTGAAACCCTAGAAGCTGGGCTTCCACAGACTTTCTATAAAGAAATGAAATCTGAGGCCCTAGAATGGAAGAGGTTCTCCCTCAGCCCTGCCCAGGGTGCTAACTAGAAGAGTTGCTGTATGTAAAACCAAACACCTAATCTACCCTGCAGGCATCTGTTCAGCAACCTAGTAGGTCTTGGTTTTCATAGCTCCACCTCCCAAGCAGGAAACAGTTTTTAACTTCTGAATCCTGCAATTTTGGCTAAGGATCCTTTTGTCAGGGAGATTTGCATCTGGCTTGGACTGTTTCTCTCAGGTTTTCTTCAGCTTTTCTAAAACTGAAGAGCCAGACAAACTTTTCTGAGTAAAACCGTAGGCTATCTTGGGCAATGTTACCATAGTCGTTTTCATTTAGAAGCAAGAATTTGACTATTTTTAAGATAATTGCTCCTTCCCCCAGTCCACAGTTGTTTTCCTTGTTTACATGTACAGCAGCATAATGCTGTCATTTTGCGGGGAGGGTAATCATGTTACAGAGCACTCTTACAGACCACAGGGTGAGAAACACTCATCTAAACAGCAAGTTCAGTTTGTTGTATGTGTTTTCCTTTTAAATAAAACCCAGTACTATTAAGCAGTAACTTTCCTCGTCTCTTAGTGCTACATGTATGTACAAGTTTGTCCTTGAATTCTGGTATTTGGCCTATGAAGCCAACATGCATAAAGCCTCCGATAGCCTGAACGCTAGACTTTAAAAACAAACCCTATAAACTCTGATTATATCGAAAACATGATTCTGCCTCAAAGCCAAGTAGCAAAGCCCATTGGAAGGAACTTACTGTAAACACTGGAAATTAATCAACCTTATCAGGACAGTAACTGCAGAGCATAGGGTCCCAGTCATACCTCTGCATTTCACCTCTAACCCCGCTGGAGTTGCAAGGCTTAGGGGGGAGCATTTGCTGGCATTTCCCTAGCAGATTCCATTCCCACAGCAGACACTAAGCAGTTTGCAGCTGGGGGGCAAAGAGACTGGGGAGCAGGAAAAGAAGGGTTTTTTAACAGGATATACCCACCCCCAAACTGAGGCTTTATGCTGCAAGGAAAAAACAGCATCTTTAGTTACCCCTAGAAACAAAACGTTTTGTGAAGTAATGCATAGTCCCCCGGAACAATAACTATTCTTTCTGGCATGCAAATCAGCGCTCAGTGAGCAGAACAAACTTACACTTGCAATGCAAACTGGTTTAATGCTATAGAAATTGTAAAGCCACCATCCTCGTGAGAAACTGCTGGTTCTGCTGCACACTAGAATGTTTAGGCAAGAGTTAACTTTGTGTTTGCACGCAAAAGGAAAACTTTAACTTAGAACAAGGTCTCCTACTGCACAAGAGAATCAATGGCAGAGCAAGAACAGAATAATCTAGTTAGCAGGGATTTCTACACGTAATTCAGGTAGCAGATTAATAGCGACTACTTGTAATCTCATCTGAGCATGCTGAATAGCCCCTCTCCATGGTAGAGCTTCTAACTTCTGAAGCCACAAGATGGAGCCAAGTTCTCAGGAAGAGGTGCCTGTGCCATCCCAGGAACTGGGAGAGCGTTCAGCACACAGAAGAAACCACACTAGTTTCTGGTTCGGGCAGAGCACAGACAAGCACCAAGGCTGAAGTCAAGCCACGTATGTGCAATCATTACCCAGTCTGATGCTGCTGTAACTTAAGGGAGGCCTATTCCTCACAGCCACCCGAGAGCATCTGAATAGAAGGGCCTCATTCTGGGCTTCAGGTACAGCTATATAGTACTGTCCAGAAGCCTCTCCTGCCCCCTAAGTAACTTTTCATGTTCCTCATGCCAAGAGTACTTTAAAAATAGACTTCACTGGAAAGGAGAGCTACGTAAGCCACCATGTCAATCTGAAACAGAAGGCAAACATCAGGCAAGCACCACATAAGCAAGATTATTTAAACAGCTGTAATCCTTGGCCAGGAGTCATCAAAGGGACATTCCACTTCCAACTTGTACGGCAGTGGCAGTAGAAACTGCACCCAACAGCAAGTTTACTGTGAACCCCATTTCTGTGCCATTCAGAATTCAGTGACGTGAACAGTGCAGTGAGTCTGTCTCAAACCATCCTACCTCACAGGCATCTCTGCGGAAGTTCGTTAATCACAAACCAACACAGAATAGTCTCACGTTCAAGACTATGTATCAGCACTTCCACACAACATTGTTTGTTCTGTTATTTGCCCATCAAAATTGACCAAAAAGAGAGGAAAGGAACTCTGTTTACACTGTCAGTGCAAGCTGTCTGATCTAGTTATGTTGTGGAAAGTTAGCCATGATGATCAACAATTCAGGCCACTGCAGTGGTGTAATTCTGAAATCAGGCCACTGCAGTGGTGTAATTCTGAAATATACGTAGACAGTTTCACCAGCACTGATGAGAGGATCCTCACTCACTTCTTCCTCTCCTCCTTCCTCACAGCCTGGAATATAAGCATATTATAGCTTTGATACAAGCAAAAGGTCAGTTCCAGAAACTGGAAGTCAATGGCTGCTTGGTTTAAGAATTTAGGAATTAGACTTGCTCACAAAATACTGTAAAAATCAATAACAAACAAATATGGTGCCTATTTTTCTTTTTTTTTTTATTATCAATAGTAATACAAATCAGTTGTATTAGCATGATAATGAAAAGTGACCTTTTTTATAGACATTAGAAATGTTTGTGCAAGTTAGAGACAAAGCTCTGAAGCTATGTAAGAAAAAAATACGTTTACATTGTGTAGTATAACATACATGGTTTAGAGGCAATCTTATTGAATCTTGCAGTCACAATCACTTCCTCTATGCTAAACCTCTTTCTTGGTGTTAAGAGATAACACCTTCCCCTCCCAAGAGGAACACCTGCCATTTCCATGAAGTGTGGAGATCATGGTGAAAATCATAGCTTTTTTTGTTCCTCTTCCTTCTCCCAACTACAAAGTCAACAGGAGGTGAACATAGCAACATATGCTTATAGCAATTAAAGAAAGCTTCTGTCTACATAAGCTCTGAGTTGAATTGATAAACAGTATCCTCTTTTTGACCAAAAATTGATAGACCTGTCAGCCCCAAACACTGGGTTAGCACTTTGGAAAGTTTTAAAAAGAAAAAAAATCAGTGAGTATTTACTCAGATGCATCCACCCTCCCCCCTACATTCCAGATTGCAGCTTTGTACCTTAGATCTAAAGTATTCTTAAGCACTATATTAGCCAGACAGGATTCAACTGCAACTTCAGATAGGTAGTGAAGTCTTACTGAAGTTTAATGCCTGCTAAATGTATGCGCCCATCTTTCTTCATCAAACCTAGGGTTTACCTAGAAATTGCAGTAAAAGGTTATTAGCCTGTACAGAACACATAGCACAAGTCATGGAAGATGCTCTTCATGCTACATCTGTACTCTCATCTATAGACATCCTTCTCTAGCCAGGAAAAGAGAAGTCGGCTCTCACACTCCTGGAATTTAGCCTGCTTTTTGAAATGGAACTTCATACAGTGACTTACGCCCTGTTACAATGGGAATTTGTCTCCTACATACTTGTTTGCTCAGATCCAAATGAAGACTGGAACACTTGAATACCCACAACCAGGCCAGATACAGAAGATTACATACTGCAGTAAACAGCTCCCTGACTTTACATCAAACCCTTATGCAAGAATAACATCTGACAGTACACTTGCACTTAAGCATTCAAGTCTTGTATGACCTCCAGTCTCAAATATCCAGTTACTTGCCTACAACCATGCTCTAAGAAGGTCATGAAAAGACTACTAGAATATATCAGCTTCAATGCAGCCTTCAACTGCCTCAGCTACACAGCATGGTGACCAGGCAGCCACATACACCCCTTGCCAAAGTCCTCCCTGTTTGATGTACTGGAGCTGTAAGCACTCAGATAAAAGCCAAAGTTCCCTTTATTCTGCTCACAGGAAAACCCAAATCTAAAGGCAGCATTTCTCCACACGACCTTTTATTCATTCCAGTCAACCCACCTGATACCAATGTGTACTGGTGTCCAGTGAAGCACATATGGAAGTCATTCAAGGACCCTCAAATTGCATCGCCCCCATTTAGAAGAACATACATTCGGGCACCTCCACCATATGAGGTGGAGGCAGCAGGATTCCAGTCCAGGAGAGCCGTTTTACTGCCTTTCTGGTGCATGTCAAAGCTTGTTACCCAATGTTACCAAGTAGTCAAGGTAGCTGCCTTGTTTATCATGTTCTCCACTGTAACTGGAAAGTTAAATCAAAGTTTACCAGAAGTACAGAAGAGGATACTGAAGAGCTGCTGTATTTAGGCTATGCCTAGCATTTCTGGTAAAGGTGACAAGCACAGAACACTGAAGAGATGCAGTATCAAGTCATGAAACAGCAAGCACCATTTTCAAGCAAGTCCACCTTAGTGGTAGAGCTTTATCTGTTGAAAAAAGTAACTCATGTGAAAAGAGCACGCAAACCATACAGCCAGCCATGGGAGACGGACTGTTCTGAATAGAAATTCATCTGCCCTATCAAATACTGTCATGTATTTTATGATTAATTTTATGATTAAAGAAATCAAAGGTCAAGGCATGCGAGTCACTTGAGTTACCACAGCTGAGCTGCTTATTGTGAGCTTTGCTGAGTTCATTATTCATATAGCAAGGAAAGCTTATTCAGTTTTGTTAGATACTTTCTACAATCCACCTCAGAGGGGCTTGACCTAGTTAAGCTTGCAATGCAAACTCAACTGTTGTTTATCCTTTAGGTTAACTAAGGACTTAACCCTTAGGCCTCAACTAAAACCAAACCTGAGCGGTCTGCTTCCAAAGCAGACATTGATATGCTGTAGGCACAATGTGCATTCAGAAATGGACTGGATCCATGGAAGCTCAAGAGGAAATTTTGTTACAAGCATTACAGACCCAAGTGTCCCATTAGGTGTTTAGATTTCAGACAGATACTGCTCAAGCCACCAGGCTCCTATAGGCTCTGCCTCACAACGCTATTGTTAAGTTGGCTTTGTAATACCAACCATGGCATTACAAGAAATATTTCCAGAACTGGTAACCATTCTTTCTGTGCACAGAAGGTAACGTTAACAGAGAAGGAATTAAACTTGACATGAATGAAGATTACAGCACCTTTTATTTAGTACATTTTCCCCAATCCAATGAGTTGCCTGACACGTTAGACTAATTATGGAAGACGATGAGTTTGTGATAAGTCCCTGTAAAACCTCAGACCAGAAGTTCTGATATCTAACATTTTTCCTCCACAGTTCAGACATTGAATGCACAAGAGCAATCTAGTACATGTTAAAAATGTTTTTCATCTTCAAATTACAATATGAAGTACAGAACAGTATTTACTACTCCTTTACCTCAAGAAAAAATTTGTTAATTTAGTGCTGCAGTGTGCTTCATTGAACAACCACATAGCATTATCCTTTCACCAAGGGTGTTTTAAGCATCTAGTTAAAAAGCAAGGTACAGTCACTACTTTTCAAGTCTGTCTACTCCTTCAAAATGGAAGATATCCATAATTCATTGAGAGACTCTACAAACAGAAGAGACAGTTACTTTCTACAACAGTGACAGAAGTATTTTTTTGGCAACTGCACTTAATTTAAACTGCATCAGAAAACACAGTTCAGTCAGCTGACACGAGGACTTGCTAAGAAATGACTTCTCTTCCATTTTTAGGCTGTATTTTGTTGACTAAAACATGACCACCATTGCATAACCGACAGCAAAACTCAACATGCATCTCCATGTGCTAGGTTGCTGTGCATCAGAAACAGTACATATAAAATTAATAGTGAGTAACAGATGTGGCAACTGCTTAACTCCATTTGCTTTCTGCGACCGTGCAAATAATCACTGAGAGGTAGCATGTATGCCTCACCTACACTAACTCATGACTGTGTTGTGACCCACCCTTACTCGAGGTCTGTTTTCAATAAGACATGGAATGGATGCAGATGTTCCCACTTTTCCAACATGATCGTGGATTTAATATAAACAAAACACATGAACATTGATTTTCACTGTTCCAGTACTAGGAAGGGGAATGATGACCAATGTAGAATGAGTGCAATCGTGTTTAGCCACAAAACATGGAAGAAACCCAGGACAACATTTCTAGGAGACTGTGACAACACTATTCCTTTTGAAGAAAGGCTTGAGTCATTTTCTCACCCCATACCACTAATTTAAGGATGAGAAGATGGACCAGCAGGGAATGCATCTGACCAGTATTTAAATATCATAGTTTTTATTACCTAAATAAGTCTGAAGTGAGTCCATAGGCTTGATTCATGAATGCTGTATTGACTAAACAGAACATGGAAGAAACTCTGAGTTGACTCAAGTGTCAGTTGCTATTTAAGTGGAGTGTAGGAAGGAAACAAGCAGATTTCAGCATAAGAAATCAGTGACCACTAACAGAAGATGGAGACTCAAACTCTTACCAGTTGTCATCTGGCTTTTCTGCCGTTT
This sequence comes from Anser anser, assembly GCF_964211835.1. NCBI lineage: Eukaryota > Metazoa > Chordata > Aves > Anseriformes > Anatidae > Anser > Anser anser. The sequence continues at coordinate 13,924,242 of NC_139726.1, read as the reverse complement.
GCAACATCAGGTAGGGCAACAGTGAAAAATTGTTTGAACCTGAACAGCTGCGTTTCTTAAGGCCAGTAGAGGTTCAAGAGAAACATTCTGAGAGACATTAAAGTAAACCAGGAAGTAAATACGAAAAGAACTCTGTATAACCACACAGAATGATTGTAGTTCTGAAATTCAGCATGTTTCTAGTTCTGAAAGACACTAGGAAGACAGAGCCCATTTCAGTCTACATAGGCATAGGTTTTGTCGGATACCAGAAATGGTTTCAAAGTTCTGTTTTCACATTTTGAAGGTATGATATGCAAAGCAAGAGATAAGGGAGTCAATACAGACTTCCTTTCATGAATCCAGCCCTATATCCTTAGTGGTATCTTATCCATGCCACCTGTAGATAGATATTTACAGTTCCCAAGCATCACAGTAAGCAGCATCTTTCTTTAAAGCTTTTCTTGTTCTTGCCACTTTTCTTGCCATTCTTGTCTTTGTTTTCAGACATTTTCTTTGCTCTGATTTCTCGCATTAAATCAAAGAATACCTAAGGGGGGAAAATAAAGAAAGATTAATCAAGTTCTGCCACCTGAAGGCAGATAGTTGCTGCCCAATACAGTAGCCCATAAAAGATGTAGCACAACACAGTATCTAACAGCAGAATTGAATCTAGACATATATCCCTGTGACAGACTCAACAGCAAAATTATAGTATCTGAAGCAGCAGCAAAGCAGCAAGACAGTTCTATAATTCCATTCTATCTTAACTGGCTCCCAAATCATTCAGCAGCCCTGTTTTAAGAGCTTTTTACTGAATGTTGTTCTTGCACAAAAGTAGCATTTAGAGCTCATGATAATATTTGTCTGTGCCCTAAACATTTCCAGACAAATCACTCGCATTAGCCAAAGTATTTAGTTCAGTTCTTTCCATGTAGTTATACAAGCACACACACCACTGCATAATATTCTGCCTGTTTTATAATTTAAAAGAGCTACAGTGTTCAAGTGACAGTATCAGGTATAGAAAATTCTCAGACTTTGCTATATGAAAGATGCAGAGATTTTTACCAAGAGTTCTAGATGACTTTACGCCTGCAAGTCTCCTGTATAAGTACATACCATGTAAGATGTAATAGCTGTTTCACAGTAGAGAAATACTAGAGAAAAATTTACAATTATAGGACAGGAACTGTGTTCTTTCACAGAGTTATTCTTTTTAAGGGGACCTATACAGGTCTTTTACACTTGGAAACGAGACCATGTTATGATCAGAAATAGAATAGCTTAACATTCATAACCCTCTTATAGGAAAGTTTTATTCTGCTACAGTGTCAATGCAAAACCATCACAATGGCTGGTAACTTATCTTAACAGATGAGTGTTTATACAGAGGATAACCTGTATGGCACATAAGCTACCCAGAGAAGACCTAGGAGAGGTCTGTAACACCACGCTAGTGTAATCTAGACATACAACTATATTTCTGTTAATATCCAGTGGTCTGACTTTCTAGTAACAGCACATGTTAGAGAATGTTTTTTGATCAAGTTTAAGTTATGTTATGTTCTTTATAGGGAAGACATCTGAAGAGTTTTCTATACACCGTTTTAATAAACAATGAGATAATAGAAGCTTTATTTATGTAAGTTGTGGACCGACAACATTTCTATTAGCAAGCTAACAAACGGTCTACAACACCTTCACCCTTAGAGTTCAGCTAGCTGCCAACATCCTTTGGCCAAGCAGAAAGCTGCTTACAATTTGTAATCTTGAAACAAACGCAGAATACCAAACTATCTTCTGAGTCCTTAGGGGCCCAACAGTAAGTTTCCAGTTATCTTCTGTAGACTAGTGAAGTCCACAGTGAAGAAAAAGGGCACCGTCTTCAAGAACCCCCTTAACAACATACATCATGAAGAGATTTGAAACTATCTATTTTTCCTACTGGGTGAACACTCGATAGTCTTAACTCATCTCTCATCCAGAATACCCCAACAATGTTTAATCAAGAAACAAGCTGCAGAAACATGTCATGATTATCCTAGACCAGGGTGTACAAGTCAAAAAAGGTCAGGGACGCTGCAGAAAGACTTCCTGTCAATTCAGAGCAGTCTTGGCAAAACACAAGAATCAAGCCTTTAACATTAGCCACACCACACAGCTTTGGGGGGGGGGGGGGGGGGGGGGGGGGAAGAGTTTATAAGCACCTATAGCTAATAGACCTGCTTGGAAAGCTGGTTCAGGTACCAACACCTAAAACAAGGCAGTAGTACTACCTTGTACTGGCCTCTAGTTCCTCTGAGCTATGTATTTGTTTCCATGTACACATTCTAGTAAATTAGTTCATTTTCAATAACCTATGCTTTCAGAGATTCAATTGTGGATTTGCTTTTCTTCCAGCCAGAGTTAAGAATTCATCACTCAGCTATTAAACAACCCATATCAATGTAACTGTAGCAGAAGCAAGTCATTTGTCTTACCTTATCTACATTTGCTCTAGTTTTGGCAGAGGTCTCTACGTACTGCACACCCCACTCCTCTGCCTTACTTCTAGCCTCTTCTACAGGCACTTGTCTGCGCTCTTCCAAGTCAGATTTGTTTCCTACTACCAGTAAAGGGATTTTATCCTCTTCGGCCTTCACACGCAGGATCTGTTCCCTAATGCATCAGGTATTCAAAAATAAAAACGTGTTAGTGGTAGCAACAAAAACGCCTACCCTTTACACAGTGGATCATGTGGCCTGCACATTATTTGGTGTTTACAACAGCACTTAAGTCATTCCCAACAGTTGAACATGCACTTTAAATGATTCCAAGTTTAATATACCAATGCCACAGGCTTTATACTAAGCAAATCCTCACACTTTCAGGAAGGCTGTTATTCCTTTTTGCCGTAAATTTTGCTACCCAGGGTCTAAAAGAAAAGTTGTGTGGTAGAAAACAACTCACAACAGGAGTTCACATCTGAATGAGGAAAAAAGTGCAAGTGCCAAATTTCAGCCAGCATTCAGCCACTACCCTCAGGTTCCAGTCTGCATCCCACCTCAATACAGGTCCAGGTAACACCAAGGCTTCGCCAAAGCCGTAGGTTGAGAACATCATGAGTAGCTGGCAAGGATGTTATTCTTAATGGCTACTTAAGCCTTGCACAAAGGAGAAAATTGATTAATAATACTGAACTAAAGAGCTAACAGATCTTTCAAACAGAGCCTTCTAGAAAAAGAAGTGAACCATCAGAATTAACCTTGCTATCCTGTTTCATCCAACAAGGATCTATCAGCATCTGGGAAAGGAGACAGAGCAATGCTGCATGTCAGTCTCAAAGCCTGGGCTATTACTGGAGTAAAACACATTGAGACCAGACTGACATGTGTTGCTGTCCATCTAGGATTCTGGAAGAACTGTACCAGTGTGCAGTTATTTTTAGACTATTTTTATTTTATTTTCAGTTATTTTCTTCCCGAAGAAGGGTTTTTCAAGCAGCCAATTCTTACATATCAGCTTAATAAATAATAAAATTAGTTAAATGGAGTATTTAGTTTTCTTCTAAACCACTGAAAGAGGATTCTCCAGCTCAGAACTTCCAGGCCCTTGTTGTTCACCTTGAGGGCCAGCATTGCTTTTTCATTGTTTTGACATTCTGGAATCTTGTACCAACACATGGTTAACCTAGTTACAGAAGTCTAACAAAAAACAGAGACTGCCAAGATAAGCACTCCTTCTCATCCAAAGCCTTAAGCCTTGGGTTTACCCTTACGTTTCAGATAAGCACACAAGCCAAGAGGCAGGCTAGGTACTTCCAGGAAATTTCTAATTTTCTACCTGTTTTTGAATGGTATCTGACTTTTTCTCCATCTTTCACTAGGACAAGTCTAGCCTGAACACTCAGTTTCAAGTCCTACAACACTTCAACTGTTTTGCTCCTTTAAATAATTCAAACAGAGCATATCAAGCAGAACAGCTCTAGCGTGTACCCTGTGACCATCACCCTTTTAAAGTCTAGCAAAAGTCAAAGTATGTGACATTTGAAGAACATTTTTTACCTTTTAGATCATGCAGTCCACCATTACTGTTGGAACTGTATAATACATTAAGAACCTGGACTAAAAGTCCTAGAGTGCAAGGAGAATTTGCTATAGCTTTTAAAAAAATAGAAATAATGTCTACCTTGCTTAGCACCAGCACTTACACTTCCAATTATCTGTTAATCTTGTACCACTAAAACAAAATGAACGTAAGCCAGACTGATGAAGAGCTTTTCATCTGGCAAAGAATTCCAAACATGTTCCCTGTGTTGTGGCAAGTTTTACTTCAAGTTGCACAGATGTCTTCGGGAATCTCTGGATTATCTTTTGCTAATAGCTGTTGCCTCAGTGTAGAAGAGCCAGAACACTTGCCCTGAAAAACCTGGATACATGAGTTCTGAGACCAGAACACTGGATTAAAACCCCTGTTTTTCTTTTACATTACACAAGTAGTTTCTGTGCTCAGTCTGGTGCTGATTTTTGCATTAGAAGTATTAATCCTGAGAACAAAAATGGAAGCATTTACTACCACTGTGCGTCTTTCTAGGAAAACGTCTGCCTACAATAGTGCTGCTTGGCTGCCAACCCTTGTTTGGCATCAATCCACACCTGAGAGTGGAGGCTAATCCTTCCTTTCCTTAGAGCACCTGCTTCTAGCAGTAAGCAACAGTGTCTGAAACCTGGCCAAAAGGCAGACTTAATTCCAGAAGTACTGCTCTAAGATAATTAAACTCCACATCCACAAAGACTGAAAATTGGCTTGAATACATAGGTTTTAGGAGTCCAAGAATCTGTTATTTGTCTGAAGTTGCTGCTGGCATAATGTACTCACAAGTTGAAGGCATGAAGACAACTTTAGCCAGAGGCTAGGTACAGTGGTTTTAGTTACCAGTTACTGAGAGCAAAATGGTTGTATTGCCACTTTTATTGACCAAATGATAAAGGGTAAAGGACAAAGGGCTGTAGCTTTTAAAAGCAGTTGTCAGAGGAGTATCCCCCCCCTGCCTGGGAGAGGAACTACTTACCGAAACTCTGCTGTTGCTGTAAAGGATTCATGTTCTGTTATGGAGAAGACAAGAAGAAACCCTTCCCCACTGCGAAAATAGTTGTCTCTGATGGCTGCATAATCCTCCTGTCCTGCTGTATCCAGAATGTCTATCTGAACTTCTTCACCATCCAGAACTACTTTCTTTCTGTAGCTGTCAGCCTTGGTAGGTTCATAGTCTTCTACAAACTGAAGGAGATGAGAGGGATTAGTATTTAGAATTACTGTCACATGGTCTCAATATTTGCTCATGTCTACTCTCTCATTTCGGTGACACTTGAAGTCCTGAAAGCCTTTTCATAATTCAGTCAGATACAAAGTTCCACTGTCATTTTTTTTTAGCTTTACTATAAAAAGGAATTGATTTAAGTACTTAATACATCAAAGAGCCAGCCCACCTAGTCAAGCGAAATGGTCTTGACAAATAAAATTATTGAATTTCAGCACAATTTAAGGGTCAACGATGCAGAATAAGCTATCAGCTTATAAACTGGTTGCATTATCTAAATCTCCTTCTTCAAGAATAAAGTATTTCTGAGTGTACTTCACTTGACTGTATAGCTAACCAAAGCTTCAGTAGGTGTAGATGACAGCATTCAACTGTTGAACGTGGAAAGCTGCTCTATAATTATACAGTCATGTAGTTTAGTATATTCAATACTGATTGGACCCACAAAGCCACTGACAGTTAAATTTGTGGTTCTGTGCTAACAGCACAGGTCCACCATAGGCTCCTTACATTTCCAATTCCTTTTTCCTCAGCCTTGAAGCACAACAAAAGGCTGCGCCATGACCCTGAGATCAGGCTGACTGGGTTTCTCTAATGACCATGCCAGAAGAAGTACAGCAGGAAGTTCACAGCCTCAAGCTGGCATTGCCACAGATTTCTTTATGCCAAACTCAAGCCAGAGGCCAGTCTCCAGCAAGCCAGCTGATGCCCTGGGTTATCTCAGCGTAGGTACCACAACAGTACCTATACCATCTCTCCCCATAGGTTAAGCCTGTTCAGATACTCACACTGCTACAGTATGATTGGACAGCCTGCAAATAAATGCTAACTCCTGAAGTACAGGGTCAGGCACTCATTCACATACGTATCTGGACTGTCTGATCTAGCTTCCTGTATATCACTATTGAAGAAGTCATTCTCTAAGCACGTTTACTTCTCCATCTGGCTCAGAGTAAGCCAGAATGCTTATTTCTGACTTCAACCTTAACTGGCCTAAAAGAAACAGCAACAAAACTAGTTTCAAATGCAATTGCTAGCTACCTCTGCACACACTCAGACAAGCCAGTTCACATTCTGCGTGTCTTTTGAAGACTTTTTTCCATTGAAAAGCATCGATTTTGTCACCCTTGGTCCTCAGAGGTTATCCTTTGCTTATTTCTATATTCTTCTTTGGCCACTCAAGTCACTAGGCCTTTTGCTACTTACGTTTAGTCCCCCTGACCCACTACAAAAGTTTAGTGAGATGTATTCATTTGTGCTTTAAAGAAGCTGAACTAAAACTACTTACCTCATCATACATGAACTGGAGAGTGAGTGCAGATTTGCCCACACCTCCACTGCCGACCATAATCACTTTATGGAGTGCCAAGGAACTCTGGTTCTTGCTCTTGCTGGCAGCCATTGTCTTGTTTGCCACAGAAGTGCCAGGCAACTAATTAGATCTGTTGACAGAAAAAGAACAGTCACCATCCATGACATCAATGGCATCACAGCAGCACACAGGGTAGGCATCGCGTTACTGTGGAAAGACCAGATTAAAACCCTGCTCATCAAGCCTGAAGAATAGGCTATCAATGCTCTGGGAAGCAAGTCAAGTCACTGGTATCTAAAAGACAAGTAGAATCCAGGTACCAGAACAATGTCTTCTCTGCAACAAGAACACCATTAATAGAAGTGCCAAAGGTTTCTCACAGCAGCTACTAGCTGAACAAGCTGCTCTCATTTGTAAACCCATCCTATGCAATTGCCACCTACAGATGTTTCCAAAGAAGGAGACCACGCTTCCACTGACAGGAAATTAAATGTTTCTGTAGTTCTTGTTACAAGGCTTTACGCCTTTCTAAAGTATTTCTTTAATGTTGATGCAGCTTAGTTTCAGCCTACTAACAGAGCTATACCTTAGATCTGCTTATAAGAAGAAATAACTTTTGATCTCTTCTCTACGTAGGCTAATAAAAAAAGCAGAGATTCACAGTAAGTTCTGGCAGGAACAAATTGCAAGAGCTTCCAACAGAAAGTCTTATGATATGGCATTAGCATTTATTTTATGCAATTCCTACCTTTTGATGCTGCTGTTTGCTTTTGAAAAGATTCTGCTTTACTGCAAGAAATTCTTCTGTACCTATTCTTCTCATGATGTTGCAAAACCATAAAGAGTAAGCTTCAACAAATAAGTACTTGTTAAAAAGCCTTTGTTTGTTATGTGCCATGCAAACTAAGCACTTAGGTGCGGTAGTATTTTTTAAGAGGTCTCCAGCACTTAAGAGTAGCTGGACACAACAGTTGGGATGGAGAAACACAAGCATCAGCTGCCACACTGATTAGCACTGGCCAGCAGCTCTGTAAGAACAGCCCACTGGGAACAAAAGCAGAAGTAATTGATATTAAAAAATGATGTGTCACCAGTCACGATTCCCACACTGAGGGGAAAAAAGGGATGTGTACTTCAGACACATGACTGCTATAATGGAAGTGCAAGGATGGCAACACTCATGTCTTCACAGCAGGACAGCTCAGGGCCCCAAATATTCACGTACTGGCTGAGTGGTGTAGAAAGAACAGACCATTCAGGGAACATTACTATGGAAAGTGACTATACCAGCAGTGATTGATAAGTGTCCATTATTCCAGGAACACAAGGCATACCTATGAACAGGCCTACCAGGGGTCTCAAGTTAGCCCAGACTAATCAGTCTAGAAGACACTGCAACCGCCATGCCATGCCATCAAGTTCTACCAGAGGGAAACACGAGGCCTGCAGTAGAAGTCACATGAAGCACTATATTGGAAAAGCCTTCAGGATAACTAGCTGTCCTAAACAAAACCAACTAGGGACTGAGGAGTTGTTAACCTACAAATACTGTAGGATTGCAGAGGCTGGGAAGGACCTCTGGGCATTGCCTAGTTCCAGAAGAGTTCCCTCAGAACAGCCGGCTCCGTTCACACACACTGCGTTTGGGGACTGGCAATTCTATCACCCACCTGGCAACCCATCCTGGTATACACCGATTGTGAAGGCTTCCCCTACCTTGTCATGACTTTGTTCTGAAAAGCAACACCTCAAGCCAAGTTTTCATTGTCTAGTGCAGGCCATACCAGAACAAATATGCCAACAACGGAGAGGCACCCTCGGGACAGTGTTTTCAAGCATTCGAGTTCCTGCATTTCTCCATGTAGAGTATTTTACTCCACCTGTTTACTACACACATTTGTTACAGATGACTAACTTGCAGTACAATAAGCGTTCATTCCAGGGTGAACACCAGTAAGTGAAAGCATGCATTTTCCTGTGGTAAACTTTTGTTATATAGCAGCTCCCTCATCCAGGAGGCTCCTTAATACACAAGTGAAGGGTATAGAAACGGGATCTGTTGACTCTTCACAGATTCTTCTTGTTCAGCACACACACTTCTGCGTTTGGGACAGCAAATTCAGACATCATCCCAGAGGTTCCAAGCCAGGAGTGGACTGCACGTGTGATTTTAGCTCTGACACCAGAGAGAAAGCGGACGAGGATACAGCTCTCTGGCAGGCAAGCATGGAAAACCCTGAGAAAGCACAACATACAGCATCTGACCTCCAGAAGTTAGAGCTGTACAGCTTTCTTCACTTATAGCCCACTTACACTCTACAGACAATAAAGTAGGATTCAGCTTGCCTCAACATAGACACCCAAGGCATAAAAGCTACAGACTGATCACACACTGAGATTGTTTGGGGTAATAGCACAGCGTGCTCTTAGAGGAATTCATTTTGTCCCAGTTCAAGTGTAGTCTGGCTTTGACAATGGTAGACAAGCTGCTTTCTGGAAAAGCCAAAAGATCCCCAGCAACTTATCAGTGCAATTGTGACTTTTTAAACCTTTGAGAAGCATGCTAAAGTTGCTGCATTATCTAATGATGTTTTCAAATTAACATTTTTTCTGGTGACACAAACTTAGTGCTGCTGTATATGAAGTTGCCACACCAAGCAGTAGAAAGCCACAAGACAAAGGGATTCCTGATCTTGCACTGTGCTACGCAACTATAATAGAAAGATTTACTAACAGCCCAAAAAGAAGATAGCAAGTTTCTATCTCCTGTCAGTGAAGATACATCTTTACCTGGTCACATTAAAGGAACAGCTGCCTTCCACCATCCAGTTTAGCTCTCTGCCCAGTTTGTATTTCACACATTCAGAGACTCACTGGTAAGAACATTTCAGATTCTTCCTTGCCCATTCCAACTCAATGGACATTGGAGAATGCAGGGTCAGCCTTCATATACAGCATTACCCAACTGGTAAGCAAAGTATAATAAACAAAAGCCAAACAACAGCATACAATTTGAGTTTTTAGATCTAGCCCATCTCTTGGCAGCCAAGGTATTTAACCCTCCCTGCAGAGCTACTACAAGTGCCACTTGAAACTCTCTGAGTGTCCATACTACACGAACCCTCTGACACAGGGTTCGTGGAACATGGGAGTCTACTCAGGACTCTATCCCTATCGCATCACCTCAGTGAAGTCCCTGAAAGCGCTGGGCAAGCAGCCTGGACCCAGCTGGGGAGGGGAAGCAGAACCACAGAATAGCCAGGCAGTACCGAGCAAAGCGAGGCTGACACAGAGCAGCACAGCACTGACACGGCCAGCGCAGAAGCGCTAGTGTTTGCAGCAGGATAGGCTAGGAGCACATCACTCTTTCACAGAAGAAACAGCAACATCTAGAGGCATTTATGATGAATGTAGTTGCCAATAAAACACTACTTGATTCCCTTCGACTTAAGACCGATCATCTTAATATAGCTAATGAAAAACCTGCTTTGAGCAAGTATCCAGACAAGTGATTCTGTGACAATTCCTTCCCCTCCAATATCGCTGTTTGCTGGGAAGTAAACTGTACCCAAACAGATCTACCTTCTCTGACAGAAAGGGAAGCGATCCAGTCAATGGCTAGCCCTTCACTCCAGTCTGCCATTCCACCCCCAGGTGGAACACCATGCTCAACTTGGTGTGGTAAACATCACGAGTTGTAAAAATAAAACCTTTTGGAAGACTTTGGGTTTCTTCAGGATACCATTCATCCTGCTTTGAAATAAAGTTCTAGAGTCTAGGCCAGAGCAGGAGCTTTTCAGGAAGCCTTTCATCTTTAAGAAACTAGAAGCAATTACCTGATTGATTTGCTTTAAAAGAAAAGGACTAAGACAAGGACTTGATAACTGGACTTTGTGACAGTAGTTTACACAAAGCCATATACACAGTAGAAGCTTTGTGGTGTTACTGAAAGATGCTCTGTAGACCAAAAAAAAACAAAGGCTTTATCAGACAGACTGGCCACATGAAACAAGAGCTACAAGTCAAGCCACAGTAGTTCCTGAAAGATTTTATTTAGGCTTCTGACGATACTACTGCCAGAATTAGGCCTCTGGCCCAGTACATTTTTGCAATCAAACCGTGCCACCCTCAAAATCTAGCCTCAAGCTCACCAACCATTTCAGCCCTCCCTCATCTTACCCATCGATTGTGACTTCTCCGGGTTAACTAAGGCCTCCTACCACTGAGTAACCTGCACAATGTTGTATCTTTCCTGGCCAGCCCCTGGGAACTGAGTACTTCAAGGCATTTGTGTACAAACAGCTTCATAAAGTCCAAGTTTACGCATAAATTTGCTAATTTCTCTGCCCTCTCCTCAGCCTAAACTGTTAAGCTCTTCCAAAACACTGCCAACACACAGGATTGGTTTACCTCATGCCAAGATTCAGAGATGACTCCTGAATAACCACCTACATTTTGAATCAGATGACACTTTTACATCCCTTATTTCATCTGCATTAAGACTCCACGGTTTTACAGTCACTTAAAGAAAGGATACAGCACTTGTTGCTTCACAAGGAAGGAAGCAGTTTTGCTAGTGCCCACCCAAACATGGAAGAAAAAACGTGAGAAACTTGCAAGTCTACTTGCTTTCCAGCAGACACTCTGCTACGACAGTAAAAAAAATTCTAGACACCTCCAAAGGCTTTAATTGGAATCGCTTCTAGTTTTTCCAATTCAGTTTGAGATATAAAAACTGAAATAGAGCTCTAAGCTCAAAATTGCTGAGATCAGCCCTTGTTCTCTTGCTGTGCAGCTGATATTCTTGGACATTTCTTTTCATCACTACCCCGCCACTGAAAGCGGCCATTCTTTGGATTTCAAAGTGGGATTCTAGAAACCCTTAGCCCAATAGCTTTGACAGAGCAGCTTTGTTAAACCTTTCAGATACCTACTTTTATAGGAAAATCTGGGTATTCAACCTATTAAAGACTTAAATATGATGTCATCAAAAGCAAGCACAGAAAGGACAAAGTTTTGCAACACTATTTTAGTGATCCTCATTTATCAGAACATGAATTAGGGGCTTTGGGGTGTTTGGTTCTGTGATACGCCTGCAAGAATGCAGTCACAGAAATTCCCTGGATCACAAAACTAATTAGCAATCTCACTGAGCTATGAACTGTAAGAGCTCCTCAGCTGTTCTGAGGCTATCCAGAAAATATTTAAGCACTGAAATTCTATTAGCTTTCAATGGACTGTAAACGCTCCAACTGGTAGTTCAACTATAAAAACAAGTTCGCTGGAGATTAACTGGCATATTTAATGCTACTAAGAATTTTGGGATATGCATGCTAAAAATAAAAAATGCTACTCTAGTTTTTTTCACTGTGCTAATATCTTCTCTTGGCATGTCTCCAGTTATTGGTTTTCATGCTACCTATTATGAAGTGCTCAACACAAATTCCTTCTTTTAGGATATCCCTGTATCCTTCCCCCTTTACTGCTGGGCGTTTCTACCTTCTTGGTCATGGCTACAGATTTTCCTGGGCCACGCTTAACCAGATCAAGGACCTCATTTGGCTTGAGATGTCTTCCAGAGCAGGTGGAGGCAGCAGTTTCACCTGCTGCAGAAAGGGGGAAGTTCCTGCCCCCGTTCAGAGTGCGCTCCTTCACGGTGTGCTGGTACAGCCAGCACCCTGCTGCAGTGCATGCGCTGAGAGCAAAACCCAAGCCTGAGATTTGCTTCTGGTAATTAGACTTTTTTTTTTAATCTGTGCAAAATCTATTAACAGTCTTGAAGTTGCACAAGTAATGATACCAGACAGGAAACTAGCAATGGATTTGGGAAACTTAATACTTTATAACCAAAGGGAAAATAAGAGTTTCTAGGGCACAGAACTATCTCCATAAACATGAGGAGTATACTCTATGTAGACTGGATCCTTGGTGGAAAGGGTGGGAACTACACCTAAATGTTAAAGAAAAACTACAGAATGAATACATTTACTTGGTGCACTGAAACCTACAGTTTCACTCAAAATTAGTTACTAGTTCCACCCAATAGACAGAATTTATACACACATTTAAAGACATTTGTAATCACAGCACCCATCACCTTACATGACTCCACACATTTGCATGCAGGAAGAATGAACTTGCTATACAGAGACTTCCAGTATTTTTCTGAAATATGCACACCTAAAGTTATGTAGAATAAGAACTTGAAGAATAACGACACCCAGCTACATTGCTGCTTTAATTAATCATGACATTAGCAACCTATGCAGCCTAACTCCCTATTCTTTGCAAGAAGTTATAGCTAGACTGAGGCAACCCCACCTTCTAAGGCTGTCCTCAGATCTGGGTGACCAGGTATTCTGTAAAGAGATCACTTCTTTGTGTACACAAAAAAGTGTGGTTTTGTGTATACTCTGCACATTGACCCTACCACCCTTGTCAAGCCCAGCCCAGCATTGACTGAGTTTTCTGAAAAAAACATCACTACAGCTTCAACAGCAAGTCTGACAGCAGCATTTACTTGCTGATGAAATGATTGAATATGCCCTCTCATATCATTCAGTAGATGACAATTCTAGACCATTCATTAAGAAGAAATAGTGTCTTGTATGCCAGCAGTAATTTCAAGATAACCTTGCTTAGAACAGTCCTGATGTCCAAGGAAAACTGGAATTAGATAATCCAAACCCTAGCCATCGTCTGCAGCAATGCTGTGTGTCGGAACAGCCCAGGCAGTCTGCTTGTCAAAGGGGCAGCTGTTTAAAATAACCCTTAAAGTCAGATCTATGCTGAACCAGAACACAAACACATACATACTCCTATATTTAAGGTAATTCAGTGTCACCTTTTTAGAATTCCCCTCGAGTGGAAGTAAAATAGCAACGGACTAGAAACAAGTTGTTCAGCTAGCTGAAGAAGAGGAAGGACTGACCTTAGATAGCACTTTTAAGGTGCTACACACCCCAAAACTGCTTATATCTGTATTTGACTAAGGGTTGCAGAGGTCAAAGTCAACGCTCTCAACAGGCTGATAACAACAGATCAGGAGACCATCAATGCACGCAGTCATCTCAGCAGGACCGTTTTCAATACTGCGGTCACATGCTCATGGAGCACTGCAAGTCATTTTATTTGGAGCTTGAATACAGACACTAGAATGCAAGCCTTATTTCTGCTGCTTCATTTTGGTCTTGGATCTCTTTATACAGATCTGTATAAAATCTATTACAATTATTCTATTTTTGTCTCAGACTGTTTAGGTAGGCATCTCCATTTCCCAGCTTCATAAAGCAGTGCCTGTCTTGCCCTTAGTCTTTATAAATACAAAGAGCATTCAGCCAACAAAGGGAGGAATCACAGAAGGCAGCATTAAAAGACACTACTAGAATAAGAGGACAGTTATACAGAGCCTTTCCAATTTGCTGCCAAGCTTGGACTATGCAATGATACCAAGTTCATTCCTGCTCGAACAAAACATACAGCTCATCTCAAAATCAAGCTCATTAAGCAGAATTACAGCTACTTAGTTGTGCAGCTATGTGCCTGTCTGCATAGAACCGCCTAGGTGACCAGCAACTCGCAGTTGAACAAATGCCACTAAACCAAACGTGTTTTTGCTATTCAGTTCTTGCATACTGAACGCACACCAAGCAGTGGAAGTATCTGCAGGAACAGAAGCTAACAGCTGTCTCCACTGCTGTTCCACTTCATCTACCGAACCGTACTATCTGAAGGTGAACCCTTCTGGGACATGATACATGAAAACAGTCTGAGAACACTGCGGCCCTACAGTCATTACGTGAGTCATCTCCATCCAGACTTCCTCAGAGGAAGGAGATGAACTGACAGCTTCCCCTACAGGCTTCCCTATAGATCCTGATGGAGGCCAGAAAACAGAGACAATGTAAGGGAGGGAAGACTGCCAGAACTCCAGCATGCACCAACTTCCCAGGGAGAGCACTACAAAAATCTGTTAACGAGTCAACTGTAACCGCTCAGTTCCTGTTCAGGCTGCTGCAGAGTCACAAAGGGCAACTCATCACTCTGCCAAGGCACAGAGAGACCCAGCATGGCCCTGTGCCTTCAGGAGATCACCGCTATTTGGAAGCTTGAATTTCTGTCCTGGCTGCAGCATGAGTTGTAGTTGTAGTGGCACAAACACAGGAGGAGGAAACAGCAGCAGCGAGGCAGGAAGACCCAGAGTCACCCCTCCTGACTGGCACGCGAACTGGTCCCCACGACACTGCCAGTTAAGATCAGTCACTGTTTTGGAGTAGAAAGGTAAGGAACTTACAGGACAGCCATCTTTGAGGAACGGAGTGCTACCGCGTTTGAGAATTTACATCACACTAAGCACTGCTTACAGAACACTGCCTTTCACAGAAAGGTTTTCCCCCGTGAAAAGCTGGGAATACAACAGTGAGGGGAATGGGTCCCCTTCACAGCAACTGGAGCCAGATTTGGAAAGTTTCTTATATGTTCTGGTCTTTAAAGGCTTTTGGCATCATTTTCTACAGTTGGTGTGCACCTTTGATTTTAACCAGATGGCAGAATTGCAGTTTGAGTGTCATACCTGTCCTTTTAGGTTCTAGTAGCAGCCGTGTATCCTTCCTGCTTCACGTGGTGCAGCCTACCAGCTCTGCCACGTTACTGCACCACCCTGTCACACGGGTATGGGCCCAGATCAACGATGAAGTAGACAAGCACAAAACACACCACCTCCCTTCCCTAACTAGTAGGGTTACTTCTTTCCCAGAAGAGACAGAGGGCGCATCAGGCCCACAGGCGTTACATCCCACAGCAGGGCACGCAGCACCACCCTGCAGCAGGGCTCCAGGGGAAGGGTCCCTCTCCATCACAATCCCCCCAGCCTCTCACAAACGCTCACTATTTAGATAGCTACAGTCAGTTACTAACACTTTGACTGCCTCACTGTTTCACAGATGGCACCACAGAAGCAGAGTTAGTTTTTTTTTCCAGAAAGCTTTAAGACCAGCATCCCATTTCTATGTTACTGTGCTAAGTAACCAGCAGATTGTATGTGACACCAAGTAAAGTACACTTCGTTCCAAAGAGACAAAGCATTACCTGAAATGGAAATCTTAAGACACCGACACCATTACAGCTAAAAAGCAGTTGTAGGGATGTACCTGGCCAGACCACTCCTGGTACTTGCAGGAAGCTGGCAGGTCTGGTATTAATGCCTGGAAGACGTTTCGGACATACTACCGACAAGACTGACCTACCCCACTGCTCTTAGCCTAGCAAGAATTTGCTAGGAAACCTGGTTAGTCTTCTGCAAGCATAAGGACTGAGTTAATAACATTAATTGGTGTTGCTGTGGTAGGTTTGTCACTGTGATGGTAACTGCCTAGTGGCCTAACTACTTGCAGTGAGTTAAGGACAGCATTTCTCACCTTAGTCAATGAGCCTCATTCATACCAGATAAGTGACACTACAAGAGAGTTGTACAACAGCCTCAACTCCTGTAATTGCTTTGCAAAACTTATTCCGACCTTGCTTCCTTTGAAAGCTCCTCTGTGCAGGAGCATGCTCTTCTTCAATACACAGCACACACCAGGTCTGCCAAAGCACTGCTGAGAGATAATGACATGTTTCAGATGTTAATCTAATACTGATTTTTAATCAGACCTCTAGGAATGTAACAGATGCCTCAGACAAGTCAAATTCCCAGCTTATGCAATGCCTTAAGTAGGTTCACTTTGAATTCCAGTGTGCTAACTTCAAATGCTCTATCAGTATGAGGTTACAAAATGGTTTCAGTCGTTACTTCAGCGGATTACCTGCAGCTGTGCAATCCACAAGGAAATTGCCACTACCATTGATCCAGTAAACTCCTGCCAACACCAATTCAGTCGTGAGCTTGCACAGAGTTGCAGGGTTTAATTCTTCTGCTCTCGGGCAGCATTACCAAGCCAGGTTTCCTTCCCTACCCCGATCCTTAGCTGTCGGAGCTAGCCCACTGTTCTTGCAAACGCAGCAGGCAGGGAGCTGCTACCACCTCTCATTCAGAGGATGGATCTGGGCAGAGCCTGCCAACTGTCTTCACATTCCCCAGTGAAAAGGGCACCCAGGATAAACCAGAAGCCCAAACACCACTTAGCTTGCCTCAGGTACTATCAGCAATAGTGACTGTTCCTACCCATGCAATTGCCTGTCAAACATTCCTTGCTCCTAAGCCGGGACTGGAGTCCCGTGCTCACAACTCTGTGCTGCCCTGAGCCACTCAAATACCTGCTCACATTTGATGGAGGTAGTGAACAATAAACCCGTAGTCCCCAAGTTTACTATTAACCATGGAGGCACACCTCCCCTAGAGGGCTGGAGAATCATCTCCCTGTAGCCTCTGAAAGTACTTACACTATTTTAAGCACCAAACTGAAGGGCTCACAGACGCAGACTGTGAGTCATTAAGCTCCCTCAATCAGGCACACTGCACTGGAGTGCCAAGCACTGAACCTTTTCCCCATCCTTCAATCAATACACTTGCTCCACACAAAGCCACAATAGTGACATTTAGTATTTCAGATGATCAGGAATTCTCTCATTCAGCTGTGTTAAGCCTCCTTTAAACAGAATTCTTCACTCAAGTTGCCCCAGTCAGAACAGTGAATGCCTCACCCAGATTTTACCTTTCTACTGGGAAAAAAAAAAAAGACATTTTAAATAAAAAGGCAGGTAGTTTTCCAGTCTTTTCACATGCTTTGCCTCGAAGTCACAAGCAGTATTTCTATCTTTAAATGTAGTGCTCTGACAGCCCACTTTCCAAGGGCCACATGCAGTCTCAGTATCCCTAAGTTAACCTAGAAGCAGCTGACTTCAACACAGAACTCGGCATACACTTAGCCCAGGACATTTCCCTGTGCATGACCTAGCAAGAGACAGGCCACATGGAAAACAGAACCAGCGCAGGATACGCCATACATTTATCCCTGCCTGCTCTGACACATTTCTTCTCCTCTGAGCTCGTTACCAGAACAGAAAACTGTTATCCTGATGCAAAGCCAGCCCATCTCCTAGCTCTCGTGCCTTTCCAGGGGAATCGGTACAGCTGGGTGCTCTGCACACTGCTGCATGCAGGACAGGGAGCGAACAGGAGATGCTGGGGGTCTGTGTGCAGTTGCAGGGACTGTAATGTCATTAGGGTCACAGAGATGAGCTGGGATCACTGGAGTGATGAGCCAGGAGAGAGCTTTAGGGCCAGGGTTAGTGTTCCAGTCTGGTCTTGCTGCTGACTACATCTCCAGAAGCATCTTCCAGCCTCAACAACTACGAGGCAAGCCTGTGTCCCAGCAATACAGCTCGTACACACCTTGTTTCTGGGGAGCCTTTGGGATAGGAACACCTACTTGGAAGCTAGAGCAAGTACAGCAAACCTAAAAACTTACAGCAAGTCCTCCATGACTAACACTTATGTAGGAACTTTGATTTTTATTTACGGGAGTAACTATCTGGGCAAGTACACCTGCTGTTATACCATTAGAAGACAGTTGTGAATGCTTACGGAAAGCAGTTGAACAAAATTACTACTTGATCCCTGTTTTACAAACTAAACAAGTGTACTGTACAATAACATTTTGAATTAAGTGTCTCTTTCCTTGACAGCTTCAGAAAAAGATTCAGCCCATAAAGCTGAGTCTGATTTTAGTTTGTCTTAACAAGGACAACCTTAAGCAAATTCTCACTGAGCATACAGAATTATTTAAAAAATTAAATTGCTTCTTAAGTTGTATTTTGAGAATAGAAACAGAAAGAGAAGTGGCACCAATGCCAAGCACACATTCCATTTTTTTTTGAAAGACCATTTCTTTAAATTGCTTTTCTAGTCTGTTTTATTACATGGTAGATAAAAGCGGAATGCTGCCATAAAAGTCACTCAGTGAGACTGTGTGGTGACTACACTGATGAGAATTCCTTACCTACCCAAAATGGGATCTCAGTAAGCCAAAAAAATAAATAGCAGAGGATTACCATCATGGGGAAGCGTTTCTTATAGCAGCAGCAGTTTAGTGGAAAGGCTGCATCAGAGGTCACAACATACTCTAGAATTAGTTTTTTCTAAGCAGGGAGTGGCTTCCTCAGTTACCAAAACCACCTCTTCTCTGGACAGCTGAGGAAACCAGCATGCAACCTGATCTATAAAAACGCTCCACTTGTTAAGCTTCTGCTCAGGATAGTGCCCTCCTGGGTAGCATAGCGCTAACCTTAAAAAAAAACACTATATTTAGCTAATGCTCTGCAACATGGAGTCCGGAGCTCAGGTAACTCCTACAGTTAAGCTTTTTAAAGTGCTCTGACATGTTCTGAATGTCATCCCGTAATGACACTACAATAATCTCATCAAGGTGTTTTTTTCCCCCCCTCTTAATCTAACATAAACCACTACCTTGCAAAAACCTTTGTCATCAATTAGGCAAACTTACCATTCTTTAACTTGGCCATCTAAATTAACAGAACTTTGCCTTGTGTTAGGGCTAAGTCTGGGTCTCCAGTGCTCCCCTGAAAGATGTCCTTTTAGTTCAGGTGAAGACATGCACAGAAAGAGCTAGAAACCTAAGGAGCCACAGCACCTACATAACTGCATGTTTTCAGCTTTTCAACCCTCTGCTTTGACTTCAGATTAGTTCTGCCACATTCCAAATTCAAGAATATTAAAAACTCCAGCTTCAATACACTTAGTTGCCTGAAATATTTCTTTTTAATCACATCAACTGACAGCACCACTAATTCATTAAATAACAGCTGACAGGCTTTTTAAGACTTATAATCCCAGAACTGATTTTTTTTTTTAAGTCTTTGACACATGATCCTGCAAAGCTTTCTAGTAAAGTCTGTTTCCATTAAGTCTCATATTCCCGTAATCAACTGTTATTTGCACCTTTCTGAACCATGTCTGCAGCCCTTAGACAGGCTACGGGCTCGAGGTCCATATAAACCAGTTGTAAGTGACTGCTCTAAGTGAGCACCCTGCCACCCTAAAGAGATTCAAGTATCTACTTGCACAGCAACCTCAGTAACATTCCCGCATGACTTCATGGCTTTCATTTTGACAGGTCTTAAAAATACATTTGCACATCTCAAGCGCAAGAGACAAAACAGATCCTCTAATATCACTATTAAAGCAGCATTCAGAAGAACATGAAGAAACAAAGCACGAGTTAACTTGCTTAACTGACAAGACAACTTGATATTTCTGGGGCAGGCATTGATGAAATTCGCTTAGTCCTGTTTAATGGGCTAAAAGGAGCTGCTCACAAAGCAATCACACCCTGGCAACTATTAACAAGTACTTTTTAACCATCCACTCCACAGCCTCTTGTGAAGAGCCACAATTATGTCACAGAACAAAAGCCACTGTTTTATTATTACCATTAGGAACAGCCAAGATTGTTTGCTGACATTCCTGCTCCATACAACCGCAGATAACAAGCACTGGAACCTTATCACCACCGCTTGGTGGTGGTGCAGAAGTTTCCAAAGACAGGGCAGGGGGAGGGAAGGGATATAAAAGAAAGCCTAAAGAACAAGGCTTTTATCAGCAGGACAGTATTTTCAAGTCGAGATAGAGTTTGAGAACGCAACTGCCACCTAACCTGGCTGACAACTGGGATCAGCACCTTTCATAAGTCAGGCACGCAAGAGCTACTGGAAGTCATGCACACAGGGTGTGGGAGGCAGCGAACGCCAGACCTGTGTTCACCACTTCTGTGGCACCCCCACAGCCACCAGATTTCACTCCAACTCCCAAAAATCACTGCTTCCATCCTCACTTGTTTGCTTCAGGCACAAGACATCTGCTGGCCTTGGGTGCTGCTTCTGTCTTGATACCACCATGCGCTTCCATTGCCTGAACACTTGCTGCCTGCACAGCTGACATGAGAAACTGGCTCCTTTAGTACATCTACTGTGAGAGGCCATTAATTAAGATGAATTCATGGTGTAATAGAAAGCAATTCACTTAATCAGTAGTCAGTCACATGGAGTTTGAATCTAGTTACTCTAGTTAATAAGAAGTTATCAATTCAAAGTACAAGTATCCACTGCATGGAAAGGGAACAGAACTTACAGAGCAAGAGGCCAAGATCAAACTACAAACCAGACTCCTGAAACACGATGTTAGGGCTTGTTCTACTACACTGCCTGGCCACTTCTGCTCTGTTCACGGGACAGAGCTGCTGCCCGTGAAGCCTGGACCCCAACGCTTCCCAGAGAAGTAAGCCACTTCTCACAGCATTCAGTCAAATCACAGTCGGTGTTAAATCAGTAGAGTTGCAGCTGAAGAAAACTTAAAACCTCAACGGGGCATCAGACTGCAGAATCTATCATCCAGGATTTCAGCATACATCGAGTTGTCTAGGCAGCATCTCAAAATGCCTTAACTGCTCTTCCGTCCAGGTACCCAGCACCAGTGCACTGACAACCAGGGACAAGTTTGAGAGTTTTAAAGGCTGTCTGAGAAAGGGCATTGTCTGGTCAAATTAAGCTTTCAGCTAACAGTTTTTGAAAAGCATTCCAACTACGCCTTCGAACTAGGCATTTCTCCGCAGCATATACATAACGCCAGCGAAAGCAGGTCAGCTTCACTCTTCTCCAAGCACGCCAAGCAGAGTCAAGCCGGCCCCCTCCAAGAGGGGCATACAATCTAACACAGGGAACTTATTCAAAGAACAGAAAAGTCTGCAGACCATTCCCATAAATAAAAGCTATTTCATCCAGGAAGTAAATGCAAAAAACCTTTGCTGCGGTAAGTCGGTATCATCTGATCACAAGCAAAAAAATAAACCTAAGTTCAGCGTGCGGAGGCCAGAAGCGCGATGAACGCAGTAGATAAAGCTATTTTAACAAGCCTGCTGTAAGCAAACAGGCTATAAAGATGCTACTGCCAAGTGAAATCGAGCTGTTGCTATTCATTTTTGTACCGTAGCTATTTTTGGCCATCAAGCAAGAATTGCTGCACGCCCGGCCCCCAGCCGCTAGCCCCTTCTGCCGGCTTTGCTAGCTGCTGGACAGGGCAACAAAAAGTTTCTCCGCGAAGCGCCAGCTCCCCGAGGAGCCGCACCTCCGAGGATGCTCCCGGGCAGGCGGGCACTCCACAAAAGGCAGGGGAGCCTCGGAGCTGGGTGAGGCAGCGCGGGGGACGCCACCGGGGCTGCAGAGCCCAGCCGCGGCGAGCCGAGGCCGCCCCGGTGAGGCGCAGGGACCCCGCTCCCTCTCCCCCAGCGCTGACCGGGCCCCAGGCCCCGCTGGAGGGCCCGCGGGAGCAGCCGTGCCCCGGTGCGGCCGCCTCCTTCCCTCCCCCGTCCCCGGGGGAAGCCGGAGACCCCCGGTGCCCCCCGCCCGGGCCCGGGCCCCGCCGCCTCACCTGGGGGCCCGCTCCCGGCCCGGCCGCCGCGCCGCCCCCCGCCGCGCTCTCATGGGGGCGCCTCCGCCCGCGCGCCCCCGCCGCGCACTTCCGCCCTCGTCGCCGGGGCCGCCCGGCCGCGGGAGCGCGCCCGCCCCGGAGTCACGTGGGGCGCGCGGGCCAATGGGCGGGGAGAGGCCGTCGGGGGCGGCCGTTGGGGGAGGCCGTTGGCGCTGAGGAGGCGGTTGAGGGGGTGGGGGCGGTGGCTGAGGGGGCCGCGCCGCTTCTCTTTGCTCTGAGGGAAAGGGGCTGCAGGGAGGTGCTGTAATGGCGGGGACCACGAGCACTGCCCCTCGGTCCTGCAGCCTGGGCTGTGACCGCAAAAAGGCCGGGATCTGCGTTAAGTGCACCGCCTGGGTTTTGGTGCGAGCTCAGCTGACAGCTGGTGCCTGAGAGCGAATGGAAGCTTCCCCATTTCTCCTCGTAAATGTTGAGGATGCTGAGCTTTCTATCGCATTAGATGGTCGTCCTGCAACACTGCCGTGTATGTGTGAGGACAGAGCACCGAACTCCTCAGGAAAAAAATAAAAAAATAGCTACTGCTATATTTACTGCAACTCTGCCTTCAGATGTGTATCAGTCCACAAATCCAAGTTCTGTCCGTCCAGTTGTAATGTTACCAACCCGTCACACAACCAGAATAGCAGTCTTGCCACTCACAAAGAAATGGATACATTTTCTCTCTGCTTTTCTGTCTTTAATTAGGTTAATTTTTCTAGATTTAAAAGGTAGGAGAATTTGACCTATTCCACACACTGAAGTTAGAATGAATATCTCGGGTGAAGTTTCTCCTTCTCATAAAACAGCAGTTTGCATGATAAGGCCCCTTTTGGAAATGATAAAAGTCATTATTTTCACTAATCTCGTTGGTTTGAGATCCTCTGGGTCAAATGCGGAAGAACAGAAGTGACAGTTTGAGCAGTCAGCTCCTGCTCTCACATAGGGCTTCCATGGAGCCTCCCATGGAAGGGAAGGAATTGCCTTCCACCTCTGTCTATTTTCACCTCTGTGAGTGAAATTGTATTTTGAGATTGGAGAGAATAAAAAAGGACTCTCACTTACGGCAAAAGCAAATGAAAAAAAAAAAAAGCAATAGCAATGCAGCTTTATAAAAGTGATAGGTGAAACAATGGCCTGTTTCCAAAACAAAGTAAAATGAAGGAGGAGGAACTGACAAGAGATTTACTATAATCTGTAATTTCACGGTTGGCAAAAAAATACCAGAAACTGGGAAAAAAGATTTACAGAGGCAGAAAAAAAAAAAGTAGGTGTGTGGCTCTGAGAATCAGCTGAGTATTTCAGCACTGCATAAAAAAGTTTTCGACATCACTCATAAATAAACAGGATTGACATCATCTTTACCTCATCACTAGCTTCTCCTCTTGACTTAAACAACTGAACAAAGCACCAGGTTTTAGTTAATCCCTTAGATGGAAATGCGACTTTTCTCCTTTCAGGTTTGTGCATTGGGAAAGGTCCCAATTCCAGCATTCTTTTAACCTCTGCATTATAGGATGTATTAAATTAAGAACCGCGTCAATATTCTTCCTGCATGGAAGCTGGCAGACTAAGAGCCATTTACTGTTTGATGCCGTCCATGCAGGGAAAGAATAAACAAAGAAAAAGATATTGCAGAATGTGAAAAAATGCTGGTTTATAGATACTACTTAAATTACCCAAATCTTGATATTTCTAGGATTATGCATTGCTTTTTGTTACATTTTGTGCATACATTTTGTATGGAGCCCTAAAAATATCCAAGTCTCCATGGCCATCTTTCATGTCATGCTGGCGGTAACGGTGGGACCAGTCACTCTGATGTGACTATACAAAAGAGAGAAATATTTTTGGCAAATCTTATCTTTGAGTTGGAACTACCAAGAACCTAAGAAGCTGGATCTTTCCAGGCAGACCACAGTATTAGTCTGCTGCCCATACCACAGAGCTGACACTTCCCCTTACCCTGTTGCAAAAAACAGGGTTGAGAAATAAACCACCTCTATCCTGCTTCTGCAAATTGTTTAGGGGAAATCTACTTCTTTATAGTAAGCGAGTCATGACAAAGAACGTTTGTCTGAGGCCACATTTTAAATCATTATGCATGTTGCCTGGTATAATCTCCATGGTTACCATAGGTGTTACAGATATATTTTTACTTCAGTACTTTAAGAAATTTTCCATAGAACAATTTAGGGGAGAAAATTCCTTTTATCATTTATATTGCATTTATTTTATTCTAAGTGCTTTACAGACAATAAATGTTCACTTTCTAAACAAGTAAGATTTCACTAGAGACAGAAAAAATTATCTCCAGCTGTCACTTCATCATGCCATAATATGCTTCAGACTGCAAACTCTTTGAGATAGGCACAGTATTTTTGATGCACGTATTTAGTTTCCAGCCCACTAAGGATGTAAGAGGGCAGTCTGTGCCACTGCTAGGGCCATTGTGAACAACGTGAAGTGGGGTGGGATAACTGAGCAGCAAATATTTTTTTTTTCTTTGCAAAGATTAAGACTCATACTTCCTTTCTGGGCAATTCTATTTTGTAAGTAGAAATGTATTTTAGAAAGACGGCTATCTGAAGCAAGAATTAGCTGAAATTAGCTCTAGAAACTAGTCAAAAGAAAGATATAAAACCCAGGTAGATAGCTCAATTTTATTTATTTATTTATTGTGGAAATAATTGGCAAACAAAATCAAGGAGAAGTAAAGAAAAAATTAAATGGAAAGGACAGAGAGTAGACCCTAAACCTACTCTGTGTGAGGCAGGGATGAGTAGATCTGTTTGATTATGGGATCTAGGGTGAATTACCATAGCCACCACTAATGAGGGAGAGAAGCTAAATGGATAAATTCATGCTGGATGAGGCTGGCAGTTGTATCGTCTTGGTCCCCATGTTTGTCATTTACACCTGTACAGAGTATGTGCAAAACCACCATTGCATTCCCAGCTCTCCTTTGGCAGTGTTTTATAGAATCTCTGCCCTATTGGTTTTTTTTTTTGTTTGTTTTTTCACAAGTGACTGTGGGAGGAACACAGTATGGAATCCAGTTCAGGAAAAAAATGTATTTGAGGAACTAAAAAACCTAACAGGTTGCAAATGATGGACAGAAGGAGTTCCCTGTTTCTGCTGGGAGCTTGTAGGAAAGGTGTTTAAACTGATCTTAAAAGACTTTAAAGGTTGAAGAACTTGAGGAGGATCTTGGAACTGCAAGGGAATCAGTGCTGCACAGAAAGGCAGTCTTGCAGAATTACTTGCAGTAAGTGATTTGCAGTCCCTGGCAAAAACAGAAGAGGCAGCTTTTCTTCTCTGGTTATATCTGAATGCTGGAGAGGGACAGCTGCAGGACAAGTACCTGATTCACAACTTTTGCCACAGCATCAGAAAAGGGACTGAGAAGGACTTGTTGTTTAACTCTACTGCCAGCAATGACCACAAAGTCAGGAATCAGTGGAGAAAGAAGTGGTCCTGCCGTGACTCCAGAACAGAGGCTGAGCCAGTAACATAAGAACAGGATAAAGTAGCGGGGGCTGTTCCCTCTCTGGTGGAATTCTTCGTTATACATGGCCAGTGCCCTGTAGCACCTGTGCAACATGAAACAAAGGCTCACTGAGGGTAACCAGACCTGTAAGGCTTTATTAATTTGTTCAATCCAAAGCCACTGTATTATTTTTATCCTGCTTACTGAACCATTCTGCAATCAAAATGAATGCTAGCATAAAGCTGGGGAGAACAGAAGAAAGCAAACTGGAGAGAATTGGAAAAAAAAAAGTACTATTGCATTAGCTAGAATGTTATGATATCTTTTTTGTTCTCAAAATACAACATTTTTTGTACGTGCAGAGTTCAGCTGCCAGAGTTAATCTAGGCTTAGCTTGTCAGAAGAGGTATGTGTACATAGTGTGCATTCAGAGCTTGTTCTAAAATAAAAATAATATAGTCAAAGATCACTTTCTCTTCAGGGATGGATAGTCTAACAAGAACTACATTACACAGATTATTTGTATACTGACTGAGAATTAAGCTGACCTTGCTATGATTTATGAATTTCAGCATTAAAAAATCACAAGGCAGTAAAACAAACTATATCAGAAACAAATGATAGTAAATGAAATATGATTGTGGTTTTGGCCTTGTAGCAGTTTATGGTGTTTTGATTATATCATGCCCTTCATTTTTGTTACAAATACCAGGAAGTCAACTCACTAAAGTTCACTACGGAATCACCTTGCAATTTCAGGTGCAGCTGGGATTCTGTCAGGATCAAACTACAAGGTCATTTTAAGGAGATTCTTACTGAAATGTTGTGAGGTAGGGAATTTCACACACCCATGTTACAAGTGTTAAACTTCTAATCATCATGATTATCAACAATATGACAGATTTAGGGCCTGATCTTGGAGACTTTACAGAAGGAGATAACTTTATTGGAACTATCTTGATAGCCTAGAATCAAAAGAAAATAAAAGGACTGGAGAGAGTCATAGCAGGTGAGGTGGCCCAAAGGCAAGATCAGTTATACATGATCTTGGCATGTATACGTTTTTGGCATGTGTTTGTTTAATGCAATTAAAATTGTATTAAATGATACATATATCATTTTTGGCATGTATTTGTTTATTGCAATGAAAATTGCAGCATCATCATAACCATTTATTTAAAATATTGGATTACTTTATCATGAGAAGAAAATTAACAATATTTGCCTTAAATTACTTTAAATGTCACTTGCTACAGTTTAAGCCTACTAACTAGTTGCAAAGTGGGCATAGCAATCAGATTTTTCTCTTCCTTTTGCTTCAACCTGTTAAATATGAAAAAAATCATTATTTTTTCACTCTTCTGAATTGCTTTTTTCTTCAAAATAACACCTATTTTTTTTCAGTTGTTCCCCATAGGCCATGTTTCCTAATTGCCAGTCACTCTCTTTCTTCTTTGGCCTCTCTCCAGCTGGCCCACATTTCCTCAAGTGCACTGCTGAAGCAGATACATTAACTAAGGCTTTACCAGTTAGATGGAGGGTAGAAAACGTACCTTAGTGTCTTACAGATAAGCTTGGATGTGATTATCATACTGAAACCAATTATGTGAAAACTAGAATTATTGTGGAACAAGATAAAGCAGGAAATTTTTGCCAGAAAAATAAAGCAGCTAGCTAACATTATTGAGAATTTTGCTCACTGAGTTGAACATCGCTACCTAACTGAATAACTGCTGTTAGAGAGTGATTTGAGCATTCATGAAAAAAAAAAAATAATAAAAAAAATCATGTTACCAGATCTTCTGTCACTTCTTTAATAATTTTTTCCAGATGAAATTGTTGGCAAATACATTAAATTAATCATGAAAACTACTGGCTTTGATAGCAACCAGCATTCTAGCAGGGTGGGATCAGTACTTTAGAAAGATTTATCAATGAAAAAAAAATATATAATTTTAAGTATCTGCTTCTGCCTGCAGACTATAATTTACCTAACTTAGAATAAGGCTAAAAAGTCCTTCTGCAAATTAAAGAAGAGCATATTTTTACGCAATGAAAGCTCTTCATATTTAGACTGCTCTCTTCGTTGTTATTAATGCATTTTTCTCTTTTGAATGTTTAACTGGAACATCTATTGCAAATATTTGGAAGTCTCAATGCCCCCTTACCACTTAAGTGGCAGTAAAATTTTTATTTCCCAAACACCTTACAATTTATGAGAGGGATTTGGGGACCCAAATTTTGTAATAGAATTATTTATCATTATGATAGTATTTTACCCATGCTTCAGTGGTATACTGTATGGAATTAACTCTGGTATGACTGAGTGGCTAAAATCAGACTTTTATTACACCTACAATGTACCTTTGCGTTATTATGCTGGCAAATGTCAAAGTGAAGAAGGTCTGAATGTGAACTTGAATGGGCAAATCTCTTTTGGAAATCCAAGTGCTGTGTGAAGTGGATTGGATGGTAAAACAAATGGCTACAAAGTTTGTCTACCAAAATTGCTCTTCACTGCACTTGGCTACAGATTCTTTACTCCCTAAACTCACACAATATAACACTGCGCTGTTCATTAGATGCTGTATTTCAGCCCAGAGGTAACAGCCTCAAAAAAGTGGGTAAAGTGGTTATTGTAGGAAACCTGCAGGAATTTGTTCAATCAGTAAAGGTTATAAGGAAGTTTGTCTGTCTACAAATGTGCTAATGTAAGCATCGTATTTTTATGCCACCACTCTCAGTTACCGAGCTTGCTTAGAACATAATCCAGTAATGTGATAATACTGCTACACTGAAGAAAATTTTCGCTGTTGAGCTGAATGTTCATGTGTTAGTTTACACAGCATTCTTCTCTTCTAGAAAAGCCATGTTCTTGCGGTTGATAACCTAATACAGTCTACAAACAGCCTCTCCTTTTTTTTTCTCATGTTAATTTGATAAGAGTACAATATGCTTTACATTAGGGGATTAAGGAGAGTAATTTCAAAATAAGCATCCATTGTATCTCATTTAGATAACATCCTGACTTCTGTATTGTCTTTTAACTTTACAAGCTGTGTTACAGGCTTGTCAGAGCAATGGCCAAAGAATGGCTTTTTTGGCCATTTTTTGATCAATTACAGTTTATTGAAGAGTGTTGCATTTTGGCTTTTTCAAATCTTGTTTACTTGATTTGACATGATCATAAATGACAGCAGAATCCACATATATCATATATTGCAAATCTGCATCTGTACTACTGCTGTATGGATCATGAGAATTTGTAATGTAAATCTTGAACAAATTCTTTTAAGATGTTCCATCTACTCAGACTGAAAAAATGAAATTTACAGTAAATAAGGAACAAGCCCCAACACCGTCTATATTTTCTAAGAAGCTTTGAGAATTATGATTGCCCTTAATCATACAAAACACCTTTGTATAACTGAGATCTTCAACAAAAAGCTTTACACAACCTTTCAGAGAACAATAAATCAAACTTCTGACTTTTCAAAATTGCTTCTCTGCATCCAGGCATGAATTTCATCCTCAAGCTGGATTTCTTGAAGGGCAACAACAGACCTTTAGCTGCATTTTCTTCTGATCAGACTTTCAGCAACAGAAAATGAATTACTTTGATCTGAGTCACCTAACTATATTTATTCCCCTTATAACCCTTGTCCCTTTGTAAGGCTTTCCTTTTTCTATACAATGGTTCTCTAACATTTATAATGGAATTACAACCAGGTCATAAGACATACAAGGCCCGCTTTTCTCCTACCTTTTCTTCTTCTGTAGCAATCAATGTCTGTAAAAACATCTGTAAAATGCCAAATGGCAGATGATACAGATATAAATCACTACAGAAATGGTCAGATTGTTGGTCTTTGGACAGTTTCTATGCTGTAAAAACCAATTTCACATTGAATCATTGTGATCATCATTGTTTGAGTTGAACAGAAAAAGGAAGTTATCTCCCTTCAAGAACTGGTCTCTGCAGATAACAAATGATAGATACATACGTAGTATAGGGGGGAAAATCCTGTTTTTTCTTTTCTGCAGATCGATAGAAGACTTCAGTCTGCAAACCTCAAGCTTAAACTCTCATATGAGTCACTGTAAGTTAACTGGTAAAGTTAAAAACTGGCGTTGCTCATTTACACTGTCCCAGAAGCATACCTGGTCCATGGAAATAGATGCACAATGCCAAGTGGATACTATAATCCTGCCCATGGAAGCTAGAACTGTGAAGGCACAGATGCCAGCAGTCCAGGCAGTATAAATTGCAACATCTTTATGAGACCAGGGACTGTTCAATGTGTGGTTTAATCATTAGGTAAGATTAAATCACTCTTGCTTGTACTGTCCCTGGTTTAGTGAGTTTTATAGCATGCAAACTGGATCAGCTTCAACAAGAAGGACTAAATACATCCCTCGCCTTGCACAAGATAGTCTTTGGCTTTCACTGTTTGGAGTATTTTCCCCCTAGATAAGGGCTCCAATCACCTCAGTGGAGGAGGCAAGTGATCTCTGGTTTCCTACATGCTATATAGATCCTGTATTCCCTGAGACATCAGATAAAAGGATGAATCTTCTTTCTGTGAATTGAAAGAAATGACTGCTATTCTCTACTTCCATCCCGCTTTCAATTTATGGCGAAGGGCAGGATTTACAAGATACCTGGTTCCTAAATTGTTTCCTTTCAGCTTCCCAATGAACCTGTTGGCTTGCATAGATTCCGTTCAGAGAAGGGATCTGAGAATTTTACCAAATCTGGCTGTGAGGGCTTAATATGCTACTTGCCCTGAAGTCTGTCCAGCTCTTTTGGTAAAGGTTGTTTCTATCAAGAGGGTTGTAGATGCTAACGTTTGTGGTCTTAGTGTTTCCATTTAACAGTTATAAGGCTGGAAACAGGCAAACTAAATGGAAGATCCAAAATGTTTAATGATTTGTCTTTTCTTGACAAACGTTTTAACCAAACTAGTTATTTTCTTTTAAATTTAGAAAAGATCTTTATATAGAGCAAGCCTAAGATATTATAGTCTTGAGGCAGCTGCCACTTCCTTCCAAGAAAGGGCAGCCCTTCATGCTCTTTGGAAGGCAAAAATGCTATGGATTTGGCCATTGTGGCTGAAGATATCCATTATGTCAAATGCAAAATGCAATAGTCATGTCACGTCCATGCTAGATTCAGCTTGATGTAGTTCTGCCTTTTCAGTTTCCTTTCACAGAGCTTAAGCAATGTGGCCACCTGCTGAATCTCTCTTTTGATTAGCATGTAAAGAATCCTTTGTTTGGATCAGCTGGACTCCTTTGACTTCTCAGCACTGGAGGCTCAGCAACAGTTTCCTTGAGGCTTTTCTTAAATGTCTCCAAGGGTTTTCTGGGGATAATTTGGGAAGCTTTCAATTTGGGAAGAAAAGGAACTGAATTTTACCATCTCTACTTAGCTGATCTGTATTTTCTTACATTTTTGTATGATATTAACAGAGATAGAGCTGCACCTATACATTAGCACTGCAGTCTAAGCTATCATTTCTAAATACAGTCTGGATCACGGCAGAAAGAGCTGCAGTGTTAATGTATAGGTGCTCCCTGCAGAGTTCAAATTTCCTTAAACTTCAGGGCTCATATTTTAAATTGGTTAGAAATGAGTTTGTCGTTACAATACTTTCTACAATTCTTAACTCAGAGAGAGCTGTGAATCTTACAAAACTTTCAGTGCACTAAACCGTAGTTGGTTTCTCTGCCATTGAAGTTCTGTGCATCTTCATGGAAGCTTTGGTTCTTACTTCTTGTCAACAAACACGTGACAGGTAGAAACTAGAAGCAGTAAAGACTGTGGTGTGAAAGAAATTAAAAAAAAATCGAAACCTGTAATGAGGGGCTGTTCTGGAAATGGAATAAGGTTCAGCTAGGACTCTTACCTCTACTTAAAGAATAGCTTATCTGCCTTAAAATATAGAAGTCATTCTAACGTGATTGGAGGGCCCTGCCCACCTATCCCTGTTAGAGACTTCACTCAGTAAAAAGCTGTAATTAATGGGAACACCAACACGTAAAGATAATCAGCAAAATGGCTGCCAGCTTTTTTTTCTACACAGACTCCTAGTTCATGTAGCAAATTTCCAACAATCAAGCTCACTCTCATGCAGGTTTGGATCACGGGGAGGGTCTTGAGCTGCTACTGCTAGAAGAGGTATGAAAAGATCTTAGTCCAGATCTAGGAAATGTTGAGCAGCTCCCACAGCCACTATACGTTAGATGGTACCACGCTGGTGACTACTCCTGCCCTTACTTTAGATCCACACCACAGAGCTATTTCCTGTTTGTGTTTTGATGCATGTTTACTTTTAGTTCCCTGAGAAGCACGTTTTGTGTTCCAGTGAGAACTGGAGTCAATTTTTACTCGTATTGACCAATATTCATTCTAGCTTCATTTTTGTTTGATTCCAAATTTTGGCCATTGATTTGTCAGTACAGTTTGTTGCTCCTGGATATAACTCATTTGTACTCTGAATTCACTGAAGCAATCTTTTTCAGCGTGCTAGAGACATGGCTCTAGTTTGTTAGGCAGCTAGAGCTTTTATTCAAACCCCAGCTTTTGAGCTTAAGCTTTTTCTCAAAAGCTACTGATGATTTCCAAATCTAACAAACTAGTTTGCTGGCAACCTTGTTTTAGTTATATAAAAAGTATTTTAGTTCCAATTCTTATTCTGTTCCATGTACAAACATTTCATTCTAATTCTGCCAAACCTTTGCCACTCTTTTTCTAGTTCCTGTTAATAAAATGCATAGCTTCCTGGTCTGCATCCTGTTAGTGCTGACACAGGCTCCTAATATCAAGTACAGATTCATCCCTCCAAGGACAGGAAATGTTCTGCTTTGCTGATTCAAATCTGAGCAGAAATAACATGGCCTGAGAAAGTCTTAAGAGAGAAAATTTTAGCAAAGAATATGAGAGTTATGAATGTAACAGTCAGAGCTATAAATGAAAAGGAGAGGAAAATCTGGCTTGAAACTGGTCTGGAAGTCCTTGATAAATGGTAACAGTGATAGTAATGAAACAGCCTGAGAATTCAGCCTTACATCAGCAATCTTTCTTTGTATATTTTTCCTTCCTAAAGTTTTGTTCTTTTTGTTTGCTTGGGTTTTTTAAATTTATTCTATTCTGTATGACTTAATATAAATTGGTGTGAGGAAATCTCAACTGAATGTTATTTAACAAAGATTTTGCAAGTATTTTTGTAATTTAATGTTGCTGATAGTAGCTTGTGTGTGAAGTTGCCCCATGAGGATGACAACTTCAAATCTGTTTACCTTGTTGTTTGTGTCAATTTGTCTAAATGCTGTAAGGCAACTGAATCCATTAATAAGCAGTTAAACCATTAGACTGTGCTTAACAATGGTTGGATCTTGAAAATACTAATATTACAGAAACTACCTGTGGAACTGAGAACTTCTAGACAAGATGCTAAGGACTGAACTCTGATGTTCCTTTCCAGGTCATTGGATTGCTTTGGCTTAGAGGATGTGGTGATTCTGCGTGTAAAGACAGGCTATTATTCTTTAAACTGTGCTATATAGGGTGATTGCCATGCTAAATGTAGTTGAATTTCACAAATCAACAAATGGACCATAGCAGTCATTCAGCCGAAAAGAAAAATAATTTCAGATGGGGGATTTTACTGGGACATAAGTAGAGGCATAGCATAAGGAGATAAAAACTGAACAAGTGTGCTTGATAAAGGGAGACAAAACAAAGACAGATAAGTCCTCAGGTTCTTAAGTTTACAGTTTCTTTGAGTAGCTTAGCAAATCACAGTACAGTTGAGTGAAGTTCAGGGAGGTGCTTTGCACACCTACGTACAAAATCATTGCTTCTCTTTGCTAGACAAAACTGAACATCCTTCTGCTTAAATATGGTAGTGCAATGGATTTACTGTTTTCTTAGGGACTCTAGCTGATTTAGCATGACTGGGCAGGATGCTTTCCTTCCTCCGAGCTTGCTAATGGGCAACAGGAAGTGTTGCCTTCCTTCCCTGCTCCCAGCCTGCTGCCTCTGCAACATCCCCTGCCTTCAGTGACAGGGCTTCCTTGCCAGATTCCTGCACACGTATGCACACACTGCTTAAAAAAAAAGAAAAAAAGAAAAAAAGAAAAAAAGAAAAAAAGAAAAAAGAAAAAAAGAAAAAAAGAAAAAAAGAAAAAAAGAAAAAAAAAAGGAGGGGATAGTCCAGATATTTCTGATGGATGTAAGAATCATTTCTTTATTCTGATCTGTTATGTATCATGCATAAATAGCTGCCGTATTTTACCTAGTGGTGAGTGCATTTTGGTTGTGGTGGACTGTTCTATAAATAACTTTGTTATGATAATTATTATAGCAACATACTATTTGGGGCGTGTAGACTAATTAGAATTTTGAAATTGCAATTGAAATCTGTGAGAGTGAAGGAGCACTGGAAGAGGTTGCCCAGAGAGGCTGTGGAGTGTCCTTTCCTGGAGATACTCAAAACCCGCCTGGATGTGATCCTGTGGAACATGCTCAAGGTGACCCTGCTTGAGAAAGGAGGTTGGACTAGGCAATTTCCAGAGGTCCCTTCCAACCTCAACCAGTCTGTGATTCTGTGAAAAGCAGTAGTGTTGACACCTTTGGGCTTGAAATATATCAACAGTTTTGGTGCATTCCCAGTTGTGGGGACTTTTTGAGTTCTAGCTGTCATGTTCACGTTTCACCCCTGTAGTAATGGACTTCTCCCTCTGATGACTCAGAGGAAATAGTCTCCACCCAGTCTTTCACAGAATAAAAGACAGAAGTCCCTTATTTTTTTCCACAGCAGAAAATCACAGCGACTGTAGAGCAAGAATTTAATGTAGCCCCAAATACTAGCATAAAAATGTGATTAGACTGGATTTCATTTAGCTTGTGACCTCATTTGAAACAATTGTGACCTCACTAGTTATAACAGAGCCTGCTTTGGGAACTACTGCTTTATGTACTTCTAAAGAGCAGATCTGTATTTCTGAATTATATTGCCACCTTATAGCACAAAGCAGCATAGATTCAGCATGTCCTGAATCGAAGACTCGGGTTATTTAATGTCTGCATAGCCTAAGATAAGGGGAATGGATCTATTAGAGGCAGCGTTACCGACCTTCTCTCCCCTTTACCGTCTTCTTTGCATCAAGAGCTATGATTGTATTTCATTCCAGTGACTTCACACCAAATCTGGATTTACACTGGGATGACAGCAGAATTTGACTGCTATTCAAAGCAATGCTAATTTGTATTGTAAAATTAGCTTGTTTCTTTCTTGATTTTCACTAATTTACATAAAGTTACAGACATATATGATGCCTTAAAGGTGCATAAAAACAAACGCCCCTTTCCTGTAGAGATTACAATCAACAATAAGAAATAAAAACACAGTATAAAGAACTACTGCCAGGAGGAAATGGATTTTTTTCCATGGATTGTGCTTTTCTATGGGACATGCACCCAGTAATTTTTAATCTACAATCAGTCCAGGTTAAGTACTTTGTTTCTTTTAAAGATGTAAATAGCAACGCCTAGTGGATTAGCATAGAAACACTTTATGGAAGAAATGCCTCTTACAAAGGATTTGAATGAAGATAGCATTGTGATTTCTTCCAAAAATCTTATCAGAAAAGAATTCACAGCAGAGAAGAATAGCTCATGCCTTTTCATCACAGTTATTTTCAGAAAAACAAGTACTGAAGACAGATAAGGAAACTTTCTGGTAGATTATTCCTATTATCAAATAGCAACTTCACTCCACCCTTCCCTTGTATTTGGCTTCATACAGAGTGCCTGAAGCTACAGTTTTGTTGCAAGACTACCCCCAGAAAAATCCCCTGCCATTGTCAGACATGCTAACAAAAGAAAGAAATGTATACTTCTTACGAAGAGGAAGACTGTAATTAACTGCTATCCATCAAAATTAGGAGAGATACCTGTTTAGCTTGAATAAAAGTAAATGTACCTTTCCACTGTACCTTAACTGGCTGCGTGTGCTGAAACCGAGCCATGGGCCCATCCAGTAGCACTTTTCCTCAAGCAGAAGTTTCAGCTGAGATCTACATCCCTGTCCAATACTTAGAGAATTTCCCTGAAGATAAAGTAATTGTTTCAACTTGTTTTTAAGTCAGAGCTCTCGGTTTTTGTAATTCATACGTAGGTCATGTTGAAATTAAACGGATGTTTTATAATTCTTCCCACTGGCTTTTAGTCTTTGGATTCACTCAGAAAGGGGCCTGTTCCCACTAATGGAAGAGCTTTGCTATCAGCTCCAAGGACAACAACTTCTGTTCTGTCCCCATCACCACTATGTTTCCTCTGCTGAAGGAAGATAGGACTCAGCATCTGCTGGATAGATTCACTTGAATAAAAAGCCTGCAGCATAAACCCACAGATCCTGTAGCTTGTATGCATACAGAATCCATGGTTAATGTAATTATTTCCTTAATTACTAGAAACTCATAATTCCTGCAGTTTTGCAGGGAAATTGAGTACATGCATCAAACGTAGATGGCCAAAGTAAAGAAAGACAAATAAAATACAAAGAATACAAATACAAAGACATGTTGTCATACATGCCTTCTCAGTGAGTGATACCTACAGCAACATGACGTGTATTAATGGGGTAGTCAAGCCCCAGAGGCTACATGAGTCAGATCCCAGTGTAAGGATAGGCCATTGAGAAGACAATCAATAGCAGCTCAAGACTGTGATTTCTTACCTCCTGTGATCCTATGACACATTTACACTGGGACCAGGAAGCAGGCTTAGGAGGGAGGCTGGTTGGAGCAACAGGCTGCAGAGGAACAATGCTGTCCCTTGTTCCCTACTCCCCCAAAACAAGCAATGAATGAGAGTGGCAGTGGTGGAGAAGTGCTGTTCTTACCCACCAGACAATGAGCTAAGGCAGCAGGCTGTATAGGAATGTCTCCTTACACATGTTCAAGTCCTCGGAAACTTAGAAGCACAGCAACAATTCGTCTATGTCAGGGTATTCTCAGAAGCATGAGCAAAAAGCATCCTCTCACTATTCCTTTCTTTGGGACGAGGCAGCAGCTTGCTCCTTGCAGTTTCCATAGAAAAGGCGGTTCAGGCCAGACAGAAGATCCCGCAGACCAGATTTGGCCAGTGGGTTGCATGTTGAGCCACGCTGGTGCAGAATTTTTAAAAGCAATCAGTGTTAGCCTGACAGCATCCACTGTCAGTGCTATGAGTTTGGCCGGTAGTGAGAGCTTTTGGAAACCACTGTCCTTATCTGGCCATAAAGACTCCTGCTCTACCCTTGATCTTTGTGCACACCTTCTCTCTGCAGTAGTACGCTCCGCTCATAGCAGGCCTACACAGTCCTATCTCTACAATCACAGACACTGGGCAACATTATAAAGGAAACTGTCATCGCCCAAGAATTTAACATGCAGCTTATGGCTTTTGGAGTCATCAGTCCTTAGTGGAAATGAACAAAGACCAGCATGAGCAAGCTTAAGAATTACATTGAACTCCTATTTCTGACAACGGTAGCCAGTTTCATTTATCCTCTGCTACCTCATTTGTAGTTATGACTCGTCTCCATTCTGGAAGAGAAACCCAGAGGTCAAAGCACAGGATTAGGAGTTTGGTAACTTAACTGCAGTCTTAATGCTAGGTCTTGCATACTGTGGCACTGCAGAGATGGTTGCACAGCGTTATGAAGGAATGGGTTCTGCATCACAGTGCTGAGGTGGGAAAAGTACCGCTCAATTGAAATTGATGCTGTGATGCTATGGTGCAGTTTTAATGAGAAAAATACTATAATCTATATGTTCCTGTCAATTGGGAATGCACCTTGTTTGTAAGGCTACAAGAGTAGAGGGAATGTCCATCATTCAACTTTAAAGGGCAGTTTTTGAGTAAAAACAGCTAAGGTTTTGGCTGGCTGACACTGAGAAAACCAGGACTGAAGGAAGCTGGAAATTAGATCACAGTAGTAGCAAAAATAGATGACAGAGCAGAGCTTTGAAAAGCCCCTCAGAGGGAAAGCTTTGGGCCAGAAAGGAAGTGAGAGGAATGGAGGGTGCTGCTCATTAAGGGCAGGAGATAGGAAACAATGATGCTATTGTGGCAGTGCAGCCGATGAAGGTCAGAGAAGATAAACTCTATTTTGCCTGGTTGCAAAACACTAATGCAACTTTGGGAATTTTTAGTGAAACAAAGAGTTGGGCCAAGGGACATTGTGGCCAGGGAGTGTGGTGTATTTGTGTGAATTGTAATCTACAGTGCTTTCATTTTTCAAGTGAAAAGCAGTGCCTTCAGCAACTCTACGCAGAGCATATCTGGTTTATATCTGCTTTATATCTGAAGAATTAGCTATAAAGCTGAAGATCTGGAAGAAAAATCTGTCCTAGCTCTGGTAGCTGGAGAAGTCACCGCTGGACATGGAACAGGCAGCAAGGCTATCAGGGCTAGCTCTCAGGAAGAGAGACAAAGCTGAATACTTCCACCCTTGAATACAGGCTTCTGTGAGCCCCCACTTGAAGAACTGTGCCCAGTCTTTAACTGGACATTAGAGACAAAATCTGAAGAGCAGAGGACCATAGCTGGGTCTTGTGGAAGTAATGGGGACAAGTCCTAATGGGGCAACCACATTAACTTGCTTTTGCAAAAGTTGCTTATAGGAACCTATCTCCTAGGAAACAGTAAGTATTTGTCTGAATTAACATTCTTTACCTAGCACTAGATGTATATAGAATGTGCCTGGGTTCGCTGCTGTTTAGATTTCCCTCCTTTAGCATTCCTACAGCTTGCCAGAAAGTCTGCTTCTGCAGAAACATAGGTTAATTAAACACATCCGCCCATTAGAGCAAGGAGAGAACATTACAGTCTGGCCCAGAGCTACCTTCTTCAGCTGTCAGCACTGAAAGACACTTGGAACCACAAGTTAGTCCTCAAGCAAAACTAGTTTCAGCAGAAACTGCTTGTTTTAATGAACACAGCAGGCCTTCCCCAGATGTACAGTTTGAGCTTGTACTTGCCTCACTGTACCAAGTTCCAGCAAGAAATGTACCAGTGGTATTTTGCAAGTCTCACGATCCAAGATATTTGGATCTTTACAGTGCCATGATTAACACATAATGAGGAATGTTGGAAAAAAAATGTACCTCGCCTGCATTGCTAACTCCACCTTTTATAATTAATACAATTTAAGGTAACTGATACAGGATTTTTTCCGTCATTTGTGACATTCCTCAGCTTTGTACCGCTCACTGTGCTTGCACAATAGAATTAAACTGGTCAACTACCTCATCGTGTGTTTCTTTTCACTTTCAGTGCCATTTGCTGGTTGTAATGTGTAAGCAACATACTACCACAAATACTTTCTCAGTTCTCCAAATGAAATGTACATAATACCATAATTATTGTATTAACTCTTCAGAGTATCTGTATGTCTGTACCTCAGTTTCCTTCCTGCTGTCTTACAGGGAATGAAGGAAGACAACACGTACCTTTCACAAACATTTACTGTTGCCATGTGTATAATCCCCACCACTGCAAAGAACTGACATTCCTAAAATATTTCCTTTCTGTGCTGAATCAACAGCAGAAGGCTGTGATAGGCCTATTAACGAGCAATGACTAATAATGAGATTACTGAGGCAGGCAAGACACATGGAGGTTTTCACTGAAAGTAGATTCTTAAATAAATTTAACAGTTAAAATATGATGTCCATTTAATCATTTAGACTGACTGCTCTCTTCAACAATAGAGGAAGCAAGTCCAAAATTCAAGGCCCATCTTTGACAGAGTTCTTCTCGAATGAGATAATATATTATACATCATCCATTCTCATTCAGATTATCCACAAGCTGATCCATCCTTCACTCCTATTAACTGAGTGGTTGCTGCAGAAAATGATTCTCTGCCCATGAACTGTATGTGCATTCATTTAATTTCAACTGTTTTATTTAGTTTTGATCAGACACACAGACCACAAAGACTTCTTTCTATTCCCACCCTGGAAGAGAACACCTAGGCACATTGTAATTTCAGACCTTCTTTTTACCAAATATTAACCTATGCTTGATTAAAATTTGCAGTTTCTCAGGCATTAGTACCAACACATTTGGCCGGTTAGTCATAGGAACTGTCAATAAAAGGGGACATGAGCGAATAGCCACAGAAATGTTTTCAATTGTTTGCTTTGCTTTCTTGGGTTTGGTTTCAAAGTCTGTGAGGTCTCATCTCCTGTCCACCTTGTACTGGACAATTCAGACAATTTGTGCCTGGCTTTCAACAACCCCTTTGAAAGGCAGCATCTCTAAGACCTGATAGATGGGTGCTGACACAGTGCTCCTGCAAACTGTTGCTCACTTGGCATCAGGCTGTTTTCCGAAGTCTGTGAGGAAAACACCTTATTCTCTAACAGAAACTGAAAGCAAAGCTGGAGCAACACTCCAATGACACCAATGACAGCTGGCCACTGATGACAGAGCCCTAGTGACAAGTATAAAATATGCTTTTTAAAGAGAAGATAAACCCAAAAGGAAAACAACATGGCCCTGGCGAGGAGACAGGATGGCGTTTTGGAACATGTCCCCAGGACTTGCTACCTGGAACTGTCTGCATAACCCCCAGTTTAGCAGGCAAGATGCGACTCTCTCATTTCTTTGCAAGTACAACATGTTACATTACTTTGAGTTGTTGCTATAAATACAGTATGCCAAAGCTTATTTAATGATTTTACCACCTAGGAGTGTTATTTGCATTCAATAATGAAGCAGTTGAAATTTTAAGGTATTTTGTTGTTAAACTGCAAGTTGGAAAGGCTGCTTGCCCAGATTCCCCTTTCATTACATATGGCAAAAGTCCTTACAGAAATCTAGGAGCTGGCTACAGCCTTGTGCTGCTTGTCTCACATGTAGCAAAAATATTATATGACACAAAGCATTATATAAGCCTGTGTAACAGACAGCTATGTTTAAATCCAGGTTTAATAGGGAACAATGTATGGTAATGTTACTGCTCTGTTTCTTCTCCTGAGCCTCTCTCTGTCTTGTGCCTATGTACATATTTTCTGGGCCATTTATTCTTCCCTGTACTGAAGAATATTATTAAACAGGTAAGATAGTGAGTACTGGAAAAAAATATTTATGTCCCATCAACACAAACAAAAACATGGAGTGCACTCAAAAAGCTATAAAGCTGTTGGAGCATGACATTAGCCTGAACACAGGAACTATTTGTTTAAACAAGTTTTCAAGGTTTGTACATCTTTATGTACCAGTTTATCCTGAGATGATACAGCATATCGTTCAGAATTGCATGTCTAAGCAGATATTTCTTAAGATGCAATTTCTTTGTGCTTCAGGCTACATTTTCATTTAGTCATGACAGCATAACAAGCAGTCTATCTCTTGCATTCTGTGGGGCAATAACTTTACTATGCTCCATTTAGTAAAGCTATGGATATTAAGTGGAACTACTGTTGAGAGTATGAAAAAAGAGTATTGCTACATTGATATCAAAGAGATTGCCGTGAGTTTTAAGTGTGTTCCTTATCCTTATCCTTTTTTTCTTTTTTTTTTTTAATTTTTCCTCCGGAGATCTGTTTGAGTATATTTTTAAAGTTCAGGATTACTGTAAGCAAAATGTATGCAGACGCTATCCGAAGCTATATCTGAAAAGGAAAAACTAAAAAAGTCCTAAGCATGAAAAACTTTTGCAAATATTTCAGCTGCTTATGTGAAACAAAACATGATAATCTAACACAGAATTGAGAAAAAGTATTTTAATAATTTAAGGAGTTTGCTCAACTTTAGAGTTGTCTGGTTTGATGATTAAAATACAGAGCAAGGAACCAGAAGACATAACCTCTATTTTCAGCATTAGCACTGACTCACTGTGTGATATTAAGTAAGTCACTTAATTTAACTGTCTCACTCTCCATCTCACCTGTAAAATGAGGGAACCTACCTCACAAGTTCTAAGTGAGATTAATTAATTAAACGTTTGCTGCACACCTAAAAGTTCTTGGATGTAAGGTGGTGGAAAATGTATTATTAAACACATATATAAACAGGATACAAGTGCAGAGCTGGGTGGTTTCTATAAAGGAAACTCATTTCTCTTTCATCTCTGAATTTTTTAAGCATGACAACAAAATAATTAACTACAGGAAAAACTGTGGGTGAAGCCCTTGAAAAGAGTTTATAAATTGAACATAAAAAACCATAGCCACAAACTAGACACTGACTAAACTATAACTAAGAAAAAAAATATGATTCCTTCTTCAATAGGGCCCAAAATTAAAGACAAAGGTGACTTTTTCTCTTATGATCCAGAAGTAAATTTACATCTAATGACAGTGAAAGGCAGCAGATTTAAATGTGGAGAAAAGAAATGTTTCTTAAAGAAAAGACATTGTTATTGAACTCATTGCCACAGGACATCATTGGAATGAAGATCTCAGTGAATTCAAGAAACAAACGTTTATATGGAAATGTGAATATCCATTGTGATATTTTACAAAATGAAAGAGTTAAAAAACACCTGTGTTGCAGAGCACAAGTTAACTGTTGGCTGATATGCGTTGAAAGAATCTGCTGAGAAGCTCTTTGAACAGCTGGACACCCTGGGTTTACCTGCAGCTGTGCCAGAGCACCTAGCACTGGTCACTGGGGAGGCAAAACTCTGGAGCTGGTGGGCCTGTGGCCACATCTCGTTCAGCAACACCAGCGCTCCGTCAGCTAGGCCGCACAGCTCACCTTCTACTCTGACCATTACTACATTGAGAAAATGGCGGGTTTGTTCTGTTGCAAAATTAACTATGTCAGTGACAGAAGAGGGTCCAGCAACTTTTAACTAAAGAGGATTTTCTGCCTTCCGTTCCCTCAATGGCAAGCTCACAATGCAGCTGAGATAACACAAAGCAACAATTTTTACTGACATTGTTCTGTGGCCTTATGAATAAGCTGATCAAAACCACAGCGGGCAAAGGAGAAATAGATAAAGTAGTGTGATCAATGACACATTCGAAGATTACATGTTTCCTGGACAATTGCTTGCACCCAAGATTGTTTGGGGAAAGGATGCAACTCATCTGCACTTTTCTGAAGCCTGTTATTGTTATCTTGTATATTCATAAACATCACTGCTGCTTTCTGTTGGTCCCACTCCAAACAGAGTGAGGCCTTTACATGAACCATGATTGTGAACTTTTCACAAGGCTTTGGCATGCCGCTGGTGTGTGTTACTCTGGCAGGGGCACATGCACAGGAAAATTCATGTGTTCTGTCCCCTTAAAAGCAGCCTTCTAGGTTAAGAAATAATTTAAATTATACCATTTAGTAAATAAAAATGCAAGTGCGTTGTTAACCTTCATTGTAACATTATTTTACTCTGCGAATTCCAGAAAATACTAAGCTATTCATCTACTATAAATGTAATTATAAATATATATTTGATATAGCTAATAAGTTTCTACCCAGTTAGCATTGCAGAGACATCCAGACAAAACCTTAGGTCCTCCACCAAGAATGGCAGGACCTTTCCATTTAGCTCTTCTTTCCCTCTGTATTACAGAGCTAAAAGACCAAGATGGAGAAGTAACAACAACAGCAAGGGTTATGTAGTTATATTAAAAGGAAACAATGACTCACTGTTAATATGTTTACTTGGCCTGTATGCTTCAGGATGAGTGAATATTAGTATAGAAATCTAGTTCTTTTATTCTCTTTTTATTTAGCTTATTACTAGCTAGTACTACTGCCTCGGTTAAGTCAAGTAAGACTAAGAACAAACAAGAGGTGCTTGTCACCCAGCATTACCACAATGCCACGTGCTCACTCCGAGCTGCTTGTGTATACATTTTAGCAGCTGTTTTTTCCTGTCTGTCCACAGCGAATGGGTAGGTTGCCTCACAGAGTACGTGCGCCTTGTCCTTTTCCTGCACCCAGCCCGTATCTGTAACCCTCTCTCTGCAGCCTGAGAGCCTTCCCCATTGCTGCTATCCCTCTTCTCACCCCAGCTGGGCCAGGGAGCTCCTTTTTCTTCTCACCTCAGTGACAGAAAATGAAAGCAAGTTCTCCTTTCACGTATATTTCTGTCCCTGGCTGCACACACATAAATACATAGGTGATCTTTCTTCAGTGCCACATTACAAGCTAGAGAGATCATCTGCTTTCTTAGCTGATACTCACTGTGCTTAAGGAGGGCGTTCGTCCTAGAGCAGCAGTTTCTCAGGGAGCGTGAATCAGGCGGGCAGGCAAAGGATGGCAGGGGCAGCTCCGCTCCTGTTTCCAGACCAATTCACCCGGTGACTGTGGCTGGACTCCTCCTAGTGCCTCACGGAGCTGCAAGAAAAGGGAAGGGCTCAGGATATGATATCATGCGCTCGTTCTGAAAACAAGGAAACTGTTGTAGATGATTGAAAAAGTAACAGCTTCAAAATTCCTCAATGGCCAATAACAGAGAATTACTTTCCTGCTTCGCCTTCCCAACCCTCTTCAAAAACCGTTTCAGTAAATAAAAGTGACAAATTTAGGAAACAATATTTACCTTATGACTAGGAATAGCCAAAGAGATGTATTAGAGCTGAGCCA
Source organism: Anser anser (assembly GCF_964211835.1). Classification (NCBI taxonomy): domain Eukaryota; kingdom Metazoa; phylum Chordata; class Aves; order Anseriformes; family Anatidae; genus Anser; species Anser anser. Next base: position 13,880,143 of record NC_139726.1, on the reverse strand, counting down.
CCTCAGAGCACTGTTGTGTTCCCTGTCGCGGTCTGTTGTCTGTGCGTACGCCACATCTCAAGCTCTGACCTTGCTGCCCAGAAAGATACGTTCCGGCAAACACACATTGCCAGCTCCCTGCAGCCACAGCTGGGTTTGCATAAGCAGCAAGGACTCCCAATCATCCACTCCTTGGCAATACCCAGACCTGTTTATTGCCCTTTCCAGTGAAAGTAATATCGTCTAAAGCACCTAAGTGACTTAGGAATCCAATTAATATTTTCTAAAGCAATGTAAGCAAACAGGCTTGTAAATCTCCTGGAAAGTCAATGTGATTTTGTGCAGATTTGCTAGGGTGAGTTTTACTCCCTCGATCTCTTTCTACTTGCAAACCTACTTTAGAAATAATAATCCATTTGCAGGGCTATATTATTATAAATTTATTCCACAGACCATCATTTATGGCCTTTAAAAAAGGAATCAGTAAACACTTGAAGCAAAGCAGATGTCTGAACTCAACACAATTGTTCCTAACCTGAATTTATCTTTGAAGTATGCTGTTTCTGTTTCATATCTGAAGAAGCACCTGCATGCCTAAAAGCTTATCTATTTTTTTTCCAACTTTATCAATTGGACTAATAAAGGAGTCGCTTATTTTTCTCTCCAGTTGCCAAGCTATTTTTATTTCTGTTGTAATCTCATAAAACACTATCAGAAGAAAATTTGCTACAGCCTTCGAGCACACAACATTTTTACGTTGTTTGGAATTGCTAAGTACTCTACTATGGCATTGTGCTTGCCTTTCAGATTTCTTTTTCTGTGTTAAGTTCCCATGATTTTTTTCATGTAATTCATCCCAGATTCAGCATTAAGACCACCCATGAGTGATATATTGTAGTTTACTGTCATTTTCAAGCTCCTGTATTGGCCTTTGGCTTAATGGCTAGGGTTTGGGGGAACCTTATCATATTAAAGCAGTTCGATGATTTGGTATTTTGTGTTTCAGTACTTGTCAGACAAATCCTTCTACTGTGCTATGCAACAGGGTGTTGCTCTTTCAGCTCTATTGTTTGAACAGAAATATTTTGCTGCCGGATTTCTTGTTCTGTTTGTGTGCTTTGTTAGTGGACTTTCAATTTCAGGAACTTGTTCTGTCTAGGAGCATAGTGGAAGAAGAATACTTTGTAATATTCATAATATTTATTAAACAGATGATAGTATTATCAATGCTTGTTTATCCAGTGGTGATGTGTTGCCTAAATAAACCTTTTAAAAGCAGTAGCAGTGAAATAAACAGGAACACAGAACCATTTTCTTCATAAAGACTCCAGGGGCTTTTCTAATTGCTGGTATTTCTGATTCAAGGATTAATCGTCTTTAGTTGTTCCGTGTAGTGAAGGACATTGGAAATTGCACAGACATAAGAAATTGTGAGGTTGAGGAGTGTGACTTAAAATCACTAATACATTTAATTTTATAGAGTTTGAGAAGTCCCCTCTCAAAAGCTGGGATACAGTTTACATTACATTTCTGCAGGAAACAAAACAGGTGGTAGCTTGGAATATTCCAGCCGAGGATATTCACAAGACAACACACATTAGTAACAAAGCCTTGAGTCCAGGCAGATGAAGCAAGCCTGAAGTAACCACAGGCATGTTGATACTGATTCTCTTCTTGGTTCTCCACTGATTTTAACATTTATCTGACTTCATCCTGAATTACTTCAGCGCAAGCAAGATGAAAAGCAGACCAGTTCTGCATGGCTCTGGTTTGTTTTGTGGTATTCCTTTTTTTCTCTTGCCAGAAGACCATCTTTCTTAGATTCTTGCTTCCTCTCCCTATTTTCCTTCAATTTAGAATTACTGAATCATTAAATAATTTTGATTAGAAGGAACCTCTGGAGATCATCTGGTCCTTTCCCTGCTTGAAACAGGGCTAACTTCAAAGTTAGGTCAGGCGGCACAGGGCCATGTCCAGTCTGGGTGTGAATCTCTCCAAGGGTGGAAATTCCAGTTGCACAGGGCATCCCCTTTGAGGGTTCAGCCACCCTCACTCTGAAGTCCGTATGGAGGGTAACTCATGTTACTCTGTGCATGTATAAGACTGTGGATGCTCCCCCACATTAGCATAAGGTACCTGATAGTGAACCTGGATGGAGAAGTAGCTTGGGAAAGACATAGGAGGAAACTACAGTACGTGGAAATGAGGGAGGGAAAAAAAAAAAAAAACAAAAAAAAACACCAACACCACCAACAAGGTTTTACTTTTACAGAAAGCAGGAGGAGAGAAAGTGTTGAGTAGAATGAAAAGGGATCATGTCAGGAAGAAAACAAAGGCACATTTCACAGGGCAGGGAAGGTTGTGTGTGGGAGGATAACTTGGGTGATCAGAAGGCAGCAGGACCATAACTAAACTGGTCGCCACCTCCAGATTTGGGTACTTGTCACATCCCTAAATAAATTTCCAGCAGTGTTTCATAGCTAAAAAATACCTTGACAGTTCTGGCATGAAGTTGATTACAGGTGCTTGCAGATCATTTTGCTTACTTAGGTTGCCTGTGCAATTTCAGTGGGATAGTACACTTCATGTTTAAGATATTGCAGACATTTTGGTCTTCTACTGCGTTCTGTTCCAGAGAAGTTGGCCTTTTGGTAGCAAGTGGTACAGGTCCTGCAGCATACAAGCACAGACACACCTGATATTTGTACTGGGGTTATGTCTATAGACAACTCCAGTTTAGATCACAATTAATCCTCTCAGAGGTCTCTTGACTGAAAGGTGCTTTATAAACATATGCTAAGATTGATGCTCATGACATATGTTGAGATTGTTTCTCATGACAACGCCAAGGAGTCAGAGCAGTCATGAGAAATTTTAGTTGAGTACTATGATGTATAAATCATTTTCCAACATTAATAAAAAGGAAAAACATAAATTGAAGAAGAATTACTTTTCCTTTGCCGATTACTTCATTGCTCAGGAAAAATTCAGTGTGACTGTTAAAATTGCTTTCAGGTGCCCAAGAGCAACACTAGCTGCAACTGCCTTTTGCAGCATTATTAAGCAAATAGGAATATGGATACATGCAAAGAGGGAAAAAGTCTTCAAGACAGGTGGGATGAGTTTGTGTTCCTAAGAACTAAAGTCTAGGTGATTAAGAATGCGAAATCATTATTAGTGATGTAAACATGTTAACTGATGAATCCTCACAATACTGTTTTGAAGCAGGGAAGGCTTATGCCTTGTTTTGACAGACGGAGAAACACGGACAGAAAAGGCTAAGTTCTTACCAGGATCCTTGCCAGCTTCTTTCAAAGTAATTTCCAAGGAAGATCTTCCCCTGCAGAAATCTGGTACTACAGACATCTCTCCAACTTTGCCTCTGGTACTGCAGGAGAACAGAGAGGGTCATAGTTGTTAATGCTATTGGCCTGGCCTTTTTTGGAGTTTGGACTGGATTATAATCTGAGCAGAGAACAAGCAGAAACAACCTTTTCTATATAATGACTCAACTTGCCAGGGGAGGATTAGTCAAAGGAAATTTGTGTCTGTCTGTGCTAGTTAGAAATATATACCCATCAATGTGTAAGTCAAAGCAATGCAAACTCAAAGCTGTGTAGGGCAGCAGGAGTGGAAACCTGAGTTGAGCAGTCATAGCTTTTTTGCTGTTGGCACTCCAACATCAACAGAAGTAAAAGGAGAGGAATCCTAGGCCGATTTCCAGCATTGTAAGAGACCTTAGGCCTGAAGGATACCAGGTATTGAATCTCACCTCTCCCATTTGCCGTTTTCACTCACAGTCTGTGCAAGGCATACTCCAAACTGTCCCCAACATACACTCTCTTTTTCCTTAATCTTGGGTCAGTACAGGATTGCTGATTTTTCCTAGAACTTTTCACAAAGGAAATCTGGGCTAAATTTTATGTAACTTGAGATTCATTTTATACTGCCCTATTAATTAGTAAAGTGGTTGGGTGGTACCAGAACCTCACAGTAGCAAAAGTAAGTGAAGATTTAAGAAGTAGTTACATTCCCATTCAATAAATATTCATGAAAATGCTTTTTCTTCACTCTGGTAATTGACCCCACTTGCGTCAAGTACTTCACAGGCCTACTTCAGCTTTGCCATTGCTTCTTAGAAGTGTCTGGAATAGAAAGACTTGATTACTTGTCGGCTAAAATAAATTCAGTTAAATTTTCCCTAATACTGATAAATGTAGCCTGAATGTTGTCAGCAATAGGGTTTGGGTATATCTGTGTTCACACAGCATTTGGAAGAGGCCCAAACAGCAAAATTTTCTGGAAGCTCTCTTCATTGGAACTTCCCTGTACAACAAAGTATTTTTGGAAAAAAAAATTGAGACCAGCAGGACCTCAGCAGTGTAACTGTGTGCATTCTAGTGTGCCTAGAACTTCAGGAGTTTAAAACTATGAATTCTATCATGATTATAAAGGTTGCTAACAACTCTGTCTGGAGAAGTGCCTTCATTAATCTTTATAATGCAGGGGCTATCATATACTCTGTATGTTCACTACTTGTTAATCCTAGGAGGTTTATAAAGTCCCTGCTTCCAGTGTGCTTTGATGAACCAATAAACTTTGCAAATTCAACCCCACACAACATCAGCCTAAAACACTGGACCCAATCTCTGGGTCCCAAGCTCCTAACACAATCTTAACAGTGTTTAGATAACTACTTCTATATAATTTTAAAGACACATAGGTGGACTGAGAATCCATCAGCATAGGATGTGGGCCTGGAACTGGTGAATCAGAATGGGAGAACCCCCTGCTTGCTTATTCGTGGTTTTCTCAGTTTTACCAAGGCCTACAAGTTTCTAGGTTGGCCCGTTCAGAGTGAAAAGGGAAGACAAAAGCCAAAACCAAAACCACTTGTGTAGCAAAGGATTTTCTTTATCACCAACCTTAAAAAAACCTCTCAAGTTACACATCTTTGCAAAATAGCAAGTCATTTGTCTTTTCTCAGTCTGATCGCACTACTGTGGCTTCCAAGTTTTATCAGCATCTCAGGTGAGATAGAATGCCTCCTGTTGCTCTCTCCAGATTATTTGTCTTAATATTTGGCAATGATTTGCTCTCATCTATGGAGAAGCTTCCCTCTTTATACATAGACTGCTTCCTTTTGTCATTTACTCCAGCCAAAATACTCCAACTCCTTCTGTGCAAATTAAATTAGTCATTTTGTGGGGCTGGGGTAGGAGTGAGAGACATTTGGAGATAACAGCCTTTGACTGCTAGGTGTTGAGAACATTAGTTGTTCCAGGAAAGGTCAAGAACTGTCCCTGGACTGTGCTGTATAATAGTTGACATATAGTGTAGTATAATAATATAATAGTTGACTGACATGGTTGAGGTCAATCTGGACTTTCAGTACTCCATACAAAATACAAAATGGCAAACCTAATATAAACAGGCTCACAATACAAAAAGAGCTTACAATTTGATGTAGATATTCTTGCTTCTACGATATGCATCTCATCTTTTGCAACAAAAGCTATAGGAATACCAAATAGTTATTGGTTAGGATAAGAAGAAAGGAGGGAGAGAAAAACATGATTCAGACTGGGTTACTTGCTAAAGAAAATAATTATTTAAATATTAAAATACAAAAAGCATTGTACAGAAAGGGAAGTTCTCCATTTAACTGCTCTTTGCAGTTATTTTTAGTCATTGTAAGTTATCAGGTATCACTTAGCCTAATTAATTGCATCCTGAATTACCATGCATAAAATATGCGTGTTCACTTGGGGAAAAAAAGGAACAAAGAAGAAAAAATGCATAAAGGCTGTGTTCTGTGATTTGTCTCTGTTTATTATCCATCCCTCCTGTACCCCAGCTTCTCCTAATGAATTAAAATAGTCAGTCCTCCTGAAAATAGGTAGTAAACACATTTTAACCTATGTAAGCTTCAGTCTGATCGCTTTTTCACAAGTAGAAACACAAGACTAAAATTCATCACAGATTATCCTAGTGTAAGCTGAAGTCATTTCATATATTCAACCTGCACTTTGACCACTTGGAAGGCCTTCAATATTTACTGAATTGTCTGCTTTGCACAACAATGCACCTTTTTGAGCTTATCATGTTCATTTGCTATATTCCATTGAGCCACTAGATGTCCCTCGTTCCTACATAAAGCTGGAGAAATGAGAAAATCATAATTAACCAGAGAGACTAAGTTGGAACTCAAGCTGTGTAGAAGCATTCACAGCATGTAAGATTTTCCTGTAATTAACACTGGTTCTTTAATAAACTCTGAGTGTGCATGGGAATTCCAAACACTGATGTGCCAAACACACAACCCTATCCGTGTTTGGACAAAGTGCATATAGGCCAAATACAAAAATGGGGTGAGGCTGAAGAGAACAGATGAAGATGACTTTGAGCAAAACAGGCTACAACCCCCGGATCACAAATTAAACTAGGTCATTCAATTCCCGACTATTCATTGACAACAGCATTTTTCATATCCACGTGTTATTACAGCCTTTTCTTGCTGTTTGTAAAGTAAAATGGCATAGTCTTGGCAGTTAGACTAGATCTTATTTAATCAAAGAATGCATTTGACTGTAGCCTAGTTGGGGTATGGGTGGGCCACACCACTGTGTCCTTTTAGATAATAACAGACCGGCTGGGGAATGGTCGCTTCAGTATCAGACTGTGAGTGTTGGGCAGTGCATAATGGACACGATAACAATAATGACACTTGCCACTGGTGATGTATCAAAGCAAAGTCAATCTCTGCTCTGAAGGAGACAAAAGTAAATAGTATCAGGAAGCTGCTTGTAACTGCCCACAAGCTGTACAACTCCCTTTCCCCTTCCTGCACTCTATCGGCCTTAAGCAAGTTTCCTCTGTGCACACAGGCCTGACCCCATGAGTTAATTTGTACCATCAGCACTTTGGGAGACCCCGCCACAGAAAGTGCTGCATCTCTAAATTCATTCTGAATACTCTTCCTCCGATTAGGACTCACTTCCTTAGTAGTTTAATTTCATGGACTAGAAGAGAAAGGACACACTTCAGACAAAAACTGAAGAAAACCTTACCTCCCGACTAGTTTTGCTTTTCAGTCATGCGAGTGGTGGCAAATTACATCTGTAGAAGAAATAGGGCTCTTGTGGCCAAAAGAATTGCCATTTTGCCTCACCAAAATGCTTGTGGCAGAAGATCACAGCATTTCTTTTCCCAGTTCTCTTTGAGATTGCGCCTGAAATACAAGGCTGCTGCCATTTTTCAGTCAGGATACGGAGGGGCCTGCCATCTTGTGCTACCAGTTTCCTAATGACTGGGTGATACAGATTGTCACTGACAATTAAATATCAGATCATGGCACATGCCCTCAGCATTAGTTATGCTTTTAATGTCTGAGGATTTCAGAGTGAGCCTAAGCATCTAAGTGCCTTTACAAGTCTTGGTTCAGTTCTTAAAGATGAAGGGGGAAATTGTACAGTTCTTAATGACGTTTGTTTGTCCAAGGCATTGTCAAAGCACAAAGAGCTGAAAATGTAAGAACTAACTCCTACACAAAATACTTATGGTCTTCTTTACTTGAGGCCTTTGAACTTGTTATTAACTTGTTATTATGAACTTATTATTAACTTGTATTTCCCCTCACCTGTCCTCAGTTTGACTCCACTGGAGCGAGCAGTTGTTGAAGGCCCAGTGTATACAACGCACCAGCCATTTCTGACTCTGCAACCACTGCATTGCCTGCAGCTGCTCAGATGAGAGTTACAACAACCTAGCGATTAATATACTGCATATTGGTGACCAGCTTGCCCTAGGCCATCTACCAGTGATATTAGAGTCAAATCCAAAGCCCAGTGACCATCAGAGTGAGATTTTAACACCGTTTTGAGTGGGATTCATATCAGATTGTTATTCCCAATGATAAAAGATAAAACCATTACCAGACTAATAATCTTACAGTCCCAAACAATCCTTGGTGCTTTTTCTAGTGCGTAATAGCTCTGCTCTTACCAGTTATTTAACTTAGTCTGAAGCTAAATGTTGTTGTTGTTTTGTTTGTTTGTTTTGGTAGACTAATATGTACATTAAACAGAATCTTCTTTCCCCTCTTTATTCTCATTGCTGGCCATCTTTTTAATAAGAAACTGAGAACTCAGAAATTGAGAGAACACACTGACCTATTGAACTGATTTCACTCTTCGGCATAGCTGACAGGAAAACGGCTGCCTTAGCTCAGGGTTCCAGGAAGGGAAAACCAGATGTTTCTTGGCTACATTTAACAGATGTTATTCCAGTTTGCAACAACATTTTAAGATGCAGATCCCAAGAGTATATGCATTTCCAAGGTATTGGAAGAATGAAAAAGTGGAAATTTCTTGCAAGGCCTAAAAAGTAGTGCCAAGCATCCCTTTTTTTCTTTCTTTCCTTTCCTTTCTTTTTTTTTTTTCCCCCCAAATGAACTTCTCCAGCTTTAGCATTCCTGTGGTTGATACATACACCAGAACATGCAGTGGTGCCTACATGCATTAGATAACCAAATTGGGTAGATAAGCACTGCCACAGACTTAGCATGTTACCTTGGGCAAATCACTTAATTTCTCTGGATCTCAGTCCTTCACTTGTGCTACCTGAAGCTTGTAAGCTCCATGACAGAGCGTCTCTCTCAACTACCAGAATCTACAATATCTAGTGCAAAGAAACCATAAATAAGTACATTGACCTGGGTTATTACCATAAAACAGGTTTAAAAAAAAAAAGAAAAAAAAGTTAACTACCAGCTACTCAATAGATGGAAACAGCATATAAAAGAAAGTGGGTGAGGCATGAGTTCTTTATGGGGTAATTGCAGATCATCCCATCAACTGTGGATGCTGCAAGTCCCAGAATAAAGTTGAGGGATGGAAGGGCAGAAGTGTGGGAAGACAAGAGTTTCCAGCCTGTTCTCTGAACAGATTCAGGTTGAGTTGTTCAACCAAAAAAGCCAATCCTTAATTTAGAGCATTTTCCCAGGGTAACCAGATTATGCTAGGGCCATGATGACCTCTGGAATAAGACAAAACTAGGGAGGATAGGAAAGGTGTCCTTTAACATACTTACCCTGAACCTGCCAGGTTTGTCTCTGAGTACATTTAGCACAGGTACAGGAGCTCTCCTACCAAGCACCACAGAATTAGTGTAGTATTATTCTCATGCTACAAATAGAGTTTTAAATTGACAGCATATGTGTGATAACCAAAAATGTAAGTTAAAGATCCCAAGTCTGTGGAACTGTGCATTTCCCAAGAATAAACCTTAGACCCTATTTACATGGTTGCCTTCTTCCAGTTATGTGAAGTAAATCACAAGAGCTGGCTGTGATAAAACACTTCGAGCACTTCCTTCCCTGGCTGAAACCAGATATATACTTACCAACCCCAAAATAGAAAATGGTTCAACTTATGTTAAATCCTAGCTTTTTCACTGGTTTTAGAGAAGGCGAAGATGGAGAAGGTGACCTCGCTGAAAGAGTTCTTGACTTACCAGATATTCCTGATATTCAGAGTACTGTACAGATTCAGGTTTGGGAGAAGTGAAGCTCATTACAGGACCAACAGAAAAGAAGCAGAACAAATTTGATGAAGATATTTCCCTGATGTTCAAATGTATTTACAGAAATTTCCTGGTATTCTCCCATACCCTTCATTGATACATAACACATGTACAGGAAAAGTTAAGCCAAGTATGTTATCTTTATCAAAGAGTTCTTGTGGACATGATTCAATTTCACCAGAGATCTGAGATAATCACAACTTGTAAATTTAGTCCAAAATTGATTTCTTTTCAGAAAACTAGATTTTTTGGGAAAAAAAACCAACACTTTCACAGAATTATGTAAAAATAATAGAGCCATTTTCCAACTATTTCAAAATAAAAGTCTAATATTTAGGATTCAAACCATTCTTCAAACATTTTGAACATAGAGACTAGACACTTTAAAACAAAGTCTTCAAATGTTGACTTTTGAAATGAAGATAGCTTCTTGTTTTGCAGCCAGCCATAAAATAATTTTCTTGTGTCTTTGTAGAATGGTATGTATGATATAGCAGGTTTAAGAGTAAAAAAACACTGGCAGGTAAAAGCATAAGGGTTGATTATTAGAATTTAGTGTAGCCTGTAACAACACAGAAAAACTGAAGCTGGGTGCCCTTGGTCTTTCATGACCACAGCCTCTATGCCTTAAGTTTCATAAATTGTTCAAAACTTTATTGATAGAATTAATAGCCAAAATACTGCTTCTCAACATCTGTTTCGTATTCTTCTCCCAGTTACACTGGTGCAACTCTAAATTAAACTGAATGCCTTATGTGAAGTCACTCCAAATTTATGATGGTATGCAGGAGAATGAACTCAGTTGTTTGACTTTAAAAGATGTCTGTATTTGCAGCCAAATAAAATCACAAATGCTTATATACTCTATGGCACAAGAGTGCCATCCAGCGGATGTTCCTAAATGTGGATTCGTGGGAGAAATCCCCACAGAGTTGACTAGTAAGTGGCATGGGTTATACCTACTAATCTGATAGCTGCACATCCAAACTACCAGCTAACTATTTCTGGACTGAAATGAGCACTTCTATTAAAAATTAGTAATTTGAAGTAGATGGTTTTTTGCCTGAATGTAGGAATGTGCTGAAGACAGAGGTTCCTGGGCTGGCTAGGCTCAGAGGCACTACCATCGTCTCAACACGCACTGCACTGCAGCTAATAAACTCTGCTACTTTTCAGCCCTTTCTGATAGCATGGCGTTACCCAGTTCTGATCAGTGCTAATCTGAGTATCCTTGTACTGAGCTTCACCACCCACTGTAGTATGTCCTGTGCAGGGTCACAAATAAGAGTGATCAAGCTTTGAAGCTGGGTTCAGGTGAATACTTTTGTATGCAGACATCAATGTGACTACTGATATCTCTGATATGCAAGGAACGGGCCCTGAACTCAGACCTTCCACCTCCTGGATAAATGCTTTACCCACTGCAGTATATCACAAAAACGTCTTTTTAGAAGGAAGGGGCTCAGTTGCATTTGTGAAGACTCAGCCCCACTGGCATACGTTAGAGGGGTTTGAAGATTACCTCTTGAACTGAGCCACTCTGGGGACATGCATGGAGTAACACATAGGTTTTAGCTCCTGTTTGAGATATGAGTGTGTGCCAAGCTGCTCAGCTCTGTTGAACGGATACAGATCTGGGCACTTGCAGAGAAGCTCTCTGTAGCTGAGAAGCTTACCTAAAAAAACGTAGGGAGGCTTGGGAATTCAGGCATGATGCAAGGTCAGACGCAGCTCGCTGGGGTTTTTCACCATCTCTGTTTTAGATTTAGGAGCTCAAATTCTGACCTGAGCCCTTAGTTTTTGGACTTGACCTGTAGCCAATAAAATAAATTCTGGTTAAAAAAATAAGAATGTATTTCATGCCGATTTTACTGATCTACCTTATTCCCTGTCTCACCCACCCCCCCATATGTAATGTTTCCCTTTGTAGTTAACTGTATCTCTTGCAACGCAGATGCATATGAAAGATTATGAATGATTCATGGATTTGTTTGGCCTGATTGCCCACAGATTAAATCATTTTGTACAATGCTCCTGTTAGCGTTCTACATTCATCTAAACAGAAATTAAATTATCTGGGGATCTGAGGTAACCATTGCAGATAATACTTGCAAGACAGAGAGCTCATCCCAACAAGCAGCCATGTCTGCAATGGTCTCCTCAAGAGATGTAGAAACAGGAGGAAGGATACTTTCATTTCTGGGTATAGTTCCCCTTTGATGCATCTCTTGCACTAATATTTGAGATCAGTTACCAAAGACTCAACTTGCTCCCACAGGCAATACAGCAATTGAATTTCTCCCTTTAAACTCTGCAAGAGACCAGTGGGCTGTATATAAAGAACTTGATCATTTACCATGATTTCTATGGTCTTCCACTTCTGAGGACATTTTACTCTGTTTAAGAATGATCAGGTATGCACTAAAATAGTAAAAAATGAATTATTTTACCTAGAAGTGGCTTAGATCAAGTAGTCACATTCAAAATTATCTGAAATATTAAGGAGTGTGAAAAAGAAATTCTGCACAAATATTTGCCATAGAAGAATAAACACTTCAATGCAACAATGAGATTCACTCTTTAGGACTAAAATTAATGTAATTTTACCTGTGATTTTACCATGGTACAATTGCTTTGAGACTGAGAGAGACCAGTAAATCAGCTCTCTGTAGGTTTTGTAGGGATCCTCATATTGCAGATATGTATAAAAATGAAACTAACTGCCATTTATGTTTCTTAGTTCCACAATAGCTGGAAGAAGAAGAAAAAAAGAAAAAAAGCCCACCCACACAACTCAGACATTTTCAAATAGATCTGATCCTTTTCTGCTAATTAAACCCATGCCCACAATTCAAAATTCAAGAAAAACACATCAGGTCCCCCATTTCAAAACAAAGCAGAACCTAAAGGCTTATGACCAGAAACAGATACTATTTGGTGTCATTGGGACTATGACCAGCTTCCTTGCATTTGTCCTGTAACAAATGCCCTCTTTTCAGGTGAGCCACCCTCTCCCAGATAAGATTTTATTGCCGGCTCCTGTATGCTTTATCTGTTTGGAATGCAAGTGCCCTGACATTGCAACAGGCTGCAGCGGGCAGTTGCAGTGACAGGATTAACGCTGACCTGTTTTTTCAAGCAAAGCACTGAAGCAAAGGTGGAACACACAGAAAATTAGTTTCCATTTTCTGAAGATTTTTTTAAGGCTTACCATTTAGGAAATAACATCATTGATGGGGGGGAATACTAAATTTAAGGGTGAGGCCAAGCGAAGCCCCGATACTTTCCAGGTCAATCGGACTACTGTAGAAAGAAAAGGGCAGCTGGCACAACAGCATCCGTCCAGGGCACTCACAGACCTCAAAGGATGAGCTGAAGCAAAGTAACAGAGCTGCTCGCGTTCTGCAGCAACCGAGCAGACACATAAGGATCTGCCACCTTCTGTTGCTAGTGAGGACGATATAATGACGGAAATAATTAGTTAATCTTTCGTTTAAATAAAGCATTGGGGAAAAATGCTAAAAATAAACACTGATTCATTCCTTGTCAAGGAAGTTTCTCCTGTCAATTATCACATTGTTACTGCTGTTTTTAATCTAGTCAGATGGTGAGATTGGCAAACCCCTTCTGCAGGGGCTTCTGGGTGTTATTTTGTAGAGAATCTTGCTTGAAGGACTGATTACTGCTTTTATGGGAGCCAGTGGGAGTTTGGCCACAGTCCTTCACGCATGTTAATTTGAGGGACTTCCAAATGTTAGCTAATGATCTCAGACTTCTTTTTATGAAAGATGTGTGGGTTTGTTTTGGGGTTTGTTTTTTTGTTTTGTTTTGTTTTTAATCCCTAGCAGGAGGCAATTAAGAGGCTCTGGGGAAAGTTCTGTACTGAGGCTCTGGTCCGGCCTCTCAACAACTCCAGAAAAACTAGCATAAAAAATCTGAAGCATACATTACCACCATACTGGCACATACTGTAAATTTTAATTGAAGATGCTCATATTATTCATCTAGCCCAGGCCACGTGCTTTGCATTGCTCTGGGCTGGGTGTATTTATTGGCCTCCACTTATAACTTGAAAAAACAATTACACGTGTAATTTTTTTTTCCAGGCACAATACTAATGAAGAAGCAGGAGCCTCGCCCCAAAGCAGGAAAACACGTCAATGTAGAAAATAGAGGCACATGTGGGCGGGGGAGTTTCAATCCTGATTGTTTTGTGAAGCCTCACATAGCTGTAAAGGAGAAACAGACAGCAAAATAAATAAATGAAAAGAAGAAACCATGGAAGCTGCAGCAGACGCGCAGGACGCCAAGGACACAAGCCCAAGCAAGCAGCGGGACCGCGGCTCCGCGGAAAGCTTGCAGAGAGGATCTGGGGCTAAACGCTGACTTAAAAGGGCTTGGAAGCGCTTACAAAAACAAGCAACCGCTTCTCAATCCCCCTTCCCACCAAAAAAATAATATAAAATAAACACAAAAACTCTGTTCCCGGCTGTGCTGGGGCCCGCCGCCAGGTGCCATGCCCTCCTGGTGACAGGCAGGGACGGGGCACGCCACGGCCCTCACCGACCCCCCTGAGATGGCGGCCGCCGGCCCCCGGCCCGCACCCCCGGGCCGCGCAGGCCCGTGCAGGGCCGCGCCTCCCGCCCGCCCCCCGGCTGCGGCTCCCGGCCCGGCTGGAGGCGAGGGGGAGCCCCGGGGGCTGCGGGCAGAGCCGGGGGCAGGCGGGAGGGAGCCGCTCCCCGGCCAAGGCGGCCGCTCCCCTTCCTCGCTGCGCAGAGGCCGCGGTGAGTAGCGCTGCCCCGGGGCTGCGGGCAGGGCGGGCCGGGCCGCGGGCGGTGCGGGAAGGGCGAGGGAAGCTCGGGGGGCTGCGGGCCGGCTCCCCCCACGGCCCTTTTCCACGCTCAAAAAACATAAAGCGGCAAAAACGCCAAGCGAAAGACAAAGAAATGCAAGCATCCAAAGCCCAAGCCAAAGCGGGTCTGGCTTGGGATGAATGCTGGACCACGGTAGCTGGGAGTGAGGAGTTCTCAGAAAGGCCGGCTCCGGTCAAAAATGGGCCCTGTCATTCTGAGTCTGAATATGAAAACAGCTTGCAAAACATTTTTTCAGGCTTCTAACAAAAGAGTTTGGTCCTTCTTTTACCCTGGTATCTAGGCTACATTGTGCAGGCTCATGCGTATCACTGGTTTTATTCACATGAGTAATTCCATTTGAATTTGGACTGACAACGTGAGTGTGTAAAGTTACTCATATGCTTTCTGTCTTCTTTATATATTGAAATTATGTGGGTTTGTATTTTTTCCATTTGCTGGTGCAGCCCAGTAGCTGTTGGCATTAAGGTTATTGTGAGGCAGCACAGTCATTACCCTTTGCCTGCCTGAAACCATTTATTTTTCACTGACAGACTGAAATCTAACTATTCCTCTGAATGCAATCTATTCCAGCTATGCAATCATATCATCTGTCTTTATGCAGCCATCTCTCACCTGAGTGTTTAAATTTATTTTCCCTATAAAGTATCCTTTTTGTACTGACAGGCTTTCCAGTTGTGCCATCTGATTCTTTTTCACAAAGAAGTCATGAAGTCTTTCATGACTTTTCCCATACTGTATCATCTAAATCTGTTCTGATTCAGACATGATATCTGGATGTTTTAAGATTTGCCAGCTGGAACATTTTATTATTCTCATTGCCAAATGCCCTCTCTTTTCTCTTTTTTTTCAGGTTACAGCTTCTGCTATTCTCACAGCCTTGTGCATCTTCTCTACCCCTTTCTCCATGCTTGTCTGAGGGCAAAATGTCTTTGGGACAGGAAAAGCACATTGTCTATCTTCCACGAAGTATGGTATTCAGTTGTGAATGTTGCTGAGTGTTATATTAGGGTTTCTTTTCCTCAGTTAGGGAATATAGACAATAAGCATGTAAAATTCAGTGCAGATATTTTAGTAATAAAGTTGACAGCTTTTCATTGATACAGTCAGCTGTAACATATATACCACAATACTCTAATTCATGCCTGAGGAGAGTAGGCACACTGGGCAGCCACTGTCAACCACATTCTCCCTAACTTAGAAAATTTTGTGATTTAGTGCAAAGTAGAGCCTCCTATAGGAAATACAGTATTTCGAAGCTGCTTCAATGGCAATCCATAAGCTGTCAAAAAGATGCATTCAGTCACACCTAAGTGCATACAGATGTATTACCTAGAATCTCCTGGGCATCTACCTGCTCTGTCTTGAAGAAATCCAACCAGTAAGTTTCGTAAAGCTCTTGTGAAATCCCACAATTCCAGGAACATCGAAAACTCCTCTTTCTGAGGGATGGGGGTGATGACCCATGTACTGGAATGACCTATTTCCAGTGGTAAGAATATAGATTGCTTCCAAGGAAAGGGTAGAAGGCCAAATACATATTAGACTGCCCTCTGAACATGGTGGGAGTTTCTCATTTCTGTCAGCTTAAAGTGTGAGAACCAGGAACTGTATTTTCTCCCTCTGCCATATTTAGAATGAGAAAAATTACCTGTTTGTATCAGCTGACATCCAAAGGACCGTCTTGCTGTCATGACACTTTAAATCACGACATCTATCCCAGTTACCTGGTGAGACCAAGGGAGAATGAGCTCTTGCCATGCCTATGCTTGGATTTGACAACACGACCTTAAATAACATTTGAAAAGCAGATAAGATTTCTGAAATAAATATTCCCTTAAGGTCTAAAAACAAATAAAACCCATATGTACTCACATTCATTATCAGCATAAGCTTTTGATCAGGTGTGGCAGGTGCACTGGATTTGTCTGTGCTTAATGTGTTGTATTTTTGCTACCTACAGATGCCTATTTCAGGAAGCTCTTTCCCAGAAACTTAAGTCAAAATTGTGTTGCAGTCAAATTGTTATTTGCAGTTTTGGGAAATCAGAATAAACAGATTACCTGGGGAGATCTACTATATAGTCAAAACTATACATTCTATTTTTTATTTATATAAAAACCAGATTTTAATTTATTACAGAAAATAAACCATGAAAGTAAGGTAGTATAGATATACTTATTTTTTGTCTGCACCATAAGACTTATTTCAATAGAGTGAAAAAGGTGATTTCCTGATTCATATGCTATAGGTGTATAGAAAGATGTAGCAATCCCAGAAACAGTGTACTGAATTTATTTTTTTCCAGAAACCACCCCCTCATCTATTTCCCAAATATTGTAGAAATATTTACAGTATTACACCAAACCAAGTTGTATTTGTTTACTTAAAAATAGGAAATATATCTAGCACATAGAAAATACAGCTGGATATATTTATACTTCTCTATTAATACATTGTTAGATTAATTACTATTTAAGAACTTAGTTCGTAATAGGGAGTAGTGCTACACACTAATGAGCATAACAGATTTCTTCTGGAAAACTACAGAAAGAGATCAATAATGTCAATTTGCAAAAGAAAACAAAATCTGCAGTTCTGAAATCAGAGCTTGAACATTAACATGATCTGAATAAGAAGCATGATACCTTACCTGCAGCATTCCGGGAGCAGGCAGGCAACTGTTAACGAGGACAGATTATCAACACCCTCATCTGCTGTGCAGTAAAGGTGCCAATGCAGGACTGCAGGACCGTTCCAGGAGTGGTGGTTACAAACATAAGTTTGCAGTATATAGAAACTGTAGTTACACACGACCATTTTGGAATAGTTGCCTCCTTTGAAATACATCTTCAGTACAGAAAGCATTCAGAAGCACTGAAAAATAACAATGATACTGCTTAACTTGTAAACCTCATTGTAAAAATTCAAGTAAGAGCTACTTAACATAAAAGCCCTTCAGAGTTTTAACATAAAAACCTTTCAGATTTTCTCTAAATTTTCAGTAGGTTCACTTTCAGCTTTATAAAGACAACGGGGGTGTTAGTGCTTTACCTGAAAGTACCTGGCGCTTCTCTGAACTCTTAAATCAGAGGGGAGCCCTGTCCCCTGCTATGATTTTTGTGCTGTTTTCCAAATCCTCTCTGTCAGCTTCCCCGTGTAAGAAGAAACAACAGTTTCCATCTCCTTCCCTTTGTCTTGGCTACTTCAGTCATAAGCTCAGTCATGCAGTAACCGTGTCTTTACAACATGTAGCAAAGCAAGGCCCTTATTTCAATTCTGAATTCTAATTAATACGGAAATATTACTGATATTCTACATTCCCAGAGCCATCCTGGACCTGTATAAATTCTCAAGTTCTGAAGCTGGGCATCTCTGAAAATTAGTTTCTGTATTAATAAATAAATAAATGAGACAAAATGACTTGAAGTTAAAGTAACAAAATAGCAAACCTTGAGATACTAAAATTTACCACACACGTTAAAGCAATAGAATTAAATCTGATATACTGAAAAAAAAATGCTGCCATCTAAGCTATACAAAACAGAGAAAAGTGTTTCTGTTCTTAAAAGTAGACTTTCACAACTGCCTTACAAGATTTTGGTCAAAGATTTCTCCTTATTCATGCTGTCCTGTTGGAACAACTGTTAAATAAAACCATGACAAAAGCAAGGTTTTAGGTGATCAGTAGCACTAGGAAGACCTGTAATTATTTTTGAAGAGCACTAAAACATCAAATTACCAAAGAAGAAAATAAAATACTCTCCCCACATAAAGGTTCAGAGAACTGGGTCATTAACAACATCAAAAAAAAAAAAATCCCCAAATGAGTGATTTCTTATCTCATTGTATTTCAGGAGTCTTGATCCTCTTAAATCTGAAACTTTTCAGAGTATATTGAAAACAGATGGAAATGAATCAGGGGACCCAGATAGGAAAAAAGCTTTAATGAGCGTGTATTTAAGTAATACTTAAAATAAATAAATCATTTGTCTGAGAAACCACATCTAATAGAAATATAAATAATTATATAATGAACATATAAACTACATTTCCTGAAGTAATTTCTGTCTTTCTACATTTCCTGAATTATTTTTATTATGAAACAGTAATGTGGCGCCATTAATTGATAAGTACTCTGTGCTATAGTTACCACGCTAATTGCAGCTCTTTAGGGCCTCGTCTCCCAGCTCCCTAAACTGTTGAACAATTGGGATTGATTGCACGGGGGTTATTTTTAGTGTGAAACAGCAGAAGAGTTTGGAGAGCCACAGCCATTTCTTGTGTGTTACAGCTGGTTTGGAAAAAGTTGGATAAAAACGTTCTGAGTTGACTTTTTTTTTTTTTAATTCTTATGAAGTTAGAGAGCTTTCTATTGGATAATTAATTTACCAAGTTGGAGCTGAGGACACTGATGCTTTACACAGAGAACATTTTTCAGTGGTATCAGAAGAACAATGGTTTTCTTTGGAAACAGGACTGGTAAGGTAGGCAGTAAGTGAACAAAGGCAATCTAGGAGTTGAGTTTATAATTTGAAATACCAGTGATGAAAGGCAAGATTTGGGATTGTTAACTTCTAAGTGCATCATCCAAACTCTGAATTGAAGCAATTTGTTAACTGACCTGTTTTAGTGATTGTAGGTCTGCCTCCAGGAATGCCTGATGCACAAGGGTCAGTGGATGCTCGGAGCTGCGACCAGGAGACCCCCATTCACTTAACTCCAGCCAGGCCTTCTGTTACCCTGCCTGCCTTATGCAGAGTTCAGCTGGGGTAGACAAACTAGTGGATGGGATTTTGTTGCTAATCTACTGTATGAAATCAGGACTTACCTCCTTCTGTGAATGCTTATGTAATAGGAGACAAGGTTTGTGTAGGAAGAATAACAACCAGAAATATGTAGGAAGAGGAATAACTAGTTTCATAGCTGGGAAAAACAAAACTCAAGGATACAAGCCCATTTTACCATTGTTAAGTAATAATAGCAGAGACCTATCATCTTTTTATCACATTAAATTATATCAATAGCAGTGGTAATACCTTAAAGCTTTTGTACAGCACTGCATCAGCAAATTTGAAGTGTTCTACTGATGAGGTGTCTTTGTCCCCGTATTTTTCTGTAGATGTAGCTGAAAAATAGGTGAATTGGCTAAGGTTACACAGGCAGAGTTAAAGAGAGAATCAGTATTTCATGACTTCAGCCTTTTCCCTTTTCAATGGCATGCCATAAAGTATTGCAAACTTAGACATGTATAATGCGTCATTGCTTCATAGCTGCTAATTCTCCTGGGGAAAAAAAAAAAAAAAAAAGAGACATACACCTTTGTAAATGCTGCCAATCTTGTATTCTTTAAGACAAAATATTAAAAAAACACCCTTCGGTTTCGTACACTAATTCTTTCAATGGCAGTTTGCATAAAGTGGATGAATACAATTTGAATAGCTAGTCTTAACAGAACATGCCAGAAGAGATTCTCTCACACGTTTTTGTCACTGAATCTATTCTAGTCTTACAAGTGATAAATCTTAGAGATAAATTGTATGATAAACTAAATGACATTAGATACGTGCACTTCATAATAATATGCTCTAGTTATTTTCAGTAGCTTTTTTTTACTGTAATCTTTTTTTTTTTCCCCCTCTAATTATGTGCATCTCTGCCTGGACTTCCCTGTAAACATCTGAAGCTACAGGATGCAGCAGGGATTCAGGCTGTAAACAGCTCCTGGGCTCATGTCCTTTCATTACTGACCATGGGAATAAATAGCAATAAGTGCAAATTTCAGATACAGTGAAAATACAGGCATAGCTTTTGCAAGTAGATATTTACTATCGGAAGCTTCTTACTGTAGCAAGCTATTGCATTGTGGCTATTGTTATTTCAGGAATCAAAGCAACAGTTAATCTGTTCATATTTTATAGAGACTGTGGCCTAAAATTCCTGCACATTCATCTGAGAGAGGTCAGTAATTATCAGAGGGATACTGGGCTGCAGTTCACGTGGTAATTTTAGGACAGTAGCAGTGGTGATACCCCATAAAATGGAAGGACCTGGGATAACAGGCATGCTCCAAAATGCTCTTCATACTACCTGTGGTACTGCCTGAAGCCAGCTGGGCTTTCTGTCACGAGCTCAGCACAAGCCTGATGGAGTCAATCCTATTTTAAAGAGGGAGCTCAGTAGATGTCTGCATTTTTCCACTAGCATAGGAGGCTACTGGTGTAAGGGGACCACTGGGAGCCTCCTTGTTCATCATGGTAGAGGGAGGGAAAAAAAAACGATGAAGGCTCTTGAATTTGCCCAGAACAATTTTCAAAAACCTCAAAACAAGCTTTCAAAAACAAAAATGTTGCTTGAAATGCATCGGTGAAACAAGATGTAGGATTTTGGGAGGAAAACAATAATAAAGGCTTATTATAGAAATGCACAGAAAAATGATTATAAGAAAGGTTATGTTGTTGGCCGGTATTACTCAGCACGTTTCTGGACATACATATAAAACTGATTTTAGAAGCTTCTTTTATAGTCTCATTTTTAGTCAACTAACATGTTTAACATCTTCGCATGCAAGTGAACGTCAGCCTTTCAGAAGATGGCGACTTCTGACAGATATCTAGATACTTGGTAGTTTCTCGCTGTACGTACCCCCTTATCCTGTAATCCAGGGTGAACAGCGCTTATGTTGACCTTCACTGGCACATAGATGGCCAAGTGCAGTATTGCACAATGCAGGCATAGTTACACTGACTCAAGTCACACTGTGGCAAGGCACATGGTTAACGTAACCACACACATAGATATGAGGAAGAGGCCTTCCTGTCTCCTAACCGGGCCGTTGCTGTACTTTCTAAGTAACTTCCGGCTTTAAGAAGTTCAAATGACCATTTGCAGGAAACAAACCTTACCTGGGTGTGGTTTCTGATCAGACAAGCATTACTGCTTTTATGCAGTTTCCTTGTGAATTATCCTGGGAGACCGGAAGTGTTAATATGGTCTCGGCACACACACAAGCTGAAGACCCCAATGCACTGAGCTGGACAAATCGCCCTGGTGCCTGTCTGCATTGTTGCTGGTGACGTGAAATTACCAGGCTTTGTAAAAGCTTTGCTCCTCTCCTCCCATTTCTGAAGAGAAGGAGGGAAAATTTCCCTTGATGCTTCCTTGTTCAGGAAGGCTGTGGACAGCAGAGGTAATGAAATTTCTCTGTGGGTGAAAAACGATCTATTGCAGTATATCTCAGGTGAATTTGGTATGTCTGTCTTTTTTTAACTAGAAATAATCGGGCTAAGTAGCTATAGGTTTATTGCATTTACCTTGGAAATAGTCTCAAACCAAAAGAATGGATTTGCTAGACATTCATTACATTGAGCTTAGAATTGATCCACAGGGATGCTGTGCGCAGGGTGTGCCCATACCGACGGACTGGGATCCATCAATTTCCAATCCTAGATCCTAAATAGGAATCTGGCTTTCACTGAAATGGTTTTAGAATTAGGAGTCTTTGTCACCTTATTTCATGACGTTTGTCACCTCAGACATATTACCAAAGCAAATCCCGTAATTTGGCTTAACACTGAATATAATCTATTTTAAAACACTGGCCATGATATATGTTGAAGAGGATGAGAGATGAATGTTGTTCCTGGTGCTTGTGTCTTCACAGAACATAGTGACATCTTGTGGCAAATGAAGGGATAGTGTCTCTTTTTTCCAGGTGCATCCTAATTTCAACTGATTCAGGAATGAAAGTCTAAATAAATTCTGGACGAGTGCTAATGAATTACTTTCGTTTGTATATTTGCTCTTTCCCAATTTTGTTTCAAGCACAGCTTACCTGAAACTCATAGTGAAAAAAAGACCGAGCCTTGCTTTCTGCCATACTGTAGATGTAGTGTGCCACACTTTATCCCTTCAACTCGCCAACATTCTTTGGAAAACTTTCAGCTCCAGGAACGTGCCTGTCCCAGACTCGCTGATACACAGCTCTGTGAGTCGGCGTTGCAAATGTTTTACTCTGGTTATCACAGGTGGCAAAAAATGTCAGATTGCTTTTGATGGAAATTAAAGAAAACTAGAATTTTGTATCGTAAGGCATAGACTTTTTTTTCCTCCATCACCATTTTTTTTCAACATAGTTTTAAATTATTTTTTTTTTTTTGTCTTTTTACAGACCAGGCAGAGTTTAAACCCTGTCCCTGATGTTTTGGGACCCTCCCCTGACATGGTCATCCTTTCCAGTTGATGCTCCTAGTTGTCAGCATGAAAGGAAAAATGGCACACTGCGATTGGAAATCTGCACCCCAAGAGAAGCCCTCTCCCTGCGATCGATATAAACATGCTTGCGTTATTTGCAGAGAATTTGTTTATCTTTATGGAGGGAGGAACGCCACCAGTCTAAGAGATTTTTGGAGATACGATCTGGGTAAGTTTGTCCCTTCACTTATACGTCAGTGTTAAAGAGAAAATGCATCCAGTCAGTGTGAAACTGGCTAACAGATTCTCCCAATTTAGTGTTTCTCCATCAAAATGATCTTCTACTTCAAGCAGCTACCTAAGCCTTATAAATGCTGTTGAAGATCAAAGGATGTGTGAACTGCATTATGTTCACTGTGTGTGTGTTTGTTTCTGTTGCAGGTGTCCCAGAAAGCTTAGATTTGAGTTCTCCCTTTTTTTTTTTCTTTGACCAAAAATACTGATTTACAATAGGGATATAACAGACATGGATTTACTGAATTTTTAACGTGGAAATAGTTCATTCATGGAAGAATGCAAAAAAGGAGCACATGAATATAATACCTTGTAAGACTGAATTAGTGATGCACCATCAAATATGACACTTGTTTTCTGAGGCTTAATGTACAGTGTTCCCCGTTCAAATGTTGTTCCTGGATAAAACACAGAGCTGTTGGTTTTGGCATAGGTAACAGTATAACAATAAAATAAAAAACAAAATAAATTTCCATTCTGTTTAAGGTTGCTAAATAAAAAAATACCCATAATTTAATTCTGTGGGAAGTGCCTCAATCTTCTGAACTAATAGGGGAAAGATGACAAAAGGCTTTTTTTCTTTTAAGATGGTCTTCATCAGAGCAGCAACTTTTCAGTCTTCGTTATAGCAAACAAAGAAAACGAGGGAGCATTTGTTAACCTTCATCCCTCATTGACTCTGAAAGTGCAGCCAAATTCAAAGCTGATCTTTTCCCCTTTTTCTTACTGTCTATATGTTGAGTTTACCACTGTCTTAACTTGAGCTTTGTTTTTTAGTGAGGAATGAATGGGAGATGCTGGATTATTCAAGAGATGGTCCAGAAGAACTGGAAGAACATTCAATGGTGGCTTACAAGGTAGGAAGGCAAAATTTACATTGTCCGTATTTTAACATTTATTTTCTTATTGTACAGTGAAATAAAATGCCGTATGTTATGTACTGAAATACTATACCCAGAAAGGACTTCTTTGTCAGTGCAGTTCTGGATTTAGCTATACAATGTTTTGGAACGCTTCTGAATAAAGTCATGGTATTTCAGCTTTGCAGCAGCGTGCAGCTCCCTGATTTCCTCAGTCGATGCTCAGTACATAATAGCAATACAAAATAAAGACCTTGGCAGCACATTCTTTGACTTAGTTGTACAGTTGTAACAGTTGCTCTGAATTCATTTGCATGATAAGCAACAGCATAAAAACATTCACTTAAGAACTTGCATAGAAAAGGAACGGGGGAGTGAAGACAAATAAGAATTACAGCTTTGCTTGTGAGGGGGAAACAGAATTTAGGGTATCAGGAGCTGCAGCACAATGAAATCCTTCTACAAATAAGAGTAAACCTAGTATTACCTGAGCAATGTCTCTGAGAACTCCGAATCTGCATCCCGCAAGCTGTCCTAGATGAGGAGGAAGTAAGTGCTTGTGGAACGCTGTCCCCGTCAAAACAGCACAACCTTCTACAGGGTTTCCTAGTGAGAGAGAATAAAAATAAGATGAAAAGATGGTGACTTGTGATTGCCTCATGAATTGTTAATAGGTTATCGTTACTGTTAATTATATTTTGATGATATCAGTCTTTTCATTTCAGAATTATTTTTAAAATTATTTTATGCTACATGCGTACATGTACATGACAAACATTTTTTTTCCATTTTGCAGGGCACCCTGTGTATTTTTGGTGGAATGGTGGATTCTGCTTTCACACAAGCAAAAACCCCTCTTTGGATATATGATACTGGTATGATACACAATAGCCAGTCTCTTCCATGGGACATTCCAAGTCCATAGGTACTAAAAATAGTAAGACCCAAACTGTTTTCTGCTGCCTGTAACAAGCTTTCCCTAGCTTTACAAGAAGAAATACGTGTAAAACTGTTGGCATATTTTTTTCCCTAAAATTAGGCTGTTAAGCTATCAAAGAGTCAAGCCTTCTTTTAATTGGAATGTATTCTTTAGGATTTTTTAGGTATTTTGTCTCTGGGATGATGGTATCTGGTATCTCCAGTCATTCAGATCAGTGATTTTTGACTGTTATCTGAGGACTGTTTTAAGGGATCCGTGAAAAGGAATAAGAAAAATAAGGCTATTTTTACATGATTTAATAATAAATAAAAGGAGCTATACTTCCACTGGAAAATTTGGGTATTTTGCAAGTCCAGCAAATGCTGCAAATCACAGATTATTTTTGTGTAGTGAAATTTAGCCTTAGGAAACAGGAAATTCAGTATGGCATCTCAGTGATTTGATAGCAGATAAGGATACAGGAAAACTGTGAAACTATGTCTCTGTCAGCTGCCTGGTACTGCTGTATGAAAGGAAGCAGATTTCTTCAGCCTTCTCAGTGGAAAACACCAGGCTGGGATTTACTAGAAAATTAGACTTGTGATTTGAAAAATTGATGTTGGAGGAGTGTCCTCTTGTGGTCTGGGATATAAACTGCGCTTTATTAAAACAATCCCCTAGATTCTGCAAGATGGACAGAGTGCTGTAACGTACCAGCAGAGACTGAGGTAAGGAGCCAGGAAGTGGTGAATGTGTGAATCAAATGCCTGTTGCTTTGTTGATTAAACAGATTGCTTTGAAATATGTTCCCCCAAACAGTTCCAAACTAATCTCTTCAGAGACATGTGGCTGGCTATACTTTATTTCTTTGCACTTTCAATAACTAAGGCTTTTTCATTCTTTAAAACAGTATTTAAGAATACTGCTCTTAAATTTTAAGTCCTATGTAGAAAAATTAAGTCTTCTCCTCTACTATGTTTTCTGTTTTTTTTTTTTTTGAAATACTTATCAACAAAACAAATTCTAAATGATGCACTGCAACCATCAAAAAAAAAAAAGTCTGCTTTTAAAAGTAGGTTTGTGGAAACAGATTGGCAGTCACACTAATAGATTTTGAAATGTGAAGTGCAGAGTTTCCCGTTTCTTTAGTCTGAACACATTGACTCACCAAGATACTGCAGCTTTTAAATGAAACCTCAGCCTAAGTGTTTAGGTCATGGTCTGACAGGATTGGTTTTATATCACTACTTGTAAAGATTCGCTTAATAGTTGCTATTGGAAGTTCATCCTCACACTATAAAGTTTCACAAAAAATTGTTAAGATTTGACACAGTTACTAACATGGTTACTTGTGTTTGGCAGAGGAGTTAAGTTTGGTTCTGCAGGGTTATTTGTGAGAAAGAGATGTTTGGACCTGTCACCCACATAATTCAGTCCCTTGTAAAGCACAGCGCTGTGGATCCACTTTTAATGGCATTGCTGCTACATTTAAGAAGGAGCTGATAGATAAATGGTTTCTTGCAGTTATCTTAAATGATATGGAGATACTTACGGAGAGATGGGCATGGCTCCTCCACCTCCCCAAAACTGGGCTATAAATGAACAAAACCAAACACTTACCTTGTATTTTGTTTCAGCTCCACCTGGGCCTCCTTGGGCTTGGGTCCACAAGTCTCAGCAGCGCTGAGGACTGCTGCAGACACAGTGAGCACTGCCTGGAGTCCTGCTGAGAGCCTGGCCATGGCCTAGGACTTGTGGCGGGGCAAATCCACACCAAGCAAAATGATGGGAAGGTTGTCCTTGGTTGTGGAAAGGGCTGTGTCTCCCTGTTACATTCCCAAGAGTTGCCTGGAATATTTGCAATGTGTCCTGAAACTAAACTGATCCTGTGCATAGCAGTAGCTATAAAAGCAGTACTACTGGTGCAGGTGCAGAGAGAGGGAGGCTGTAGGCATGTGGTGGTGGACTTAAAAAGGGCAGGCTGCTCCAGTCGTTGGTTTAGCCCGTATTTTTGAAGAAGTTTAACACAACTCAGTGCAATGGTTTTCACTGCTTGGGAATATTCCCAAGGTGGACACTGCCACTGATACAACTACCTGTTAACAATTTTGTTTACTTTTTTTACTAAACTGTTTCAGAGCTTGGCACCGACGAACAGAAAAGGTCACAGCGCAGTAGTGTACAATTCCAGCATGTATATCTATGGGGGGTACCTTGGTATCAGAGGCATTTCACAAGAATTTTGGTCTTTCCATTTTGGTAAGTTTAATAGTTCAGTAAAGTTTTGATCCAGTACAGTCACTGTGAAGTGATGACTGCTGTAGGATAGCACGGCTTACTCTGTGAAGAAAATTCCTACCAGCAGTAATGTTTTAAGTTAGTTTTGGCTTCTGTGTGGCAGCATTTAATTATGAATTCTGTCAGTTAAACTAATCCCCATCTGAAATGAATTGGACTGTATTATACTGGAAGAAGTTCTGCAGTATTTGCCAGTTCTAGAGTTGAGAATCAGGGAGTGTGCTTTGCTTTCTACTCACTACATTCTTCAAGGATTACTAAAAACTTCCAGTTGCAGCAGAGATTTTCCATGACTTTGGCCTATTAATGCCATCTTTTGAATCTCAAATCTAGAATGGACCCTGGGGAGCTGAACCTGACGGGAGATGGTGTCATACTCATCATGAATTGATACGGTTACAAACCATATGGTTTGTACAAACCATGGTTACAAACCATATCGATTCCCAGAGACTTCCTAAATGGGTAGCTTTTGTTATCTGGTGGTCATTCAGTAGCTACTTTGAAATGGATGATGGGTTTATCTCATCCTTCATTCCATCCCAGGCAGGATGAGCACAAGCATTAATGAAGGAATCATTTTGCTGGCTGATTTTCCCTCTTATACCTGGGAAATTATCTTTCTGTGACAGAGGTATTGAATTAACTAAGCTGTAGGAAAAACTGTTCTGTAAATAAAATTTCCGTGGCATCTGTCATACAGCATCTGACATTTTCATTAAATGTTTATGCACTTCTGCAGCATCAGAAATTAAGCTGTTAACTTATACCATAATACATTTAGAGTAGAACCCACCCATTCTCCAACAGAATAGTTACTTTGTTCTTGAAATAAATCCATTTTTATATATTAAGGTAAATTTGGTAAAATTATTAATTAATATTTTGTTTTCAGATACAAGAAAATGGTTGTGTGTTTCCACCTCACCTCACAACAGTGGGCCTGGACCTCGTCATGGGCATTCAGCCGTGGTCTATCAAACAGGCATGTATCTCTTTGGAGGACTGATGGGGCTGAGTGAACAGAAGGACTTTTGGAAGTGGGACTTCATAAACAGCAGCTGGTACAACATCAGAACAAGGTGAAGCATACTGTTTGTTAAACTAAATTGACACAGAAAGAGAGAATTAGCCTTACCGTAGATGCTGCATGCAAGCAGAGGGGGAGATACTGATTTTTCAGCAAAGGTAGGAGTTGTTCAGTTTAAGACAGTACTGCTGCCATCCCTGAGGCTCCAGTTGGCTTTGCTTGGTTGAGCTGTTGGCAATACATTGATGCAGCTTTCAGCAATGTAATTTTGATGTTCCAGTGCAGCTGTTTAGTTTTAGTGGTCATTCTCTTGAGTGAAAAGAAAAATAGAGGCTAAAATCAGTGTTAGTTTCTTGTTCACCTCCCCATAACTGCTGGTTTCTCTTGTATTTAGCCAAGGACCTCCTCCAGTGGTAGGTCACGCTTCAGTGGTCTTCAAAGACTCAATGCTGGTTTTTGGTGGAGGGATTTCAAACTCCAGTCCTAACGACGACCTCTGGAAGTACCATTTCCACACACAGACATGGAAGAAACTAAGTAGTATTACAAAGGCAAACTTTTTTCCTAAAATGTATCACTGCACCCTAGGAATTGGTGTTGCTTTTCAAACTACCTCAGGTTCCCCTAATACATCCCCCAGTCACTGGAAGGGCAAGCAGAAGGACCGCCACCCGCTGCTGACCATCCCGAAGCACAGCCGCTTGTGCGACTACTTCCGTCGTCAGCCTCTCTTCCCAGCGCTCAGCAAGGAGCAAAGCGATGTGATTGAAATGAAAACCTTCAGCTTGCCTCTGGAGCCAGCGGGCTTCTGTGCATTTCAAACCACTTCGGAGGCAGATCTAGATCCAAACAGATCAACCAGCATTTTGTCAAAGGAAAAACCCACCCATCTGTTTGTCTCTTCAGAAAAAGAGACCTTTGCTGCTGCTGTGCTTGTGGAAGAAGAAGGAACTGACTGTCAGGACGCGACTGCAGTGGATGAAGTTAGCAGTGACACCAATGTGCTGCTGGTCATTGGGGGTAAACCTTTGTCCAGCTTCTCTGAAATCTCATTCTGGCAAATAGGGTTCGATAGCTTGTCACCACTTTGATTGCAAAGCAGAAGGATAAACTCACACCAACATGCTAGGAGGTAGTGAACCAACCACTTGCAAATGTTTTTTTTCCTAGTGGTGCACTGGGAAAAAAACGAAACCTTCTTATATTTGCTATGAACAGACTTTTCACAATGTGAACAAAAACCTCTCTATATGTAAGTCACAACTTACATACACGTTACAGTTTCTGAGAGGAGCATGTGGGAACACTGCTGCTTTTGTTACTTTTCCTTCTGGTCAGTTAATGTCCTTTCAAGTTGCAGCAGCCAACGCTGCCTTGAAAACGATAGCTACAATAACCCTACCTCCATACCTGCCATTTGCAGTGCAAAGCTTATTTTGTGCTGGGGTAAGTAAAAGAAACACCCATAAAACCACACTGAAATCAAGTTTGTGCACGTTACGGTCATGCTTGGCTATGAGAGATTTGTTGAATCTTAATAGCACCGTTTTCTAAAACATTTAAGATTGCATTTTCTTCAAAGATTTCTGCTTTTTCAACTCCATCACTGTTTTGTAAGCATATGTATCAAGTATTTGTTACACATTTCCCCTCTATATCAAGTAAAAGTAAATCCTGAGCTTTTGTATGTTTTTTGTTTGTTTGTTTAAAAATTTGATAGCATTTCGATTCACTGAGAAAGGTGCTTTTGTGAAACCCAGTGTTTCAAGTGTTTATTTTTGTAATAGTTACTCAGATACTGGCCTTCTGATTTAATTTGTCCTCATGTAAGAAGAAATGATGATGAATGAAATAACTGGAAAGTGTTATTTAATATTTCCTCAATATTTGAAAAAAAATCGTTCTCAAAAGTTTCATATGAAATGAATTTTCAGTGGGAATATTTACAGGTACTTCCTTAATCTCTTTACAAGTTGCTGTAACATGAAATCAATAGGAAAATTACACGTGTTTGCAAAAAGCTACTTAAAAGTTATTTGGACCTTCAGTGACCTTTTTTTAGGACCAGAATCGTATGCTGCCATATAAATAAAGCCTGCTGCATTTCATATCAGTGTGTGCTTGTTCTCTGGGTTTTCATGAGTTTAAAATATGTACTTAAATTTTCAAAATGAACAAGGAACTTACCTTTCTGAACAAAGACCATGCTCCCACAAGCACCCATCATCTCATGGCAATCCAGCAGGCCTGAAGGGCTGCCCAGGCTTTGAATTTCTCCTTCAAGAACAGGGAACTGCCCAGTTGGCAGAGGTATGTTTGAGAACTTCATACAGCAACTGGGCTGAGCACGTGCAGAGCACCCCAACCTTTAATCAGTAGCAAGTTTTTCTTCTGCTGACTGACACATCTGTTCTGGCATTATCCAGAGAGCTGCTGTAACATTCAGACTTTTATCTAGGATTGATGAGGGAATGAAATTTATCTGGAAAGGGTAACAATAAAGCAGTGATTTTCCAAGTAATGAGAATGGTTTCTGGCGTGTCCACATATCCTGGGGATGCGCAACAGCCCCAGGAAAATGCCATCCAGCCTCTGCCGTTCCTTTCGTCCTCCTCCCCCCAACTCCCTTCTCTTTGGCAGCCCCACAAAGGGTTTAACATTTACTTGGATCCGATGCAGGCAGGACACGAGCCAGCCCTAAGGCGAAGGCTTGGCACGGGGAGCAAAAAGCAGCTTGCAGAACATGCCCATCTCCCCCGCGTCCTCCCCTCGCTGCTGCTGGTGAGCCAAGTCAGGCGGCTGCACCAGCGCCTTCGGCTCAGCTCCAGTTTCTTCCAAGAAGGGCTGAACCTCTCAAACTGCCCCACTGCCCGGGCCCTGCCAGCCCCCAGCCCCTGTAGGCGCACAGGAGCTCAGGGAGGGGCTGAAGCCACCGGAGGCTCTTTTGTCCCCATGGAGGCCCATTCCCAGGTCTTTACCAACAAGGTTGAGCTCTGCCCAGAGAGGAGAGGGTCTGAGATGGAAACTGACTGCATCCCACAGCCACTCAGCAGCAGGAGCGTTCTCCCTGTGTGCACATACAACCTGTATCTCAGGTCCTGTCCCAAAAACCTGCAAACAGCATCGGAGACCGACAAAAGTAATCCTTGCTCATACCACTGTTATTCCCTGGGACGCCTTGTTTCAGAACTCAAACAGTGCTGTCACCTACACTTTGTGTCCTCTCAGCACCTCAAGTGTTTCACTCCCCGTTTGCTGGTGCCCATTTCCACTTAGCTCTCACCCAGTTACTTTTTTGCAGCAGAGCCTCTGTGGATGTACCTGTGCCATTTCTCCACGGCTGCAGCAGTTCAGGGGCATTCATCTCAGAACCGAGCCACTGACTAAACACTGCTGCCGTCTGAAAGCCCTGTGGTGGCATGCAGGGAATAATGAATGGAATTAGTCCAGCTGACAGCAACTACTGAGAAAGGAAACAGCACACATCACTTTTGGCTGGACACAGAGCGGAGAGGCTGTGGCTGAAGCTTGCTGTTTTAAAATCTCTCTGAAAAAACGAAAGCTTGCATGTGTTTGTTATGGCCACAGCATAATTTGATCCACAGAATAAACACAAAAGGATGCAAGGTTATTGTAATCTCATAGAATCATACAAAAATTAAGGTCGTAAAAAAAGCCTTCCAGATCATCTGGTCCAACCATCACCCTTACTACCAATGTCACCCACTAAATCACGTCCCTAAGGACCATGTCCAACCTTTCCTTGAACACCCCCAGGGACGGTGACTGGACCGCTTACCTGAGCAAGCCATTCCAACGCCTGACCACACTTTTTGGTAAGAAATGTCTCCGAATTGTTTTAGTTGTTGAAGGGTAGTGCTCCTTGTTCAGTTCGTTAATTGTTGAAGAGTAAGGGCATAACACTTCCATTTTTCCACTCACCAGGGACATCGCCTGACCACCAGGACTTTTCAGCTAGGATGGAGAGAGGCTTGGCAGCTACATCAGCCAGTTCCCTCCGCACCCTGGGATTCATGTCATCAGGCCCCATAGACTTGCACCTGTTTAGATTCACCAGGTGGTCTCGAGCCTGCTCTTCCCTTACAGTGGGTGGGACTTTGATCCCCCAGCCTCCATCTACGGGTTCAGGGAAATGAAAGACTTGAGAAGCCCGCCTACCAGTGCAGGTGGAGGCAAAGATGTTGCTGAGTACCTCAGCCTTCTCCACATCTGTCGTTGCCAATTACTCAGCTATAGAAACTCACTCCTAATATAAGAAATTAGCCACCCATAATCACTTACACACTCCTATTTTCACCCCTCAATTTATTTTCACAAATGTTAAAGGTGCATGGTGGTCCTCGGGGACTCCTCCTGTCACCCCAGCGCAGCAGCCCGAAGGGAGCTGGGTCCTCTCTTGTGCTCTTCCTCGAGGCTCTGTGCAGAAGGGCTGCCACCTCTCGCACAAGGGCTGCCGGATGGGAAAGAAGCACTCACGCAAGCCCTGAGAATCAGCAACAGACTGGTTTATTGCCAGGATGTCTTGCACTCTTCTGCCTCAGAACAGATCTCTGGATGGCATTCCTAAGTAGGTGGTTAACCTTGGACAACACCTGAAGCGCACTCAGGAGATGTTACAACAAAAACATGCTGGTCTGAACATCCACAGGATATTGAAAGACCTGAAGAGCTATCGTAACTAACCTGGAGGAGAATCACAGAATTGTCTGGGTTGGAAGAGACCTCCAAGATCATCTAGTCCAACCTCAGCCCTAACACTAACAAGTCCTACACTAAACCATATCACTAAGGGCTACATCTAAACGTCTTTTAAAGACCTCCAGGGATGGTGACTCAACCACCTCTCTGGGCAGTCCATTCCAATGCCTAACAACCCTTTCAGTAAAGAAGTTCTTCCTAACATCTAACTTAAACCTCCCCTGGCGCAACTTTAGCCCATTCCTCCTCGTCCTGTCACCAGGCACATGGGAGAATAGACCAACCCCCACCTCTCTACAGCCTCCTTTAAGGTACCTATAGAGAGCGATGAGGTCCCCCTGAGCCTCCTCTTCTCCAGGCTAAACAACCCCAGCTCCCTCAGCCGCTCCTCGTAAGACTTGTTCTCCAGACCCCTCACCAGCTTTGTTGCCCTTCTCTGGACTCTCTCGAGCACCTCCATGTCCTTCTTGTAGCGAGGGGCCCAAAACTGAACACAGTACTCGAGGTGCGGCCTCACCAGAGCCGAGTACAGGGGGACAATCACTTCCCTAGACCTGCTGGCCACACTGCTTCTTATGCAAGCCAGGATGCTCTTGGCCTTCTTGGCCACCTGAGCACGCTGCTGGCTCATATTCAGCTGCCTATCAACCAGTACTCCCAGGTCCTTCTCTGCCAGGCAGCTTTCCAACCACTCTTCTCCCAGCCTGTAGCGCTGCTTGGGGTTGTTACGCCCCAGGTGCAGGACCCGGCACTTGGCCTTGTTGAACTTCATACAGTTGACCTCAGCCCATCGCTCCAGCCTATCCAGATCCTCCTGCAGAGCCTTCCTGCCCTCGAGCAGATCAACACACGCACTTAGCTTGGTGTCATCTGCAAACTTACTGAGGGTGCACTGGACGCCCTCATCCAGATCATCGATAAAGATATTAAAGAGGACTGGCCCCAGTACCGAGCCCTGGGGGACACCACTAGTGACCAGCCTCCAACCGGATTTGACTCCATTCACCACAACTCTCTGGGCCCGGCCATCCAGCCAGTTTCTAACCCAGCGAAGCGTACGCCAGTCCAAGCCCCGAGCAGCCAGTTTCTTGAGGAGAATGTTGTGGGGAACAGTGTCAAAAGCCTTACTGAAGTCAAGGTAGACCACATCCACAGCCTTTCCCTCATCCACCAAGCGCATCACTTGGTCATAGAAGGAGATCAGGTTCGTCAAGCAGGACCTCCCTTTCATAAACCCATGCTGACTGGGCCTGATCGCCTGCTTGCCCTGCAAGTGCCGCGTGATGACCCTCAAGATAATCCGCTCCATGAGCTTTCCTGGCACTGTGGTCAAACTGACAGGCCTATAGTTCCCCGGGTCTGCCCTGCAGCCCTTCTTATAGATAGGCATCACATTGGCTAGCCGCCAGTCAACTGGGACCTCCCCCGATAGCCAGGACTGCCGATAAATGATGGAAAGCGGCTCGGCCAGCTCCTCCGCCAGTTCTTTCAGTACCCTCGGGTGCATCCCATCCGGCCCCATCGACTTGCGCACATCCAAGCTCCGTAGCAGGTCGCCAACCATTTCCTCATGGATAGCGAAGGCCACATCCTGCTCCCCATCCCCTTCCACCAGCTCAAGGCACTGGGTATCCAGAGAACAACCGGTATTGCCGCTAAAGACTGAGGCAAAGGCGGCATTAAGCACCTCAGCTTTTTCCTCATCCTTAGTAACTAGGTTTCCCCTCGCATCCAGTAAAGGATGGAGATTCTCCTTAGTCCTCCGTTTCGCGTTGATATATTTGTAAAAGGATTTTTTGTTGTCTTTAACGGCAGTAGCCAGATTGAGCTCCAGATGAGCTTTGGCCTTTCTAATTTTCTCCCTGCACAGCCTCGCTACATCCTTGTAGTCCTCGTCAGTGGCCCGCCCTTTTTTCCAAAGATTATAAACCCTCTTTTTTCTGCTAAGCACAAGCCGCAACTCTCTGTTGAGCCAGGCCGGTCTTTTTCCACGCCGGCTCGTCTTTGGACACGTGGGGATGGACCGCTCCTGTGCCATCACGATTTCCTTCTTGAGGAGCGCCCAGCCTTCCTGGACTCCTCTGCCCTTCAGAACCGCCTCCCAAGGGACTCGGCCAACCAGCGTCCTGAGCAGCTCAAAGTCAGCCCTCCGGAAGTCCAAGACAGCAGTTTTACTGGTCCCCTTCCTGGCCTCACCAAGAATAGAGAACTCTACCATTTCGTGGTCACTCTGCCCAAGACAGTTTCCGACCACCACATCTCCCACCAGTCCTTCTCTGTTTGTGAAGAGAAGGTCTAGCGGGGCACCACCCCTGGTAGGTTCACTGACCAGCTGCGTCAGGAAGCTATCTCCCACGCTCTCCAGAAACCTCCTAGACTGCTTTCTCTGTGCCGTGTTGTGTTTCCAGGATATGTCCGGGAAGTTGAAGTCCCCCACGAGGACAAGCGCTGACGATTTTGCAACTTCTGTCAGTTGCCTATAAAACTCCTCATCCGTCTCCTCATCCTGGTTCGGCGGTCTATAACAGACCCCCACCACGAAGCTAGCCTTGCCGGCCTTCCCGCGGATCCTAACCCACAGGGATTCAACCTTACCATTCCCAGCCTGGAGTTCCACAACATCGAAAGATTCTCTAATGTAGAGAGCCACGCCACCACCCCGTCTGTGCTGCCTGTCCCTCCTGAAGAGCCGATATCCAGGCATTGCAGCACTCCAGTCGTGGGAGCGGTCCCACCACGTCTCTGTGATGGCAACCAAGTCGTAGCCTGTCTGCTGCACGATGGCTTCCAGCTCCTCCTGTTTGTTACCCATGCTGCGTGCATTAGTGTAGATGCACTTCAGCTGGGCCATCGCCTTCTTCCCCGGCCTAGCCATTGTTTCCCCTGGCACAGCTCCAACAAGCCTTGTTTGAGCCCCGTCCCCCTTCTTACCTAGTTTAAAGCGCTCTCTATGAGCCCCGCCAGCTACTGGCCTAGGATCCGTTTTCCCCTTGGAGATAGGGACCCGTCTGGGGCCACCAGGCCGGGTGCCGAGTAAAGCTCCCC
This sequence comes from Anser anser, assembly GCF_964211835.1. NCBI lineage: Eukaryota > Metazoa > Chordata > Aves > Anseriformes > Anatidae > Anser > Anser anser. The sequence goes on along the minus strand of NC_139726.1, from coordinate 13,844,353 downwards.
ATGGTGAAAAAAACCAAAATTTCTGTGCTGGCACCAGCCTCTGAGCCACCTATTAACCACGCGAGCTTTCCGTGTCCTCTCCGTGCCTCTCCCTTCCCCCGTAGGGATAGAAGAAAACACCACCTGCACTCCCACTCCCTCCACCAATCGTCCCAGCCCCCTAAAGTCCTGTTTGATAGCCTTGAGGCTTCTCTTTTCAACATCGTCACTGCCAGCCTGGACTATCAAAAGCGGGTAATAGTCAGAGGGGCGAACCAGGTTGGGAAGCTTCCTGGTAACGTCTCTGACCCTGGCCCCAGGGAGGCAGCAGACTTCCCTATGTGTGGGGTCAGGCCGACAAATAGGGCCCTCCGTTCCCCTGAGGAGGGAGTCGCCTACTACGATCACCCTTGTGTCTTTCTTGGTGGAGGCAGTCTTGAGGCGTGGAGTCGGCTTCCTCGCCCTAGGCATCCTCCTGGGTAGACTCACGAGGGCTGCCGGTGCCTGGCGGCTCCCTCACGTAGGCTCGATGCCCGAAAAATAGCCCTGCCTGTCCCGATCCCGCGCTCCGCTGCAGCACGCGTCTGCCCCGGAGCCGGTCGCCTCGGCAAGTGGCTCTGAAATGGCGGTGGTGCCCGATTTAAAAGGCCCGCCGCTGACGCTGTCGCTGACGCTGCTGGCTCCGCCTACGCCTCGTCAGCCTCCCTCACGAGGGCTGCCGGTGCCTGGCGGCTCCCTCACATAGGCTTGATGCCCGAAAAATAGCCCTGCCTGTCCCGATCCCGCGCTCCGCTGCAGCACGCGTCTGCCCCAGAGCCGGTCGCCTCGACTTGCACCTCTTTAGATTCACCAGGTGGTCTCGAGCCTGCTCTTCCCTTACAGTGGGTGGGACTTTGATCCCCCAGCCTCCATCTACGGGTTCAGGGAAATGAAAGACTTGAGAAGCCCGCCTACCAGTGCAGGTGGAGGCAAAGATGTTGCTGAGTACCTCAGCCTTCTCCACATCTGTCGTTGCCAATTACTCAGCTATAGAAACTCACTCCTAATATAAGAAATTAGCCACCCATAATCACTTACACACTCCTATTTTCACCCCTCAATTTATTTTCACAAATGTTAAAGGTGCATGGTGGTCCTCGGGGACTCCTCCTGTCACCCCAGCGCAGCAGCCCGAAGGGAGCTGGGTCCTCTCTTGTGCTCTTCCTCGAGGCTCTATGCAGAAGGGCTGCCACCTCTCGCACAAGGGCTGCCGGATGGGAAAGAAGCACTCACGCAAGCCCTGAGAATCAGCAACAGAGTGGTTTATTGCCAGGATGTCTTGCAGGTAATCCTGCGGGATGTCCGTGACGTTCGGTGGCTCCAAGCTAGTGCTTGGGATGGAGCCTGCGTGACAACGAGTAGGGAGCTGGCCGGGCACGCCTGCGACGCTGTTTGCGCGCTTGGAGAGCAGAGAGCAGAGACCTGCTGCGGGAGTCCCAGGTCTGTTCTGGTGGAGGTGGATCCACTTCCATTGGTTCCTCCACGTCTGCTGGTGGATCCAGCTCCATGGGCTCCACGGTGTTGGGCAGAAGGATAAGCCAGTCCTTGCCCGGGACTGCCCAAACGGGATGCCTTCCATCTGGCATGTTTTCAGGCCAGGGTGCCGAACCAGGGGGTCGTCCAGTCCCACGCCTTGGTCCCGTGCCACTGTCGGGTTGCTTTTCACGCGTGGGTCTGACGCTGCCGCCTGTTTCGTGGCCCTGGCTGGGTCCCGCACTGTCTTCCCTGTGATAGGCACGCCTGTGCTCCCCGCGGCTCTCTGGCTGATGTTCCTCCCTTTGCCTCGCGCCACCGTTGCCACTACGGGAAGGCCCAGGCCCCCTGTCACTGTGTGTTTGAGGGGATGGCCTGTTCCCCGCATCGTTGCGGTGCCAGCGGTACCGCTTAGAGGTGTCCGGGCTTGCTTGAGAGGCTCGCCTCTGCTCTGTGCGGCTGTCTGGCCGATGTTCCCGCCTTTTCCCCATGCCGTTGTTGCGACAGTTGGAAGGTCCATGCCCCGAGTCGCTGTCTGCTTTGGGGGAAGGACGGCGCACGGCTTGGAGTTGCCGATGTTTGAGCCCGTCCTTGCTGGGGACTGGCCGCACGCGATCCCTTCGATCAGGAGACCTTTCCCGCCGGGGTGACGAACCACGGGCTCGTTCTCTTCCACGCCGAGGTCCCGTGCCACTCTGCGCTTCGTTTCCATTTGTAGGCCCGACGCTGCCATCCCGTGTATGGCCATGCTTGGGTCCCACACTGTGTCGCGCGCTATGATCACGCCTGTGCTCCTTGCGGCTCTCTGGCTGATGTTCTTGCCTTTGCCTCACGCCGCCGTTGTGACTAGGAGAAGGCCCAGGCCCCCTGTCGCTGTGTGCTTGAGGGGCCTGCCTGTTCCCCGCGTCATTGCGGTGCCAATGGTACCGCCTGTAAGCGTCTGGGGGCTGCGCGCCAGAGCTCCCTTGGGCACTGGTGCCTTTTGTGCCGCCGGCGCTCTGCCTTCGCCCATGACGCTTCTCCTTCTCATCACCTGCCGTCCTTGTTGGTGCTTGCTGGGACTGCATCGCTGTCCTCTCACACCAACGAGGGCTGCCTCTCGCCTTGCTGCTTCCGGTCTTCCTCCTGCCGCGGATGCTGGCTGTCAGAGGACCTAGTAGCTGAGCGAGTGGCGGGCCAGCGGCAGGGGGGCCTCTTTTATAGGGCCCACGGCAAAGGCGGGGCAGTGGTGGCCATTGTGACGTCAGCAAGCCTCTGTGATGAAACGGCCCGTGATTGGCCAAATTTGGGCGGCTTTGTTGGGGGTAGCCTGGACGATGCCCTCATGTGGAAGGAGGAGGAGGGCTGTGGGGGGGTCGCCTGAGGGCCCCTTTTGTGGGGCTGGCTCCCTCGGGACATTTGGCTTGCCAGAGAGAAAGGCTGCCCCTCGGCCACAGGGACTGCCCCGCACCTCCCATCCTGTGCCCTGGCTTTATTTTTAACACTGGTTTTTAGGTAATTTCATTCTGTTCTTTATGGAAAAGAACAGAAGTAAGGTGCATCTTCAGCCCTAATGCCCAGGTGCGCTTTGCGCTCTGAGTGAAGAATTTCTTCCCCACGTCACATCTAATCGAAATCTCCCCTCCATTTGTTCAAAGCCATGATTCATGGTTCCATGGCCACACTCCCTGGTGGAGTCCCTCTCCGTTTTTGTTTTTTTTTTTTTTCTTTTTTAGGCCACTTTTATGGGTAAGCTTAGGTGGCAAAAATGCAGGACCTTGCAAATTGCAGCCCTGCCTACCTTGTTCCTCATGTTCCATATGATCTTTTCCAGCTCAGGCTCTAGCCTCTCATCAGCGTAACATAGAATCATAGAAACATTCAGGTTGGAAAAGACCTCCAAGATCATCCGGTCCAACCATCACCCTGCTACCAATGTCACCCACTAAACCACGTTCCTACGCACCACGTCCAACCTTTCCTTGAACACAGAATCACACAGAATGACAGAATCATTGAGGTTGGAAGAGACTTCCAAGATCACCGAGTCCAACCTCTGACCTAACACTAACAAGTCCTCCACTAAACCATATCACTAAGCTCTACATCTAAACGTCTTTGAAAGACCTCCAGGGGTGGTGACTCAACCACTTCCCTGGGCAGCCCATTCCAATGCCTAACAACCCTTTTGGTAAACAAGACAGCAGTTTAACTGATCCCCCTCCTGACTTTGCCAAGAACAGAGAACTCTACCATTTCGTGGTCACTCTGCCCACGACAACTCCCACCAGCCCTTCTCTGTTTGTGAACAGAAGGTCTAGCGGGGCACCTCCCCTAATAGGCTCACTAACCAGCTGCGTCAGGAAGTTATCTTCCACGTTCTCCAGAAACCTCCTAGACTGCTTCCTCTGAGCTGTATTGTATTTCCAGGATATGTCTGGGAAGTTGAAGTCCCCCACGAGAACAAGTGCTGGCGATTTCGCAGCTGCTGCCAGCTGCCTGTAGAACTCCTCATCCGTCTCCTCATCCTGGTCTGGCGGACTATAACAGACCCCGACCAGGATGCCTGCCTTGTTGGCCTTCCCGCTGATCCTAACCCACAGGGACGCAACCTTGCCATTCCCAGTCTCGAGTTCCACAACATCCAAACACTCTCTAATACAGAGAGCCACACCACCACCCGTTCTCTGCTGCCTGGCCCTTCTGAAGAGCGGATAGCCAGTCACTGCAGCACTCCAGTCAGCACTCAACACCCCCAGGGACGGTGACGCCACCACCTCCCTGGGCAACCCGTTCCAATGCCTGACCACTCTTTCTGAGAAGAAATGTCTTCTGCTTGTTTGAATTGTTGAAGAGCAGTGCTTACACTGAGTCAAGGACGTTTCAGCTTCTCACGCTGCCCTGCCAGTGAGGAAGCTGGGCGTGCAGGAGGAGCTGGGAGGGGACAGAAGCAGGACAGGTGACCCCAACTGGCCAAAGGGATATTCCATACCGTGTGCTGTGGTGCGTCCTGGTTTTGGCTAGGATAGAGCTAATTTTCCTCCTAGTAGCTGGTAGGGTGCTGTGCTTTGGATTTAGGATGAGAGTAATGTTGATAACACGCTGCTGTTTGACTGGTTGCAGAGCAGTGCTTACACTAAGCCAAGGACTTTTCAGCTTCTCGCTCTGTCCTACCAGCGCGCAGGCTGGGCGTGCAGCAGGAGCTGGGAGGGGACAGAAGCAGGACAGCTGACCCCAACTGGCCAAAGGGGTATTCCGTACCGTATGGCGTCATGCTGGACAAGTACTGTGGGGTACCGGCTGCTCGGGGACAGGCTGGGCATCGGTCAGCGGGTGGTGAGCAACTGCACTGGGCCAAGCCCCAGCACGTTGCAGTGATTTGTGTCTCTCTGGAATTGCTAGGGCGATGACACACCTTTTTCAAGCCCTTCATTCTTCCATTTTTTTAGGATTTTGCACCTGTTCAGGGGTGAATTTCCAAAGCACTGGAGGTGTCCACTGCTCTAGATGCCTGCCCATATCCTCCAACACTGCCTGCCACTCATAACTCTTCTGCCTCAGAACAGATCTCTGGATGGCATTCCTAAGTAGGTGGTTAACCTTGGACAACACCTGAAGCGCACTCAGGAGATGTTACAATAAGAACATGCTGGTCTGAACATCCACAGGATATTGAAAGACCTGAAGAGCTATCGTAACTAGCCTGGAGGAGAATCACAGAATCACAGAATCGTCTAGGTTGGAAGAGACCTCCAAGATCATCTAGTCCAACCTCAGCCCTAACACTAACAAGTCCTACACTAAACCATATCACTAAGGGCTACATCTAAACGTCTTTTAAAGACCTCCAGGGATGGTGACTCAACCACCTCTCTGGGCAGTCCATTCCAATGCCTAACAACCCTTTCAGTAAAGAAGTTCTTCCTAACATCCAACCTAAACCTCCCCTGGCGCAACTTTAGCCCATTCCCCCTCGTCCTGTCACCAGGCACGTGGGAGAATAGACCAACCCCCACCTCTCTACAGCCTCCTTTAAGGTACCCATAGAGAGCGATGAGGTCGCCCCTGAGCCTCCTCTTCTCCAGGCTAAACAACCCCAGCTCCCTCAGCCGCTCCTCGTAAGACTTGTTCTCCAGACCCCTCACCAGCTTCGTTGCCCTTCTCTGGACTCTCTCGAGCACGCCCATGTCCTTCCTGTAGCGAGGGGCCCAAAACTGAACACAGTACTCGAGGTGCAGCCTCACCAGAGCCGAGTACAGGGGGACAATCACCTCCTTAGACCTGCTGGCCACACTGCTTCTTATGCAAGCCAGGATGCTCTTGGCCTTCTTGGCCACCTGAGCACACTGCTGGCTCATATTCAGCTGCCTATCAACCAGTACTCCCAGGTCCTTCTCTGCCAGGCAGCTTTCCAACCACTCTTCTCCCAGCCTGTAGCGCTGCTTGGGGTTGTTACGCCCCAGGTGCAGGACCCGGCACTTGGCCTTGTTGAACTTCATACAGTTGACCTCAGCCCATCGCTCCAGCCTATCCAGATCCTCCTGCAGAGCCTTCCTGCCCTCGAGCAGATCGACACACGCACTTAGCTTGGTGTCATCTGCAAACTTACTGAGGGTGCACTGGACGCCCTCATCCAGATCATCGATAAAGATATTAAAGAGGACCGGCCCCAGTACCGAGCCCTGGGGGACACCACTAGTGACCAGCCTCCAACCAGATTTGACTCCATTCACCACAACTCTTTGGGCCCGGCCATCCAGCCAGTTTCTAACCCAGCGAAGCGTACGCCAGTCCAAGCCCCGAGCAGCCAGTTTCTTGAGGAGAATGTTGTGGGAAACGGTGTCAAAAGCCTTACTGAAGTCAAGGTAGACCACATCCACAGCCTTTCCCTCATCCACCAAGCGCATCACTTGGTCATAGAAGGAGATCAGGTTCGTCAAGCAGGACCTACCTTTCATAAACCCATGCTGACTGGGCCTGATCGCCTGGTTGCCCTGCAAGTGCCGCGTGATGACATTCAAGATAATCTGCTCCATGAGCTTCCCTGGCACTGAGGTCAAGCTAACAGGCCTATAGTTCCCCGGGTCTACCCTCCGGCCCTTCTTGTAGATGGGCGTCACATTTGCTAGCCGCCAGTCGACTGGGACCTCCCCTGATAGCCAGGACTGCCGATAAATAACGGAAAGCGGCTCGGCCAGCTCCTCCGCCAGTTCGCTCAGTACCCTCGGGTGGATCCCATCCGGCCCCATCGACTTGTGTACATCCAAGTGTTGTAGCAGGTCGCCAACCATTTCCTCATGGATAGTGAGGGCCACAGCCTGCTCCCCATCCCCTTCCACCAGCTCAGGGTACGAGGTATCCAGAGAACAACCGGTCTTGCCGCTAAAGACTGAGGCAAAGAAAGCATTGAGCACCTCAGCCTTTTCCTCATCTTTTGTAACTAAGTTTCCCCCCGCATCCAGTAAAGGATGGAGATTCTCCTTAGTCCTCCTTTTTGCGTTGATGTATTTGTAAAAACGTTTTTTGTTATCTTTAACGGCAGTAGCCAGATTGAGCTCCAGATGAACTTTGGCCTTTCTAATTTTGTCCCTAAACAGCCTCGCAACATCCTTATAGTCCTCCTGAGTAGCCCCCCCTCTTTTCCAAAGATTATAAACCCTCGTTTTCCTCCTAAGCTCGAGCCACAACTCTCTGCTCAGCCAGGCCGGTCTAGTTCCGCGTCGGCTCGTCTTTGGGCACGTGGGGACAGACCGCTCCTGAGCCATTAAGATTTCCTTCTTGAGGAGTGCCCAGCCTTCCTGGACTCCTTTGCCCTTCAGAACCTCCTCCCAAGGGACTCTGCCAACCAGTGTCCTGAACAGCTCAAAGTCAGCCCTTCGGAAGTCCAAGACAGCGGTTTTACTGGTCCCCTTCCTGACTTCGCCAAGAATAGAGGACTGAACCATTTCGTGGTCACTCTGCCCAAGACAGCTCTCAACCACCACATCTCCCACCAGTCCGTCACTGTTTGTGAACAGAAGGTCTAGCGGGGCTCCTCCCCTGGTAGGCTCTCTAACCAGCTGCGTCAGGAAGTTATCTTCCACGCTCTCCAGAAACCTCCTAGACTGCTTTCTCTGGGCTGTGTTGTGCTTCCAGGATATGTCTGGGAAGTTGAAGTCCCCCACGAGAACAAGCGCTGACGATTTCGCGGCTTCTGCCAGCTGCCTGTAGAACTCCTCATCCGTCTCCTCATCCTGGTTCGGCGGTCTATAACAGACCCCCACCAGGATGCTTGCCTTGTTGGCCTTCCCGCTGATCCTAACCCATAGGGACTCAACCTTATCATTCCCAGCCTCAAGTTCCTCAACATCTAAACACTCTCTAATATAGACAGCCACACCACCACCCCTTCTGTGCTGCCTGTCCCTTCTGAAGAGCCTATAGCCAGACATTGCAGCACTCCAGTCATGAGAGTGGTCCCACCACGTTTCCGTGATGGCAACCAAGTCATAGCCTTCCCGCTGCACGATGGCATCCAGCTCCTCCTGTTTGTTGCCCATGCTGCGTGCATTAGTGTAGATGCACTTCAGTCGGGCCATTGCCTTCTTCCCCGGCTTTGCCATTGTTCCCCCCGGCACAGCTCCAACAAGCCTTCTTTCAGCCCCATCCCCCTTCTTTCCTAGTTTAAAGCCCTCTCAACGAGCCCTGCCAGCTCCTGGGCTAGGATCCGTTTTCCCCTTAGAGACAGGGACCCGTCTGCGGCCATCAGGCCGGGTGCCGAGTAAAGCGCCCCATGGTCAAAAAACCCAAAAGTTCTGTGTTGGCACCAGCCTCTGAGCCATGTTTTAATCAGGTGGGCTTTCCGTGTCCTCTCGGTACCCCTCCCTGCTACTGCAGGGATAGATGAAAACACCACCTGTACTCCCGCTCCATCCACTAACCGTCCCAGTCCCCTAAAGTCCCGTTTGATAGCCTTCAGGCTTCTCTCTTCAAGATCATCACTGCCAGCCTGGACTATCAAAAGAGGGTAGTAGTCAGAGGGGCGAACCAGGTAGGGAAGCTTCCTGGCAATATCCCTGACCCTGGCCCCAGGGAGGCAGCAGACTTCCCTGCGGGTAGGGTCAGGTCGACAAACAGGGCCCTCTGTTCCCCTGAGAAGGGAGTCGCCTACTACGATCACCCTTCTGTCTTTCTTGGTGGAGGCAGTCTTGAGGCGTGGAGTCGGCTTCCTCGCCCTAGGCATCCTCCTGGGTAGCCTTTCTACCTCGTCCTCACCCACCGGTCTCTCAAGCTCCAGGGCCTCAAATCTGTTACGTAAGGGCACCTGGGAAGGCGGGGCCAGTAGGGGGGGGCGTTGCCTGAAAGGTCGAGCAGGGACCTGTCTCCATCCCTCCTCAACTTCTAGGTTGCCTCCCTCTGCCCGACAGCGACAGGGCAGGGGGTCCATCCCCATTTGGGGTATCTCACCCCCGTACCTCTCCTTCACGCCCTGCAGGGAGTCACTCCACCAGTCTATCTCCCGCTCACACTCCCTAATAGCCCTCAACCTCTCCACCTCCTCTTTGAGTTCTGCCACCGGGCGGACCAGGTCATCCACCTGCTCGCACCTCACACACACAGCGCCTCTGCCTCCCTCAGATGGCAGCAACAGGCTCAGGCAGTCCCTGCACCCAGAGACCTGAACTGCCGCATTGTTGAGCAGGCAGTCAGTGTGGGTGGCCACAGACTTTCTAGAGAAAGTACTCTGCCTGGTGAAGACCATCGCAGCCCGGCTAGCAGTCAACAGCCGTTAAAGATGTTGTTCTTATGGGCAGGGGGAAACTCTGCCCTCTCCACCCTCCCTGCTCGCCCTGCCTGCGCGAACTGCCGCCCCCACCCTTCTGACGGGCCGCGCCCTGTTTGCCCGCCCTGGTCGCCGCGCTCCTGGTCACTCGCGCTCCCTAGGGGCTGCTTTTGAACGGCCGGGGAGGGGGCGCTACTGGCTCCGCCTACGCCTCGTTAGCCTCCCTCGCGGGGGCTGCCGGGTCCTGGCGGCTCCCTCGAGCGGCCTCGATGTCGGAAAAAAAGCCCTGCCTGTCCCGATCCCCCGCTCCGCTGCAGAACGCGTCTGCCCCGGAGCCGATCGCCTCGGCAAGTGGCTGAGAAGAGGCAGGTGAAGGAGAAAGGGAGAGTGAACAAGTGGGAAAAATCATCTCCGGCGGTCCCCTGCATATATTGGCTCCCTGAAGAGAAAAGGTCCTTGAAATATCCTCTCCTGAGGTAGCCTATGCCAAGGATGCACGGAGCATCCGGGCCAGTCACAATAGGGTGCTTTTGCCACTCATTCCCAGTTAGGCTCACGCTGGTATCGGCCTCGGGTAGTTCTTGATGCCCTTATGATATCTTCTACTTCGTCTTCCTGTTCCTCTGATGGCCCAGCCACTTTGGAGTAGCCTATCTCGTCTTCTCCTCCCTCCCCAGTCTGAGTAGGAGTTCCTCTGCTTTCTAAACGACCTGACTTTCTCATCCCTTTCTAAAAAGGGGTGTGATGTTTCCCCTTTTCCACTCACCAGAGACATCGCCTGACCGCCAGGACTTTTCAACTAGGATGGAGAGAGGCTTGGCAGCTACATCAGCCAGTTCCCTCCGGAACCTAGGATTCATGTCATCAGGCCCCATACACTTCACAGTATCACAGTATCACAGATTTCTAGGTTGGAAGAGACCTCCAAGATCATCTAGTCCAACCTCAGCCCTAACACTAACAAGTCCTACACTAAACCATATCACTAAGGGCTACATCTAAACGTCTTTTAAAGACCTCCAGGGATGGTGACTCCACCACCTCCCTGGGCAGCCCGTTCCAATGCTTAATAACCCTTTCGGTAAAGAAGTACTTCCTAACATCCAACCTAAAACTCCCCTGTCGCAACTTTCGCCCATTCCCCCTCGTCCTGTCACCAGGCACGTAGGAGAACAGGCCAACGCCCACCTCTTTACAGCCTCCTTTAAGGTAACTGTAGAGAGCGATGAGGTCGCCCCTGAGCCTCCTCTTCTCCAGGCTGAACGAGCCCAGCTCCCTCAGCCGCTCCTCGTAAGACTTGTTCTCCAGACCCCTCACCAGCTTGGTCGCCCTTCTCTGGACTTGCTCGAGCACGTCCATGTCCTTCCTGTAGCGAGGGGCCCAAAACTGAACACAGTACTCAAGGTGCGGCCTCACCAGAGCCGAGTACAGGGGCACAATCACTTCCCTAGACCTGCTGGCCACACTGCTTCTTATGCAAGCCAGGATGCTCTTGGCCTTCTTGGCCACCTGGGCACACTGCTGGCTCATATTCAGCCGACTATCAACCAATACTCCCAGGTCCTTCTCGGCCAGGCAGCTTTCCAACCACTCTTCTCCCAGCCTGTAGCGCTGCTTGGGGTTGTTACGCCCCAGGTGCAGGACCCGGCACTTGGCCTTGTTGAACTTCATGCAGTTGACCTCAGCCCATCGCTCCAGCCTATCCAGATCCTCCTGCAGAGCCTTCCTGCCCTCGAGCAGATCGACACACGCACTTAGCTTGGTGTCATCTGCAAACTTACTGAGGGTGCACTGGACGCCCTCATCCAGATCATCGATAAAGATATTAAAGAGGACCGGCCCCAGTACCGAGCCCTGGGGGACACCACTAGTGACCAGCCTCCAACCGGATTTGACTCCATTCACCACAACTCTCTGGGCCCGGCCATCCAGCCAGTTTCTAACCCAGCGAAGCGTACGCCAGTCCAAGCCCCGAGCAGCCAGTTTCTTGAGGAGAATGTTGTGGGGAACGGTGTCAAAAGCCTTACTGAAGTCAAGGTAGACCACATCCACAGCCTTTCCCTCATCCACCAAGCGCATCACTTGGTCATAGAAGGAGATCAGGTTCGTCAAGCAGGACCTACCTTTCATAAACCCATGCTGACTGGGCCTGATCGCCGGCTTGCCCTGCAAGTGCCGCGTGATGACCCTCAAGATAATCTGCTCCATGAGCTTTCCTGGCACTGTGGTCAAACTGACAGGCCTATAGTTCCCCGGGTCTGCCCTGCAGCCCTTCTTATAGATGGGCATCACATTGGCTAGCCGCCAGTCAACTGGGACCTCCCCCGATAGCCAGGACTGCCGATAAATGATGGAAAGCGGCTCGGCCAGCTCCTCCGCCAGTTCTTTCAGTACCCTCGGGTGCATCCCATCCGGCCCCATCGACTTGCGCACATCCAAGCTCCGTAGCAGGTCGCCAACCATTTCCTCATGGATAGCGAAGGCCACATCCTGCTCCCCATCCCCTTCCACCAGCTCAAGGCACTGGGTATCCAGAGAACAACCGGTATTGCCGCTAAAGACTGAGGCAAAGGCGGCATTAAGCACCTCAGCTTTTTCCTCATCCTTAGTAACTAGGTTTCCCCTCGCATCCAGTAAAGGATGGAGATTCTCCTTAGTCCTCCATTTCGCGTTGATATATTTGTAAAAGGATTTTTTGTTGTCTTTAACGGCAGTAGCCAGATTGAGCTCCAGATGAGCTTTGGCCTTTCTAATTTTCTCCCTGCACAGCCTCGCTACATCCTTGTAGTCCTCGTCAGTGGCCCGCCCTTTTTTCCAAAGATTATAAACCCTCCTTTTTCTCCTAAGCACAAGCCGCAACTCTCTGTTGAGCCAGGCCGGTCTTTTTCCACGCCGGCTCGTCTTTGGACACGTGGGGACGGACCGCTCCTGTGCCATCGCGATTTCCTTCTTGAGGAGCGCCCAGCCTTCCTGGACTCCTCTGCCCTTCAGAACCGCCTCCCAAGGGACTCGGCCAACCAGCGTCCTGAGCAGCTCAAAGTCAGCCCTCCGGAAGTCCAAGACAGCAGTTTTACTGGTCCCCTTCCTGGCCTCACCAAGAATAGAGAACTCTACCATTTCGTGGTCACTCTGCCCGAGACAGTTTCCGACCACCACATCTCCCACCAGTCCTTCTCTGTTTGTGAAGAGAAGGTCTAGCGGGGCACCACCCCTGGTAGGTTCACTGACCAGCTGCGTCAGGAAGCTATCTCCCACGCTCTCCAGAAACCTCCTAGACTGCTTTCTCTGTGCCGTGTTGTGTTTCCAGGATATGTCCGGGAAGTTGAAGTCCCCCACGAGGACAAGCGCTGACGATTTTGCAACTTCTGTCAGTTGCCTATAAAACTCCTCATCCGTCTCCTCATCCTGGTTCGGCGGTCTATAACAGACCCTGACCAGGAAGCTAGCCTTGCCGGCCTTCCCGCGGATCCTAACCCACAGGGATTCAACCTTACCATTCCCAGCCTGGAGTTCCACAACATCGAAAGATTCTCTAATGTAGAGAGCCACGCCACCACCCCGTCTGTGCTGCCTGTCCCTCCTGAAGAGCCGATATCCAGGCATTGCAGCACTCCAGTCGTGGGAGCGGTCCCACCACGTCTCTGTGATGGCAACCAAGTCGTAGCCTGTCTGCTGCACGATGGCTTCCAGCTCCTCCTGTTTGTTACCCATGCTGCGTGCATTAGTGTAGATGCACTTCAGCTGGGCCATCGCCTTCTTCCCCGGCCTAGCCATTGTTTCCCCTGGCACAGCTCCAACAAGCCTTGTTTGAGCCCCGTCCCCCTTCTTACCTAGTTTAAAGCGCTCTCTATGAGCCCCGCCAGCTACTGGCCTAGGATCCGTTTTCCCCTTGGAGATAGGGACCCGTCTGGGGCCACCAGGCCGGGTGCCGAGTAAAGCTCCCCATGGTGAAAAAAACCAAAATTTCTGTGCTGGCACCAGCCTCTGAGCCACCTATTAACCACGCGAGCTTTCCGTGTCCTCTCCGTGCCTCTCCCTTCCCCCGTAGGGATAGAAGAAAACACCACCTGCACACCCGCTCCCTCCACCAATCGTCCCAGCCCCCTAAAGTCCTGTTTGATAGCCTTGAGGCTTCTCTTTTCAACATCGTCACTGCCAGCCTGGACTATCAAAAGCGGGTAATAGTCAGAGGGGCGAACCAGGTTGGGAAGCTTCCTGGTAACGTCTCTGACCCTGGCCCCAGGGAGGCAGCAGACTTCCCTATGTGTGGGGTCAGGCCGACAAATAGGGCCCTCCGTTCCCCTGAGGAGGGAGTCGCCTACTACGATCACCCTTGTGTCTTTCTTGGTGGAGGCAGTCTTGAGGCGTGGAGTCGGCTTCCTCGCCCTAGGCATCCTCCTGGGTAGACTCACGAGGGCTGCCGGTGCCTGGCGGCTCCCTCACGTAGGCTCGATGCCCGAAAAATAGCCCTGCCTGTCCCGATCCCGCGCTCCGCTGCAGCACGCGTCTGCCCCGGAGCCGGTCGCCTCGGCAAGTGGCTCTGAAATGGCGGTGGTGCCCGATTTAAAAGGCCCGCCGCTGACGCTGTCGCTGACGCTGCTGGCTCCGCCTACGCCTCGTCAGCCTCCCTCACGAGGGCTGCCGGTGCCTGGCGGCTCCCTCACATAGGCTTGATGCCCGAAAAATAGCCCTGCCTGTCCCGATCCCGCGCTCCGCTGCAGCACGCGTCTGCCCCAGAGCCGGTCGCCTCGACTTGCACCTCTTTAGATTCACCAGGTGGTCTCGAGCCTGCTCTTCCCTTACAGTGGGTGGGACTTTGATCCCCCAGCCTCCATCTACGGGTTCAGGGAAATGAAAGACTTGAGAAGCCCGCCTACCAGTGCAGGTGGAGGCAAAGATGTTGCTGAGTACCTCAGCCTTCTCCACATCTGTCGTTGCCAATTACTCAGCTATAGAAACTCACTCCTAATATAAGAAATTAGCCACCCATAATCACTTACACACTCCTATTTTCACCCCTCAATTTATTTTCACAAATGTTAAAGGTGCATGGTGGTCCTCGGGGACTCCTCCTGTCACCCCAGCGCAGCAGCCCGAAGGGAGCTGGGTCCTCTCTTGTGCTCTTCCTCGAGGCTCTATGCAGAAGGGCTGCCACCTCTCGCACAAGGGCTGCCGGATGGGAAAGAAGCACTCACGCAAGCCCTGAGAATCAGCAACAGAGTGGTTTATTGCCAGGATGTCTTGCAGGTAATCCTGCGGGATGTCCGTGACGTTCGGTGGCTCCAAGCTAGTGCTTGGGATGGAGCCTGCGTGACAACGAGTAGGGAGCTGGCCGGGCACGCCTGCGACGCTGTTTGCGCGCTTGGAGAGCAGAGAGCAGAGACCTGCTGCGGGAGTCCCAGGTCTGTTCTGGTGGAGGTGGATCCACTTCCATTGGTTCCTCCACGTCTGCTGGTGGATCCAGCTCCATGGGCTCCACGGTGTTGGGCAGAAGGATAAGCCAGTCCTTGCCCGGGACTGCCCAAACGGGATGCCTTCCATCTGGCATGTTTTCAGGCCAGGGTGCCGAACCAGGGGGTCGTCCAGTCCCACGCCTTGGTCCCATGCCACTGTCGGGTTGATTTTCACGCGTGGGTCTGACGCTGCCGCCTGTTTTGTGGCCCTGGCTGGGTCCCGCACTGTCTTCCCTGTGATAGGCACGCCTGTGCTCCCCGCGGCTCTCTGGCTGATGTTCCTCCCTTTGCCTCGCGCCACCGTTGCCACTACGGGAAGGCCCAGGCCCCCTGTCACTGTGTGTTTGAGGGGATGGCCTGTTCCCCGCATCGTTGCGGTGCCAGCGGTACCGCTTAGAGGTGTCCGGGCTTGCTTGAGAGGCTCGCCTCTGCTCTGTGCGGCTGTCTGGCCGATGTTCCCGCCTTTTCCCCATGCCGTTGTTGCGACAGTTGGAAGGTCCATGCCCCGAGTCGCTGTCTGCTTTGGGGGAAGGACGGCGCACGGCTTGGAGTTGCCGATGTTTGAGCCCGTCCTTGCTGGGGACTGGCCGCACGCGATCCCTTCGATCAGGAGACCTTTCCCGCCGGGGTGACGAACCACGGGCTCGTTTGCTTCCACGCGTAGGTCCCGTGCCACTCTGCGGTGGATTTCCCTTCGTGGGTCCGACGCTGCCGTCTTCTTTCTGGCCGTGTCTTCGTCCCACGCTGCGTTGTGGACTACGGGCACGCCTCTGCTCCGTGCGGCTGTCTGGCCGATGTTCCCGCCTTTTCCCCATGCCATCGTTGCGACAGTTGGAAGGTCCATGCCCTGAGTCGCTGTCTGCTTTGGGGGAAGGACGGCGCACGGCTTGGAGTTGCCGGTGTTTGAGCCCGTCCTTGCTGGGGCCTGGCCGCACGCGATGCCTTTGTTCAGGAGACTTTTCAGGCCGGGGTGCCGAACCACGGGCTCGTTCTCTTCCACGCCGAGGTCCCGTGCCACTCTGCGCTTCGTTTCCATTTGTAGGCCCGACGCTGCCATCCCGTGTATGGCCATGCTTGGGTCCCACACTGTGTCGCGCGCTATGATCACGCCTGTGCTCCTTGCGGCTCTCTGGCTGATGTTCTTGCCTTTGCCTCACGCCGCCGTTGTGACTAGGAGAAGGCCCAGGCCCCCTGTCGCTGTGTGCTTGAGGGGCCTGCCTGTTCCCCGCGTCATTGCGGTGCCAATGGTACCGCCTGTAAGCGTCTGGGGGCTGCGCGCCAGAGCTCCCTTGGGCACTGGTGCCTTTTGTGCCGCCGGCGCTCTGCCTTCGCCCATGACGCTTCTCCTTCTCATCACCTGCCGTCCTTGTTGGTGCTTGCTGGGACTGCATCGCTGTCCTCTCACACCAACGAGGGCTGCCTCTCGCCTTGCTGCTTCCGGTCTTCCTCCTGCCGCGGATGCTGGCTGTCAGAGGACCTAGTAGCTGAGCGAGTGGCGGGCCAGCGGCAGGGGGGCCTCTTTTATAGGGCCCACGGCAAAGGCGGGGCAGTGGTGGCCATTGTGACGTCAGCAAGCCTCTGTGATGAAACGGCCCGTGATTGGCCAAATTTGGGCGGCTTTGTTGGGGGTAGCCTGGACGATGCCCTCATGTGGAAGGAGGAGGAGGGCTGTGGGGGGGTCGCCTGAGGGCCCCTTTTGTGGGGCTGGCTCCCTCGGGACATTTGGCTTGCCAGAGAGAAAGGCTGCCCCTCGGCCACAGGGACTGCCCCGCACCTCCCATCCTGTGCCCTGGCTTTATTTTTAACACTGGTTTTTAGGTAATTTCATTCTGTTCTTTATGGAAAAGAACAGAAGTAAGGTGCATCTTCAGCCCTAATGCCCAGGTGCGCTTTGCGCTCTGAGTGAAGAATTTCTTCCCCACGTCACATCTAATCGAAATCTCCCCTCCATTTGTTCAAAGCCATGATTCATGGTTCCATGGCCACACTCCCTGGTGGAGTCCCTCTCCGTTTTTGTTTTTTTTTTTTTTTCTTTTTTAGGCCACTTTTATGGGTAAGCTTAGGTGGCAAAAATGCAGGACCTTGCAAATTGCAGCCCTGCCTACCTTGTTCCTCATGTTCCATATGATCTTTTCCAGCTCAGGCTCTAGCCTCTCATCAGCGTAACATAGAATCATAGAAACATTCAGGTTGGAAAAGACCTCCAAGATCATCCGGTCCAACCATCACCCTGCTACCAATGTCACCCACTAAACCACGTTCCTACGCACCACGTCCAACCTTTCCTTGAACACAGAATCACACAGAATGACAGAATCATTGAGGTTGGAAGAGACTTCCAAGATCACCGAGTCCAACCTCTGACCTAACACTAACAAGTCCTCCACTAAACCATATCACTAAGCTCTACATCTAAACGTCTTTGAAAGACCTCCAGGGGTGGTGACTCAACCACTTCCCTGGGCAGCCCATTCCAATGCCTAACAACCCTTTTGGTAAACAAGACAGCAGTTTAACTGATCCCCCTCCTGACTTTGCCAAGAACAGAGAACTCTACCATTTCGTGGTCACTCTGCCCACGACAACTCCCACCAGCCCTTCTCTGTTTGTGAACAGAAGGTCTAGCGGGGCACCTCCCCTAATAGGCTCACTAACCAGCTGCGTCAGGAAGTTATCTTCCACGTTCTCCAGAAACCTCCTAGACTGCTTCCTCTGAGCTGTATTGTATTTCCAGGATATGTCTGGGAAGTTGAAGTCCCCCACGAGAACAAGTGCTGGCGATTTCGCAGCTGCTGCCAGCTGCCTGTAGAACTCCTCATCCGTCTCCTCATCCTGGTCTGGCGGACTATAACAGACCCCGACCAGGATGCCTGCCTTGTTGGCCTTCCCGCTGATCCTAACCCACAGGGACGCAACCTTGCCATTCCCAGTCTCGAGTTCCACAACATCCAAACACTCTCTAATACAGAGAGCCACACCACCACCCGTTCTCTGCTGCCTGGCCCTTCTGAAGAGCGGATAGCCAGTCACTGCAGCACTCCAGTCAGCACTCAACACCCCCAGGGACGGTGACGCCACCACCTCCCTGGGCAACCCGTTCCAATGCCTGACCACTCTTTCTGAGAAGAAATGTCTTCTGCTTGTTTGAATTGTTGAAGAGCAGTGCTTACACTGAGTCAAGGACGTTTCAGCTTCTCACGCTGCCCTGCCAGTGAGGAAGCTGGGTGTGCAGGAGAAGCTGGGAGGGGACAGAAGCAGGACAGGTGACCCCAACTGGCCAAAGGGATATTCCATACCGTGTGCTGTGGTGCGTCCTGGTTTTGGCTAGGATAGAGCTAATTTTCCTCCTAGTAGCTGGTAGGGTGCTGTGCTTTGGATTTAGGATGAGAGTAATGTTGATAACACGCTGCTGTTTGACTGGTTGCAGAGCAGTGCTTACACTAAGCCAAGGACTTTTCAGCTTCTCGCTCTGTCCTACCAGCGCGCAGGCTGGGCGTGCAGCAGGAGCTGGGAGGGGACAGAAGCAGGACAGCTGACCCCAACTGGCCAAAGGGGTATTCCGTACCGTATGGCGTCATGCTGGACAAGTACTGTGGGGTACCGGCTGCTCGGGGACAGGCTGGGCATCGGTCAGCGGGTGGTGAGCAACTGCACTGGGCCAAGCCCCAGCACGTTGCAGTGATTTGTGTCTCTCTGGAATTGCTAGGGCGATGACACACCTTTTTCAAGCCCTTCATTCTTCCATTTTTTTAGGATTTTGCACCTGTTCAGGGGTGAATTTCCAAAGCACTGGAGGTGTCCACTGCTCTAGATGCCTGCCCATATCCTCCAACACTGCCTGCCACTCATAACTCTTCTGCCTCAGAACAGATCTCTGGATGGCATTCCTAAGTAGGTGGTTAACCTTGGACAACACCTGAAGCGCACTCAGGAGATGTTACAATAAGAACATGCTGGTCTGAACATCCACAGGATATTGAAAGACCTGAAGAGCTATCGTAACTAGCCTGGAGGAGAATCACAGAATCACAGAATCGTCTAGGTTGGAAGAGACCTCCAAGATCATCTAGTCCAACCTCAGCCCTAACACTAACAAGTCCTACACTAAACCATATCACTAAGGGCTACATCTAAACGTCTTTTAAAGACCTCCAGGGATGGTGACTCAACCACCTCTCTGGGCAGTCCATTCCAATGCCTAACAACCCTTTCAGTAAAGAAGTTCTTCCTAACATCCAACCTAAACCTCCCCTGGCGCAACTTTAGCCCATTCCCCCTCGTCCTGTCACCAGGCACGTGGGAGAATAGACCAACCCCCACCTCTCTACAGCCTCCTTTAAGGTACCCATAGAGAGCGATGAGGTCGCCCCTGAGCCTCCTCTTCTCCAGGCTAAACAACCCCAGCTCCCTCAGCCGCTCCTCGTAAGACTTGTTCTCCAGACCCCTCACCAGCTTCGTTGCCCTTCTCTGGACTCTCTCGAGCACGCCCATGTCCTTCCTGTAGCGAGGGGCCCAAAACTGAACACAGTACTCGAGGTGCGGCCTCACCAGAGCCGAGTACAGGGGGACAATCACCTCCTTAGACCTGCTGGCCACACTGCTTCTTATGCAAGCCAGGATGCTCTTGGCCTTCTTGGCCACCTGAGCACACTGCTGGCTCATATTCAGCTGCCTATCAACCAGTACTCCCAGGTCCTTCTCTGCCAGGCAGCTTTCCAACCACTCTTCTCCCAGCCTGTAGCGCTGCTTGGGGTTGTTACGCCCCAGGTGCAGGACCCGGCACTTGGCCTTGTTGAACTTCATACAGTTGACCTCAGCCCATCGCTCCAGCCTATCCAGATCCTCCTGCAGAGCCTTCCTGCCCTCGAGCAGATCGACACACGCACTTAGCTTGGTGTCATCTGCAAACTTACTGAGGGTGCACTGGACGCCCTCATCCAGATCATCGATAAAGATATTAAAGAGGACCGGCCCCAGTACCGAGCCCTGGGGGACACCACTAGTGACCAGCCTCCAACCAGATTTGACTCCATTCACCACAACTCTTTGGGCCCGGCCATCCAGCCAGTTTCTAACCCAGCGAAGCGTACGCCAGTCCAAGCCCCGAGCAGCCAGTTTCTTGAGGAGAATGTTGTGGGGAACGGTGTCAAAAGCCTTACTGAAGTCAAGGTAGACCACATCCACAGCCTTTCCCTCATCCACCAAGCGCATCACTTGGTCATAGAAGGAGATCAGGTTCGTCAAGCAGGACCTACCTTTCATAAACCCATGCTGACTGGGCCTGATCGCCTGGTTGCCCTGCAAGTGCCGCGTGATGACATTCAAGATAATCTGCTCCATGAGCTTCCCTGGCACTGAGGTCAAGCTAACAGGCCTATAGTTCCCCGGGTCTACCCTCCGGCCCTTCTTGTAGATGGGCGTCACATTTGCTAGCCGCCAGTCGACTGGGACCTCCCCTGATAGCCAGGACTGCCGATAAATAACGGAAAGCGGCTCGGCCAGCTCCTCCGCCAGTTCGCTCAGTACCCTCGGGTGGATCCTATCCGGCCCCATCGACTTGTGTACATCCAAGTGTTGTAGCAGGTCGCCAACCATTTCCTCATGGATAGTGAGGGCCACAGCCTGCTCCCCATCCCCTTCCACCAGCTCAGGGTACGAGGTATCCAGAGAACAACCGGTCTTGCCGCTAAAGACTGAGGCAAAGAAAGCATTGAGCACCTCAGCCTTTTCCTCATCTTTTGTAACTAAGTTTCCCCCCGCATCCAGTAAAGGATGGAGATTCTCCTTAGTCCTCCTTTTTGCGTTGATGTATTTGTAAAAACGTTTTTTGTTATCTTTAACGGCAGTAGCCAGATTGAGCTCCAGATGAAATTTGGCCTTTCTAATTTTGTCCCTAAACAGCCTCGCAACATCCTTATAGTCCTCCTGAGTAGCCCCCCCTCTTTTCCAAAGATTATAAACCCTCGTTTTCCTCCTAAGCTCGAGCCACAACTCTCTGCTCAGCCAGGCCGGTCTAGTTCCGCGTCGGCTCGTCTTTGGGCACGTGGGGACAGACCGCTCCTGAGCCATTAAGATTTCCTTCTTGAGGAGTGCCCAGCCTTCCTGGACTCCTTTGCCCTTCAGAACCTCCTCCCAAGGGACTCTGCCAACCAGTGTCCTGAACAGCTCAAAGTCAGCCCTTCGGAAGTCCAAGACAGCGGTTTTACTGGTCCCCTTCCTGACTTCGCCAAGAATAGAGGACTGAACCATTTCGTGGTCACTCTGCCCAAGACAGCTCTCAACCACCACATCTCCCACCAGTCCGTCACTGTTTGTGAACAGAAGGTCTAGCGGGGCTCCTCCCCTGGTAGGCTCTCTAACCAGCTGCGTCAGGAAGTTATCTTCCACGCTCTCCAGAAACCTCCTAGACTGCTTTCTCTGGGCTGTGTTGTGCTTCCAGGATATGTCTGGGAAGTTGAAGTCCCCCACGAGAACAAGCGCTGACAATTTCGCAGCTTCTGCCAGCTGCCTGTAGAACTCCTCATCCGTCTCCTCATCCTGGTTCGGCGGTCTATAACAGACCCCCACCAGGATGCTTGCCTTGTTGGCCTTCCCGCTGATCCTAACCCATAGGGACTCAACCTTATCATTCCCAGCCTCAAGTTCCTCAACATCTAAACACTCTCTAATATAGACAGCCACACCACCACCCCTTCTGTGCTGCCTGTCCCTTCTGAAGAGCCTATAGCCAGACATTGCAGCACTCCAGTCATGAGAGTGGTCCCACCACGTTTCCGTGATGGCAACCAAGTCATAGCCTTCCCGCTGCACGATGGCATCCAGCTCCTCCTGTTTGTTGCCCATGCTGCGTGCATTAGTGTAGATGCACTTCAGTCGGGCCATTGCCTTCTTCCCCGGCTTTGCCATTGTTCCCCCCGGCACAGCTCCAACAAGCCTTCTTTCAGCCCCATCCCCCTTCTTTCCTAGTTTAAAGCCCTCTCAACGAGCCCTGCCAGCTCCTGGGCTAGGATCCGTTTTCCCCTTGGAGACAGGGACCCGTCTGCGGCCATCAGGCCGGGTGCCGAGTAAAGTGCCCCATGGTCAAAAAAACCAAAAGTTCTGTGTTGGCACCAGCCTCTGAGCCATGTTTTAATCAGGTGGGCTTTCCGTGTCCTCTCGGTACCCCTCCCTGCTACTGCAGGGATAGATGAAAACACCACCTGTACTCCCGCTCCATCCACTAACCGTCCCATTCCCCTAAAGTCCCGTTTGATAGCCTTCAGGCTTCTCTCTTCAAGATCATCACTGCCAGCCTGGACTATCAAAAGAGGGTAGTAGTCAGAGGGGCGAACCAGGTAGGGAAGCTTCCTGGCAATATCCCTGACCCTGGCCCCAGGGAGGCAGCAGACTTCCCTGCGGGTAGGGTCAGGTCGACAAACAGGGCCCTCTGTTCCCCTGAGAAGGGAGTCGCCTACTACGATCACCCTTCTGTCTTTCTTGGTGGAGGCAGTCTTGAGGCGTGGAGTCGGCTTCCTCGCCCTAGGCATCCTCCTGGGTAGCCTTTCTACCTCGTCCTCACCCACCGGTCTCTCAAGCTCCAGGGCCTCAAATCTGTTACGTAAGGGCACCTGGGAAGGCGGGGCCAGTAGGGGGGGGCGTTGCCTGAAAGGTCGAGCAGGGACCTGTCTCCATCCCTCCTCAACTTCTAGGTTGCCTCCCTCTGCCCGACAGCGACAGGGCAGGGGGTCCATCCCCATTTGGGGTATCTCACCCCCGTACCTCTCCTTCACGCCCTGCAGGGAGTCACTCCACCAGTCTATCTCCCGCTCACACTCCCTAATAGCCCTCAACCTCTCCACCTCCTCTTTGAGTTCTGCCACCGGGCGGACCAGGTCATCCACCTGCTCGCACCTCACACACACAGCGCCTCTGCCTCCCTCAGATGGCAGCAACAGGCTCAGGCAGTCCCTGCACCCAGAGACCTGAACTGCCGCATTGTTGAGCAGGCAGTCAGTGTGGGTGGCCACAGACTTTCTAGAGAAAGTACTCTGCCTGGTGAAGACCATCGCAGCCCGGCTAGCAGTCAACAGCCGTTAAAGATGTTGTTCTTATGGGCAGGGGGAAACTCTGCCCTCTCCACCCTCCCTGCTCGCCCTGCCTGCGTGAACTGCCGCCCCCACCCTTCTGACGGGCCGCGCCCTGTTTGCCCGCCCTGGTCGCCGCGCTCCTGGTCACTCGCGCTCCCTAGGGGCTGCTTTTGAACGGCCGGGGAGGGGGCGCTACTGGCTCCGCCTACGCCTCGTTAGCCTCCCTCGCGGGGGCTGCCGGGTCCTGGCGGCTCCCTCGAGCGGCCTCGATGTCGGAAAAAAAGCCCTGCCTGTCCCGATCCCCCGCTCCGCTGCAGAACGCGTCTGCCCCGGAGCCGATCGCCTCGGCAAGTGGCTGAGAAGAGGCAGGTGAAGGAGAAAGGGAGAGTGAACAAGTGGGAAAAATCATCTCCGGCGGTCCCCTGCATATATTGGCTCCCTGAAGAGAAAAGGTCCTTGAAATATCCTCTCCTGAGGTAGCCTATGCCAAGGATGCACGGAGCATCCGGGCCAGTCACAATAGGGTGCTTTTGCCACTCATTCCCAGTTAGGCTCACGCTGGTATCGGCCTCGGGTAGTTCTTGATGCCCTTATGATATCTTCTACTTCGTCTTCCTGTTCCTCTGATGGCCCAGCCACTTTGGAGTAGCCTATCTCGTCTTCTCCTCCCTCCCCAGTCTGAGTAGGAGTTCCTCTGCTTTCTAAACGACCTGACTTTCTCATCCCTTTCTAAAAAGGGGTGTGATGTTTCCCCTTTTCCACTCACCAGAGACATCGCCTGACCGCCAGGACTTTTCAACTAGGACGGAGAGAGGCTTGGCAGCTACATCAGCCAGTTCCCTCCGGAACCTAGGATTCATGTCATCAGGCCCCATACACTTCACAGTATCACAGATTTCTAGGTTGGAAGAGACCTCCAAGATCATCTAGTCCAACCTCAGCCCTAACACTAACAAGTCCTACACTAAACCATATCACTAAGGGCTACATCTAAACGTCTTTTAAAGACCTCCAGGGATGGTGACTCCACCACCTCCCTGGGCAGCCCGTTCCAATGCTTAATAACCCTTTCGGTAAAGAAGTACTTCCTAACATCCAACCTAAAACTCCCCTGTCGCAACTTTCGCCCATTCCCCCTCGTCCTGTCACCAGGCACGTAGGAGAACAGGCCAACGCCCACCTCTTTACAGCCTCCTTTAAGGTAACTGTAGAGAGCGATGAGGTCGCCCCTGAGCCTCCTCTTCTCCAGGCTGAACGAGCCCAGCTCCCTCAGCCGCTCCTCGTAAGACTTGTTCTCCAGACCCCTCACCAGCTTGGTCGCCCTTCTCTGGACTCGCTCGAGCACGTCCATGTCCTTCCTGTAGCGAGGGGCCCAAAACTGAACACAGTACTCAAGGTGCGGCCTCACCAGAGCCGAGTACAGGGGCACAATCACTTCCCTAGACCTGCTGGCCACACTGCTTCTTATGCAAGCCAGGATGCTCTTGGCCTTCTTGGCCACCTGGGCACACTGCTGGCTCATATTCAGCCGACTATCAACCAATACTCCCAGGTCCTTCTCGGCCAGGCAGCTTTCCAACCACTCTTCTCCCAGCCTGTAGCGCTGCTTGGGGTTGTTACGCCCCAGGTGCAGGACCCGGCACTTGGCCTTGTTGAACTTCATGCAGTTGACCTCAGCCCATCGCTCCAGCCTATCCAGATCCTCCTGCAGAGCCTTCCTGCCCTCGAGCAGATCGACACACGCACTTAGCTTGGTGTCATCTGCAAACTTACTGAGGGTGCACTGGACGCCCTCATCCAGATCATCGATAAAGATATTAAAGAGGACCGGCCCCAGTACCGAGCCCTGGGGGACACCACTAGTGACCAGCCTCCAACCGGATTTGACTCCATTCACCACAACTCTCTGGGCCCGGCCATCCAGCCAGTTTCTAACCCAGCGAAGCGTACGCCAGTCCAAGCCCCGAGCAGCCAGTTTCTTGAGGAGAATGTTGTGGGGAACGGTGTCAAAAGCCTTACTGAAGTCAAGGTAGACCACATCCACAGCCTTTCCCTCATCCACCAAGCGCATCACTTGGTCATAGAAGGAGATCAGGTTCGTCAAGCAGGACCTACCTTTCATAAACCCATGCTGACTGGGCCTGATCGCCGGCTTGCCCTGCAAGTGCCGCGTGATGACCCTCAAGATAATCTGCTCCATGAGCTTTCCTGGCACTGTGGTCAAACTGACAGGCCTATAGTTCCCCGGGTCTGCCCTGCAGCCCTTCTTATAGATGGGCATCACATTGGCTAGCCGCCAGTCAACTGGGACCTCCCCCGATAGCCAGGACTGCCGATAAATGATGGAAAGCGGCTCGGCCAGCTCCTCCGCCAGTTCTTTCAGTACCCTCGGGTGCATCCCATCCGGCCCCATCGACTTGCGCACATCCAAGCTCCGTAGCAGGTCGCCAACCATTTCCTCATGGATAGCGAAGGCCACATCCTGCTCCCCATCCCCTTCCACCAGCTCAAGGCACTGGGTATCCAGAGAACAACCGGTATTGCCACTAAAGACTGAGGCAAAGGCGGCATTAAGCACCTCAGCTTTTTCCTCATCCTTAGTAACTAGGTTTCCCCTCGCATCCAGTAAAGGATGGAGATTCTCCTTAGTCCTCCATTTCGCGTTGATATATTTGTAAAAGGATTTTTTGTTGTCTTTAATGGCAGTAGCCAGATTGAGCTCCAGATGAGCTTTGGCCTTTCTAATTTTCTCCCTGCACAGCCTCGCTACATCCTTGTAGTCCTCGTCAGTGGCCCGCCCTTTTTTCCAAAGATTATAAACCCTCCTTTTTCTCCTAAGCACAAGCCGCAACTCTCTGTTGAGCCAGGCCGGTCTTTTTCCACGCCGGCTCGTCTTTGGACACGTGGGGACGGACCGCTCCTGTGCCATCGCGATTTCCTTCTTGAGGAGCGCCCAGCCTTCCTGGACTCCTCTGCCCTTCAGAACCGCCTCCCAAGGGACTCGGCCAACCAGCGTCCTGAGCAGCTCAAAGTCAGCCCTCCGGAAGTCCAAGACAGCAGTTTTACTGGTCCCCTTCCTGGCCTCACCAAGAATAGAGAACTCTACCATTTCGTGGTCACTCTGCCCGAGACAGTTTCCGACCACCACATCTCCCACCAGTCCTTCTCTGTTTGTGAAGAGAAGGTCTAGCGGGGCACCACCCCTGGTAGGTTCACTGACCAGCTGCGTCAGGAAGCTATCTCCCACGCTCTCCAGAAACCTCCTAGACTGCTTTCTCTGTGCCGTGTTGTGTTTCCAGGATATGTCCGGGAAGTTGAAGTCCCCCACGAGGACAAGCGCTGACGATTTTGCAACTTCTGTCAGTTGCCTATAAAACTCCTCATCCGTCTCCTCATCCTGGTTCGGCGGTCTATAACAGACCCCCACCACGAAGCTAGCCTTGCCGGCCTTCCCGCGGATCCTAACCCACAGGGATTCAACCTTACCATTCCCAGCCTGGAGTTCCACAACATCGAAAGATTCTCTAATGTAGAGAGCCACGCCACCACCCCGTCTGTGCTGCCTGTCCCTCCTGAAGAGCCGATATCCAGGCATTGCAGCACTCCAGTCGTGGGAGCGGTCCCACCACGTCTCTGTGATGGCAACCAAGTCGTAGCCTGTCTGCTGCACGATGGCTTCCAGCTCCTCCTGTTTGTTACCCATGCTGCGTGCATTAGTGTAGATGCACTTCAGCTGGGCCATCGCCTTCTTCCCCGGCCTAGCCATTGTTTCCCCCGGCACAGCTCCAACAAGCCTTGTTTGAGCCCCGTCCCCCTTCTTACCTAGTTTAAAGCGCTCTCTATGAGCCCCGCCAGCTACTGGCCTAGGATCCGTTTTCCCCTTGGAAATAGGGACCCGTCTGCGGCCACCAGGCCGGGTGCCGAGTAAAGCTCCCCATGGTGAAAAAAACCAAAATTTCTGTGCTGGCACCAGCCTCTGAGCCACCTATTAACCACGCGAGCTTTCCGTGTCCTCTCCGTGCCTCTCCCTTCCCCCGTAGGGATAGAAGAAAACACCACCTGCACACCCGCTCCCTCCACCAATCGTCCCAGCCCCCTAAAGTCCTGTTTGATAGCCTTGAGGCTTCTCTTTTCAACATCGTCACTGCCAGCCTGGACTATCAAAAGCGGGTAATAGTCAGAGGGGCGAACCAGGTTGGGAAGCTTCCTGGTAACGTCTCTGACCCTGGCCCCAGGGAGGCAGCAGACTTCCCTATGTGTGGGGTCAGGCCGACAAATAGGGCCCTCCTTTCCCCTGAGGAGGGAGTCGCCTACTACGATCACCCTTCTGTCTTTCTTGGTGGAGGCAGTCTTGAGGCGTGGAGTCGGCTTCCTCGCCCTAGGCATCCTCCTGGGTAGACTCACGAGGGCTGCCGGTGCCTGGCGGCTCCCTCACGTAGGCTCGATGCCCGAAAAATAGCCCTGCCTGTCCCGATCCCGCGCTCCGCTGCAGCACGCGTCTGCCCCGGAGCCGGTCGCCTCGGCAAGTGGCTCTGAAATGGCGGTGGTGCCCGATTTAAAAGGCCCGCCGCTGACGCTGTCGCTGACGCTGCTGGCTCCGCCTACGCCTCGTCAGCCTCCCTCACGAGGGCTGCCGGTGCCT
This sequence comes from Anser anser, assembly GCF_964211835.1. Lineage (NCBI taxonomy): Eukaryota > Metazoa > Chordata > Aves > Anseriformes > Anatidae > Anser > Anser anser. The sequence goes on along the minus strand of NC_139726.1, from coordinate 13,816,960 downwards.
GGCGGCTCCCTCACATAGGCTTGATGCCCGAAAAATAGCCCTGCCTGTCCCGATCCCGCGCTCCGCTGCAGCACGCGTCTGCCCCAGAGCCGGTCGCCTCGACTTGCACCTCTTTAGATTCACCAGGTGGTCTCGAGCCTGCTCTTCCCTTACAGTGGGTGGGACTTTGATCCCCCAGCCTCCATCTACGGGTTCAGGGAAATGAAAGACTTGAGAAGCCCGCCTACCAGTGCAGGTGGAGGCAAAGATGTTGCTGAGTACCTCAGCCTTCTCCACATCTGTCGTTGCCAATTACTCAGCTATAGAAACTCACTCCTAATATAAGAAATTAGCCACCCATAATCACTTACACACTCCTATTTTCACCCCTCAATTTATTTTCACAAATGTTAAAGGTGCATGGTGGTCCTCGGGGACTCCTCCTGTCACCCCAGCGCAGCAGCCCGAAGGGAGCTGGGTCCTCTCTTGTGCTCTTCCTCGAGGCTCTATGCAGAAGGGCTGCCACCTCTCGCACAAGGGCTGCCGGATGGGAAAGAAGCACTCACGCAAGCCCTGAGAATCAGCAACAGAGTGGTTTATTGCCAGGATGTCTTGCAGGTAATCCTGCGGGATGTCCGTGACGTTCGGTGGCTCCAAGCTAGTGCTTGGGATGGAGCCTGCGTGACAACGAGTAGGGAGCTGGCCGGGCACGCCTGCGACGCTGTTTGCGCGCTTGGAGAGCAGAGAGCAGAGACCTGCTGCGGGAGTCCCAGGTCTGTTCTGGTGGAGGTGGATCCACTTCCATTGGTTCCTCCACGTCTGCTGGTGGATCCAGCTCCATGGGCTCCACGGTGTTGGGCAGAAGGATAAGCCAGTCCTTGCCCGGGACTGCCCAAACGGGATGCCTTCCATCTGGCATGTTTTCAGGCCAGGGTGCCGAACCAGGGGGTCGTCCAGTCCCACGCCTTGGTCCCGTGCCACTGTCGGGTTGATTTTCACGCGTGGGTCTGACGCTGCCGCCTGTTTTGTGGCCCTGGCTGGGTCCCGCACTGTCTTCCCTGTGATAGGCACGCCTGTGCTCCCCGCGGCTCTCTGGCTGATGTTCCTCCCTTTGCCTCGCGCCACCGTTGCCACTACGGGAAGGCCCAGGCCCCCTGTCACTGTGTGTTTGAGGGGATGGCCTGTTCCCCGCATCGTTGCGGTGCCAGCGGTACCGCTTAGAGGTGTCCGGGCTTGCTTGAGAGGCTCGCCTCTGCTCTGTGCGGCTGTCTGGCCGATGTTCCCGCCTTTTCCCCATGCCGTTGTTGCGACAGTTGGAAGGTCCATGCCCCGAGTCGCTGTCTGCTTTGGGGGAAGGACGGCGCACGGCTTGGAGTTGCCGATGTTTGAGCCCGTCCTTGCTGGGGACTGGCCGCACGCGATCCCTTCGATCAGGAGACCTTTCCCGCCGGGGTGACGAACCACGGGCTCGTTTGCTTCCACGCGTAGGTCCCGTGCCACTCTGCGGTGGATTTCCCTTCGTGGGTCCGACGCTGCCGTCTTCTTTCTGGCCGTGTCTGCGTCCCACGCTGCGTTGTGGACTACGGGCACGCCTCTGCTCCGTGCGGCTGTCTGGCCGATGTTCCCGCCTTTTCCCCATGCCATCGTTGCGACAGTTGGAAGGTCCATGCCCCGAGTCGCTGTCTGCTTTGGGGGAAGGACGGCGCACGGCTTGGAGTTGCCGATGTTTGAGCCCGTCCTTGCTGGGGACTGGCCGCACGCGATCCCTCTGATCAGGAGACCTTTCCCGCTGGGGTGACGAACCACAGGCTCGTTCACTTCCACGCGTAGGTCCCGTGCCACTCTGCGGTGGATTTCCCTTCGTGGGTCCGACGCTGCCGTCTTCTTTCTGGCCGTGTCTGCGTCCCACGCTGCGTTGTGGACTACGGGCACGCCTCTGCTCCGTGCGGCTGTCTGGCCGATGTTCCCGCCTTCGCCCCACGCGACTATTGCGTGAATCGTAAGGCCCATGGCCCGAGTCGCTCTCTGCATTGGGGGAAGGACGGCGCGCGGCTTGGAGTTGCTCAGGTTTGAGCCCATCCTTGCTGGGGCCTGGCCGCACGCGATGCCTTTGTTCAGGAGACTTTTCAGGCCGGGGTGCCGAACCACGGGCTCGTTCTCTTCCACGCCGAGGTCCCGTGCCACTCTGCGCTTCGTTTCCATTTGTAGGCCCGACGCTGCCATCCCGTGTATGGCCATGCTTGGGTCCCACACTGTGTCGCGCGCTATGATCACGCCTGTGCTCCTTGCGGCTCTCTGGCTGATGTTCTTGCCTTTGCCTCACGCCGCCGTTGTGACTAGGAGAAGGCCCAGGCCCCCTGTCGCTGTGTGCTTGAGGGGCCTGCCTGTTCCCCGCGTCATTGCGGTGCCAATGGTACCGCCTGTAAGCGTCTGGGGGCTGCGCGCCAGAGCTCCCTTGGGCACTGGTGCCTTTTGTGCCGCCGGCGCTCTGCCTTCGCCCATGACGCTTCTCCTTCTCATCACCTGCCGTCCTTGTTGGTGCTTGCTGGGACTGCATCGCTGTCCTCTCACACCAACGAGGGCTGCCTCTCGCCTTGCTGCTTCCGGTCTTCCTCCTGCCGCGGATGCTGGCTGTCAGAGGACCTAGTAGCTGAGCGAGTGGCGGGCCAGCGGCAGGGGGGCCTCTTTTATAGGGCCCACGGCAAAGGCGGGGCAGTGGTGGCCATTGTGACGTCAGCAAGCCTCTGTGATGAAACGGCCCGTGATTGGCCAAATTTGGGCGGCTTTGTTGGGGGTAGCCTGGACGATGCCCTCATGTGGAAGGAGGAGGAGGGCTGTGGGGGGGTCGCCTGAGGGCCCCTTTTGTGGGGCTGGCTCCCCCGGGCCATTTGGCTTGCCAGAGAGAAAGCCTGCCCCTCGGCCACAGGGACTGCCCCGCACCTCCCATCCTGTGCCCTGGCTTTATTTTTAACACTGGTTTTTAGGTAATTTCATTCTGTTCTTTATGGAAAAGAACAGAAGTAAGGTGCATCTTCAGCCCTAATGCCCAGGTGCGCTTTGCGCTCTGAGTGAAGAATTTCTTCCCCACGTCACATCTAATCGAAATCTCCCCTCCATTTGTTCAAAGCCATGATTCATGGTTCCATGGCCACACTCCCTGGTGGAGTCCCTCTCCGTTTTTGTTTTTTTTTTTTTTCTTTTTTAGGCCACTTTTATGGGTAAGCTTAGGTGGCAAAAATGCAGGACCTTGCAAATTGCAGCCCTGCCTACCTTGTTCCTCATGTTCCATATGATCTTTTCCAGCTCAGGCTCTAGCCTCTCATCAGCGTAACATAGAATCATAGAAACATTCAGGTTGGAAAAGACCTCCAAGATCATCCGGTCCAACCATCACCCTGCTACCAATGTCACCCACTAAACCACGTTCCTACGCACCACGTCCAACCTTTCCTTGAACACAGAATCACACAGAATGACAGAATCATTGAGGTTGGAAGAGACTTCCAAGATCACCGAGTCCAACCTCTGACCTAACACTAACAAGTCCTCCACTAAACCATATCACTAAGCTCTACATCTAAACGTCTTTGAAAGACCTCCAGGGGTGGTGACTCAACCACTTCCCTGGGCAGCCCATTCCAATGCCTAACAACCCTTTTGGTAAACAAGACAGCAGTTTAACTGATCCCCCTCCTGACTTTGCCAAGAACAGAGAACTCTACCATTTCGTGGTCACTCTGCCCACGACAACTCCCACCAGCCCTTCTCTGTTTGTGAACAGAAGGTCTAGCGGGGCACCTCCCCTAATAGGCTCACTAACCAGCTGCGTCAGGAAGTTATCTTCCACGTTCTCCAGAAACCTCCTAGACTGCTTCCTCTGAGCTGTATTGTATTTCCAGGATATGTCTGGGAAGTTGAAGTCCCCCACGAGAACAAGTGCTGGCGATTTCGCAGCTGCTGCCAGCTGCCTGTAGAACTCCTCATCCGTCTCCTCATCCTGGTCTGGCGGACTATAACAGACCCCGACCAGGATGCCTGCCTTGTTGGCCTTCCCGCTGATCCTAACCCACAGGGACGCAACCTTGCCATTCCCAGTCTCGAGTTCCACAACATCCAAACACTCTCTAATACAGAGAGCCACACCACCACCCGTTCTCTGCTGCCTGGCCCTTCTGAAGAGCGGATAGCCAGTCACTGCAGCACTCCAGTCAGCACTCAACACCCCCAGGGACGGTGACGCCACCACCTCCCTGGGCAACCCGTTCCAATGCCTGACCACTCTTTCTGAGAAGAAATGTCTTCTGCTTGTTTGAATTGTTGAAGAGCAGTGCTTACACTGAGTCAAGGACGTTTCAGCTTCTCACGCTGCCCTGCCAGTGAGGAAGCTGGGCGTGCAGGAGGAGCTGGGAGGGGACAGAAGCAGGACAGGTGACCCCAACTGGCCAAAGGGATATTCCATACCGTGTGCTGTGGTGCGTCCTGGTTTTGGCTAGGATAGAGCTAATTTTCCTCCTAGTAGCTGGTAGGGTGCTGTGCTTTGGATTTAGGATGAGAGTAATGTTGATAACACGCTGCTGTTTGACTGGTTGCAGAGCAGTGCTTACACTAAGCCAAGGACTTTTCAGCTTCTCGCTCTGTCCTACCAGCGCGCAGGCTGGGCGTGCAGCAGGAGCTGGGAGGGGACAGAAGCAGGACAGCTGACCCCAACTGGCCAAAGGGGTATTCCGTACCGTATGGCGTCATGCTGGACAAGTACTGTGGGGTACCGGCTGCTCGGGGACAGGCTGGGCATCGGTCAGCGGGTGGTGAGCAACTGCACTGGGCCAAGCCCCAGCACGTTGCAGTGATTTGTGTCTCTCTGGAATTGCTAGGGCGATGACACACCTTTTTCAAGCCCTTCATTCTTCCATTTTTTTAGGATTTTGCACCTGTTCAGGGGTGAATTTCCAAAGCACTGGAGGTGTCCACTGCTCTAGATGCCTGCCCATATCCTCCAACACTGCCTGCCACTCATAACTCTTCTGCCTCAGAACAGATCTCTGGATGGCATTCCTAAGTAGGTGGTTAACCTTGGACAACACCTGAAGCGCACTCAGGAGATGTTACAATAAGAACATGCTGGTCTGAACATCCACAGGATATTGAAAGACCTGAAGAGCTATCGTAACTAGCCTGGAGGAGAATCACAGAATCACAGAATCGTCTAGGTTGGAAGAGACCTCCAAGATCATCTAGTCCAACCTCAGCCCTAACACTAACAAGTCCTACACTAAACCATATCACTAAGGGCTACATCTAAACGTCTTTTAAAGACCTCCAGGGATGGTGACTCAACCACCTCTCTGGGCAGTCCATTCCAATGCCTAACAACCCTTTCAGTAAAGAAGTTCTTCCTAACATCCAACCTAAACCTCCCCTGGCGCAACTTTAGCCCATTCCCCCTCGTCCTGTCACCAGGCACGTGGGAGAATAGACCAACCCCCACCTCTCTACAGCCTCCTTTAAGGTACCCATAGAGAGCGATGAGGTCGCCCCTGAGCCTCCTCTTCTCCAGGCTAAACAACCCCAGCTCCCTCAGCCGCTCCTCGTAAGACTTGTTCTCCAGACCCCTCACCAGCTTCGTTGCCCTTCTCTGGACTCTCTCGAGCACGCCCATGTCCTTCCTGTAGCGAGGGGCCCAAAACTGAACACAGTACTCGAGGTGCGGCCTCACCAGAGCCGAGTACAGGGGGACAATCACCTCCTTAGACCTGCTGGCCACACTGCTTCTTATGCAAGCCAGGATGCTCTTGGCCTTCTTGGCCACCTGAGCACACTGCTGGCTCATATTCAGCTGCCTATCAACCAGTACTCCCAGGTCCTTCTCTGCCAGGCAGCTTTCCAACCACTCTTCTCCCAGCCTGTAGCGCTGCTTGGGGTTGTTACGCCCCAGGTGCAGGACCCGGCACTTGGCCTTGTTGAACTTCATACAGTTGACCTCAGCCCATCGCTCCAGCCTATCCAGATCCTCCTGCAGAGCCTTCCTGCCCTCGAGCAGATCGACACACGCACTTAGCTTGGTGTCATCTGCAAACTTACTGAGGGTGCACTGGACGCCCTCATCCAGATCATCGATAAAGATATTAAAGAGGACCGGCCCCAGTACCGAGCCCTGGGGGACACCACTAGTGACCAGCCTCCAACCAGATTTGACTCCATTCACCACAACTCTTTGGGCCCGGCCATCCAGCCAGTTTCTAACCCAGCGAAGCGTACGCCAGTCCAAGCCCCGAGCAGCCAGTTTCTTGAGGAGAATGTTGTGGGGAACGGTGTCAAAAGCCTTACTGAAGTCAAGGTAGACCACATCCACAGCCTTTCCCTCATCCACCAAGCGCATCACTTGGTCATAGAAGGAGATCAGGTTCGTCAAGCAGGACCTACCTTTCATAAACCCATGCTGACTGGGCCTGATCGCCTGGTTGCCCTGCAAGTGCCGCGTGATGACATTCAAGATAATCTGCTCCATGAGCTTCCCTGGCACTGAGGTCAAGCTAACAGGCCTATAGTTCCCCGGGTCTACCCTCCGGCCCTTCTTGTAGATGGGCGTCACATTTGCTAGCCGCCAGTCGACTGGGACCTCCCCTGATAGCCAGGACTGCCGATAAATAACGGAAAGCGGCTCGGCCAGCTCCTCCGCCAGTTCGCTCAGTACCCTCGGGTGGATCCCATCCGGCCCCATCGACTTGTGTACATCCAAGTGTTGTAGCAGGTCGCCAACCATTTCCTCATGGATAGTGAGGGCCACAGCCTGCTCCCCATCCCCTTCCACCAGCTCAGGGTACGAGGTATCCAGAGAACAACCGGTCTTGCCGCTAAAGACTGAGGCAAAGAAAGCATTGAGCACCTCAGCCTTTTCCTCATCTTTTGTAACTAAGTTTCCCCCCGCATCCAGTAAAGGATGGAGATTCTCCTTAGTCCTCCTTTTTGCGTTGATGTATTTGTAAAAACGTTTTTTGTTATCTTTAACGGCAGTAGCCAGATTGAGCTCCAGATGAACTTTGGCCTTTCTAATTTTGTCCCTAAACAGCCTCGCAACATCCTTATAGTCCTCCTGAGTAGCCCCCCCTCTTTTCCAAAGATTATAAACCCTCGTTTTCCTCCTAAGCTCGAGCCACAACTCTCTGCTCAGCCAGGCCGGTCTAGTTCCGCGTCGGCTCGTCTTTGGGCACGTGGGGACAGACCGCTCCTGAGCCATTAAGATTTCCTTCTTGAGGAGTGCCCAGCCTTCCTGGACTCCTTTGCCCTTCAGAACCTCCTCCCAAGGGACTCTGCCAACCAGTGTCCTGAACAGCTCAAAGTCAGCCCTTCGGAAGTCCAAGACAGCGGTTTTACTGGTCCCCTTCCTGACTTCGCCAAGAATAGAGGACTGAACCATTTCGTGGTCACTCTGCCCAAGACAGCTCTCAACCACCACATCTCCCACCAGTCCGTCACTGTTTGTGAACAGAAGGTCTAGCGGGGCTCCTCCCCTGGTAGGCTCTCTAACCAGCTGCGTCAGGAAGTTATCTTCCACGCTCTCCAGAAACCTCCTAGACTGCTTTCTCTGGGCTGTGTTGTGCTTCCAGGATATGTCTGGGAAGTTGAAGTCCCCCACGAGAACAAGCGCTGACGATTTCGCGGCTTCTGCCAGCTGCCTGTAGAACTCCTCATCCGTCTCCTCATCCTGGTTCGGCGGTCTATAACAGACCCCCACCAGGATGCTTGCCTTGTTGGCCTTCCCGCTGATCCTAACCCATAGGGACTCAACCTTATCATTCCCAGCCTCAAGTTCCTCAACATCTAAACACTCTCTAATATAGACAGCCACACCACCACCCCTTCTGTGCTGCCTGTCCCTTCTGAAGAGCCTATAGCCAGACATTGCAGCACTCCAGTCATGAGAGTGGTCCCACCACGTTTCCGTGATGGCAACCAAGTCATAGCCTTCCCGCTGCACGATGGCATCCAGCTCCTCCTGTTTGTTGCCCATGCTGCGTGCATTAGTGTAGATGCACTTCAGTCGGGCCATTGCCTTCTTCCCCGGCTTTGCCATTGTTCCCCCCGGCACAGCTCCAACAAGCCTTCTTTCAGCCCCATCCCCCTTCTTTCCTAGTTTAAAGCCCTCTCAACGAGCCCTGCCAGCTCCTGGGCTAGGATCCGTTTTCCCCTTAGAGACAGGGACCCGTCTGCGGCCATCAGGCCGGGTGCCGAGTAAAGCGCCCCATGGTCAAAAAACCCAAAAGTTCTGTGTTGGCACCAGCCTCTGAGCCATGTTTTAATCAGGTGGGCTTTCCGTGTCCTCTCGGTACCCCTCCCTGCTACTGCAGGGATAGATGAAAACACCACCTGTACTCCCGCTCCATCCACTAACCGTCCCAGTCCCCTAAAGTCCCGTTTGATAGCCTTCAGGCTTCTCTCTTCAAGATCATCACTGCCAGCCTGGACTATCAAAAGAGGGTAGTAGTCAGAGGGGCGAACCAGGTAGGGAAGCTTCCTGGCAATATCCCTGACCCTGGCCCCAGGGAGGCAGCAGACTTCCCTGCGGGTAGGGTCAGGTCGACAAACAGGGCCCTCTGTTCCCCTGAGAAGGGAGTCGCCTACTACGATCACCCTTCTGTCTTTCTTGGTGGAGGCAGTCTTGAGGCGTGGAGTCGGCTTCCTCGCCCTAGGCATCCTCCTGGGTAGCCTTTCTACCTCGTCCTCACCCACCGGTCTCTCAAGCTCCAGGGCCTCAAATCTGTTACGTAAGGGCACCTGGGAAGGCGGGGCCAGTAGGGGGGGGCGTTGCCTGAAAGGTCGAGCAGGGACCTGTCTCCATCCCTCCTCAACTTCTAGGTTGCCTCCCTCTGCCCGACAGCGACAGGGCAGGGGGTCCATCCCCATTTGGGGTATCTCACCCCCGTACCTCTCCTTCACGCCCTGCAGGGAGTCACTCCACCAGTCTATCTCCCGCTCACACTCCCTAATAGCCCTCAACCTCTCCACCTCCTCTTTGAGTTCTGCCACCGGGCGGACCAGGTCATCCACCTGCTCGCACCTCACACACACAGCGCCTCTGCCTCCCTCAGATGGCAGCAACAGGCTCAGGCAGTCCCTGCACCCAGAGACCTGAACTGCCGCATTGTTGAGCAGGCAGTCAGTGTGGGTGGCCACAGACTTTCTAGAGAAAGTACTCTGCCTGGTGAAGACCATCGCAGCCCGGCTAGCAGTCAACAGCCGTTAAAGATGTTGTTCTTATGGGCAGGGGGAAACTCTGCCCTCTCCACCCTCCCTGCTCGCCCTGCCTGCGCGAACTGCCGCCCCCACCCTTCTGACGGGCCGCGCCCTGTTTGCCCGCCCTGGTCGCCGCGCTCCTGGTCACTCGCGCTCCCTAGGGGCTGCTTTTGAACGGCCGGGGAGGGGGCGCTACTGGCTCCGCCTACGCCTCGTTAGCCTCCCTCGCGGGGGCTGCCGGGTCCTGGCGGCTCCCTCGAGCGGCCTCGATGTCGGAAAAAAAGCCCTGCCTGTCCCGATCCCCCGCTCCGCTGCAGAACGCGTCTGCCCCGGAGCCGATCGCCTCGGCAAGTGGCTGAGAAGAGGCAGGTGAAGGAGAAAGGGAGAGTGAACAAGTGGGAAAAATCATCTCCGGCGGTCCCCTGCATATATTGGCTCCCTGAAGAGAAAAGGTCCTTGAAATATCCTCTCCTGAGGTAGCCTATGCCAAGGATGCACGGAGCATCCGGGCCAGTCACAATAGGGTGCTTTTGCCACTCATTCCCAGTTAGGCTCACGCTGGTATCGGCCTCGGGTAGTTCTTGATGCCCTTATGATATCTTCTACTTCGTCTTCCTGTTCCTCTGATGGCCCAGCCACTTTGGAGTAGCCTATCTCGTCTTCTCCTCCCTCCCCAGTCTGAGTAGGAGTTCCTCTGCTTTCTAAACGACCTGACTTTCTCATCCCTTTCTAAAAAGGGGTGTGATGTTTCCCCTTTTCCACTCACCAGAGACATCGCCTGACCGCCAGGACTTTTCAACTAGGATGGAGAGAGGCTTGGCAGCTACATCAGCCAGTTCCCTCCGGAACCTAGGATTCATGTCATCAGGCCCCATACACTTCACAGTATCACAGTATCACAGATTTCTAGGTTGGAAGAGACCTCCAAGATCATCTAGTCCAACCTCAGCCCTAACACTAACAAGTCCTACACTAAACCATATCACTAAGGGCTACATCTAAACGTCTTTTAAAGACCTCCAGGGATGGTGACTCCACCACCTCCCTGGGCAGCCCGTTCCAATGCTTAATAACCCTTTCGGTAAAGAAGTACTTCCTAACATCCAACCTAAAACTCCCCTGTCGCAACTTTCGCCCATTCCCCCTCGTCCTGTCACCAGGCACGTAGGAGAACAGGCCAACGCCCACCTCTTTACAGCCTCCTTTAAGGTAACTGTAGAGAGCGATGAGGTCGCCCCTGAGCCTCCTCTTCTCCAGGCTGAACGAGCCCAGCTCCCTCAGCCGCTCCTCGTAAGACTTGTTCTCCAGACCCCTCACCAGCTTGGTCGCCCTTCTCTGGACTTGCTCGAGCACGTCCATGTCCTTCCTGTAGCGAGGGGCCCAAAACTGAACACAGTACTCAAGGTGCGGCCTCACCAGAGCCGAGTACAGGGGCACAATCACTTCCCTAGACCTGCTGGCCACACTGCTTCTTATGCAAGCCAGGATGCTCTTGGCCTTCTTGGCCACCTGGGCACACTGCTGGCTCATATTCAGCCGACTATCAACCAATACTCCCAGGTCCTTCTCGGCCAGGCAGCTTTCCAACCACTCTTCTCCCAGCCTGTAGCGCTGCTTGGGGTTGTTACGCCCCAGGTGCAGGACCCGGCACTTGGCCTTGTTGAACTTCATGCAGTTGACCTCAGCCCATCGCTCCAGCCTATCCAGATCCTCCTGCAGAGCCTTCCTGCCCTCGAGCAGATCGACACACGCACTTAGCTTGGTGTCATCTGCAAACTTACTGAGGGTGCACTGGACGCCCTCATCCAGATCATCGATAAAGATATTAAAGAGGACCGGCCCCAGTACCGAGCCCTGGGGGACACCACTAGTGACCAGCCTCCAACCGGATTTGACTCCATTCACCACAACTCTCTGGGCCCGGCCATCCAGCCAGTTTCTAACCCAGCGAAGCGTACGCCAGTCCAAGCCCCGAGCAGCCAGTTTCTTGAGGAGAATGTTGTGGGGAACGGTGTCAAAAGCCTTACTGAAGTCAAGGTAGACCACATCCACAGCCTTTCCCTCATCCACCAAGCGCATCACTTGGTCATAGAAGGAGATCAGGTTCGTCAAGCAGGACCTACCTTTCATAAACCCATGCTGACTGGGCCTGATCGCCGGCTTGCCCTGCAAGTGCCGCGTGATGACCCTCAAGATAATCTGCTCCATGAGCTTTCCTGGCACTGTGGTCAAACTGACAGGCCTATAGTTCCCCGGGTCTGCCCTGCAGCCCTTCTTATAGATGGGCATCACATTGGCTAGCCGCCAGTCAACTGGGACCTCCCCCGATAGCCAGGACTGCCGATAAATGATGGAAAGCGGCTCGGCCAGCTCCTCCGCCAGTTCTTTCAGTACCCTCGGGTGCATCCCATCCGGCCCCATCGACTTGCGCACATCCAAGCTCCGTAGCAGGTCGCCAACCATTTCCTCATGGATAGCGAAGGCCACATCCTGCTCCCCATCCCCTTCCACCAGCTCAAGGCACTGGGTATCCAGAGAACAACCGGTATTGCCGCTAAAGACTGAGGCAAAGGCGGCATTAAGCACCTCAGCTTTTTCCTCATCCTTAGTAACTAGGTTTCCCCTCGCATCCAGTAAAGGATGGAGATTCTCCTTAGTCCTCCATTTCGCGTTGATATATTTGTAAAAGGATTTTTTGTTGTCTTTAACGGCAGTAGCCAGATTGAGCTCCAGATGAGCTTTGGCCTTTCTAATTTTCTCCCTGCACAGCCTCGCTACATCCTTGTAGTCCTCGTCAGTGGCCCGCCCTTTTTTCCAAAGATTATAAACCCTCCTTTTTCTCCTAAGCACAAGCCGCAACTCTCTGTTGAGCCAGGCCGGTCTTTTTCCACGCCGGCTCGTCTTTGGACACGTGGGGACGGACCGCTCCTGTGCCATCGCGATTTCCTTCTTGAGGAGCGCCCAGCCTTCCTGGACTCCTCTGCCCTTCAGAACCGCCTCCCAAGGGACTCGGCCAACCAGCGTCCTGAGCAGCTCAAAGTCAGCCCTCCGGAAGTCCAAGACAGCAGTTTTACTGGTCCCCTTCCTGGCCTCACCAAGAATAGAGAACTCTACCATTTCGTGGTCACTCTGCCCGAGACAGTTTCCGACCACCACATCTCCCACCAGTCCTTCTCTGTTTGTGAAGAGAAGGTCTAGCGGGGCACCACCCCTGGTAGGTTCACTGACCAGCTGCGTCAGGAAGCTATCTCCCACGCTCTCCAGAAACCTCCTAGACTGCTTTCTCTGTGCCGTGTTGTGTTTCCAGGATATGTCCGGGAAGTTGAAGTCCCCCACGAGGACAAGCGCTGACGATTTTGCAACTTCTGTCAGTTGCCTATAAAACTCCTCATCCGTCTCCTCATCCTGGTTCGGCGGTCTATAACAGACCCCCACCACGAAGCTAGCCTTGCCGGCCTTCCCGCGGATCCTAACCCACAGGGATTCAACCTTACCATTCCCAGCCTGGAGTTCCACAACATCGAAAGATTCTCTAATGTAGAGAGCCACGCCACCACCCCGTCTGTGCTGCCTGTCCCTCCTGAAGAGCCGATATCCAGGCATTGCAGCACTCCAGTCGTGGGAGCGGTCCCACCACGTCTCTGTGATGGCAACCAAGTCGTAGCCTGTCTGCTGCACGATGGCTTCCAGCTCCTCCTGTTTGTTACCCATGCTGCGTGCATTAGTGTAGATGCACTTCAGCTGGGCCATCGCCTTCTTCCCCGGCCTAGCCATTGTTTCCCCTGGCACAGCTCCAACAAGCCTTGTTTGAGCCCCGTCCCCCTTCTTACCTAGTTTAAAGCGCTCTCTATGAGCCCCGCCAGCTACTGGCCTAGGATCCGTTTTCCCCTTGGAGATAGGGACCCGTCTGGGGCCACCAGGCCGGGTGCCGAGTAAAGCTCCCCATGGTGAAAAAAACCAAAATTTCTGTGCTGGCACCAGCCTCTGAGCCACCTATTAACCACGCGAGCTTTCCGTGTCCTCTCCGTGCCTCTCCCTTCCCCCGTAGGGATAGAAGAAAACACCACCTGCACACCCGCTCCCTCCACCAATCGTCCCAGCCCCCTAAAGTCCTGTTTGATAGCCTTGAGGCTTCTCTTTTCAACATCGTCACTGCCAGCCTGGACTATCAAAAGCGGGTAATAGTCAGAGGGGCGAACCAGGTTGGGAAGCTTCCTGGTAACGTCTCTGACCCTGGCCCCAGGGAGGCAGCAGACTTCCCTATGTGTGGGGTCAGGCCGACAAATAGGGCCCTCCGTTCCCCTGAGGAGGGAGTCGCCTACTACGATCACCCTTGTGTCTTTCTTGGTGGAGGCAGTCTTGAGGCGTGGAGTCGGCTTCCTCGCCCTAGGCATCCTCCTGGGTAGACTCACGAGGGCTGCCGGTGCCTGGCGGCTCCCTCACGTAGGCTCGATGCCCGAAAAATAGCCCTGCCTGTCCCGATCCCGCGCTCCGCTGCAGCACGCGTCTGCCCCGGAGCCGGTCGCCTCGGCAAGTGGCTCTGAAATGGCGGTGGTGCCCGATTTAAAAGGCCCGCCGCTGACGCTGTCGCTGACGCTGCTGGCTCCGCCTACGCCTCGTCAGCCTCCCTCACGAGGGCTGCCGGTGCCTGGCGGCTCCCTCACATAGGCTTGATGCCCGAAAAATAGCCCTGCCTGTCCCGATCCCGCGCTCCGCTGCAGCACGCGTCTGCCCCAGAGCCGGTCGCCTCGACTTGCACCTCTTTAGATTCACCAGGTGGTCTCGAGCCTGCTCTTCCCTTACAGTGGGTGGGACTTTGATCCCCCAGCCTCCATCTACGGGTTCAGGGAAATGAAAGACTTGAGAAGCCCGCCTACCAGTGCAGGTGGAGGCAAAGATGTTGCTGAGTACCTCAGCCTTCTCCACATCTGTCGTTGCCAATTACTCAGCTATAGAAACTCACTCCTAATATAAGAAATTAGCCACCCATAATCACTTACACACTCCTATTTTCACCCCTCAATTTATTTTCACAAATGTTAAAGGTGCATGGTGGTCCTCGGGGACTCCTCCTGTCACCCCAGCGCAGCAGCCCGAAGGGAGCTGGGTCCTCTCTTGTGCTCTTCCTCGAGGCTCTATGCAGAAGGGCTGCCACCTCTCGCACAAGGGCTGCCGGATGGGAAAGAAGCACTCACGCAAGCCCTGAGAATCAGCAACAGAGTGGTTTATTGCCAGGATGTCTTGCAGGTAATCCTGCGGGATGTCCGTGACGTTCGGTGGCTCCAAGCTAGTGCTTGGGATGGAGCCTGCGTGACAACGAGTAGGGAGCTGGCCGGGCACGCCTGCGACGCTGTTTGCGCGCTTGGAGAGCAGAGAGCAGAGACCTGCTGCGGGAGTCCCAGGTCTGTTCTGGTGGAGGTGGATCCACTTCCATTGGTTCCTCCACGTCTGCTGGTGGATCCAGCTCCATGGGCTCCACGGTGTTGGGCAGAAGGATAAGCCAGTCCTTGCCCGGGACTGCCCAAACGGGATGCCTTCCATCTGGCATGTTTTCAGGCCAGGGTGCCGAACCAGGGGGTCGTCCAGTCCCACGCCTTGGTCCCATGCCACTGTCGGGTTGATTTTCACGCGTGGGTCTGACGCTGCCGCCTGTTTTGTGGCCCTGGCTGGGTCCCGCACTGTCTTCCCTGTGATAGGCACGCCTGTGCTCCCCGCGGCTCTCTGGCTGATGTTCCTCCCTTTGCCTCGCGCCACCGTTGCCACTACGGGAAGGCCCAGGCCCCCTGTCACTGTGTGTTTGAGGGGATGGCCTGTTCCCCGCATCGTTGCGGTGCCAGCGGTACCGCTTAGAGGTGTCCGGGCTTGCTTGAGAGGCTCGCCTCTGCTCTGTGCGGCTGTCTGGCCGATGTTCCCGCCTTTTCCCCATGCCGTTGTTGCGACAGTTGGAAGGTCCATGCCCCGAGTCGCTGTCTGCTTTGGGGGAAGGACGGCGCACGGCTTGGAGTTGCCGATGTTTGAGCCCGTCCTTGCTGGGGACTGGCCGCACGCGATCCCTTCGATCAGGAGACCTTTCCCGCCGGGGTGACGAACCACGGGCTCGTTTGCTTCCACGCGTAGGTCCCGTGCCACTCTGCGGTGGATTTCCCTTCGTGGGTCCGACGCTGCCGTCTTCTTTCTGGCCGTGTCTTCGTCCCACGCTGCGTTGTGGACTACGGGCACGCCTCTGCTCCGTGCGGCTGTCTGGCCGATGTTCCCGCCTTTTCCCCATGCCATCGTTGCGACAGTTGGAAGGTCCATGCCCTGAGTCGCTGTCTGCTTTGGGGGAAGGACGGCGCACGGCTTGGAGTTGCCGGTGTTTGAGCCCGTCCTTGCTGGGGCCTGGCCGCACGCGATGCCTTTGTTCAGGAGACTTTTCAGGCCGGGGTGCCGAACCACGGGCTCGTTCTCTTCCACGCCGAGGTCCCGTGCCACTCTGCGCTTCGTTTCCATTTGTAGGCCCGACGCTGCCATCCCGTGTATGGCCATGCTTGGGTCCCACACTGTGTCGCGCGCTATGATCACGCCTGTGCTCCTTGCGGCTCTCTGGCTGATGTTCTTGCCTTTGCCTCACGCCGCCGTTGTGACTAGGAGAAGGCCCAGGCCCCCTGTCGCTGTGTGCTTGAGGGGCCTGCCTGTTCCCCGCGTCATTGCGGTGCCAATGGTACCGCCTGTAAGCGTCTGGGGGCTGCGCGCCAGAGCTCCCTTGGGCACTGGTGCCTTTTGTGCCGCCGGCGCTCTGCCTTCGCCCATGACGCTTCTCCTTCTCATCACCTGCCGTCCTTGTTGGTGCTTGCTGGGACTGCATCGCTGTCCTCTCACACCAACGAGGGCTGCCTCTCGCCTTGCTGCTTCCGGTCTTCCTCCTGCCGCGGATGCTGGCTGTCAGAGGACCTAGTAGCTGAGCGAGTGGCGGGCCAGCGGCAGGGGGGCCTCTTTTATAGGGCCCACGGCAAAGGCGGGGCAGTGGTGGCCATTGTGACGTCAGCAAGCCTCTGTGATGAAACGGCCCGTGATTGGCCAAATTTGGGCGGCTTTGTTGGGGGTAGCCTGGACGATGCCCTCATGTGGAAGGAGGAGGAGGGCTGTGGGGGGGTCGCCTGAGGGCCCCTTTTGTGGGGCTGGCTCCCTCGGGACATTTGGCTTGCCAGAGAGAAAGGCTGCCCCTCGGCCACAGGGACTGCCCCGCACCTCCCATCCTGTGCCCTGGCTTTATTTTTAACACTGGTTTTTAGGTAATTTCATTCTGTTCTTTATGGAAAAGAACAGAAGTAAGGTGCATCTTCAGCCCTAATGCCCAGGTGCGCTTTGCGCTCTGAGTGAAGAATTTCTTCCCCACGTCACATCTAATCGAAATCTCCCCTCCATTTGTTCAAAGCCATGATTCATGGTTCCATGGCCACACTCCCTGGTGGAGTCCCTCTCCGTTTTTTTTTTTTTTTTTTTCTTTTTTAGGCCACTTTTATGGGTAAGCTTAGGTGGCAAAAATGCAGGACCTTGCAAATTGCAGCCCTGCCTACCTTGTTCCTCATGTTCCATATGATCTTTTCCAGCTCAGGCTCTAGCCTCTCATCAGCGTAACATAGAATCATAGAAACATTCAGGTTGGAAAAGACCTCCAAGATCATCCGGTCCAACCATCACCCTGCTACCAATGTCACCCACTAAACCACGTTCCTACGCACCACGTCCAACCTTTCCTTGAACACAGAATCACACAGAATGACAGAATCATTGAGGTTGGAAGAGACTTCCAAGATCACCGAGTCCAACCTCTGACCTAACACTAACAAGTCCTCCACTAAACCATATCACTAAGCTCTACATCTAAACGTCTTTGAAAGACCTCCAGGGGTGGTGACTCAACCACTTCCCTGGGCAGCCCATTCCAATGCCTAACAACCCTTTTGGTAAACAAGACAGCAGTTTAACTGATCCCCCTCCTGACTTTGCCAAGAACAGAGAACTCTACCATTTCGTGGTCACTCTGCCCACGACAACTCCCACCAGCCCTTCTCTGTTTGTGAACAGAAGGTCTAGCGGGGCACCTCCCCTAATAGGCTCACTAACCAGCTGCGTCAGGAAGTTATCTTCCACGTTCTCCAGAAACCTCCTAGACTGCTTCCTCTGAGCTGTATTGTATTTCCAGGATATGTCTGGGAAGTTGAAGTCCCCCACGAGAACAAGTGCTGGCGATTTCGCAGCTGCTGCCAGCTGCCTGTAGAACTCCTCATCCGTCTCCTCATCCTGGTCTGGCGGACTATAACAGACCCCGACCAGGATGCCTGCCTTGTTGGCCTTCCCGCTGATCCTAACCCACAGGGACGCAACCTTGCCATTCCCAGTCTCGAGTTCCACAACATCCAAACACTCTCTAATACAGAGAGCCACACCACCACCCGTTCTCTGCTGCCTGGCCCTTCTGAAGAGCGGATAGCCAGTCACTGCAGCACTCCAGTCAGCACTCAACACCCCCAGGGACGGTGACGCCACCACCTCCCTGGGCAACCCGTTCCAATGCCTGACCACTCTTTCTGAGAAGAAATGTCTTCTGCTTGTTTGAATTGTTGAAGAGCAGTGCTTACACTGAGTCAAGGACGTTTCAGCTTCTCACGCTGCCCTGCCAGTGAGGAAGCTGCGTGCAGGAGGAGCTGGGAGGGGACAGAAGCAGGACAGGTGACCCCAACTGGCCAAAGGGATATTCCATACCGTGTGCTGTGGTGCGTCCTGGTTTTGGCTAGGATAGAGCTAATTTTCCTCCTAGTAGCTGGTAGGGTGCTGTGCTTTGGATTTAGGATGAGAGTAATGTTGATAACACGCTGCTGTTTGACTGGTTGCAGAGCAGTGCTTACACTAAGCCAAGGACTTTTCAGCTTCTCGCTCTGTCCTACCAGCGCGCAGGCTGGGCGTGCAGCAGGAGCTGGGAGGGGACAGAAGCAGGACAGCTGACCCCAACTGGCCAAAGGGGTATTCCGTACCGTATGGCGTCATGCTGGACAAGTACTGTGGGGTACCGGCTGCTCGGGGACAGGCTGGGCATCGGTCAGCGGGTGGTGAGCAACTGCACTGGGCCAAGCCCCAGCACGTTGCAGTGATTTGTGTCTCTCTGGAATTGCTAGGGCGATGACACACCTTTTTCAAGCCCTTCATTCTTCCATTTTTTTAGGATTTTGCACCTGTTCAGGGGTGAATTTCCAAAGCACTGGAGGTGTCCACTGCTCTAGATGCCTGCCCATATCCTCCAACACTGCCTGCCACTCATAACTCTTCTGCCTCAGAACAGATCTCTGGATGGCATTCCTAAGTAGGTGGTTAACCTTGGACAACACCTGAAGCGCACTCAGGAGATGTTACAATAAGAACATGCTGGTCTGAACATCCACAGGATATTGAAAGACCTGAAGAGCTATCGTAACTAGCCTGGAGGAGAATCACAGAATCACAGAATCGTCTAGGTTGGAAGAGACCTCCAAGATCATCTAGTCCAACCTCAGCCCTAACACTAACAAGTCCTACACTAAACCATATCACTAAGGGCTACATCTAAACGTCTTTTAAAGACCTCCAGGGATGGTGACTCAACCACCTCTCTGGGCAGTCCATTCCAATGCCTAACAACCCTTTCAGTAAAGAAGTTCTTCCTAACATCCAACCTAAACCTCCCCTGGCGCAACTTTAGCCCATTCCCCCTCGTCCTGTCACCAGGCACGTGGGAGAATAGACCAACCCCCACCTCTCTACAGCCTCCTTTAAGGTACCCATAGAGAGCGATGAGGTCGCCCCTGAGCCTCCTCTTCTCCAGGCTAAACAACCCCAGCTCCCTCAGCCGCTCCTCGTAAGACTTGTTCTCCAGACCCCTCACCAGCTTCGTTGCCCTTCTCTGGACTCTCTCGAGCACGCCCATGTCCTTCCTGTAGCGAGGGGCCCAAAACTGAACACAGTACTCGAGGTGCGGCCTCACCAGAGCCGAGTACAGGGGGACAATCACCTCCTTAGACCTGCTGGCCACACTGCTTCTTATGCAAGCCAGGATGCTCTTGGCCTTCTTGGCCACCTGAGCACACTGCTGGCTCATATTCAGCTGCCTATCAACCAGTACTCCCAGGTCCTTCTCTGCCAGGCAGCTTTCCAACCACTCTTCTCCCAGCCTGTAGCGCTGCTTGGGGTTGTTACGCCCCAGGTGCAGGACCCGGCACTTGGCCTTGTTGAACTTCATACAGTTGACCTCAGCCCATCGCTCCAGCCTATCCAGATCCTCCTGCAGAGCCTTCCTGCCCTCGAGCAGATCGACACACGCACTTAGCTTGGTGTCATCTGCAAACTTACTGAGGGTGCACTGGACGCCCTCATCCAGATCATCGATAAAGATATTAAAGAGGACCGGCCCCAGTACCGAGCCCTGGGGGACACCACTAGTGACCAGCCTCCAACCAGATTTGACTCCATTCACCACAACTCTTTGGGCCCGGCCATCCAGCCAGTTTCTAACCCAGCGAAGCGTACGCCAGTCCAAGCCCCGAGCAGCCAGTTTCTTGAGGAGAATGTTGTGGGGAACGGTGTCAAAAGCCTTACTGAAGTCAAGGTAGACCACATCCACAGCCTTTCCCTCATCCACCAAGCGCATCACTTGGTCATAGAAGGAGATCAGGTTCGTCAAGCAGGACCTACCTTTCATAAACCCATGCTGACTGGGCCTGATCGCCTGGTTGCCCTGCAAGTGCCGCGTGATGACATTCAAGATAATCTGCTCCATGAGCTTCCCTGGCACTGAGGTCAAGCTAACAGGCCTATAGTTCCCCGGGTCTACCCTCCGGCCCTTCTTGTAGATGGGCGTCACATTTGCTAGCCGCCAGTCGACTGGGACCTCCCCTGATAGCCAGGACTGCCGATAAATAACGGAAAGCGGCTCGGCCAGCTCCTCCGCCAGTTCGCTCAGTACCCTCGGGTGGATCCCATCCGGCCCCATCGACTTGTGTACATCCAAGTGTTGTAGCAGGTCGCCAACCATTTCCTCATGGATAGTGAGGGCCACAGCCTGCTCCCCATCCCCTTCCACCAGCTCAGGGTACGAGGTATCCAGAGAACAACCGGTCTTGCCGCTAAAGACTGAGGCAAAGAAAGCATTGAGCACCTCAGCCTTTTCCTCATCTTTTGTAACTAAGTTTCCCCCCGCATCCAGTAAAGGATGGAGATTCTCCTTAGTCCTCCTTTTTGCGTTGATGTATTTGTAAAAACGTTTTTTGTTATCTTTAACGGCAGTAGCCAGATTGAGCTCCAGATGAACTTTGGCCTTTCTAATTTTGTCCCTAAACAGCCTCGCAACATCCTTATAGTCCTCCTGAGTAGCCCCCCCTCTTTTCCAAAGATTATAAACCCTCGTTTTCCTCCTAAGCTCGAGCCACAACTCTCTGCTCAGCCAGGCCGGTCTAGTTCCGCGTCGGCTCGTCTTTGGGCACGTGGGGACAGACCGCTCCTGAGCCATTAAGATTTCCTTCTTGAGGAGTGCCCAGCCTTCCTGGACTCCTTTGCCCTTCAGAACCTCCTCCCAAGGGACTCTGCCAACCAGTGTCCTGAACAGCTCAAAGTCAGCCCTTCGGAAGTCCAAGACAGCGGTTTTACTGGTCCCCTTCCTGACTTCGCCAAGAATAGAGGACTGAACCATTTCGTGGTCACTCTGCCCAAGACAGCTCTCAACCACCACATCTCCCACCAGTCCGTCACTGTTTGTGAACAGAAGGTCTAGCGGGGCTCCTCCCCTGGTAGGCTCTCTAACCAGCTGCGTCAGGAAGTTATCTTCCACGCTCTCCAGAAACCTCCTAGACTGCTTTCTCTGGGCTGTGTTGTGCTTCCAGGATATGTCTGGGAAGTTGAAGTCCCCCACGAGAACAAGCGCTGACGATTTCGCGGCTTCTGCCAGCTGCCTGTAGAACTCCTCATCCGTCTCCTCATCCTGGTTCGGCGGTCTATAACAGACCCCCACCAGGATGCTTGCCTTGTTGGCCTTCCCGCTGATCCTAACCCATAGGGACTCAACCTTATCATTCCCAGCCTCAAGTTCCTCAACATCTAAACACTCTCTAATATAGACAGCCACACCACCACCCCTTCTGTGCTGCCTGTCCCTTCTGAAGAGCCTATAGCCAGACATTGCAGCACTCCAGTCATGAGAGTGGTCCCACCACGTTTCCGTGATGGCAACCAAGTCATAGCCTTCCCGCTGCACGATGGCATCCAGCTCCTCCTGTTTGTTGCCCATGCTGCGTGCATTAGTGTAGATGCACTTCAGTCGGGCCATTGCCTTCTTCCCCGGCTTTGCCATTGTTCCCCCCGGCACAGCTCCAACAAGCCTTCTTTCAGCCCCATCCCCCTTCTTTCCTAGTTTAAAGCCCTCTCAACGAGCCCTGCCAGCTCCTGGGCTAGGATCCGTTTTCCCCTTAGAGACAGGGACCCGTCTGCGGCCATCAGGCCGGGTGCCGAGTAAAGCGCCCCATGGTCAAAAAACCCAAAAGTTCTGTGTTGGCACCAGCCTCTGAGCCATGTTTTAATCAGGTGGGCTTTCCGTGTCCTCTCGGTACCCCTCCCTGCTACTGCAGGGATAGATGAAAACACCACCTGTACTCCCGCTCCATCCACTAACCGTCCCAGTCCCCTAAAGTCCCGTTTGATAGCCTTCAGGCTTCTCTCTTCAAGATCATCACTGCCAGCCTGGACTATCAAAAGAGGGTAGTAGTCAGAGGGGCGAACCAGGTAGGGAAGCTTCCTGGCAATATCCCTGACCCTGGCCCCAGGGAGGCAGCAGACTTCCCTGCGGGTAGGGTCAGGTCGACAAACAGGGCCCTCTGTTCCCCTGAGAAGGGAGTCGCCTACTACGATCACCCTTCTGTCTTTCTTGGTGGAGGCAGTCTTGAGGCGTGGAGTCGGCTTCCTCGCCCTAGGCATCCTCCTGGGTAGCCTTTCTACCTCGTCCTCACCCACCGGTCTCTCAAGCTCCAGGGCCTCAAATCTGTTACGTAAGGGCACCTGGGAAGGCGGGGCCAGTAGGGGGGGGCGTTGCCTGAAAGGTCGAGCAGGGACCTGTCTCCATCCCTCCTCAACTTCTAGGTTGCCTCCCTCTGCCCGACAGCGACAGGGCAGGGGGTCCATCCCCATTTGGGGTATCTCACCCCCGTACCTCTCCTTCACGCCCTGCAGGGAGTCACTCCACCAGTCTATCTCCCGCTCACACTCCCTAATAGCCCTCAACCTCTCCACCTCCTCTTTGAGTTCTGCCACCGGGCGGACCAGGTCATCCACCTGCTCGCACCTCACACACACAGCGCCTCTGCCTCCCTCAGATGGCAGCAACAGGCTCAGGCAGTCCCTGCACCCAGAGACCTGAACTGCCGCATTGTTGAGCAGGCAGTCAGTGTGGGTGGCCACAGACTTTCTAGAGAAAGTACTCTGCCTGGTGAAGACCATCGCAGCCCGGCTAGCAGTCAACAGCCGTTAAAGATGTTGTTCTTATGGGCAGGGGGAAACTCTGCCCTCTCCACCCTCCCTGCTCGCCCTGCCTGCGCGAACTGCCGCCCCCACCCTTCTGACGGGCCGCGCCCTGTTTGCCCGCCCTGGTCGCCGCGCTCCTGGTCACTCGCGCTCCCTAGGGGCTGCTTTTGAACGGCCGGGGAGGGGGCGCTACTGGCTCCGCCTACGCCTCGTTAGCCTCCCTCGCGGGGGCTGCCGGGTCCTGGCGGCTCCCTCGAGCGGCCTCGATGTCGGAAAAAAAGCCCTGCCTGTCCCGATCCCCCGCTCCGCTGCAGAACGCGTCTGCCCCGGAGCCGATCGCCTCGGCAAGTGGCTGAGAAGAGGCAGGTGAAGGAGAAAGGGAGAGTGAACAAGTGGGAAAAATCATCTCCGGCGGTCCCCTGCATATATTGGCTCCCTGAAGAGAAAAGGTCCTTGAAATATCCTCTCCTGAGGTAGCCTATGCCAAGGATGCACGGAGCATCCGGGCCAGTCACAATAGGGTGCTTTTGCCACTCATTCCCAGTTAGGCTCACGCTGGTATCGGCCTCGGGTAGTTCTTGATGCCCTTATGATATCTTCTACTTCGTCTTCCTGTTCCTCTGATGGCCCAGCCACTTTGGAGTAGCCTATCTCGTCTTCTCCTCCCTCCCCAGTCTGAGTAGGAGTTCCTCTGCTTTCTAAACGACCTGACTTTCTCATCCCTTTCTAAAAAGGGGTGTGATGTTTCCCCTTTTCCACTCACAAGAGACATCGCCTGACCGCCAGGACTTTTCAACTAGGATGGAGAGAGGCTTGGCAGCTACATCAGCCAGTTCCCTCCGGAACCTAGGATTCATGTCATCAGGCCCCATACACTTCACAGTATCACAGTATCACAGATTTCTAGGTTGGAAGAGACCTCCAAGATCATCTAGTCCAACCTCAGCCCTAACACTAACAAGTCCTACACTAAACCATATCACTAAGGGCTACATCTAAACGTCTTTTAAAGACCTCCAGGGATGGTGACTCCACCACCTCCCTGGGCAGCCCGTTCCAATGCTTAATAACCCTTTCGGTAAAGAAGTACTTCCTAACATCCAACCTAAAACTCCCCTGTCGCAACTTTCGCCCATTCCCCCTCGTCCTGTCACCAGGCACGTAGGAGAACAGGCCAACGCCCACCTCTTTACAGCCTCCTTTAAGGTAACTGTAGAGAGCGATGAGGTCGCCCCTGAGCCTCCTCTTCTCCAGGCTGAACGAGCCCAGCTCCCTCAGCCGCTCCTCGTAAGACTTGTTCTCCAGACCCCTCACCAGCTTGGTCGCCCTTCTCTGGACTCGCTCGAGCACGTCCATGTCCTTCCTGTAGCGAGGGGCCCAAAACTGAACACAGTACTCAAGGTGCGGCCTCACCAGAGCCGAGTACAGGGGCACAATCACTTCCCTAGACCTGCTGGCCACACTGCTTCTTATGCAAGCCAGGATGCTCTTGGCCTTCTTGGCCACCTGGGCACACTGCTGGCTCATATTCAGCCGACTATCAACCAATACTCCCAGGTCCTTCTCGGCCAGGCAGCTTTCCAACCACTCTTCTCCCAGCCTGTAGCGCTGCTTGGGGTTGTTACGCCCCAGGTGCAGGACCCGGCACTTGGCCTTGTTGAACTTCATGCAGTTGACCTCAGCCCATCGCTCCAGCCTATCCAGATCCTCCTGCAGAGCCTTCCTGCCCTCGAGCAGATCGACACACGCACTTAGCTTGGTGTCATCTGCAAACTTACTGAGGGTGCACTGGACGCCCTCATCCAGATCATCGATAAAGATATTAAAGAGGACCGGCCCCAGTACCGAGCCCTGGGGGACACCACTAGTGACCAGCCTCCAACCGGATTTGACTCCATTCACCACAACTCTCTGGGCCCGGCCATCCAGCCAGTTTCTAACCCAGCGAAGCGTACGCCAGTCCAAGCCCCGAGCAGCCAGTTTCTTGAGGAGAATGTTGTGGGGAACAGTGTCAAAAGCCTTACTGAAGTCAAGGTAGACCACATCCACAGCCTTTCCCTCATCCACCAAGCGCATCACTTGGTCATAGAAGGAGATCAGGTTCGTCAAGCAGGACCTACCTTTCATAAACCCATGCTGACTGGGCCTGATCGCCGGCTTGCCCTGCAAGTGCCGCGTGATGACCCTCAAGATAATCTGCTCCATGAGCTTTCCTGGCACTGTGGTCAAACTGACAGGCCTATAGTTCCCCGGGTCTGCCCTGCAGCCCTTCTTATAGATGGGCATCACATTGGCTAGCCGCCAGTCAACTGGGACCTCCCCCGATAGCCAGGACTGCCGATAAATGATGGAAAGCGGCTCGGCCAGCTCCTCCGCCAGTTTTTTCAGTACCCTCGGGTGCATCCCATCCGGCCCCATCGACTTGCGCACATCCAAGCTCCGTAGCAGGTCGCCAACCATTTCCTCATGGATAGCGAAGGCCACATCCTGCTCCCCATCCCCTTCCACCAGCTCAAGGCACTGGGTATCCAGAGAACAACCGGTATTGCCGCTAAAGACTGAGGCAAAGGCGGCATTAAGCACCTCAGCTTTTTCCTCATCCTTAGTAACTAGGTTTCCCCTCGCATCCAGTAAAGGATGGAGATTCTCCTTAGTCCTCCATTTCGCGTTGATATATTTGTAAAAGGATTTTTTGTTGTCTTTAACGGCAGTAGCCAGATTGAGCTCCAGATGAGCTTTGGCCTTTCTAATTTTCTCCCTGCACAGCCTCGCTACATCCTTGTAGTCCTCGTCAGTGGCCCGCCCTTTTTTCCAAAGATTATAAACCCTCCTTTTTCTCCTAAGCACAAGCCGCAACTCTCTGTTGAGCCAGGCCGGTCTTTTTCCACGCCGGCTCGTCTTTGGACACGTGGGGACGGACCGCTCCTGTGCCATCGCGATTTCCTTCTTGAGGAGCGCCCAGCCTTCCTGGACTCCTCTGCCCTTCAGAACCGCCTCCCAAGGGACTCGGCCAACCAGCGTCCTGAGCAGCTCAAAGTCAGCCCTCCGGAAGTCCAAGACAGCAGTTTTACTGGTCCCCTTCCTGGCCTCACCAAGAATAGAGAACTCTACCATTTCGTGGTCACTCTGCCCGAGACAGTTTCCGACCACCACATCTCCCACCAGTCCTTCTCTGTTTGTGAAGAGAAGGTCTAGCGGGGCACCACCCCTGGTAGGTTCACTGACCAGCTGCGTCAGGAAGCTATCTCCCACGCTCTCCAGAAACCTCCTAGACTGCTTTCTCTGTGCCGTGTTGTGTTTCCAGGATATGTCCGGGAAGTTGAAGTCCCCCACGAGGACAAGCGCTGACGATTTTGCAACTTCTGTCAGTTGCCTATAAAACTCCTCATCCGTCTCCTCATCCTGGTTCGGCGGTCTATAACAGACCCTGACCAGGAAGCTAGCCTTGCCGGCCTTCCCGCGGATCCTAACCCACAGGGATTCAACCTTACCATTCCCAGCCTGGAGTTCCACAACATCGAAAGATTCTCTAATGTAGAGAGCCACGCCACCACCCCGTCTGTGCTGCCTGTCCCTCCTGAAGAGCCGATATCCAGGCATTGCAGCACTCCAGTCGTGGGAGCGGTCCCACCACGTCTCTGTGATGGCAACCAAGTCGTAGCCTGTCTGCTGCACGATGGCTTCCAGCTCCTCCTGTTTGTTACCCATGCTGCGTGCATTAGTGTAGATGCACTTCAGCTGGGCCATCGCCTTCTTCCCCGGCCTAGCCATTGTTTCCCCCGGCACAGCTCCAACAAGCCTTGTTTGAGCCCCGTCCCCCTTCTTACCTAGTTTAAAGCGCTCTCTATGAGCCCCGCCAGCTACTGGCCTAGGATCCGTTTTCCCCTTGGAAATAGGGACCCGTCTGCGGCCACCAGGCCGGGTGCCGAGTAAAGCTCCCCATGGTGAAAAAAACCAAAATTTCTGTGCTGGCACCAGCCTCTGAGCCACCTATTAACCACGCGAGCTTTCCGTGTCCTCTCCGTGCCTCTCCCTTCCCCCGTAGGGATAGAAGAAAACACCACCTGCACACCCGCTCCCTCCACCAATCGTCCCAGCCCCCTAAAGTCCTGTTTGATAGCCTTGAGGCTTCTCTTTTCAACATCGTCACTGCCAGCCTGGACTATCAAAAGCGGGTAATAGTCAGAGGGGCGAACCAGGTTGGGAAGCTTCCTGGTAACGTCTCTGACCCTGGCCCCAGGGAGGCAGCAGACTTCCCTATGTGTGGGGTCAGGCCGACAAATAGGGCCCTCCTTTCCCCTGAGGAGGGAGTCGCCTACTACGATCACCCTTCTGTCTTTCTTGGTGGAGGCAGTCTTGAGGCGTGGAGTCGGCTTCCTCGCCCTAGGCATCCTCCTGGGTAGACTCACGAGGGCTGCCGGTGCCTGGCGGCTCCCTCACGTAGGCTCGATGCCCGAAAAATAGCCCTGCCTGTCCCGATCCCGCGCTCCGCTGCAGCACGCGTCTGCCCCGGAGCCGGTCGCCTCGGCAAGTGGCTCTGAAATGGCGGTGGTGCCCGATTTAAAAGGCCCGCCGCCGACGCTGTCGCTGACGCTGCTGGCTCCGCCTACGCCTCGTCAGCCTCCCTCACGAGGGCTGCCGGTGCCTGGCGGCTCCCTCACATAGGCTTGATGCCCGAAAAATAGCCCTGCCTGTCCCGATCCCGCGCTCCGTTGCAGCACGCGTCTGCCCCAGAGCCGGTCGCCTCGACTTGCACCTCTTTAGATTCACCAGGTGGTCTCGAGCCTGCTCTTCCCTTACAGTGGGTGGGACTTTGATCCCACAGCCTCCATCTACGGGTTCAGGGAAATGAAAGACTTGAGAAGCCCGCCTACCAGTGCAGGTGGAGGCAAAGATGTTGCTGAGTACCTCAGCCTTCTCCACATCCGTCGTTGCCAATTACTCAGCTATAGAAACTCACTCCTAATATAAGAAATTAGCCACCCATAATCACTTACACACTCCTATTTTCACCCCTCAATTTATTTTCACAAATGTTAAAGGTGCATGGTGGTCCTCGGGGACTCCTCCTGTCACCCCAGCGCAGCAGCCCGAAGGGAGCTGGGTCCTCTCTTGTGCTCTTCCTCGAGGCTCTATGCAGAAGGGCTGCCACCTCTCGCACAAGGGCTGCCGGATGGGAAAGAAGCACTCACGCAAGCCCTGAGAATCAGCAACAGAGTGGTTTATTGCCAGGATGTCTTGCAGGTAATCCTGCGGGATGTCCGTGGCGTTCGGTGGCTCCAAGCTAGTGCTTGGGATGGAGCCTGCGTGACAACGAGTAGGGAGCTGGCCGGGCACGCCTGCGACGCTGTTTGCGCGCTTGGAGAGCAGAGAGCAGAGACCTGCTGCGGGAGTCCCAGGTCTGTTCTGGTGGAGGTGGATCCACTTCCATTGGTTCCTCCACGTCTGCTGGTGGATCCAGCTCCATGGGCTCCACGGTGTTGGGCAGAAGGATAAGCCAGTCCTTGGCCGGGACTGCCCAAACGGGATGCCTTCCATCTGGCATGTTTTCAGGCCAGGGTGCCGAACCAGGGGGTCGTCCAGTCCCACGCCTTGGTCCCGTGCCACTGTCGGGTTGATTTTCACGCGTGGGTCTGACGCTGCTGCCTGTTTTGTGGCCCTGGCTGGGTCCCGCACTGTCTTCCCTGTGATAGGCACGCCTGTGCTCCCCGCGGCTCTCTGGCTGATGTTCCTCTCTTTGCCTCGCGCCACCGCTGCCACTACGGGAAGGCCCAGGCCCCCTGTCACTGTGTGTTTGAGGGGATGGCCTGTTCCCCGCATCATTGCGGTGCCAGCGGTACCGCTTAGAGGTGTCCGGGCTTGCTTGAGAGGCTCGCCTCTGCTCTGTGCGGCTGTCTGGCCGATGTTCCCGCCTTTTCCCCATGCCGTTGTTGTGACAGTTGGAAGGTCCATGCCCCGAGTCGCTGTCTGCTTTGGGGGAAGGACGGCGCACGGCTTGGAGTTGCCGATGTTTGAGCCCGTCCTTGCTGGGGACTGGCCGCACGCGATCCCTTCGATCAGGAGACCTTTCCCGCCGGGGTGACGAACCACGGGCTCGTTTGCTTCCACGCGTAGGTCCCGTGCCACTCTGCGGTGGATTTCCCTTCGTGGGTCCGACGCTGCCGTCTTCTTTCTGGCCGTGTCTTCGTCCCACGCTGCGTTGTGGACTACGGGCACGCCTCTGCTCCGTGCGGCTGTCTGGCCGATGTTCCCGCCTTTTCCCCATGCCATCATTGCTACAGTTGGAAGGTCCATGCCCCGAGTCGCTCTCTGCATTGGGGGAAGGACGGCGCACGGCTTGGAGTTGCCGGTGTTTGAGCCCGTCCTTGCTGGGGCCTGGCCGCACGCGATCCCTCTGATCAGGAGACCTTTCCCGCTGGGGTGCCGAACCACGGGCTCGTTCACTTCCACGCGTAGGTCCCGTGCCACTCTGCGGTGGATTTCCCTTCGTGGGTCCGACGCTGCCGTCTTCTTTCTGGCCGTGTCTGCGTCCCACGCTGCGTTGTGGACTACGGGCACGCCTCTGCTCCGTACGGCTGTCTGGCCGATGTTCCCGCCTTCGCCCCACGCGACTATTGCGTGAATCGTAAGGCCCATGGCCCGAGTCGCTCTCTGCATTGGGGGAAGGACGGCGCGCGGCTTGGAGTTGCTCAGGTTTGAGCCCATCCTTGCTGGGGCCTGGCCGCACGCGATGCCTTTGTTCAGGAGACTTTTCAGGCCGGGGTGCCGAACCACGGGCTCGTTCTCTTCCACGCCGAGGTCCCGTGCCACTCTGCGCTTCGTTTCCATTTGTAGGCCCGACGCTGCCATCCCGTGTATGGCCATGCTTGGGTCCCACACTGTGTCGCGCGCTATGATCACGCCTGTGCTCCTTGCGGCTCTCTGGCTGATGTTCTTGCCTTTGCCTCACGCCGCCGTTGTGACTAGGAGAAGGCCCAGGCCCCCTGTCGCTGTGTGCTTGAGGGGCCTGCCTGTTCCCCGCGTCATTGCGGTGCCAATGGTACCGCCTGTAAGCGTCTGGGGGCTGCGCGCCAGAGCTCCCTTGGGCACTGGTGCCTTTTGTGCCACCGGCGCTCTGCCTTCGCCCATGACGCTTCTCCTTCTCATCACCTGCCGTCCTTGTTGGTGCTTGCTGGGACTGCATCGCTGTCCTCTCACACCAACGAGGGCTGCCTCTCGCCTTGCTGCTTCCGGTCTTCCTCCTGCCGCGGATGCTGGCTGTCAGAGGACCTAGTAGCTGAGCGAGTGGCGGGCCAGCGGCAGGGGGGCCTCTTTTATAGGGCCCACGGCAAAGGCGGGGCAGTGGTGGCCATTGTGACGTCAGCAAGCCTCTGTGATGAAACGGCCCGTGATTGGCCAAATTTGGGCGGCTTTGTTGGGGGTAGCCTGGACGATGCCCTCATGTGGAAGGAGGAGGAGGGCTGTGGGGGGGTCGCCTGAGGGCCCCTTTTGTGGGGCTGGCTCCCCCGGGCCATTTGGCTTGCCAGAGAGAAAGGCTGCCCCTCGGCCACAGGGACTGCCCCGCACCTCCCATCCTGTGCCCTGGCTTTATTTTTAACACTGGTTTTTAGGTAATTTCATTCTGTTCTTTATGGAAAAGAACAGAAGTAAGGTGCATCTTCAGCCCTAATGCCCAGGTGCGCTTTGCGCTCTGAGTGAAGAATTTCTTCCCCACGTCACATCTAATCGAAATCTCCCCTCCATTTGTTCAAAGCCATGATTCATGGTTCCATGGCCACGCTCCCTGGTGGAGTCCCTCTCCATTTTTGGTTTTTTTTTTTCTTTTTTAGGCCACTTTTATGGGTAAGCTTAGGTGGCAAAAATGCAGGACCTTGCAAATTGCAGCCCTGCCTACCTTGTTCCCTATGTTCCACATGATCTTTTCCAGCTCAGGCTCTAGCCTCTCATCAGCGTAACATAGAATCATAGAAACATTCAGGTTGGAAAAGACCTCCAAGATCATCCGGTCCAACCATCACCCTGTTACCAATGTCACCCACTAAACCATGTTCCTACGCACCACGTCCAACCTTTCCTTGAACACCCCCAGTGACGGTGTCTACCATGATCCCCAATACCTCTTCTGGTAACTTCATTTCCAGCCATCTGGTTTCCAGCATCTGCTAGTACATGAGATTTCTCCTCTCTATGTACAGGTCTCAGCATTTGCTTTTGTTGAACTGCACGATGTTCCTGTCAGCTCATTTCTCCAGCCTGCCATACTGAAATTATTTAATTTCCATAATGATTAAAATTTATTATTGCTGAAGACTCACTGCAAAACAAAAGAATTGCTTAACATGCTTTAAAGCTCTCTCTTAAGTACAAGATGATGTCCTAAATGGGCTTCTAACATTTTACTGTTGTTATATAAGATACTTGAACATGAAGGCAGGTATCACCAGTCTTAAAGACTTATTTTGAAGAATTAATTTAATAAGTCTTTAAGAATTTGATCTCCAGAAGTACAAAATATTCTCGCCTTCAAAAATGCTAAGAAGGCTAGCTAATTCCTTGCTAGATAAGGCTAAGGCTAGTTTTGTGACTCAAGGTATCACGGACTATGTACATTCGGAAGCCCTGTGGCATAATAGGAATGTATCTACAGAGTGAAAAAGTTCATAAAGTGTTCATGCAGATGATCCATTGTTCACACTACTTGCATTTTGGAGGACTTTCCTTCAGACGAGGTCAAGTCCCACAGATCCCATGCCCACTAGTGGCTGGAGAAAAACTGATGTCATCTTAAAACGAATCTTTCAGTTTAGATTCATCTCATCTGAGATGCAAGAGGTACTGTTTTATCATAAATCACGTATCACAAGAAATCAAATTATCAGCTCTAAATATCTCAAACTCATCGTCTTTAATTACTACTTGGTTGCTGAACATCAAAATGCTTGAATAGCAGAGGGATTTTCTTTTAACATACAGACATTCAATAAAGAGAGTAGGTGTTTTTTTTAATTAAAAAAATAGGCCTTTTTTTTTTTTGAGTTATAAATGGATTTGAACTACAATTCAGTCACATATTGGTGGGATTGTAGTTTGACCTACACAAAAAATGATGCCACAGGGAAATGACTTTCTATGAGCTTAGCTATTGAGATGGAATTATTTCACTTCCTTGTGATATTTTCCTAAGCGTCTTCATCACTGAGAAATGAAGATAACCAGTTGGCTTGGTTGCCCTTTGCTGCCTTCTTCAGCTTTCCATCAAAGTCAGGCTTTGGAAATAGTTTCCTTTAAACAATCATTAGCACCACTGTACTTCAAAGCATGAAACATTCCCCTGAATACTGAAAATAAAAGCAAAGCAAGGTCCCTCAGCTAACTGGCACCCATTTCTGTCCACACTGAGCACACACCCTGGCATGATTTTCAAAAACCCTGACCACCCGACAGCCTTCCTGGAAGATCTCAGCTCACCTGAGAATACAGCATGCAAGTCTTTAACGTCTCTAAGTGTAGATGGTATTTAAGTTACTAACTGACAGCAGGTTAATTTTATAACACGGCCTGCAGTTCTGACATCCCAAGTAAGCTGACAAGTCTCTCTCTGGCCCAGGCGTCCATCTCTTCCATCAGAAGCCGCTGAGTGACCACAGGGTGCAGACCAACAAACACATTCCCGCAGAGAGCCGCACACTGCCCCAGCACCCTGCGTGCCCCTGGCTTGGACTTCCCACCGGCCCCCAATGCCCAGCTCACGTCCCAGGTCTCATGTCCCCAACACCCCGGGTCTCACGTCCCGCCTGTCCGCCACCAGCATAGCACGGAGCTGCTAAAAGATGACTGCAAGACTTTTGCACTGATGTGGTGTATTTCAGACACAACTACAGTATAAACATTTCAAGACTGGGTTCGAGTGAACTACAGATCACAGTTTCTTGTTCCCATGTACAGTCTCAATACAGATCTCAGTGCAGTGCCTAAAGCAGTTCATACATCACTATCCTCATGAAACTGAAGCGAGAGGGTGCACTTTGTTTTATAAAAAAAATAAATTATACATTGAGACCTACCGCCGAGCTTTACATATAAAAAGGTAAAAATACAGTAGTTAGTGTGGCTTTAACAAAAAAAATCTAGCTAAAAAAATATTCTTACAGACTTTAAAAATAGGTTTGTCCAGTTATGGGTAAGGGCATGTGTGTGTTTAGGAAGCAAAGTGCTCAGGCCAAGCAGGACAAAGGAGGAGAATCTGGAAGATCCCTGCTCTCCACAGGCTGTGCCAACTGCCCAGACCTCCCTCCTCAGTGCCGTACAATAGCAGACTTAACGAAATCACACAAACTCTACGTCCACTTAAGTGCAGTGGGAAGGGCCCTGGACTTATTTCTGTGGTGCTAACACTCCGACCAAACACATGCAGATTAGACCTGCACAGCTGAAAGGCCATTAGCAAGGATGTGTTTTTTTTTTGGTATAAAAGTTATGATTGTCCAGCTGCATTTGAAAGCTGTGACACTACCATGTCTAAGAGTTACACAATTTTACTACCACTTTTTAACTAATGAACACTCCGTGCCCAGACAGCAGAGCTTTAAATGCTAACTGGCTATGAGATAGAGCTGCTAACACTTCACCTGTACAAGATTTGGGCTGTACCAGAACATGTTCACAACGTGAATAACAGCGCTGTTTGTGGCAGACCTTAACAGTAGAGCTGTGCTTCAAGAAACAGAATAAGTGGCAAAGACAGGGTGCAAAGGGACAACAAGCAAGGGCTGGAAACAGTTTGTGGAAAGAGACCTGAACGTAACTGGACTTGTCACCTGAGCTCCTCATCCAGTGCAGCACATTTTCTTGCCAAGTTGCGGCCAAAAAGCCCAAGACACACCATTTATACAGCTGTCTTTGACAAAGAATACACGGAATTTCAGTTTAAAATTGAATATGTTCAAGCTAACCCATTAACCATGACTGAGTACCAGGTAAGTCATTATTTTATGATATGCGACTTCCCTACCACTGATGTAAAGACATCCCCTCAGTTCCAGTAAGAGGGCCTTAACTCCCACACCTTAATTCCTGTTTCAAAAGCTTGTAGTTACAGGACAATTACCACCTACTCGCACATGCAGGCTCTCTGGTCTCTTCCTGTTACACTAGATGGGTGAGATTGAAATGCGGTTCTACTGTCCACATTTCCTTAAGATTAATCACTTTGAGATATAGTGTTGTGTTTTTTTCCCTCTTTTTTTTTTTTTGTTTTTTTATAGATGTTAAAATTTCTGCAAAATCTTTTATGGTGTACAATCACTTTTCAGTTTTTCATGTAAGTTTTCACTCTTTGACTACAGAGCAAAAAAGCATCCATCCCTGATCAGCACTGCATGCGCACAGCAAAAGGGTACAAAGACAGTAAGCAGAGGCTGGAATATGCATTAGTAAGTCAGTGGGTGATAACTTTCTTAGGTAAAAAAACAAACAAACAAAAAAAACCCACTTTTTTGTTAAATATATTGTATAATAAAAAATCGAGGAGCTGGCTTTTTCCAAATGGCTGCACGACACATGTGGCTGCATCTCTTCATTCTTTTCAACTCTCAAAGCCTCTAAGTGGTTGGCAGACCTGCCAACAGCCCAACATCAGATTAACACAGAAGTTTTGTTTATAAAACTCTTTAAATAAATACCAAAAAATAACCTTTTAGAGTGCGGCTGGACTTACAGCCAATCAATCGAGTAGCAACATTCAGAAATCCGTTTTTCTTAATAGCATGCTGGCATTAATCAATATTTTATAACATCAGCTGCAGACACTACTATTTGCGTTTGATAAAATCTAAGTGATGAGTAAGGCTGCATTACCTGGTAGCCAGTCATGGTACCACACGACACCTACAGTTTTAAAGCAAAATAGTGATGCAAAACTACAGGATGTTCAGACGCCAAATTACGTGCCTGTTTAGATCACATCACTGTGGTGTCTAAGTCTCCCCAGGCTCCCTGTATAAACAATTGGAATAGCTAAATAAGCTACGTTGAGTTAAATGGAGTATTTTCCCAGGTGTCACTGGGAAGAATTGGGTTTGCAGTCTCAAATCTACTAGAAATTGCAAATCCCCAATGTAACAGTTGAAATTTTTGAATTTTTAAGTATTAGGCCATTGGAAATTGAGGGAAACCTTGCCCCTCTGAAATTTTCCTGTGTGTGTTTAAATACAACATCCCCCCTCGACCACCACCACCCCAGCCATGCTGACAGTAAACAGTTGGCTACTTGGAACCACTTAGATTTTAGGGGGACACATTCACCACATGTTATTTACTTGTTATTTGCTTTATGTGATTGCTTGGGAGGAATCTAGGGATGGTATCTAGCACACAACGCTGTAAAACTGTAAACTTCTGTTATTTTACTTTTGGGAGAAATTCAAACTAACAGTTCACAGTGCTCCTGAACCCAATGGGAAGAGTCAAATATCAAACATGCCTTAAAGAGAATGCTACTGCATTCTGTCTATTTACAAAACCAACACATGTAGCTGGCGAATGCCAGCTCAGCTGCTGAGCAAACAGATCAATAGCAAGTGCCAAGTTTCCCCACACAGTCCTGGCTTTGTGCAGGAAGCAGACTGTTGCAGCCATAGCTTCCCTTTTCCTGCAGGAACTTTTCTGGCAACTCTATTAATCCACACTCAGACATTTGATATTTGAATCGGGAATCTTCTACGTTTTAATACACAATAAGGCTCAGACTTAAAATATAAAAGCTAACACTCAGCTGGAAGCAACAATGACAGGTGGACGCCGGGGAGCAGAAACACGCTGCCCGGTCCCAAACAGCAGCTCCGCTCTGGCTGGCAGTGCTGAGTGCAGAGCGTGCCTGGAGCACCTGCCATCAATTTCAGCTCTGGGCTCTCCAGGCAGTAGCTGCAAATCACTGTCTGCAGAGAGTCACTCTGGTATGTCAGTCCGAATTGCTCCCAGTGGTTTCTGTGTTTCTCTGTTAAGGCCTCTGGGGCTTTGAGGAGTGGCAGTTGGCCATGTAAATGCTAAGCGGTTTCTTCCTTAAAACTCTGTCAGCATCTTGCAAACAAGTACAAAAACAGCAGTAAGAACCTCCAGGACATACCTTAGTCTGAACGAAGCAGCCTAGTAGGACACAAGCGTACCTGCACAACCCACAGTGGTTTGGTCCAAATCTTTGTCCACACTGAGAGACGTGCACGCAGTAGGTGCACAGAAAGGAAGTTGTACGTACAGGTTTCAAACTGACTTTCACATTCAAAATTGTTTCTAAGAACCACATGTATATAAATACTTATAAACAGCAGCACTACGCAGAAAAAAACCTCCAACCCCAGTCATACGTACAAACCTCTTCCTGAGAAGGAAGGATCCCAGTAGTTTCACCTGTGCTTCCCTGTTTGGAGGTGTGGAATTCGTCACTGGGCTTCTACACTTCTCCTTCCTCTGACTCTGCATTGATATTTTCAAAGGATACACTTCCAGGGTCCATGTGCTCACACCTCTACACCTTCATGTGAGGATCCTGCTGCCTGGGACTCAAATGATCTCTTCAAACTGTACGTATTGTATCCTGTACTTCACCTGAGCACCAAAAGGTCTTCACCAGCACTGTGGAGCACACTCTTGCAAGAACCCTGCTTTCCTACTAGAAGCAGGTGAACTACTTCTGGGAATGTTTCAACTTTTTTCTCCTATTTTCACCTTATTCTTTCTATTCTTTGTTCCATATACAACTAGAACAGGACTCGAGGTGGTAAGAACTGACCTGGTTGTACTGTCATGCCATAACATGCCTGGTAAGCATTTCCCAAAGCACAGCATCTAGAAACAACATCTAGGAACAATATGAATACAAATAAGGAAAGTCTTTTCCTTCCTAGCGCTGAATGACAACAGAACTAACCTCAAAGCAGTTCCTGAAGTAAGCTGTACTCATACCTTCACTGCTTCAGCATTGAAAACAAGCAAACAAACAAAACCCCATATCTATAGCCTAAATGCATGTACTTGAGTCACACAGAAAATAAAATAACTAGTGTCAAAAAAATGTGGGACCTCTGCTGTAATCTGCTAATGCTAAAAGTTGTTTGGCTGGTTAATCTTCCTTTTCCTGCTTGCAATGAGCAGCTCAAATCCAGTCAAAGTAGTTGGTCACTGATGGGCTAGATTTTAATTCCTTCCAGGTACTGTAACAAGAGGTGCAGAGATTATTAAGGGCTTTAAGGCCAAAAAGGAGCATATGTGTTGTTAAAACAAAGGAAAACCAGTGGGATTAATCACACAGAAGAAAATTACCTTGGCCGTATCAGTCATCGGTACTGTGAACTACCATATACAGTATGGCCACAAGATGGCCCTAGAAGTTCTCCTAATCTTCCCAATAATACTCTATAAAGGTCAGGGATGTGGTGTTCAAACACTATATAGCTAACATCACAGTGATCACTTGCCATTAACATTTCAGAGGCAGCACAGGGTAAGAAAGACTAAATCTAGTGTGAGTGGAACACAAGTAGATTTTGTTACGCATGTTCAGAACTAGCTCCAGTGTGGTATTCACTTCTCCTAAGGAGAACATCAAATTTTCATGTGGTTTTATATTCCGGTTCAAATTATAATTCCAGTTAGATTGCAATAAA
The DNA here is from genome assembly GCF_964211835.1 of Anser anser. Taxonomy (NCBI): domain Eukaryota; kingdom Metazoa; phylum Chordata; class Aves; order Anseriformes; family Anatidae; genus Anser; species Anser anser. The sequence goes on along the minus strand of NC_139726.1, from coordinate 13,779,572 downwards.
TGTGAAAGTCTCTTCCTGGATCCTAGCAAACCAGCTGGCTGCTTCCATCCCATTCAGCAAGAGTTTGATCCCAAGCAAGTTTTTCAAAACGACTGCTTGTAGAAGACTGGAGTTTTTACAAGATGGGAAGTGCAGAAACTCCTTCTTCTAGAGTTCAGTGGTGAGTAAACATCTCGTCTTTATTGTAGCATCCTCATTGACTGGGCTAAAAGAGAAAAAAGAGGCCCTGTGAATGCATTCCTACAAAAAGATCTTCCATAAGGGATTTAAAAAGCAAAAGATACTGCTAGGAGCAAAACTAAGAGTATCGTTCATAAGAGTATTAATAGCTGTTCCCTCATAATCTAACAAAACCAACGTATAAACCTTTCCAATGGACAACCTGCAGAAGGGCAAACCAAACCAATTTCCAGTAGTGCAGTAAGTAGCATCATTGCCATCCACATCCTGCCCGCTGAAGCTTTCCCTTTCTTCAGGGATTCACTGAAAGATCTGATCATCACTGCTAACTATAACTACTGAAATGGAAGTAGCAAGAGCACATACTTCCTCTCCACATGCATACTTCTGATGTGAATGCTGGGAACTTACCTTGCAAGGACTTCAGATGTCTGCTGGGATGGTGGCAGTCCAGCTGATGGCAACAGAGCCTCTGTGCTGCCTTTCATTGCTTTCAGAGCCAAGGCAACATCATTTCCCAAAGGCCCATTGGAAATCAGTCCAGTCTGAATTGGGGAGAAAAAAACAGGAAACTAAAATAAAAACCTGCTAGCACGACACAGTAATTGTTCAATATGGTTATTTACAACAGAAAACTAAGATTCATCAAGTTCCAGGGTGGGCTTCACTAAATGCAAGTACTTCAAGAAATGTTATGACATCTACCTGCAATGTAAACACAGCAAAAGCAGAGTTTAAGTATTAACAGGATATCCAAGTATCAACCTGGATTGCTTTGCTTTAGCTTGGCTTTGCTGCATGGGCTTTCAAATTATTACAAATTATTGTATTTTACTCAAGCTCCCATTTCTTTATCATGACAAAAGCTTTCTCTCTCTTTTTGCCTCTTAAATGCTTCATATCAAATTGTTACGGAATGGTTCAATAACTCACTGGCACTATCCACCTTGGTGTTATCGTGGGCTGGGGAGACACCTACAGAAAACAAACAAAAAGCTCATTAGAAAAGGCTGGAAGTAACAGAGAACATTCCTGAAATAACACTGGCTGCCTAAAACAATATCAGATGTTTGTAAATCACTGGTCAGAATCTGCCACCCTACAGAAGAGATCTTTGAACCATACTAGTGATTAGCTACAGGTGAAGTGACTTCATACAAAAAGGTAATTCACATCCACGCAGCATATGGCTAACACCTAATCACTCACAGAAACTCACTGACAACAGTTTCAGCATAGAGCTCCCTTCAAAAAGGCAGCTGAATCCATTATTATTTTCTGCTTTGTGGACAAAGTTAACTGAAAGTACACTTCTGTGAACAGTTTATGGTCCTACTCCTTCCCTTCTTCTTCAGTGCCCACAGTATAGCTCATTTTTACCCAGTGCATTTTTTAAAATTTATTTCAATATAAAAGCATTTATTTGTATTAAAACCTTTGTATTAAAAAGTTATTTGCATTAAAATATTTGTCAATTGTTTATTTTTTTAATATATGCACATCTATATACACATACACACAATGTATATAATGTGTGCATATATAGCTGCACAGCCATATACATATAAGGTACTCTATATATCTAGAAGTCTGATAAGCAGGCTGGCATTTGCATCATACTAAAATAAGACTACAGGCTCTTGTAACACAGATACAAGTTAACTCTTGAAAACAATTCAGGTTGCTTCACTTCCCTTACAAAGTTGTATAGCCCTATGCCATCCACCCTAAAAGGCAGGTGACATATGTGCAGTGACCCAGGTGAACCACCACTTCACTCCACTGCAGCAGGTCCAAGCCTGGTGGACAGATACTAAAGCAAGAACAGAGTTTATGAGTAAAAACCATTGTATGTGGGAAGGAAGAAGTTTGGTTTTGAAATACATTTACCCGAGGTGTGGCTTCTGTAAAGTCAATTAGATTCTCTGTCAGTGGTGTTAAGGAAACGTCCTGGTCATCTGGAGTGCTCTATGGAATAAATCAGTTTTGAATTGAATTCCCAATAGTAAATAGACAGGTTTGCTGAATACTCTAATGGCTTCCTGCATTATGGACCGGTGTCCTTAATGAACACTGCCATTCATCAGGCCTGTTTTCTCAAACCTTGTCAAGTGATTTTTTTAAATGATCTTTTAATTTCACTTTTCCTCCATAGTATGCTGAAAGTAATGTCATTGCCAGGTAAGCTGCAAAACTGCCCTTTTCTCCTGTGCAAAGATGAAGTATTGCACCATTTGACAAAAAGGTCAGTGAGGTCTGCAAGCTGAGTATCTGAACTCAGAAGATGAAGGTGATTAATTGTTCAGTGGAATAAATTACATAATACTGGTTTAGAGAGATGACAGATAAAGGGTGCGTTGCTTTAGTTTTCCAGATTAACCCCTCCGCCTGCTGAAATAATAGCCAAGTCCAATTTGGACTCACCTTTTTTTTTGGAGAGGGACAAACAAAAGTTGATCCCTGAGTGCTGCACAGATTGTTATGTGCATTTCAGAGCCCATTTATAGAAAAAAAAAACCAACACACTACCTTACCCTTAAGGCAACCAAAATCCAGCAATTAAACATTTCAATTTAAACCTTTCCCTCCGTGGTTATTTTGACAGAAACTGCGTATATCAGAATTTCATCCCTGCAGTCTCTTCCCCAGAGCACCAAATTATTGGGATATAAATGGCTCCCCACCAGTGTGAGAAAAATGTCCCACCAGCTTAGAAAAATAAGTGCCAGGCAAAGAACTTGACAGGAGTCAGACGTCCTTCAGAGCAACATATACAGTATCTGTCTCTGCTCCAGAAAGCAGTCTTTGGTATTCACCAGTGACTGGTATTCGCTGTGTTATGACAGGCATGCAGCAAGGTCTGTTGTGGCTGCCTGAGGGCATCAGTAGCTCAGAATGCAACACACAGAAACCTTCCAGGCTGACAGGTGGTGGCAATACCTTTGAAACAGCAGCCTCCTCAGCTGGAGCCAGACTAGCCGGAATCAGCAACTCTTCGTGGCTAGAGGCAGCACTATCCTCATTTGATGCATTACTGGAAGGAGAAAATTCTCATCAGTAGACATAGCCAGTGTCCTATAGACCCAACAGTATCAGTACCTTCAATCTTCAGCAGCTTTTTCAGCACTTATTTCTAATTTGTCTACACAGGACTGAAGTCTTCCCTGCTATCCTCTTATCTCCCCACTTGGAGCCAGGGGCAGCGGGATGTCAGGTATTTCAGTCATTTCAAAAGATGAGAGACGAGCTTACTGCTCGATAACATGCTCACCCTGAGGCCTGGCCTACACTGATTAACTGTTGCAACACTAATTAAAGATACATCTATAAACTTGTTTAGTTAGACGCAGCCTAACTGCTCAGCACTGTTCCTCATCTTTTCAAGCCTGTTTCATAATAAACTCTACATGGTTCTCATCCCAGCAAGATTTTTCTCATGCATCACTTACTGAATGAAGGTGTTTGAGGCAGGGGTTTTCAAGAGCTCTTTTGGTTCTTGAAATATTGGACTGGTTGCTGGGGAACTACTCGGTGTTTTGCCTGATGGGAGAATGTTCCTGGCACAATAAAAAACAAAACCAAACAGAAAGGTACAAACTTTCACTGAAAGCTCTTCACTTGTTACAGCACAGTTTTGAAATTGCTAGATGCACATTTTATTCAGTATATTGCCTTGTGTTCTTTGAAGTCTGATACATGCTTATCTTCATAAAAGGTCAAGATATTATGTAGTTATGACATGCAACACTAATTTTTTCAGTGCCTGAAATTCACCTAAAACTAATGATCATATGAGATTCGGTAATTCACAGGAATCAGCTGCCAGCTACAGATTTCTGTACACAGATTTTTATCTCCATTGAAAAGCAGCTACTGTAAACAGACACTTCCCCACTCCTCACACTAAAGTTGTTCGTGTCAGAAATAACTACAGTGGTCAAGGCTGCTGTTGGAATAATGTTTATCAGACTGAAGTATGGGAGAAAAAAGTAAGAGCATCTGGATTACCTTGTACATATCAAAACTTTGCAAATACAGTTTTTGCTGGTTATCATTTTAAAAACACCTCACGCTTACCAGGTTAAACTACACTATGACAAGTTAAAATGCAATAATTACTGAGCCACTGAAAGATCACACTGAACACTGAGACTCCAGAACTCCAGGTTCTCAGTGCTGTACTTGGATAACTAGATTGTGCTTTTCTTCCAATTCTGTTCAGTACCTGGCAGCAGCATCCTGAATAATGGAATTCTTGGTACCCGCCACGCTGTCTTCTCTTACAGCCTAATAGAAAAAAAAACAACAAAAACATGCATTTCTGATACCTGTTTCCATTTTGTATCAACTCAGAAATTCAGAAAAAAGCCAAGAGCCTCCTCCCCTGCATGAAACTGTGATGTTTATTTACTGCTCAAAGACTTAAAACATCAATTCAGTGTGAAAACGTCTGTGTAGATAATTCATTAATGTAGCCAAAAAAAAACAAACCATCATTTGCTATAAAATTTACTAGAACATGCTAGAAGCATGGCCTTATTCACTGTATTGTAGAATAATTTTTTGATTAGAAGGGATCCTTTGGATGTTATCTGGTTCAATCACCACTCAAATTGAGGCCAAACGTAAAGGTCGACTAGTTTGTTCAAGGCCTTATCCAACTACATTTTAAGTGTTAACAGGGACTGCAATTCCTCCCTGGGCAAGCCATTCCAGCACTGGACCACTGTGACTGTGAAGAAAGGCTCTCTTACTCTGCCACTCTTTGGACCTCAGCTCCTGGAGCACCCTTATTTGCAAAGCACCTTCTTCGATACCAGGCCATTGCAGAGTCAAACAGTGAAAAAGGGCATCTCCTGAACATTATTAATGGTACCCCCTCACAGCCAGTTCTAAAAACAAAAAACATTTGAGAACATTGTAGTACTTATCACTGGAGTATTTACCTTGTGCCCTGCTTCCGCCTGGGCCTTCAGGATATTGCTTTTCATATCTGCTGGAAGCCATGCTGCTGCTGCTGCTGCTGCTATTGGGCTCTCAACTGCATTGTTAAGACATTTATCTGTCAGCTTTACCACTTCATCCTAGACATGAAAAACCTTTGTTAGAAGCAGTTCCCACGTGAAGACCCTGGACTGGAATTTATTAATAACAACAAGGCTCCAAGTGAGAGGAAAAGCAATGGTTATACTGAAATGAAAAATAATCTCTTCGTTTCAAAATTCAGTTGGAAAATCAGAGCAAAACAAAGCAGAAAAAAAGCACAATGCTTAAAAGTAGAGATGCCAAAAGCTGTGCTAAAAATGTAGTGTGGAAGAACTGAGCAGCAGTGGACCCTCAATATGTAGCAGTTTACTGATCTGAGATCAGTATAGCAGCCATCGTATTACATTGTTATAGCCTAACTGTAAATTGATAATTCATTTTCAAAACCAAGTTGGGAAGATTTTTACCTTAAAATCTGCTTATAAATTAGGACAACACTTTAATGTGCTATTAGCTCCCTCTCCCACCGCTAATTATATCAGAACAAATTGGCAGCCAGACACTTTAGGAGGACAATTAAAAACGAGATACCTTTTCAATAGAGAATATTTCATTATGTGAATTGCATTTCTTAATTATAAAATGTTAATTAAGCATTCAATCTACTAATTGCTATTTGATTAGTGACAGAAGTTAATTAACTGAGTGGAAACTAAACCTTGTGACCTTTCTTCTCAGGGTATGACTCAGCAGGGGGAGACAGAGCCCTGCTCTCCTCACCATATGCCACTCACTGGCTGTGGCTGCTCCTCCAGCAGCTCCTGCAACGCGCACTGCGGCGGGCACCAGCCTGCTACTTGCATGAAATGCAGCGTGTCCAGAAGGAATGAGTCCCATTGCATAGAGAGTGCAGGGCAGAAATTAAAAATAAAAAATAAAAGGTGAAGAATACCTGTCCCTCACACAGATCTCTATCCACTTTTCACTTTTCTTTTTATTAACTGAAAATAGTAAATAGAACGTCTAGGTTCCAGTCTTCAGGGAGGAGAAAAACATTTTCCCTTCTTGTCTCCCTCTAAATCACCTTTTGGGGCATCCAAATAGGAACTTATTAGACTTACCTAAAGGAGAACCCACTCAAAAATTTTGGCTGCACTCAGCAATGAATACAGAACTTTGCAAAATCTTGAAGGATCACTGTCAATGTGAAAAGGCACAAGGAACAACCACCTGCCTTACTAATGGCTACTGCTAGCAAATATTAAGAGATGCACATTCACATAATTCATGAGGACTACCAAAATTATTTATTGAACGTTTTAAGTGTTGTTCATTTTACAGAAGCTGCTGGAATTGCCAAAAGTCTGGAACAATTAAAATTGAGTTATGATGATCTGTACGGTCAAAGTACCCAACTGTGATAAACATTAAATCCTTACACTGGACTTCACTGAACTGAATGCTGTATGCAACATTCTCTGCACAGAATTTCTAAGGCATTGTTCCAGTACCAGTGAAATAGAAAATTTGATTATTTTAACTGAGAACATCAGTATACGGATGCTTTAAGCACCATTTTGTGGTTCCTCACTTCCTCGATCTGAATAACCAATTTAATTAGGCCATGCTAGTCTACTAGCAATTACATTCCCAACTTTTGAAAAGTTTAGTACTATTAAGAGCTATTTTAACGTACTCAAGTATAAGTTCTATATCACCAAGGAAACATTTCCATCAATACTAAAGATACATTTTTTTTCAGTCATTTCAATTTTGTGCTTAAAAAAAGCAATGGTGTTTTGCTATTTTATTTTATGGAAAGAGCTTGAAGCTAGAAGGGAAAGCATTTGGCACATGATAAGATGGCCTCAAGAGGTCTGATTTACAAGACATTGAGTTATCCACATAGAACAGTAAAGCCACTGGAGTTTGTCAATATCCTAGCACATTATGAATTTCTATTGTTTCCATGTACTAGGCAAACTATATTTGTACTTTAGCTTCATGTTTTGACTGAAGGATAAGTCCACTTCAGAAACTGATGAAAGCAGAGCTCAGTGTATTTAAGAACTTTTTGTTCCCTTTTGTCAGATCTGGTCACTGTACTAGGGAAAGCTTGGAAACAACAAAGTTGTATTCTTCCATCCCAGCAGATTTTGGCAGAGAGCAGCTGTGAAGAATGAAGCCATTCATTCCACACTTCCCAGTTCTCATTCTAGAAAGATTTCTCCCTTTCTAAAAGGGCATGGATACTGTATAAATATTTCCTTATCGAATAAATCAGTCAAGAGTGTCTGCAAGTATAGAATTATGTAAAGATGATGCTGGCAGGCCATCTTTGACCCCTGACAAAATAGTTCAAGATTTTTAATGAACAGAGCTGGAGCGAGCAGTTCATTGGCATTTGATTGCATCACAAAATTCAAGATGCAGCTCTGCTTTCAGAAGCAGAGAACTAATGCTTTCCCCTCAATGCACTTCACCAGCCCTTTTGAGCACTGCAACCGTTTCTACATAGGTCGGTACCTTATGCACTGGGTAAAACTTACAGGAGATGAACAATGCCGAAATTTTTAATTATGCGCTGCCAGAGAGAACACTAACACTGCGTTCATCTGAAGTAACAGCAAACTCCAGGATCTAAGCTCACTGCAAGGTTTTATTGGTGTATTCCAGCCACCCGTGATACATTGTCCCATTCTTTCCAGGCAGAAGATGCCACAAACACCTCTTTTTATGAGTAGGTCAACAGTGAAACTAGGTGCAGGACAGCCAATATATACATTATGTAAAAAATAAAAAAATAATAATAAAAACACAACAAACAAAACCCAACCACGTATGGAAATTAAAAAATAAATAGATAAATTAAGCAGACTTCAAAGTCAGGGAAATAAGGCATTTTCAATAGTTGCTCTTAGGTCATTCTTTCAGGACACATTTCCAAACCATTAGCCTTTATCTCTAGTCACAGCTGGGAGATGCTCATTTGGCGCTACCGTAACCTACTTGCCTTTGCAGCTTGAAGCACACAGAGACAGTCTCTAATCTGCCTACCTTTTTAAACAAACACTCTCAAGTCACCTCTTGGTAAATTACATCATAGGCTGAAAAGCTGTTTAATCTTTTCTACCTGAAGAAAACCACTTATGATATGCCCTTTTAAATTTCCATAATACAATTTAAACTTCCTTCCTGAAAGCTGCTAAGTCTTTTTTTCCCCAAAGAGAGAATCGAATTGCGTGCTGTTCATCCATACACCTCCTATTTCTCAGTTAAGCAAATGTTCTTGCTCTCTCATCAGGGTCTTATCACCCCAGCATCTGTAACCTTTATTATCCAAAGTTATTCAGCACCTCACATGACAGCTGGATAACTGTGAATGTGCTGGATTGGCATCTGCTTGTTAGATTAGCTTGTTACAGGAATCTTATCTCGCTTACTATATTTCAGCTATGATTTAAAAAGCGCTAATACAATTTTGCTCCATTCTCTCCGTTTAACCACCTAGATGTTTTTTTCCTCTCCGTTTGAACTCAAATGGAGCTCAACAGGAAAAAATATTCTGCAATAAGCGGTATTCTTTGCTTTAGTTTATACAGAAGCAGTGTTTTGGCATAACAGGACCTACGGGCTGACTAATCTTCTTAGAGACTCAGTAATCTTTGTAATGCAGTCACCAAGCAGAAAGGTACACAAGGCACCCCTGACACCAGTCCTTAAAGGGGACTTGAGCACAACAGCCTGCAGCAACAAGCACACCAAAACAGCAGCCTTTTCTCACACCAGGGGGGCAAACAAGTGCCTAGGAACAGGCTTACCCCAGCACACACTGCTAGAAACCTCTCTCAGAACCTGTTTTTATTTTATCATTGCTGGAATAAGTCATACCAACTGCACCAAAAGGTAGATGAATCCTCAGGCCTCCCCACAAAGTAGGGTAGTGCAAACAGACCTAATATTGCAGACTGCTTTATTCTCTCTGCTTGTTCAAAATGCAATAAAGCATCCAAAGCTTTAACGTAGGGGAAGCAGATTTAAAAAAAAAAAAAAAGGGGCAACTTAAACACATGATTTATTCACAGTCAAGCCTGGAGGGAAAACTATATTCCAGTTTTTTGAAATCCAGCATCCGATCTGTTCAATTTAAGTACCTTTCAAAATGCTAAAATTTTATAAACCATAGTCACATGCCCTGGCTTGACTGCAAAGCATGTCCTGTATGGGTCCAGTTGTCTGACAACCAGTGAATTTATCAAAATTTTCCACCGTTGTAAGGGAGGATCCTGTGCTCTCCGACCCTTCTGGTTAACAGTAATTATTTTCATTATGGCTCCTGCATTTCTTTGATACCCCCTCCTCCTCCATGAGTCCATTTCATTCACAACTTTTTTTAAAAAAGGGGAAAAAAGGTACTAACAAAATAATTCAAAACCAAAAAAGGTTAAAAAATATAGTTTAGATATTGTCACTTTGTAGATTACATTGGTTCATTAAAACACCCAACAATTACTGGAAGTGACAGAGGAACGAGGGAAGCCAGGGAAGGAAAAGCAAAGAGGAGCAAGGGAGAAACCCCTCTCCCTGTTCAGGGCACTGAACCATCACTCCTCTCTGTGCAAACACACATCACAACCTCCACTAACACCTTATCCAGAGAGCTGGTAAGAACAGGTTACTTAACAGATGGGACTGACCAGCAGCAAACTTGCCTCAAAACACAATGCTGGAGCAAAGTTCTGGGAGGGTTACGGAATG